>NC_088245.1:150503896-151758896 GCF_036013445.1 Caloenas nicobarica | reverse complement strand
GCAAATGACAAGGTTTCTCGATGCAATGCTGGGTTCCTCTCAATGGCAAAAGCAGACCATGGGCAGAAATTCCTGTTGCTGAGCAGAACAGATCAAAGAGGGAAAGCAGCTAAACCTCCAGAAGCCAGCTGGGTCTAACCAGCCACGGCTCTGATATCTCACGCTTAGTTCTGGATAATTAAAAACTGTGCTTCGCCCAGCATGGTTAGACTAAGCAAACCGCAAAGAACTCAGGATGGCGACAGAATGGGATTGTCTTCTGGGCTGTGAAAGTCTCTGCTGTGCGTTTGAGAGCTACTTGAAAGAAAGCAGGTGACCTCTCTTGCTCGTGCAATGGTCAGCTCCGACAATTCAATCCGACACCAGAAAATGTCACATTTGAGCACTGAGCCTTGCTCCTGCCAGTGTGTGAACACCCCAGAGTGTGGCCTCTCCCTTTTACGTGTCACTAGGAGCCATCTACATCACAGGCATAAACAGTCTGCAAACTCTCGTTCGTGATGGGAACAGTCACGTCATGTGTCCTGGCACACATGCACCTACCAAGAGGCCAGCGTTGCTGCCCCTCCCTTGCTTGGGCAAGTAAAGGCAAGATTTTGCTTAGCTGCTACCAATAAAATAGGATGTGCTGCTCTGCATCAGAGACGTAAGTGTTTCCCTAATTGCATTCCTCAGCAGTAGGAACTGATAAACCAGTTCAGCCACAACGAGAAACAAACCCCCAAACTTAGCCAAAATTCAGCCAAGTTTCATGACTCAGATGAAAGTTCCATCTTCCAGGTTCACAACCAAGGAGTAAACTGGCCTCCCACAAGAAGCCTTGTTGTTGCTGAAAAGCCATCAAAACTACAAATGGTGGTAGCCCGTTGGTTGTGCCCTAAGTACGCTCTGCTGGGAGGAAATCTGTTGATTGTGTAGTGCTGTGATCAGTTCAAAGACATCAGCCAGGGAGAATCATGACGCTGGGCTTCCCAAGCTTCAGTCAAAATAATGTGAGGCCCTGGTACTTCCCTCAAGGAGTGCCCACACAGGTTCATTACATTAGTGAAGCATTGCAGGACCCTGTGGTTCAGCTCCTATGGATTTTACCAGGTTTAACATAATGACCTGCTTACAGCTGTCTTTCAGATAAATCATTCCTATCGCTAAATAAGCAAAACTTCCTCTTTCTATTTTTGCCTCTGTCCTCAGAAGGACACAATCATCCCAGGAAAAAAAATAATTGTCAAGCACACCCTCACATCTGTTAAGGACACGTGCCTGCATTGCAGACAAAGCTTGCTCAAGCAGAAACAGAGAAGGAGGCTTCCAGGCTGAATGAATGGAGACGGTTTTCCTGACTGGCAGCTCAGCAAGGTGAGCTGGGTGTCTGTAGCTCATGGCACAAAACTAGATGCTCACCTGGCAATCCTCCCACGTATGTCTTCACCGTCGACTGCAAAGAGCTCTCCAAGACGGACAGGCTGTCCTCTAACTCGGAGGTGCTTAGTTCACTCTCTCCCACTATCCCATCTGCCCTCAGGGATAAGTGATCTTTCCTGAGGAGGATGTCCACAGAGTGTTCCTTCTTATCGCAGACATTTAATGCCAGTCTGGACACAACTGTGTTCTCCAACGCCACGATGATGAACTGGACAGAAGGGGGAAGAAGAGAAAAGAGGCAGTGAGCAGAAATATGACTAGCCATGCGTATGCAAGACCAGGATGACCCCACTGTGGCCTTGCTTACAAATTAGCCTTATTACTATTGCTGATCATGTTCCGAGATCATTTGCATAGATGAAAAAAACAATGAACCCGTGGGACGAATTAGTAGTTATAACCACTGTCTTCTCAGAGAGAGTTCTCAGTGGGTCTTACAGAGGTTGTTATATTGCACTGGAACCAAATAGACTAGAGCTGCTGTACTATAAATGAAAAGTTGGCTTGTGCGTTTTAGTGAAATCATTCCTGATTTACACTCATCTAATGCCAGAATCCAGCCCTTTATTATGAATACCATTAAATCAGTCACTTCAGCACTTCATCATAACTGGCCCTTCACAGCACATGTAGTGACACCTAAGCCTGTCTCTTTATTACCTTGGGGCTATTACTGATGAGCTCCATCCGTTATTTGATTATGGCATCAAACAGGTTCTGTGCCAGAAAAACCTAACAAAATATGCCTGCATTCAAGACACTGGTTACATCTTTTACCTAGACCACATTTGCAAAGAGATCTCTAGCAGTGTCTGACACGTATCCGCAAGAGGGAGAACTTCGGTGACTGCCAAGCAACTCAGTCTCAGACCATGTTCTGAACGCATGGGTGCAAATAAGCAGGCAGGCAGCAATCCTGACAACTGGTGTTTTGAGAATGACTTTCAGTTCCCAGAAAGTAGCAAGGAGCCTTCTCTAGAAAAATGCTTAGATCTGTACCTGCTGTTTCAGTTTTTTCGTGGAGTGATAGTCAATCAGAGACAGTGACAAAGGGACAGACGCTTCTTCTGTAACCAGAGCAAAGAGCACACCGGTATCTGTTGCTGGTTGAATTGCAGCATTTACTTCTATTTCCCAACTTGTCTTGGTTTCATTTCCAGAAGAGGGTTGCACTGCAGAAAAGGAAATGTGTAGCATGACAAACATAGGACTAACAGGTCAAATGGGTAGGTTGTGCAATTTCTGCCTGGAGGATAGATGGATGAGCGTATGGAGGGACTGCCACATTTCTTTTACTCAAAAAAAAATTTCCAAAGCACCTGAATATAAAATCACAGGAAAATGGCATCCGTTTCCTCTTGTTACCTTCTGCAGTCTATCGCCCTTCAGAATGTCAAAGAACAAGGTTAAGCTTTTTTATCATAAAGGGAAATTCAGATTCCCATGGCTGTCAATCCAACACATTCAAAGAACTGCTGCAAGCTATCTAATTTTTGCATCATTCCTGGCCGTCCAAAGATCATTGAGGAATCCAAGTCCAAATCTGTCATAAACAAAACATTTCTATGAAAGCCTGTGTTAAACTGAAAAAGGATATACGCATACTACACTGATCACCTACCTAATAACTTCCTGATCACCAGCCTCTCAGAAGCATGGGATGTTTTATCCCACCTGCTGAACTCTGAATTAAACTCTCTGACATCTTTCTTACTGACCTACTTCCCTTATAATTTAAAAGCTGATGCTGGCTGCAAAGAAAGATTTCAATACAGTTTCTGCAACCTCCCTACATAGTATTATCTATGCTGGTTCACCACATCTGGAAATACAATAAATAAGTTATTTATAAAGCTTGCCATTACAGAGCAAAAATAAAAAGAGAGGATTATTGTTTGTAGAAAAATACAAAAACGAATATAAAAACGCAGGTGCTGAGGCCTCATCTCTGCTGAGTGTTGTCATCTGCACTTCAGATGCTGCATTGTCTCTACTTTGCAGCTTTTGAATCCACGTGGTAAACGAGACAACAGACACCTGATACTCCCTAATTTACAATGGCACAGCAGAAAAATCCACACAATGATGCACAGAAGGCTTCTGCAGAGCAGGACTTGCACACAAAACTAAAATAGATAGTTAGCATTTGCATGAGTTTAAAAATACTGACAGCTGATCGCAGATATACAGAAACAGAATAATCCAGAACAACAAAAAGGAGTCTTTCTGAGTGCTAAATTAGTATGGCTGAGTTCGGTTTGAAACTTGTTATTACTGTATCTAGGCCAATTTCACTCAGCTTGTACCAGGGATACACTTAGTGTGGTTGTCCCAAGTGTAACGAATACCACCCAATGATTAAAAGTGAATCTGATCTTGGACATTTTGCTACAGACGATATTGATTTTCTGTCCGTCACAAACTCAAGATATAGCACAATGGCTTGCAGCTCTCCGTCTTTAGCAGAAAACAGCAGATAGTGCTGGAACCACTTATGCTGCTGACAGAGGGATGTGAAGCCCCGAACGCTGAGGATGAGCTGGAATCAGCCTGTATGTGCTACACAGAGAGAGCCTAATCAATCCTGGTCATATTCATGCTGGCTCTAACTATCATACATGGGCCTTCCTTCGCTATGAACCACAAGTTTAGCTATTCCCTCTCCATCCACAGCTGCCAGTCTTTTCTGCATCAGTCAACACTGAGTCTGGCATACATGTAAGTTTTAAACTGCTTATTAACAAAGTATGGTTAATGGCAGGACAACAGGTCAGAAATAAAATAAAGTACTTACTGTAAGTAAGATTAAACACGGCAAAGCCTCGGCCAGGATAGAAAGACCCTCGTCCTGCTACAGAAAAGCACTGCATCTTTTCATTCATCTTTATGGTCTCCTGGATAGTGGTGTCCTCCCCATTCAGCCAGTTCCATGCCCGCATACAACCATCCAGCCGAGGGTTTATCTAGGAAGATAAAGCAGCATCTCACATCTCAAAGCCCTGTTCAGTGAAGAGCAACTGATTCTGGGTGCAGAGGAAGACTGACTTATATTATGATACTAAACAGGAAAAATAATTTTGATGTGTTAGGCACATGCAAACCAATTGGCAGCACTGCCAGCCCCGTAACCCCAAGCAAGTAAGTGGTCAGTATTCCCCAGGAAACTCCCTTGAGCACAGCTTACCTCCACAGGACAGAAAAGCACTAGCTAATGCAGGTGCTGATTTGATTGTATTGATTCTCTTAGCTGCTTCTACACACTGCACATCATCAGTGCAACTTACTTTTAAACCCCTGTAGTCAAGGCTTTATAACTCCTGTAATTCTGAATTGCAAATGCTGAAGGCTAACTTGAATCATAAAAAACCAAACCAAACCAAACCAATCCTTTGTATCATTGCAAACAGACTTCATGACACGCAAGATGTTGGACCTGGTCATGGCATAAATTGTTGGGTTCTGGCTTAAGGGAGGGGTGCCTGAGCCAGAAGACAGGCACACCACCCTGTACACACCTTTTTCTTGCCAGCTTCTAGTTACATTATCCCGTACCAAGTGTCAGCATTAAAATGTGAGACAGTATGTAAAGAGATGGCTCCTTGCAAAGTGTCTAAATCAGCACCATTACACCCAATTAACTGAAGCAGGGAGAGAATTAAGTGTCTGAGCCAGGATAAAAACCTCAGGAGTTTTTGGCTCTCAATCCTATATTCAGACCACACCCCGATCTTAATGTTTCAGGCAAGCAGCGTCCCTGAATGACTTTTTGCGAGGAACAGGAGCCTTCCTCAGCTGCTGCGCTCCCAGTCACAGAGCTGCAAGCTTGTCACCTCATTTAGAAATAAAGAGATGCCAATTTGGGTTTCAAGGTGCCAACTCTGTGTGTGGTGGACATGCAAAACAGCCTGAACAGCAGCTATGTCAGAAACACAGGAATGATCCAATCTCAGCCAAGAGTGCCTTAACTTTTATTCATTTGCCTGGTGTACTTGAATTAGGAGGAAATAAAGAAAAAAAAAAGCTTCTGTGTCTTCCTTGGGTCTTACTAAACTGAAAAAGCAAACACAAGCAGCAAAACTGTGAAATAATATGCATGAGGCACAAACTTCATTCACGACACAAAAAATGCCCCCAATGCCGTTTCCAGTTGTAGTAGGCACACTGGTACCCTCACCTGGGGGTCTGCCCACTGACCCACCAGGGCCACCCATGGTCTCCAAGCCAGCACGACCACTGTTAATTTTGTCATGTGCTCCAGTTTTGTGGTGGGGTGGGATACATCTCACCCAAATTTATCTATCAAAAAACCAGGAGTCTCACCTTTGCTACTGGCTTAGCCTCCCTCTATATTCAATGGACAGAAAGTTGTATCCAGAAGGTGGTAATTCCACCTGTTTCAGGGCAGACTGAACTGCTCTCAGAAAGGACCTACATTACCCCAAGAGAAGATGAAATCAAGCCCTTCAAGAATGTAAAACAACACGAGCGATCACGCCATGCTTACCGGCAGGACAAGGTCCTTTGTTTTGAAAGGAATGCCTCCTACTGTCAAATTCAGCTGATACAGTCCTTTGTCTAGAGTAAACAGATCCCCCGAGACAGCTATTTTCATAACTGCATCTCTGTTGACCTTTATAACCAAACTTCTTTCGAGTTCTTCAACAGAGATCTGAAAAAGTAAAATTGCAAATAGAATAATTCAGGATAAAAAGAACTTAATATCAGCAGCTTCGACTAAAGGACAGACACCACTAGCGAAATCCTCAAGACACGGAAAGTCCCCAAGCCTCTTTGTCTACCTTTTAAGTGACATTCCACCTTGGTATGTAAATCTTTACTCTAGAAGGCAACGTGGGCTTGCCCTAATGGCGAAGACAGCCCAGCTACTTCAAAATAGCCACACCGAAAAATGAGTGGATTAACTATAGGACATCTGTAGGTTGCTCTATGCAAAATGTAAACGCAGTAACGAGTTATTAATTAGAAACTTCCTACTGCAACTGCATGTCAAAGGAAAAGCTGGAAAGACAGATCAGAAGATGTCTTTCAATTGGACCAGTAAAAGATAATGCAGAAGCCGTCCAGCCACACTAAGTACACGCTTCGAATACTGACCGCTGAAAAAACAACAGAAGATGTCATACTTGAGAGGGCAATAAAAGTGTGTAATGGGCAATAATTTTTCATCTCAAAAGGTCTTTGCAGGCTTCACCTCCATGTATCCGAAGAGCTACTTCTAGGAAGATTCTACCACAACTGAAATATAAAAAAAATAATAATGTAATTTTAATTATGACCAGGCTGCACCATAAAGCAGCCAGCTCTGCGGAGGAAGAGGAGGAGGCGAAGCACAAAGCTGACGCACAGCAGGCTGCTGAACAGCAGCATGGACTCTGCGCCTTGGGACCTGGGTCCTGCTGCTGATGGGGTGTTCTGTGGCCGTAGAAGACAACCCCTTCTTTCCCACAGAGAAGAAAGGAGTGCACCTCCTCTGTTTCATTATCTTCAACACAGCAATCCTTCTCACTCGATGACAGACACCCTACCTACCCACTCTTCACCCTTACAGCTCCGTTCCCTGGGACATCCAGATGCTGCCGCCATCAGTGAGCTGCCCTACAGAACCAAATATGTTTCAGCAGCTGTTTAGACTTGTTCTTCCCTCTCCCTGCTAGTAGGTTATGTCATGAGCATCTTTCTCTTTGCATTTTGAGAGTAGCTGCCCCAAAACTGTTTCCATTAGCCATGCTGAGCTTGGCCTCTGTGGCTGTGATGTAAAGGATGAGAGAGTTGAGGAGGTTTATTCCTGGACACTCCCTTTGGATTGCAGTCTTCAGCAATGAAGATTAATGGAATTTGATATTTGAGAAGATTATTCATAGAATATCAAATTTTTTTCTTCTCCTGTGGATTCCAGTACCTTCTGGTTTATATTGCTAAAACACTGTTTACACCTGGTGTGTTGCTCTGTGCTGTACCCTACAGGACATGAGTTTACTTGTCTGAAGCTTCCTTGTTTAAAGTGGCACCAACATCTCCCCACTGCATTCCACGGAGACACACAAGCCAGCCTCGAACAGGCTTTTTTTTGAGCATTGGCAGGTGGTAAAATCCACTCAGTGAGTGGGAACTTTAGCCCACAGATCTTGGCAGCCACAGCCAAACTGGCTTAGCTCCACCGGCTAGCAGGCTCAAAACTCACTCGGATGGTCACTGCTGCCCCAAGGCACCAGGGTGCAGAGCATCACAAGGAGCTGGGGCAGAGCATCTCCCTGCTCCTAGCATGGATAATGGGAAGCTACGGAGCGAACAGGAACAGGGAAAAGCCAGCTGCAGTGATGCCTGTACTGTGCGTGCTCTGTGAATAAATCCTGCAGCTTGCAGGGCCACCAAAATTCAGGGCCTTGGAAAATTTTATTAGATGGTATTATAAGTAATAGCATAGAAATTTTAAAACATTAGTCTGAGTTCTTAGCCGCTTCTGATCACTAATATAAACAAACCCGAATCTGTGGAAACTTCCAGAGGAGAAGGGGTTAATCCCAGTGGCAGCTCTTAACAAATTCCAGTTTAGGAAATGACATTCTGCCTAATTCCGGCTGCCCTCTGGCAGTTTCAGCTGCGGTTCCCTTATGTTCAAAGCTTAACTGCTGGTGCACTGGGGTCACCTACAAACCAAAAGGGAAGGACTTTGGTGGTTAGCAGGCTGCTGTAAGACCCTCCTCCTGTTGCGAGGAGCAGCTGTTGCCTGCCATGGCGTGCTCGGGGAGGATCAGGCAGGCAGGTCCCGTTGCTAAGTGTTCCCGTACGGTTAGCCGTAAGGGCAGCCAGCTTTATGTTTTGGGTTCATGCCCTGGATACCCTGCAGCACAGAGCCAGCCTGTCCGCTCTTTGCTGAAAAGCAAGTGGGCAGCACTGAAAAGGGACGGGACGACAGGCAGCCGCAGGGTTAAAGCCAAACACGAATCTGCTTGCGATTGCTTAACGTCCAGTTCTGACATTTAACAGCGCAGGTAGGTTATTATTTTTGCTAACCATACTGTCCTCACGCCAGTGCTAAACCAGACATTGAAAATAAGACAAAATGATGACTTTTTTTGGAAATGCAAAACAAACAGAAGGTGCGTGTGTTCTCTACTGTCATCAGTTCATACAGGCCACTTCATCCAGCTGGATTACACACAAATAACTACATCAGAAGTTTTTTCCTGAGGCTTGCTTGTTTGTCTTTGCAATGCTGGGAAAGATCATTTAAAAATAGATTAGGAGGGATCAACATCAGAGAAAATACCTAGGTAGAAATATTGGCCTGAAGTTTTGAAAATACCTTCATATTTCCATAAAAATATGAAGCTTTTGCTCAAGAGACCAAAAGACATACACTGCTCATGCTGATTCTCATGTTTTGCTTTTAAATAGCCATTGTTTTTTCATCTGCTGAAAGTTAAATAGTAAAATTACTGTTTTCTCACAACCCCTATGAAATTCCCACCAGTACCCAAACTCCATTGTTCTAGGTCTAACCAAAACTAAGGGCTTGATCCTGTGCACACTGAAGCCCAGACCGAAGCTCCCAAAGTGCATTTGAGTCTGGACTGTGACCTCTGAAGGTTGTTGGGGGTTGCGCCTCACAGAATATGAAGTTGAAAAGTACAAACGAGACCGTACTCACAATGAAATGTGTGGCTACGTGTTTTATAAAAGAAGACACATAAAAAGGAATAACCCCTCCTCAACCGGACAGAGGGAAAAGGAGAAACGAGGGAGCGGGTAAAATGGAGGAGCAGATTTACAGTTGTATGGCTCAGCCATACTGATTAAATGGCATTTAGAGAGAGGAAAGATGCTGGATGTCAAGAAGAGAACACAGCACCTGCAGGGTGGAGGCAAGGGATAAGAAAGTAGAGCAGGGAAAGGAGAAATCAGCAGCACCCCAGCAATGGAAGCAGCATCCCAAGTCTCAGAGGTGGGTCAACCACAAAGTCAAGAGACCAAAGGCTCCTTCCTCCTGCTGCCGTTCATCTGTGGGTAACTCCTTCTGCCTTTGGCCAGCACCAGGCACAACACCAACAGTTTCTCTTTGGGAGACAGCCACCAGAGCTGCAGGATGCCCTCTGCTCTGCCCATGCCGTGCTACACGTTTGGCAGCTGCCGGGCCCTGTGCCGGGCAGCACTGCTGGCTGCAGGGGCACCTCTGCCCCATCTTTGGCCTGGCTCCTGTCCACCCGCACCACCCAGCTCCATCTGCACTGTCCCCAAAAGCCTGGGGGAAGAGGCTCCAGGGGATTTATACAGTCTCGAAAATCTGCACAAAGACTGCGTTGCTGCAGCAACCCGACCAATTTGTTGGTTATGATGGTACCTGTGGATAAGAGCCCTGATGTGATGGCTGGCAGGAGACCAATTCTTGCCTAAAAATGGTACTTATTTTTACCATACTGCCTTCTCTCCCTGCAGAAAGCAAGCACAGCCTTTGTTTACCCTGTAACTCCTATGTGTTTGAGCACTTTTGTATTACTTGAAGAAAGAAAATATATCTCATGTAGCTCCCTCAAAGAGGGAAAAAGTTTGTAAATACTTCATAATGAGGTCTGGCACTTAACAAGTATGTTACACTCCTGTGTTAAATGGTTTGGCTCAGTAATGACTGCTTTTCGTTGCGGCATCAACTCTGCTTTTCACATCTTCTGTCACTGTGCTCTCTGTGCAGGCAATTACAATTGCCATATTTCAAATCAGCAGAACAAATCTTACACAAATTTAGTAAGAACTGGCTTGAGGCTGTTCATACCCGTAAAGATACAGCGTGCCACACATTTTATCTACAGCTGTGCTGAACCTCTACAGATCTCCATTTGGAATCTAAAATTGTTTCAGTGACTGTAAAGGAACTGAATTAAACATCACCTCATCTATTGGAAACATTACCATATATCAGTAGTTGACAGTGAATGCACTCAAGGACCACTCATTAGAAACAAATTTTTCTTCCCACCTTGTTTTTTTCTTTAATGTATAATTCTGATTTTTTTTAAACTAAAAAATTTAAAACAGAAAAATATTCACAGTTACCAGTATCTGTAGTTGTCTCATGTGCGAGTTAGCTGAGAACTTCCCACCCACTCCCCAAGAGACATATCAACTTAAAAGTCAAAAGATCTATTTAAGTAAGAAAAAATGAAAGGAGAGGAAAAGGCAGAAGGGAAAAGGCATACATAAATTGTTAATCTACTCTAGATCATACTACAAGATGCTTTTCATGATCCTGTCACAAGTGGCAGCAACCACGATGCTTCCAGAATCACCAGATGTTCTGAGAGAGTGTCAGGAACGTGAATCCTTACAAGGATAGGACCCCAACATCTTTACAAGGGAAGTGGACTAATTTGGATATAAAAAAGTGTAAGGAGTTTAAAAAAGGATACTGGAGCATTAGAGATTTGTCGAGGGCTCAGACAATCTGAGCCCCATGAGTAAACAAACAAACAAACATATGAATAAATAAAACCAACCACATATAACATGCAGCAAACAAAACGCCTTTGGAAACTTCTTTAAGAGAACAGCCACTGAGTTCATAGAATGTCATGAGTTGGAAGGGACCCACAAGGATCATCGAGTCCAACTCCTGTCCCTGCACAGGACAACCCCACAGTTCACATCATGTGTCTGAGGGCTTGTCCAGTCTCTTCTTGAACACTGTCAGGCTTGGGGCCGTGACACCTCCCTGGGGAGCCTGTTCCAGTGTCCACCACCCTCTGGGGGAAGAACCTTTTCCTAATGTCCAACCTAAACCTCCCCTGGCACATCTTCCTGCCATTCCCTCGGGTCCTGTCATTGGTCACCAGAGAGAAGAGTTTGGTGCCTGTCTCTCCTCCTCCCATTGTGAGGCGGCTGGAGCCGCCATGAGGTCTCCCCTCAGTCTCCTCTTCTCCAGGCTGAACAAACCAAGTGACTTCCTTCTTACTCCCAAAACTCACCCAGAGAGCATCTTCTCAAATCAACATGAAGTCAGCTTAGTGCTGCTGCATCTTAAAGGCACTGTGTCTGCTCTGGTTGTTCAAATTAGTGATGCAGTCTCATTTGCAATGGATATAAAGTATAATACAATTTGTTAGGAAAAATATCCCATTCTCACCTTAGAACGTATAATGTACTGGCATGCATTGAATGGACAGATGGGCTGGGAAAGCATCTTCTCAAGAACACAGGAAGTCTAGCTGCACTTGACAGAGCCCATCAGGAACCAGCCAAGGAAAGGCAAGACCTCAGCAGTGCTCTGGACTCACCGTTTGCCACATGCCGTGGTTGATAAGCGGTCCGCTACTGGTCACACGGCCGATTCCGTTGTATTTCAGCTGCAGCTCTAGTCGTCCTTTGCGCAAAGCCAAGACTACCCATGTGCTGTCTTGATGGCCTCCAGCAAAGAAAAGGATACCTTCAGGATCAAAGGTTCTAAAGTCGAACTCAGCCACAAGTCTGACCGCACAGGTGCCAAGAAATAAATTAGTTATGCAGAGTTCAAAAACCACAGAGTACTTTCCATACAGATAGCATCAATTCTAGCAGTTATAAAGCTCTGTTAAAACATACTAGCTTTTAATGCATTCCTGAAAGACTTAGCTGTGAATGTGGATTTTAAATTAGCATCAAGAGTGAAGAACACATTATTGTACTTCAGTAATTATCCTAGGGGCTCTGTGGTCAAGGTTGCCTTTCTAAATTACTGGTTTGGATAATGTTTCACCTTACAGGACTCCATAATCCAAACAAATAAGGATGATCATAGGAATAATTGTTATTGTAACGACTCAACTCCATGGCATGCATTAAAGCAGATAGCACATTCGACTGTCATTCTAAATTGTCCTCACCTCGTCGGTTGTTTCCTTTTGAAGCGCAGCCTGATAACGGGAGTGCCACTGAACATCCTCCCCAGGTACAAGGATTTAATACTTTTTGCAACAGCAAAAGGCACACATGGTATTATGTTCTATAATCAAAACACATTTTTGAGTACTTATTCTTCTAATACAGCAGAAAGAATCAGAGAGTAGGCCTCCCCTGCTTTTCTCATGTAGTTGCTATACATATAGTAGGTTAGGGCACTTTAATGTTTATACTCTCAAAATACAGGTGTTCTGTTACTAAGAACATTTCCTCTTTCCTTCCCTCCTCCCTCCTATCTGCCTTGGAGGAATGTTTTCCTGTTGCAAAATGAAATTACACTCAAAAGGTACAGCACAATGTTTCCTACTGAAAATGTTATGCCTGCGACAAAAGATGTACTGAGAACTTGCTGTTAGTTGGTTTCCCAAGGGACAGCCTGTGCCACTGAAGCCCATCCACCTCAAATGCTTGGAGGACAAAAGTGTCAAGTGCAAGTGCTGGTTCCTAACTTACACCATACATCCTGAGAGGCCTTTTCACCATCCTACTTTGTCTAATTCATAGAATCGTAGAATAGTTTGGGTTGGAAGGGACCTTCAAAGGCCATCTAGTCCAACCCCCTGCAATGAGCAGGGACATCTGCAACTAGATCAGGTTGCTCAGAGCCCCGTCCAGCCTGGCCTGGAATGTCTTCAGGGATGGGGCATCCACCACCTCTCTGGGCAACCTGGGACAGTGTTTCACCACCCTCAGTGTAAAAAATTTCTTCCTCGTGTCTATCCTGAATCTCCCCTCTTTTAGTTTAAAGCCATTACCCCTTGTCCTATCACAAAATTCGGAAAAGCCTGTGCAGTCAGAGGTAATGCATCACCAAACAGAGGGCTGACAGGGTTATTGCTGTCATGCTTTTTTGAATGGGGACAGGATAAGCCTGAGAAGAGAGACTTCAAATGAACTTCCTTCTCTTAAAGTGTAATGAGACCCTTCTTTTCAAGAGAGCTACTGTCCACAGCTCACATGGCCTTGGCAATTTGACTCCCTCCTGTTGGTCACTCAGCTCAAATGGCTTTGGTCCAGAGCTTCATCAGTTATTCTTAATTGCAATGTAAAATAAATGTCTGTTCTGCAGTTACAGCAACGAAGACTAACATACCTCACACGTGTTCATGTCCCGGGAAAGTTTCACTCCCCCTCTGCCATTGCAGTGACAGGTATAACTCCCCAGTGAGTTGACACAGGTCTGTTCACAGAGCTTTTCTTCACATTCATTTATATCTACACAAAACCAACAAAGAAGAGAGGAGAAAGCAGCAATTGAGTTTGTCTAAATATGAATCATTTGGGAAAAAAAAAGTTACCAGTGCTGTTTTGCGGCACCTTTCTTTTGTGCACCCTATGCCACACCTTTACAGGAGAGAAGAGTTAGAATTAGTATCTACACAAATCTATTTTCATGGACAGATTCCAGCTGCCCAAAGATACACAGCAAGTCAGTGGTAAGGCTGAAAGCAGAGCTCAGCTCCTTGTCTGCTGGTTCAGAGCCCTGGGCTTTGCTTCTAGACAAGATTACATCCCTTCAGGCCCCTTCTGCTCGCCCGTGCTGACTGACTCCTGCTCCTTCAGCTCAGGTTCAGCTCAGGGACTGCTTGCTTCATTGCTACTCAGCAGCTGGATCTTCGACAGACAAGTCAAAGCTGAGTTTCTCATTCATTATATTTTTTTTTTCTTCAACTTATTTTAATCCACTTCACAAACAAATGCAGGAAAACAAATTGTGACGGCCCACAGGGATCTCCTCAGGCAGAGATGAACACTTAGAGCCCGGTGGAGCTAGCTGGCGTGTGATTCAAGTCACTACGTTAACTTAGACAAAAGGCAGGGAACAATGCTCGTTTTGGAATACTTTCAAAACTTACTCCATTGAGAAAGCTTGCAGGCAGTGTAGCCAGCAGAACTGTGCGTGGTTCTAATGCATATTAAGCTCCTACTTCAGAGTAATACCACAAGACATGTTTTGAAAGAACAACAGCTACTGCACTGTGACTCTTCTTGCCCTATAGAGACAGCAACATGCACAGATGCTTCTGAGCTCCCACTAGATCTTGTACTTGTCATAAATTCAAGAAATCTCAGTACTCTGGCTCATACAGCTTGATTCAAGTCATCAAAGATGACTGCAAACTCGATGAACTCAAAGATGACCTCAAACTGCAAACTCATTCACAACTAGGGAAAGGGAACAGAAGTTTAGTGTGGAAGCAAGACTGAAAAAAAAAAGCTTTTTTTTTTTTTTTTACTGAAGCCTGAAAATAAATTTCTGGGTTTTTATAGCTTTAAATCATATAACAAATGTTAACATTATGTTATTTCATGAGCTTACCATGACAAGTCTTTCTCACATCATCATATTTGTAGCCGGCATCACAATGACATTCGTATGAGCTTATTAAATTTTTACAATGAGCTTCTCCACAGATGTCTGCTGATGCTGTGCATTCATCTATGTCTGCAAAACAAGCAATTAAACAACATGACTTCAGGTGAGTATAATCACTTCACTGTTTGCACGCTGGAGTGGGCTCAGGATCAAGAGATACCTATTTTATTTTCATAACTGAAAAAACAATACCTTTAAGAATCTACCTTTAGAGTTAGCCAGCTATAAGAAGTGACATCAAGCTTTCAAAACCAATTGGTCTTTCTTTCTTTAAGCCATTAACCAACAATGCAAAGGGAGTCATGAGAAAATCTGTAAAACAGAACAACTCCCACGAAACCAAAAAGCCCCACTCCATTCAGGGGGCTGAAGCTGCAGGTTAAAAAAGCAGTGAGGAGGAACAACAGTATGAATTTTACCAAAACACAGAAGGAACACACAGCCTGTGGAACATCACAGATTTCTGTTCTCCTTCCTCTGACAGGCAAACAATAATTTTTCACTCATTCACAAAACTAAGATCTAAATCTGCTAATCTGTGGCAGCAAAGGGGAACTGAAGCAGCACAATTTGTCACAGAATAAGTCATGTCTAAGAGATGTTGTGGGGTTTCACCATGAAGGCAGGCAATGGACTGGAACCAGAGGTCCACAAAAACAAAGAAGTGTTTTTCTAAGGTGTTAACTAATACCGAGCAAAATCCTGGTGTTGACAAAACATTTGCGGAACACTGAGAGTTTAATATTTACTTTTGCTTTCTAGTACATGTTAAAACTACAACTATGTATTACACTTTGTGATTTTCCCATGTATGAGTGAACTGGCCAACGGTAGTCTATCTAGCACGTTATGTAGCCTAGTCTACAAATTCACAGACAAACCCCAACTTTTTAGTGTGTGCAGGTAATGACAGGAATAAACATGAAAGAAAATTGAAATGCAGTCATAAATCTCAGCTAGCATTAGCCACAGCTGACAGCAACCTCAGCAACTGGAGGGTCACACATTGAAGCTACAGAATGCTTATACGCTCTGTTCATGGTGCTCTAACAGACAGAACTAGGGTATTATACAAACATACATACATATGAAAAGAAATGTAATTATGAACCCACTCGCCGTCCACCTGTCCGTGCCAATTGGCACCAGAGGACAATTCAAAAGTGAAGCTGACTCTTCTAGGGAGCTGCTCCCGTTAGAAATGGGTACCATGTAATCTGTACAGTCATCACTTTTTAAAGTGGAAGTGACGCAGAAATAAAATCCTGGTCTTTGTCTTTTTGCTGGTAGCATTAATGTGTTGCTCGTATCAGGTATGCAGTCTGTTTAGAAATATGTCATCACATCCATCTGTAAGAGATATATACACAGACTTGCCTGTTTTTTCATGAGATACACATACTTTTAACATTAATGTGATCATTAATGAGTCTGCGTCTCAGCATGCAGTTTCTTAAAACTTTTAAAATCTCAGTTGCTTAAGTTTTGGTTATGTAAATTCATTCTGCAGTTTCAATCAGATACTTCAGATCCCCACTTTCTGTTCTCAGTTCCTATGTAAAATAGCTGCCAACCCTCACTGGGGCCTTTCTATAGCTATTAATATTCAGTTGCTGTGATTTTATCCATCTGTATCTCTCTGAATTTATTAGTTGCTGCACATATCCAAATTTAGAAAAATAAAATAAGAAACACAAATAGAAAACATAAACAAGAAAAACAAATAGCTTTATATACCCCGACACTGTGAGAATGGAAAAAATCACAACATATCTGTCCAGCCCTTCTTCCTCACAATGTCAGGATATGAGGACCGATCAGCTAAACCAATTTAGCACAATCCAAGCCACAAATCCGCTGTGAATCAGGCCTGTGTTATGATATTGGAGACCAGCACGGTGTGACCGCTGACAAGCCCAGGCATGTCGTGCTGGCTGGAGCACCCAGTACAACCCCAGCAGAGAGCAGCTCACAGGAGCTACCGGCAAGTCTCTGCTGGGCCGGGGAGCAGACCAGGGCTGCTCAGGGCCACCCAGCTCTCTGAAATACAGTCACAACTCACTAAACATCCACTGAAGGTGATTCTGCCCCTCTGCTCCGCTCTGGTGAGACTCCACCTGGAGTCCTGCATCCAGCTCTGGGGCCCTCAGAACAGGAAAGACATGGACCTGTTGGAGAGGGGCCAGAGGAGGCCACAGAAATGGTCAGAGGGCTGGAACAGCTCTGCTGTGAGGACAGGCTGAGAGTTGGGGGTGTTCAGCCTGGAGAAGAGAAGGCTCCAGGGAGACCTCATTGCGGCCTCTCAGTACTTAAAAGGAGCCTGTAAGAAAGATGGGGACAGACTTTTTAGCAGGGCCTGTTGCGATAGGACAAAGGGTAATGGTTTTAAACTAAAAGAGGGGAGATTCAGGA
This sequence comes from Caloenas nicobarica, assembly GCF_036013445.1. Classification (NCBI taxonomy): domain Eukaryota; kingdom Metazoa; phylum Chordata; class Aves; order Columbiformes; family Columbidae; genus Caloenas; species Caloenas nicobarica. The sequence goes on along the minus strand of NC_088245.1, from coordinate 151,741,735 downwards.
TAGACACGAGGAAGAAATTTTTTTACAGTGGGGGTGGTGAAACACTGTCCCAGGTTGCCCAGAGAGGTGGTCGATGCCCCATCCCTGGAGACATTCCAGGCCAGGCTGGACGGGGCTCTGAGCAACCTGATCTAGTTGCAGATGTCCCTGCTCATTGCAGGGGGGTGGACTAGATGAGCTTGGAAGTTCCCTTCCAACCCAAACCATTCCATAATTCTATGATTCCATTCTATGAAGCAAACTGAGAGGCCCAGCAAAGCTTACCTTCGCATATTTTGCTGTCTTTAAGAGCGTAACCACTGTAGCAAGAGCAACGGTAGCTGCCGAGCGTGTTGAAGCAGAGCTGGTTACAGCCACCGTTCTGCGCTCTGCATTCATCAATATCTGCATCAAAAGGAAGTGTTACAGTCAGCTTTTCATCTCTGTGAATAATCCAGAGGGAGAGAGTGGGACAGGAGTCGGGAAGGAGAAAGACCAAACGAAAAACACTATGACATCTGCAACGCAGTGATTACAAAAAGTACAAAGACTTCATTCAAACCCTTCAAGTACATTAGCTCAAGTTCATGTAATAATAAAAAAGATAGAGAAGGAACTGTAACTGAGTACCTCCCTCGCAGCTTTGAGAATGTAAAAGAGTATCTTTAGCCACTGTGGAGGCGAAAAAGTTTGTTTGCAGAAGCAAACTAATTATACCTAACACATTTTATATCATAATTTACTTTTACAGTTATACTATAACCAGTAAGTTTGGGATGCAATCTTTAAATAAAACAAGAACAGTATATCCTTACTACTACAAAACTCATGAGAACACAAGAAGTTTTAAGTTCACAGCTATTGAGTACTGTGAGCTAAACGGTGCTTCACTTAAGTCAACAGTAAAAGCCTGCTAAATTCAGTAGAGCCTGGATTTCACTCTCAATGTCCTGTTTGTATATGGGACTCTAGAGCTAGCTGATGGGTAGAACAGCACATTTCATGACATTTTGTAAGAAAAAGAGGGGATATGCTCTATACTGATCAGTTGCTGAGCTGTCAAAGCTGATTGCATACTGATCAGACAACTGTCTCAAATGCTTAAATAAGCCACTTCTGAGTGATCCTATAATCTCCCCACATATTTACATCAGAAGGAGAGGCTTTGGATCTCCTGCTGTCTTGGCTGCCACAACTCTGGACTGGCTGATTGTGATTTCTGGCAATTACTTAATATTGGCAGGCAGAAACACGGTGGCCCTGACAGGAAGCCTTGCAGGCAGAAAAAAAAAAAAAAAAAAAGCCAGAAAACAAGAGGCAGGAAGATAACTTCAGTATTTCATAAAGGAATAGAAAAAGCCCTCCGGGGGCCTGGAACATCTTGCACAAATAGTTTCTGCCTGAATACTCTCTTTGGAGGTGATGGAAATACACAGTGGGATTAAGCAGACATGGAATAGGGTCCTACTAGCGAGGAGACTTTAACAGACTAATTTCATCGGTCTGTGCATCACCAGACTCAGACCACAACTTGCCTGCTGAAAGTCACTGTTCCCATGGCAGAGGTGCTAGCAAGGAGGGTGGTCCAGCTTCTCTGGCTCTGCAGTCTGTGATCTGTTACATCTGGGTTCACAGCAGCAGTTTGAGGCAGGTCTGCTTGAAAAGCCACTACAACTCTATTTCTGCTGCCCCTTTCAGATGAGTGGGACAGAAAGTTGGGGCATAACATCTTAGATTACCTTGCCGAGACCAAGCTGGCTGAGATTAAAAGGTGTATAAAAATATCAACATGACAGTTACCTGATTCACAGAAGGGTAAAAACACAAGCAGTGTGTAATCCAGGTTCAATTTTGTGACTTTTCACTTGTGCAGCACAGTATCAGTGACCATTTGAAAAGACAGCAAAACCAAACACATCTTTGTTACAGGAATGAAAGATGATGAAACCCAGTTACCTTTTTCACATGTTTTTCCCTGCCAGCCACGCTTGCATTCACAATAGAAGTCTCCTTTGAGATCTTCACATTTGACGGTCCCCTCTTTGTGACAAGGATCAGGAGAACACTGGTTTGGCAAATCTGATTTATATTAGGAATAAAAAAAAAAAAAACACACAACCAAAACAGAACAATAAATTGAAGTAACTGACAACCAGGTGTTTCACTCTCATTAGAAGTCAAGAAGCTTAAACAGTAATGGAGAATCACTATCAGAAATACTCGCACCTGGCAAAACTGGCAGCTAACTCTTAGTGCTCACATGCCGAACAAGCTGTGCCAGGAATTTTGCAGAGCATGTGCAGTGGAATTCATTTCATTGCAAAAGGGAGCGAGCTACCACCCCCGTATCTGAAAGGGCATGTCCTGAAAGAAACAACTCAAAGTAGCTCAGTTTTAAGAAAGTTAATGCCACTCTCCCTAGTTTTGCAGAAAATAGAAAGCAGGTATTATAGCAACTAAAGTACTCAAGGAAGAATGGGTAGTCTTTTCAAGTGCTTTTGGTAGTTCAACTGAGGATCTTACTAGGGCTGATAGATTTGTTGCTAGCAAAGGTTTATTTCTGAAATTTTTGTCAGAGCTGTCCAACTTAGGCTTTTCTATTACATAGAATGAGAATAAAAAGAAATATCAATGTGTTAACAGCATAAGAATAGCAAAGCCCTAATCCAGTTTACAGACAGCACAACGTTCCTATGGGGCCACCACAGAGTAAAGTCTGCCACTGATTTTTAAGCCAAGTTCCAATAGTTGGCAACAGACATTCTTCATAGCATCATAGCAGGAGAGTAGTCACCATACTTGGGGGAGGATTAGAGGAATAAATTTCAAACTATCATGTAACTGCTCAATGAATGGAAGTCATATGTCCAAACTCACCTACTCAGCTATCTGCAAAACACCCAGGGACAGTGCTTTGCAGAGATAGCTAAAGGAAGGATGAGAGAATACCTTTGCCCCTACAGAACATGAGTTGGTAGCTATAATGTAGTAGTAAACTGTTGCATCCATGTTCTAGGTCAGTAATCTTCAAAAAACATTAATGTGTTAACTGTTTCCACCACCTTAACCAGAAAGAGCAGTGCAGCAGCTCATTCTGCGGACCACAAAGCTCACCTAGTCAGAAGGCCTTTCTGTTTACATATCCCCTCCCAGCAGTGGGGTTCAGGAGAGACAGGGCACTTCTGCAGACTTTCTACACTTGGATGAACTTTAGTCACAGTCCAGTCTGCCGTGGATGTCACCTTCTCCAGAGGACTTTTGAACCTGACCAGAGCCTTTGCAAACCTGAATGAATATATATTCACAATGGGATTGACCTTCTACACTGGAGCAGTTAAATAGTCAGTCCCACTGTCCTCTGTGCTCACCAGCACATGGAATGCATTGGAAAAGAAAGTCTTATGGCATGAACACATGATATCCAGACTTCTCTTCTGAAGAACGTATTTGGCAGTTTCTTGCGCCTGAGCGGCTACGCAAGAGTGAGGGTGGCAAAGCTACAAAGCAATGACTCTGCCCGATTCTGTCGAAGCAAGGTAGAGGAACTGCTGGCAGCTGACGCAGCTAGCAGTCTCTAAAGGAAGAACTATAATGAACAATGCCTTCTGCAATTGTACAACCTTGGCAACACACCCTTACTACTCAGAAGAAATCCAGTTCAGTCCAGACCAAAGGAAGAATTTACGAAAAGTGGACCAGACAGGTACATTTAGAGCATGTGATTAGCAACAGCCCACTGCAGACCAAGTTTGGTCTGTGATACTAGATTTGCAGTGCAAAAGTGTTCAGTGGGTACACATTAAGCAAGCAGTGGCAGCGAAGACCCCTTTTCATGCACTGGTTCTGTTGAGACCAACATTCAGTAGACCAACATCCAGTTCGGACTCTTCACGATATTCTGAAACATGACTTGTGAATTGATGGAGATAGGTGGTGGCAAGGAGATACATAGCGAGAACTGTTTGTTGATTAGTAGCCCCATCAGACTTCTCAAACTGAGAGAAATTAAGGATTGCATTAACTCCTACTTTTGTCAGGATTATACTGCTTCTACATGTCTCTTCTTGACTTTCTCTATGTGATCCTGAAAGTCACCTTCATGACAAGCTGCTTTGAAAAAAAATTAACATTTCTGTGAGTGCAAGCAGAAGCAACTTCCTTTGATGTCTTATAAAGCACTGAGCAGCATCTTTGTTTGCACTGACTGCCTTAGATTTGAATGTCAGTAATCAGAGTGGTTGAGGCTGCCCGGCACCTCTGGCGGTCACCTGGTCCAACCCCCTAGCTCAAGCGAGGCCACCAAGAGCTGGTTGTCCAGGACCATGTCCACACAGCTACTCAGTACCTCCAAGGATGGAGACTCCACAACCTCCCTGGACAACCTGTGCCAGTACTGAGTCGCCCTCACAGTGAAAAAGTGTGTTATCATGTTCAGGCATAACCTCCTGTGTTTCAGATTGTCTCACTGCCTTTTGGACTTTTGGTTTGCCTTTTGGACAGCCACTAAGATTGGTGCTATGTTAGGCATAAAAATAAGGCAAGACCACACACTCAAATGTTGGATAGCATTTGTGTTATAGTTATCAAGAAAAAATGGCCAGATTCTTGGGCTGCACTGCACACTGAATTATCTGAAGACTGAAGTTAGCTGCACACAACCCATAGTAATGGCATGAACAACCACGAATATTTCTACTGCATCAACACTTGCTGATAGTTTGCTCCTCTTATCATGAGAGTTTGAGAACATCAGACACAGCCTTATACTCTCCTGGTGGCTTCAAAGCTGTGTAATTCTGCCAACATTGTAGAAAGTGCTCCTAATTTAAACCATGGAAAGACAAAATGGACCTTTTGTTTCAATTCATCTACATGACAGACTTTAGTAAAGGTATTAAAAGTAATGAAGAGCATGAACTTTTTGTGTGCTTTGAGCTATGTCTGACAGCGCATGCATGGCTCCTAAGTGCAGACAGAGAATAGAACTACCAGTTCTATTTTGGAAGTCTGTATGGAAACAAGATGTTACCTAAGTACACTGACTGCTCCTTCCAGTTCATTGCTCTGTACTGTTAATTTATTTTTTGATATTCACAAAATGGTACAAATTAAAACTTTACTGGGAAAATGCTAGGTTGCGAAGATTACAACATTCACTATTAAAAAGTAGACACACATGACCTAACAAAAATCCCATTGTGTTTTTTAAGGCCACATGCAGCTTCATTTCCAAAAAATCCTGTAGAGTTTTCCAAACTCTTGCAGAACCAAATCCCTAATTCCTAGCTGACCTACAGGATCTCTTTTACAAAATGATCCAGATCTGCAGGCCAAAGTACAGGTATCGATGTGTAAGGCAAGCATCTATCTGCAAAGTAGTTGTCTTAAATGCTCATTGCAGTCAGTGGAGATCTAGTCAGTACAATAAACAGAGTTCGTAGAGTGATTCAGCTCTCCCTCAGCGGAGAGAGTTTGGTCAGCAGAATCCCTTTAAAACCACTAATTAGGTACCTGTGCTGGAAACACCTGCATCTACCTCTCTGAACCTAGAGCTGAACCCTACCTGTAACCCTGATCTAAAGGTCTTATGAAACTGAGAATCCTCAAATGCCCCCCCAAGATGTCTACTCACTGTCACAGTTAAAATTTGTACCTTATTTCCAGTATAAACTTGTCTAGTTAGTCACCCTCCAGCCCTTGAGTTGTGCAACATCTTTGTGCGCTAGATTAAAAGAGCCTTCCACTACCTCGCTCTGAGAGGACAAAGACTGTTAAGAAACAAAATCTAAATGTGTCTTGCAGGCACAACCCCTCAGAGCCACACAGCCTTTTGGCAGCATCTGTGAAAAATTAAGAGGCACACTGGAATTGGCCAAGCACAAAGCCTGTCATTCTTCCAAGAGCATTTCAGGCTCCTTCTCCATTACTTCTCTTGTGAATCGACAATGGCTAGCCAAAACTCAGCCATTTAAAAACATTTTAATATTTTAATGGGGGAAAATATTATCATTTTATTTCCAAACCACTGCATTTGCAATGGGCAAAAATCCCTAAAAAACAATTATTCAGCTTTCATTTTTTCAGATTTCTTCATTCCTACCCTTCAGCCTCGCATTTCCAAAACATTATTAGCTATCTGGAACAAGTGTTCCTAGTTGATACCACCATTTTCAGCAGGAACTCCCACCTCTTTGCTGTGCCATACATGTGAGCAAGAGGAAGCATTTCAGCCTCACATCCCGCTTTGAACTAGTGGGCACAACGCAGCCCACATGGGTACCACAGGTCCAAGAATTCCCAGTTCAGAGGACTCTAACGTCTGTAAGTGATACTGCAGCATCATATCAGGATAAGTTTTGATACGCCACTTCTTAACCTTGGAATTCACTCTTCGAAAAAGTTGCTGTAACACAGTTTATGAACATGAAAACTCGACTAAATCCTGATCCTGCTTTGGTAGCACTGGTATGAACACATGACTAACCAAACTGGCCACAGTAAGAGATTGAACCACAGGGGTAAAAATGAAAATAAATATACATACATGTGATTTTCTCGTCATTCGAACTGATCTGCTCCCAGAACATATTTAGAATATTTATTCAGCTTTATATCTTTAGCACTGCTAAGCTTCAAAAGGGAACTGGAAAGCTATTAGAAGAGTTAATTAAATTCCAATCTCTAGTGTTAGTGATGAACAAATACCCCTTCTCCTTCTACACAGATATCAGGTTGACTTCCAAATTGATTGGAATTTTCAAAGGTTGCAATATTTAAACCACAGTCATGTGATGCATGAAACTGATCTTAACGTAAAGAAGTCTGACACAAGCCTGGGTTTGACTATTACCCTTCTTTAAGGTTCCTTGAGAGGGACAAGTCAAAGTTACCATTCAAGAAAAAAGAAAATGAAAGGCCAAGCATAGCATATAACCTCCTGGTAAATCTTATTTCATGCCCCTCTTGCTTCTCAGACTATTTAGACCTTGGGAAACTGGTGAGAAAGAACTGTCTTGCATCGTAAAATACCAAAGCACTGAAAGATGGCAATAGGTTATAAAAGGGAAAAGACCTTGTTTTCTTGCTCAGATAGGACAAGCAATGCAGAGTCTCAAGCCTGGAGAATAGGAAGACAAATACTAAAATACTATACAAAATGGAGACGGCTGAGCTGGTTCCACTCCTTCAGGTAACATGAGTGAACATTTAACTACAATGTACAAAACAAAAATGCTTACTATGAACACATGTAAGGAAATCTGGACTTCTTGTATACGGTGACCCATACTTCTGAATGCAAGCTGAAGAACAGAAAATGAAATTGTTGTTATTATAATGATGACATGGCAGCTGTTCAAAGCACATAAAATCATACCTGGCCTGCTTATTCATTAAGCAAAGATTTGGAGGGTGGATGCAAAATCTATGCAATATTATAATCTCCCAGACGCCTTAAAATTCTTAAGTTCATCACAATTTTTTAGCTCTGATGTACCGTAGAGTTATAAGCCATCTGAAGAGGATGATCACTTTACCAGATTCTACTATGATTCTAAAAGCATGTTAGTAGCTACTCAAGTTTTACCTACTAAATCTCTTTTAAAAAATCTAAAAAGCACATGGAGTTTTCTAGAACTGTTGGCACTTGCGATCTTAAGTACTACATATTAAACAGAAATAGAAAATAATACGATGCCATGACTAGGAGAGAGTCAACAGAATAAGCCAGTGGATCAATCAATAAAGGCACTTTGACTTTTTTAATACGGAAATTCGTTAATATAATAGCTAAGTTAATTAAGAAGGGGAAAAGGTAGAAGACTTCAAATTATTTACTAATGCTGCAAGCCACAGATATAAATGCAACACAAACATTTTAACATGCAGAAAACACATACAGGATCTCTGTATGTAGGTCTACACATAAGTAAAAACCAAAATCATGTAAGGAACATACGGTCTATCTCAAAAGTTAGAAATGTATGTTTACTGCAATCAGATTTCCATCACTTTCCTTAGCAGAGACTTCGGTTGTGACAAGCTCCAATGTTAGGCACCACATACCAGCACTGCCACAAAGCAAAGTAGAAGTTGCAACTCACCCAAGTATTTCGGGTAAAAATATTCCTGTAGGAGGAAAAAAGAAAGGCAGAGTTTTATTGAATAATATTTGCTCCTATTGTCATACTGTTTAAGAGCTGCTGTTAGTTTGGTCCATCACATCACAGAGACTGACCACTCCAAGAAGGGAATGCTGAAAGTTTGCAAGTGAGAGGAAAATTGACTTTCATTGATGCAAAAGTGGATTGCAGAATTCCCACTCTTCTCACGGTACACAGCCAGGTATTGCCTACTTTGTGTCAACAAAGTGTACGGTGAGAGCAGCAGTTTGCTGATGTGACGCGGATCTAACCTTGCATGTCAGAAAAATACTCAGCATGGTGAGACCTTGGCAGTCGCGTGATTGCTTGCACTGACACTGAGAAACGGCAGGAAAATGCAGCTGTGCTGCATGGAGGGGCAGGGGATTGGCCTAAGTGGATCATTAAACCACCTTCTTAACAAAATACAAAACTTAATGGGCAGGAAAAAGGATTTCTTTCCAACCGCACTTCATATTGGATTTCATCATGTGTATGTCACTAGTTCAAGTGCTGTTAAAATTGTGATTGGGGTGCACAATGAGGGAAAACTTGTGGATTGTATCAGTGCTTAACATTTTTGTTAAATCATTTTTAAGCTAATTATGAAAGCATATGCATAGTATAATTCTCTTTCACACAACATGAGGAACATTCACATATAATGCTGTACCTGCAGTGAGACAGGGACAGTAAATATCCTGTATTCTACAAAATTAATTTGGCCTATACAATGTACAAGATCAGAAGCTATTTTATTTTCTCCTTTTATTACAGATATTTGGGTAAGCTCATGCATATATTCAGGCATGTACATACAACAGAGGCTGGCACACACCGTGATTCAATTTGACCTGGACTGTCTAATTCAATCAATTGGTTACATAAACTAAAAGATTTGCATTCCTGTCATTTCCCAGGAAAATCAATTGCTTCTGGCAAATGTGCTCCAGTTACTGAAATGCACCATGTAAATATTCAGCATAAATCATGAGAGCATCAATAAAAAAAGTAGAAGAAGGAGCTTACACCTTTTCTAATTTTCAATTCTGACATGAGGGTAATAGGCTTGGCGTCTTTTGGGGTTGAGCTTGTAACATCTCTTCAGGTTAACAAACTGAGTGAGGAGCTCAGAACTCACTATGGTCCCCTCTCCCTTTTTTTTTTTTTTTTTTTTTAAGGTTTAGTTTTGGAAAAGACAAGTAAAAAAAAAAATACAGTCAAAATAAAAGCAAATCCAAACAGTCTAAGTATTCAGATGACTGCCCAGCTGTGCTATAACCACAAACTGAACTTCAGCCAGCACTCGAGGAGAAAAGGATAGTGGCATGTGATGAAATATTCCAAACATTTGTTTTTATTATTTCCCCTTTATTCAATATTCATCACAAGAATGTGCAGATGTGTTTAACCACCAACAGGATAATCCAGACACTGGCAAGAACAATTTTTTCTGCACTCACAGGACAAGAAATAGAAGCTTTTATCCTTGTGGCCACCAGCCTAATTGCTCCAAGTCAGTGATGGCAAAGGCATAAAACTTCATTTTCTCCTTGACCTCTGATTAATGAGTTGAGTGCTAGAAAAGTTTCACAGAGTTTACATTCGAATGAAAGGTTAAGGTAACTAGTTATTTTCATCGCACAAATAACCTTCCAAATGCAAAGTGACTGTATATTGATTCAATGCCAGTTGAGCAGCAAAAGAGTGAAACTCCAAGACACTCTGCCACCACAAGCTTCATTTCACAAGCTAGGTAACAGAGATAAGTGATTTAAAGATGATGCTATTAATAGAAATTTAACCTTTCTTTCCCTGTCTTTCTCATTTGCTTAAGTTACACAAAACTACTTGCTGATCAGTAGAACTTCTCCAGGTACACAGGACCTGCTGATAATAACATTCTAAAATAAATCAACATGATCATAGGTTCTAACATTACTCATTTCTGTATTATTAACTTTTCGTTATTGTCTGTAATCAATTCTCCTATAACAGGCTTCTGGAAATACAATGACAATGTATTTCCATTCACTCAAATGATTAATCAAGAACGAGACAAATGATCTTCCACCTTGAGAAAAGGAACTTGCTTACACTGCAAGTAGAAGTCCCTTTTCCGAAAACACTGAACGAGAAGTCTTCCCAGTTAAAAATTCAAGTTGTGCCTAACCCACACAGAAAGAGAGCCAGATATGCATTATTTCTTGTGCGAGCACTCAGTTCTACAATTCCTTTTCAGTCTTCTGCGCCATACTAAGTCTTAATGACACACTGATGTCAAGGAAGATGAAAGCCTTATACAGGGTCAGGTCCCTGTTAAAAGTCTGAGACTCATCTTCCCTGCATCAGAAGTCTTCAACTCTATTTTCGGGATCTAACAAAAATTACAAGATAAATGCGTTGAGGCTTGCTAACAAAGAGTTAGCAAAGATGCTCTGTTGCTACTTTGCTGATTTCTCAGCTAGTCACCTTCAACTTCAGGCTCACCAAACATCTCACCCTGCAGAAAGCCACTTAGTATTCACAGGATCAAAATGCAAGAGCTTATTTAACTGTGACTAGTGTGGTAGTAAAAGTCATCACAGAATTACAGTGTTAAATTTTCAGCTTGGACTCTAGTAAAAAAAAGAAATCAACATTTGAATGTTGTCATCTCTTCTCCTTTTGATTTGTGTTCCTAATTACTGCTGAAAAGAAAAGCAGGAGCAATGGGCTTCTTTAAATAAGAAGCTGTAAACAAATACATGTTGGACATAAACATCCTCTGGATAGGCTGCTGTACAGACACTGACCTCACCAAGCTTTCTAACCAATCTGCCCAGCAGTAATGTCTCCATGCATGCAAGAAGAAGACAACACCTTGCAGAACCACCAGCCTTTACAAGAGACCAACCTTCACAAATGTAGTTTCAACAATTCCAACCTCTGTGTCTATTCCCACCAAGAAAACCTTATTGATTTCCACCTCTCCTTCTTGTGACCCAACACTTTCTGTCTGTCTGGTTCCCACGTACCAACCAGTACAACTGGGATGCCAGAAGCCTCAATAGTCCGGGGCCTGGCACCAGGACACCTGCAGCCTACAGACCGACATGTAGGATGAGTTACACACCACATGTCCTGTGCCACCAGGAGTACAGCTCAGCAGAGATCTCAGGTAAAGAGGGAGAAATAGGAGAGACTGAGAAGTGCCTCACATCTACAAGTCTCCACCCTTTCAGTGAAGTGGAAACTATGGCATGAGGCCAGTCCCTCCAGGCAGGTCCTGGCTTGCTTACTTCAGCTCAAGTTCAAGATACCTTTTCCTTGCTGTCCAGGACATAGAGCTGTGCATTAGCAAAAAAGATTTAAGCTCTACAGCCCTCACCCCTTTCACATGAACACAAGTACATGTTAGAAGCAAGTCTTTTGATGCATTAAACACAATTCTTGGTTTCCACAACAGTGGTGCAAGACCTAAGAGTGCGTGCTTTTATTTCAGGGTAGAGTGCCACCAAACACTTGTTTCCCACCTACATGCAGAGCTTATTCCTACCCCTATGCCACAGCCACTACAACACTTAGTATGGCTATCTAAAAGGAAAAGAGAGCATGAATTTAAAAGTGTCCTCAAAAAAAGCCAACCCAAACAATGCTCCTCCCACAAATAAACCTGTAGGTTGTTCATTTTTGTATTTGTTTTTTCTTCCAAATGTGAATGGTTGCAGTAAAATAGTTAAGTTTCCGTGGAGCTACCCCCAGAATACCCTGTGTGGAAAAAACAGCAACATGAATGTAAGAATTCATAGCAGGGCTGCGGAGTTGAAGGGGCAGAACTACCTATGTCAGCTTCCCTGCCAAAAGAAACCTACAATGTGACTGGGGTCATCATCTATTTTCAACTCCATGGCCAAACTCTCCCTTAGTGGTAAAATCCAGAAGTTAGTCAAGTTTTACTGGGTATGCATTAGTCCCGCTGCATTTTCAGAGAAGATGGAAGAACACCAAATCAGAACAGGCGTTAACATGAGTCACTGTGTAAAAATAGCCCTACTGAAAACATAACAATGACCCTGTCACCACCAGGAAAATGTTCTCACTGTTGCTTAAAGTAATTGGCAACACCGGAAACCTCAGCCAAAAGGGCCTGCCAACTGCTTCTGTTTGTTTTACTTGAGTACTAGGTCAGGTAAGCCAAATCGGCACTGAATCTAATCAAAATCGTGTTTGAGCCACAGTGGCAGCAGATAAAAGATGCAGTCTACAGAAGGACTGCTCATGTTCCTGCGCAACTGGCTCTTGGTGGCCCTGCCTGAGCAGGGGTTGGACCAGATGATCTCCAGAGATGCCCTCCAACCTCAGCCACCCTCTGATTCTGCGATTCTGTGACTGCAGCACTGCTAACACTGGAGGATCTCACAGACTTGTATTAGCAATGGTAATTTCTAAAAAGCACTTCTTAGTCACCTAGGTACCTCTTAGCCAGCAGTGACGACTCCCACATTATGCCCCTTTTTTATTTCCATATAATAGCTCTCCCTTTTCCTCTTTCCTTCAGGACTGAATGTTTGTCTTGGGCATGGCCTGACCTCCTTGTTTATAAATGCACTTCATGTTTCCACACTGCAGACATGCACTGTCCTTGCAAAGAAATGGCCGCCACCAACCACGATTTAACTTACTTGGGTTTCCTTTTAAACCAACAATTGTTTCACTGTTATAACCTCAGAATGCAAATCTCATTAGTGCTCAGGAGCTCTCTGCATTTTTTTTAACTCAGCCCGAGGCTTTTGATGCATAGCAAATGCCATGCTGAATGATTAAGCCTTCCTCTCATACGAGGTAATTAAACAGTCCTACAATTTATAATTTTAAACATATAGAACTTATACTTGTAGATTGACACTCAAATCAGTGCTATGTTGCTTGAACAAGCTTTCCTTCTCTTCGTGAGGAAGACTACACTCAGCCAGGTTCGGTTGCTATTTTGCTTTGGGGCAATGTGCATTCTACATGCAAGGGGCAAAGGGAACTTCCGTCCACAATTTGGCAAGCGAGGCTTTAGAGAAGCAAGCAGGTCATGTTACAATCCAAAAGCAGCCTTGAAGCCTCATCTCCTACCACCAGAGCTACTGTTGCTTAGGGTAGCTTTTAGATTTTGCCTCCATTTGCAGACTGTCCATTTCACCGTCCAGCTACTCTGCTGCACAAAGACTATGACTGCCCCTTCCACTGAGTTGTTCATCTTTCCAAACAAGAAGCATTCAAGACCACCCTCCCTAGCATCAGCTGTTTCACAGAGACTAGGCATCTCGGCAGAATCCTGAAAACTGGAAATAAAAACCATCTATTGTTGTAGCTTCCCTCAGCCTCTTCTGAGAGGCAGGACTATTTCCCAACAGTATACTGAGCTGCCACTTCAGCAAAAGACGTTGCTCTGCAACGAGATAAAAACTGCCAATGATTAGAATGCACAATTACAGGAGGAAAAAAAAAAAGTAATGAAAGAAGAAAAAAAAGTTCCTGTATGTCACAATCAAGCAAAATAGATACTGTACATTTGTGAAGATGTAGGGGGCACAGAGACATGATTTCTATACGTGGCCTGAGGCAGGGTTAGATTGGTCAGTAGTGGTGTGAAATGGATGTAACTGGTGCCAAGGGTCAAATGTTCCAACAGAAATAATTTGTAGAGTGATTCCAGTGAGCTGGTTGCATGTGCTAGAGGCTAGAAGTTATTCTTAATGCAATCCAGTCACAAATGGCTTCAGGGGTCTTCCACTGCTTCAGGACTGAAAGGCTACTTTCCCTCCAGCTGTGTTAATGTGCAATTTGAAAAGAGGATCCCAGTTCTATAACAGATCTGCAGTCTGTGCTGCTTGTTTGAACCCCTGCTTGTTGCAGCAGTTACAATATTTGTACAAGTGCTTAAACTAGCACTCACTTAGAAACTCCAGTCAAATTAAACAAATGAGGATCTGACAAACACCTAGCATAAGTAAAAAGTATCTCCCTTCAATATCCTATTGCATCATTACTTTGCAATTATTTAAGATGTATTTAAAATAGAAGAGATTATATATCCCATCCAACATGATTTAAATGTCTGTGATATCTCTTATAAGCTCTAACATTTTATCCATTGAAATGAAGAAATACTGTATTATTCCCCTTTCTGTAATCTAATGATATTGTTTCTTAGGATTTTGCTTACCCGCAGAGGTTGCAACTCACAGTAAAAGCCACTTTAATGCATTGCTGGATTTGGCCCCAGAGGGGACAGCGAGGAACAGGGAAGTGACAGGGAAGTGACATCTGAGAAAACACCAGGCCCTTGTGACAGAATCTCATCTCATACTTCCCTGTTCATTATTTTAATAACTAAGTAACTTTTGCTTTTTTGTTCCTGTCCTAAATGTTTTCTGGAATTGAACTAGGACTCCCTGTTCTGTGAGTCGGCCAAATGTGGTAGCTCTCCAGATGCACGTGATTTTGCACAGTGCAAGCATGACCCATTCTCCTTTTACCTCTTCATTGAAGCACATTTCTGTCCTGGCAGGTGTGGCAGAGTGAATACAACACCAGCACTTTCCCCCCTTCCAGGATATCCTACTTACTTTCCACCTTTGTTCTTCCTCTGGGTACCACTGCTGATGCTCAAAGCAACAGGAAGAAAACCCAAAATAATAAATCAAGAAACTTCCCCACAGACATGTGCACATGTGGAGAGCCCCTAGAACAGCAGGTCATAACAAAACAGTGATGAAGGAACAGATACAGAAGGGAGACCTGCTGAAAAACTTTAATCAGATTCTCCAAGGCTTGGTTATTCATCCCCTTCTTTGACAGCATGAGCTGTGATGACCCTTTCTGCTTCTCTCCTTGCACCTGGCCTTCCCATCCTAAACCTATGCTATCATTTGCAATGTGTTGGTGCAACCCTTGGTGAAGCTGCGTGGAGAACAGGACCAGGGAACTAACTGATCCAGCTGCAAAATGATCATTTTTTTCTCCGGACTACTTTTCTTTAGATCAGTTCCTTAAATCAGTCCATGCCATTGCACAAATTGCCATGCAGGCACAGCATGAACAGAATAGGCAAAGGGATTGCTTATTCCAACTAGATCAGCTGAGCCCTCAAACACAAAACCAAAGCCTGAAAAGACTATAATGTGAGAGGAGAAATAAATGGGAAGAATCCTTTCCTCGCCTTTCCACTGGTTCTGTTTCCAAATTGCCACGATTTTAGTCATTTAGCACTTGCTGAATTACTTCACTGGGGACTGAAGTATGAGATAATGAACATTTTCGCTGCTTCTTTAGTAACTGTCCTGCCCCAAAGTTTTCCGCTCTTCATATCCCAGCTCTGTGTCCCACAGTCTCCAGAGCAGTCATGCTGTCTGCAGCTCCCGTGCCATGTCCATTCTTGGTTTCTTCTAAATCACTGATGCTGATTCCATTATTCTTCTTCATGCTTACTGGAAAGTAATTGCTTGTAATTCATTAAGTTCACTTAGAGTTTGGAGCACACATGAACCACAACTGCCAATTAATACAGATTCAATGTTTCTCTTACCTGATTCTCCTGCAGCTGTACTAACAAACTCTGTATTAATTCCCAGTAGGCCGCTCCTCTTTTTCTCTAATTTAAAAAGAAAATTCAACGACCCCTTAGCCACAGAACAGTTTTCTTCATATTCAACTGGCTTTTTTCTCCCTCTCACACATTTATTAAAACCTACTGTATTCCTCTAAAAAACTGACTTAATAACTTTACCTGCTTTTTTCCATTATCTTCCTTCCTGACCCAAACCTGTATAATCCCCCTGCTTCAGTTTACCATTCCTTTTCCATCCTATCTTCAAACAGCCCCTCACTGTAATATTTGCCACTTTCATTTTCTCACGTTCCTTCCCTCCTGCTGCACAGGAGGTTTAACATGTAGAACTTTCACAATGTGCTGTTTCATTATTTCCAGGTCTGTTCTGAATTTCTGAACTGAACTCACATAAGTGGAAACAGATCAAGATCAGGTAGGCATGAGTCCAGCAGAGTTGATGGAGCTGTGTCTGCTTCCACCAACAGCAAACTTTGCTCACCCTTCTCAATAACTTTTTATAAAGCAGCATTTAACTAATAAATGCATGACCTGCCTTCTAAGGCAGGCAAGAGTATTTTTGTCACCCTCCTGCTACTGAACTCCACCACCACACATGCTGTGTCTGTACCACCAAGTAGACAGATGCATCCTGCTCCACAGTCCCAATCTGCTTGCCTTCCAGATCAGTTAGACCCACTGGAGTTTGGTACGACTCTCTCCCATCCTGGGTTTACTTTATAAAGAAAGTACAGGGAGAAGAAAGAGAGGGAAGGGAGAACACCTGGTGGACACCCAGATCTCATCCCAGGAGAGAGCTGGGATGCCATTGTGGCATGTATCTGGGCACTCAAACTTTTCTACTTCCTTCTTCTCTCCCTTCAAGCCATTCCTGGGCAAAAGTCTAAATCTCCCTGTATCTCCTTTCTCAAAATCTATTAAGCAGGTACCACTGTACCTGGGAATCCATTCTTTGATATACTGAGTCCAAGGTTGAATCATCAGCACAGTGTTCTCCAGTAACTCTTTCCCTCTCTTGGATGAATTCCGCACCAACAAGAAGAGATACAGAAATCTACACCAGCTATAAATCTCACCCTTCCTCCACACTGCCAAAATGCCACAACAAATTGGTATATTCAGAAGAATTTTCAGAGCAAATAAAAACAGAGTTGTGTCTGGATCTAGAAAGGAATATTCTATACCAGGATGATGACATCTGTATTTAAAGATGATATCAGTATTTTTCATGTCTAGACTATGCAACATTCATTAAATTACTCAAAGAAATTTTACACTGCTTAACTCTCCCAGTAACTCTTCTCCTCTCCCCCCCTCACATGCCTTCATACTTTTCTGATTAGTATTTACAAATGTGTATCTACCTTGCTATTCTTAGAAGACCTAAATATTGTCTGCCAAGCACTCCTCCTAAAAGATCAGAATAAAATTTGGATGAGTCTAGTCCCTGCACGCAGTTCATCTCTTATCGTGACCATGTCAGGTAATGGAAGAAATAAACGAAACCAACGAGCCAGCAACACTATAAAACACAACCAAACTGACCATAATCACACCCTATATATCGCTTCACTTGCATTTCAGCTTCTTGATAAACCCAGATTAGCAGAAAGGATGCTGACATTGCTTGATGTTTTGCTAGGATCGGTAATTTTCAAGACATGACTGCAAAAAGCCACGATAAGCCTGTTCTGGTCTCACTGCTGCCATTACCATGAGTGGGAGACTGGACTAGATGAGTGGACTAGAGACCTCTCCAGACCCCTTCAGCCTCAGTTCCCCTGTGATTCTCTGCCAGTGTTTTGTGTAGCTGACCAGCCACAGACTTTAATAGCAGTTTGGCTGCAGGTCCCTCAAAAAGCAGAACTTTTCATGTGCCTGCCTGTGAATCTGATGTTCGTTCCGCACGCATATGAAAACCAGCTGGCTTTCCAAGGTACTCTATTGAGGGACAAATCCATAAAAAGTAAACACCGATGGCCAAGCTGGCCTGTGTCGGTGTTTCTGGTGGGCCTAACTCCTTTCAAAGTATTCAGCATGACAGTTTCAATGGTAACCTGCAAGAAGACCAGTAATTCTTCAATAGCAAAAACAGCAAGTAAGAGGTGTCGTGACAGATGCTGTACTGATATACTATGGTACCAAGTTATAAGAGGCTGCATTCAAACACCGTCCCTCTGCCAAGCCTTTCAAAACAAAGAAACTCCATGCACAGGGACACTTTTTTTTTTTTCTGTATTTATTCTTTAGTGAAATCTAACGTCTCCAAGAACACCAGCAGCTACACTCCCTTCTGCCCTTTGTTTTACATTCTTGGATGACCACATTTTTAGAACAGGTCAACCGAATTCCAGAGCAGTTTATCAGTTGGTTAACAAGCTCTAATACCTTGACTGCATACCGAGGTCAAATATTTCTGCAGTACTGCTTTTCATAAGGCCTCATCAACATTTGAAATAAGATAACATTCTTATCTCTATATCCAAGATATTTTGCAACTTCATCTCATCTATCACATCTAGCATATCTTTTTAATAGATCACATTTAGAAACAGTCCTCATACCTCCCATGAACGTGGCTTCCATCCTTATTTTTTCCCACCATATTATCTTTCCATTTTTCTGTTTGGTACCTCTAGCATAAATGAAATTATAAAACAGAAACCATCCCAGAATTCTGCAGTAATATCTAAGGATGTTATAATCAGCTTAATGAAAAAGAGAGCCTGCAGGGCTCATTAACCTAGGCTCACACTTGTTTTTACCATGTATAGTCATGCAAATGGCACAGACTGAGTTTCGTTCTTCCTCCTAAAAAAAACCCAAAACAATCTAAAAATGTTTCAATTGATCTTCCTTCCTCCAGTCTGTGCGATCTGATATTTATATTTTCCGTAACATAAAAGACAAAAGCTGCACTGGGCTGCAAATGAATGGCTATTTAGCCCCACCTAATCCACTATTCTTAGCAGTTGATATAAGTAATCACACATGTGGCAACACCCACATTCAGGTTTCAGAAAGCGTGTATCTTCTGCTGACGGCTTCCAGATGTTGCTTTAGAAAGCTGATCACTGAAGCAATGGAAAGCACAGAAAAAAGGGTGCTCTGGTATAGGTAAATGACATTTCACTCCTATTTACTGACCTGTCCAGTAAACAGGAACAAAATGTCATTAACCTATACTAGACCACCCTTTTTTCTGTGCTTTCCATTGCTTCAGTAGGTATCTTTCTGTAAAATGCTATTCTTGGCTAGATGTTATAACTGGCTGGATCAAGCTATGTTTCTACCTGGGAAGTACCACATAAGCTACACTACAGCCTTGCTTCATCTTACCTGAACTTCTGGAGCTGTCTGATTGAATGAATCAGTTAACACAATTTCGTATCACATCTTTAAGTCACAGGTCTGGAAACTAGGCCTTGAAATTCTATTCACACAACCACAGGAGAGTTAGGAATGGCAAGATTTGTAAGGAAGACTCATACATTTCATTAAACCATCTGATGGAGACGAAAGGGAAGAGAGACAACGCATTTGCGCTCACATCGCAAGCTTTTCTTGAGATTGGAGAGAAGCAGCAAGCTATTAACTAATCTTGAACTAACCTTCAGTTTTCAAGCCTGCAAGACCATTGCTCCCATGGGACTGTAAACAGCCAAATGCCTACATTTGTGCTCATCTGGTGCTTTAAAGCATAAGACCTGGGAGACGCAACAGCACAGATCAGCAGCGCACTGGTGTGTTCCCCACGGCTTGCCTACTACGAGGTTAGCCATAGGACTCAGCACAGGGCAAAAAGTGCTGCAGCTTCTTCTTTCTGCTATGACCTAATTAGTTGATCTCTGTGACCAGATTAAGCAGACAGGCAAAAATTTCAGCCTTCCTAAACTGCAAGGAATCATGAGCTGTCAACAGCAACCCGTACGTTTCCCCGGTCAATAAAAAGTCCTCACTTTACCAGCACGGATCAGCTGCAGCCTGACAATATGCTGACGCGTAACTGGAGTTACTGGATTTCCTCAAACTGCCAGGCTGTTGTTTATCAACAGTTTTCGTCTTTCCTGAGTCCAGTCTGTCTCAGCTAGCTTCCTTCTTCTGTCAGTCACCAGGACAGGACGTACAAGGCAGCACGAGTGAAATGACAGCATGAAACGCTTCCATTACCTCAGGTGTGTATTAAGGAGATGTGAAAAGATCAAGCCAAATAAAAATGCAGATGAGGAAAATACTCTGCCCATCAAATTCACAGATACTGCCAGAAGAGTAGTCACCTATGCCTTACAAAGCACTGAAGGCTTCTAATGTATAGAGTGATAACAGCCTATATACATGACCTCTGCCACCATGCATTAGAATACTGTTACTGAACAGAAGCTGCTGCCTCCATGTCACATATTGATTGCAAAATGGGTAGGAAGGGCCACAGATCACCCTGATAGGGGGTGGCACACTTGCTTCCCAGTCATACTGGAGCAAAGTAACAGCAAGGAGCAGGACATACTGCACGTAACAAGCAAGTTCACAGCTCTTGGGAGGTCTGTGTCTCAGAAAAGGTAGGATCTTATGTCACTGCAGACCTAAAAGTATTATAAATTACAGTACTTCAGTGTAGAAATGCATGTAAAATAAGCGCATGTAGCCTTAGTGATATTTCTTTAGAGGTTTTCAGAACTAGAGACCTAGCAGAAGTAATGAAGGAAATGCACCAAAAAAGTCAAAATCCTTTTCAATGACAGAAAGTTCGTGTTGTCCCGCAAAACACACTCAAATTGAATGACTGGATCTTATAGAATTCATATTACACATGAAAAGATCTTAAACCAAAATGATTTCACTTTTTTCATTATGGTAGAACTGTATATTTTTTTCAATATACAAAATAAGTGCCAAATATCGTAAAAACTCCTGGCACATTTACACAGTCTACCACACTCTAAACTGATCTATCAATGCATCACCTTTGGGTACTTTCTTGGACAGAAACCTGTTAGCCAAACTGGTGACCTTAGATCACCTTTTTTCCAGAATGCTACGAAATCCCATTTGGGATATTTTTCCTGCATTCGCTGCTATATAGGGAATATTTATACAGCACTTACAGTATTGTAACTCAATGTGAAGAGGGAAATAATTGTGCCAGCCACTTTCAGCACTTTACAATTATCCATATTCTGTATTAGCTCAGTTTTACAGAAGAGAAGCAAACACTGCTGCAAGCAGATGGGATTACAGGTACACATAAGAGGTGTACCGTTAAACACTGCCTGGGCAAGCACTCGATCTTAAGCTCTAAATTAAAGATTGTCAGAAAGAAAAGCCAGTATTACAATGTTTTTGCCATACTTACTACTGCCTTGTGACAACAAGCTACCGCACTGTACATCAAGTGCTGAGCCTGCTAATGAAGCACACATGTCAAGACTTGTCTGACTGAAACATACAACATCTTGTCAGATGGGAGTCCCTCCCTTGCCTGTGGTGTGTGTGGCTCTGTGTACACACATACACACACACACACATATATACTCTCTGTCCTATCTTCTGCCTAGAGCACCACATGATTAACAGGAACACGCTGTGTAATATTATGCTTCAGTTTGAACACTGAGAAAATCCACTAAATGAATGCCAGATATGGCATTCTCATCTCTGCAATGAGAACGGCCTATCCAAAACAACACAGAGAGGAGGTGCAAAGTAATTGGAAGGGTAAGCCAAGCTTAGTAAAGCAACACAACTGCATTCACGTGCTGTCCAAAGTGAGAAGACTGAAGTGACAGTCAGCCTTGAGAAGACTGGAAAAGCCTCCTCTGCACACAGCGCGCAGGCTCTGGCGGTGTGAATCCACACTTGGTGTTAGAAGTGCAGTGGTACCACCTTCCCATACGTGTGCTCTCCTGCTGCCGTAGTGACAGGTCCTGAAGCTACCAATCCCAAAATGCTAACCAAGCTGAATATGGCCCAAAAGGATTAAAGTGTGTTTTTGTGACACACTTCTTCCGAGAAACCCCTATTTGAGATGTGCCACAACATTATGGGGATTTTAAATACAGCTGGGATGGGAGGGTGAAGGGAAGAGGGATGGTAAAGTGTCCAGACAGAGAAGGCACAGCATTATGCCACACCGGTGTTGCTACATGGATTCACACCACGGGTGAACGGGGCCCTTCCACTCTGCAGGGACAGCAGCCACCCAGACCATCCTCCCCGAGGCCTTTCTGACTGCTCAGCACCGACACAGCCCCCTGTGCAGGCTGAGTTCTACCTGCGCCGTGCGGCTTCAAGTCATTCACCTCATGGTTCTGGTTCCTCCTCCTCCTCCTCCCAACGGCTTCCCCAGCGGTGTGGGCGGCTGGTGCCGAGCCCCAGATGGATGGAGAGAGGGCCGGAGAGCCAAGCCAGACAACCCACCCGGATCTGTGTGGCAGCTCTGTGCCCTTACCGTCTCGGGGTCGTTCTCGAACACCTCCCGGGCCTCCTCCTTGCTGCAGTGCTCCTCCACACACTCCCTCTCCAGGTGCCCTTGCTTGGTCTCCTCGAAAATCTGGTATGCTCGCCGCTGCCTCTGCCGAAGGAACTGGGCAGCCTGCGGGGCGGGCAGCAGCACGGCTGAGCCGCCGATCGCCGCGGGTGGCGGGGAGGAGGAGGAGGAAGAGGAGGCAGTGGTGAACAGCTGAGCCCTCCTGGCCGCCCCGCACACCAAGCCGCCCCGCCGGGGGACACCGACCGCCCCGCCGGGGGTGCCCAGGCGCCCTCCCTGCCCGGGTCGCGGCGGCCTCGGCGCGGCCCCTCGCAGCGGTGACCCCGCCGCCGCCGCCGCCGCACCGGCATCCCCCGCTGCAACCGCCGCCGCCCTCCCCACCGCAGCCGTGAAGCTGCGCATCCCCGCTGCCCACCCCAGCTCACGCAGCTCCGCACCCCGCACTCACACGCACGCAGACGCGGGGCGGTGGGGGATGCTCGGCGGCGTGTGCGGGAGGGACGGACCCCCCCCCCCCCCCACTCCCCACCCCGCAGTACTCACTCTGCCAGGAGTCCGCCGCTAGCAGGACGAGCAGCAGGGCGGCCCCGAGGGGCGCCGCGGGATGCGGCATGATGCGGCGGCGGCGGCTGCGGCCGGGCCGGGCGCTGGCGGAGCGGGGCGGGCGGCGGCGCGGGCGGGGAGCGCGCTGCTACTGCGGGAGCGCGGCGGCGGGGAGCCCAGCGGGGGAGCCGGGGAGCCGCTCGCCCGTCCTACCCAATCGCTCGCCAAGTCACGGCCGAGCCGCCGCAGAGGGACACACCTCGGCGGCGGGGCAGCGGCCCGGCCCCGCGTACCTGCCCGCTTCGCTTGGGAAAGGCCGCGCCGAGCCGCGGGGGAGGGTTTACGGGGAGTCGGGCTGATGATGGGCGGACAGCAGGGCCCGGGGAGCTGATGGGAAGGCAGTTCCCTCACCTCCGGCTGGGCTGGGCTGGCGGGCACATCGCCTTAAGAGCTGTGGGGCTCGGCGATAGAGAGGGAGAAGCTGGCACCAAAGGCAGCCCAGTCTTGCCTTAAATTAGAAACTTGTCTTCTCCCATCCCCGATATATATAAGGAAGAGATTTTTTACACTGAGGGTGGTGAAACACTGGCCCAGGTTCCCCAGAGAGGTGGTGGATGCCCCATCCCTGGAGACATTCCAGGCCAGGCTGGACGGGGCTCTGAGCAACCTGATCTAGTTGCAGATGTCCCTGCTCATTGCAGGGGGGTGGACTAGATGACCTTTGAAGGTGCCTTCCAACCCCAACTATCCTATGATTCTATATTTTCTTCACAACTAAATTTTCAGCTTATACCGGTGTTTTAGGATAAACTCCTCAGCAAAGAGATGGATGTGGTTTATACTAATACGTTGCAAGCCATCCTTTACTGTCCCTTGTCCATCTGTAGTTACACAGGACATGCCCAATGTCAGAAACCCTGTTAACTGTAACCCAGAGCTGTAGGGTGGGAGCTCTGAGCTGCACGTAGACTGCCCATTGCCACCACTTTGATGCTACCCCTCTTATCTGCCCTACAGACATGCAAATGCAGCAGATAACTCGTGTAACACCGAATCTATACATTCTTCAACGTACCGCTAATGGCATAGCTTGTGTGAAAAAAGAACTTGTCCAATGTAATTTTAGTATTTAGGTATATCTAAAAAAAACTCTGTGTCTCCCCAATAAATTCCCGCAAATATGATGTAACTAATGTAAACAATGTATTTATGTTACGTATAGCTGAAGTAAAATGCATGGAAATAAAAAAGCCAGCCTACTGGTTCAAAGCAACCATCCCTAAGTTGGTGTCTTCTGCGTGACTATGGCCAATAGAAGACATATAGGTAAGAGATACAAAAACATGTAAACCACCATAGAGTGGTCTTTTCTTTTTGTTTTTAGCTTCTGAAGTGCAGAGGGAGAGAGCTTAAGGTAAAAACCCGTGTGTCTACCATCATGCTAACAGCCACAAATGTACCTCTTCTCCATTAATTTGTCAAATACCTTTTTTATCTGTTTGTACTCCTGACTTCCAGGAGTGGCAGCAAGGTCCTAAATGTGTACAAAGGCTAGACAGGAGCTTTTTCCCACCAGTTTTAAATCCTGTACTTAATAATTTTATAGAGTACCTTGAATTTCTGTCTTCTAAGAAACAGTGAATTATCATGCTCTATTTGTTTTCCCCGTGTCATTTTATAGACCTCTCTCATATCCTTTCAGAACCATCCCTTTTCCTAAACTATGGAGCTTTGCTCTATTATTTGTTTCAAATGCCTTGGCATTGCTCAAAGAAGCCGTCCCACCAGTTCCCATCGCTTTTTCCTGTCCTTTGGTCACGTCCACCTCATGTGCTGGCATGCAACGAACCTCATCAGAGTAACCCAACAAAAAATATTAATTTTAATTCAGGTCAATTCCCCCACCGAATTGTCGTACAGCTGCAGAAACACCAAAAGGTTGAAACTAGGATGTCCTAAAAAGAGTAAATAGGCCTCGCAACTTTGAAGTCGAAGATACTGAGTTATGGAGAAGAGGAAGGGATTCCCAGGTGTGCTCTTCCTTCCATCCATGATCCCATCAGACAAGGCACTATGGGGAGGGTTCACTATGGGCTTTCAAGGGTAGCAGCAAGTAGCTGCAAGTGAAGGGAGCGCAGGCCTGCTAATGGCAGCAGCAGGGTTGGCCAAAATGGCTCGTGAAGCTCTAGCTGCAGGCAGAGGTTTCCTAGGACTGGCTACCACATTCCTCCTTCCATCATGTGTCCCTCTGTGTGTGTCTGCCATTTCAGCTCACTCACCCAGCAGGAAACTCTTTGCTTCTTTTATTGTGTGTGTGTGCTTTCTATCAGGTTACTGTGCTGAACCAGCTCAGTGACAGGGCAAAGAAGCATAAATTGGCAAGTGGGATTGCAGCAGTGAGTCCATAGGGTGCTGCTGGATTGCAGCCTGTGCCCCGCATGCGAGAGCCATTCCCAATCTTTGTTTTTATCTTTCTCTGTATCTTTTCTATTTATGCTTCTTTTCAGACAAAGCGGACAAAACTGCATGCAATATTCAAGATGTGGGTTTCCAGCATCACCATCTTGCTTTTATCTCTTATCTTTTTCTTACTATTGCCAAACATTGTGTGGATTCCTTTTTACTTCCTGGCCTGCTGTTTTCAAAGAGCTATGAACAAAAGGTCTGAGACCTCTTCCCTGAGTAGAGTTGCTTTTTTACCAGTGGATACACATAGGGAGGGTTGCCTTCCATGGATGCATCAGTTTGCATGTCCATACATTAAATTTCACTTCTCATTTATCAACCTGTCACATTAAAAGTGCTATCAAGCAATAAAACTGTGGTAATCTAAGAGCTTCTTGCTACCAAAAGAAGTGGTCACACTCTTCCTTCCCTCTATGCTTTTACCCCATCCTGGATGCACAACTCTCCTCCCCTCCTCAATTTTTGTATGGTTTTGTCACTGATGTGATATCTCAGCAACTCAGTTCAGCTCACTAGGCCAACAGAAAAGTATTTCTTTTTCTAAGAATTTTCCAAAATTCCTCATTGCCAGTTTGAGATTTGACTGTTCACATTAATTTTGTATTATCTGCGAACTGTCCTCATGACATGAAACCTCTTCATAAAATTTCTGAAGATTTTGAACAGCAGAGATTTTTGTGGGTTCTGGAAACTGCTTTATATTGTGTAATCTACTGATGAGTTTCCTTTCTTTTAAGATAGTTTCTTATCCTTTTCTTTTTATTCCATACAAATACTCTGTGGTGAAAGACCAGGTCAAAAACTTTTTGAAAATCCAGGTATGTAATATCAGAACCATCCTTATCTACATAAAAATCACACCTGGAACCTCGAATGGGTTTGCCAAACATGACATCCTACTTGATACACAATGCTGATTCTTCTCCAACAGGTCATTCAATCTGCTAATTCTGTTCTTCAGTACAGTTTCCAGTAAGTTGCCTGGCACAGACACCAAACACTGATTTGGATGAGCCTAGAAGTCCTTTCAAGTGCCATATTTTCCAACTTCTGTTCTTCTGGCATTTAAGACAGATTTAGGCAATGAGTAGCATAAAGCAGCATTTTCATCTTCCTCAAAATTCACGGCTTTATACCATCTGATCTCAGCTGTCCCAGTGAGGTCTTAGGAAACATAAAAAACACGATAGAAAAATAATGCAGAAAATATTAAAACAACATTATACGAACTGCTTGTACTCTCAGCATGTCCTTTTTTTTAGATTTCTTTTTGACTTCGAAGTAGTCTAGGCACAGAAATTTCCAGAGGTAAATCTGAACTTGTAGGATTAGATTGGTTACTAGACACTAAACAGAAGTATGCACCAGATTTCACGAATTTTGAGAAAAGCAATTAAAAATACCGCTAGAAGACCAAAAATAAAAAAAATTATTTGCCAGGTAACAGAGCCTGAGTCAGTTATTCGGAATTCTGGTCAGTATGAGTTATTCTGTCCTCCTCACTTATTTCCAAAACAGAAAAACAGGGTTACATTTGCCTTTCAGTGCAAACCAGTGTGTTGTATGTAGCCAAGCTGCAGAAGTGTAGTGGAAGCAGGTGTAACTGAGCAAGGTTACTTTAGGTTCCTTCAACTTGTTATATTTGTGGGTACCAAACTGTAGAATGAAACTAAGATGTCCTAAAAAGAGTAAATAAGCATCACAGCTTTGAAGTCGAAGATACTGAGTTATGGAGAAGAGGGAGGGGTTCCCATTCCTTCCATCCATGATCCCATCAGCCAAGGCACTATGGGGGGGTGGTTCTCGTTGAATTCTGAACGACCATATTTTGCATGTAATCTGCTTTTTTGACCTCAAGGAAAAATTGATTAGACTCGTCCTGTGGCTTGTCCCACACTGCCAAAGTATCTCAGATTTTAGGTGCAAGTGACTGTTTCACATACTCATTCCACATTCATTTCTTGTTCTTTCTCCTTCAAAACTGCTCAGAAGATGACATTCCAATATTTTGTTTCTATTCTACAAGGAGAGAGGAGTAAAAGGATGTGAGATTACATCAGAACATTAAAAAATTTAAATGATTGTGGAAGGGAGAGTTCTTAACCAGCAAATCCTTGTATGAGTAAGCAAGCTGATTCCACGATCCTTGACCTGAATGCACTACAGGCTGGGCACATGCCAAATACGCTCAGCACATTAAGATCTGGAACTTGCTGCTTAGTTGTGTGAGCTACAATTCACAGCATGATGCCAGGAAATAAACTGGAAGTTTCAAGGACAGGAAGCTCTGAACTGTTGTCGTCCCCTCCACTTGTGTCTTGGTTCCAGGTCAATGGGATTTCCTTTCATGAGAGGCCAACATGGTGACTGAAAATGGCTTTAGGCACCAGCAAAATGAAATGGAACCAAATTGCTCATCTGGGTAGTCGCACTCCCTCTGTGGCAAGCAAGGCAATGCGCAAACTCCTGGGCAGAAGAAACCACCATCCTCTGTGGATGATCTCTCAGCCTAAATGGCACTGAGCAAAAATATCAAATCTCCTGCCCCAACCTACAGTACATCGCAGGTCCCTGTTTGTTAAATACTGCTGCAGGTCACAGAAGGGATGAGGTGAGGATGGGGGACCAGAGGGTCTGTTTGCTGTACAGTCTGAGTCGCTGTGGTGCATTTGGCACCGAGCACCTGGGAGGTGAGAAGCCCAGTGAGGCTGTTCTATTTGTCATGGCAAGGAGTGGCTGCCGACGAGAAGGAGAAACTGGAAGAGGTCCTCACATAACTGACTCTGCTTTTTAGTTCTTGCTCCCTTTGAGAAGAACAGCTTTGAAAATAATAGCTTCAAAAAGAATAGCTTTGCTTTCCTCCATTTTGGAAAAGACCTCTGGATCAAGACCCTGGGATCAAGCATTAGATTGGTGAATTAACTACTTTGTCAAAGAAGCTCAGTTCCTTTACCACGCTCCTGCCCTTGCTTGTGTGTTACTCAGTTAAGCGTATTATGTTAAGTTGTAATAGATTTCTTGCTTGAGGATAAGACACCCATCATACCATCACTAAATGCTTCTATCGTATCTCCTTATGTTGCTATTTGGCATTAAAATTCTGCAGAGGTTGAAAACATCTTCATTTTTACCCATGTGTGACCAGGCAGACAAGGGAGCTCGCAAAGGGCAAACAGACTGTAAGTAGCTCTAGGATGTCCCTGGCAAGTAATTTACATTGAAAACCCAGCACCTCAAATATCCTACTGTCCTCACAAACAGACACACACAAATTTTCATTGTATGGAAAAATCACACACAAAATCCTTACTGAAACAGTGTCGTCTTGAAAAAGAGCTGAAGATTTCTATTTCTGCTTCACCCAAAGATGAAAGAGCTCCTGTAGAATTATGTGGAGCTTCCCCAGATGGACCTAAGTTATAAGAAAATATATGGGTTCCCAGACTAAAAACGGAAGACTTCTTCTCATCAGCAGCAGGAATTGATCCCAGAGTGCAAGACAGGAACCTCTCATTGTACCAGTGCAACCTCTGCTACTTGGGAAACACATGTGATGGATCAGGCTGGACCTTCTCCTGAAGTGCCACTGATGCAGATGAGTTGGGGCTTTTTGCACAGCCTGCACTTTCCTTTTTAAATAGAACAAGAGTTTGAAACACATCAGCTTCACTTAATGTCTGGCTGTAAAATGAATCTAAATAAATCAAAGTCATGAAGTGCTTGTATTAATGAGAAGGGAAAGCTGGAAGGGTAAAAAAAATAGGATGGAAGCCTTCTAAGAAGATTTCAAGACAGCGTAATGATGGATGTGCATGCAGCTCTGTCGCGATTGAGAGACGGGGACGCAGCTTGATGCAAGCAAGATGTCCGATTTATTGAACTAACACACATACATTTATACGTTCTAAGTTAAGCGTGTCTTAAGGTGATTGGTTAAACACTCTAACACATGCGCAAGACTAGCAAGACTACCTAAACAAAGTTTGTTGATTAGGAGATGTTCCCGCGACTATCAGTCGCCACCTGTGGTCACGTGTTGTTCTTTGTCCTAGGGCATAGGCGTTTGCTGATGACCACAAGTTCTTTGTTCCTGGGCCTTGTCCGGGCATGTTGTGTTCCATGCCAACACTCGATTAGCATACAGGCCTCAGGCCCAGGCAACAGCTCTCGCTAACCCACATCTCCCCCTTTCTGTTTTAATTGAACATTTTGGCTATCCTAAGGTCGATGACCAACTAACTCAAGAACATCTTCTCTAACTAACATTTCCATAAACGAATCGCCAACTTGCGCCAGGGACAGACAAAAGTCTGTAACCCCAGTGCGATTTGCCCATGTAAGCCATACATTAGTACGGGGGTCAACTTGGTGCAATTCAAATCCCATGCTGACATATGTAAATACCCATAGGGCAACCACAACTATTCCCTTGCCCAACTCCGTAGCTTCTAAAACAGAGTTCATTCGAGGGCGGTGTTCTCTTCACCGGGCGTAGAATCTGGATTCAAGATGTCGTCAGAGGGCTGCTGCTGTAGTGCCTCTTGAAAGGGCCTCACATTTTTCGCTGGAATCCAACAGGGGCCTCTTTCTGTGGAGACACAAGCATAGCCTCTACCCCATGTAACGAGGGGATAGGGTCCCATTACTTTACCTGTTTCAGGGTCCCGAATTAGCACCGGTGGCTTGATTCTGGGTTCCAAGAGGGTGTTTGTACTAAAATGTCGAACTATGGGAGGATTACTGTCCAACAGAGAACAATTCAAAAAATTAAAGACATATAAGGCTTTCTGTAATCGCTCTTCTGGAGTAGCGGTCCCTACTACTCCCCCTTTTTGTTTTTGTAACAAACACTTGAGGGATTGGTGCGAGCGCTCTATTAGGGATTGGCCTGTAGGGGAGTGAGGAATGCCGGTGGTGTGTGAGATTCCCCAAGAATTTAAAAAGGAATTTATTGATGAAGAGACATAGGCAGGGCCATTGTCAGTTTTAATCTGTGAGGGTATTCCTAAAGTGGCAAAGGCTCGCGTCAGGTGCCTTTGAACATCTCGCGCTCTTTCTCCTGTATGACAAGAGGCAAACAATGCACCCGAAAAAGTGTCGATAGAAGAATGTATATACTTCAAACGACCAAATTCAGGAAAATGCGTAACATCTGTTTGCCAAAGCTGCAGACTCTGTAACCCTCTTGGGTTAACTCCTCCAGCAACGGATGTAAAAGAATGTCTTTGGCAATCAGGACACACAGCAACAATATTTTTTGCCTGCTGCGTGGTGAGGTTAAATTGTCGTTTTAAACCTCCAGCATTTTGATGAAAAAAGGAATGGCTAAGTCGAGCTTGCGCTACACGATCGGGTAATACCTGCACGGGTAGCGTAAGCATATCAGCCTGTCGGTTTCCCTCGGCCATAAACCCAGGTAAAGAGGTATGGGATCTAATATGCATAATAAAATAGGAATGATGGCGAGAATCTAAGAGAAAGACAAGCTCCTGTAGCAAGGTAAACAAGACTGCATGAGAAACATCACGGAGCACTGAGGCTTCTGCTCGTTGAACAATTCCTGCAACATAAGCAGAATCAGTAATTACATTGAGAGGGATAGGCCATTTCCGAAAGGCGCGAACCACGGCTGACAATTCTGCTATTTGAGGAGAGCCCTGTACAGTTTCTACATCAGAGTCCCAATGTCCAGACTTATCGTCCCACCAAAGGATAACGGACTTGTGAGTTCTACCCGATCCATCTGTGAAAACAGTAAAGGCCTGTAGAGGCTGATCGCTTCTTTTTGGCATCGGCAGAAGGTGAAAATCAGCGTGTAACAGTTTGTGAGAAGGTGGATGCGAAGTAAGTTGGCCCGTATAATTGACTAGAGCTGTCCCTAATGCGTCCGATTGTTGTAATAGCCATTGCAAATAAACAGCTGTTACTGGTAGACAGATAAGGGTAAAGTCTGTTCCTGCTAAAGTCAACAGTCTTTGTCGAGCTTTGATGACAAGGGATGCAAACATTTCATGCTGTGTCGAAATAGTTTTTGTGGCTTGGTTGGGTAAAAAAATCCATTCAATAATCAGCAAAGGGTCCGGTTTCTGGCTATCCCACTGAAAGATCAACGCATGAGGTTGCCGTGAAGGATTCAAAATGATGAGTTGAAAAGGTAACTCAGGTGCCCATCGATGCGCTTGCCTGTTGGTAATTGCTATGGCAACTTTCTGTAGGGCGTTAACAGCTTCAGGATTAAGGTTCCGTGGGGCACAGAGATCTGAGCCTCCTTTGAGCATTTCAAATAATGGGCTTAGGTCTGCATTAGTAATGCCAAGCAAGGGTCTAACCCAATTGATTGTTCCTAGCAGTTTTTGTACATCATGTAAGTTTTTTACCTCCGTGGCTATTTGTAAAGGCTGAGGAACAACAGTTTGAGCTCGTATGCGCCACCCTAAGTACTTCCATGGTGGCGTCTGTTGTACTTTTTCTGGGGCAATACAGAGGTTTGCCGATTTAATGGCAACCATGACAAGGGCTATGGCTTCCTCCATGACTTCATGGTGTTCTGCTGCTACTAGAATGTCGTCCATATAATGATACAGTAAGACATGACGCATCATGGTTCTAATTGGACTAAGTATCTTAGCTACATACCACTGACATATTGTGGGACTGTTTTTCATTCCTTGTGGCAGCACAACCCAGTGGTACCTTTGTAATGGGGCTTGCATGTTGACGCTTGGTACAGAAAAGGCAAATTTAGGGGCATCATCTGGATGCAAGGGAATATTAAAAAAGCAATCTCTAAGGTCAATGACCGTTAAATGCCAATCACGAGGAATCATAGTAGGTGATGGAAGTCCTGGTTGTAGGGCTCCCATGCTTTCCATAGCGTCATTAATTTTCCGGAGGTCATGGAGCAGGCGCCACTTGCCAGTGTGTTTTTTGATAACAAAAACCGGCGAATTCCAGGGGCTGTTAGAAGACACAATATGTCCCTTCGATAGTTGTTCTGCAACTAGTTCTTGGAGGGCGTGAAGTTTTTCTATAGGTAGGGACCATTGATCGACCCAAACAGGGGTTTCAGTTTTCCAGATTAATTTTAGGGTCTCACGCCCCTCAATGGCCCCACCTAAAAATGTGTCTGGGTAGTTTGAAGAGACATACCCCATTGGGATAACACGTCACGCCCCCACAAAACCATGGGGACAGGTAAAACAAACGGTTTGACAGATGCTGTCTGGCCGCTTGCATCCTGTATCTGAATTAGTTCTAAGCTCTGTCGACTAGCTCCATATCCCCCTATCCCAGCTAACGCTTGGGAAACATCTGCTAGAGGCCATTGGAGAGGCCATTTGGCTTGAGAAATGACAGTAACATCCGCACCCGTGTCAATAATTCCGCACAGTACAACCCGTTGATTCCCACGAATAAGAGTACATCGACATGTGGGGCGTTTCTGCGTGATAGATTGGACCCATAAAATCTGCGGTTCTCCTGTGGAGCCAAAAGCTCCTTGCCTCTGTGGCATTAACTGGTCACTAGGCAGAGAATTATCAACTTTGGGCATTAAAACTAGTTGTGCAATCCGACTTCCCTTTGGTATAATACAAGGAGGAAACGGAGTCCAAGCCATGATTTTAATCTCTTGAGAACTGTCAGCATCTATTACCCCAGGTAATACAAAAAGTCCTGATAGCGTCGTAGACGACCTTCCTAACAACAATGCCTGCGTTGCGGGTGGTAAAGGGCCGACAATACCCGTGGGCAACAGATGGACTGAGGAATCAAGTAGCGTTACTGCATAGGAGGTTGCCAGGTCCAAGCCGGCACTTCCTGCTGTTGCTGGGCAGAGGTCGGCAACGCTGCTGCGCCCCCCCCCTGCGCCCGCGGGGGGGCCATCCGCGGAACTTGTGTCTGCACGCGCCGCGGCCCCGCGCTCTGCGACCGGTTTCCCTGTATCGGTCGTCCCTGAGAATCATCAGCGTTAGCATTTTCTACGGCTAACTTAAGGAGTAGAATTTCTCGGGCTTCCGTATTATCAATCTGTCTTTCTAGGGCTTGTTTTAATCTATCTATAAACTGCATATACGGTTCACGAGGTTCTTGGGTTATAGTAGTAAATGCTTTCTGGGGTCTGCCTGAATCAGGAACTTTCAGCAGAGCCCTTTTCGCTTCCTCTCGGAGTGCTTCTAAAGCTTCTCGAGGGATATCCCTAGCTTGAGCGACAGGGTCTGAGAACCGTCCCGTCCCTGTAAGATGTTCTATGGTCAACGCAGCTAAAGCAGCATTAGCATGCCCCACATACCCCAGCAAAATTGTTTGCAATCCTGTTCTCCATTGAGATTCCCACATCGTATACTGAGTCGGAGTCAATAACAACCGCGCAAGAGACTTCAGATCGTGTGGGGTCATAACATATGTGTCAAATACCGAAGACAAAAGACTCGCAAAATAGGGAGAGGATAGCCCGTGCTCGGTAACAGTACGACGCAACTCTTTGATAACCGAGAAAGAGAGTGCTTCCCATTGGGCCCCCCCCCGTCTCTGATATATTACAGGAGCGACTATAGTTCTCGCTACTTCCAGCTCTCCTTCCTTCAACGCCTGGCGCTTAATTTCTCTCCAAACATCATGAGGGTCAGGGGGAAATAAGTCAGGCTCCTTCTCGGGGTCGATAGGCCCCGGATCAAAGGGATCACCTTCAGGGGGATACCCTGCGGCGCAAGCTAATGGTGGCGCAGAAGGCTTCACCCCATTAGCAGCATCGGGAGAGGTTACGGGACAGGCAGAGGGTAACTGGGAAGGCGCTGATTCTTCCTCGCAGGAGCCCCGTTGCATTTGCTCCTGTGCTTTCACAGTCTCAAAAACAATTCTCCATCTAGGGAGCATACGTTGCGACTCTTCGTCCCCCGCCGTAGCCGCATCCCATAATTTAACCCCTACATCGTCCCAAAGCTCACGTGTAAAAATCGAAGAGGCAGTTAGTGTGGGAATTTTCACCTGCACCCACTTGAGCATTAACTTAAGATCCTGCCCTGAGAGGGTCTTCTTCCCATGCTTTTTAAGCAACGCTTTCATAAGCTCATAAACGTCTCTCTCAGGGGAAGACGCTTGATTCCCCATTTCTTTAGTTTCCAACGGTTTCATAAGTTCATAAACGTCTCTCTCAGGGGAAGACACTTGATTCCCCATTTTTTTAGTTTCCCGCAGCTCACCTCTCGTTCCAGACGGAGGGATTAAGTCGCCGGCCGGCTTATCCTGCTTCCTTTCAGCAGCTCATTCAAAGTTCTGCGGGACTCGCGACCTGCCACCAGATAGGCGGTTCTTCATTCCTCGGCAGTTTCACCATAGGCGATCACGTCGGGGTCACCAATTTGTCGCGATTGAGAGACGGGGACGCAGCTTGATGCAAGCAAGATGTCCGATTTATTGAACTAACACACATACATTTATACGTTCTAAGTTAAGCGTGTCTTAAGGTGATTGGTTAAACACTCTAACACATGCGCAAGACTAGCAAGACTACCTAAACAAAGTTTGTTGATTAGGAGATGTTCCCGCGACTATCAGTCGCCACCTGTGGTCACGTGTTGTTCTTTGTCCTAGGGCATAGGCGTTTGCTGATGACCACAAGTTCTTTGTTCCTGGGCCTTGTCCGGGCATGTTGTGTTCCATGCCAACACTCGATTAGCATACAGGCCTCAGGCCCAGGCAACAGCTCTCGCTAACCCACACAGCTCTGTTCAAAGATCTTACTAATGTGTGTATGAAACCTTATTCAAAGATACAGACTGATGTAGGATGAGAATGGTGATGAAAAAGAATCTGTCAGAAAGATGAGAGACGGTAACTAAAAACAATTAGAAGCCGCACTTTCATTCAGGCTATTTTCAAATCCCTGGATAAATACGAAAAATTACTCTCCCCTTCCCTCTTCCAAATATAAGTCCTTCCTGGAGCCACACAAACATG
This sequence comes from Caloenas nicobarica, assembly GCF_036013445.1. Taxonomy (NCBI): domain Eukaryota; kingdom Metazoa; phylum Chordata; class Aves; order Columbiformes; family Columbidae; genus Caloenas; species Caloenas nicobarica. The sequence continues at coordinate 151,706,562 of NC_088245.1, read as the reverse complement.
TGTCTTTGTTTAGATCAGGCCAATGTTTTTGTGGGAGGATGTGAAATTTCTTCAAGAGGTCTCCCATAATGCTAATGTCATAAAATTCCTCTTATGCAGTATATTCAAATTAAACATTCTCTAGAAAACAAACACAGAAAAGGTCCCATTATACTGATTAACTCTTTTGAGCACTTACCATATACTGACTAGAGAAGAAAAGGGTTAACTTTCAAAATATGCTTAATTTTAGCAGAGGAAGAAACTGATTAGGAGAATAAGCAAATGTAGATTAGACAGAGAAAAAAAGACTTGAATAAAGAAGTGGAGCTGGATGCATGGAGAGGGATGTAGAAGAAAGGTTATTCATCTTTTGCATATAATTTACTCAAAAAGAAATTTAATAAAATTTAATAAAAGTCTCCGTAATTAGTACCTCTTTTCAATACGGGACCCAAACCCCATTTTCTGATAGTGACACATTATGCTGGAGGGAGAAAAGAAAGGCTCCTTTTCCTCCAGGTCCTACTCATGGCCATGTCCATATGCTGGACTGAATGACCAGAGGAGTGACCTTTGCAAGGGACCAATTCATCATGAGGGCTGTTGGTTTGCCTGCTAGATGGTCCTCTCCAGCCAAGACAGCTAAATCTTGCGTGGAAGCATTGCACCAGCACAGCAAGAGCTGTTACCTCTTCTCTCTTCCCTGCCTTCCTCGTCCCAGTGGAAGTGCGCTGAGGTAAAACATGGGGCATCTCGATGATGAAGAAATTGCAGTGACCTGTCTGATTGCTGGGAAAGACTCAAGAGAAAAGGTGGGGTCAACATCTGGAGCCCATTTCTGACTTCACTGAGGACAAGAGTTCAATAAGCCTGAATCCCCAACCAGACTCTCTGAATATGAATGAACTTCTGAGTGATGTAAGTTATTCCATAAATATTCCTAGTGGATGTGATTTTTGTTTTATTAGGCCAGCCGTATATTAATATACTCTGTAGGAAGTCATAATGGTTTCTATTCCTATGCATTCCACATGTGCTCATTTTCTAGAGGATTTTTAGTTGCTTGAATAAAGCCTAAAATAAATATAAGTGAATTCAGGTTGACATGAGGAATAAAAGAACATTGCAGCAAAACAGTAAGAACAAATATAAGCCCATACAGTATGTTTTGCCCTACAAAACTGCACCAGAGATAACATAAACACTGAGTTGCTGAGAGATTACGTGGGTGTGAGCTGTCTCTCGGAGGCAGGAGGGAGTGTATAGATACCCATTACTGCCTTTGAAACAAGTGTCTTATCGGAACAGCATAGTATATTCCTTATTGTGCTTGTTAACTCAGAGCAATAAATATGTAACTTAAAAATTATTTATACACAGAAAAAAAATGACTTGTTGGAAGTCAGTGGCTAAACTCCTAGCTATATAATGCAGTACAGTGGGACGATGAGAGATGCAGCCATGGATTTCATGAGATATAGCTCTTGCAAATGCTCTGAGCTCTCAGATGGGACCCCACACTGAAGCAGCCTCCGTGGATCGATCTGGGTTTGGAAGAAGGGAGAAGAGCAACCACTGCACAGCAGCTCCCAAGCCCTGGTCCCTGGGGCAGCTGCCTGGTGACATGGAGCTGCCACCTTCTCATTTCCAGCTGTTAAATTGCACTGAAAGGAGCTGAATTATGCCACTTATCATTTGTCAGGTTTAATATAATAAAGTAGTAGCCATTTAATGGCATCTCTAAATTGTTTACCACAAGAACAGCTCATTACTAGCCAAGTAAGCAAACTGTTTCAACTTCTTTGCCACAAGGACCGTTTCTCCTGTGGGTGCATTTTGTCTTAAGCAGGTGGAAAATTCAGTAAGTCCTCAGTGAGCGCCTGTGCTGGTCAGCACAGCAACGCTGGTTTTGTCACTCACCTTTTCCCGATTAACACCAGGAAACATTGATCTTGCCAAAACCAAGTGTATCCATTCTTTTTTTTTTTGTCTCTAATTAAAAGGCAAACAAAAGGGGTGACATAAGTAAAAATTCCATAAATGTGAAGAGCGCTAAGCAGAAGCCAGTCACTATTTTCCGTACTATGTGCACACACACCCCTGGCGTCCTGTTTGTATGTATATATAGACATGTACATTCAGTGGCTGAAAATATGTTTACTAGATATGGTGAAGATGGAATTTTTGCCCTCTGGACTACATCTTTATTATATTATATTTGAAGGAGACAAATTTTTGCAGCAGAGTTCGAGCAAGTCCATGTTGCAAAATGAAAACAAGGCTTTCTGTAATCTCTTATTGATTAGCTCCTTGTTCCAACAAAGTTTGTCAGTGGGATGCTGTAACCCCTGGCGTGTGTGAAGGATGAGAAAAAAAGTAGTAGCAGATGGAATTGTACCAGAGCAGAACAAGAAATAGACAGAACTCAAACATTGAAAAGTCATTTTTGGAAAGCGCATGCAAAGATATGTATTAAAATATCAAAAATTATGTTTACTTTTTGAATGGGAAATAGAATATCTGATGCGCTGGTTTCTCCAACCAAATGGAAATTTGTGTATTTATATAATAATAATAAGAGAAGATTTCTACAGGCTAAGTAAAGGAAGGAATCTGAGTTTAATTCTAAACCAGAATGTATTCTGGTTTGGGTTTGTTTTTGTTGTTTGTTTTTTTTGTTGTTGTCATTGTTGGGAGGGTGGGGGGTGGTTTGGTTTTGTTTTCTGGAAGGGACATTTTAGCTGTTCAGTTTGGGAGAAAATGAAAAGTGAATCAGGCCTTTTAACGTCTTTGTGGGGGACAAAGAGAGATGGAAGCGGCGGTCAGGCCAGAGCCGATGGTTATCCTGCTCTAAGCCTGCCGTCATTGAGGGAAGGAGTTTCCAGATGTCATGTTGTTGAGCAGCCTGTGATTGACTGCCGTGAAATTTGCATTTCCCGAAGGTGGAGGAAAGGAGAACACCTGCAAAACCCAAAGCAGCAAACCAAAACCGAGGTGTGAGGATGGGTCACAAGTCCTGGGAACAAAAGGCAGCATTGATATGGGCTTGGGTGTGGGAGGCAGCCCAACCGAGAGCTGCACATGGAGCCTGTGCCAGCAATTTTGAAGGGCACTGGCAACAGGAAAAAAAAAAGATCCATTATGGTTTAAATAAAAATAAATCGTTGTTCAGCAACTTGTTAATTAAACCAGGAAAATTAGGGAGAGAGAGGCATATCTAGATGAATTATTGCTTCCCTTTTCAATTATAGGAGAGATACAATAATGTGACAAAATATTGCTAGTGAGAGCTGGTTTTCAGCTTGTGTTCTGTTGCCTTTATCAAATATCAAAACTTTCTAACATTGGCACTTAAAATGGGCAAGAAGTATATGTCAAGAAAACACGTTTCATTCACGTGTAAGCTGGTCTTCAGGTAAACATCTTGATGCTCTCTTGTCTGTAAGAAAGCTTTACATTTTGGGAAAATACTGCTACTGTGGAAAGAAGAAGCGGGGGGCATACACAAAAATAAAACCAGTCAGTACCTCCATCCATAGATGCATACAAATATGCACACATATATGTATCTCCATATCCACACACATATTGCCATGTCCCAGCACCCTACAAACATGAATCAGTTAAACTTCTTACACCACTTCTGCGAGACAGGAAGGGATTATTCCTGTTTACAGACTAGAAAGCTGAAGCCTCGAGGTGAGGAAGTTCAAACGTAAAACCCAGGAAGAGCTGGAATTGTCTTTATTAAGTCCAAGGTTGGTTTTGGTTTTTTATCTCCAAAGTTTACAATACCATCTTTTCTTTCCAATGTTTGACTTGATTTCAAAATTTCTATGGCAAAGAGAAAAAATCACAGGTAGAATAGCATGGAACTAAAAGGCGAGAATTATTGTTTCCTTTTGAGACGGTGAATCTTTTCTGCATCTTAACCTGTATCAGAACAGTAATTTTAAAATGAAGGTCTGATTTTTCAAAAAGCTATGCTGTCATTGATGCCAGCTGTGTTTGCAGCTCTGCCACAGGAAGAGGTAAATAAGCGGTTGAGAAAACCTCTGAATGAATTATAGAATCACAGGATCATAGAACAGTTTGGGTTGGAAAGGACCTTCAAAGGTCATCTGGTCCAACCCCTCCTGCAATGAGCAGGGACATCTGCAACTAGATCATGTTGCTCAGAGCCCCGTCCAGCCTGGCCTGGAATGTCTCCAGGGATGGGGCATCCACCACCTCTCTGGGCAACCTGGGCCAGTGTTTCACCACCCTCATTGTAAAAACTTTCTTCCTCTTGTGTAGCCTGAATCTCCCCTCCTTTCATTTAAAACCCATTACCCCTTGTCCTTTCACAAAAGGCCCTGCTTTAAAGTCTGTCCCCATTTTACATTAGACTCAGACCACAATAATTCAAGCCCTTCTTGGATCTTAGGGACTGGAACCAGAAAAAAAAAATGGTCCAAAAGATCCAGTTCAGCCGCACCATAAGCTTAGAGATACGCAAATGCTCCATGCACCATTGCATTCCCATACAAAACACAGCAGCAACACCCATTTAAAAGGAATAAACAGGGAAAAACAAGGCTGGAGGGACAGCAACTTTGTTTTACAGATTGATGCAATGGGCAGATAAATCCCATCCCCACCACAGGACACAGGTTGGGGCTTTCTTCAGCCTGTGGTGCTGATCCCTTGTACCTGAGAAGAGCACCCTCCTTCCTCAGAAGCAGTGGAGGTGGTAGAGAAGTCAACTGTGATACTGTGGTGTATGGAGAGGATACTCAACAAGGAACAAGGTATCTCCTATGTCAGCCTTTTTCAACATCTTAGCCAGTGACTGTATATTGTGTGCAGGACCCAGCCTAACACTGGATGCTGGGCTTGTAATCATTTTGCTCTCATCTGTAGTTTGGCACTATCTGCACCAGGAAAAGGCACATAATTATAGTTTGCTTCTAAGTTATTTAACCAGCAATTCAAATTTTAAGTCCCAGAAATTACACATTGGTTACAGCTAAGAAAAAAATTCAAGTATCCCTTTAAGGAGCCAATGTTAAGCAGGATACTCCTGAGTAAGTCAAACTTATCACAAGAAAAACACCTTAATATCTGAAATAAGAGCTTCGGTCATTATCTGGCTAGAAAATTAAGTTCAGCTGTTTTCTTACTAAAGTTTTCCAGTTCTTATTTTTATTGAGCGTGCATTGTTTATACATTGTGCTCTAGAACTATTTTATTATATAAATGTTTGTATTGAGGGAGGGAGAGAGGAAAGGGTGGGAAAAATGAAAACAAAACCACAACAAATAAATCCAGCCTATTTAAGGCTTTCAGTCTGTACATAGCCTGCAAGGAAGATCCTCACAGCATGGCTTAATATATGCCAGGTGCATTTGCTGCCTGGAAATGTAGCCCAGCTTTCCATACCACTGGCAACTCTGTCAAAACTAGAAATCTCCAATATGTCCACTGCTTGCACAGACAGCAGCTGTTAGGGCAGGTGCAGTAAATGTACAGCTGATGTACATTTTGGGGTTGAAGCCCGCTGAATCCCGTGCACAGTATCCTGAAAGCAGGGGACTCGCTGTGTGTGGGTTGTACAAGGTACACACAGTCAGCAGAGGAGCTGCCCTCGCCGTGCAGTGTGTTGTAGCAAGGCCAGTTAGAGCTTTTCAAGACATTTGGTGGGAGATGAAGGGGAAAGATGCTGCACCAGCAGCACTGCTGCTGCCCCACATCTCCCACAGGCAAAGCGACGCTCTACTCTTTGGACAGAAAAGGGCTCATGAGGTCAAAGCTTTGTGTTAGGTGCAAAATGTAAAGTTAAGAGGCTGTGGCAATGCCACTGGTGTGACTCCTGCACTCCAGTTAGCCTCATAGCACATGTGAGTTCCTGTGTGATCCCATGTACATACATCCTGCATAGCTACATATGTTCATTGCATGTGGTGAAGATAACCGCCCTCTGCGGTGCTTCAGGTCTCTCGACTCAAGGTGCTCAGTTGTGGCCACATCTGGAGTACTATACAGGGAGTGATAAAAACCTGAGCTTACAACCACCCCAAGCACCAGAACACGCTTACTCAGGGGCAGAGGAATCCATCCTCCAGCAGCCCTCTCCTTCCCACTTTCCCCATGTGCCCAGGTATCTCCTGAGTGACCCCCGCAGCCCGATACCTGCTGATGGGAGCCACAGAGAAGCTGCAGCACAAGCCTTGCCCATGGAACAATCCCTGCACCCCGATCCTTTCTCCCCATCCTTCATTGTGCCACGGGAGCGGTGCCCCCAGCCCACCCCCAGGGAGGGGATGGAGGTGCTCCTCTGATGCCAACCAGTTGCAAGGGGGATGCTGAGCTCCTCCTGCTGTTCCTGGGAACGCTGCCTCCCCACAAAAAAGGGCTCCCTCCTAGCGCTCTCCCTTTTTCCTCTCCTGTGGTCAACTTTAAATATATATTGCAAGCATTGTGCAGCTTCCGATAGGGGTTGATAAGCAGATTGCAAAGGCTCATTTTTTTAATGGAAAGGCAGAAAACTAATGCAAATGACATTCACTGTGTTCTTTGATATGTGCAGCTTGACACTTATCAGCCCAATTGTACACCAGGGAGAAAAATGACAGGATTGTTCTCCTTGTCCTACATGGAGTTTAACAAGAAAAACTGTGAAACTCTTTGTGTTACAGTCAAGTGTAACCTGGGCTTGCACATTTCCAGAAATAAAGCAAGTTCTCTGGCCAAATTAAAGAAAGTGGAGAATTGCCAAAGGAAACATTTTTGTCCAGCTTAGCTTATCTGATGTTACCAGCATGTAGTATACTTTATTCTAGCAAGTTATTTCCTCTGTTAAACATAGAAACAAGAGCAAGTATGGATAAACAATGCATGCAAGCAAACCCCAAATGTTTAACTATTTTTGCTTACCATGGTGGGAAGTGGAGGCGGAGGGGGAAGAGATAAAATTAAGTATTCCTCAAAGAGCCCAGCTACGGCTTTCTGTGCTGAAATTGTCTCCATCAGAGAAGAAAGCCTGAAGCACAGAGTGAGTGGCTGTCTGGCAGCCAAAAGCTCTCTCAGAACTCAGGTCTATTGTGAAAGATGGGAACTCTGTGGGATTGGGATGGATGACTTGGGGAGAGACATTTCAGACCTGGTGGCCTGGGAGATGCACAGGTGGAAGCAGATGTCTCACTTGCCTTTATGTGTGTCTGGAGCAGATGTTTACATCTGATTCACTCACCCCAGGCTTTCCTCATGGCAAGCAGAAGGCCATGGACACCCTTAGGGACACAGTTTGAGTTATTTCAGGTGTCTGCTTCATGATTAGATGATTCACACTCTGATTACATACTCATTGGTTAAAGAGATTACACCACAGTGGGTGTCTGTGTTATAAACATGGGTATTTCCTCGAAAGAGCCCACAGCTCAGCATAAGGCTTGCTCATGGTGGTTGCCACCAGCCATCACCTTTGGCCAGTGGGAGCTGTACGGCCTTGTCCACCCCAGTGGCAAAGGGAGGAATGGACGACCAGAAACCTTCCTTCCTACAAATAAGATCCTCACCCTCCAAAGCAAACATGCAACAAGGAGGAGTGGCAAGGATTATCTCCCCAGATAACGCAGTCTCACAGTTAGTTATCCCTCCATCCTTGAATCCCACAGTTGAAGTATTTAGAGAATCCCCATGCACCCCAGGCCGGGAGCCTCTGGGCAAAACAACACCTACAGAAATATTTAGAAGAGAAGAGATATTGTGCAGTAAGCATTACTCACTACCACCATAAACCAGTCTTTAGCGCAACAATTTTACTGCAGAGCTATTTGTTAGGAGCATAAAATTCTGTGCTGCCCAGATAATATACAAAGGGATTTTCCAGGATGAAGGGCTGAAATCGGTTTGTGTGGCGGAGACAGGGGTTTTGTGCTGTAGCACTCCACTATCTCTGTGTTTGGAAGACGAGGAGCAGATCCAAGTGCTCTTAACATGTCAGGACACTGAGGGGGTGAGGAGCACTCTGGCCTGAGGCGTGAGGACAGAGTCTGATCTTCCAGGCCAGGGAGGCCATGGCCAGTCTCATTTGATTTATGGTTGCTTGAAAATCTTTTTGGTTAATTATGACTTAGTGCAACGTGTGCGTGGTGAATTGTGTGGGGTTATGAAACGAAAGCTTGTGAAACCTCTATGTGGTGGAGCAACAATGGCTCGGCTGTCTTCTGGGGCTGGCTCAGGTAAGGTTGTGTCAGCACCCTGCCACCCATCCCAATGCCTGCATCGTGAACCATGACCTGGGACGTCATATCCTCACTGATAAACCCTATGCCAATGGGTCTTGTGTACACATAAAAATATAGCTGGAAATGTAAAGTTCCAGCTCCTGACTATACTTTCCAGTTAAGCTGGGTAGAGTGAGACACAGCCTCTTCCAATAGCATATATTGATTCATAAGCTAGGACCTTCATTGGCACAGCAGCAAAAAATGTGTTTGCTGGCGCTTATGCACAACAAACAGGTGCTGGTGGCAAAAACATGTTCTGCAGAATGTCCCAAGGAACATCAAAGTTGAACAGAGCACCACAGAGTTGTCTCATACCCTGCCAGCAGTCTTTGGGCATCATCCAAAATTACCTGTGGCTTCTTGAGTTTAGTTCAGCTGGAACTGAGAATTAGCAAGAGAAGCATGTTTAAACACCTGTGCAAGTAAAGGTAGAAAAAACAGCATATAGAAGCCTGTATCTTGGTTGCTTACATATGAATCTAAGGGAATACTGCGAAAAATAAGCGTGTCTAAACATTTATATGTTTTCCCATAGATACTTAAGAACTGCAGTTTAAATTCACAATGCTGAAACCACCACTGAGTCTCCGGTAGGAGCTTTCCATTTCATTACACTGTCACATAGTGGTGTTGACTTCTATCTTTTCAGGCTTTCTGAACTAGGCCCAGTCTAGAAAAGCTGTCAAGTGTGCATTACTTTAGGCATACAAAAAGTCCTTTGTATGTCTGTGATTTGAGCTGGGCTACTTATACTCTTCTGTGGTGTGGAACTGTAAATCTAGATTCATGAGTGGGATCCACATCCTAAATAAGAATTGAGAACATCAATGCCTTTGTGAAATCAAACCTCTCAGTCAAGTCCTGGATATTTTCCTCTAGACAATCCTCAAAAGTTAGCATTAAAAAGAAAGAAACCAGACAGATTGTGAATTGAGATGCAGTCTAATGGAGAAAGTACCTGTGTTCCAAAGTTTCTTAAAACTCATTCGAAAGTAAACTCACCAACACAAAAGCCTAGTCTGAGCAATCTCTGGTCCTCTTTTGGGGGATTTCTTTAACTAACATAGACAATTTAGGTTAGCATAAACCTCTGCAGTATAAAAGGATCCAAATCTCACAGGAATTTGTTAGTGGTGTGCAGTGGGCTGTGATGGGACTTGTCTGAATAGGACAAGGTAGGACAAAAAGTACATAGATATACAACTACATAATCATTTTCCTAGTGTGCTTGTAGGCATGTCCATGTAACATCTAAAACCGAGTCTTGTGAATGCCAACAATTCTGTGGGCGTGAGCAGAAGAGAAATAAACTTAAACCAAACAAGACAACAGACAGATTGCATCACACAGGAAAAGCTGTTCACCACTTCTGTGGGGATACAGCAGTGGCACCCACACTGAGAAAGCTCAGCCCCACGTACCTTGTTCCACCTGCCAGGTCCAGTGTCCTCAGTGGTGCATCAGTTCAGAACATCAGTTCAGAACTGGTGTGGAGCTAGGAGTGGGGCACGGACAATCCTCTGCTTCAGATGTATTTTGACTTTGGCACAGTCAGCTTTCATAGGTTGGTCCATGGATCCAGTTATAATATCTGCAGGAAATCTCAGGACCAGGACAGCTGGGCCTGGCCAGCCAGCACTGCGTGTCCAGCAGCTTGACTGCTCTCACCCATTGGCCTAACAGTGACACAGGCCGTGACAGCAGAAAACCCAGATCGAGGCAGTTTTCACTTTTGTTTCTTCGTCTGTGGGAAGTGTACAGAAGACTGTGATTGGAATCAAATGATTTGCAGTGGGGAAAATAAAAAAGTCCAAGGGTTAGGCTGGCTGGTCTGAAAGATTTCAAGTTTGTTTACGTCCACTCCTTTTTCCTTTTCCCTCATTATCTGCGACTTTGGGAGTACTGTAGCACGGAAACATCTTTAAGTGGAAAGGCTAGGACACTCATGGAAAGATACACACTGGAAAAGGTTCCAGCATCAAATGAAGATCTTCTTACAACCAGCAGCAGTAGTGTGCTCAGGGTTACTTTCATGTGTTGGCTTCAGACTTACACAGCCTGTCTTGACTCAAAGGACTTTATGGTTCCCTGCAATTATAAATGGGACTGATGGAACTTTTTGGCAGCCCTGTTTATATTTGCACATTTTTGTCTGGTTAAAATTTGGGTTTGGTTTTGTTGTTTTGGTTTTGGTGTTTGTTTTTTGGTTTTTTGGTTTTGAGGTTTTTTTATGGGTCTTTTGTGTTTTGTTTCTGTGACTGCAGCGTATTTGAAAAAAAACCAAACCTGAAATGTCAAGTATATTAGGAGGACACAACAGTGACTCCTTGGGATTACTCTAAGCACTTTATTTCCTACAAAAGAAGAATGATAAATTTGTGTCTGTTTTATTACATGGTGGGAATTTCTTAAGTATGCCAGGAATTCTCTACTGTTTAGACAATTTTTATTGCTGTTGGGGGAAACAGCAAAATTTGGTACCTTGTTAGGAGGTGCTTATGTCTTCAGAATCTCCTGAAGACTCATACGCATAACTGATCTCCCAGCTCTTCCTCCCATCACAGCCAGTTGCACCTTCACTATAAGGCTTTACCTTGGTAAGGAAGTCTCATGTGAGTGCAGTGGTCATGCAGCAGAGTTTTGAGAGTACTCTAATTTTCAGACAGAGTATCACAATTTTCCTTCTTCTGCTGCCCCTGTGGCAGAGACCAGGGATATCTGGTACATGTTAGAGTAGTCACAAAGTTTAGATCTACCTCTTCATTTTAAATAGCTGGATTTCTTCTTTTTTTTTTTTTTTGACTTCTTGTTTTAAAGTTGATTTGGTGTCCAAAGAAGCAATGTAATAGAAACTTGTACTTCTATTATAAAAACATGCTTTCCCATAATAAAAAACATGTCTTAAAGAGATGAACGTGTTTCTACTAAATCCATGTTAATTAGTGACACCAGCAAAACTGAGATAACTTACTCAAGTGTTGGGGTTTCCTCTCTCTGACAGCTTTTCCACTGTTCTCCCATCAGTCAACAGAAATAATCTAATTGAGACTTTTCTGACATCTCTGCAACGCAAGCTAAGATCTAAAAATGAAACATTTTTCAATCCTTGTTGAAAAACCTATACATTGCCGCAAATCTTTCTCCTTCTGTCTTTTTTACAAGGGTCACTATTTATATCCTTGCTTAATTCTCTCTTGAAACTTGTTTTACTGTTTTCTCTTCCCCATCCCCCTTATCCATCTGCTATAAGCAAAAAGCACTTTCCTTTCTTCTTCTGCCTCTATTTTACTTTCTCATCTCTCACAACACGTCTCCAGTGACTCAGCAGAAAAGCAGGAGCCTGTTGTCTCTTGTATAGAAGAGACGTGCAAAGCCCAGCGTACTCTTTACTATTTTTCATAACAGCTTGACAATATTGAGTTGTTGCATCCTATAAGCCACTGAAAGTTGGAAACCCAAGTGTGAAACTTCACATTTCTCTTACTGAATTATTTTTGCAAACTATAGTGCTCATTTATCAAGATCTTTTCGAATTCAAATTCTCTTCACCGGAGTGCTTGCTACCCTTCCCAATATAGTGACCTACAAGACAAGAACTACTATTATAAGTACTAGGCATACTCTTTAACACATTATTGGAGTTAGTCATGAAAGTATTAAATAGCAAAAGACTTAGGCCCTTGTAAATGGCCATTTCACCCATCCTGCTATTCTGATCACAGATCTCTGATGGCAACTTTCTGAATACCGTTTTACAACCACTTTTTTATTTCTCTTGATTTACTGTATATATATAATGCGCATGAGGATATCATGTGAGCTGGTTGCAAGACCTTGCAAAATTGAAGATATATTGCCCCTCCCCTATCGACAAATAATATATTGCAATAGAGAAATAAATCTATTTCCTTCTTTGGAAGGACATTGCCTTATTTTGGCATGACCTGTCCTTGAAAAATTTGTACTAAGTTATACTTACATCCTTAGTTTGTTGTTGTTGTTGTTCTTGGTTTTGGGTTTCGTCGTCGTTGTTGTTGTGTTTTGTGTGTGTGTGTGTGTGTTTGTTTTAGTTTGGTTTTTTTGAGACTTACAAATAGCTGGATAGTGTCTGGCTGTAAAGTCTTTTGTGAATAAAAGAAATTGTCAATTCAAAGCCAGTCAAAAATAAATGGAAAGGTTTTCATTAGTTGAACTGAGCAAATTGTGCAAAATAGGCAAGATGGTCTCAACCTACTTTCCAGTAGACAAGTGTACAATTATGTACAAGGGGGATGAAGAAGCAGAGCAAATGCTGATGCCAATAGGCATCCTTTCATCTGTACCTCCTCAGAGCTAACCTTATTGTCAAAGCACACTGTGTATAATCATTTCGTATTTACCAAAAGACCTACATTCCTAATGGCTTGTTGTTATTTGCTTACACTTGGCTTTCAAATCGCAGCCTGTGGTAGGAAGAGTTAGAGGGGACACTGTATGGGAAGGATTTCAAAGTCCTACAGTATTTGCATCCCTCTGCTCCAGTTAAATCAATGGTAAAACTCTTGCTGACTTCAGTGAAAGTAAAGTTGGGTGATCTCTCAGTGTGTTTGAAAGCTGTTTTGTATTTGATCCACTCAGTTAGTTGGCTGAACAATACATACATTAAACAAGAACCTGCTGGACAGCTCTTCCCTCTCACACACCAAAGCTGGTCTGATGGAAGATGTGAAGTCCTGCACCCTGCTCTGCAAAGGGTGGCAGCAGATGTGGGGAGCGCTGCGGTCCCTGATGGCATCCCCTGCACCAGACCCCCTCCCAGCCCACCACATCCCTCCTGCCCACCATGCCATTCCCACCAGGCCTCCAGGGGCTGCAGGGCTGCTCCCATAGGGACCTCTGGAAAACACAGAGGTCTCTCTTCCCAAGCCGAGGTTATCTTTTAGAGCAGAAAAGATTGAAAATGCAAGGAGTATGGCTGCTTGTCCTTAAACTATCCCTGCTAATCACAACTTCATAGAATCATAGAATCATGGAATCATAGAATAGTTTTGGTTGGAACAGACCCTTAAGATGATCAAGTCCAACTGTTACCTAGCACTACAAGGTCCACCACTAAACCATGTCCCTAAGAACCTCATCTAGGCATCTTTTAAACACCTCCAGGGATGGTGACCCAACCAGTTCCCTGGGCAGCCTGTTCCAATGCCTGACAACCCTTTCATCAGTGAAGAATTTTTTCCTAATATTCGACCTAAACCTCCCCCAGTGCGATGTGAGGCCATTTCCTCTCATCCTCTCACTTGTTACTCAGTTTACTGTCCCCTCCAAACCAGGCCTGTCACCAGTAATGTCTCAGGAGGCAACACTCAGGGCTACTGCGGAAAGCTGCAACCAGTGTAATTTGTATTTTCTACCCCCAAAGAAGGACATAGCCTGCTTATGTGCATCAGAGTCAGCAGAATTACGGTGTTTTATTGTACACCAAAGTTCTCCCTTCCACAGGTCACTTCAAGCCTATTTCTGAATTTAGCAAGACTAATGGCAGTACGAAATACACCCCTTGGTAGTGAGTATAGCCCATTCATTTGACTTAACAAAAGTAAAATAAACAGTATTTTCCTTCTGAAAATAAACGGAAATGCTATCTTAAAAAATGAACCTGAAATAGATATTTAAGTGGTAAAAATGACCTTTTCTTTTTTGTTATTTCAAACCATAATAATTTGTATTCATTTTGGCTCCTTCACCAGCAGCTAGTGGCAATGAAGTAACTGAAAAAGAGCACAAATCACTGAATCAGAGCTTGGTAAGTCACATAATCATGACCTATATATTCCTATTAGCTGACTTGCTACACTTGCATGGTTCCAAGTTGAAAAGAATGTGTGTTTCTTCAGGAACATGTAGCTGGGTGGCTGGAAAAAAAGCATATAGAGGATGATAATAAAATGCCATGCAGCTGAACATGGAAAGACCAAGCTGTGAGTTACCGCCGTCGTACTTTTTCTCAAAATCCATCTGTTTATCATAAATTTTCATGTCTGTGCAAGTATATTAAGAGATATTCAGCAATGCGGTAGTTACTGGAATCATTGCAAAAACAGCAAGCCTGAGGAGAAAGCCAGTTTTTCAAGATTTAATTTACTATACAGGACAAGCCGTAAAACATACTTGTAAAATTTTGGAATTTCACAGTTGGACTGAGCAAGCACTCGGTAAGGAAAACCCAGTTTTGCAGTGGGTTTCAATTATACCTATAGTGGATTTCAGGACAGTTACATCAGCTCCTATATGCTGGGCAAATTGAGAGGCTGATTAGCGTGGATGAATTGTGTAATTAAGCAGCTTGTGGTTCTTCTCTTAGTTATTTCACCTCCGTTTTCTTCTGCTAACACACAGGATTCTCAAGAAGAAGTCAGTGTTTTCAAAATAGCCCAGTAATTAACTGTAGGCAGGATTTTGCCTGTTCAGAAATCAGGCTGTTGATCAAATTGCTTTTCCTGAGAGCCCAGGAGTCTATGTACCTGCTGGCTGTATATTTCAGCCGTCTATTCAGATTTATTTTAAATCCTTACCTTACGCAGGCACAATTTCTATTCCATTATTAAATGGGGGGGGAAAAAAAAAAAAAGCAACATGAACGTTTTCCCAGTTTGATGATGAAGAAGCAGACTATGGTGTTTGGATAGTAGGTTTTTAATAGGAGGAGGAGGAGACTTCAAAAAAGATTAAATTATTTGTTAGTTGGTGATGTTTTAAATGCAAATTGAGTGTTAGAAAAAACAGCTGTAGGGTAAATATGGCCTCTGTCAGCTTCTAAAAACCCCAGTACAGTCCTGTCAGGCCTTCAGGAAGACAATTACAAAATCAGCAAGCCAAACACCTTAATCAGTTGCTCATCCAGACATAGTCCTCCCACCTCTTCTTCAGCCCTAATCTCTCCACAGCCAGTCCTGAAATACCTTGGCTGTGACTGCCTGCGCATCCTTGCAGACAAGCAAGGAATCCCCCTGTGACAGTCCAAACATCACAGCAATTTATTTCTTCCTGCCATTCGACTCAGGGAACAAGCTTCCACAGAGACAAGAGGAAGGCGAGGAGGAAACGTGGGTGTGAAATGATGGACGCAGCCATGGGAGGTGTTCACACAGGCCCGAGGGGGCCGGTGTGCGTGCGGTTGTGGCCAGGGGTGCCGGTGAGGATGGTGAGCTTGCCAAGCCACCCAAGGAGGGGCTCGTTGTTGCCTGGAGCAGTGCTCCCGCATGGAGCAACAGAGCCCCATGTGGGTGCAGGAGCCATGAAGTGCCTCCCAGGAGAAGGTGCAAGCAGCCACAGGAGGACTCTTTGGCTGTCCCCCCTTTTCCTGGCCTTCCCTCTCTGCTTTCAGCAGACTTGAAGATGAGGAGAAGACTGCAGGAGCTGCAGCCCAGTGATGCGGCAGAGATGGAGGAGGGTGGGGTGGCTGCTCCTGCCCACGGGAGTGTCTGGCCACGGCTGTGGGTGAACCCTGGGGTTCACAGTGGCAGCAGCAGATCCCAGCTGTAGTGAAGGGGTGAGTGGGAGGGAGGGCTGGTTCCCCAAAGGGTCCCAGGGTTGGTGGGCAGCATAGTCCTTGTGGGGGCACTGGGAGGGCAAGGGTCTGGTGGAGGTACAGGGCTCTTGGTGGTCAAGGAGGCTGTGAAAGGAGGTTGGATGAGAGCTGGGGTGGAGGGCTGCCTTCGCTGGAGCAGGGGGATAGAGACGCTGTAACCCGCAGAGCCATCAAAGGAGAGCATGCTGAAAGGTCTTCAGCCAGCTGAGGACAGCAGAAATGTGGTGAAAAGCAGGACAAACTCCTGTCCTGTCATTGCATGGTTGGCCGTGCACTGAAGAAAAGATTCAGCACAATTTCCTTTCCAAAAGAAGAGATTGTTTTGAAGTAAGCCTGTACATTTCACAGATGTGCCAATATACTGGCTGACATGGCTCCTATTGCAGAAGAAGAATATATTATTTCTTCTTGATACGAGGTCAAATAAAGAAGAGAAGAGACTGAAACCGCATTCCAGTATATTTGTTATTTCCAAGCTTCTAATTGAGAAAAACAGAGTTGCACAACTTTTTTTTTTTTTTTTTGCTATTTCATCCATGATTGTTCTCTGAGGGATCAAATATTACAAGAGACACTCATGTGGACAGCCTGGGCAAATGTCTCCTTAAAAATTCCAGTAGGATGAAGAACAAGATTTTCTGGAAATCAGTCAGTGCAAAAACACTGTCCAAATTCCATTTGAACGAAAAGGCCCGTCTGCAAATAAAATACACGGCCAGCTTTCAGGCTTCAATGGCAAGTCGTGTTTAACTCAACCTCTGCTGTCAGGTGAGAAGACTCCCACACTCTTAAAAACGCTATAAGCACAGGCACCTCTCTTTCTTGACAGGATCTTGCAGTTTTTGCTTCTCACTTTTGGAACCTTCAGTGTGAGATGTTACGTGAATGACACCTATTCTGCTCCACAGAAAAGGGCTGAGGAGTCAGGCAGAGCCCTGGCTGTCTGATGGCTGCACACTTCATGGTTAGCTGTGTTTTGGACCACTCTGCACAACTCTCTCTGGCATGAGCCTGACCTAGAAGAGCCCCAAGCAGTACAAATGTGAGCCCTTCAGTGCTCCTTGGTCTTGTTACATGGCCCTCTTTAGTTTAGCTGTGAAGAACCATCCTCCAAGTCCTGCTTCTCTGGAAGAGCTGAGCATCCACAGTCTCCACAACAATTATTTTTATGGCATATTCATGGCAGTTAGGGATCCAAACCCCTTCATTTCCTTTGAATTTTTTGATGTGGCTTTTTAAAGAAAACAGTGAGCTCTGTTGTGTGCATGGAGGATGCTGGGTCAGTGGCCATGTTTTATTTTCATACTGCAGTTCAGAGCTCTTCAAGTATTTAGCTTTGGGGAATCCAAGATAGTTCACTAGTTCGTATCACAACATTTGGCAAGACAGTGCTTTGCCTGTGATACCTGCAGGCCATGCGTGTGTCTGAAGGGCTGGATAGCTAATTTAATGATTATTTGCTGTACAAGACACAGGAAGAGTACACACATTCCTAGCTAGAGGGAAAGAAGTTAAACCGCTGATCGCAGAAATACGGTCTAGGATGACTTAAGTGGGTGTGTCAGCAGAAATCACCTTCAGTCCTGGCAACAATGCTGCAATGGCAAAGGAATTTATAAACAGAAGTTGTTTCATGCCTCCAGAAGAGTGGGACCTGCAATACATATTTTGGCTGAAGCTAGCACCATAAATTTGTGGAACTATCCTTCCCATAATGTTAGAATAATAATTACAGGTTGGAAAGACCAGTCAGGGTCTCCTTCTTCCCACCTTCCTGGCCACCACAGGGTAATGTTCTGCTTTCAATTTCTTCAACTGTGGGGTTTTGGGGACAATATCCCGCCACCTGAAGGACTGCACTGGGAGGAGCTTCACCCAGCCCCTCTGGCTCCATGTGTCAGAATACATTTCGGAGGCACAGATGTATCTTGTAATCAGACAGGAAACATAAAAAGTAATTGCTTTTCCTCACTAGAATTTGTGGTCTTTAAATAACAGCTCCTCTTCCCACTGCTGCCATTTAACCACGCTGCACGTTCTGATGATCTTGCCCCAAAAGTCATGCTGACAAGCCCTGTCACCACAGGGAATTACTCTTCTTAGCCACTTTCTCACTCAGCCGAGTCTAATCATGAAATGACTCAAATGGATTTGTTGCTGCAGTCATTTCATCAGCTACATACGCAGAGGAGGTGAGCTACATCCCAATTCTTGGACAAACATATTCAAGAGACACCCATGCCTGGCTTGTATTTCTGCTCCTTTAGCACTTGAAAATCTGGTATCCAAGTCACTTGTTTCTGCACCATGTCTAGATTCCCCTTGGCTTTGCTGCTTTCCAAGACTTTCTTTTGGGGCTCATGTCTCTGGGATTTCACCTTGTGTTAACTTTCAGTTTTTAAGGCTGAGTGCAGTTTTTGATCTGATCCTGTTCCACAGATTCCACAGCAGTTAAAGGGGAGACCTTTTCTCTCAGTCTGCATCTTTCTTGGTGGTGCATGCTCAGCACATTGCATGATATTTACATTCTTTACTTCTCTGTGAAGAAAAAAAATATGTCGTGACCTCTCACCGGTCACCACTCTCCAGCTCAGATTGGACAACATTCACTCTGCAGGCACTCCGTGACTTAGATGGCAATAGACATGGTTCGAATTTGCCTGCTGTATTTTCTGCTTGTGGTGTCAGGTGTACATCCCTGTACCACAGAGCTCTAAGCAGAAATCTGCCTTATCTGAGTAAGCCTGCAGCAACCCAGCTCTGCATGTATCCTACAGTTCAGTCCTTAGTGATGAGACAAGTTTACAAATCAAGGATCATTACTCATTCAGTAGACAATCATTTTGCAGCTAACACACTCCTCCATGCATGAGGAAATCCAGCAAAGTGTAGTAAGCGAAGGAGTCAAGCAAGGAGAAGAAAAATCTGCAACACTATAATTAAAGCAGCCAAAGAAAACAGAGTTCTGGAACAGCAGTTATTTAAAGGCAAAAGCTCTTGTACACACAAATATTAAAGTACATGTTAGCTTGATTTCCAGATGCAGTGTGACCTGTGCAGTCATGGTGCCTGTCTGTCCTTAACCTCCTTTCGAACAAATTTTGACATGCACACCTCCTACCAATTTTGGTTAGACAAGACTGCAGGTGGCGATTTTGAAGATATCACATGCTTACAAAATCAGCAGTCATGTTGGGGAGAAAAATTCAAATAAAAGCTATTGTGAAAGGGAAAATAGAGAGATGTCCATCCATGTCCATCCATTACTTCAGTAAAGCACTTGACACCATCTCCCACAGCATCCTCACAGCTAAACTGAGGAAGTGTGGACTGGACGATCGGGTAGTGAGGTGGACTGTGAACTGGCTGAAGGAGAGAAGCCAGAGAGTTGTGATCAATGGGGCAGAGTCTGGTTGGAGGCCTGTATCTAGTGGAGTGCCTCAAGGGTCAGTTCTGGGACCAATACTGTTCAATATATTCATCAATGACTTGGATGAGGGAATTGAGTGTACTATCAGCAAGTTTGCTGATGACACCAAGCTGGGAGGAGTGGCTGACACGCCAGAGGGCTGTGCTGCCATCCAGCGAGATCTGGACAGGCTGGAGAGTTGGGCGGGGAAAAATTTAATGAAATATAACAAGGGGAAATGTAGAGTCTTGCATCTGGGCAGGAACAACCCCAGGTTCCAGTACAGGTTGGGAAATGACCTGTTAGAGAGCAGCGCAGGGGAAAGGGACCTGGGGGTCCTGGTGGACAGCAGGATGACCATGAGCCAGCACTGTGCCCTTGTGGCCAAGAAGGCCAATGGCATCCTGGGGTGTATTAGAAGCGGGGTAGTAGGTCGAGAGAGGTTCTCCTTCCCCTCTACTCTGCCCTGGTGAGACCTCATCTGGAATATTGTGTCCAGTTCTGGGCCCCTCAGTTCAAGAAGGACAGGGAACTGCTGGAGAGAGTCCAGCGCAGGGCCACAAAGATGATGAAGGGAGTGGAGCATCTCCCTTATGAGGAAAGGCTGAGGGAGCTGGGTCTCTTTAGCTTGGAGAAGAGGAGACTGAGGGGTGACCTCATCAATGTTTATAAATATATAAAGGGTGGGTGTCACGAGGATGGAGCCAGGCTCTTCTTGGTGACAACCAACAGTAAGACAAGGGGTAATGGGTTCAAGCTGGAACACAGGAGGTTCCACTTAAATTTGAGAAGAAATTTCTTCTCAGTGAGGGTGACAGAACACTGGAACAGGCTGCCCAGGGAGGTTGTGGATTCTCCTTCTCTGGAGACATTCAAAACCCGCCTGGACGCCTTCCTGTGTAACCTCACCTGGGTGTTCCTGCTCTGGCAGGGGGATTGAACTAGATGATCTTTTGAGGTCCCTTCCAATCCCTAACATTCTGTGATTCTGATTCTGTGATTCTTACCAGCCCCATGTTGTGGCAGCCAGAGTGTGCACAGTGTCACCCACACAGCTGGTGGGGTGACATAAGCAGGTACAGAAGACTTGGGAAGGAGCTGGGAAGAGGTTGGGAGTCTTGGGAAAGACACAGGGGCATTCCTTTGGCTGACTTTTTCCCCTCTTATAGCTTTCCAGGCTTGTTAATTTTCTCACTAACTCCTCAAATTCAAAAGCGAACTGTGGCTACAGGAAGATGTCTGTCTCAGCAATCACAGAATCACACATTCTTGTTTTCCCTTCCACTGCCACCGAGCAGTCCTGAGTCGCAAAGTTTAGGTCACTGCTTGAATTTTTGCACAGTTCAGCCTGTGCGAGCCCCGGGGCTTCATTACATGAGGATGTCAGCTGCAAAAACATACCAAAGCCAAAATGCCTTGAGGCATCATTGTCTTGCATTGCGAGAAGTCATGGACTTCCCACAGAGGGTAAAAATGTTAGCAAACCAGAACATCACCCCAGTGACCCGGGGTGACAGGGAAGCTGGCAGCCTCACAAAGGCATGAGGCAGCAGAGAAGCAGCCTCGAGAGAGGCTGGGGCAGGACCTACACCTCCTCTGAGCAGCACTGTCTTCTACTGTTTCCACAAGCTGTACTGAACTCACCTACTTTTAAGTCTAACCACGAAATGATCCTTAAATTATGGTGTTTATGAGGCAGCGTTTACAGTGAGCATTCACAAAGGTTTTAGAGAAGCCATACATAAAGGAAGATTTAGGTTTGCTCTTCCTCCTGACCGGCAGCCGCCAGCAATGCACAGTTGAACGTGTAAGAGTCTGCTTTGTCCTGAAATTCCAAACCTTTATCTTTTAGCAACCCAGTAAAAAGCACGTTCAGCTTTACCCCAGGCTACCTCATTGCATAATCTCAGACATCTTTATTCCCTCAGGCACAAATCATTGCAGCAGACCCAGTTTACGGGAACTATCATCTCATGCACTGGAGACTGCATCATGCTGGGCATCTGATCCCCACATTTCCACCCTTGCTGACACCACTGATATTTCTGTTTATGAGGTGCTGCTGGTAGGGGGAAGCCTGACCCAGGTGTCCACCCATTGATCTGTAGCTGCAGCAGCTGGGATGCCTTTCCCCGTTTCTCTGTGTCATACCAGGATCAAGTTTGCCTCATCCCAGCAAGCGTAAAGGACTGCCGTCTCTCTCCAAGACATACACTGAAAGACTCTTCCTAATTCACTGTTTGCCTTAATAAAGGGAAAAGACTGAAAAATTACCATGTTATGTATTTCATCTCAAGGCAACTTCATCTTTGCCAGCTTCTCATGGGAGAGGGCAGACGCACATGAGAGGGACACTGCAAGCCCAAAGAGCAGCAGAGGAGATGAGGGCCCACCCTGACCGATAGCTGCTTCAGTAGCTGTCTCTCATTGTAGATGTAGATGTGGCCTCCTTTACGAGAACAAGAATCAACACTGTAAATGTTTACTGTGCAATAAAGCCTAGTGAGCCCTTCTTTTCTCAGCATTTTCACATTTTCAAGGCGATCAATGGGCAAAAGGCATTGCTGCCCAGCCACTCCTATCTGTCAGACTGCTCCCAGATATGCAAAAGTCAGTGATTTCTGCTTCTTCACAGCGAAAAGAATGATTATTTTTTTCTGACTCAGCTCAGAAGATTTTGTCATGTCTGATTTTGCTGGAGGCTCCAGCCCTTAACGCCAAGTAATGGTATCACACAGCAAGAACAGCTAAACAGCCCCAGATGGCCTGGTTGGTTCGCGTTATCCTCCTAGGATTTTAGCAGCACTGTCATGTACCCTGCTAATCTTGGACAGCGTAGAAATTGCTTTTCTGAGCCAGGTTTGTCAACAGTCTAGGTGGATTCTCCAGGGCTCCGTTCTGGGACTAGGCCCTGCTTTGGCTTGGCACGTGTTTAAAGTACACTCTGGTTTTGAATAAATCATATCCCCATATACCACCATAAAGGAATGTGGATGATACTCTTGCGGTTATCCACGACATCTTTGTGGAGATTTGGGGAAGAAAAACAAATCGCACCCTTCCAGATATTTTGAAATGCTGCCTTCGCCTGTGAGGGAGAAAAAAGTTTATAGAGAAATTAAGCTGTCATGAGTTGTTTGCACTAATAACCACCAGTAGAAGAATAAGCTAGCTTCTAAAAATATTGTTCAGCTGAAACCTCTGTGGCTGATTTTTTTACTGATTCACACAATAATGCACACACTATAATGAAAGGTTAACTATTCAGTGACTTGATAGGTAGCTAGTGAGCTCTAAAATACAGTTTCATGGCACAGACTTTGGTCTGCATGAGCTGAAAGGGATGTTGAATCTCCTACTGAGTGCTGTGGTGAAGTATCATCATCCATCACATTTTAAGGTGTCTCATTTTATTGGTAACAACTCCCATTATAGTCTCAGTCAAGATATTATACCTGCAAAGGCTGAACTAAAAGGATACACAGAGATTTCTCAGTGTACTTTAGTATAACAAATTTGCTAGATTTATTGAAGTGTTAGGTTTGGGATTTGCTATTCAAGCATTCCTTAAACAGGATGCAACAGCTACTTTGACAACTCATTCAAAAGAAAAATCTGGTCTCCATTATGTGCAAGTGCTATGTCATATTAAGCTGAAATAGGAAGATACCATTCTTTTAGCTCAGCTTGGGTCATTATGACTGTATCCTGCCATTGATCTATATCTGGGTCTCCAAGCTATGTCCATTAAGTGGTCTGACAAAGTATCAATGGCAGGATATAGCTCTTTGTTCTTTCACCTTGCAATCACAAGGAATTAGAGTGGGATCTGGCTCCCAGGACTCTGAGCTGGCCTGTAGCTATTAGCTTTATGAGAATGGCTTGCATCCCTTGATGAGAAATGTTTTTGGAAAAACAGACGGTCATCTGATAGCTTCCAAGCTCTGATATTGCCAAGTAGCAACTATTTTCTCATCGTATGAGCATACCAGCCATTGCAGAGATTTGGTGGTGGTTTGCGTTTAATAATAGTGTGTTCTCGGGTCTTTCTGGCAACACTTGTCAAGCTACCCCCATTTATTATGTTTTGATCCCTCATCAAACAGGCATTTGATTTCCCCAAGTGCTCTTGCACACCACATTAGCCCCATACGTGCACGCTTGGTTGGAGATCAGCAGAGAGGAGCGAGGGGAGAGCTCAGACCGTGTCCGTCTTTGAGTGTCCTAAGCTGCCTGGCTGCTAAGGGCTCCCCAGGGCCCTTAAATCCCCAATATCCTTGCAATAGTCCCCATAACCTTGCAGTGTCTGTGGTTATACACTGTGCAAGGGACAGTGGTGGACATGCTCTTGGTGGTCCCAAGGAAAGCTGTTTCTCTCCAATGTCAGGTCCAGCCTCTTCCAGTGCTAGGGCAGCATAGGGCTGGGAATACTTCAAACCCAAAACGTGTGAAATGTGTTTGTTATAGCTAGATGGCATAGTGTCAGTTCAGTAAAGCGAGATTTGACCTGCTGTCACAGATGTCTTTGTAGAAGTAAATCTTGCCAATTATTGGCCAAAGAAACGTACCAGCCTTGCAGTCAACAATCAAAACCTGTTCCATGCACTTTCATTCACAACTCATTTGGTGTTTTGTGTTTAGTGCCAACCAGAAACCCATCCAAGCTCTTAAAGTACTTGGGTAGGAATAGTATTTTGGAATTTAAGCCAAATAACTCAGACCAATCCATTTGTCTAAATATTTTCCTTGTGGATATTTATTTTCATCCAGAGCACTCTTGTGAAAATTATTTAGGCATTGTATCTGTTCTAAAAAAAATTATCCGATACAATTTTGCAGACTTTGGGGGTAATATAATATTGAATACCATTAACAGACCAGGTTAAAACTAGCTCTTGCCACTAATGGAAGGAATTTAAATAAAGTATTTTATTCATACAAGGCACATGCAGGAACTCAAGACTACATTTATGCATATTATTTTATTGAAAGATTCACAATATCCTTCAGAGCCAAACCAGAATTCAGTTTTACAATGAGATACTTGTTAGTGAAAGGAGGATAATTTTGATTATGATTTTATGGACAAATATTTTCTAAGCATAGAAAGATTACAACTAATTTCTGAATTGTAAATTGAAACCTCTTTTTTTTTCTGTGTATGTATGACATTAACAGATGTGGAGAACAATGCAGTAAAGAAGTATCCAGAGCGAAAGGTCTTTAAGCACAACATCATGTGATGCTCCAGTGGATTTATAGAAGACTATTATGGTACTGCTGTAATGATTTCTCACATGGACTTTGATTACAGAGGACAGACCAGTCTACCAACTCCAAATTAACCAATACTGATGTGTTGGTCCCATCTAACTGTTAATGTACCTCTTGTTAAATTTTTGCTGTTTAAAACAACATTGAAAGATCTTGGTGTAACCTGTTAAAATCTGTTTCTCTGTCAGTCGCAACACTTGCATATTACAGACACCTTCACTGTCACGGTGACAGTGGCGATGTGCTGTCTGTAACATGTAGTTCCAAAGTTCCAAAGCTGCCTGCAGTGGGGTTTGTCAGGTGCAAGGCTCAAAATCCACTGGAAAGAGCAACCAGAAGGGCACACCTGGAGCCCACCACTTGCTCTGCCTCCTTTGGCGCTTGCACGTTCATTTCTGCCAGCCCCAGACCCCTGGTTACTGTATCGTTTATGGGTTTCCTTTTGCTCTTTCTTTTGATCAGCTTGGAAGGAAGAACCTGCTGTCCCTGAGAGCTGAAGGTGGTGAGTCCCCAGCAGCACCAGCGCCGGGGTAGTAGGCTGGCAGGGAGCTGTGCAGGCTGAAAGGCTCAGCAGGCAGCCCATGGCACGTCCTTCAGCTCTCATCCCCTTCAAGCCTTTCCTTCTGGCTTGTTGAAGGAGCTCTTGGAGGAGAGCTCCAAGCTGGGAGGAGTGGCTGACACGCCAGAGGGCTGTGCTGCCATCCAGCGAGATCTGGACAGGCTAGAGAGTTGGGCGGGGAAAAATTTAATGAAATATAACAAAGGCAAGTGTAGAGTCTTGCATCTGGGCAGGAACAACCCCAGGTTCCAGTATAAGTTGGGGAATGACCTGTTAGAGAGCAGTGTAGGGGAAAGGGACCTGGGGGTCCTGGTGGACAGCAGGATGACCATGAGCCAGCACTGTGCCCTTGTGGCCAAAAAGGCCAATGGCATCCTGGGGTGTATTAGAAGGGGGGTGGTTAGTAGGTCGAGAGAGGTTCTCCTTCCCCTCTACTCTGCCCTGGTGAGACCTCATCTGGAATATTGTGTCCAGTTCTGGGGCCCCCAGTTCAAGAAGGACAGGGAACTGCTGGAGAGAGTCCAGCGCAGGGCAACAAAGATGATGAAGGGAGTGGAGCATCTCCCTTATGAGGAAAGGCTGAGGGAGCTGGGTCTCTTTAGCTTGGAGAAGAGGAGACTGAGGGGTGACCTCATCAATGTTTATAAATATATAAAGGGTGGGTGTCACGAGGATGGAGCCAGGCTCTTCTCGGTGACAACCAACAGTAAGACAAGGGGTAATGGGTTCAAGCTGGAACACAAGAGGTTCCACTTAAATTTGAGAAGAAACTTCTTCTCAGTGAGGGTGACGGAACACTGGAACAGGCTGCCCAGAGAGGTTGTGGGGTCTCCTTCTCTGGAGACATTCAAAACCCGCCTGGACACCTTCCTGTGTAACCTCACCTAGGTGTTCCTGCCCTGGCAGGGGGATTGGACTAGATGATCTTTTGAGGTCCCTTCCAATCCCTAACATTCTGTGATTCTGTGATTCTGTGATTCTGTGAGAGCAGGAACACTTTGGAATTTGAACATGAAGAGGCAAATGAGAGGTTCAGGAGAGGACACGAGCTTGATCGGCAGGACACCATCACACTGAGCTTCTTGCCCTTGCAAATCTCCTCAAGTAAGTGAAGACGCAAAACGATATCTCCTGCTGGTTCCAGCCATCCATATGTAGGTGCACAGCTCTGAATTCAGTTTCCACAAGGGAGATTTCATTTTCTTTTACTTGGATAATGGTTAAATACAAAAGGGTTTTATGTTTCTGTCCTGCCTGAAGCAACACCTCCCCTGCATGTCCCACACTGCTGCTGCTGTATGGTGGAGAGGCAAAACACAGGCTTTTGTTTTGGACTACTCATGGGTTTGGAGGCATTTCACGCCTCATCACAGCTGATGCTGGGACTCAAAGCTCTCCTATGTTGTGCACACTATTAACCAGCCTGCTATTTCGAAAACATTTTTATTGCTGCTAATTACCCTTCAGGGAGACTGTAAAACAGAGTCTTTATGGCAATCTCTGGGCTGTCTATGCCTGGAGGAAAAATATGAGAGCGATTAGCCACGTTTTCTAACCAGAGCATCGCAGGGGCTGCCTCTGTGTCCCTGTGCCCAGCTTGTGCCGGGCTGCTTGGGGAATGTTTACAACTTGCCTTCGCACAGAGATTCTGAACACTGATAGCTGCTCAGGAGGGAAAAGAGTAATAATCCATAAAATATTCTCCTGTTTCTGAAATTAGCACTTCACCGAACCTTCTACCAGTGGACTGCAGATGTCTTGGTTTGAAGTACCCACACTGCAATGGCTTGGTCTAAGGCAGCCAAGGGTAGCAGAGGGGTGGCATGGGGGAGAGGCTGTCTGTGCAGCACTGGGGATACAGCCAGGTTTGCTCCGGGCATCCATCTCCACCATATTACCTCTGACATCTGTGGGAGTGGGGTGCTGGGGAAGGAGCTCCTGTGGCTCTCCAGGGCACTGCAGAGCTGTAGCTCAGCTCTGAGCTGTGCTGCTCTGCCAGGGCTGCCTCAGGCCAGCCTGAAAGTCCACACAGCCAAAAGACAGCCCCATGCCTGCTCCTTCACCTCTGGTCATATGGGATTTCCTCCTTTCTTCAGTGCCAGCACCTCAGCTGGCTTGTGGCAGGAGATGAGTGAAAGAAGGGTGTTCAAATGGCTGGGGACTGGAGGGAGCATTAAGGTGCCTCCCTTGGTCACCATATAGATTCTCTCTATATAGAGAGAGATAGAAGTCATAGCTGAAGTGCATCATGAAGCCACATGACTGTGTCCTTGAGCTACACACCTGGCCCCACCTCTGCAGAGTAAGTGCAGTCACCTGCCCTTCGGGGTTTGTGTGACAGCACGCTGAAGTCTAGCTAAGAGCCAGGCCTTAATGCCACTCCAGCAAAGAGAGGCTTTATTAGTGTTTGAGAATAGAGGAAAAGAGGAGAAAAGAAAGAATTTACACTCAGAAAAAAAAAAAAAGAGAAGCAGATAAAGACATTAGCACAATTCTTCTAAGGTACTGAGAGATGAAAAGTAAAGCTAATGGGAGAAAGTAACCTTGTCCCAACAGCTGTGCAAATCCATGGACAGTTTTGCAGGGTCGGGGCTGCCCAATATTGCTGAAAAGCAGTTGGTGGGCAGCACAGGGCTGAGGAATATGCCGTATCCGTACCACGGTGCCATCCCTGCCCCGCTGAGTGGGCTGCCCACCTCCTCGCTGGCCTCAGCAGCTCTCAAAGGGAGATGCAGCCACCAGTGGCTCTCTTCACGCTTCCCCTTCGCCTCCGTGCAAACACTGAAGGCACAAAGTGCTGGTCCCTGCCTCCACCCATGGAAACCTGGATCTGCTTCTGGCCCTGACCCAGAAGAGTCATGCTGGGCTAGTGGTGCGAATAGCACCTCATTTTGTGGATTAGAATGTTGCAGGGCAAATTAAGGATGAAACATTTTCTTTAAGCTTAAAATGACATGTTTTGCTTGATTTGAGTCACACTTGAGCTATTTTAAAACTCTCTTAGAATGCTCTGCTTTATTTTTTAATAATAATAAGTGAAGATGGGCCAGATTAAAAACTGTGGCTCAAATAGTGCTGAGCTTGGGTGGGGGTCAATAGAAAACTACACTGCAATTTTCCAGTTTGGCTCATCCTGTTGTAGGAGACTTTTGGAAACTATCGCATACTCGAATGCTCTTTGCACTCGAGGTTTTCCTTCCACAACTTCACTTATTTTGCAGCTCATCAAAGTGCAGTTCGAGTGAGTATTTGCTTGACTGTGGTGAGCTCGATTTTTAAAGGAACAAGGCTCAAAAGTCTGAAGATCTGGTAGATCCCTGCCAGACTGAACTGTGAAGTGGAGTGAAAAACAGCAGTTTTGAAGTCCCATATAAAAACCCCTTTATACTCTGGGGGAGCTTGAACCCAATCAGCTTTCTCTTTGAAGAAGCCAAAAATTTCAACATGAAACCCTTCCTGGAAAGGCTTGCATGCTTGAGCTGATGTGATCATGTGAAGAAACTTTGTCTGTAACCACAGAAACTGAAAATCAGAATACATTTGCTGAATCTGAGCTTTATTTCTGTCAGGAAACATCCTCTTTTGCTAGGTCTGGGTGCCTGCTCCTTCTGCACCTGTGCTGTGCTTGATGCTGTGAGCACTGATCCACCAGGAAAGAGGTATCTGGCAAGTGCTTGGTGTTGTCCATGTCAATTAGGAACTGATGCCCACCTGGTTCTTATGTCACCCACTCCCCTTGATGCCAGATGTTTCTTGGGATCAGGGGCAGTCACCCCCGAGGTCCCAAGCAGTGAGCAGCAGTGCTTCCAAACTACAAAGTCAAACACCTGGGCATGCAGGTAGGCGGTGATGTCTCCCACAAGTCCTGCCGCTGCTGCCAGCTAGAAGTGGGTGGGAGGTGTTGGGCTGGTGGCTTGCCTCAAAGGTGTGCGTGCTTTGGGGCTGGCCACCAAAACCAGCTGCCGGGAGCCAGGGCAGTGAGGTGGGCAAGTGGGGCAGGTGCAGCTGCAGCATGGGAGGCAGGGCTGGCCACGCAGAGACAAAACAAATGCAAACTGAAGGTCTTGCTGAGATTGGAATGACACATCCACACAAACATACACACACACATCTCTTGCTGCCTGTACCACACTGAAAGGCACTGGATCTTCAGAGGTGCAGGGGTGCCAGGAGACTGTGTGGGCCAGAAAGAGAAGAACTGCGGATCAGTCAAGGAAAACACAGCCTGATACCCTTGGCATAGTCACTTCAACCCATGTTTCTGTGTGCCCTTCCCCCAGAGTAGGAGTCTCATTAAATAACCCACTGGGAGAATTATCTTTCTCTTGACAGCCTTCCAGGCCTTATCTTTGAAGCCACAAAATGCTTCCCAGTGATGTTGATCACAAGGGAAGCAGGTATCTGCTGCTGGCACTTGCCTTTTCTTGACAAGCTTTCCCAACACATGGAGGTAACGTTGGGTGTGAAGCTGCTGAACGCGGCACCTTCTTCTGTTCGCATGCATTTTTCTGGAGTCTGTAAAGAACAGTGACAGATATGTTCAAATAAGTTCATTTAAATGTTTGCCAGGAGGCAATTGCAGACAAGCCCTGCTCATGGCGAGTCTCAACTTAGATTATTGATTTATTGTTTGTGCAGTACACACCTTTGTATTTCAAAGGCCAGGAAATTTTTTGCAGCAATGCCAAAATATGAGCAAATAACACAAAAATTAAACATCCAGAAGCAGAGGTACTGTATGGGAGATTCACAGCCTCAGGAGGTGCTCTGCTTTCGGGTCCTGCCCAGCGTGGGCCACTAGCCCATGGTGCCCTGTGGGATAACCTCATTCAGATAAAATGATGGATTGCTACACAGTCTTTCCAAGGAGGTTACACACTTCCTAGGAGCCTTTTTCAAAGTGAAGTCCCCCTGAATCATCTCACTGAGGTCTTTGTATCAGGTGTTTCAATGTTAGTGGTTAAAGGAGCAAGGAGGAGATAATTTTCAGCAAGTACACATAAGAGCAGTAAATGTCTACATCTCATTTTCTGTGACATTTTTTTATATAGGGATTGGAGGTCCTGGGCATGAGCCCTCCCAAGTCATTATGTTTTGTTTCTGGAAAATGATGAAGATGAGAAAAATGCCAGAGTCCAAGGTTCGGCACCTCCCCTGTGAGCAGCATCTTTCCCATGCAGTTCCCACTTTGATATCAGACAGGGGGTTAAGCTGGTTGTACACAAATCTCTATCTGCCATGTTATTCAGGTAGATAAGGTCCAGGGTGGTACAGTCCTGAACACTAAGCCTTGAACTGCTATTTGTGGTCATCCTTCCCGTCCCCAGTGCTAAAAAACCAGCTGAAATCCTGACTTTATGATAATGAATGGCAAGAAGTCCCTGTACACAAGAGATGTCAGCTTATAATTTTAAAAGCCAGTGATAAACAGAGTACAAAATATGAGTGCTCACATTCCAGCACAAGATAATAAACTCTTTATGTACGTGATAAATTCAATCCCAGAATGATGCAATGATTTAGACAATAATTTCACAACAGTCAGCAAAACCAGACAAAGTTCCCACTGACTTCAGCGAGGGCAGGATTGGTCCCATAGGACACTCTGGCCTGCTTTGGCCAAGGGCTTACAGTATTTAACCTTGTGTTTTCCAGTGGAAAGAGGCGTGCAAGCCATCTCTTACTTCACCGTGCCTCT
The DNA here is from genome assembly GCF_036013445.1 of Caloenas nicobarica. NCBI lineage: Eukaryota > Metazoa > Chordata > Aves > Columbiformes > Columbidae > Caloenas > Caloenas nicobarica. The sequence continues at coordinate 151,675,800 of NC_088245.1, read as the reverse complement.
GTACTCTGAGCCTGCTGTAAGAAAACATCTTCTGAAGAAAGCACAGGAGTGCAGGGTGGGATCCAGGGGCCCTGGTTTAGGTACCGAGCTCACACATGCGTTTCAGGTGCCAACTAAAGCCATTCTCCAGCAGTAAGTGCCAAAGTGTCCTGTAGTGTTACCAGAGGCTTTATAGGTGGGTCCACACAGAGGACCTGCCAGCTAAGAAGCACGGGTGCATGGAGTGTGTTAGCTTTAACCTACTGCTGTGGTCATGGCTGGACATCACCTTGGCCTGGGCAGGAGCAGTCCCCTTTTCCTGAATAATCTTTCTTGAGATAAAACCCACAACTGTTTACCACAGATGGTGAGGTTTCCTGACTCCTTTAAATTGATCTAATACAGCCTGCTGCTGACAGGAGCCATTTCATTCCCCACTCTGCCTCTGGGCTGGTTCCTGCCCTCTGCTGTGCTGCTGGGAATACTCATCTTTTTGTGGTTTTGGTAGATTCAGCTTTCAGCCAGGGCAAGTCCCGTGTTTGATTTTGATGTTCAGCCTCACAAGCCCAAGGTCCAGGAGAGGGACTGACTCTTCAGTGGCATTGCAAAAATGCAACCTGTTTGTGATCAGTCCTTCTGCTCATCAGTGCCACATGTAAGGGTGAAATCTCAACTTCTGCAGCAGAGGGCGAAAAATTCTGCAACAGACATGTCTGGAGCCACAAAACACAAGGATAAACAGAGGAGAAAATGTAACTGCTGTCATTCGAAGCTGGGGTAATGAACTCTTTATGGATGTGGTGGATGCAGTCCCAGTGTACCACAGGCATTTAATAATTTACGCCTTCAGCAGCCACACAAACTTGCTTAAGCTGATCATGAAACCAGATCTTCCAAACTGGTGAACCCTTGTAATCTTACCAAAAGTACTAAAATAGCTGTCTGGAGAGAGTATCAGCTCTCCCAAACTGTTCTTTGACTTATGTTCACACAAACTGTCCTGGGCGAAGGACTGGAGTGCTTGGCTATCATGCACCACACTGGGAGGCATACCCAGCATCGCAGGCCAAAACCTGACCTGCTGCAGACCTGAGCTGAGCTGGATCACTCACATGTTACCCGGGGACACACAGGATGGCAGGGCTGCTGGCAGAGGCTCGACACTATCCCCAAGTTCAACAGGCTTAGTTAAACCAGGCTCCCAGACTAAAAGGTTTGGCAGGCAGGAGCATCTTGAGACAACGTGGAGCTGGAAAAAGCAATTTAGGGAGCAAATCTCTGTAGATGCACCCTCCCAACAGCATGTTCAGCAAAATGGACTTAAAACATGAGCAGGCTGTTTTGCAGGCCTGGCTCCATGCCAATGTCCAGCAGTTCTGCACCAGCGCAGCCAGCTGGTGGGTCCCAGGGATGCTGTGGCCCCTCCGCACCAGCCAAAGCACGTACCTGCACCCTCCTCCCAGCCAGAGAGGCACAAACTGAGCTTTGTTAGCATCACTGTTGGTATAATGAGTTAGGGGTCGAGTCACCACCAGACCTTTTTTTCCTTTATTTTGGGGCTGTGCAGAGGCAGCAGCTGGCAGGCATTTCTGTGGGCCCCTGGTTCAGTGGTGAGGCAGGCAGTTAGAGGAGATAGTAAAGGTATTTAGCTCCCCGTGCACTCCCAGCATGAAATTCTGGCCATAATGAAGCCGGCGGGAACGCTGCCATTGCTTTCCACCAAGCCATGATTTAATCTCATAGGTATTAGTTTTCCCTCTCCTCCCAAGATCAGTACAGATATTAGAAAAGCACAGCTATCAGGGTGCTGCAAATAAATACTCTGGGCCACAAACTTGGTTTCTTTGTCGGGAAGGACAGAATGAACCTAAGAGGGCAGGCCGGAGAGCAGTGAGGATGCAACACAACGAAGCACAACTAACACAAGGTGGAAGGAGAGGCAAAAAAGCAGCTCCTGTCCTCAGTGGGAAATAATATTGCATTCTGCAAGAATAATCAGCTGACACATGTAGCTTAAAGCATGGTATGAACTTCGTTTTCCTATGATTATTAACAGTGTCTTTCAGTGGTAGACTATGCAAAGCTTTTCTGCCCAAGATGTGTGCAAATCAGATGAAATGATTTATGACCAGCATGACAGACAGAAAGGCCTTTCCTGACAAAAGATAATTTTATTGTGGAACTAAGTTAAAATCAAACCAACTGCTCTTTTTATCTCCACAGGGTGATAAAAGGAATGAGATGGTGGTGTGTGACATGGGACCCAGGAGACCAAGATGCCCCTCTTATCTTTGGTCTTTCTCTAGCCTAGGCCAGCAGATGCACCAGGTCCAGTTTACATCTGAGGAGAAGGAGAACAGTTACATTGACTAAAACTTATTTTTCCTGTTTTTCACATCCACCTGGCACCACTTCACCTGGTCACCAAGAAGGACCAGGTGGTAGTGCCACATACCTGACACACACTGTCGCGAAGGTGCTCGCCATAGGTGATCCTCACAGGCTGCTCCTTTCAGCTTTATCTGAGAATTAACTAAGTGTTTGAAGGTAGACTAGTAATGAATGTCTGGTGCTGATGAAATGCTGAGTAGTTAATGTGACTGCTTTCTGAAAGCATCTCATCGTAACCACTGCCTGTTTCTGTTGAACATGATAAGGAGAAGGGCTGTTGTAGTGAGTAAAAATGAAACTAAACAGGAAAACAAAACTGATGGTAACATCAAAAATATGGATTTGGAAGGGTGGTTTTTTTTAGACACTTCTCTTATTGTAGCCCAGAGGAAGTCAGCTGTGTTGCATAATTTTTTTAAAAGGGTTCAGACTTGAAACCTGCCAAATGACCTAAAAGCCATGCAGATGGAGGGAAACATAGTCCATCACAGCTGCCAACCCACAGGTATGGAGGGAATTTTGCTAAGTATTGCATGTGGTAATGGAACTGGGGAAAGAAAAACAATTTTTTCACAGAAGACAGCTTGCTCCTTATAAAATCTGCTGAAGACTAATGACCTTTCTCAAGACAATTGCTGAAGATATAAATGCATTTACATGCTGCAGTCAAACATGGCCTTCCTATTTGCAGTGTTTCTTTCATACTTGATGTGCATATGAAGATACCCAGCTACTCTGAGGACTCCTGCCCAACCAGCCTTGAGAAACTCACACAGACAGAAGCCCGGCACTGAGCCCCAGGCAGGCTGCAGCCTCTTGCACCGACCCTGCAGGAAACCCGCTGAACCACTCAACAGGGTGTGGGACACATGGAGTCCTTGCTCCTGTGACCACTGACCTTCTAATCCAGAGGGGAGTTCCTCTGCGTGGAAAATATCAGCATCTTCAGATGGGTTCGAGTCTGTGTTTCCCACCTCTGCTGGGAACAAGGCAACCTCATGGGAAGCCTTGCTTCTTGCTCTCAGTGGAACACGGAGTTTGAAAAGGAGGAAAAATGGTCTCAGCTTTGACTGAGTGGCTTAAATTTCAGTGGCCACCAGCACTGATCCCAGGGCAGCTGCTTGGTGGGGCTATTTAGCCCGGAGAAAAGGAGGCTGAGGGGAGACCTTATCGCTCTCTGCAACCACCTGAAAGGAGGTTGTAGCATGGAGGGGGTTGGTCTCTTCTCCCAAGTAGAAAGTGATAGGACAAGAGGAAATGGCCACAAGTTGCACCAGGGGAGGTTTAGATTGGATATTAGGAAAAAATTCTTTACAGAAAGGGTTGTCAGGCATTGGAACAGGCTGCCCAGGGAACTGGTGGAGTCATCATGCCTGGAGGTTTTTAAAAGGCATTTGGACGAGATTCTTAGAGACACGGTTTAGTGCTAGATTTAGGTTATGGTTGCACTCAATGATCCTGAGGGTCCCTTCCTACCTGCCCTGGAGACCCACTAGCAGAGGACACTGGACCAGAAGCATTTCCATAGTCAGATCTCTGCAAACCTGGGAGGAAATCTCATGTACAGCAGGAACCCAGGGACTGAGTAGAGAGAGCAGAGCCAGATGCATCCAGATGGACATTAGACAACCCCTGAGATGCTTTAGAGCAGTGAGGATCCTGGCACAGGGAGGAAGGGGAGAGGTTTGCTTGGAGGGGTTTTTTTTCCCCTTAGACCTGCAAAGTTTAAGCTTTGTCTGTGACTGAAGTGCCTCTGATTCAGAAACTCCTTTGCATTATCCATATTCCATTAACCATCACAGCATTGCAAATAATGAGTGGAGCAATAGCTTTCAAACCAGGCAATAGTTTGAAAGTATTCTAATGAAAAGTACCCAAAGTAGTAGTCTGAAACTTCAGAGAGATTAGTAGGCTGAAGAATGGGGGAGCTACCAGAATGTCCCTTATGTGAAAGATGACAAAAGTCCTTGTCAATGGCATTTACTTCCCAAGGAGAGAGAGGCTGAAAGTAGTGAACCAGGGGAGACTTTGTACTGGGGGTTCTGGGAAAGACATACTGGACTTAGCATGAAAACAAGCAAGGGATGGATATCCAAGCTGTTCTTGGGCATGGTAAGGTCAGAACAGTCAAAACATGTCCAATCAAGGTCCAACCAGACCAACAGTGTTTCTGAGCCAGTCAGTAGCAGAACCGCCCCTTCTGTCTTGAGCCTCCCACTGGCTTTGGGTGCTCTCAATTCGCATGAACATACATGCAAGAGCCAAGGGCTTCTCGGGTCCTGAGATGGCTGCCAAGAGCCAAGACAAGGCACCATACCAGTGGGGCTGGAGGAAAGACCCTGGACCGCTGGAATTTTGAAACTAGATGGGATGCACAGGTGGGATGGAGATTCACCAGGGAGCCCAATGGAGTGGCTCACAGTACCATGGATATCTGTGAGTAAGGTATGCAGTGAACATCTGGTAAAAGGATAAAAATATAAAGCAGAAGTGGATGATAAATAGAAGCACTGTGGAAAAAGAGAAGCTTGGCACTGTGTCTGACATGGCTGCCATTGAGTGCAAACTGTTGCGTCAAGAGGTTTTGTACTTTATACTCCTAAAAATACAGTGCTTTTCAAGCACACTCTGTCTTGGGTGCTGTAATGTGCTTGAACAAAAGCTAATTGATGGGTTTTCCTTATATTCTGTGCATTATTTAATGCACCAATACCTCTCACTTCTTGTATTTTTGTGGCTGAATGAACTCTGGATTTTCAATTTTTCAGTAATATGTAGTTCCCTCTTTTTTTTTTTTTTTTTTTCTTTCCTTCTTCTTCTCTAGGCTCTTTCTATGACTCCTACTCTATTCTGTTCTGTTTTAGCTTGAGTTCATACACCCCACCACTTTTTCTTTCAGGATGGTCTCTGTGAGCTTTCCAAAGAGATACCCACAAAGACTGAAAGGGATAATCAAAGAGTTAATGACAGAATGCTACCTGAATGGGATGGCAGCATTTTGGAGACTTAAGCTGTGAAATCCGCTCTGATTTTTAATATCTACAATAAACTGGGAAGATGAGCCATGAGCTGGGGAAACACCTCAGATTGATTGTCACACACGTGAACTGCAGTACCCAGGAGAAGAAGGTCACATCGTGCAACATGCCCAATCTGATGCTAATGGGAGCATGGCTCGACCTGCACTGATGTGTGAGGGGTGTTCTTGAAAAGCAAGCCAGAGCCTCTCAGAAGGATTTTCCTCAAGCAAAACCACAGGGGCAGCTGCCCAAACAGTAGTCCCAGCATCAGCAGCTTGGAGCGGGAGTTTCACTGGTGTAAAAGCCCAAAGGAGAAAAGTAAGGCTGTCACCCACTGATCCTCATCCACAACACCAAAAACCCCGTTCCCACCACACCGTGGGCTTGAACAAGTGGGGGCCAGCCAGGGCTGTCCTATGGCAGCATCATCACAGCAGGGCCAGGGAATAAAATGAGAGAAGTCCCTGTAATCACCGGGGACTCACTCATGCGGCCTGGCTCCACTAGTGATGCGCCTAACTCAGGACACCAGCTTTTTCTGATTTCCAAAAGAAATCAGGAAAGTTATTTAAAAGCTATTTTTTTTCTTCTCTGAAGGTTGTTGGTACATACTGAAGCTGGAACATTCTCGAAAAATGGGATTTCCAGGTCCCACAGGTGAGACATTTATTTTGCAGCATTGCAGCCTGGGTCATTCTGCGCCGTGGCTCTCGTCACAACAAGTCCCTTCCCGAGAGAGATGGTTTTCAGAGGATTTCTGCCTTTGAAGGGCCCCTGAAAGACAGCTAAGAAAAGGGAGGATATGGTTCATGGAAGTAAATGGGAACCCACGCTGCCCCAGGGAAATGTTTAGGAGTCAGAGACACATGAAACATGGCCAAGCAGTGCCAGAGAACACGTGGTTTATATTTCTGGCTGCTTACCCTGTGTGGTTTCTCCTGTGGGCTTTTTTTTTTTTTTTAATGCAATACCACACGTAGTTTACTCTGAGTGTGACTTGGTGTAGGTATGCAGCGGGGACCTTCTGGCAGACGGTGGGATACAGACTGATATTTGCACATGCAAACAACTGGATTACACACACAATCATAGTGAATGTTCTCTGCATGCATTTCTCGGTCACGGGGTCCTTGGGGACCCAGATTCATTACAAAGTGCAGTGATATTGGAGAAATGTCAGTTGCCAGTTGATCTACACTCACTTCTACAGTTAATCGGTTTTATTATTCCCTGCTGTCTCCATTGTTTCAGTAGCTATGAGCACACAAAAGCAGATAAATAGGAGAAAGCGGGAAAGCCCTGTTCTCAACTTTAATATCTTGAGTATTTAAATTTTTTATTTTTCATACCAAGAGTAACTGCAATCTAAACTTTAATGTTTTATTTTCTTAAGCTGAGGCTGCCTGAATTTTGCATTTGTGCAAAAGCAGTACAATTACCATGTCTCTCTGCGTTGATACCACAAAAAAGGTGTCAAGCTAACATTAAACACCTCCTTTCAGAAGACTGATATTTTCTACACCACATGTCAGCTGAGAGCTCCTACATGAGCAATACCAAGCCTCTTCCTCGGGGCTTTCTAGTGACTTAAACTTGTCAGTTTAAATTTATACTTCTGAATGTTTTTTTGAAAGCAAAACATGCCAAAAAAGTACTTTGGCCAGGCTCCTCCATCCCAGTGGCTGTGTGGATGTGCAAAGCCAGCACCTCTCCTGCCAGGCAGCAGCTCGGAGCCTCTCACAAGCTGTTGGGATTCTTGGAAACCCTGTGTCCCCATGGCCAGGAAGCCAAGCAGCACTGGGACACAGTGTAAATCCTCCTGTAAGTCAGTGAATGCTTCTTCGAGGTCCCAAAACAGGGAAGGGAGGAGCCTTCCTCAGCCAAATAAGCCTCCATTCATGTTTAGCTGAGAGGTAACCCTTCCTTAGCGTTCATGGATGCTCCCTTCCAGTGATGCTGCTCCGGCAGGCCCTGGCTTGAGGAAAACATCTCCAGGGCTGCCTGCTGCTTTTGGGATACACCACGAGGCTCTCGTCAAAAAGAAGTGCTTGCTTACTGCTTGCCAAGAGGAATGCATTTCTAAGAGGCTGGCACCTTGTCCCCAGGCCTGTTTCAATTCATAACATCTCCTGCCCCATGCCTCTGCTGGGAGGGATGCTGGGGAAGACAGAGTGCTGTTGGCGCTGGTGACAGGCCCGAACTGCCATGTATTTTTGACAAAGGTCAGAAGACTGATTGATAGAAAAATCATAGTCCATTAGAGGAGGGTGGTTCTCCAGCTCAGCTCCGAGGAAGGTGGTTGTGCTGCCATGCAGCTGTGGCTCCTCCATCTAGCTCCTGTATGCTGGTAAACAAATCCTTATGAAAAATAGTATAAATAATTTGTTACAGACACTTGGCTCTGGCCCTCTCTATGATTGCACTGTAGGTCGGTTCAGCCAACGAGGTGTGTGCGCCACATCTCCACAGGAAAGCAGCTGGAAGACACGAGTAAACAGAAGATTAGTCTCAACACAACCTTTCCCCAAAAGGTGCCTCTTTTACTCTCATGAACACCTGACACTTCTCTGTTGCTGGGACCCCAAAATCTTGCATTTTATCAGGTCCGACATGGTGTGTATGGGCTTCGTTTTTCAATATGCTGCTCTACTCTTTTACAGAACCACTGGAGGAGCTTCCGGCAACCAGAGCTCATTTGTTGTCCATGAAGTAAACACCTACTACCTTGTCTGCCACCCTCCAGAGAAGCTTTCTTGACAGGCTCTCAAAATGTCTGATTTAATGAAGGAGAGGTGACTGCCACTCCTGGAGGAGCTGCAGCCAGTCTCACTCGGTGGGGAACCACATCAGGCTTTGCTCTGCAGGCTTCGACTCCCCGGCTGGCACAAGTTTTGTAGCAACTGGAGTTAGCTCACAAAAGCATTGAATGGGGGAAACACACTCCCACCTTCAGTGTCTGGCTATAAAGTACCCGGCTGGGGGGCTGCACTGCATGGCATATGTTATTTCTTACCCTTTGCACCAGAAGGAGACAATAAAACAAAAATATGTCTTTGGGGCAAGGAGATACCACCTGTGGTTCAGAGGAGACCCAGGCCAAGTATGATACTGTGTGAACACAACCAGTGCGGCTTAAACCTGCCCAGCAAGGGGCAGGTCAGAGGCAGTGCCCTCACGATGGGTCCATGGTCCTCTTTTGTTTGGTAGTGCAGAAATACTCTGCAGCGAGGCTGGAAACAAGCTGGTGAATGGGAATGAGGGGTTTCCAGGCCAGATCACAGAATCACAGGATCACAGAATGTTAGGGATTGGAAGGGACCTCGAAAGATCATCTAGTCCAATCCCCCCGCCGGAGCAGGAACACCTAGGTGAGGTTACACAGGAAGGTGTCCAGGCGGGTTTTGAATGTCTCCAGAGAAGGAGAATCCACAACCCCCCTGGGCAGCCTGTTCCAGTGCTCTGGCACCCTCACTGAGAAGAAGTTTCTTCTCAAATTTAAGTGGAACCTCCTGTGTTCCAGTTTGCACCCATTGCCCCTTGTCCTATCATTGGTTGTCACCGAGAAGAGCCTGGCTCCATCCTCGTGACACCCACCCTTTACATGTTTATAAACATTGATGAGGTCACCCCTCAGTCTCCTCTTCTCCAAGCTAAAGAGACCCAGCTCCCTCAGCCTTTCCTCATAAGGGAGATGCTCCACTCCCTTGATCATCTTTGTTGCCCTACGCTGGACTCTCTCCAGCAGTTTTCTCTCCAGATCAGTTTTCCAAGTCATGAGTCTCTACTAGTGTGTTTTGATGCTTGAACTTTTCCGAGTTATATTGAAAGGAAGACAAGTGACATCCAATAAGGGAAAGAACAAAACAATCAGGCCTCCACTAGTGACTTACTGAGAGTCCTTAAACAGTTTCTTTATGGTTTGTTCTTCAGCTTTGCTTCCCCAAGAAAAGACATGGCATTTGTAAGGGCCAGCTGCAATGCCAGCCGGCTGGGGTGGCCCCTCCTGTGGAGACCTGGGCAACAGAGTTCAGAAGTGGTCTCTGTGCCAAAAAACTCCCTGTCTGAGATGAATACAGCACTGCAGCAGGTAACAGGAGAGGGACAAACAGAACTTTTCCATAGCAAGAGTCTCTCATACCAGTGGAAAGATAAACCCTATCTGTCACTTGCAGAAGAAATAAAAAATTAAGAAAGAATTAGAAGGGCAAAGTAGTTTTCTGCCTGGTCATGGGGTAGCACCATTGAGCTATTCACAGCAAAATCCAAAGCTAATCTGCCTCGATTTTTCAAGCAGCACTTCTGGAGGTACAAGCCACCTGTCGTTTCACATTGACTAGATAAAGAGATTAGGTTAACCACTGTGTTAATTCAGTTTTGGTGATGAGTCAGGCCATGCCTACCTCTCTTGGCCATTTTTCCCCTTCTGTGATCTTTCCAATTTCTTACAGAAAATTCAGCATTTTACTGATCATGCCCATATTGTGCCCTCTACCAGGGTGTCTCTGGGCACCTGGCAAGTGCTGGTGAATGCTGAGCAGACCAGTGCTATCTACAGCCAGCCCCACCACAAGCTCCTCAGGGGACAGGGGATAAACAGAGAAAGCTGCACAGGCTCGGAGTGTGACAAAGTGGAAAGCAGGGGCTCTAAAAAAAACTTTGTGGGTTTGAGTGGGGAACTGAATTTGAGCTCCTAGTTTTGGACTGTAGCCAAGAGTGTTGATGTGGTTTAGCCCATGAAGAAACAGATAGGAACTGAGAGGAACTGGCAAATCCATTCTTGGACAACCACTTCTGTTTATATCATCCACCTCTTGAAGAAGTTGAAGAACTAGAGAAGAGCACAGTTTGCTGCCAGACAGAGACACTGTCTGGAAAACATCAGATCAGGGACTACAGGACAACCACTTCAGGGCAGCTCTCCGCGTTGTTTTTGTATGCTGTTGCCAAGCAAATCATTTGGTCAGAACGAGGTGAAGAAATCCAGCTTGCAGAGGCGCCTTGCTGGCCCCCTGCAAGCCCGTTGCTGTAGATGACATGTTTCATCCAGTAACAATGATCTCAGGGAAAAGAATAGAAAAAGAAAGACTGTCTAATGAAAAGCTATTTCCATCTGCAGCTGCAAGGCTGATGAGGCCCATTCAAAGGCAATTAAAGCGACACTACTCTTAGCATTTGAAGGAGGCTGCATGAACATCAGATTAAGTTCTTCGGCCCTGGAAAATGCTTACATCAGGAGGAGGACACGATGCTCTCCAGAGCTTCTAGGGACACAGTCTGTGCTGAGATCCAGTGAGATTTACCTCCCTGTGCAGCACTGCCAGGAGCACTATAAGCATTACCCAATCTTTGCTGATGATGTGTCTGACACACAATAGGTTTTTTGCAGTGACTGATTTGGTTGCAGCAAGAGATGGTGTTTTGTTTTTGAGGATTACAGCAGGACTTTCCATGAGCATAGGAAGCTGGTGGCAGATATACGCTGGTAACTTGGAAGAAAACATGCCAGTCCCATTGATGGAGGCAGGGCAGAGAGGGGAAAATGTTACTGAAGAACCATGGAGGAAACGGGGGATTTTGCCCAGCCTATTGACTGTTTAGCAGCAAGCCTTATGCTTTGTAAGATGGAAAATGACCTGTAATTCCAGCAAACACCATAGGGCTGCTGATGTGGAGGCAAGGCCTACGGGAAGGAAAGCTCTTGGGATTTTTTTTCAGATGCCTCAGTCTGAGCTGGAGCAGCTGTGCTGCAGACAGCCCCACACCACCCAGAATTAAGTAGTAGTCCTCAGGGATCAGCTCTGGTCAGGCACTTCAGCTTTCTGGTGTCCTGTCTGCACACAGGTTTTGGAGGGAGGCAGCTTTCTTATTTCTTTCATAATTCTTACACTTGACAGACACAGCATCTCCAGACCCTCCCAACTGAAGAGCCAGCTGACAGACAAAAATCTCACACTCCAGTTCCTTCTAATCCTCTGAATATCTCAGCGAAAAACAGTCCTCTAGTTAAAATACTGCGACATCTCCATTCAGTGCTTTTGATACGAACCAAGTGCAGACAGTGGTGGTGGTGAGCAAGTACGAACCAAGTGCAGACAGTGGTGGTGGTGAGCAAGCATTGCTGAATGCACACGTGTGATAAGGGCACATAAATGTCCCCCATCATGTAATTCTCCTGCATCTGTCTCTGCTGAATTTAGGCTAACCATGGCAGTGATGGAGTCTGTGGCTATTTTTGTACCTTCCAAATTAGAGGTTTACAGTCACAAGCTCACATTGCCCAAAGGGTTTGTAGGACCAGTGGCTCTCAACAAGAAACGGGGTGGGCAGCAGAGGAGTTTGCCAACTTCTGTCCTGTATGGAACAGGGTTGTGGGGTGTTATTTTTCAGATTAAGAAGCCAAAACGCTTCATTTTGGTAGGATTTCAACGGGTTTAAGACCACATAGACTTTCTTCTCACCAAGAAAAGCTGAGCAGGCTGCTGCTCCCTCTCCAGTCCAAGGGAGCCAAATGACGACCAGCTCCCGTGACTTACCTCGTCTGACTTCACAGGTTGTCAGGGACACTGCAGTCGTGCCCCCTGGACTTTTCCCAGGAGCACCTCCTTGGGTTCAGGAGCTGTACACAAGCGGTGACAGATGGTCTCTGCTTCTCCAGTTCCGCAGCAGAAATGCACCATGCTCACGAGTGAGTGCTTGGGATTTGCTCAGGGCTCAACCAGGTGGTCACCACCAGCAGTCCTGAGACGGTGTGGGGTAGGATCTTTCCTATCTGGTGGACAGGGTGTACATATGCTCCCCTCGTGCCTCCCAAAGCCTTCAGGCAGGAGAGTGGCTTAGAGGAGAGGAGGAGATGAGTTGCTGGAAGGATTACTCAGGGCAAGGCCTAATCCACCAAGCCCTCACGACTGAGTCTGAGTCTCGTTGTGTTTGTCGATATTTCAAAACCTTGAGGGTAAAGCTGTTAAAAGCCATTTAACAAGAGAAAGAGTGTGTGACTCTTGGCTGACGCAGGTGTTTCATACACTCACTGCGTCAAAAATGCGTCTCAGTCGCACCTTCCAGATCCCTGCTTTTGAGTGAGGTGGAAAAAGTCCCCTGTTGATGACTGCTAGACTACCGAACAGCCCAGCTCTCATGGAGCACTCTAAAGCTTATCTGGATGGTGCGTGTTTGGATGTGAGGCTCTCGTTGCCTGAGGAAGAGGTGGTTTATCCTGTGCGTTATGCTGAGTGTTTAAAGCAAAAAAATGATCAATTCTTAGAGAGCACAACTCCACTTTTACTCATCCATGAAGGCAGCACGCTCCAGAGAGCAGCAAAGGTGAGGATTTAGCCTTCAGCAGGTTTCTTACAGCTGAATTTGCTCCCATCCTTGTCATCTTTTTTTGGTTGCCAGTCATCTCACAGAACTTCTCATTCATGGAAGATTTTTCTGCAAAGTTTTGTCCCAGAGGTGCCTTCCCCAGCCTTTGAAAACATGCACGGTAACATACAGCTCCCATTAGTGGGAAATGGCCTCTTTATTTTCTGTTGAGTGGAAATCTTCCAGAGCCATTTCATCTGTGTCTATTATAAGAGAAGTAAAACAGGTGGCAGGAGAAATTATGTTGTATTTAACACTGCTTTCTTGTCCCTCTCACAGGCTTTTGCATTTTCAACAGATGCATTTGGAGCAGTCTGAGTACACACCCACTTCTGTGGTGCAAGATGAACTTGCTTTCTGCATTGTCCCCAGCCTTTCCCACCAAAACTGCTGCTTTGTATTATAAAACAAGGACCCCAAAGAAAGAGGAAGGTAAAGTTTAGACCACAGAAAATGGGTGAGACAGACCAGCAGCGGGAACCTGAGTAGCAGATAAGGGTGAGAGCAAATATTCACCTAAACACGAAGTTACACGTTGAAGGAAAAGGAGTGTGGCTCAGGGTAGCCCTTTAGAAATAAGCACTACAAATCACAGCCTCCCTGTGAACCAGCCACAGCATCACACAATGGGCATTAGTCCTCTGTGTAAGTCAACATGGACATGTGAAGAACCCAGGCTGAAGCTCTGCTTTTCTATTTTAATTACCATCCGCTTCTCAGCTGGTCCTTGTCAGCTGTGACAGCCAAGGATGAGATGCTCCAGCATCTGGAGACAGATGTCTCGGCTAGCCAGTGCACAAAACACCTCCTCTCTGGCAATGTAGCCAAAAGCACCCTGTGCCACAGACACACAGCTCCTGCCAAACCATCTCCAGCCAGCCCTGCCTCTGCGTCTGCCCAGGCAAAAAGCACAAAACGCTGTGATTTAGTGGTGTTCCAGAGGACAGGCTGGCTGATAAGTGCTCTGCTCCCAAGTCCTGACATTGGCTCTAAGCTCAGGCAAACATTTATTAAGAAGCAATATCTGCAGATCAAGCATCACCTATCTCCCAGGGAAAAACACAAAGCGCAAACAAAAAGAAATCAGCTGATCTGTGCAGAGCAGGGAGGAAAAGCCACACAGCCACTGTCATTTGTGCTACCTCTTCCAGGCTGCGCCCTGGAAAGGTGCTACACAGCCACACATTACAGCTTCACTAGTCCCAGCCTGGGACATCTCTCTTTGGCAAACTCCCTGGGCTCGCACGGTCCTGCCAGTGGTGGCTGGTAGCCTGTGGGCAGCAGGATCTGCTCCTCCCAGGAGAGCAGCCACCCCCCAACACCACGGGAGGCAAGTGACAGCAGAAAGGGCTGGGGGAGATCAGGTTTGGGGTATGGTATACCAGGGAAGAGGTCTGAATGTGTGTATGGTGTCGGGGAGGGGACATGAAAGAAAGTGGATGGAGAAAGTTTCCCTCCCATCCAGCTGAAGCCCAGATCCCTCCTCAGACCAAGGTCTGAGCAGCTCCGGAGATGTGGCTGCCCACTGAGCACTGCTCTTTCTCCTGCTTCTTTTTCCTGGTCCAGCCCGGGAGGCAGCCCAGCTCCTCTGAGAAGGCAGAGAAGGTTTGCCAGCAGCTCTCTGCTAAGGACTCTGCACTGCTGATAACCCCACCTGACCCCTGCAAATGAAACAGTGATGCGTAAAGGATGCTTAGTCTGTCTTAAGGTTGTTCGTGATCAGACAGCTGAGGGGCTCTAAAGAAGTCTTCACCTGATTATATTTCACAATCCTGATCAGAGGTAGTATTATTCTTGTTTTGTTAGTGCTTGCAAAAACAACAGGAGGATATCCCTGCTCCCTAATTTAAGAACGCCAGTATCCTTCGTATTTTCTAGAAATCTTTTTTGCAGTCCTATTTTTAGAACATAAATCCTTTGGGCCAGCTCTAATGTGGATATGGTGGATATTGTACTAATGCTGTAGGGCCCTGTGGCCTCGTGTTTTCTTCCTAGGCATCCCAGAAATGACCATGAGGCCAGCCCTAGGTCTACAGTTCCCCAGCTGTGGCCTGCACCACAGGAATCATTTATGGCACCGGAGAGATAAGTATATAGTTGTTTCCCAGTGTGAGTTTGACAATAAGGATGTGCAGCTCACCCAGGCAAGTGTGTTTCCCTTCCCACGTTGGAAAAGAGGACAGAAGATGCAAACTGAGGGAGAAGAAATTCTTAAAATAAGATTGATATCACACCCGTGCAATACAACAGTAAGTACAGAGTAAACTGAAAGCAATAACCAGGAAATTCATTGCTGCTTGGGAGCCCCAGATCTAAGTGATATCACAGGAGAGCAGCCACCCTCCTCATTTCGATTGATTTGACAATGCTGAAACAGCGAGGGATTTACCTCTCTCACCTCTGGCTGCCCTTTGCCAAACAGCAATATCCTTTTTTTCTAGTACCATGCACCCAATTAAAAACGCTGTGGACACATGATGCAAGCCTTCAAGCTCCCTGCTCAGATTCACTCTGCCAGTACGAGCCTGTTAGGGAGGGGACACTTGGTCCTGGCAGCCTTCATGGTGCATCATGCACTACCAGAGCAGCCCCAGCTTTGTACCTGACCACGCGTGGTCCTGTTCCGCTGCAGCAAGTGGAAGCCACAGCCAAGTGGAAGAACAAAAAAGCCAGCTCACGCCTGTGGAGCACATTCTGGTGAGATCAGTGGAAACCCACAGTGGGCTTGCATCCCACCTGGGTCAATCATGTGGCACTAGGTGAGTGAGTAACACACGGAGCCAGTGCTGGTGCTCAAGGGAAAGTGCTCCTGAGCTCGTCCTCGTTGGGATCGTTGCAAAGCAGCCCAAGTCCGATCAGCGCTGTGGGGTTGTGGGATGGATCCTGCATGCGAGCACCCCCACCTAGTGGCCTGAACCCCCCCTGTGGCACCCAAGGCAGGGGGGAAGAACCCTGGGAGGGGAACCAGGGCTTGCAAGAGAATCACTGCTGCAAAATGAGGGTGAGTAAAGAAACACACATCGCAGAAGCTGGGCTCCTCTCCTGTCAGCCTGGGTGGGCTTTGCCCCACCAGCTGTAGGTGTCTGACCATAAGCTCACAGCCTGGAAGCGATCATGACGTGTTCATTGTTGTCAACAGAATTCGAAAATGTTAGGGTCTGATTAATTTAATCTTACGGCAAACATCTAAAATTCGCTCTAGAGGGGCCGTTCTCTTTCCCCTGACTATTAAAGGAGGTTGAGTGACTGAAATGTCAGCATCTACATGGCGGACATCTACATTTGGAGAGACAGATCCCATCTTCTGTGTCTTATGGCTGCTAAAGAATTAATTTGGACTACGGATCTTGCTTCCTGTGGATGCCAACAAGATGTCGGAAATTGGTTAAGTAACACCCAAACAGTGCTGTCAGAGTTTTATGTGACCGTATTCAGTGGAACATAATTTCCCATCCTCTGCAAAAGAATATCCACTTTTGATTCACGCAGTTTCAAAGCCCCTGATCTCAGTTTTTGAACACTCAGCCCTTGCTACATACAAATACTCAGATGAGTGAGATTTTACAGACAAGGGTGCTGGCATAGCTGCCTATGGAATGGAAATACTTCTCTTTGCACCCCACCAGCTCCAAGCAGCACTGCACTTATTGTGTTTGTAAGGGAAGAAAAAATAAAAATACTCCGTGAAGAGTTCACCAGCTTCCTTCCTCTTCCACTGAAATGTTGTGTCACCACCTGAGTGGCCTCCTTGACCGAATGAAGACAGTGGTGTTGCCTCACAGACAGCAGCACTATCGGGAGGAATCGAAAGGATCTGTCTGACCTGTTTGAGAGGGAGGTGGGATGGGGTGGATCACGGAGATCCCTTCCATAGCAAGTCTTCTGGTGATTCTCCAATTAATGATGGCAATAAGGACGAGGGCAGTGGTGAACAAGAGGTCTGAGACACAGGAAGGGGCAGCAGGCTGGGCCTGGCACTTGGGACAAGAGGAAGGTGCTGGGAAGCAGGGGCGCTGGGAGCAATGGGCACAGGCACCAGGTGGGGAGAAGAGATGGGGACAGTTTTTGAAGGACAGGGCCAACCTGTTACATTTAAAGGGAAGCTGAACTGGCAGAAGAAGTTGTGCCAGGCAGAGCAACCTCACCTGCAGAGCCTGGAAGAACCCCGAGCAGCCCCATCCCACAGCACTCATCAGTGGGGAGCCAGGGGAGATGTCCCCTGCTCTCCTCCTCGCTGGCCCCAGGTGGGCAGACAGCCACTGCAGCGGCAGGTGGTCCATGCACACACAGCTGTGTGGTGGCTCATAGGGTTTTCACGCGGGTGTTGCTCTGAGGAGCACAGCAGAAACTATCAGGTCACTCTTGTAGCAGGAAACAGGCAGAGAAAATGAAGTTACTGAGCCGTCTGATTAAGGGAGCATTGTTCCACTTTGGCTTTGGGAGCCTAGTGGGCAAAACCAGCCCTGATTCATCTGCTTCAGCCTGCCCATGGCCTCCTGACTCTTGCTTTACCTTGCCTGTGCCAGGTCCAACCCTAAAAACAGAGCAGGCTCTGAAACACTTGGCACCTTCTAGCCCAGGAAGATGGGTGCTGCTTTCCTCCAGCCCCCAAGAGGATTTCCAGGCCTTCCTCCTCTAATGTGACTGGTTGATACTTACCTACCGGCCCAGGCCTGCCAGTCTCTTCATCTCCTCTCTCCTGCACTTGCAACTTCTAAATAAAGTGAAAGCGTCGGCTGGAGGAGGTTTAGGTTGGACATTAGGAAAAGGTTCTTCCCCCAGAGGGTGGTGGACACTGGAACAGGCTCCCCAGGGAGGTGTCACGGCCCCAAGCCTGACAGTGTTCAAGCAGAGACTGGACAAGGCCTCAGACACACGGTGTGACCTGTGGGGTTGTCCTGTGCAGGGACAGGAGTTGGACTCTGATCCTTGTGGGTCCCTTCCAACTCAGGACATTCTATGGTTCTATGATCTCCTTCCAACACACCAAAATAACTTGTTCAGCAGCTGCCGTCTGCTGAAAGTCAGTGCCAAATCCCCTCAGAGGACTCTCCAAACTGCTTTATATGAGGGCTTTTTGCTTACTGTTCCCCCTTCCTGGCACCTTTGATAGAAACCACGCCAAGGGGACTTCTCTGGAGTGAAAAAGGATGACATTTTTCAGAGAAACGTGGTTGAGGTGTGGCTCTCAAGCGGGAAACCTGCCTTTGAGCCTGTGGTGGTCTTCACCAGGGCATTTCAAGGCAGCAAAGAGCTGGTGGGGAGGGAACCAGAGCGACCGTCACGGGTCCAGCTCCTTGGTAAACCCTGAGGAAACAAGGAAATGCGCCAGCAGGAAGAGTCGGATCTCAGAGCTGAATTTCTCTTTGGTTTTGCCTGGTTCTCATGCTAGATCAGCAGGACCCTTGGGTAGCCATCAGGCTGCACATGTAGGAAAGGAAAAAGATGACAACAGGGACAGGGTCACCTACTGCCTTGCATATTGTTGGTGACAAACAGTGCATTTTTGGGGGAGGGGACATACCCACAGGCAATACTGGCTTCAGGAGAAGGTCGTGTCGCAGGTGGCACAGCACATGGGTGATTTTAATAGGGAGCGTGAGGTGGGATTGGTGCTGGAAGCAAATGAGTTCTGCGCATAGCTGGGAGATGCATTTGCCCTGTTGTCAAAGCCACCTGGGGTGGTTTGTCCCCACTCCGCCTCATCAGGTGTGCTGATGCAAGTGTTTGTGACGCTGCTGTAAACATGGCCAGGTAGATGATCTAGGTTTTTCCAAAATCCCCCCCTCTTTTGAACAACTCCCAGTTACTTCACCGACTCAGTTGCATCAGTGCTATTATTGGGATGCCGAGCCACAGCCAAAGCGGGGGAGCAGGAATCTCTTTAGGAGCCTTTACCACAAGAGAAAACATACCATGGGGTTGTCCTCACAACATCGTGGCTCAGCGGGAGGCAAAGCATTTGCATCTCCAGACATCGCAGATGAGCCTGTCTATTTTTATAGTTGCTTTTCTCAGCTATGAGCCCGTCCAGTCATTCCCATCATGGGCACAGGATGTCACGGCTGCCAGGGGACGGCTTCTGGAGAGGATGAGAAGTAGGAATCATAGCTGAGCTGTAACACAGAAAAACTTGCAAAATACAAGGTGTTTCAGGGTGGCCTTTTTTGGGCACAGTTTCTGTTTTCATGGAGTATTTAATTTTTCTTCCCCTATAGTTCATAAAATTTACTTCTTTGTTCCCGTCAGCAGATATCTCTACACAAATGTGATGACTACAGTTTTAGTTTCCATCCCCAGGGAAATACACAGCTACACTTATCCAAAGTGCCTTTCTTAATCAAATAAATTTATTTATTCACACCTCTGGTACCTGATGGCAACCCTACGTACCATTGACACCTCTATCAATAATTTTTTTGTGTGTAAGAGTCCATATCCAGGCAATACCTTTGTTGTGGCATCAAGTGAATAATAAAAAACATATTTCCTTTTGACAGCCTTAGGGAAGAACAGTGCAACTGCAACAGAAGTTAAAGATGTTAAGGGAATTTAGTAAAATTAGTCAGACATGATACAGGCCCCATGCTTGTGGAGAGAATTGGCCCTCAACATTAACCAGAACTGTGTACATTTGGGGTATGTTTTTGGTAAGATTCAGCACAGCAACATTTTCAAACTAGTAAAAAGCTGATTCCCTTTTTATCATTTAACATTCTTTACATTTAGCCCAGTCTGCTGGTGAGCCTTTTGCTTAATCAACATATAACATATTTGCTTTGCAGGCAAACCTGCTAACACCAAGCAACTTTATGGTTAAAAGTAATACTTCCCTGCAAACATGATAAATCCAGCAATTTGAACGCTTCAGGTAAATCAGAGTGACTCAGATGGTGTGGCAGATGAAAACCGGGAATTGAAATGGAAAGGCATGTGTGATTTGTTCCAAAGATAAGAGGGCTGGTTTCTAGATTCCAGATGAATCTCCTAGGACCCTATTTTATCTTAGGTTATTCTAGGAACCCATAACAATTGTTTGCTCCGTGGTGGCTTCTTTCAGTCTTTTCTCACACAGCCCAGAATCAGAATCTTACACAGGAATACAGCACTACTGTCTTAAAGCCTCGTCTTTTATCCGGTGCCCACTTGAGCTTTGGAATAATTCATCTACTGTTTAATGACACGAGCTCAGAGCCAGAAAGAAATGACTTCTCCAGTCAGCCTGACAGCCTTTGTCTGCAGCTGTAATGAATACCGAAGGTGGCTTGTGGGAAGACGCTGTTCAACTTTATCTCCAAGCGCGGCACAGAATCAGTCCCAGCCTCTGGCTGCACGCTGCCCTATGCCACAGTGCTCCTGCAGCACCCCTTTCCTGGAGCTAACCGTGGGGACGGGCAGGGTTCACACGTTCTCCTGCTGCCCAGGCCAGCCTCTCCCTTTATAAGCATGCTTACGGGATTACAAGTTGAAATACCTCCTTGAAACTGCGTGGAGTATTGCAGAGGAGAGATGGAGACGGGAATCACATCAAGTGCCTCGGAGAGCTGCGTGGCACGGCCAGCTGCCTTAGCCTCAAATCAGCTTCTCCTGGAGACAGAAGTACTCACGGATTTCTCACAGCTTCTCAGACAGCAGTCACTGGCTGCCACAAGCCTGGCGAGGGTGTGCTGGGCCCTGGGTGCCCTTTGCAATTAACTGCATGCCATGCCCACAGCACAGCGTGCTTTTCTTTTTTTCCATTTGGTTATTTTTACATGGCAACATATCCAGACAAGGACCATGTTCCTCAACTCTCTCATCCATACACAGGCCTCATTAAAATCTTACTGGGTGAAGAACCAAGAGCCATGGCTGCCAACAGAGCTTTAAGACATCATTGGTATATGCAAGGCTTGTCACTCCTGCTGCCCAACAGACTGCATCCCAGCACAGCTTCAGACACAACAGCCACAGCACGAAAAGGCCCCTATAGCAATTTCTCATCACTGCAGCAACTGCTCTCCACCTCCACTGCATCCACCTAGGAAACACACACACAAATGGGACAAGATTTTACCTGTCGACTAAACCCCCATCCATTGCCTTAGGAAACTCTAACAGGAAACTTGACTTTGGGTGTGCGGTTTCACAGCCAGTTCCCCGAGTCTGAAGGCAGTCACGGCCCCAAGCCTGACAGTGTTCAAGCAGCGACTGGACAAGGCCCTCAGATGCATGGTGTGAACTGCGGGGTTGTCCTGTGCAGGGACAGGAGTTGGACTCGATGATCCTTGTGGGTCCCTTCCAACTCAGGACATTCTATGATTCTGACATTTGCTGGCCAGAGACACTTCCTTTCAACTGGGATGGACACAGACCATGGCCACTGGGGACCTGTTGCTCCCATTCAGTGAGGGAGGAAACAGGCACGAGGATCTTCTTTAGTACCTGGAGCCTCAGGAGAGAACAGCCTGGCTTCTAAATTTTTTTCTGTCAAAAACCATTTTAGTGCCTTTCAGGCTAGGATAGGAGACAGGAAGAGAACTGACCGGACGTGCTTACTTATGGCTATGCTTTTATTTTATTTTCTTCATTCCAGATATAAGGGATGCTGTCCCAAGTTTCCCTATCAAGTCACCTCTCAAAGGCAGGATGTGCTGAACGTTTCTGAACATCAGCAACATACACTGCAGACAGACAGAAGACAGAGGCTAAGCAAGTATTGAAAGCCCAGTTTTAACACATCCCCCTCACCAACCCTGCTAATTAAGTTATGGCATAAGAAAAGCAGCTTCCAAGATTTCCTGTTGACTTGTGCCGAGACACGTTAGCAGGAAAATTGTTGTATATGCTGCATGAGACTGCGTGAAAATGAGAGCCCTGGGAATGGTGTTAATTTTGCATTTAGCTCTGCTCATTTCTTACAAATCCTGTGTCAGTTTATTACCTCATCTTATTTAAAACCTTGTTTTTAAAACAAGGCCTACAATTCCCCAGCAAAAACACACTTGCGTAACTGTGGTCAAGTTCACCTTCACACAAGTGACGTATTACATCTTCCACTACCAGTCAGGTTTGCTTTCCTGGCTGTGGTCTACCTGTCAAACCATTATTGTCACTCAGCTAGAGGGTGCCCACAGAAGCTCTTCTCCAGAAATTTCTCAGAAATGTAAACGTGGGTTCTGGTGACAGATATGCTTGATACAGCAGTGGGAGTTACCTTGAACACGAGCTGGACTGACACACACCGAATGAGCCGGTCAACAGCTTTCCAACCTGGAGGGGCTGTTTCCTCACCCTCCTGCAAACACTCCCCACAGAACCTGGGAGTGGAGCTTGTCACACATCTCAGAGCCAAGGCTGAATCCACATCAAGTATCCAGAGAGGACTGGCAAGGTGCAGAAGTCCAACTTGCACAAACCTCAGCATGCCCAAGGTTTTGCCAGAGAAAGGCAAAGGGGTTCAGAGGGGTGGTAGTTCCATAGGTCCATGAGCCAATATGCAAGTGGGGTGCTGTGCTCTCAACTCTTTTCTCCTGTCTTCTCAACCAGTCTCACCCCTCCCTCACAGCAGCAACAGCTGTGTAGTAACACAAGGAACCAGTTTGAGATGCTGCTCTAGCTGAGGGACAACTGCTTGCTTTGCTAGAGTAATTTGTGGCTGGCTCAGGTGCCCAATCTGGTTCCCTGCAGAGTCCTACGGGTGCAATGCTGACCCAAGAAAAAGGATAGAACAAGGGGTGTCAAACTCGTTTTCACTGGGGGCCACATCAGCCTCACCATTGCCTTCAAAGGGCTGAATGTAATTTTAGGACTGTATAAATGTAACTACTCCTACTCATCAAAATGAGTTTGACACCTCTGGGATAGAAGGAGCGAGGACAGGACTCAGCAGCCCCAACAGAGATTGGTTTACACTCACAAGGATCTCCATCCATGGTCCAACTCTGAACAGGATGCTGCACCAACAGGCATCCCGCTGGCCACTGTGAATCTAAACAGACAGCAAATGTGCACACAGTTTTCAGAAATAAAACGTTTCTTTTAATTGGCAAGTAGAACACACATTACAGGTCATTAGTATTTTATAAACAATATTAAGTTACAAATACGTGTTAAAAATTGCAGTTCATGGCAGCTAAAAGCTTGGAGTCCAAAATGCATCTCTGCAATGCTTCATTACTTCCCTTTCCCCAGTCTGCTAGGTGAAGACAAATAAAAGATCATTTATTATCTACAAGGAGGTGGTCTACTATATACTCAAACAAAAAAACCTCATTCCTAAGAGCATCACTAACAAACAGAGGCATTCAAAGTACTTCAGCCATCTCAAATCATGTCAGATGCGATGAGGACACAGGTACAAGTTACTCCGTAATACTTAAAGCAAAGATACAGGTATCTTCACATTAAACTTATAGTCCAATACTTTCTGTTCCAATTCAGCTTAAACCCAACACTAGCTTCTACCCCACAGAAGCTTAAAGTCCCATATGCAGGCTTCTGTGCCATCAAAGCTAGATGTTTGTAAATCAGACCCTTACACAGAGGAAAGTTACGGTGTACAACTAAACAGCATACATAAATATATACCTTATATTTAGCAGATCTTTATTCTCCTCCTTAATGACTTTTGTTGGTATTAGTGAGATACACAGCTCATTCCGTTTTCACTACACTCAGAATATTAACAAATTACCATTACGCGTGTTAATATACTAAATATCATTTGGCAAGTCTCTTTAAAAGAGTATTTTAAAACATTTTTGGAAAAGTAGAAATCTATTTTCCAGAAAAAACATGTGGTACTAGGATAGCGTGGACTCCAGTGCTTAAACATCCTTTCAAAGCAAACCCATCTTGATGGCTTTTGTGCCTGGGAGTCTCTGTGTCTCAGCTGCCAGACTCGTCTTCTATTCATCCTTCTCGCTGTGGCGGTCAACGGTCCTCAAAATCAGCTCACTTTGCCTTTCAGTTGGCAGACTTTCAGAGATTACCATTCACTCGACTGCACAAAACAGACACGTAGCTTTGACATAAGTTCATTTCTTTCTTACTCATATTTATGAGAGTCAGTTTTATTATACCGCTGAGATTGCATCTTCCGAAGCAAGGCTGCTGAATGCATCTGGAGAAATGACCTTGTATCTCAAAAATATCAAGAGTACCATTCAAGATCTGAATTTCTATTAAAAACTGTGCACATTTAGCAAAAATTATGCTGCTGTAAAAAGAAAAGGCCTGCTCCTTGGCCTGCTCAGAATACAAGCTACAATGCAAGAGACTACACCAGAGGTTTTTTTCTCTGCTTCTTTTCTATAAGCAGGCATTCAAAGTGTTACTAAGCTTTTCCTACGAGAGCACGCAGGGGTGTGGCATAATATACACTAATCAGGAACAAAAAACAGTAACAAACGACCATTCTAGAAAATGCTGCATATTAGCAGCACGCTTGGTTTCTGAAACATAAGGAATTGTATGGAAGTTGTCAAGACGAAGTCCACACACCTTGATCATTGAACTGATCACTAGATTCCAAGAAACCAAAGCAAATTTAAAAATACACATGACAACAACTGCCTAGAAGGCAGAGTTTTATCATCTGTCAATAACCAGATGAATAAAGTGCATAGCAACTCTTATAACAGTTTCTTGAAAAGAGAATAGGTTTTAGCAAGTCTCAAAGTTTGTAAGCTTGACACTTCTCCATACATTTTGCTACATGTGTGGCTTCCCTTTTGTTTTGCTATTTAGCTTCATGGATCGACCCTTCAGCACTGACTTCTGATTTCCTTTGCACTTCATATGGAATGTGCCGAGATCTCTGACTGCTGCCTGATGTATGTCTGGAAGCTCTTGTCACCAATGGGATGTTCTCTAAAAGAAAAGAAGGAAAAAAAAAAAAGTACTATACATAGAATTTTCTTTCAGGACATCAAAATGTCAGAACGGAAAGTGAACAGACAAAACCTTGTCCCCTAAGTTTGAAAATCAAAGTTGTAATTGTACTGATAATACTGCATCCTACTTGAACTGCAAGAGCTGACTGATTGATCCTCTTATTGTCAGCCATGCACAGAATGCTCCTTTACTTCTGTGTACACAAAATATAGCCATGTGGCTGTATCAGCCACTCTTCCCCTTTTTAACCCAACACTCTAAAATAAGCTGGAAAGTACATGTATCTGCCGGTATTTACTGCTCATTCCACGAGCACAGGTTCAAAATTTTTAAAAAATGACAACAAAACACCCCCCCCTTACTTTTATGAATGAAACTGCATTAAAAAATAAACATTTTAAAATTCCTTACAGTCCTTTAAAATATTGTGATATCAATCCTAAATCACAATCCTACTTTGTATGTATTTGCAGGATCTTTCTGGAACATGAATATGGTGAAGGCCAGAACACAAGCAAAGGAAATATAATTTCCCAGGACTGTTCCTCTGATTGGACAGCCCATTATACTTACTGGCTTCCATATTTTGTCTTCTTAAATTTATCCCTCTTATATTGAGCATGCTCCTGCTCTAAAGTTCCAACACCTTCAATAATCAGCTTTAGTGTTTTATATGTCTCCTTAGGGTCATCAATGATGAATGTAGAATATTCTTCCTCTTCAGGTCCATCATACACAGATTTGCTGCCACAGGCCTCTGAGGGGAAAAAATAAAGTATGGGAATAGGTATCAGATAGGCAGGGGAAAAAAAAGCAAGATAAGCAGACTAAAAATAATCAGTCTGGGGTTTATACAGTTCCTTAGTTTGCTTCCGTATGACTACCACAGAATTGTGGCTGACATAACAGCAAGAGCAGAAGGAGCAGTTCTCTGTCCTTTTGCTGGGCTGTTGGCAGGCACAGAGCCTGGCCCATGCCTGTTCCCTCCCCCTCGTCTCATAAGGAAAGGGCAGCAAGCCTGGGAGCTGCTCATGGCTTGGTACAAAGCTGTCCTTTGCCGCACAGGCAACGCTTCCACCTCAGTTACCACTAGCAGCACCCCACACACACCATTTGGGAACTCTGACGCAGACGTAACTCTGCCACTGTGCTGCAGCGTTGGCCTGCGCAAATCACAGAATGGTTGGGGTTGGAAGGGACCTCTGGAGATCATCTAGTCCAACCCACCTGCTAAAGCAGGTTCACCCAGAGCAGGTTGCACAGGATCATGTCCAGGTGGGTTTTGAATATCTCCAGAGAAGGAGACACCACAGCCTCTCTGGGCAGCCTGTTCCAGTGCTCAGAGTAAAGAAGTTTCTCCTCATATTCAGATGGAACCTCCTGTGCTTCAGTCTGTGCCCATTGCCCCTCACCCTATTGTTGGGCACCACTGAAAAGAGTCTGGTCCCATCCTCTTGACATCCACCCTTAAGATATTTATAAGCATTGATAAGATCCCCTCTGAGCCTTCTGTTCTCCCGGCTGAACAGACCCAGGTCTCTCAGTCTCTCCTCATAAGAAAGGTGCTCTAGGCCCCTAATCATCTCCATAGCCCACCACTGGGCTCCCTCCAGGAATTCCTTGTCCTTGAACTGGGGAGCCCAGAACTGGACACAGCTCTCCAGATGCGGCCCCACCAGGGCAGAGTAGAAGGGGAGAACCTCCCTCGACCTGCTGGTCACACTCTTCCTAATGTATCCCAGGATACCATTGGCCTTCTTGGCCGCAAGGGCACATTGTTGACTCATGGTCAACCTGCTGTTGACCAGAACTCCCAAGTGCTTCTCTGCAGTGCTGCTTTCCAGAAGGTCCGCCCCTAACCTGTACTGGTGCCTGGGGTTATTCCTCCCCAGGTGCAGGACTCTACTCTTGCCCTTGTTACTTGCCAGAAGGATAAGTTCCATCCCTAAACAGCAGCTAAACAGCAAGTACAGCACTGCAAAACAGACTGACTTCAAAACAATTACAGGTTGAAGTAGTCACGTAAGATGTTTTACCACATTACCCCTAAAAGGTTCATACAATAAGCACGAACAGAATATGCCATGACTGGCGCCTGGCTGCCTGCTTAAGGACATATCCTATGAAGGGGCAAGTCTTATCTTACCAGGAAGCCTTCCTGGCTAAGAGATCAGGACACTGGTTACACATGAACATTTGCAACACATTCGTCATGTGATCTACTCCTGCATTGCAAACCAGTGTATTAGAAGGGGTGAGAGAATATTTCACTTTTTCTCTATTTTTGCCCAGTTTTCTAACTTTAACAGAGTCTCAGCTTTTTTGCTACCTTCCCCTTGCTGCACTGTCTGCACCAGACCTGCGTCCTTTTCCCCAACACTGAAACTCGACGCTGGCTCTGGCAGTGAGGAGTGGTAACAGGGGAACGCCGGGCATCGGTTCAGACAGCTCGGAAGTGGCGGGCATCTTAAGTTTGCAACTGCACGGCGGCCAGGAGTGGATTAAAGTGCTTTCCAATCTGTGTGTTTGACACCACTGGCTTATCTCATATTATAAAATAACGTCCTATTTAAAGACCAGTGTCACAGTGGAGGCTTCCCTGCCACTCCCTGGGCTAAATTGGGATTTCAAGTCTGGCACCGTGTACACCGGATACTTTTCTTGGCGTGCCTACTAGTGCTAACTTCCTCTGCTGCCTTTTCTTTATTTTATCCTTCATGTCACATCTCTATTCCGCTCAGCTCCTGACCGTTTCCTAGCCCAAACTTCACTGTTCAACATGTCACAGACATCCACAGGTCACCTTTTGCTGATAATTGAGCCCTCCTGAGGAAACCATTTGTATCCAGCCTGTTCTTGGGATTTGAATCAGGGAATGCACACATGACTCCTGGTAACACAAAACCATGTTCCACTGAAACCTCAGCTTTGCTGGTGCTTCTTTGCAGGACCAGCAAACTTCTGGTTCAGTGTACGCTCTGATTTGTCAATTCAGAGCATTCAAGCAATGCTCTGTGCCTATGCTATTTTAGGATGCTCTGCTTAAGACCGTATTTCGAACAACTGTTTATTATGCAAAGAACTTTATACAGACTATGAAACTGCACCAAAACCAATTCACACAACTGCCTCAAGAAAGCAGAAGGGGAAACCAGTTTAATAATGGCCACTGTGTTCTAGAATGTGATTCGCAAGGCTGGTCTAACTAGAACATCCCATTTTTCCCAGGTATTGGTGCTTTGATAAGTGTATTAGAGATGCAATGATCTTTCATCCTCACCTTGCATTTTCTCCAATTTTGGCATATACAAGTTGAAAAGAGAGTAGATGCGCTCAGTTTCTCTATCTCCATCTATATCCAGTTGTATATTTGCTGGCAGGCCTCTGTAAGGCATCAGGAAGAGAGGCAGAAGTTACATGCTAAACAGTGTATTATGGCACAAAATGCACTTAACAAGGATGAAAGTAACAGTGAGTACTCATGAAAGCCAACAGATTGCGTGTAACAGAGCTCAAAACTTCAATTTTTCCCAAAAGAAAAGGCAGACAAGTTCAAACTTCTTTATGCCTAGATTTATCCAGCATGTTTTCACTCTGACTTGAAAGAGAGGACTGTCTGTATTGGTATCCAGACATTTTGGTGAATTAGTCTGCTACAACCAGATGGAGGAGCCAAAGCACTGAACTTCCAACCGTCTAGCTCTTATATCCTGAGACTAACTACCACTACAGACTTGTTGCTTTCCTCATTTGAGATGATAATAGTTTCCTATGAACCAGACAGTACCTCTTCACTTAACACAGAGCATGAGTGGTCCCCTTAGAAAAAGATTGTTAGAATTAAATCTAGAAGTTGATGGTTGTCTGTTTCAGGAATTTACAAAAAGGACACTGAAGGGATTTCTGACATTTTTACTAATGACAGATAGCCAGGACCAACGTATCTTATCCCACAGTCAACTCCTATCAGTGTCTTGAACCCTAAATATTTCAACATTTTGACCAAGATCTGCAGATACTGAAAGTATCAGAAAAACAATAAAGATGGCCTTTGAAAACACCACAATGCCTGCACACCTGCAAGTCACGCTGGGGAGACGGACAAACCCCTGGCAATACCAAGAACAAGGGCACGTTATTAATCCTTACCCTGTGCAGGGTGTGCAGCCAGGAGTATTATCTGCAGTAGCTTTACAGCAAAGCCAGTGGCCATTAAGATAGGCAGAGGGATGGTAGACTGTGAGGCGCTTCTTGTTGCATTGGCTAACTTTGGTGAGGATATCAATCCAGTCCTTGGCCTCCACACAATTATTTGCTTGGATATACAGGACTCTTCTTTCAGGCTGGATCACCTGGAACATCTGCAAATAAAGAAATAAACCACAGAATAAACCACCAGAATGAGTTGGTGAACCCAAGCCTAAGCTCAGACTGATGATTTTTTTTTAAGGAAAAAACACAGCATACTAAAAGAATGCACCAATAAATACATACCGTTAAAAAACTAAGCAGCAAATGTGCCCTTAAAACAACACGACCTTTCACCTGGTACAAGGAGTAAGATACTGTTCCTGTAGGAGATGATTTACAAACAGCTAGTATCAACTTGCTGGTTGGGCCTCAAGAAGATTTGTTGTCAGGCTCAAGGATGCAATTTTAGTAATGCTGCAGCTCCAAGTTTTGGAAGGCTGACAGAGGAACCCAATGCAGGGCTGAAAAGCAATGTTAGTCAGCAGGGGGCAGAAAAGAGAAAAACGAGAATTTGGATCAGGCCTTAGCGACAGCCTCGCTTTAGTACTGCTGTATCTCTAGTCTTTTACCACCTATTTTGGCATGGTTCTTTCCTTTTAATAACTCCACGCTTCTGCACCCAGCTATAGTTGCTACTAGGGAATTGCAGCAATACAGCTTGCCTTTAATCGCCATAAGGCGGTTCAAATAATTACACATTAATTCTACGTTATGGCTTGGCCACTGAATATCTAAACTAGAGCTCTCCTGCCTGCTCGGAACAGCTTGCAACCTAAAATGGCACGATCACATTTATTTTCTCCTCTCGACGAAGCAAGTTTCTGACGCGCAGCCTTACTGCTTGATTATACTGATCATGCACTGAAGATAACTAAGCTCAAGTTAGTGATCTTAACTGCAAATTTCGGAAAGGCAAATGTCAACCATCTTCATTTCTTCTGGCTTCTGCAAATACTTAATTTTAATGGGTTTTCCTCTCTCAGGTATTCCTAAATTATCTTTGCCCATCTACTTCTTCATTTGACTCTTCAAATCATTAGACATTACACTGCCTACATCATGTGGAATATTATTTTCCATATAGCTGGTTTCTCTGTGCTACTTTAAAACGAAAAATAAGGAGGCACAGGAAAAAAAAAAAATACCCCACCAAAACCGAAATTCATTTTTGTCTATTACAAAGACCTGAAACACTGGCCTGAATTTTGCACCTAGCTGGTCAGGAGAATGTTGCAGACTGGCACCAGGCACGATGTCTTCTTCCCTTGTGACACTTTCAGGTGCACATAACTTTGAAGTAGCTTGCAAATATACTTGCTAATTTGTGAACAAACAGGTTTTTTTAATTACAGTCTCTCTTCTAACAGGAAAGGGAAAGGTCCAACAATCTTTTCTGTGGATTTAGTATCATTATAGATGTCAGACAGTAATTAGAAAGGTGTAATACACAAGAGCAGTGCAGGTGCTGCTAGTGCGACCAGTCCATCACTGCCAAAATACACACCAAAGAGAGTCTTTTTAATAAAGCTTTTCAGGACATAACTGGCAATTTGAGTTCGGGGAGCAGTGAAGGAAGGAATGGGGAAGACAGGGGTGTGCAGCTCAACCCTCTGTTTACACAGAACGACAGGGAAAAGAATTTTAATGTGCTGCTGGGGTAAATGGAGCCTTCTGCATTACAACAAAGGAACAGATTTAAGGAGTACGGCTTTGTGTAAGGGGATACCAACCTAAGTGAACTAACATATGGCAACTGTTCCTGAGAAGACCACAGCTAAGCCAAGAATTTCAAGTGGTTGCAGGACCTTTATGCTACCAAACCCAACAGTTGCTTCTCAGACAACAGAGAAGATCTGAACAGCACTTAAAGCCACCCCCAGACTTCCCAAACTTTGTTTAACAAAGACAAAGGCTACTGGCCTTACCGCCACACTGGCAGATTTATCAGGAGTGAGGAAGACACACTAGGTGCAATTCCAAGCACAGATACAGAAAGAATATTTATAGAAAATGTGGATCTTTAATGACACATAGCACCCAGGATGGAATATCCATCACAAATGCATCTGCTGTGGTGTTTTGAGAATTCTCTTCTTGCTGCAGTATTCTATTTATATATGGCAAGATAAATGGGAATATATTAGCATGAGAAGGTGATAATGGTTTTTTCTACTGCTTATGGAAGGATTCTGAACCTTACTTTCCAGAACGGGTGTAGTCACCTTCATTTCCTAGGTAATACTGAATTTAAGCAACCAAAATAGCCCACAGCTTCTGATGTTAACAATGAAGGGATATTTTTCCTATAATAAATCTTTACAATACAGGGATATTTTGGATGCATTCTAGCCCAGTAGACTCAGCATAAGTTAAAGACTGCTCTCACTTAAGAGTTGATCAGAATTACAGCTCAGCTCCTCTCCACACGCAGTAAGTTTTCTCTCAACTGTGTGGCTACTTTTAGTTCAATCGAGTTATTTTGCAGCGTACAGTTGGCAACAGTTCACCGCATGTTACAGCTGCCTTCTGATAGCTTGAGAATTATTTTGCAGTTTGGTTGCTTTCACCTATGTAATTAATATGAGTGATAAGCAGCAGAGCCAGCTACAGTACAATGAAGATGTGCTATAGAAGCAAGTGAACTGAAACTTATTCCATCTTCTAACAGAGAGAGATATGCTACCAAAATAATACCTGAAAGAGGGAAAATACTGAGGAGTCGAGCACTGTATTTCACTTTAACAAACTGCTGTCGGAAGAACCTAATGTTTAGGGCAGGTTTGAGCACTGCCCTGCACGGTGTCCACAAGCAGTGTAGATGGCAGGAGAGACTTAAAGACAGAAAAGCTAGAAGTCACAACCATTTATGTGTATAAAGAAGACTGCAGTAGATGCATGTTTAGAACTGGAAAACACTGAGCTGGTATTTTTGTTTATTTTTAAATAAAACTTTTTAAGGACTATACACAGCTTTACAGGGAAAAGAGCATGAAAAAGGCTCCCAATATCACCTAAACTGATCGTGTCTACTAAGAACTGTTCTTACACAACGGATGGCATGTCTCGTGTACAGAAGTTGGCAGTAGCGTTCCATGCGTGAGAAATACAGCTGTACTTTATTCCCTAAGGTGGCAATTAAAATGCTAAACCACACTGGCAAGAGCACAGATGTTGTTTCGGCACATGACCTAGCCCAAATATATAGATGCACTTTCATTAACTGATAAAGGAACCCTGAAAGAAGATGTGATCCTTCACAATTATCAGCAGACAGTTCCTCCCAGACAGAGAGGTCTGGCAGAAAGGGCAGGGACTCGATTCTCTTACCTGTGTCCGACAGCACGGAGCCCAGACAGCTGATCAGCAGCGGTCAGTACTGAGTGTGCTGCAGATCACGAAACCCAAGGACTGCTGACTGGGCTGTTAAGAATCTGAATGGGCTGTACTTTTGGAAACTCCTGCTACTATATACAGAACAAGCAGCTGTGGTTGTACATCTTTCAATAGAAACCCAATCCGGGCTACAAAAGGGAAAAAGGCGATTGGACTGGTGGATCCAGACCAGCCTAACAAGTAAATTAATGAAGATGGCTTACTTACATTTTTCATTTTAAAGGATTCCTCCTCCAGTCTTTCCACTGCCAGAATGTTTTCAATTGGAATGCTGCACAGGGGGTGATCACCTGCAGAATACACACACACAGATACTGAGCAACCTATTCACAACTCAGCTTCACCCTCTCCCCTTATTCTAAGGGCTGATTCAGTTCCTTTGAAGATCATTTTGACTGCACAAGAAAAAAAATATCTTTCACTCAGCAGGGATTTCCTAGCATGGTTCTTAAGTATTATCTTAAGTTGATTTCTGTTTTCAGCTGCACTACCTTATGCTAGTAAATCCCTTAGACACTGACTACTGCAGCAGGACTCAGACTATTTCCTGAGAAGGTGACAATGAAAGAAATCATTCCTGACAGCTCAACTGAACTAGTTGATGGTGGTGACGTAAGATCTCAAAGTTGAGTGTGAAATGATGACTGGCGTGATCTGAACATGTTTCCTTATCTTTCTTACTCCCGCTCTATTTGTATGACGGAAGGAAGTGGCATTTGTTGTGTACCGCTAAACAGACTGGAACAATTTGCGAAAAGCAAAATCTTTGATGTTAGGCAATATTAAGCAGACACATTTTTGCAAGTTCAAAGCTTGCAGCCAAATCCCTGGCTACTGCAGGCAGTTGTGCCAGCACTACAGAGTTTATGAGAACAAGCTAAGATGCGCCTAAAAATGTTCAATACAAACCCAAATCCCAGTGTAAGGTATTTATATCCCAAGATTTATTTCCTTGGACAATCTACTACATAACTGTGAAACCTCCAGATGATGTTGGTAACTGATAATAGACAAATATTACCAAATATTCTGCTAATTTACAGGGTACTGTGGTACTCAAGAAACTTCTTTAATAGTCAGTACAGACATACTAAAGAAGGGCAAGAACATAAGGGCTGACAGACTTGCCTGCACCATGTCTTCTGCAGTTACAAATCTAGATCTCACTCTTCTGTTTTTACACAATCCTTATGCTTTAATGTATCAAAAAAAGACTGGACCAATTTTTGTTACCTTTGCTTTTCTGATAGGTAAACTCATGGTTTGTCAGGCGAAACCATCTCTTCTTGAAGTTTTTCATACCAAATCGTTTTCTTCCTTGTGCTCTCTTGATCATGAACCTGGTAAACAGGACAGCAGTTGTTACAATACATCGGATTTTACATATACATGCATACATATAAAATATGTATTTATGTATATAGATGTATACATATATACATATATATACACACATACATGATGGCACTTGCAAAGCTTTAGGAGGGGACACAGTGCTTTCTTATTATTGAGGCCTTGTCTTGACAAGGAAAGTCACATTTGGATAGGTTTAGTGCATTTGTTAGTTAAGTCTGTCCTTTTTCTAGATCTAGATAAGGGGCAAGACATGTCACTTGACTTGTAGTCTACATAGGGGCTCTAGTCAGTCAGTTGAACTGCAGCTTGTGCCCTTTCCTTAGTTACAAATCCAGCCAAATGGTTTCCTACTACAGCAGAAAAAGGGCAGAACATGGTTAGTACTGCTCTGCTGAGCTTGATCTGTTAACTCTACGAGCTTTTTAATTTTCTCTTTTTTTAAGCTGTGAGAAAGCTCAAAAGGCTTAGAGTATGTTTAATAATTAAAAGGTAGGTGTAAGGCCTCCAGAGCACAGGGGCTGTACCTTTGCATGCTTTAGTCACTCTCAAGCTCTAGAAACAAAAATCAGGATGTTCCACAGCTCCATTTGAGATTGCACACTGATGCTGCAGTTGGAAATCCGTTTTCAATAACATACAAAGCAATCTGACAGCTGAAAGCTACAATCCCCCAACACCACCTTTTTTTGGCAGAGGAGGGCGTTCATTTAGTGAGTTGTCAGTTTTTATTAATTTCAGACTTGAATTAGCTTACAAGAAAGTGTGATGCATCCACTACCTTCCTAACCACTAAATCAATCCAAAAGCTTCAAGGTGACTTTGGAAAGCCTAGTGATTTCATACTGGTGGGAAAAAAAAAATGTGTGCACATATGCAGTAGAGAGTTGATAACAGCTACTCTACACATTACATTAACTATTGTGCCAAATACAGAATTGTATAAAGGACCCAGTAAAAACTACTTAGTACAGAGCAGTTTTTATCAAGTAGGAAGGCACCATACAGCACAAAGAGCACACAGAGAGAACAGCTAATGGTCTGGTTGAAGATTTTCAACAGCACAGCTAAAATGCTTAGAACAGCTAATACTGTTTCTTGCTTCTGGTATCTTCAGTCAGAAACAACTACACTGCATCCGACGGAGCCACAGGTCTGTTTAAAGCTCAAACAGAAAAGCTCCTTCAGACTTTTAACTGTTTTGTAACCAGCTGGGCTGATGCCTGCTGCCCGTTCCAAGTTGTGTGGGCAAAAGCTGACCAGGACTGCACATGGCAAGCAGCTGTAGACACACACCTCCCTCATTCTTAAAATGGTCAGACAGTTACCGTTTCGATCCTTATTCCTGGATTACCTGAGAAATATTTAATAAAACCATATGATTCAGGTCATCCCCAGGCCCACTGGTGGTAGTCTTCATATATCAAGGTTAAGGCAAATTTCAAGGGAAGAGCAGATGTCCTTGGGTTGGACAATATGCTCTTCGAGATAGTTGCTCTTCCTTCTCATGCCAACACTTAAAAGGTGACATAAAACTGCAAAATCTTACAGACCTGCCCTCTTTGAAAAATGCAAACTCCATACTGCAGAACTAAGAGCACATTTCTAATTAAATTCTTCATAGCTGGCATAGCCAAGGGAGGAATGTGCTTTTATTTCCCACAGATAGGTGACAAGCATTTAAAGCTGCAGAAGTTATCAGGTCAATTTAAAGGATTTATTTGTTTCTAACATTTGCAGTCAGAGCAACAGTCAGAAGCACAAAGGTAAAAAGAGACCAAGATGAAACCTATTTCAGTGCTGGGTGGCTAGAGATACTGTTTCTTCTCATGTTTATGGTAGACCTGAGTTTGGATCTACCTTAGCCTTGCTTGGAAGCATTGGCAGGCCCCTTTCACCTACAAGAATGGCAGGACTAGTTCTCCTCTTAATTCTCTTGCTTTTGGAAAGAACCAGGCTTACAGCTGTCAAGCAGCAATGGCATGATCCATGCCAGCAAACCCAAGTGCCAGCGACTAATCTTTGGTACTGTATGTTCATTCAGAAGTACATTTGCTATAGCTTTCCATCTAGATACTCTCAATAGAAGCAAAGATAGATTAAAAAACCAAAAGCAAACAAAAACATTGCAAAGGCAAACAGAAACCCCCTTAACAAGCCAATGAATACGGAGAAAAATCAAATCAAAGGCTGGGAAATTTCCCACCCACTCTTCATGATACAATATGGCAATAATACAAAATGTCAGGAAAAACAGACTGCTGAAGGCCATTCCTTTACCTTGAGAACAATTTACGTGAATGCTGCTTAAGAAGTGCCTAGAAAATGTATGGCCACTTCTTAATCACTTCCAGTGACTTCACTGGGATCTATACACTCAATATTAAGCAAATCTCAGTGCTTCTTGGAGCCTCTACCTACAGATAAAAGTGCTTTACTCTCTACTTACAGCAGGTTTTTGTTTTACGGAAGGGGAAAAAAAAGAAAAAAAAAAAAAGAGTTGGTCAACATCAAGAAGTAGATAATGAAATGTTCTCTGCTGGGTTTACACGGGCATTTCAGGATTGTTAAACAGAGTACTGCTTCCCCGAAGTTAAGTCAGACAAATCTATTGCTGCGAAGGATGGACATGCTGTCAGCCGGCAGCTACAGCAAAGCACCAACTGCCCCTACCATCTTACCTGCACGAACTATTACCATCAACTTTCTTTACTGTTAGTTTAAGAGTCCTTACAACAGCAGCCACAGGCCGAGCAAGAAGAGACAGAAAAAAATCAGATAGGAGCAAAAGAAAGACAGAGGCAGAAAACATAATGTTTTAGAGTTAGAGGGAAAATGTTACAAACTATACATTTATTTTCAAAACCAAAAGAATGGTAAATGTACAGTATTAAAATAGACAAACTTGCTTCTAGGGACAGATGCTCATCAGAGAAGCGAAGTGAACTGCAGAGGTTAACTGGAAGGGGTAGTCATGTTTTCACCCGAAAATCTAATTTTTGCATGACTTAGAGCTAGCATGAAAGCTTGCTTTCAAGCAGCACTTCAGCTTACTGAGCTCTGACAGGAAGAATTTGGATTTTTTACTTTCTTCCTCCCAGCTTAAGCTGTTTCCACAGTGCACTTAGATGATCTTAACAACTCAGGTTTGTAACACAAAAAATGTCAGCTATTAGCATATAAAACTAATTCAGCATATGGAACATGCTTCCAAAAAAAGGAAAGGTGCTAAAACCAGAAACTGTTCCAAATGCATCACAAATTTTCCTCAAAATGGCCATGATAAGGATTAGCATATGGATTTTACAGGGCAGCAAAAGCAAATTCCATTTGCAGGCTTTGCCCTCACTAAGATACCCTATCTGCCTTCACAGTGAGATTTTACAGCTTTTGTTCAGTGGAGTTCAGGAAAAAAAAATCAACTTGATTTTAACAAAATTCAGATTTATTTTGCCTTAGCTGTGCTTAATTAAGTTCTACAGGCTTCTCTTTCCTTCACTTATTTCAAAATACACTTAAATCAATGTGTTTAAACCAAATGAAAAGATGTTAAAATCAGCTATAGCAGCCACAAAGAGTAGAAATAGCAACACAAGAATCTTTCCACATTCTTCTCTGAACACATGGATGGAATAGGGGTGGCGGAAAAAAAAGATAGCTGCCTTAGAATGGTAGCAAGCACACAAGTAGAGGATTTCTGGCACACGCGTGCTTACCCTTCTTTAAGCAGTATAGGTTGCTCTATGCTCTTATGATCTCTCCTTCCTGAAGATGAAATTAAATCTAGAAACTAAAAGGTGAACAAAAAAAAAAAGAGATAAAAATGAAAGTACCACACTACCTAATTTAAAATCTTTAACATTTGTAAAACACAGAGCTCCAAGAAAATATTGTAAAAGTAGTTAAACAGAAGGTAATGGCACAAGCTTGAGGAATTTGGGAGGTTTCCTGGGTTGTAAACTAAAAATAGTACAAATGCTCTTAAGCAGAAAAACTGCAGATGACCAACACTTTTTGTGCTGCTTCTTTGTTATATGTTTCTTTCACTTCCTTTTGGACTAGGCCATTTTCATCACAGATCTGCAGCATTCTATGAAGCATGCACATCTCACGCTCTATGCAGCAGCTTGTTAATCCAACCTAATTATTAAGCAGAAGATTCAAAGAGATTCTGCTATTGACATGCACATAATTTGATGTGAATTTCTCGAACATTACAGTTATCAAGATTCTTTTTTTTCCAGCGCACTCTTCTTGGTTTACAAATAGCAAGTACTATAGTATTCTGAACAACATAGCAAGATTTTCAGAATATTCACATGCATTACTTACGTTTTTTACTGCATCTGCATATTTCTGCTCATTAAAATAGTCATAAAAAGTAGCCATGTAGGATTCCTTGAAATTGGCCTGAAATACAAAGCCAAAAATATGCGTATCGTAATACAGTTTATACAGAAAATATTGTTAATAGCAGCAGACTAAGAGGCGAGCCACCTCAGATAAAAGGGTTTTTTTCTGGCCAGAGGTAAAATAAACAAGTGGTATTTTTATGTTGTGCACCACACATTCAGTAGTACCAAATCTGTATTTCAAAAAGGTAGCAGAATGCATTTCAAATGTTCAGTTACTACAGTTAATAATGCATTCTTCAAAAGCTTCAAACTTCTGGTCGGGCTTTTAATCTGGGTCCTAAAAGATGCTGACAAAAAACATGAGAGAAGGAATTTTGTTGTCTTGAAGGATTTGAAATTGAGGTACAGACTCATCTACAGTTGCCTTGGCAAATCCTAACCAGTGACCTCAAATTATCACCAGATGTAGCAGTGTGCTGCCTTAGGTACACAAGTTTTATTTCAATCAAACAGCCACAGCATGGGCATTTAGATCTAATCTCACCACTGACTGGCAGAAAACTGAACTGGCCTGAAAATTGGGTGATTTTTCTCAGTTGAGCTTTAAAGTGCCGAATGATCTGTAAAGCCCAGTACAACTGCTGTCATGTACCGGAGGCAAGTAGAGAACTTCATGGGTTTTCTGATCACTCTGTCTTCCAGAAGGAAGGAATGAAAAGCCCTGGAACAGACTTCTAGGTTGGTCACACAATTTTGCTTTACTGAAATCTAGTTCAGATTAAGACAGATTTAGTTTTACCGTGAGCATGAGAGGCTTATAATCAAAGCAAACATAACCAGTTTTGCATAAGCCTAGTGCAACTCAAGCATTTTAAAGGCTTAATTACAATGAGTGATAAAAGATTATTAAAAAAAAAGTAAAATCACTTTCCTAAATTAAGCCTTTAAATGAAAAGGGCATACTTACAGATTTAGATTTTGATAGGCTGCCTAGCGTTTGAATGGTTTTAGAGATAAGTGTCAAAGTTCGAGAAGTCTGAGGATCCTAGGAAAGAAAACAATGTTGTATGGACTAGATATTTAAAATATGGAATACAGGAAGATAAATTACATTTCTTCTTTCTTATTTCACTTGCAGAAAAGTAGTATAAAATTAGAAAAGATCTGATAAAGCACTACAGAAAAAAAAGTTGCTTTTTTAAAGGCTTTTGATATCATGTTTCATAGCTACCCTATTGCTCTTCAGAGAAGCAAAGGCAATCACTTGCAAAATAAAACCAGAGACTCCTATCTTGAAGACTGTCCAGGTCCTCCTCACTCCCAATACGAACAACTACTCAGTCTTGGATAAGTTGCTTACATCCAAAACATTTCCAACATCACTGACAATTAATACAGTATTAATGTAATGTGGCAAAAATGAAGCAGCGACCATTTTCTCCACAGCAGCTTAGACCATCTACTTTGTCCTTAAATTTCACTGTTCCTCCCATACCTCCCAACTTCGTCACATACAGACATTCAACACATGCTTCATAATACAGACAGACACAGCAGATCTTTGATCTAACAAAGGTACTTCTCCTAAAGGCTGTTAAAAGAACTGAGGAAAGAATCTCGATAGACAGACTATGGTGACAGAACCATATACATAGCTAGAAAAAATTGATACAGTACTTACCGGATGGTGCGGTGTAAGCTGAAAGAGGTTTGGAGAAAGAATGGCTGGAGCAAAGAATCTCAGGAAAATAAAGCTGCTGACAGCTGTATACCTCACATCTAGGTCACCTATTAAAAAAAGACCCTCTACTCAGCATTTCAATAATCCTTCCTTAAAAACCTTCTGAAATTATCAGAATGCCTTCAGAAAGCAACTTCAGAAAGAAGCTCAAACGTGCAGGAAATGTATATATTTTCAAGTTACAGGATTAACTGATGATGAAGGGTTTGGAGCCAGAGATCAGCCAGCATAAACCAAGGAAATGTCTATGACAGTCTTTTAAAAAGGAGTGAGTTCACGACACAGGCTACAAGGAAAACAACATTCACTTTTCGATTGCACAGGGAACTTCATAAAAACATCTGGTATTCCATCTACACAACTAAAATATGATTAATAACTTGGATAGTTTATGAAATTTTCAGCCCAGAGGCCAACTCTCAGTTATCTTATTATAGCCCTGAGCACAAGTAATATATCTCTTCAGTTAGTAATTATGTAAAATAAAATTTCTCTATATTTACATAAAATACAGAGCATGACAGCACAATTAATGGCTTTCTGCTTGAGCCTCTCTCTTGTGAAGTGACTGTTCAAAAACTGAACTTTTATTACTTTCTCTAAAACTTCCTTATTGTAATCTGCCTCCCTTCATGGAGACACATAGGTTGGTTGTTTTGCTCTATTCCAGTTTTATATTGCTGGCCTGTTCTCTCAGAGACAAAAACAACTAGGAAGGGAACGGAAAAAATTCCCTCTTGACAGCCAGAAAACCTTTGCAGTACACGAGCCTCCTAGGGCAATGAGCTTGCAAAGACTCAAATCATTTTATAGATTGGCCTTTATTAGAGATTGACGTATGAGCAGAAAACAATTCAGCTGCATGGAGTCTGCAGAATGAGCCATTACAAAAACCTGAACATTTGAAAAGTGAGCATACTTTGCAAGTATTGAAACCATAAACAAATACCATCCTAATGCTCTTTTAAAATGCTGGTTTCCTTTGAAAGATGTTTAAGGAAAACTCATACAATCATTAAAAGCCATGTTCTTTGTGGAATGAATAATCAAGGAAAAAACAGCATTAATACACATTCCATGTGATATTTTGGATAAGTTGCTGTTCAATTACTAAATCCACCATGGATCATGCAGACCACTAGACTATAACTACATTTAAAAGCTATCAGTGATGTAAAATAATACAACGTAGAAACTTACCCTGAAAACGTTTGGCAGCCGATTCTCTCAGTGAAAAGAAAATATCGCACATCACTGTAGGGCAGCTTACACCAGATTTTGTAATTACAGTAAAAATGCGATCAACATATTGCCTCAGATTTTCCTGAAAAATGCAATGATTATGACAAAATTGGTATCATTTTCTCTTGTG
Organism: Caloenas nicobarica; assembly: GCF_036013445.1. NCBI lineage: Eukaryota > Metazoa > Chordata > Aves > Columbiformes > Columbidae > Caloenas > Caloenas nicobarica. Next base: position 151,634,706 of record NC_088245.1, on the reverse strand, counting down.
GAAAGCGGTATTATTCCTGGTTTTATTCATAATGGCATCATTAAAGATTCTCACTTTCAACATTATTTACTTGCAAAACAACCTCATGCTCAATGATACTCTCTTTGTTAAAAGCACATATTCAAGTACAAGAGTAAAAATATTATTCCTATCAAAACCAAACATCAAGTGATATGGCCATATGGCATATCGTTCCTTTCCATACCACCATTTTCTATGTCATCAGTAGAGCCACAGGATAAGTCATCCTTGTCCTCAAGGGTTGGGGGAGAAGTGATTACATTCTGCTATAAATATAATATCTGTAGAATGTTAAAGTCATTGTAAAATAACTATAACAGTTTTTGGTGTTAAGAAAGCTTTCAGTGTATTCTAATGAATGACAACATTATTTGCAACATCAAACATCTGAGGATCTCAGCTAAACTTAGTAGTGTAAATAGATAATACATCTTCAAAATCTAATGCATACCCTGTTATTTTCCAGGTTTTCACCATCTTTTAATTTCACAGGATCAATTTCACAAGGTTTATGGACCTGGCAGATCTAGAAGAGGATACAGTGAACGATTGACATATTAGTTTACCTTCAAGTAGAAAAAGTTTTGTAAATGCATAATCTGCTAGTTTTGGGGGGTAAAAAGCAAAAGCCAACTTTATAGATTGTATTTTTTTTATTTGGACAAATCATCGAAGGTACATTACATGTGATCTTTTTTTTTTTTCCCAAAACGTAGCATTGATTTGTTCTATCCTTTCCTTTAGCTGAAATGAAGAATTGTTCATTAGACTCTCTTCAGCAAGGCTGTTCAAGGAAAGCCTTATTTTGCTAAAATAGTCAACTTTGAAAAGTTATCCATAGTCTTTAAAAAGTTGACATTTTTGGGTGAACCATTAAAACAACAGCTGAAGAAATTGTCAAAGCATTTAAAGGAAGTCTGTGGTCTGAAAGTATCGCCCAATTACTGCACTAAAATACCCGCACCCACCATTCTGGACTGGATAGATAATTAACCATTGTTACAATGCATGCACCAAATACAAAGTTATCTAAGAATAATTTTATTCCTTTATATCCACTGGATGAAATGTATTAGTTATAGCTTCCCAGCAGCTTTCTGCTGTATATACTCTTTATTCATCTAAGTTATTACTTTATTAATTTCTCAGAAATAATAAATGTTAGATTTTATAAAGCAGAGTAATCTAGTTAAACAAATGGAAACTTTATATTCCTTTAATACAATCCAATTGTTTCTGCACTGGGTGACTCAGCTGTGGCTAAACTAACACAAAGGATTTTAACACAGAAACAGGCTCTTCAGCATCGTTCCTACAAAGTCATCTTAAAATGGGAGGGAATAAACAGTATCTGCTCCCTGAAGGCCTTTTACAGTGACATTTTATCAAATAAACAGTCTAAACTGCTCTTACCTCATCTATAATTGGCTTTAGTGTAACTTGCAGATAATGCATCCCTGCCAGTTTCATTGTCTCGTCAATGCACTTGGAAGTTAATGAGTTTCCTCTGAAAATGGTGTTTGGATCTCTAGAAGTGAACAATTTTCTGCAATTTAGTGTCATGGTAATAAACTACTAATATACGGAAATAAAAGAAGCGGTGAAAGCTGACGGAAATCTGCGTTTGAATGCACAAACAAAAACTCCCTCCGACACCAGCCTGCCATTAAATGCAGTCATGTAGCATTTAGCGCACTTCTAGGTTAAAACAGAAAAGCAGTAGTCACGGGAAATCCAGAGGGATTACAGATTTTCTTCCTTGCATTAGCGCAGGGTGCTCAGTGCGCCATCTAAACACGCAGGCTCAAATCAAAGGAGTTTACAATATAAACGAGGTAAAACGCACCCGCTTTCATGTGCTACTGAACAGCCTTAATTTGAGTAAGGGAAGGAGGCAGTGATTTCAGTCTCACAACACTGGACATTACGTGTGACCTACTACCTTCTCCTGCAAAGTGAGTACTTGTAAGCTGGGAGAGGGATGAAAACACCAGCTCCAGTGGCAGCGCCATCTTTTCTGAGTGCCTCACAGCACCGTTCTGTGATAACACTATGAAACACAGCGCAGATCCCAATTCTGCCCTGAGAACTGTGTGACAGCTGATGCCACACAGACTCTCATGTTTTTCTGAAAGGGCACTTGCAGATAATTCTTCTTGTACTAGACATACGACCACTGTGATTTCTTAAGCATTAGCTAGCTGGCCTATTGCATACTTTTTGGTATTACTTCCATTTTGAGAATGCAAGTAATTTCATACTCATTTTGTACCTGCATTTCCTTCTATAGCAATTTACATTACATAGAGAGGTACATAATTAACGATCTCACCTACAACCATATGGTCAAAACCTGCGCCTACTGACAGCAGATCAAACTTGGATATGAAGTTATTTTCTTGTTCCTGTAGACACACCAATGTCTTTTCTGTTGTTTATAGCTTACTACAGTTGTACCCACTTACAAACAGGGAATAACAGGATGAATTACTTTTCTGGATTAATAATTTTGTTTCCTAAAAAAAGTAAGCTCACTGCCTGTTACAAATGCGAGAAAGCCCTGAAAACAAACACCTTCTTTGCTGTTTCATCACAGGAACATGACTGACTGGGGAGCAGCAAATTTCTTCATACTGCAGTAACCAAGCTGTTTCAGCCAACCTGCAGCACAGAAAAAATACACCTACCTACAGGAAGGAAAACACTCTCTCCCTCAGACACTCTGAAAAAGCCAGCCCACACAAAGGCTTAATTTTGTACTGAAGAAGCTGTTCCTTTAGAGTCAGTATCTGTCATTCCCCCTGACTCCCAACTGTCTCTTTTACTGTCAGTCAAGAGCATGACTACGTCAGCACAGGCTTGTGGCAAAAAATGTTCTTTAGGACCTGCCTGGTGTGAATAGTAGAACTTACACTACTAAACTGTCAGCACACCAGAAAGTCAAACAAGGGACTTATAAGAAGTCAGAAAAAAGATTTTGTTTTCTGTTATCCACTGCCAGATCCACTCCCACCTTGTTCTTCAGCCCTCTGATTGGAAACATTAGACACACAGTTTGCCTTAAATATTCATGACCAGGAAGAAACTTGCTCTTTGTTTTGACCAAATTCAATAAACTTTCTTACTCAGCACTAAATGATTTAATAGGATACTATAAACCTGAAATGATTTCATATGAACAGCTGAAGGTAATGTAGGATTTCACAGTTATCATCAAATATAATTAAGATTGAGAAGACTGAAAATCCCTTTTCTCTGACCTTACAACAGTCTTGCAAGTAGACTTCGCAAAACATGATGGAAATCCCTCCTAAAATCAAACTCACCAGATCTTCAGAGCAGTGAATGTGTTTAAAAAGAACTCTGCCACTCAGCTGGGAGGAACAGGAACAACTCCAACTGTTTTATTTGAAATTACAGAGTTCTAGTTCTAGAAACTGATTGGAAGATCCTAACTCTAACCAGCGCAGAGTAGGTACGTTTGACAGCAATTTGTTTTATGGTACTTACTGAGTTCTCTTCACTTCAGCATTCGCAATGGCACTTATGAAAGGCACAATTTTGCCATAGTGTAAGAAAAGCCTGACAAGAGGTATGGCTGCTTCCTGTTTTTCTCTGCAAACTTCACCCAAAATGTGTGCAGCTGATGCTGAAACAGGCTGAACAGTGGAAAAGAAAGAAAAAACTTTGAGTGATCTTTCCAGAACGAGCATCCTTTCTTTCTTTTCCCACTAGCTCCTTAATGCAGAACCCCGCACAACAATTGCAATGGCCAGTTCCCCAAACATGCCTCTACATAACATGGGTGGGCTTTACATTCCAGTTTTTGTTGGCTCTAAGTTCTGATCACAAGAGGGCAGCAATTCAAAAACTATTACAGGACAGTCTCCTTTTTCTCCCCATTTTTAATAGCTGTCTTTTCACTGAAAGTCACTGTTGCCTGGGAAGCAACTGAAGAGGAAGAACTCTAACCCTTCTCAATTTCAAGCCATAGTAAGTACAGAACCCAGTTCTTGTACTGAAAAAATAACAGCACTGTTACAACTGCCAAAAGTATACACAGTGGCACACATGGTCCAACCCTCTGACATTTCAGGATTAGTTCTTGGTTTGGGTTTGGTGTTGGTTTTTTTCTTCTTCTCTTTTCTTGTTTTATTTTTTTTTTAATTATGCAATTAAACCTGTTCCTCTCCAGTAAAGGAAAACCGATTGATCTAACTGAAATTTACTTTGCATTTTCACATGTAAAATTAGAAAGCCACGGAGAATATGCTGCTGCAAAAACCACTGGTGTTCCTGGGTGTGCCTTCACCCACCATACTGCATGCAGATAAAGATCTTCTCTGCAGGGACTGAAAACAAGCACCAGGGATATGCTGAGCTTAACAAGGCGCTCAGGTCTGAAAAGGAAGAAGCTGAAGCCTCTGGTAAATACACAACTATGGTGTCAGCAAGATAGTGACAAACATTCAGAGAGACCCCTGTGAGGATGATTTTCAGGTAAACAACAAACAGTGCAAGCAAATTACCTCCACATCTGCAGATTTTAGCAGGAGGTCTCTAAGTGGGCTGTAATAGTCTGAGGAAAAAACATGATCCTCAGTGTAAACCACATTTAACCTTAAGGAACCGAGGTCATCAGGTTTCAGTGACTTGTTACCATTATCTCTGGGCTGCAGGAAGTACCTGATATGCAAAAAATAAGATAGAAAGTTTGTGCTGAAACACGAGATTATCTCAGGCTATACATGACCTTATATAAATTGTCTAGATATACATAATATTTATATATGTATCCAATTCTCCAGAGTTCTGAATCAGACTTTTTAATTAAGTTTGGCAGTTTATTTTGCACCAATGCAACATGGGAAGTTTTGATCACAAAGATTTATGTAGATATGATTAAAAACCCACATACTAAAACTATGGCACTGCTGATGAACTGCAGTAAATAATATCATAAAGCCAATGTATTTGAACTCCCACATGCAATACAGAGGCAGACTGAAATCTCTAATCACATTATCAAAACTTCTTGTTCTTACATTTGCTAAGATTACTTTGGCTTGCTTACAAAAAGGATACAAATTAAATCCATTTAAACTTTATCACATAGCAGTAATTACTCCTAAGTCTTCACAGCACACATATGTTTGTACTTATTCTCTCAAAGTAAAATGTCAAATACCATGCTTCATAAGAACTAGACTGTCGAAGAAATTTCAAAGGGAGTCTCAGTTCTCCTAGAAACTCATCTCCAAACTTCAAGTTACTGGCATTCCAAAGATCAACTCTGTAATAAAAACAAATAATTTTAAAAGAACCATTAATAAAATAAAAAATTGAAAACGAATAATCACAACCTTGTTTTCAATTTTGTTGTTTACTTCTCCTCAGGCCTATGAGTTAGAAAGGCTTGCAACTGTACTGCAATGGTTTTCAAACAGTAAAGAGACAACTTTACCTTACAGTCCTGGAGCCTTGCAATTCACCTCCATGACACAACAGTGAAAAAAGTATCTAGACTGCGTTTCCCTCATCTGCACTGTTTCCACTGTCCATACTGATAAAGATTCAGGGGGCTGTTTGGCTATCTCAGATAACAGAAGAACACAGGTGAAATGGACACCGGGGAAAAAGGTGTAGAGATATTTAAGGACTTCATACTGTCAGTCCCAGCCTAATTCAGGATTACTAGCAGCTAAGCAGCAGCTTTACAGAGTCAGGCTGAATGTCTACACAGTCCTTCCCAGTGCTGGAGCTCCTGGGAAGACTCTGTCAAGCTTACAAATTTGTTGTGCCTATACTAGTTCTGTAGAGTTTTACCTCATGACAGTTTCACCAGTCTGTATAATCGGTGTATTGACTGAAGCCTACACAATTTTTGGCACTTGCTCCAGCACATTTGGGAAGCTCTGATATGTATCTCTTGATGATGCTTCCTTCCCTTTCACTTGCTCTTTAACATCAGGATGTAAAACAACTGCACTGAGATTCAAAGTAGAAGTACTGGCGTGTAACCTGGCATTCATAGAAAAATGCTACAATACCCACCTTGTAGCAAGGGTTTCAAAGTCCAGGGTAGTTGTTTCTGCACATATTTTAAGGTTTCCTCTGAGAAGGATTTTTATTTTAAAAACAAGCTCAGCTGAGAATTTTGCAGCTAAATGGCAGTCTGAAATGGGCCTTAAGCTTTGGGAAAAAAATATATATATGGGAAAAATACAGGTTTTCAAATAATGAAGATTTTTAGAAGAGCAACTCTAATTCGGATAAGGTGCGAAGTCATTCAGTTATGGATGTATTTACACAAGCTTTCTAGTCTCAAGCAAGTCACAGTAGGCTTGTCAAGGAACGGATGATGACAGTCCTGCTAAAGGCTTATCCGACCTTACACAAGTGCAGAGGATGCCACTTTTAAATCCTCTGAGCCTTGTATCTCTCAGCAGCATCTCATGCACCAAGTTTCATACAGTAGACATACCATCAACTCACATTGCATGCCTGCTGGGTTAAGTTCTTCAAACTCTGGTATTTTGACAGTATTTCTACAGGGCAAGAATTCCCCAAAAGGAAAAAACTTCTTCAAAAATTCAACCTCCTCTCCACTTTCTCCCTGTTTGGTTACTATCTTGCTAACTAATTCAGATGGCTAAAAGCAGCTTCAGAAGCAGAGGAATCTTTTGAGAAGTTTATTTATACATAGTCAAACTTAATATTTACCAAGTATTTACAGGCTACTTGTTTATTTACAGGCCACTGCTTTATCCAAATTCTTTCAAGATGCCTGCTGGCAATAGCACTTTCAAACAAGCAGCCAAAGGGTGCTCCCCCACAGCAACTTGTTACGGGAGGGAAAAAGAAAAAAACAACAACAAAAAAACAATGCAAAGGTCCTGTAGGAGAGGAATTAACAACTTAAAGTAGATCTCACACTACACAGGAAGCAAAGCAGGCATGCAAATTCTGAAATTGTTTTGTGCGCTTGGAGTACAAAGCATAAGCAGCATTTAAAGAATCATAACATATAGATCTCAGAATCTAAAAACATAACTGTTTCCCAAGATTTTTAGAAGGCAGAATTATGGCAACTGTTATTCTAAAGCTGTTCAGATTGTAGTCACAGAAAGAAAACAGCAGAGAGAGGGAGGAGAAACAATTCATTTCACCAGAACATCTGGTCCCTCAGTGCTGATATGCCGGCCTGCAACTTCCTACACCCACTCAAAAAGCAAAACTTTCATAGCTTCAGAGAAAAACCATGAGAGACTAAGGCTCCTCTGTACCCTGTGGAATGGTATTTTCTCAGGAGAGAAAAAGTAAACAAACCCCCAAACCCATAAATCGTATGATCCGTTCAGAGGGCATGGGGGCAACCTAACTCTGACTAAACAGACTGGAGGAAGTGAGCGGGGGTGGAAGGGGAACCTGAGATGGAAACAAAACCACTCTGTCCTAGAGGGGACAAAACCTCTGAACAAAGAGTTTGCCCAACCAAGACTAACACTTTATCTGCTTTTGTCTACTATTTAAGTGCTTAATCTTTTCCCAACTATTTTGTAAGCCTCCTCACAAACTATTCATCTTTATCACGCTGGGATGTGTTGGTTTTAAGGAATTAAAGACTTTTATAAGCTCAGCTCCACATAAATTATCATTGCAGACAGCCATTTGTCCAGAAAATGTACTAAGTAAAACAACTGTATAATTCCATTTAGTCTAATAGTACAAGATAAGAATTAATTGAAATATTAAGCTATGGGTAACCACTGTCCAGCAATGTGTAGGTTTCCATTCTAGAATCAAAAAACTATCAGAGAATCCCAGCTTTCATTTAAAACCAGTGCATGGCTGGGCATCATGGTTAGAATGACCAGGCCAGCACTTCCAAGACACTGTTCAGTTGCCCACTCCATCACATCCATCCCCATGGATACAGGACATGTTACTTCATACTTGTCTTCCGCATGCAAAGGTTTGCAGAAATATAGTCTGGTGCTGGGACTAGGTCACCTGCTGTGCTGCCAACACCGACACCACCAAAGCAGCATGGCACTGAACCTGCTCTCTCCTGTCCATCAGCCGAAACCAGCTACCTTTACACTGCCTGACACAGATGTTCTCACAGAAACAGTAGAGCTCTTTCCTCCCTCATGTATGAATGGTTTCCCTTTCCTGCCTCACAAAGGCACGGAAACACAAATCCATTTGATGATCTTGTAGCGCTGTGACACACTAGCAGGCTGCATGAACCAGCAGCGGACTGTCAGATTAGAACAGCCCCCATCCATTCCTTTTTGTGCATAGATGCGTCTTGCTTGCTGGGAATAAATACTGATCCCCCTTCCTGGTCTCCCCTCCTTGCCTTATAGCCAATTGTGCTTCTGAAGGGAATGTTTGGGGAGATAAGCCTTGACCACCTTCCTAGTGGGAATTCGTGGGGAGGGAGAGGTTGTCACCATTCTCCTTCCATCTTTCTTCCTCCAAATCCTAGCATAAAGGAGATGGGAATTTCTCACCACCTAGTGCAGGTAGAACAGGCTGCAGTGCATCCAGATCAGCCTCTAACTGTATGTGATGCTACGTGTATGATACCTTCAGGTTTTGCACCTCCTGTTGTTTCCTGTCCGCTCTTTCTATTCACTTGTCGCCACAGACACGGTTGACAGGCCTCGGCAGGTTCTAAACCAGTACTAAGTGGGTGGCAGGGGGTCGGGTGGGGTTGTTTTGTTTTTGAAATCAGAGTTGCCTCTTTCCTGTGCAGTGGATTTCACATGTATCCTACCCAGCCTTGCAAGAAGGGGTTAAAGTCTGGTAGGCAAAAGAGAAGAGAAACTACCTCTGCCCCAGAGAAACTCTGAGCTTGAGAGTTTCCTTTCAGGGAAGAAGGACCTTATATGGGTTGCTAAAATTAAGCGATAAAAGAAAACAGACCCTTTAACGAGAATATCACAGAGCTTCTAGGCTCTCTTGGGAAACTGAGGGAGGAAGGGGGAGCCCAGACATAAAAGGCTGTGCTTAATGACAACTGCACATTAGTCTACACACAGTGTATATAGGATACCAAGGAAAATAATGAAGATTTCTCCTGCTGAGCAACTGTCACATTCGCATAAATCTACAGGTCAGGGGAAGTAAAGGAGCATACAGATACAACAAAGACTCATCTTGATATATGAACATTAAAACCATGCTTGCCACTTCAAAAACTGAGTCTACTACAAAGTTACACAACTTTGGAAGACAGGTGTATTAATACAAAGTGGTTTATGTTACCTAATCTCCATTTTGTCAACTTCATCAACATCTTCAATATCAAAATGGGATTTCTTGTTGCAGCTACTGGGTCTTGTAACCTAATAAAAAGGAGAAAACTTTAACAAATTGATCTAAACGTGTTCCTATCTTACTTGTACAAAGCCCTGGAAGATCAGAGTCTTATACTACCAGCAGTAATTTCAGTCCTGATTCTGAAAACATCCATGTACGTGAATAAACATGTTGGCTAAACACATTCCTCACTATACAAAAGTGGTGATTACAGAATCATAACCAAGAGTAACTAGATACTCTACAGTTTCTTTACAGAGAAAGGATGTCTTTAATATTACTACAGTATTTTGAGTTTACATTGACAAAAGAAAAAACACAGAAAGGAATACCACTTTTATAATCCATCTAGCGAAATAAAAGGGCAATTAATAATTAAGTTTTAAATACAGCTGTACAACAGATGTCCTGAGGCACTCTGAAGAGGGGAAAACAAAATAAAATCACCCTTATAAACATTTTACAGTGGATTTAAATAAAAGTGGGAAGTTCTGCCTGTCCTGATATCCTGGAAGTCAATTTATCATGCTCATACAAAATGCATCAAGCAGATCAATTGCCCAAGAGATGCTAGCCTGTGTTATGTATATCAGAATATGGAACCAGGTGCACAGTTCACCAACCCTATTTGCAAGACTGATAAACGGCAAAGCCCAAGCAGAAAATAACAGGAAGACAGCTGTAAGTGTAGAGCATTAGCAAAAAAAAGGTTTTGTACAAACATTTCTTAAAATTGGTTTTCTAGCGTGATTATAAAAAGACTTTGATGGCTGTATTTTTGCATAGTGCGTCAGAAACTTGAGAAAAAGGCTACCCCACCCAGCTGAAACCACAGCAGGAACTGATCAAACGCAAGTGTGTATGATGTGTGGGTTCAGCTCTTGGTTGCACACAGAAGCTGAACTTTATTGTAGGTTTAAATAGGCTTGTGGCTTAATACTTCCCACTCACAAAAACTGGCTCTTATTGTAAACTTGACTTTTTGGTTTTATATTGTACATCAAATGAAGATGGTACAAACAAGGGAGGCAAAGACAGAGCTGCACAAGTAGAGAGGAACCAGAAAAGAACTCAATAAAGCCTTTTTAAAGTGCGTATGTATGAGGCAGGCACCATTTTCAAGGTGATACATAAAAGCTAAAAGGTACTAGCACCACTGGAGCCAAACCCTCTGCGCTATAACTGGATCAAGTGCCCCTGCAAGCCCAAGAGTACGAAGGATTTAAATACAGCCTACAACTTCAGCAGCTCAGCACAAATTTTCTCACCCTATCCTTGCAAGTGTTTTCCCTGTGGCTTCAACAAGTTATCCTACATAACTGCAAAAGACATTTGCTACTACCATAGTGAAGCTAGTGGTGTAATTTTTAATAAGGAAGCAAACTTGTGTTTTATTGTTTGTAACATGAGTTGTTAAAAAAAGTTATAGCATAGGTGTTACTTATGGTACATCACTTTTAAGTAAACAGTTTTCTGAAATTTTGCTGGAGTCTCCATGTACAAGGTCCCGTTCGCCTGTACGACTGCTTAGTGTGCAGATTAATATAGCTCAAGAGTGATATTCTTAACAAGATAGCTGCATGAGGTCCATCTTTCCAAGGATGAAACCAGAGAGAAAGGAACTCCCAGTCCACAGTGCTGCCATGTACCATTTTACAAAAAAGGGGCTACAACTCTGCCATGCTGGTCCCTTTCTTTAGGCAAAGCTGGTGAGTTATCAGCTGCTCAGTTTTTGTCAGCGCACACAGGTTTGCAAACAGGTCCCCAGCACTACCTTGTTCAGTTCCTGTAAGAGGGGCATTTTCCTGTATCTGCATATAGAACTCCGAACTTGCACAGCACCCTGCAGCTGGAGTGGTGGCGAAAATGGCTCCTAACCATCAGGTGCAAGTTTCGCTCACAGCACCCTTTAAATAAGCCCTTAGATATCCCAAACGAATGCTGAGCTATTTTCCATTTAGAAAATTAAATCTATGCGACTTTTTGGTTGCAGTAAGGGAAGCACCCTTCCACTGCCTTTGACAGATCGGCTTCTTCCTTGGAGGCAATTGCTGTGCTAGCGGACTGAAGGAAAGCTGATGAAGCTGTTTGGAAGGAGTAAGTGACACCGCTGTCAACAGTATGAATCTGTGTGGCTCCACAGGAATCAGAGCGCTCCGTTCGCGTGCACCAGCCACATCTCTGCCCGTCTCTCGTTAGTGAATGTGTTTCCCAGTCACAGCAGTTCCACTGAACCTTGTTCCTTGGAGACATTTAGCCTGATATGTACTAACTACTCTCAAAATGACACAAATCTATGATGACTCTGTCTGCACTAAGGGTACATTTATGTTTCAGACTTCTGGCTGATTCAGACATTTCCCGAGCTCTGTTCTTACCCACCCGGAAAACATTTTGCTCTGAGTTAGCAGAACAACTGGGGCCATGGGCTTGAGTTCAGGTTTTGCTTTTGCTGATACTTGTGTGCAACCCAGCTCTCAGCATAAAGGCAAGCTATGCAAGCCTCTAGTCCCCTTCACAACTCCAGCTGGAAGATGCTTTCTGTTTCTCTCCTTCCTCCCCTGATACAACACCATCTGCCAAGTTTGGTGTTTAAATACCAAACGCTCACTGTTTCTGCAGCACACAGAAGGCTGAGGAATCAGACAGGTGAAGTTTCATGGTTTACAGGCTGAATTCCTGGATTAAATCTCGTTAAAAAACTCTCGCTGTCAGATGCCTCCAGAACTGCCTATGTTAAGAACAAGGAAGCCCATTTTAGTTTATTTATATATAGCATCGCTTTTGTGTCACTGCCAAAGGCTGCAGCTCAGGGTCAGGTCACAGACTGAAATCCTGAGCAGCCCCGAGTGAACACAGACACCTCCATGCCATGGGATCTGCCCCCACCAACCATGCCCCTGCAGCACACCCACAGAGTCTCACGGAGTCAAGCAAGCAGGCATGAAGACTCTCTGCTAGCTAAAGTTAAGCCTGCAGTGAAGTTATACCCTAGGAAGAGATGTATTGGATTACCAGAGGAAAGATTACCTTAGATAGCTATCCCAGCCAACCCTCAGGGTGTCCAGCCCTTTGGGCAGTGAGGAAGTGCTCCTGCCAATGAAGAACTTGCTATATCTGCTCCTCAGATCCATGACATCAACGAGAGTACATTTCTGCTGGTATGACCGATTTTAGATTAGTTGGTACAACTGTCAGCTTCTGGGCAAAGACGGTGGTTTGTAGAAGGAGGGGGAAGACAGCAATAAGTCCCTTACTGGCACTGCCAAGAGTGGTATTTGCACTTCAGATCCGCACAGCGCAATGGTGACTGTTTGGCTCCTCTCTCCCCAGCTCTCCTTCCTGATGTGGCTGTCTGTGCCCCTGAGGTGACCTGAGAAACCACATCTCCAGGTGCCATCCCTATGCCAGCAACAACTTCTAATATAAATGTGACCTGAATGATGTGAGCCGTGTGGGCAGAAAGGGCTTTTCAATGATTTGCCAACTGCATTGTACTACTCTGGCTTTTCATGAACTTCCTTATGCCACATTGTCATCATACCATCCTTAAGGTATCTATTGAAATAGAACAGTTAAGTGTAGTTGTGACTAAGAGGTTCAAGAGAAAAAAAAAAGATACACATAGTTTAAAAGACAGAATGAAAAGTTCCAAGAGGTATCCAAATGATAAACACATGCACATATATGTATGGACACACCACAATTACTGCTACTCTTGCCAGAAAGAACCAAAACGAGCACTTTCATGAAAGTTACACTTTGTCTCAACTGGACTTGTTGAAAATTCCCTGTAATAAATAAAGCAGTAGAGGTTTCACCCACTTGGAGGAAAGGCACTGGTATTGCAGCAGACTGGTAGGCAGCCAGAATATCTAGTTTAAATGTATTTTTCCTCTACAGTTTTCAGCATTCCCAGCAGAAAACCTTACTCCCATTGACTGGGAAAGACAGGGTGGAGCAGCTATAAAACCACCAGCTAAAAAAAAAATTATATATTTTTTTTTAAATCCCATTTTTAAGTGGCCTTTTTCAAAACTCTTCTGGGGTGACTCACGATAGAGCGTAAAGCCTGCTGCTCACAAATGCCCACGTTGAAGCTTTTCCTATAGGGCACCTGAGCTAAAGCAACATACCGCTCCCTCAGCAAACAGTCTGATCCTGGGTACTTCTTTCCCCTGCACCGTGCTTTGAACCAGTTTGCAAAGAAGACAGCTGGCGCAGCATGGAGCAGGATGCTGTGCCAAGTGCCAACTATCTACAGTGTAGTATTTCAGCTTATCACCCATTCCTTTGAAATACCAACCTCAAAATAAAACACTTCATCAAAATGTGGATTGTTGGTCTTCTTTTTAACTTTCGTCTTTTTGGCTTCCGATCTGAATTAAGGAAAGAGAGAAAAAGGTAAGAAACAATGTTAGCAGAAGCATCGTCTAAGAACAGAGCCACTGAGGAACAAATAGCCACCCAGTTGATTTATCTGATCAAACTGGAACACCATGTGGCTCCAGCACAGCAGGCACACACAAGTCACACACACTCAAGAGATTCACTGCAAGCCTATTTCTCTAAAGTGGCAGTAATCACAGTTTATTATCCTCTGAAACACAACTCCTTGAACCCCGATTCTGTCACATGCTTGATCCAGCAGAATGTTATATCCGTACAAGGCAACTGGCAAGAATGGAGCTCTGAGCAGCAACATTTGGGCAACGGCCTCAGTCTTGATGTGACTCAAAAATTCCTCATACCCTAAAAGCACAGGAGACAGGAAGACTGGCATAGCTATTTCTGTGTTTTATATTTTATAATCCTGGGCTGAGGAATCAATGAATGCTTTTCGGTGGTGTTAAATAATGAAAAAACCCTTCGAATTATTTTCTCAGTAAGAATATTTATATTGCTGTATTACCACCCTTTTTCCCTGCAGCCCAAACAGCACCTAGTTAATGTTACGTTGTTGAATTATCATGAGTGGTGCAGAACAGAAATCTCTGAAATTTCTACTGCTCTGTAGCAACCAGAGCAGGCAAGAGGCCTGACACAGTTGGGCGCTGCCCACTCACCCTCCACGGGCTGTGCCATCTGCCTGGGCCGGCCTGTCAGAACACCCACATCCGACTGCCTGGCGCTGGGCTGACGCCAGCCGCTGCACTGCACGCAGGCCAGCCAGCAGCTGTTTGATGACTTCCAAACGTTATGAACCTATGCTTGATTTGTTCTTGTTACCTACAAGTGAAGAGCCCTGCGTTGTCCCATGTCACCCATCTTCCCCTACGGCTCTGCGGTAATAAGGCGGCATAGATAAAACAGACGCAGATGGAGAGGCGCATCAGCCATGTGGAAAACTGACCTACTAATCATTTCATCCCAGAATCTATCCCTCATTTCTCATGCAGCAAAGCTGCTTAGATAGCTTGTAATTGCTTCTATGAACCGGGGAATTCTATGTCCTCTTTTACAGAGGTCAAGTAAAGTTGGGTCTCATTCCCAGTGCTGCTACAGGCTTCCTGCATGACTGCAATGGGCCAGCCCACCAGTATAGTGTTTTCTCATATATAATACAGGCCTAGAAACAGTTTTGGTCAGGAAGTCTGATGGCTCTCTAGGTACAAATCACACGAAGAGCAGCACTTTTGTTGATGTTTTTATGCTCGGTACTGCATAAATGCAGCAGAATAAAGCAGCTTTCCTACTCCAAAAGGAGACGCATTGAAAAATCCAGAGGAGAATACTGTACGGATTAAGAATATCCCACTATTCCGAGGAAAGAGCTGAGAGATAAGAGAGACTAATCGCCTCCAGGACGTAGGGCAGATTGCCTATTCCATCTCATCAGTCACACTTGTCAGTCAGCTTCTTTACAGATAAGCGCATCTGGGAGGGGACTGGGAAGCGGAATGTAGAACAGGAGGTGATTAAGGCAAGCACAATTATTGAGCAATTACAAAGGAGTGGATGGGAATAAGCTACATGCTGCTGGCTGGAGATAGGAGGTAAGCCGTCTTCCCACCAAAACCCAGATAGGAATAGGATGCAGCTATGCTCTTTATTCCCAGACTGAGGGGCAGAGGGAAGCAGATAAAGACAGGTAAGTTTGGACACTCAAGGACACAAGGGTTAGTCAAAAAGTCTCCTTACAGTTTCAGTAATAGCCACCCAGTACCAACTGAACAAGTTACAGGCTTTAAAACATCAAAGTGTACAACGCAATTACACAGCTCATTAATGGAGATAAGGCACAATACACCTAGACAGAGCTGAAGAACACAGACCAGTCTCAAAGACTTCTCTGCATGCAAGGTATTTGTCAAGAATGCACTTCATAGTATTTTCAATAAATTGTTGTAAAACTTTACAAATAACCCATGCTACTAAATCTGATTCTTTGAGGTCACAGATGACTGTGGATAAGCAGAAACAAAAACAGTGACATCCAACAGCATGGGAAATTCTTATATTATAACACAACAATTTAATCCCAAATTTTAAGTGAAGAGTATTATATGCAGAATCTCATAACTAAAACCTCTTTCCAAATTTTATCCATGCTATTATGTCCACATCTATCAAATTATAGGACTGAAACACCTAGGGATTTTGAAATACACGTTAATTTGTCACACCTTGAAAGTGAAAATACTCTAAATATTCACATAAAAACGTGCATACGTTGCAAGATGTTGATGTATTCAGCTTCCTCTTCTGCCCCTGCTCAAAATTAGGCAATGAATTTGCTCAATAAGTGGTCTCCAACTGTGAGGTGAGAATATGCACAAATTAAGCCTAACCACAAATTACGTACTTCAGGATATTCAAACTATTCAGACTGAAACAAGCCTCAGATGACTTACTATCATTCAGTAGTTCATACATGCACTCATGAACACTTAACATATTCTAGTGGTGTCTAAATACTCCCATCTGTCCATCGGAGAATGCAGACTTCTAATAGACAAAGGAAACAGAAGCCACCCTTATGAAATGGAAGCTTTTGTTTATGCAATACTTGCCTGGAGGGTCCTGCTAAGGTAACGGTGGCATAGGGATCGCATTGCCCATTCACAATGGGCAGCCCTTGGCATTCTAGAACGCTAGAAAAGAAGAAAACATAGACAAACAAATCAATGAAATGGGAAGAGACTGGAGTGAAAATAAAAGCAATGCATTTTCATCCTGTTCCCTTTTCACGATACTTGACACCAGGGAACTGAAATGTCACTAAGCACAAGCCTTTAATTTATACCTAAACTTGAAAACACATTTTGGTCTTAAATACTAACTTCAATGAGGTCAAAAATACTGTTAAATTACAGAGAAACCTCAACTTGAAGGATTCTTATTTTGCAAGCACAACAACTTAAGTTTCATGAAATAAAAGTCTGCTGTCAAGATGGGAGCTGTCAGCACTTTAAAATTCTGCGACAACTTATTCACCAAAAAAAAGTGCCAGAATTTACTTCTGTAACAAAAGATTAAAAAAACAGACACAGATCCCAGCAGTAGTCAAGCAATTTGTCAGAATCACATTCATGAAGGCCTCAGTGCTTTTGACAAAATTTGGCATGGGCTTATTTGAAAGGGTAGTTAACTACAGACCAGGAGACAGTATGACACAGCCACCTCCATAAAATTTGTAAAGAGCAAAACTGAGGAAATGCATTCAGCAGTTCTGCAATGAAGAAGTCGAAGAGACACCAGAGGGACAAAACAGAACAAACCTGGGTTTGCTGCAAGACATGGTGAGAAATCTGCACTTCCGCACTCTCATTTCAACAACTCTTTGGGGAAGAAAAAAAAAAGGCAACACAACCCCCAAAACAGTGAAAAAATGTTTCATGTTTCACAACTGAGGAGTGTAGCATCAATTGGAAAAAAAGGCAGGCAAGCCAGTTACCAGGACTCTCCCTGCCGAAACAAGTTCTGCTTCCAACAGGTAAGCCTGTTGGGCTAATGTATTTACACTGTTATAACTGGAAAATTTAGGTGAAGACAAGCTCTGAAACTCTTTGGGCAGGTGAAATACCTTGCAGTGTGAAATGTCTTGCACACTTCTGGGTGCTATAAAATCAGCAAGAAAAGTAATACCCATTTTACGGCTTCCAGTGACAGCAACTTTGATACAAAAAAAAAAAAACCACACCACACTAAACACGATAGAGAAAAATTCAGAAACAGATAGTGCTCCACAATTTTATACACAAAGCAACTTATTTGATAATATATGATGTGGACTTCAAATACAGTTTAGCTACAGACTTATTACTCTGCATAAAGAGAGGAAAAAAAATATTCTGCACCAATACAAGAACCATTTTTACACCAGAGGATGCAGGGTATAGGTAGGTTCACAGAGTACACGAAGACTGGTGATCAGACTAAGAGGTCACATGCAGGCAGCTACAGGGATGCATTACATTCATAGCTGGATTTTCACGCCTATGATCCCTTAGAATAAAGGCTAAGTAATTGGCTTAATACAGACAGCCCCCAATAATACACTCACAAGCTTCTCATTTGCATAGTCTCTACATGCATGGAAAAGCATTCGTTTATTGAACTGGGCGAGTCCTCATTGCTGCTTCAGTGCAAAAGAGATTTATGTTCTGTGTTTTGGATACTCAAGTGAAATCACAGATCAAAAACCACAGAGAAAGTTGGGAAAAACTTGGATTGCAAAGGCACTGGGCTGCTTTTATTTCTGGACTTCTATTATTTCACTACAAATTTACCTGCCACACAGACAGAATTTACAAGCCTCCCAGATGCCTCGTTTAGCAGGTGCCTGATATTGCAGAGTGCTGCCACATGAACAACAAAACTCAAGCCGCAAATTCTATCCCAGCACCAGCTGGAAAGGCAAGGTGCAAGCTCCAGTAACCCTCAACATCAAGCAACACACAATATATGCGATTTGGTTGTCTAAACGCACACATCTAGTGTCACTTGAGATGACTTGACAGTTTCTTCCTCGGTCCCTTGCTGCTGCTCCAGAAAGGCAGGAGGTACCCATGGAACACTTATATTTAACAGCTCCATGCCTCTCACGGGTTTCATGAATAGCCTAGATGCCTGTTTTAAAGCAACCAACTCCTACTACACATTCACTCAGCCCACATTACGGAGGTGCAGAATAGGCTTTTTTTGCATGTGTATTAATACAAGTATTCAAAATTGCAAGAAAAATTTTAAAAGGGCAGATGTGAATAGAAATAGCGCTTATGAGGAACTTCACATTGTAGCTTTCTGGCAGAGTAGCTAGCAGTGCAGGAGGAAAAAACCCGTAAGTACCAGCAGAAAGCCTTTAAGAGGCAGGTCCAGCTTGATTTTCTCATGAGTAAAAGACAGACCACTTTCCTTCTAGTGGTCTTTGCACTAATATGACTACATTCACAGCAGAAACACTTTGCCAGTGAACTACAGCATGACTGCTGGTAATTCTTCCAGGACGGTAGGTGTGGTTTGAACACATTCCTGTTTGAACAGAACAACTGCACATCAAGTGTCAGCAACAAACCCCCCCACCTCTTCCACTGCTTCCTTAAGGCAGCCTTTAAGTCCCTTAAAATGAAATAGTAACTCAATGGCTTTATAGCAGTCAGCCAATTTTCTGCTGTTGATGAATGGCTCCCAAGCCAGCTCTCATCCATACAGGAAGAGCTATGTGAAATTTAAACACAGAGAAAGCATGTTCAGAGAGAGTATGATTCCTGTCTTAATAAAAGCGGTTCTTTCAAGAATATGCAGACAATAGAAGGTGATCTCAGACAGCATCATCTACACTTGAGGACATGCAGAGTTTATAAATCACTCCACAATAAAATCAGAGATGAATTTGAATGATGGAAAGTGTGAAGTTATCCACACAAGAAAATATGCACACCCTAACTATACGCATATACAATGACAGGATCTACTCTAGTATTGCCACATCAAAGAATTTTTTTACATTTTTTTTGTGGATAGCCCTCTGTCATTTCACATCAGCCATCAGCAACAGTTAAAAGGACAAACAGTATCATTAGGTGGTCAGAGAAGACACAGCAATGTAAATCATTGGGCACTTGCATATTGAATTGTGTGTGCTCTACAAAACATATAGAGAAGAATAACACGATGAATTTTAATTGCTCATGGCTCTCCCAGGTTTGTACTCTCCAGCTCAGAAAACAGAAGTTATCCATTCACGAACAGCTTACAAAATCATGAATGGTGTGAAGAACATTTCCTCACAAAATAAGAATTAGGGGGCACATAATGAAATTACCAGACAGCAGGTTTAAAATAAACAAAAAGGAAGTACTTTTTAGACACAATATCTAATAAAATTGCGAAACGTATTGCCATGGGACGTTGCAGAGGCCAGAAGAACACAAGGATTCAAACCAGGACTACATGAACTCATGAAGTGTAGGTCTGTAGGCAGCTATTAAAGCTTAATGGTCCAGAAACCTCCTTCAGCTCAGGAAAGTCCAAATTGCTGATCAGGAAGGGTGTAACACTGAAGCAATCATCCCATATTTGAAGTATCACTCACCAGCAAACATCAGAAACAGTACTACGCTAGCCTAGAGGGGCATTTAACACAGCAGGATAGTTTTTATGTTCTCTGGGGAAAAAAAGCAAAAACAAAACAAAAAACCACACCGAAATACACAGATGTCCTCATACAGTCACGATGACTTAAGAGTAAGGCATTTCTTTGTGTGCACTTGGAATACAAAAAGCAAAAGCAACCTTGAAAAAACCAAAATGTGCGAAAACAGGAAACAGACCCCAACATAAACAATATCCCAAGCCTTTCAGGTAATTTAAAAGCAGTTATTGTTTAAGGATGTTGGAGAAAGAATACAAAAGACTGAAGACTTAGGATTTTGAGGAAGGAAGGCTATGTCCGGAGAGAGGCTCATTCTGGTTCTTATATCTTACTGAGCATTGTAGGGAGAGACAATAAAATTCAACAAGGCACAGGTCTGGTTGACTCACTCTAGTATCCCCTCATTAGCTACAGGAAACTCAGATCCTAGAGCTGCTTTCGTTACGGCCACTTTCTTCAGTCATGTGCAAGTTAGCAGGTAAGTTAACACTCCTCCCAACCTGGTACCAAAATATGGGCTTTAATTGGCAAGCAGGAAAAGAGCTAGAACAAGATGATAGCTACTCAGAGATACAAAAAAATGGAGCCTCAGTTCTGCCACATGGATATCATATTATTAAGAGTGACAGTTCATATCTGGATTAGATGAAAAAACATATGGAAATAAATGTATAATAAAGGTACAATCTCAGGGAAGGGAGGTGGGGGGCCATGCTGGGAAGCAGTGAACAGAGCCAGTAAAAATGAAGTGCCTTTGCTCTAATTATCTGTGGAATTAATAAATATATGCATCCTAGGATAATGAAAAAAAGCCTAGGCAATCAAGATTATTCAAGAATTACAAGTCAACTCATCAGGCTCCAGAGGAAGAACGTCTGGTGGCTGCTAGAAACTTTTCTGCCCAACTGATAGTTTCTGATCATGAGCTGCCTCAAGCCCAGCTGGGGCAGGGTGAGCCATCCCTCCCAGTTAGCCTGGCTGGGCTGGGCTAAGGTTAGTGCTGGGTCATATGGGAAAACTCTCAATGCAGCTGCCTCACTATATTTTGCTTGTGGTTTATAAAATTAACAGGTTTCAAGGAACAAGATATTTCAGTTTTCGATGTGGTTCATGACCAAACCTTCGCATGAGTAAATAAGCTATGGAAAATTCCCAGAGGGTAAAAAGAAAACCTCAAACCCAAACACACCATGAGCATGCCCTCTTGCCTTTAAATTACATGATTACAGAAGTTGAGAGGGAGATAGATGGAGAAGGTTTTGAAAAAAAGACAACGGTTTTTCAACAAAGACTAAGCAGCTCACATCTGACAGCTCAGGCATTCCCTCTGCCTTGGGGCTGCCGACCAAGAGGTGGAGGCTGTAGTCGCTCACAGAGCCCCTGCACAATCATACTCAAAACCAGGCTTAACACAGGCAAGCAACATCAGGATGATCCAAGCCTGTGGGTGTTCCACACCCTTCCCTTCGAATCGGAAAAATTATTTTAAAATGATAGGCTCTCTGATTAGTTCAGGATGCACATGTGTCATCGGCATCCTTGCACACCAGAATGGACAACCAGTGCAAAAACAGACACCGAGAAAAGAAACCAGAAAGGACATGGCTGTTCTTAAAACACAGATTAATATTTACTGTTCTTTCAGACTAAATCACTTCCAGTATACCTAGTCAGGCTCAGTTCTTCCCTCAGTTTCAACCTAGCGTAGGGGAAGAGCACACTGTTCCCTTCCTCTTTTCTCAAATCAGAATGTTTTCTCACTGTGATTCCTCAACAGAAAATAAATACATCTCTTTTTCTACACAATCTTGCTTTCTATCACTGTACGTATTCCACGCGTTTTAATTGCTTTCACATACATACTGGGTTCCTGGGATCAATCTTAATGGTTGGCAAGTTTACTGATGTATCATATGAACCTTCTGTTTCAAAGCAAGCCTCTACTTGCTCCACCTCTTTTTTGTTTCCTAATCTTGAGGTTGTGTCCCATCTCATATGCATATTTTTTGGCTGTGTTTGGGTTCTTCTCTGCATTATTTCAAAGACAAGAGACTTCCTCCTCCTTGGTTGCTCTAGTGATCTAATTATTACTTGAACACTCAGTACTTTGTGTGGTAAGCCTGACCAGAGAGAGAAGTATCAAGTTAAAAGCAAACTTGGTGGCAGATTTGTCAGAACTGTCATCACAACAATGCATCTTTGACTTACGCTAAGTACTTGTTTGGTAAGGTACATTTCCCAGCACTGGGTATGCGAGTCTCTCTGGATCTCTCTTTTTTTGTTTTCTACTGACTATAGGATCATCTTGTAACATATATGCTATCCTGAGTACATTGTCTAGCGGGAGTAACAGAGCACCTCTGAATACTCCCCCTTTGTGAATGGTGTTCTCAGGGCACATAAAACAGGCTATTAATCTTTAACTCCATAACAGAGTAGTCCAGTCTTTTTGTTTAGTCTGACAGTAAAGAAGTGGCGCTTCCCTTTTCCTTGCCACATTCAGTTCATTCTTGAATGTCCTTTTCTTTCAGTACAGCCTTCCATCCATGACCCGAGCTCCTTACTCAGTCTCAAGTGGTTTAAGAGAAACTTTGAGGTAATACTGCATGACAGACTTCCTTGGCCAACCTCATGTCTGTGCTGGCACCTGGTAGCTGCTCTGTGACCAGTGAACTGACTTCTGTCTTCCACTGCAGGCAGGAACTGTTCCCAGGCCTCCTTTTTACTCCCTCGGTCTGGCATGTTTAGAGGGGCTCCTGTTCAGAGGGGCTTCGCCTGGATGGATCTGCATCCACCACTGTTAAGCACGAAGGCACTACGTCTAGCTCAGAAATCCCCCGAATCGTAAATTTCTGGAGGCCAGAAGAGTATATCACAGTATGCCTGCTCTCATAATTCTTTATCTCCTACTGAACATGCTCAGAGACAGCATCCCGGGTTTTGGTCTGACCAAATGTTCTATTGGAACTGCTGCTAGTGCACCTTCAGACAAACCTTGCACGTCCTTGTCACTTCCACAAAGTAACCTACTGGATCTTCATCCAGGACTTAACATAAACATGCAACTCCTTTTTGCCAAGAGGCGGACCAAGTGATCTGTTTCTTCCGGAATAAGGCAAAAATTTTCTAAATATACTCAGTCCTGGTTTTAAATTACACTCTGTCTCCATCATCCAAAGTACTAAGATAATTATGTCCCAACCTCCTCAAAGCTTCTTTACCAATCTCTGACTCTGCTTTACCCCTGTCCCCAGGGAATAAGGAGGCCTGCACTGCTGCATCCATGTATTGAGTCATGCCTTTGTCCTCTGGATGAATATTTGAA
Source organism: Caloenas nicobarica (assembly GCF_036013445.1). Taxonomy (NCBI): domain Eukaryota; kingdom Metazoa; phylum Chordata; class Aves; order Columbiformes; family Columbidae; genus Caloenas; species Caloenas nicobarica. Next base: position 151,611,433 of record NC_088245.1, on the reverse strand, counting down.
GCCAAAGGATCATGCCTGCTCCAAATATGAGAACTCTAGTGAAAGACGATTTCAAAAGTACCTATTCCTTTACTTTTGGAAATGACCTACTTGTACCAAAACAAAATATCCTACTATTCTTCACACCTGCATGTTTTCTGCTCTGGGAACAGATCAGTTTCCTCTGGAAGTGGTTCTAACATAGTGGGAATTGTCCACAGTGATGTGACCTTCATCTTATCTCCCTCTCAGACACAATATGTTCCAGCACTGTGTAGTGTCCAGTGATCACTAACTGTGCTTGGTAGAATGAAGGAGGGAAAGGATGGAAAAATATCCAAGTGGATATCGCCATACTGAACAAAATACATCAATGCTTGCTTTATCATCATTTTTCAAGCCATTTCCCCACTACATTTTTTTTTTCATCTCTCCAGGAAACCTGAAACCAGAGTCTTTATCCAATCCTCAGCCACACTGCTGCCCTCCAATCTATCCTTCCACCTCTTCTACTGCCCTTCCAGGAAAACCGCTCTCCTTTAGGAACTCCAGTGGTACCCTGTCTTCTTTGGATGATACCCTCTTTTCCTCCTTTTTTTTTTTTTTTGGTGAACAAACATTCTGGCTTACAAATATGAAAACCCTTCACCATCCCCTTAACCTCCAAGAGGATTAATGTTTAACTGGAGCTACTTTTCCCTCTTCATGTGACTATTCACTTTGCCACAAAGATCTGTGGCCCTAAATGAAATCCTGCCTCACTCAAACAAATGGCACAACTTTACTTGGGGTCGGCATTTCACTCAAGGTGTATTCCCTTAAAATAAAGGCAGTACAGAATTCGATGTGTTGTCTCTGAAATATGTCTACACAAGGTACATTATACACTCAAAACCACCCCCATTTCAGCTTCTGAAATCTAGATAGAGCTTATGCAGATCAGAGGAACCGGCTGTGCAGGCAACTATTTTGATTTTTCTCTTCAAGATACCCTCCAGAGCCTCCACACCAAAAGCACAACAGAAACCTTGAAACTCTGAGATTACAGCTGCAATCCCACATAAGTTCTGCCTTTCTTTCCCCATTCCCAGTCAAATTCAGAAGAGTTGCAGTCCAGCAAAACATTTAAACATGTTCCTAAACTTGTGTTATCCTGAACAGAGGCTCCTTCCTGAGCTGAAGTACAGCAGTTTTTGCAGCCTCGCATAGATCCAGATTAGCTTTTGGTCTTCACTGGAATGCTCTGTATGTGCCACATTTCTGTCACACACACACAATTCTTGTTAACACAAGGTTATTAATGGCAATTTCCTTTGGATAGAGCAGAGGAAGAGGAATTGACTGTTAATGTTTGGCTTCGAGCAACAGTTTCTTCCCCAGGTATTTACTGAAGATATTTTATAGCAAAACAGGAACAAATATTCATACAAACCCAACCAATAATACACAGAAAGCAAATGAAGGCTAACGAGCACAACCTCTGCTTCCCCAATCTAAACCAAGTAATATTAGAGATACTACGCTAAAGCTACAGGCAATGCAAAAAAAAACGTTTTCAATAAATATAAGGAAGAAATACTGTCAATACGTATACATCCCTAAAACCACTATCACTTCAAATAAACTGCAAAATTTTCTCATGTCAGAAGACATCTAAACATTTCTTAATGGTTTAAAAATCACATGGACTTTTTTCTGCTATTAATATGGGAGCTGTCCTCCCTGCTACAGTTCAAAACATCCAATTTGCTTCCCAGTAACAGCTCTAGAAAGACTTTTAAAACTACACATTTAGAGAGCACCATCTGTACTCGGTTCCAAATAAAGAGAACAGACTAAAAAGTGGGCGTCAGCCATCCTGTTCTCACAGGACAAGGAGTTAATCCATTAGCAGTTAAGCCAGTTGATGAGTCAATTACAGAAGAGTTGCAAGCTTCCTAAAAGCCACTTCAGAAAAGTTTTAAGTTAGGTTAATGTAAAAAATGGTAAAATTATCTGTGACATTGCCCTGAGGCCTTGAACAAAGACACACGCTTGCTGAAATTTTGAACTGAACTGATTTAGTGACTATTACTGGCACTGACATCATTTCCTCCTGCCTTGGTCTCAGACTCGTAACCCCAGTTATTAACAGGGAGCGATAGCTGAACAACGGGAGAGTAAAGCAGAAGGGTAAGTAAGGAGAAGGAATTATTTCCAGCACAAGCTGATTTTCAGAGGAGACAGAAGACTCAAACACAAGTTGCGGCAGAGCAAGAAGTATGCAAAAATTATAAGGGAAGAGCAACACGAAAGAAGAGGTACAAACAAGAAAGGATAAATTTGCTTCATAACTAGAGCTGTATTGATTCTTGTAGGGAAAGAGGAGAAATTTGTATTTGATGTAATATGGTAGGAAGCTAAGGAATGGGTCAACATATGAAGGCAGTTGCAGAAGCATTCCTGTTAAAGCAGCATGGTGAGGAATGTAAGAGGAGTGAAGCACAAAATGACAACAATTACAATATACAGCAAATGATTATAGCCTAGACAAATGCTTTATCCGAGCTGAGCATGGCCTACAGAAATATTAAATGGAAGCAATGAGATACGGTCTGTACAGGCAGATAAGGAGAGAAAGACGACTCAAGACCAAAAGGCAGCTTGGGAGTAAGATGCAGAAAGGCTGCTATGGCTACGTAACGAATTCAGCCAGTGACACTAAAAACTCCTATGTTGTTTTTCTTTGCTTGGAAACGTAGGTCGGTCTCAAGAAGATGCACAGTATGCTATATGGGATGTATAGAGTTTGTGGAAAGCAAACTGCAACAATCTCTGACTTGAGGTCTGTCCAACTTTAACCTGTTCCCAGGAAGGAGCTGCCGACACGCGGCACAATCCCACCTCTCAGGCAGTGCCTGCGTGTCACTCTGTACAGGCACAAACACATCGGCAAACAAAAATCAGCTGCATAAGCATGTCCTGACTTTTCTGCTCTGCCAGCCAGCAGGGTTCAGAAGCATTTACAACTATTAGATGGATTGATACCATACAACAAGAAGGAAGACAAAATGAAGAAGCTGGTTTGGGGACGACTGAAATTCATCCCAAAGATGGAGTGTGATACTTGGCAGGGCAAAAGTTATCAAGAAATCACCAAGAAATGAGCCAAAGAAAAAGCTTTTGAGCCTACTGGCACGGATCTGATTTTCAAGTAAGCAAAAATATAAGAGAGGAAGAGACTAAAACCAGAAGCTTTAAAAGAACTTAGGACAGAGTGAAGGAAGTGAGGCACCTTGGGGCAGGAGGAAGGTAGGGAGTGGCGTTCAACTTTAAGAAACAAACCAGCAAAACAGAAGCAGCATGTTCTTAACTTACCTGAGGGTTTCCTACCTAGCTGGTGAACAAGGGCTTCCTCTAAAGTGCTGAGCATAGCCAAGCCAAACAACTAGCTCAGGCTGGCCATAGACAGTAATAATTTAAATTAAAATTTGGATATGCTGGTAAGCAACCTGAACATCTGTAACAACTGGGAGAGCATGAAGTAAGGCAGATGGGAGGAAAGCATCCAAATGTCATGCTGCAACATACTTGAACCACAGGGCATAACAACTCAAAACTCTTGGGCCAAGGGAAAGCATCAGATGAGAGTCTAGATCAAATCTGGACAACTTTTGGGTGACAGGGGGTGCACTCAGGAAGGGAATGAGATGGTTTAACAAGAGCTGTGGGACTAACAGAATGAAAACCCAGCCAGCTTCTTCTCATCCCTACCCAGTTCAGATATAGTTATTTATCTAACAAGTCCTTGAAGACTCTTTCACGTAGATTCTCACATTTCATATTTAATTAGATGTATTCTAGTGGCAAATACACCTTTCTAAATGGAAAAAAATAGCTCACAGTTTAAAAATAAAATAAGTAATTATTTGTGGACCTAAAAAACAATCAAAGGTGCCTTCAAACACTACATGGAGGCTACAACCTTCTGTATTGGGCATGCCTTAGCACACCTGAGGTGGGTAGAACTTTTAATGCTTTAAAAACACAACTTGAAACAACTCAGAACAACTTCTGATTAGATTTATGTGAATAATCAGACAATCTGGGATCTTGATTAACAATACTTATTATTAAAGGGCAGTGATCTTTCATACACGTGCAACACTTTCATTAAGGAATTCAAATTAAGCTGATTCATCACCGCTACTGAAAAATTATGGCAGTTAAGTTGCCAACTGAGTCCCAAAGTAATGCTGAGGTATTGAATTCATTTTGATAAGAGAAGTGGGCTAAGGTTACACAAATTGTGTCACAGTTAACACATAAATGCTCTCCAGCTAGAATTAAAGAAATAATATTAATAACTTGATGCTGTCAAGATTTACATAACTAAAAAGATGTTAACATATCTCATTGTGATTACAGATAATGCAGTAATCAAGCAGGGAAGGTAAAAAAAATACACAGCATCAGGTATTTAACAGTAAAATCAAGGCATTATGTTCTCAAAAATTAAGTTTTATTAAAAAACAAAGTACAGAAACGTGCAGATCAGCACTCAGACCAAGTTTGTGAAAGACAAGAAGCAGAACCATAGAGTCTTCTTTAGTTATCCAAATAGCAACATATATATCAGGCCTGTTAAGTTTCATTTGCCTAAATTTTTTACACTAAGGCACATAGAGCTATTCATTCCAAGTAGTACAAACACCATAGGCATCAAAAAGCATGTTTTTGTAATATAGTTTCCCACTGTCCTGGTTTTGTTAAAAACAAGTTTCTCTTTTAGGGAATTTTCCCTGTCAGCTAAAGTCTTCTTACTAACTGCAGTTTTCCTGAAAGTTAGGTACATGTTTTGGTAGACATAGCAATGGAATGCAAGGTCATTGATAATGATGCATCCCACGAGATGTGCAAGCAGGAGGTGAACTGAAAATTGACCAACTAAAGTATTCCATCCCATTCACATCATACTTCCTATAAAAGTGGGAGATCACGAGGATCTCGTCCCTTTTCCTTATGGCCGACATTGGGAGAGGACCTTGCGAGTTGTCCCTGCGAACTGAGGCCTAGTGTCAGACTGAATCCAGCTCCGGTTGGCTGCGGAGTCCAGTCCAGGACTTCAGGTGCCGGCCCTACATCTGCCAGAGCAGTTGCCGGGAGTTTCAAGATTGGTTTTGTATATTTTGTATTATTTTCTCTATTTCTATTAGTAGCATTAGTAAAACATTTTTAATTTTTCCAGCTCTCTTCTCTCTGCCCTTCTTTCCCTCCCAATCGCCTGTCCTTAGTGGGAAGGGGGGAGAGGGAGGGGCTAAGGGGGGAAGAGCGGGGAGAGAGGGTTAACAATACATCTGCCACGGTTTTATTGTCACTCTGCAATCAAACCACGACACCCACAAAATTAACTGAAAAATCCTCCTCAACGTCTCTGACTTTGTGAGAGGAGAGATCAAGTAAGATTCATAAACCATTCCTCTGGTCCTACAAGGCCACTTACTTCACTGTGACACTTGTTTATGTTAAAATCACTGAGGTGGGTACTGAAACATCTCACATGTAAGGCAGTACACGTGCAGCTTTTCAGAGGTAGTGTTAACACTTTCATTGATCAATTGCTGTTCTTTCCTATCAGTAGTGGATATACTGTTGTGGCTATTGGTGCCCTCAGCTCCTGCTAGAGCCCCTCCCTTACAAGTTTTAGCAAAGGGACTGTCTCTCCTGGAGATGTGCTACAGTGTTCTGTGCCTAGAGGATCACACTGTGAACATAATCCAGAAATTGCAGGAAGGATGTTTTGGCACCATTCTGTAGAAACACCAAAAGAAGTGGGTCCTGCAGAAAAAACCTTCCATTAGCAGTGAAACCTTCATAATAAAGTATCATTCACTGCAATATTACAACTGTAAAGCACCAGACTCGTAAGACTCTCCACAACTTTTAAGCCATTGGGAAAATAGTCACTCACAATGATCCTGCCTGATGCTTTCTCCTCTGAAAACATACAGACATACTATCTGACAGCTAGTGTTTCAGGAAAAAAAAAAAAAAAAAAATTTAGACTTTTCTGAGTGACGGCCTACTAATGAGTTATCACAGAGCAGTACCCAGAAGGTACCTGGAGAGGAAGGCACAGACTTTTAATGGAAGACAAAATATCTCAACCAGTTAGATGGGATAAAGCACCAGGTGAGATTTCCTGCACAGAGCGCATCAGAACAGTAAACCTGGTACCCTACCAGCAGCAAAACATTACATATACTGTGAACAGTTTCTGCTGGCATCCGATCCCACTTTACTTTCTACCCTGAAAGGTCAGTCATGTCTTAGGTTCAGATAAAATTTATGATATCCCACCCCAAAGAAGGCTCTGCTTCACCAAGTGGTGGTTATACTGTTGTTTGTACAGCACTGAGATCCTTGGTGATGAAATAAAAATGCAAAGTAAGAGCTCTCTTTAAAGAAAGTTTTTAGTGTCTTGTCACTTTAGATCTTCTTAGGGGAGAACAAGAAGCAAATTAGGGCACAGTCAGGTAGGCATTCTGGTATAACCAGCTGTAATTAGTAGCCCACGTCAGCTTTCTAATTCCAGTTATTACACAAAGAGTTCACACTTGCACTAAGTTTCTCCTTGTATTTTGGGACCAAAAGGATCATTGAGATCATATTATCTGGCCTCTTTCAAGACAGCGATGAAAACTCTCACCTAGTCAAGTTGTGCAAGGAGTTCTTGATTTCTACTGCAACTCCAGAGCACCTTCTTGAAAGAAATTACGGCTTAACGCAAAGGACTCACAATTATTAAAATACTCTTATGGTGTTATACAGAAAAACATTCACTGATTAATGATCACGGCTCAAAAAAAGAAAAAATAAACCAAACAACAACCAACACATCACATCCAAGTGTTTTACTACTTGTTTCCCATTAGATTAGTCTTTAGCTTCCAACCACTGAGTATCACTGTGGTGAGAATGAGTAACCATACAATCAGAAGGACTCTCCTCTGAATATCATGCAAATTGTGGTTTCATCACTTTCAAGTTTTTCTTGCATAAATCAAACATTTGCTCACTGTGAGACACATTTGCCAGGTCTTCAGTTCTTCCTGTGGCTCTTCCGTGAACCCTTCTGCATTCAACAGCATCCTTTTTAGCTTGGTCTCCTAAAGATACAGGCTTATGAGAAAATGTTTTCTGTCTACATTTGGCCATCAATCTCTCATTGATGCTATTTTTGGATCAGTCGGTGATTTCCACAAGACTTGAAAAAGTGGTAGAGATCACAAAAGATACTCCAGTACTATGAATTTTGTTAAATCCAATGGCTGTGTAGAAAAGACAAGACCACTGGATGTCCCCAGGGGGAAGAGGGCTGCATATGGAGGTTTGGTGATTCCCTGTAGCCTTTGACTCTACAGAAACAGCGAGAGTCGGCCACCGCACTATGCCACCTCTTACCAACGTGATATTTAGGCCAGCAAGGCAAGAACTGGACAACACGGCTGTGATTGTCAAACAACTGAGAAGGTAACACCATGTGCAGCCAGTACATCTGCAGCTGTATAGTCTAGCTGAATTCTAGCCTCTGTTTGAATCTTGTACGAAATTATTACAAAACCATCAGCTTGGAAGCAAGTCAACTGCAAAATGAGTTAAAATTGATTGCAGATGCTACTGCCTCCAAAAGCACAGCCTCCTTGCCAATTTCTGTGCTTGTTAGAAGGGTATCTTGCATTTGCTTGCAAAATATTTCCCTTTTCTCTTTGTATTTGAGAGAACGAAATTATTAAAGGAGGAAGTCGCAAACTACCTTGTACAGTGGGAAGGAAAAGAGTGGGACAATAAAAATTACTCATCTCAAAGTGCTATTGAATTAAAAATATATATTAAAAGACATTTAATCTTTCCCACTCACAAGTTCTTTGTATGTTACAAATACGTAATTAACAACACAGATGAAATACTTTACAATCAGCTCTTACTGAAAATGCCAGAAAATGGCATCCAAGGCAAAGATTTACACCAAGAAGCAGGGGGAGGAGGGCGTACAGTAGACACCTGGTGATTTTAGCACTGTGGACTCTGGAAAGGACTTGGTCACAGTGCATCACCAGTTGTGCTCCCAGTACAATAAAGTATCCACAAACATGAACATGATTTCTAGCTCATCTGGATGGAGTAGGGAAAGAGATACTCTCTCATTATTGTCACATACACTGTCAGACTTCTTGCAACAACTTCCTCTCAACAAATAGTTCTGTGAACAATAAAGTGAATGAAGGGCATTTCTTACGTGTTGTGTACGATGTCTTTGCTCTTCTTATACTTGCAAAAACCCCCACCTTCAACACCTATGGCCCTGGGAACTCCTCTTTACCCTCCAGCTTCCCCTGTTCCTCTCATGTTCCCCATACTCCTTCATGTCCCCAGTTCCCTGTTCCGCTGCCTAAATACCACCTTGGCAACTGTTGCTCTTGGAGCAATCGATAAAAACTTGCAGAGAAAAGTGTGATTTGTAAATTGTGTCCCATCACATTGCCCCTTTAGAAGCTTCACTAGCATTGTTTCTTGATGGTGCATGCCACAGAAGCTGTGGGAATTCCAACAGTCATTCAGAATGAAACAGCATATAAATTTACCTTTGTATTATGCTAAATACTGTGTACTTTAAAAAGCCTTTTTATACAGGTCATGTTACAAGACAACAACTAATGTTTCCTAGGGCCCTACCTCAAACATAATTCAACTGCTCCAGCCAACCACCATTAAAAGTGATTAGTGAAGTAAAAACTTCAGATGCTTAGGGTACCGTGGGCATATCCAAGGTGGTAACAATTCACAGTTCTCAAAATCCATGCATCTCTCACAAATATGGATAGTTCAGGAATGCTCCCTAATGCCCTCAAGCCACCATAACACTGTGACCTCAAGCACATTTAGAAGCTAAAAATCATTTATCAAAAGGATTTATGCTTGAATAATTTGCTTCCATTTCCAATCCCAGACTATGTTTACTCTGTGTAAAATGGCAAGTACCCTCATGTTATTTAAACAGTGGCACTTACTGTTGAAACAGACTGACTTAGAAGAGTTACATTCCAGTCTTGAATTACAAATTCAGTTTTATACATGTTCTAGAGTCCTGTAATGACGATTCAAGCTCAAAATGGCAAGCACTTCAAAACATGTTCTGCTGGAGATGGACTAATGCCAAAGGGTCTAATCAAAGAAGTTGCTCTTGATTAGGATGACAGATATGAAGATACTTGTTTGTGATTGGTTTTGTCTGCAGTGTTTCTTCAATGCTTCTCCTCTGTTTATGAAATACTTTGTTTATTCCAAAGAAGGGTCAAACTGATACTTCATTTAGTGGGAAATCTGGCAGCAGGAAGACATGGTATATGGGCAGGTTTGATGGAGAGTGAGCAATTTAAACTTGACTAGGGCTACAAAACAGTTAAGAGAAGTTTAGGGGGCAACGGAGAAGCAAAGCGGGGAGAACTATGTAGATGGCAGAAAGTGTAACCTCAGTGCTGCCAGAGTTGGAAGGAAAAAAACCCCCGTACTATGCTAAAGCCTTGGACAAAGATACATATCCATTTCTTTTCTCTTCCCCTCCCTACTCCCCAACATCTGCAGTATTGCAGCACTACATGATAAAAATACCAAATACTCTGTGATTTAATCTCTGAGCAATTCTGCCCAACCAGTTTGTTATGAAACACATACAAGAGTAAAAGCACGACCAAGATGAAATCTTGCAGGAAAAGGCGCAGCTTGATGCAGGGTATGCTTTCTAGAGAAAGGAGATTGTGACACATTTTAATGGATACATCAGTTTATTGAAAATGAAGCCTTGAAACCACTTTATGCCCTCATTAGCATTCCATACTAGCAGCAAACAGAAATTGAAATTTTTCAAAATACTATGAGGTGACTTGATTGATGCATACATTAAACTAGCCTGCAACACCATTTTTTTTCCCTGATTCCAGCTTGTATTTCAGGCAGGAAAATAAGCTTCTTTTGACCCTGAAGTAAGTTCAAAGCTCGCTGTATGATGCATGTCTCTGCAACAGAGTAGAAACTTCTCTAAAGCAACACAAAATATATATTCTCTAAACCTGGAAGCAGCAAACCCAAGAGGCAGGGTGGCTCAGGGACCCATTCGGAACAGAAGCAGAGAGCACTGAGAGCTGTAACACAGTGGGAAGGGCACCCGCTGCCAGCCCTGGCCTTGGGCCACTTCCAGACACAACAGGAGCAGCAAGTCTTGCACCAGGCCAATGTACCATCAGGAGCCCAAGACTGAGCACTGCTGCCTCGCCCAGTAACGAAACAGTGTCATCAGCTCACTGACTCCATGAGAAAACACCTCCTGGTCACTGCTGACTTTTTTGCAGAACACCGCCTCTAATTTAAAAAAGACAGTATGGCACATCACACTGAAGGGAGGAGCAAACCCTTCTCTACACCACTGACAAGTAACAAGAGTCCACACGCCACCACCACCATCTCTTAAAGAAAACTGGAATGCTATGACAGATTAAAGAACTTCCACCAAGATAATGGGTCCCAAAGTGTTTTTCATTAAAATGGCATTCAGAAAAAAAATACATCACAAAACAGCACAGAAAACCATTATCCAAAACTTTAGTGGCTACCCTTCCTGCACTCCTGCTTTCCACTCTTATTAGCATCAGAGCTAGGACAGAAAGCAGACAAAATATGGTCTTCAGTGCTATAGATACAATATAGCCACACATCTCCAAGTTCTGCCTTTAATCCAACCCTTTAGACAGTTTTTTTACCTTTTCCTGGGATCTGATGAAGATAGTTATCTACAGGAAAGTAAGCGAGCTCCAATGTAAATGAGAAAAGCAGGAAACGAGCTAGTCAGTAAAGGAAAATTCTCAGATGACTCAAGGATGATGACTGCATGTTTTAATGTTATAAAAAGCATTTAAATATATTACATGATTCAAGGACTAGCTGTGCTCCTGTAGTTTTTCAAGGTGTCTCCAAATGGAATCACAGGTGACAACAGCAAACCTTCACCAGACAAGATGGGATCATGACCATGTTTTCCTCTTATGCTTAGATTAGGATGTAGGTTGGATCCACAAGCAGGAATGGTTGTTATTTCAGCCCTTCCGACTAGATTTGATATATGTGGCTTTGCCTTTCAGGAGCTGTGACCAGCAAAACAGAGGCTGACTCTCTAAAATTGTCAGAATAGAGTATCATTTACCTTAACCTCAGAAACATCACATTGCATAAGAGAATTTTAAAGAGTTACATGAAGTCAGACTGATTTAGGGCAATGGTGGCCAACCTGCAAGCAATGTGCTGCCCACACCACTTTCCAGCAAAACTCATGGGTGAGGAAATTCAAATGTATAATGTGAGTGGTCAGAGAGGCAGGTCAGCTGCTGCCCACTGCGTGCGCTGTGCTCGATTCACATGGCAGAGAAGGCTGGGGAACCGTCACCCAGTCCCAGCACTCCCACCCCTGGGCAGAGATCCTCTGCTTAACCAAACTTGACAAATGACACCTTCCTCCTTATCTTCCTCTTCCTCTTAAGAAGGGCTTTTAAAAGCTCTTAAATGCCCACAGCTCAGTCACTGTTCTCTTAATGGCCCCTGAAGTGTTTATCTTAGGGATGTCATATCTACTTATTGTTTCCTTTCCTCCTTGCTCTTGCAAACAGCCCATTTAACTTCGTTCCACATGGTCAGAATACATCTTGTAGAGCTCTCTAGGGATCTGCACAGCATTTAAATAATAAATTAATGCGGAGCAGCCATGTCTTCCACACCAGGTCTACAAATGCTTCATTTAACAAATAAAATTTCAGAATTGCTAATGGATTTTGTAGACTCATTAATTGCTTGCTGGAAAACTGTGTTACAGCATACGAAAGACAGCAGTGGCTACTAAACCACATACGTTTTTATTTAGCTATATAGATTTACTGGCATGGGAGAACAAAAGGAGGGGGGGTGCTCTCCAAAGCAGATGTTTCCAAGATTTTTTAAACCAGGAGACAAGACATAAGACAACACTTAAAGAAACAGCTGGGGACACTGAATAAATACAGACATTTAAATGCGAGTAATTACATACACATGCTGGAATTCTCAAAGGAAGATCAGGGAGCCAGGCTCCCAGCTCATGCTGACTTTCAACAGGAGTTCAGCAGCCTGTTCCTTCAGGCATGCTGGAAGTCAGATGTCATCTTGCTAAATACGGAACACTGCTGCTAAATGTTGCCTCTAGTAGCTTAACCAGAGCAAAACCTACAGATTTCTACACAGCTATCTGCAGGAACTCTCCTATTAAAAAAAAAAAAAGGAATGCATATATCTGCTGATCCTGGCCTGTGTTGCTTTGCAAGATGAAAGTTGTCTGGACCAGCCCAAAGACCTTAAAGCCTCTGGGAAACCACCTTTCTGTGCTAAACACTGATGTGCTGTGCAGAATCCGCTTTAACAGTGGTGGGGAAAGGTTTACAAAAGGTCTAGGGCTCCTTTCTGAGTACTTTTGTTGTAAAGCAGGAAGGATATCTGTATACAGAAAGTGGTGTCTCCGGAAAAAAAGTTAGAGGAAAGTACATGCCATTGTTTTTCAGAGGTATTCACAGAATATGGGTACACACACTCCGGTGATGACTTAATTCAAACACTTCAACCTGGCATGGCTGCAGAAGGCGCATCCTTCCCTGGTCCCTGCAGCTTATTTTTCTTCCTCTACATTAGAGAAAAAGAATAGTGCAGTTTCTAGCATGCACAGTATTAAGGCCTGATTCAGCTTAAAAAACATGAGGGGAAGAAAAAATTAAAATACACCATTGCTCAAGCAGCTGCCAGGAGCTGTGTGTCAGCACAAAGGGGTGGGTATGGACACGAGCTGCAGGAAGCATGGGAAAGTCTTGACCGTTTATTTCCACAGCCTTAGTAACTTAAAATATTCATAAAATTGCAGACAGATTTCTGACAGGTAACAAACCACTTAACAAGAGATGACCTTCATTTTACAACCAGTGGAAGGTGAGGCCAGATGTTGGTAGCCACAAGAAGCAGCTGACTGTGCAGAGGGTCAGGAAGGCTGTGGCTGTAAAGAGCGTGGAGGAAGACAATGTGAGATCCTTTGTGAAGGAAAGAGAGAGGAGAAGCCAGAACCTACTGAATAAGACTTGCTGTTTCCTAGCACTCAAGATGCACTACATGGCACAACAGTAGTTAGTACAAACGCAGTTACATGAAGTTACCAGGCTGCCAAGTCCATACATCTTGTCTTTCATCTGACAAGCACTTGGGCAAAGGTCTGTGCTCAGCAGGCTGTAGGCCTGCTCTCTCTGTAGAAAGTGAACATATGACACATCAAGAGCCTGCATCCCGAGTCGTGTAATGGGGACACGAGAGACTTACAGAGACTCAGCTGACAACTCAGTGCCCAAGCCAGTCCCCAGGACCATCAGGGTTCACAGCAGATCCACAGAGGGAGCCCACAAGTAGCAACGTTTTCCCAGAAAGAGCGGAAAAAGTGAGAGTTGTGGTTCTCACAGAGGATGACAGCAGGAGCCGCCAGGAGACACAAGAAGTCTGAGTGTCGTGCCTGCATCTGTACTGTCAGTGTAACTTTAAAATCCACTAATGCTTCTCCTTATAATCTCTTTTGCAGAGATTCAGTTTGGGAGATTGTGCTGTAACAGCTGGCAGAGACTAGCCCTCCAGAGGCCCTCTGATGAAGCATAACAGCTTAGTGGTTTAGGGCTAAATGAAAGTACTGAATGCTACCTAAGGAGAACCTATTAGGTAACAGTTTTTAAAACTGTGTTTTTGTTGCTTTTGCAGAGGCTAAGAAAGCTAATGTGCCTTTTGCATTTTAAAATAATTCATTACTTAATGTTCAAGAGCTTAGCACTCAACAATTTTAATTTGCCCTCCCATTCAGATGAATTTTCCCATCCACCCATCCAGCTAAGTCTTCACGGTGTGCTCCATGGGACTGGAGGCTGGCTCAGCAAGGCCCCAGCTGCTTTTGAGGATTTCTGGAATGCAGAATGGGCACAGGCTCATAGAGCACATTGGTGAACACCTATGGCTCAGCTGGTAAGAAAACTGATCTTTATTTTCTGGATAGGTAAAAAAGTTTCCTAATTAGCCCTAGTCTTCATTCAGCCTGAAACTGTCTTTGAAAGAAAAAAAAAAAAAAAAAGCACTATTCTGGAGCTTAAAAAAGCATGCACCTCCAAGGTATTTGCAAACAGTTGCCCACTGAAAGCAGCTTTAGTTCTCCTTGCAGATCTGAATTGTTTAACCGGTTAGATCCATGAGGCCATTTGCAGGGTAGTGTTTATCATTCTTGCTGCAACAAGTTCATGAGCCATCCACAAGAAAATCACTTATCTTTACAAAACTTAGTCGGAAGCTGCACTACCCTAATACACCCGGTCTCTGCTTTTCACTCATTAACTACCTATAACAACAGTTCTGCCTCCTCTACCTCTGCTGTTCTTCCCACTAGCAAATTCCAGCTACACAGAAATTTAGCTGAGCATTCCTTAATTACTGCACTCTCTTCTTACATGCCTAAGCATTACAGGCATACTAGCTATGAACAAACCTGAACAAGATTTCAGATCATGTGGAAAAATGTTAAGAGCTGCAGTTTGCTGTGTAACTTTCTAAAGCAAACAGTGCAGCATGAAGAAAATGCTGGACTACATTCTGAACTGCTTCCCCCCGATCTGCCCAATATAATAATTCCCCTTTCTTTTTCTACATCATTCCCTTTTCTTTCTTATTCATAAGACACACTGCCATGAAAACCTGCACCAATAGAAATACTTACTCTAGAAATACTTTTATTTTCCAGTTCCCTTATCTAAACTGCTAAGCTTTACTCTCACTTACCACTCAAATAACAAATACCTATGAAAACTAGCCAGAGCCCAACAGAGTATCCAGGTCAGCGACAGAAGATGACAATGGAAAGGTGGCTTCAGCAGACAAAAGCTTGCTTGGGCTCTGATTTTTTGTTTCTAAGAACCAAGGGATGGATTTAAATCAAGATAAACTCTGAATTGTATGATTCAGTGGGTAAAACCTCAGGATTCTTCTAACATTTCAGCTACTACATTGTATTTATTGAACAATGCCTTGCAAATCACAGTTACAGAATGCTTTGCAAGCCAATTTAAGTATTTGCATTGTAGAAAGTGAATGAAATAGTCTTCAAATCAAGGCCATACAGACAAAAAGTGAATACAGATTTAACACGTGTCTGGTCAAATGAACAGAAAGGTAGAAAAACGTGCTGCATGCTGCCATGTTGTTAAAGTTGTCATTGCCTTATTGCTTTTCATGAAGCAAGAAGCTGCATATGTTACATGTTAAGAGGGACCTTTTCAGACACCTCTTTCTAGTATTTCAGGAATTTTACTGAAAAATCCATTGGTACTATAATGTTACCAGGACACATTTAACTGAAGACAAAACCTTTAATAGAAAGCTGGCTGTGGCATGGCATACTCTCTCAGAACAAAACAAAGAGAGGTGAACACTTCTGAAGGTCCTTCAGTATACCACCTAACTATTCAAAACAGACCATGGTGAAGGTGGAAGGATGTTCTAGTTAACCTATATTTGCAGAGTCCCAGACATCACAGGATCTTAACCCACAATTAGGCTTCAAAGGATACAGGCAGAGGCCTTTGTGGCCGTATCACACCACTAAGGAGAAGTATCACACACTTCCAGAAAGACCAAAGGGGAAAAAAAAGAAAATCAGGTACTCAGGACAACTGTGCTCCTTTTCCCTCTCTACACACAGTCTCCTCCAGGCCTATTCTGAGGACAGTCCAAGCTTACTGATAAGCCCACTGCCCTGTATGCCCCACACACATTTACTCTCTCCCACAGCAGAGATACAGTGGGGTAGAAAGACAAGAAACTGCTTCTTCCCACTTTCCATTTCCCCCTTTCTTGCAAAGCCCAAGGACCTACAGCAATACAAGTAACACTTGAACATAACATGCCAGCCTAGGACTTGGAAGATGCAGGTTTAAACCCTGATTTCTCAGAATGCATGTGATCATCATCACTTGGTCATATTCAAATTTCACAATGGAAAGTGACACAATAGGAGTCCTCAGGTAGTAGTTAAAAGGAAGACTGGGCCTTCCGGGTGGTGCACAGCTATACTGACACAGAAGATTTTGTTCTGAACGAGGTACAGCTCTGTCCCGGTAACATCACGCCTTGTGCCAGTAAGTCCACTGGAGCTCAGAGCCTACACAGCAACTTGCATCAGACTGTCCCTGTTATTCACTGTGCCTCATCACAGGAGACTGCAGAGAGAAAAATTTCAAATGTAGCTACCTGCAGCGCGCTGGTAGAGCCTGGATGGCCAGAGGGTACATGTACAGGCACGCAAGATCACGCGTCCCAGCACATCCTTGTGTCAACAGTGTGCCTAGCAGGATGGAGGTCAACCACATGGCTCATGGCATTTGTTAAGAGACCCTGGATGTAAAGACTGCCATGACAGCTTGTTAACAAAGCCTCAGCAAAGACGGTAATGAAATGACGTCAAATACTGGTCTGAAAAGAGGGCTGGTGAGAGCTTTCCTGGCAGAGCATTTTTTTCTATTGACACAATTGCCAGATAGCTAGAAACGTATGATGCCAGCACTCTGATTTCTACAGCTCTTCTGCCAGACAGATAACACAAAGTGGACTCCTGACAGAAGCCACTCAGCTCTGCCGCTGCTCCTAAAGTGGCCACCTGAAAGGTTTTGGTGTGGTCAGAGAGCAATGGCCTTCCAGACTCCTCCAGGAAGGCAAAATCTTGACTCCCATCAGAGTCATGCAGCTTCTAGGTTTCTATTTGTCTAAGTGAGACTGGAAAGTTTATTCTGAAGCTGCTTTAATAACTGACAGCAGACTTTTGTTTGCTAAGTCAGCTCTGTAACACTGTCACCACGCAAGTTCTACAAATTTGCTTAGATGGTATGGTCCTTAATGCAAATCAGAAGGACATTCATATTATCCTTTGATGTCTTTTTAGTATTTATGCCATGACTAAATTGGATGAGTGATTTATTAACGTATAAGAATATTAGGAAGAAAATTATATAGCTTATGTGGAGAGAATCTGTGATTTGACAGAAGGAGAAGAGAAAATGAAAAAAACCTTCGCATCCTTTAAATTCATAAGGATATCACTGATAAAGAACAATTAGTATCCAATCAATGTTTTGACTCCTTCAACTATTTTTAAATAAAGCATTGCACACTATCTGTAATTAGTGTGTTTCTCATAACTCTGTAGTTACATTTCAAATCCTACCGTGTTGCAAGCTTATGGCAGATGACACCAGTGTCTGTTATGACTTCACTCAGTCTCAGCTCGAGATGGACCTTCCCCTGAAACACACCAAAAACACCATATGAAAAATCAGTTTTATGCATAGCCAGGTACACCACTCCAATGTAAAGCAAGTCACTTAATGCAAGTAATTCCAGAAGGAGTTTAAGTAATAGCTGTATAGCTAAGGTATTTCATCTACTAGAGGATTCAGATTAGTAGCCATTTCATTAAGTTTCAGTCCATAATTCTCACCATTATCTTATCTCTGTATGTTTTACTAAATGAGGGATATGGAATGTCTGTGAGCTGACATAACATATTGTTGGAGCTTTATCTATATTTAGTACTTCAAATATTAAGCAAAGATCTGCAACACAATCATTGAAAAGATATCACAGCAGTGTTATAAATGAATACCTACATATTTTAAACATTAGAAAAATAAAAATTATTGAACAATATAAGCTGTGAGACGAGTATCAGTAAAACTACATTGGGCAACTAAAAAAACAGTTCAACCATATTGCTAGCATTCATATAATCTACTATTACAGTCTTCAACTCCTTACCATCACATTAACTTTATTATGACTTGAGCCAAAATGTTATGTTCAAATATGCTAAGAAAATAAAGTCAATCATGAATACAAACTGCATTCCTTCTATTAACTCTACTGCATTTCTAGACATGAGGATCCACTCCCACTGGCAAAAACTCAGCACCATTCTTACAGTGTATACATGGTAAATGCAAAATACATGTTATTATTGATTTATTCTTGACATGCCAGCACTACCTGATCATTTTGTACAAATTATCATGGCCAAAATTGAGTCATTCATCTTCATAACCACCTCCCTCCACCCTTTTTACCAAAGGACCCTAAATTGCACCCTGCTAGTTAGTCAGAGTTCTAACATGAGTCTCATCTTTGACTCAGATCTACCTCAACTCATACAATCCTTTCACAAGATCTTCCAGATTTGGCCTTTCCTCTTTTTGCACATGACCAGAACTCTTGCCAGAGACTTCCCTGTCTCCTCTGCCTAGTTACAGCAACCTCCTGCTCTGTGAGGATGTCTATCCCGCGTAACAGAGGAGGGTGAAGACCACACCCTGGCCTCAAGTTGCACCTACGGTGCTAGGATCTACTCCCTCTACAGCAGATTTGTCACCAGCTTTCGTCCAGACAACAGTCCAAAGCAGCGCAGGGAGTGCCGTAACTATTAAGTAGCACAGACACGCAGAAGTTCAGTTCAAGCTCATTCTCTAGTCATTTTACATTTAGCAGTCTAAATAAAGACTGAAGTCAGCGCATGAATGCTTGTCCTGAAGAAGCCTGTGAGAGATTCTGTTACTTACTGCAAGAGTGATTCTCTCCCCTTCCTTGTGCACGCCTTTCTCGGTACCACACTTCACACTTACCTGCATTTCACGCTTCTACTCCTCAAACCTCTATCACCTACTTGTACATTCAATATTCTGACTCAGTAGTGGTTTTTTCTGTCTAAGGGCTGTAATATAGGCCTTTAAAGTACATGCGGCAGATGATAATGGTGTTTGTCCAGAAAACAAGAAAAAAAAGACCTCTCCAAGCTGTGTAAAAGCCCACGTCGCGGAGGTAATGCAGCAGCTCGCTGACATTTTGAACAGGGAAAGACCCAAATGTGTGTGCGAGTTTAAAACGATGGTTCCTGCCAGGTGTCTTTTGCATCATCTCAAACAAAATAATAAAATCAAACAATGCAAGACCCAAACATGTTGCATCTGGCTATCAGACTCCTGATTCTTCAGGTCCGTTTTAGCAAGACATGAATCCTCCTTCACCCTGTCAGCATGTGCAAATGTCAACACTTGTAATTTTCTTTTAAACTGAAGCCTGTCCCCATGAATAAGAGAATTTATCTGCACAAATGCGTAAAGCTGCTTCTAGACCCATCTATTTAAGACTCAGTACCACTGAGTGCCCATTGCATCCATGTGTAACAGCACTAAGCACACAACCAGCTGAGAACTCCGGTTAAGCGGGACGGTTTTCTGGCTTTAGCTTTATTACATTCTCCCATACTCTTCGCTGTTCTCTCTTCCACTGGTCACTTTTTATCACAGGAGCTAAACCACTAGTCTCTGGAGATCAAGTTTATGTTATGAACCTGTAAAAACACTGCTGCCACCTTCGTTGATATCCTGCATATTACCTTTACCAGAGAAACTGACAGTAATACAAGTTTTTCAGAAATTAAGAGACAGGAATAGAGATGTAGGAAGTCTAGAGAAAATATTCCTTTGTAGGAAAATACCAAGAAGGTACAATAATGTTTTTATTGAAATATTTCTGGTCATCTTAAACAAAGGTGAGACTGACCTCTCTCAGGAAAAAAGAATGCTCCAGTATGCTTAAGTGAGCCTGAATGCAAACTTACTTGCAGTGCCAATTTGCTCAGTCTCAGACTGTTATGGAAGCTCCCTGGTTTAGAAATTAAGCTGTGAAAATCTTTTAAAGTCAGCAGTATTTCACTTATTTCCCAGCTACATTAAGTACAAAAATGTAGCGCTGCCTCCTTTGGGCCAAGAGCCATTTCTTCTTGTAGGTCTCATTTTTCTCTTGTTAAGATTTAAAAATGGTCAGCCGCTCAAAAAGTGACTCAAAGCTTCAGACAGCAAAACAGAGGTCACGGGATCACTGGAATCAGCAGCCGTATGACTGTTCCCAGAACCCTCCTTGCTTCCAATTAAAAACTCTAATACATGAATGCATTCAAATAAGGTTACACTAACATACTTGCAGGCTTAATTCACAGGAAATAACTCCTACATAAACAGAATGCTTTGTCCCAAATCAATTATACCATTAGACAAAACTTAAGGATTCACCAGAATAAATTTAATCCTGAGCAATGCCACTAGTTGGCTTACAAAATACCAGATAACACATTTTTTCAAAGGGAAGACAAAAAGCTAAGTAGTGAAACAGAATCAAAATAAACAGTTCATGTAACCAACAGAAGGTAAACTGATCGCCTCTACTGGATTAAACGTACCACAGAAACAGGAAGTTGCCAACATCTTTATTTACTGAGAATTTATAACAAAGAAATTTTTATTATCAAAAGAACACTGCAATAATAACAAGAGCCTCCAATTGTACCAGGTGTGCAGAGTTATTGATAACATCTACAGCAGGAAAGATAATGCGGCAGGATAAAAAGTATGTTGTCCCTGTTTTACAGCTGACACAGTGTCTTGGTCCTGCTCAGACACAATCCCAGTTGCAGAGACTGGGATCGAGTCCAGGATCAGCCCCAGACCTGTGTTCTGGCCACAAAGTTTTCTTCCTTCAGCGCAGAAAAAAAAAAAACTCAGAGAAGAAGCTGGAAGCTTGACAACTTTGAAGCAGAAAGCATTAATTACTAAAAACATCTCCATAAAAAAAAAACAACACTTCAGGATGTTCCTAGAAGCAGCTATCATTATCATACCCTTCACATTTGGAAGGGTAGGACATTTTCAAGGAACAAGCTGAAGGGGTGCCAACTCCACTGCTGAACGCTTCCTTTTTTTTCACAAACTCCAGCTGATATGGATGGGTGGGTTCACAGGTTGTATGTCCTCTCTAATCACATCTAACATCACATAATGGGGCCAGACAGCTGCCACTGTTCAGTTCTTGATTAAAGAAGCCATCAGTAGATTCAATTTCTTGTAGGGAAGGAGATAGTATTCAACAGGAAACCAGTAATAAAAAAAAACTTTTAGAAGGTCTGAGGAAAAGAAATTATACTATGCTTGTTAAATATCCATTTTACTAAAATAATGGAATTGAGTTCCAGTCTTGTTAACATTCTCATAATACTAACAGGTATCAGGAAGAACTACACACACAGTTATCTGAAAAACAAACTGAAATGGATCTTAAGCTTGCAAAGAAAAGAAAGAGCAGAATCAAGGTCCTGTTTTTATAGGCACAGGAAAAGCCAGCATCCAATCACCTCATTTCTCCTTGTGGAATGCAGCTGTGAGTGACTGCGGGCTCAAACACAAGCAGACAGACAGTTGTAAAGTAAGTAAAAGTATACAAATGCTGCCTACCTGTATCATGTTTTCAGCAGTTGCAAGTTTGCAGTTTAATTTAAACACAGTGTCTTGAAGGAGAAAACACATGACCACAGATTACCCTAAAATTATTCCTATGACACTGTTCTGCCACCCTGGCGTGAGGCTGTTCCAGCATCTTGAGCAAGCGGTGGGCCTTACTTCGCAGCAGCGTTTGCAAAGCCACCAGGACTCCGCTGGGAGCCATGTCCCAGCGCGGTTACCTGCACGTGTTTTGGCCTGGAATCTGACACACACCACGTGATCCAGCGACTGTGTGTCCGTTCCGATGCAACATCTGATCCAACTCCAAACAGAAGCAATCTGGTTTTTCAGGGAAAGAGTTACAAAAAAACCAGCAAGAAACACTAGGAACTTCTGTGTTCTAAGGCTACAGTGAACGCCCAAAAGACTGACAGTCTGCCTAAGTTCAAAAGACAGGAGCCATATCTACCCAAATGACTTAAATCATATCTTTAAGGAAGTATCAACCAGATCGCCATTATTTTGTTACCGCGAAACAGTTTTCAGAAATCTTCCACTTTCTAAAAACAAAGAAAAATAATAAGTCTTCATGTTAATTTTCAGCAAAAACATACAAAATATACAATCTGCTTGCTTTAATATTAAATATCAAGTCAATTTTCTTCATATACAGGGCTCGCACGGCACTGTAATTCTCTTCTACAAAAGAACAATAGATGATATCACAGAAAACTCCTAGAAAAGTTATTTGTCTGCTATTAAACCTGCTGGACAAGAGGTTTGTGGTCACCCACCATCCTACTTCTCACTAGCCTACCCAATTTTGCCGGTGGACTTTCTCCTCCAAGGTAGGAGTGCATCTGCATGGAAGTTTTCCAAACATTTATTCCACATGGGGACCCTTATCTCAGCACAGATCCCCAGCCTCATCAGCTCTGCAGCTCACCTCAACTCTGCTCATTGCTCAGGAGTGTGGAAAGAGGGATCGGGACCAGCTTTTGGCTCTTAACTCCTCCTCCTGCTGGTACAGAGTGACTGTTGGCAGCCTCACCCCAGCTCTTGGAGATGGAGGAGGGAGGAGATGTAACAGGGACAAGTTGTAGGACAAGACTATGCTAAGCAGGTGACATGAACCACAGCCCATGACTAATGCCAGCTCCTTATTATTTGGCATCTCATATTTAGGACTGCGATACCCTTGATATGTTCTTTACTTTCCCCTTGCTGCAAGTTGTCTGGAGAAAGGAGCACTGGAAGAACTCAGTGCTGCGCACAGACCATTCCAAACTACAGGATAACCTGTGCTGTTGCTTTCTTTGACTTTCCAAACTTTATTTCAGGATACAGCAAATGTCTACTTTGAAATCCTCTTGGGCAACTTCGAGATGTCACTTTCTGGCACTGGTGAAGCTTAAAAGCAAACAAAAAAACCTGACCCAAACTTTAAGGGCTCACTGCCCATGAGGGAGTGGGAGAGATAAGACCAAGGGTGCAGCAACCGCTTCAGGTAAATCTCACCCTGCAGTTTTACCAGCAGCCCCGCACAAGCTCACAGCCTAACTGCAGGGTCGATAGCAGAAGGAAGAGTTTGTTTGCTGTCTGCATTTGCCACTTTAAGAGCTGCTCCTTCCTTTAGCAGCAGGCAGCAGGTGGCTGGGAAAGGTCTAAGGATCACGCTCCAGACTGCAGGCTGCCTGCGGGACCACAGCGCGGTACATGAGAATCTGGAACAACATCCACTCTATCACTGAGTGCAACAGCTCTAGTGACCGCTGCATGGATTCAGAAATGCCAGGCAAAGCAGAACTGATGTCTGCTTGGTCTCCATATGTGCAAGCATGTCAGAGTTGCTCAGTAACTGACAAACATCTTCAAACGGCACAATGTCAGCCTTCCTGTTTGTCTAAAGGAAGAATGCCTCCATACAGTCAAAATCCCTATAATTTGTCATGTTTTCCTCTCAAATACTTTGATGCAATACAATATGTAGACAGTGTAAATAAAAGCCACCTGGCTTTCATTTCCCCAAACTGTGTTCTGCAGATACAGAATCCAGGTATGTTATTTTGAAATAATATAAACTTGTTATACAGAAGTAGGTGGTCCTTACTACATGCCCTGTTACCAACTAGGCTTTTTAAAAGTAACAGACCAAAACCGGATAGACTGTCTTATCCCTTTAGGCTGATAAGCCTGAATACAATGCTCTTACATTCACACAGGGAGGAAGTCTTGCCACAAAGCCGGATCTGGTCAATAACTGGTCTTTTCGTTTATTACAAACATTATTTACCATTGTTGACACATTATTCAGTTCTCTGAAATAATTTTTCTGGTAGGCTTATAGCTTTGAAAATCTTTCCACCCTATCAAAACAGAGATCTCATCTATTTTCAAAACAACTCCAAGAGAGAAACCTAAAAGCCACTGTTCATAAAACAGAGGGTAACACCCATTTATTTCCTGTATGTGGTGGAAAGCTGATACCAAACTTGGAACCAGGTTCTTCTTTTTACAATTCGCATATACTCATGCTTACGGTAGGTGATACAAAATGCATCAGTGACTCATCTTCAGGCTAGAAGCATTTAAATACCTACACAAAGATAGTTAATGTCAGTGTTGGACAATGGGCATGTAATGCTCTTAAGTGTTTAATTGAGTAGATAATTCTGTCAGTCACTGGACTGAAACAGCCCTATACATCTGCTTCTCAAGACAATTTGCTCAACCTAGTTTTTCTTAATAATATAGATTTGAAGATCAGTAACTATTAGCATCAGAGCCATTCCAGTTCAACACAATTTGCTCGACATATATAAAAGGCATTGATTTATACAGAACAGTAAGCAGGCAGATACGGGAGAGACGGTGGCAACCTTCACAGTATTATGAAGGTAGGGTGAAAGAAAAACAACAGTAACACATTTCCAGCTTCCTCTGCAGATCTGGGATAATCTTCTCTAACTGTCACACAGGACTGAACGGAGAAGAGCTAATTCAAAAGCTTGCGGTGAAACCTTGGCTCTGCTGAAGCCATGGCAAAACTCCCACTCTGGCAAGGCCACAATTTCATTCATGAAGCCCGACGCTTGGGATACAGATTCTGCATTCAATGGGAAGGTGCTGACAAAGGAGGAGAGCTTTCCTAAGAAGCACAGAGTGGCCTGGATACATTCTTCTAGCTGATATACAGGCAGCATTTCAGAGCCTGTAGTGACTTCCAGCAGAACAGAAGGATTTTAGGTGTACTCTCCAAACATACCTGTAAGTCATGTTTCCCACTAATGATGCATAATCCACGACCTGACATCCATATCAGTCCATACTCACGAATGGGCATGTTTAATCAACAATAGTCAAAGGCCTGTGTAGGCAAAATGCTAATGTGGTGGAGGAGGAGGAAGGGCTCTTGGTATCTGAAGAAAGTACATCCTAATATCATCAAACCTTTTGCACAAAGCTTTAGGTACAAAAGGTTAAAATGGGAGACAATTTGCTTCCTCAGTGATGGTTATCTGTCCTTTATATGCCTTTTTTTTTTTTCTTAAGCTGATAGCCAAATAGATATGTTTCACACACTTCAAAGTTCTTATGAGGAGGAAGGGGAAATCAGCAATTTTCAAGTTTTTATGTCAGATTTTTTCACCCCCAACAATGAGTTTTACATAAGACCTTGAGCATGACTGGCTTTGGGAAAGCACTCTGTCATTTAATACTGAGAACTCAGCTGTAAGAGAACGTGACCATTTCACATTTGTCAGTGCTGTGGAGGAAGTAACTCAAAGCACACTTGAAAAGAGGAACTTTTAATGCAAGAGCCTGCACAGGAAAACACATCAGAATGATCTAACTCTCATTGCATTTATCCTCTGCTTTGGCATATACAGACTACATGGTTTGGAGTATGCTGGTGTATTTTGATATTAATCAGAACGTCTCTGGATCTTTAATTGCTCCACTGATTACATGCACACGAAGGGTATTTGGGTTGCAAAGTTCAATCTTCACAACACAGACTTGAACAATGCAGGGCTGAAGTTACTGTGAAAAAAATGAAGGGGAAAACTACTCAAAAACAGGAAAGGCCTTTTAAAGATTGCATGTGCACTGGGACTTAAATTCCACTGAGAACACATGGACCATTGAGAGCATCTGTCAGCTACAGCCCCAGGCAAATATCTGAATCAGTTACTGTTGGGTAAACTTCTGCATGTGAAGAAAAGGCAAACATTAATGGATCGAGAGAGCACACAATAGCATGGCAGTTTTTGCTTTCAGTCCTCAAAAAGCATGAGAAGGAGAATATAGAAGGTCCTGAAAGACAAATGACTAGTAGAAGAGAGACACATCCCATAGGATGTGTGCAACATCACGTTTTTACTGACTTCAAACAGCTTAAAATTTGTGTCTTCTGTTGCTGGTCCCTCCCCTCCAGCTGAGGCTGCCTCATTGTTCATTGTGTATTTCAATGCAAAAGTTAAACCATTTTCAGGAATGCTCAATTCCCCGCTTTACCTCCCACCGAAATATTTCAGTCCTCGTCCTGTTAAGACACTGGGTGTTTAGCTCTGGGCATGGTAATGTCCCACTGAGGAGCACAAACCCACCTGGTTACAACTTCATACTTTTGGAACAAGTTTTCCAGTCTGGAAAGTTAAGCCATGAATTATGCACTTAATGGCTGCTGTCAAGTTTCATTCTGCATTCTATAAAATAAATCTTCCTGATAGCATTTAACATGGTTTAGTATATTGAAAAAGGAAACATTAAGAAATCATGTCATTTCATATTTGTATGCCAAATACCAACACGGTTTTGCTGGAGTTTCATAATTTGCTTTCCACAGAGCAGCTTGAACTTAACCACTTATAGTGCAACTGTTGTTTCATCACTCAGGCTATATCTGAACCGCATTCAGGGTATACACCAACAGGACCACAGCAGACTATGCAATACATTATTTTCAAACTAGCAAGAGCAAAACCAGCCAGTAAGATGTGAGGGCATTGATTTACCAACAAAATACAAGTTTGTCAACCCCAAGGGACAATTACAGCCCCTTGCAGCACAACACAGCACTGTTTTCTGACGGCTACAGTTACCCACTCAACTCAGTTGATGGGAAATTCAGGTGCAGCTGGTTATGCTGATTATCTGAACCAGCTTGTCAGATCAAAGGATGAACCAAAGCCACAAAGGGCAAGTAGGTGGGTAATGCCTAATCTGCATCTGTGGGGTGAGCAGCTGCACAGCACCTGTACCATTTAGCATGTGACTCTGCACCACACCAACGACAGCAGCCCTGGTGAGATCACAGTCCTCTTAGCAGCACTTGGAGATGGACAATGCACTTAATTTTTCTTCAAGATAAGTGATCATGCTGGACTCTGGTACATCTTGCTGTCAAACAACAAATGGTTGTGGCATTATAGCATCTGACAATAATGCTCATATCTGTGTAGGCTGACACCACAGTTCTGCTGTCAGTAACATCCTCCTCTGCCATAAAGTTTATCAAGTCATAATCTCACCTTGCACTCCTGACAATACTAAACATAAGACAGTAAGAATTAGCAACATTCGAAAGCCATAAAACTGAATCCAAAGCCTCAAGATAAACACCTTGGCAATTATGTCTGATGGAGTTATACAACATCATCACTTTTTTTTTAAATGTATAAGCTTATCTATTTTGTACAGCATCAGAATACTTAGAGCTTCTGAATAAAATTTGAGAAAACAGCACAAAAATAGTAAGAAATCCTCTCAATTCCATTAACACTAGGATTCTATTTGTTGTATTATTTTGCACATGCAAAAAAAAGAGAGGAATCTCTGCATTACATACTATTCCCTCTCTGTGTATGAAGATAGATAATACTATTGCCATTTGAAAATTTGTACCTTTTCTGGAACTCATATACAACTGAGGTCCAAACCATGTCAAGAACAAAATTTTAAATTCTACTTGTTAAACTTAAATAAACAACTCAAAATACCAGTTCTTAAATCAGAAACGTTATTATCTGTAATTTCGAATCGGTACTCCTGTTCTGAAAAATGAGGCCAAATGTGTCCCAGAACTGGGCATCTGAAAACCATGGCACCCAAGATCACCAACATTTCAATAATCCATTGATTTTAAGCTTGTTTTCCATTTCTGACTGTGCTGATTGGTCTGCTTAAAACCTGGATATTTTCAGACTTTGCACAAATAGAAGTCCTATACAGGCTTATCACTGTCACCCAGTTCCATTAATATCACGGCCTAATGAATTAGAATTAGAAACCTGGTCTCTTTGATACTGTTTGGTTGGTTTGGGGGGTTTTGTGTGTGTTTGTTCAATTTCTCACTCTGACTTGTATGACCTCAAGCACATCACGTGCTTTCTGACACTTATTTTCACTATATTCGAAGCGTGCGAGCAACATCAGCTCACCTCAATATGGTGCTGTGATGCATAACTAAATAGCCATGAAGTGCTCTACAACATGGAAAACAGTATTAAGGCCACTGACCGACAAAACCAGAAGTAAGATGCAGGAGTTTCCCGGCACACAGTTCAATGTTTAATCCACTAGGTTGTGTGGCCAATGTGGACAACTGCTAGAATGATAAAACTGATAGCTGGCACATTAAAATTGCTTTTCAACTACTAGTATTTGCATGATTCACTGCAAATGTTATACTTAAAATTTCTTAGATTATTTTCCTTAAAATTGAAAAACTGAGTAACATTGCATAAACACTTATCATTAACACAAATATTCTTTTTTCTAATTGAAAAAGTGTTTAGAAAAAGATACAACTGAGATACCACACGTAAAAAAATGCAAACGCAAAAATACTTCTCCATTTGCATAAGAATTCGTTAAAAACGTTTACCAATCTGTTGCCACTATTATGGAAAATAAAGCCTCCTTGCAGACTCCTTAACATAACTACGGAACAACTAAGTAAATGTATAAAATCAGAGCGCTGTTGATATTTACACTGGTTGGAATAAATGCTTATCATGGAGTCCAGAAACAAGCTTTTAACAGTTGGGCTCTTGTGAAGATACAAACAGCGGAAGTGATAAACCGTACAAATAACTACAGACAAAGAACGTGTTTCCCAGCAAATCTGTGCTGCTCACCTCTCCAAAAGCCGGAGCTGTTTGCAAATCTCCCTGTTACAGGCTCACAGCTTACATTATCAGTGCTGTGCTAGAGAGCACTCTGGTCTAAAAAGCTTCCAGAAGCTCATTCTGTAAGTATTGTAACAAAATAAACAATGCAGAAGCTTATCCAAATATTGGCTTTCTTCAAGTGATAAATTACAAAGGGAAATTTTTCATATCCTGCAGGAAATAAACACTATATCTATTGTTTTAAAGTCACTGTCATAAGAAGCTTTGGTGTAAGACAAAAGGAAGACCAGGGTAAACAGAATAGACTTCAAAGTTAGGCTGTTAAAAGCCCTTCCATCACCACTGGTATTGAAACATAGCATTAAAAAGGATCAATATTTTACAAGAGAACATTGCAGACTGAACAGGCTGTCATGAGGCTTTCTTTGCATCACATGCACAATAGTGTATTATTTGTCTCTCCAAATATACAGGAAACCTAACCTCGAGTGTATTTTCACATATGCTTCACTACACACAACCACACTACTTGCTGGAATGAGTGTGCATTGTAAACATCATTTTCTGACCTGGAATGTGCAGACCTGCACAGTCTGAAAAGCCAAGACATTCTGTTCAACTCTACCACACAGCGGTATCTAAGCAGCATTTCCCCTTCATTTACTAGAGACTGTTGCACAGGTCAGACATTCATGTCTGTGGCCTCCTAAGCAAATACCGTGGGGTTCAAAAGTGCCCCGTAATATACACTTACAGGGAAGAAAAAAAAAAAAGTGTAACTGAGTTATGTTGACTTGATATCCTGCTACATCATTTTAATTTCTTCCTTAGTTATAGTGGCTGTTTTCACAAGACCCAATCTTGTAGCAGAAAATAGAATCTGCTTCAACAGAGGGTAAGTACAAAAAAAAAAAGAGGAGTCTCACTGTGTACCAAAACCTGGAAAGTACTACACCTTAAGCGGAACTGAAGTAATAGAATTATCAGCATTCCCATGGTTTGGAGCAGGGCCTAGAAGTCTGGAAAGGAACTTTTTTTTTTTGTCTGAGGTGTACTTGTTAGCACTCCTGTGACGACATACCTACATAATTATTTAAAACAGTACCTGCAGATACTATTTTCTAGCTGGCTCTGCTCCCTGAGGAATCAACGGTTATTTATAGGGTTTTGAAGTGATTTAATACTTGAAATAACTACAATCCGCCTCGTATCAGTGACCCTGGTAGTTCATATAGTTTTAATTATTTCTGTAGGCAGAATCCTGGTCCCACCGATTTACGCGCGCCCATAATTCACCATATACGCACACAAGTTGCAAATATAATATCACTGAAACCCAAACCGTACTAATGAGCAATGCTTTATTTTTGTAGGGAAGCAACACATCTGTCCTAGAGTCATGGAACCCACAAAGCTACCATGGCACTGTTAAAAATACCCCTTTGCCAAGGTAATCTCACCTGTACTTCTGAATCGGCATCAACATGCTGGAGTTGAAACCAGGTGTCTCTGTTATGATACTTCTGCAGATCTTCTTTCTGTATAGCTACTTTTCCTGGAAATAAAACAAACCAGAAGCACAGTTTAAGACATGCTATAGCTCCCCCAAAGTATATTTCCATCAAAAAGAAGTTTTAAAACAACGAATTAAGTACTACCCTATTCAAGAAAGGATTCAGAGCAAGGAAGGATTTCTTCAGCACATATTTCTTTACACAATACCTAATACTTTCTGATGAGCAGCTTTTTCCACTTCATATTGTGAGAGAGTTCAAAATTCCTATCATCATACTCACCTAACAGACTGAAGCACTGGGCTCTCTGGATAACTTTGTAAGTATGCTTATATTAAAAATATCATAATTACTTCTTTGACATGACAATTAGACTTGTGGGAGGAAAAGCCTGTAAACTGTTGGAGTGAGATTTTTGAGGCAGATGTCTATAACAACCCCAAAAGAAAGCCCCATGCATGGGGTTATTGCTAACAATATCTTAAAATAAGGCTTTTCACTATATATTTTTGCAGAAGGGCAGCAACTAGAGATGTCAAGTCACAGCAGATTCCCAGATCTGCATTTTGAGGCCTTGCTAACTCCTGCACTCAAATCTTGCAGAGTTTGCCTTCTGCAACCAAGAGCCACCCAAGTACTACCCCTAACTGTACAGAGAAAAAGAGGGAAGAAAAAAACCCAACCAACCAACAACAACCCAAACCAAAACAAAAACCAAAACACAACACATCACCAAAACCCACCACAGTAGAGCTTTTCCCCTCACCTTTTCAACCCTCTTACTCCTACCAAATTAGCTGTCTTGGTAGTTAGGGCAGCAGCAGTCAGTCCCATGCTGTGAACTAATGTACTTGCATACTAAGGGCTAATATATATGCAAAGCTGAAACTTTTATCTTGCCCGGTCTCTCTCGGGCATTATGTAAAGCACTCTCTGAGGGGAATGAAACTTCTTTCAAGTGTCTTTTCTTTGTATATACAGAGCAGAGCACGGCATGTCCGAGGAGCATGTGATCCTCAGAAAGCAGCTTGGGGCTGGGTGGTTCCCCAGGCACTGAGCAAAGCAGCATGTTCAAAATGAAAGAATCCAGGACAGTCAGAGACATTCATAACGCTCAAGAAAGCTATTTTTTGGCAATGTGGTTTGGTAGTAGACCTTTCCTGCTGGACTGAGTTGCTAACATACAGTTTGCAACCACTGCTTTGCTACAGAAACATGGACTTTCTTTAACCAAATCCTGCTAGATGCAATACACCAATGGACACAGTCTTAATGAGAAAGATTTCCAAAGGCTTCCCAAAACCATGCAGTTTGGCCAGAGGTCAGTTATACGTTACCCCAGCAAGTATTAATAGAACACACCCCAGTGTCCCCTCAAATTTCAGCCTTTTCCCTTAGCTGTTGTTGGGTGGCTCCACCCAGCCCTCCTGTTTGCTGGGCTGCTCTGTTTACCCTGCTGCAGCTGCTGCTGCGTTCTTGTGTCACCCTTGGGCTGCTTCTGGTGACAGTTTCCAGATTTCCAGTCCCAGTTTCTAAACTACTCAGCCATCCTTCCATAGCTGCCCTCCACAGTATCCACCAGGGTTTCTGCTGCGGCTTCCGCAGACCTGCTGACCCATTACTCCCAAGTTTTGCTCATTCCACCCTCAGCGCTCTCCTCCCCCCTGCTTGTCCTTTAGCGATTACCAGATCCATGTCCTGGCAACTATTAAAGAGGTTAATGAGGCAGATTCATTACCAGGCTCTTTATGAGATATGCTGAGCAAGCAACTTGAAGCTTCTTAGAAAAGCAATAATTACACAAACTTCCAAAATAATATGGCAGAAAGAGAAAATAAGGCAGTGGAACTGCACGGAACAGAGAGACTAAATTATACCACTGGGAATCTCTGCAATGACAGCTGCGTATTTTCAAAGCTTCTACTTCTGTTCCCCAGCCACAGCAGTTTGTGGGCAACCTAGCTTCTCTAAAACACTTTGAGAGAGGAAGATATTTAAACACATGACCATCCAATAATTGCTTTGGACCTCACTTGAAATTGTTTACTTTCACTGCTCGCTAGCCTCACTGTACCCTTTAATCTCTTGCAGAAATCCTCCAACCAGCTGCAGCATAGCATGCACTTCCCAAACACCACCGCCCGTATCTTTCAATCAGTCTCATTCACAGTCACCTCCCATGCAGGGAATGCCCTTGCAGAAAACCGAAGGGTGATTTCAACAACATCTGCACCAGTACGTAGCATAAATGGTGTTATCACTGTCTCCGCTTTCAGCATGGGGTTCCACTGCTCTTGATATCAAGGATGGAAAGATAACCCAGGCAGGTCTGACTACACAGTCAGTGCAGAATTGCAGCACAAGGTGTTTGGAGGCAATGGTACATGCCTACAGCTCCAAGAGGGTTAACACGGTGGTACAATTGTTTTGATTAGGAAACTGTTTGAACAGCACTGTTTGCTCTGCACACAAGCAAGTCTTATTAATGAGTGAAACTTATTGACTGGGCTGGCTGGAATCCAGGGCTTTTCACTGCATACCAAATGATCTACGAAGGAGAAAAATCTACTAGGGAAAAAAATGGAGTGGGAGAGGAAGAGAGAGTAATAAAATGGCCTATGCTTTGGCTAGTCTAAACATATACAAAGGTGTATTACTCATAGGCAGATTGTTTGATCTGCCCTATTAAACAATTCTCTGTGCACAGGAGCGCCCTGCACAATTTCTATTTATACCTCTTCAACTGCACTGGCCACGTCCACATGCTCACCCAGCCCACACTCCTCCTCCTCCTCCCCAGGCTCAGGTAAGGCACAGTGCAGGTGCTGGGCAGAGTCAGGTCCTGCCCCCCACTGCCACCAGCTCTGCCACCAGCTGATCCACCTCTGACCTGGCTCAAACAACTTCTAGCCTCACCAGAACTAGCTTAAATGTACGCCAATAATTACAAGCTGTTGGCGCCTGCCATTTGACCTGACACTACACAATAATGGCCTACAATTCTCCTTGAAGATAAACCTGACACGAGAGGTCAGAAAGGTTTCCCACTGCTCATTTACAGGACGTTTTCCTCTTTTCAGTTCTTCAGCACACGCTCTCAAACCCGAGCCCATTGTCCTGTGCTCTTTCTCAAGACTTGGGTGGCTGCCAGGCAGCGGGAGCGACTCCAAAAGCTGCACCTGAGGCACCCAGCCACTCCTGTTGGCTTCCTCAGAGCCACCCTGGGCTGCAGAGTCTGGGTCTGTAAACTTTTAGACACTGTAGAGGAGGAGGCAGGAAACAGCAAAATGTGCTGAACAGTGTTAAGGTGTAATTACAAAACTTAGTTAAGTTACATTTTTAAGAGTTAGATGCTCAGCAATAAGATCAGCAACAATAAGGTAAAAGCATTCTTCCCATCTGAACTGATTTATTTCCCAACCTCAGGCTGGGGGAGAGTAGGAAAACCCCACATACTCCTCCATGTTTTTCACCCATTTAGGCAGCAATTTCCCTGTGCCTCCCCAGTTCAGACTGAACAAACCTCCACTGGCACATTTAAATCCTAAGCCCTGTGTTCAAAACAAGGATGTGACATGCCACACCTGACCCTTTCCATGAATCTCTCTTTAGGGAAAAAACAATCTACCAACAATCTATTATTTCAAACATGCAGCCAGCTCACAGATGAATGAAGTTCTACCTGGGGCCTGAATGGTCCTAAGAGGGCAAATTCCACGTTATGATTTCTGGTGCAAACTGATTTAAAAGCCTCCTACATTCCCCACCCATGGACCTCTGTCCCTGCGGCATGCTGTTCTCAAACTGTCGAGGAAGCCGATCCAAACTAAAACCACCGAACAATGAAAATAAACATTCTGGGGGAGAAGAGCAGCGGAAGAAGTAAGTTTCGGGGGGTCACATGTGGGTTTTGTCGGCATTTTTAATGCACAGTTCATCTCAACTGACCTGTTTTACAGCTTTCCCACTCAAGAGTGACATTAACACAGCTGGAAGATCAGAGATAGCAGAAGGTCAATAGTTTGGGCACAGAGGCAGAAATATGCAACAGAGATGGGCAGGGATTTCTGGCTACATCCCTTGGCAAAGTGTTTGTGGAAGCACCGCACCCTCAGTGCCCGTCCCTCATCCCTCACTGGTGTTTCAAAAGCTCTTCCCCAACAAGTCACTGCAGCCCATTAGCTTGGCCCCAGACATGCCTGGGCTTGTTAATGCAGGATCTAACATTTCCAAACAAAGACTAAGAGTTGATGCTTTGGCACAAGCATTCTCCATCCAGTCACAACTACCTTCTGTCTGGATTACCTGTTGGTGACAAAAAGGATCAGGCACTAGTTTATGGATTATATCTCACCTTTTAATACTCATTTGCGAGTTTGCAGAGTGTTACCTCACAGCTAAGATATGTGAATATTTATGTCAGATGCTAGATTTGTAGAATATATATCCTTTACCGGAAAAGAAGTGCTGCCAAGACAGGAGTTTGTGATTTTAAAAGGGCAATAGGTTCTACCTGAAAAATGATTGAACGGTTATTTTACAGAATCCTAAAACCAGAGCATTTCAGGAGCTCTTATATCTTCTCTTTAAGTTATTTTTATCTTGGGATATTGCACAGTGAAAACCACAGAACTTTGCATATTGCTGTCAAGTGAGCTGAAGCAATATAATGTAATATTTTTTAATACAACACCCTCCGTTAACACTGACTGCAGTATAGCTAATTTATAGCAGAGGGTTAGGTCTGAGTCACATGCTAAATTAAGGCCCCAAACGCATAATTAGTTCAGTCTTTCCTCAGCTCTGAGCAAAGACTACTTTGCCTCCTATGGGCTACAATATTAGGCAGTAAAAGGACATGGAAGCTAGTCCAGAAGTTGCTTTTGTGCTAGTATATCAAGTACACAGACATACTATATCAGTTAATTCACTTAAAATAGCTGATATGAAGGCGCACGAGGAGAGTCACTGTCAATGGCTGGAAAGACTAAAGGCAAATCAGAATAGATTTTCATCAACTTTTTAGGCTCTGAAAACCTCATGAAACTTCAATTACCTTAATCTCTAACCAAGAAGCACTGCTACTGTTCCAGACTACCTGGAATTTTATAGTTATCTGTATGAAAGGTTACTTATCATCAAATAAAAGTACAGAAACTTCGCAATGCAAAAAAGGGCTAGATATCTGCCTTGTTCAAGAACAGTACAAATTCACTCACACATCCCATAACATGGAAAAAGATTGAAAAAAAGCAATCTCCCTACTTGAGGATTGGAAAGATAAGGATGAGAATTAGGGCAAACATAAGGCTTCAGAGCCTTGGAAGCAGCAGAATGGCTCCCTCCTGGCTCCTGTGCACTGCACCATGAAGCACAAGCGCTACACGACCATCTGCTGCCATGGGTAAGAATTAGTGGTGACAACAGCAGAACACCTCAAGCACAGCAGCTGTACATCCTACACAGAGCAATGAGGTGTGCTGTATTCATGACCCCAGTTTTGCTTGGTTTCTGAACAACTAGTCCAAATATAATAAAAATATCACTTATGAAAGCCATTTTTCCCCTTGGTGCTATTTATCTTGGATAGTAAGACAGAGAAAAGTAGGCTGTGGATAAGACATAGCTTCTATACTTAAAATCAGAAAGCTGTAGTGTTGCATGGACTATCCTCTATTAGAGTAGTTTTGCTAGCCATAAAGATCTTGTCTGGCTTACATCACAATTCTACTCTCCCTTCCTGATAAAACAAACAAACAGAAGTACCCAGCCACACCTCTGGTATCAGTTCTCTGCTAGCTGCTCTCTGGGCCCTTAAAATACCCATACATTTGAGAAAGGTGGTTTATAGCCCTTTGGCTGGTTGCAATGGGAGAGTAGTCCTAAAATCTAGACTTGCAGTCACTGTTGTCTGCCTTACAGCAGGCATCGAGACCCTGAGCACGCTGCCCGCGCTGAACAACCATCTTCATCCCCTCCATCACCAGCCCCTTCCAGTTTGTGCCACCAGAAGCCACCGCTGCTGCACCTTCTTCACAGTCCCAGTCTTTGCTTAGTTCAAGCGAGGCATAAACCAGACAGAGAATGTTTAACGTCTGCTAGTGCTGAGTACTGCAAAAAATACAGAAAGCCCAGCTCAAACTATAGCAGTCAGAGGTGAGCTGGGAAGACAGATCTATGGTGATATTCCAAATATAGATAGTATTAACACTGTCATTTGGTAAAAGAGGAGGGTTGCATAAAAGGACAGTCAAGGTTCTAGCACATTATGCTCAGTAGTTTTGTTTATAGTATGTGTACTTGTAGGAGGAAAAAGGAAAAATATGTATTTTTGAAAGCTCAACTTCGTTTTCTTGCTTTTGTGACCATCTGTTATGTTAAAAGACATTGTGAGTGCATCTCAACGATTTATTCTATGCAGAAAGTATTTATTTTAGGCTTTCTATGCAACTGTAGAGAATCTTCTCAGGATAATTCTAGTTTATAGTTTCTCAAGACTTGTGGGACAAAGTCATCTGTTTCCTTTATTTCATTAGTAGGTATATTTATACCATACTGAGTAACTATTATTCCCATGTCATCCAACAGTATAATCACAGCAACAGTAAACCAATTTAATAATAGTCAAACCAAGTTAAAAATAATCAAAACGTGATGCTTCAGCTATATTTGGCAACAATTACCTAATAATAGTAGATAGTTTGCTTGGATGTTTGGTAATGAATGGTGGCAATTCTAAAAACACACCTCCTCAGCTTTAGAAGTAGTCATTAACGAAGGCACAGTCATGTCAAGCAACTTTCAATTCCAGGGTGTTCTCATTCTGTGAGAGCATCCATGAGTTATGATTTAGTTTCATCTACTTTAGTCCAGAGTAGTTAATTACCTCCAAAGGCAAATTTGTTTGATTGACTTTGCTTCAGCTCATCTAGTACTAGGCAGGCAGACAGTTAGAACCTGCCAGAATACAATAGCCACAAGAGTTTCAATTTGTTGTAGAATACAACTAATAACCTCTATGAAGGTGACTTACAGCAGTTGAGTTATAGTAAATGTAATTAACAGAATCACGTGCTAGTCTTCTCCTCGATGGCTTTCTGCTCCATTATTGACAAGCTTAGACATTCCCATCTGCACTTTGTTCAGTGTCATTCCATCCCCATCAGCACCCCCAACATCCCGGTCAGGAGTACCACAAACTTACACAGGGAAGTTCTTATTCCCTAGTTCAGTACAGGGGTCAAGATTTGATAAACTGAATTTACTTCGTCACAAAACTTCACAGGGGGTACATTTTGTTCTGTTTAGGTTCCTGCTTAACACAGATGTTAGCAAGTCAGTTACATCCATATGTTAGCAAAAACAAACGAAGTGCTGGCGGGGGCGGGGGGGAACACCAAACAAACATGATTTGTGATTTAAGTAGAGGATAAATAATTGTGTACTTGTCACCTGAAGGGGATATGATATTAACTATTCTCTCAGCACAGTGTTAAATGTCTTGGTGTGGCACGTTTCCTGTTTAACTGGTCTATATGTTCAAAGTCCCAGCCTGGCAGCCTGAACTGTTCACTACACACCTAGAACACCAGCTCAGGGCACACCAAGGAGCTGCTTTTCTTCACTAGATCTAGCTCAATTACTGAAGAGTGAGAAAAGCCTTTGGTCTCATATTGGCACAGCTTGCCTCATTCAATATTTCTAAAAAGCTAAAAACTAAATATAAAAACAATCATTAAAGAACATATATTTACACTTGCCTTATTTAGTAGTACTACTATCCTAAATTTTCTTCTTCTGCATCCAGCCAGAGATATCTTTTTTCCCCATTACTACTGGAGAGGTACCAATTGACAGTTTTTCAAGTTATCCCCATCTCCTCAATGTTTTTCTCGTCGTAACAACTAGCTAGAAATAAGCTATCCTATGTATTATACAGACACACGTTCCATCAAATTGGCCTTACTACTCCTATTTGATCATTTAGAAACAAGAAAAACAAACTAGTTTTACACAGAATTTACCATTACTTTCAGTAGTACCTTTCCTACTCAAAGCATCTGAACATACTATATAAATGTCCTGGTTTTGTTAAAAACAAGTTTCTCTTTTAGTGAATTTCCCTGTCAGCTAAAGTCTTCTTACTAACCGCAGTTTTCCTGAAAGTTAAGTACATGTTTTGGTAGACATAGCAATGGAATGCAAGGTCATTGATAATGATGTGTCCCGCGAGATGTGCAAGCAGGAGGTGAACTGAAAATTGACCAACTAAAGTATTCCATTCCATTCACGTCATACTTCATATAAAAGTGGGGGATCATGAGGATCTCGTCCCTTTTTTCCTTATGGCCGACACTGGGAGAGGACCTTGCAAGTTGTCCCTGCCAACTGAGGCCTAGTGACAGACTGAATCCAGCTCCAGTTGGCTGCAGAATCCAGTCCAGGACTTTGGGTGCCGGCCCTATATCTGCTGGAGCAGCTGCCAGGACTTTCAAGTTTTTTATATTTTGTATTATTTTCTCTATTTTATTAGTAGCATTAGTAAAACGTTTTTAATTTTTCCAACTCTCTTCTCTCTGTCCTCCTTTCCCTCCCAATCGCCTGTCCTTAGTGGGAAGGTGGGAGAGGGAGAGGCTGAAGGGGAAAGCTGGGGGAGAGGAGGTTAACAATACATCTGCCACGGTTTTATTGTCACCCCGCAATCAAACCACGACAATAAATCAGTATATAAACTCTAGCCAGTAACAGTCAAGACACACAATATCAATTAAACAACTTAAGACTAATTTATTTCCACGGTAAATGTATATTGGCTACATTTTATCAAAAAAACCCACACACACCAAATCATAGTTCAGATCAACTGAACTCTGTATTTTCTTCATAATATTTGCATTTCAACCAGCATCCAAGATTCTCCCAAGACACAGTTGCTCAAGAGTTTTATCCATTTAGCTAACAAAATCCTACATGACTTAGCAAATTACAATTAGGAAAAGGCAAATGTAGTAAACAAACATGCAAACTCAAAGATATGTTTATCTGCCCAATCCTCCCATCCTGTATGCCAAAATACTACATTATGTTTCAAAACATATCTGCTACACGTGTTCCAGTTTCTGAATTTGTTTGGTTCTCCTCGGAAGTTTCTGTCAGAGGTTTCAGGGGGTTCTTGCTTTTCATTTTCACACTCCCACTCCTTCCGCTTTTGGTGGCTTAAGCATTCTCATCTGTCACACACTGAGCTGCATTTCGGATGTTGAAGAATTTACCATCCCAAACTTGTATTTCATATTTGAACAAACAAAAGCATGCCTACTCTGAGCCCCAGTCACCCTGGAAATCAATATCACAACACCAAGAGAAAGTTCTGGCAACATTAAACAGTGATTCAAAAGGAACTCTGCTAGCCAGTCATCTTCAGAGAAAAGCTACTTGCCAAATTCTTGTCATTTTGACACACATGCACTCCATGTTCTCTCTGTCTCAAAACTCCTGCAAAACCAGCCAAACAAACAATTCAAACAGATGTCTTAAACATACCAGGTCACACAGGAAACAAGCAAATTCATGAGCTCAGTAATATCTGAACTTAAAATTAGTGTCCCTGGATGGAAAACACCCCCAACTCCCTTCTCTGTGAAAGTTCATTGGTGGATGAGCACAGGTAACTTACATTTCCTTCAGCAGAAGTGTCTCAGGATGACATAATATAACAAGCGATCTCTGTAATGCAAACAAAGGGCCCCTATTCACAGAATTCAGTGGTTCAGTGGAAAAGAGCTTATTCTAGTAGAACTCTGACCAAACTTATTCAGTAGGGACCTCTTCCAAACCTCCCTTGCTCAAGTCACTTCAAGAAAAGGTCTTGTAAGACTGAAGATACACACAGAGCAGCTATTCCTCTTAAATATTACAGACTTTGTTCCAATGAAAGTGTTCCCTTTCTCAAAAAAACTCTACTGCTTAGTTTTGGTGCTGCTGACTCCTGTTCAATAGGAACTACTGAAAATAACCACAGGCAGTTACTCCAGAGCACTGTTCTCTTTGCAGAACATTTTCCTATTACAACCAGAACTTAAAGAGTTGTTCTCAAAATGACAGTAATTCTGGATTTCTTTCTTCTCTCCATTGCTATTTATCACACTTCCACATCTTTGAAATGCTCTTCAAAATAACACCTGTGATAAGGAGGGAGGGGAAGAGAAGGGGTAAGAGGGGAAAACTTGGACTACAACAGCTAATATGCACTATAAAAATGACAATGTAGACAGGTAACACTGGAGTTTTGGCTTTTAGTGCTACATCAATATAGTAACACACCAGTGTGCCTACCTATGGATTGTGCAACGCATACAAAAATCAGTGTTGCAGTTTCCTGAAGAGGCAGTGAAAAATAGAAACTTGATCAATCATTCGAGCATCCAAACAGAAGTCTCTTTGTATCTTCTGCAAGTCCTTCTCACAAGCTGCTACCAGTACCTTTAAGACAAGATTATTCTAGCAGCTCCTGAAGAAGTCCCATCCAATGCCAGAGCTTGATTATTAAAACTGGAACTTAAGAAACATGGAGAAAACAATTTGCACTTCTCTATCTGCAATTTCATGGATCTGGGTTGTGTTAAGTGTTCAGAGACCCTTATTCCAAGAGAGGGAATAAAGCCCTGAGGAAAAAAAAAAGAAAAATCCCAGTCCACGGCCTGTTCCTAGGTCACTGCAGGCACAGAAAACCAGTGACATACAGGAGATCAGATGAGGCAATTTCAACAATGAAAAACTCATCAGCTGAAAGAAAGGAGATATTACTGTCACATTGTGGGGGCGGGGAGGGGGAGAGGAAAGGGGGTACGGGGGAACGAGATTAGAGGGACCAAAAAGCTTTCCAAAAGCTCACTCAAAAATCAGAAACTGACCCCTTCCTCCCCAGGATGCTGGATTGCCAGATGCTGTACACATGAGCTCAGTTAGGGACATAAAGAGAATGACTACCCAGTTTCCTGGCTCATATGTAAAACATAAAACAATAATTAAAGAAAGAGCTAGTGACTGCATGATAAACTAATAAAGAGATCTGCACCACCACTCCATCTGCTTTAACATAATGCATTTTACAGCATTATACAAACTTGCTCAACATCAGACAACTTCCTCACTACAATCTGTCAAGACACAGACACCTTATTGATAGCTATAGTCATGTTATACTGGAAATAGAAAAATGTTAGTCATGCAGAACTTGTTTCAGAAGTAAGAGATGAAAAACTGGGGGAAAAAAAAAAAAGGTTCAAACAGCTAAAATAACAAAGTGGAAACTGTTCCCCTCAATAACAAATGGGCTTTTACAAGATTTTTATCCCTGAAGAGATAAATGGAGCATCATGCAATTTGCTGCAGGTGAAATGCATAGCAAATAATATCTGGAAAAGCAGAGGTCTCACCATGGCAAGCAGGCACTGGGAGTCTTACAGTTATATTGCAGGCAATAGCTTGCTTTGGTACTCTCTATAAAATTCTGTCATCATTGTGCTGTGGGTACCTATGACCAATAGCTATTACTCTGCATGTCATTAAGGTAGTCATAGTTCAACATTACTGCATGCAGATAAATGTAATGAGCCCTGAAAAACTGCAACACTAAAGCCTTGCATTTAGAAAAAGAAAATGCAGTAACAAATGTTGTCAACATTTAAACAAGGTTTTATTGCCTATTTCAGTTAAACCGCAATCTGCATTTGCTATCATAACAGACAGCATTTATCTCCCAGTCTTTTTAATGATATGTAATACTGAAGGCATTTTTGTTGCTTGACAAAAAAGAACAATACTGAACAGTACTTACCACTGTCATTGTCAGTCCTATTAAGGCCCCAACTCATAACACTACATACGCTCTAACAGTTAAAATCCAAGAGAAGTAAGCTGTAAAGAAAATAATGATTTATGAACACATACCTATGATGGAATCCCTTCGAAAAACATCTCTGTCAAAAATATAAAATGACAGATGGCGAAAGGTCCGAGGAATTTCACAGTAAAAGTCTTCTCCATAGAAGGGGCTGGGTAAAAAAAAAAACAAAAAACAAAAAACAAACACAACAACAACAAAACAAAAAACACACAACAACATACACATAAACACACACACAAAAAAAAGAAATTAGTGTTGGTATCCTGGAGGAGTCAGTTTGCTTATACTTTACCCCTAGAATATCACTGTGGACTGTGATGGGCTCTCCTGCCCATGAAGGTGCACCTTCAAGCACTGTTCCACTTTGACTCTTCCTAACTATCTTAAATGCTCACAGAACAAAATTTCTTAATGTACACATTAAAAGAGATATTTTTTAAAAAGAGATATTTCTTTTTATCTGGAGAACAAGTGTCCCTAAACAAAGGCGGCAGAGACCACATTATTTGTTAACACAGAGTGCCTTGAAGAATGCTTACAATAGACCATTACGACATAGATCACAAAAGCATATACATGAACAGGATGAGCAAAATACAGTGTGGTTCGTGGCATATATATTTATTTTTAAAAGGATTTCATTTCTTTAAAATAAAGTTCCTATGGCCATTGCCTCTTTTCTCATCCCCTTCAAAGTTTCTTATTTAAAGTCAGACTCAGTCAACTGATGGTAACTAAGCCTCGGACCTGGCACAATGCTTGTTACCTGGCAGCGCTATATATCTATTTTTGCTTACTAGAACTGTATAGAATAAGTTTTCTTACATTAAGATCAGATTTAAAAAAAAAAAAAATACTATCTCAGCATGAAAAGCTCTTTAGAGACTTAAGAGGCTTTCTTTGGATCCTATCAATTTAAATGGAAAAAAAGAAAAACTCAGACACCTAACAGCAAACGTTTCAGGTTTTCTCTATCCAATTATATGGTTAAGGATTTACTCTTAAGAACTATAAGTATTCATCAACATTATTTATTCATTGACAGGTCTACCATTTTACACAGATCCTTCATTCCAAGTCACTCATGCTTCATTAGATCTAAATGGGTGGATGCAATTTGAGTCATATGGACAAATACAGCAAGCGCTGCAGATGTAGACTTAGAAATAAATCTAATTCCAACAGGGCAAAAGCCAGCATCTATTTTTCTTCCCCTTTTAAACACAGACCTTGTTATTGTCTTGTATAAGCACAAAAATGAGAGATGGAATTGTGCTATAGCTTTAATAATTATCAAAGGTTTTTTATATTAAAAAATTATTAAAAAATTATTAATAGTTTCATGCATTAACTTTCAATTTTCCAGCATTTTGTCACAAGAGGTCATTCCCTTGGCTTCTTTCAGGATATTTTACATCACCATACACTTTCGCTTATATTTTTGCCTGCAGTAAAGATACACTCCCTCCCCCCAGAATTGCCACATTCCCTCAAAAGCTAGCTGACAAATCTCACTCAAAACACACATGCACTGCAAATTAGCTAACCACTCTGTGTTTGAAGGGAATATGCCACATTAATTTCAAGAACCCCAGAGACATCACTCAATATTCATTAAGAAGATTATTTAAGTCACTACTCCACTAGCCATGTAGAAGAATGCATATTGGATAAACAGGGAAGCCCAAGGCACACCCACAGGTTAAACTTCCACCACTGAAATGGTTTCTTATTCCTCGAAAAAAACTGCATCCAGCTGTACATT
Source organism: Caloenas nicobarica (assembly GCF_036013445.1). Taxonomy (NCBI): domain Eukaryota; kingdom Metazoa; phylum Chordata; class Aves; order Columbiformes; family Columbidae; genus Caloenas; species Caloenas nicobarica. Next base: position 151,567,691 of record NC_088245.1, on the reverse strand, counting down.
ATGGCAACCAACGTGAGCCTCACTCAGTCATCCCTATTGTGAAGGCAGAGGAAAAAAAATAAAATGTAACAGCTGGAAATGGCAGCTGGTTTGACTGTTTGTCCCAACTGCTCACTCCAATTCAGCCCTCTTGGTTATGTGCTCTTTACCCATTCTGCTCTGAAAGGTTTTATGTGGAATCACAAATTCAGCAGCCGCTGCTTCAGGCACAAAATACCTGAGTTCTTCAGTACAAGCAGCTTCTACCAAACCAGGAACTACCTGATGTCCTAGCAGCCATGCTTCTGCTGGCAGCCCTGAGGTCCTCACTCTGTGCACATCCTTGGTGCAATTTTTCACTCAGTCTTAACCCAAGGGGGCTACACAAACGCATAAACATTGCCCAGGTATCTAGTGCATTATACATGCAAAACACTTGCATCGTTCTGAGCCCTAATGCTCTGTTCAGACATATAATTGTCCTTTCTCCTGGAAGAACATGGCAGATGAATTTACTCACTAATGACCTTAGAATGGAATGATACTTAATGAACTGTGGATTATATACCTAATCCTCTATCAAGAATACAAGGGAAACTTCAGCATACTGGAAGTCTAAAGACAAAGTAAATACAAAGTGTGACTTACACTGAGCATACTTCAATTCAGCTCAGCTGATTCTGGGGGAAAGAGCTGGGAAGCGACAACAACTGAGGCCTTTGCAAGTCTCCTATTAATGCTTGTCACTGCTGGTGGTGGGGGGCAGAAGATAACTAAGACCACACCACAGCAAAACAAACAGGAGATTCAGAAAAGCAGAGTGGACAACAGGAATCGTCTAGTCCAACATATGGTATCAGAAAGAGACTGATTAACACAAGAAATGCTATGAAGGCTGACTTAGCCATGCAGGGATCACATCTGGTGATTTTTTTAGGCACAAGGCTTATTATTTTAAGCAGCGCCTGCTGGCTGGCAGTCTTCACAGGATACATTATTTGTGGCCGCTATGGACAGAAGTGAAGCTTTGTTCTGCTCTTGGCCTTCCTCTTCTGAAATCTTGTACCCCTCGTAGATTCACCACCTCTCATCACTCAGGTAGCACCCCAGAGGTGCACTGCTGTGGCAGATGCACTCACCCCCAACAACTGCGTTCTTAATTAATATAAGCAAGCAGATTTCCAACACAAATGCACTCACTCTGCACTGGATATTTTGCCAGCAAAGCTTTAACTGCAAGGGTATGTAAACATCAAGACAAATTTTACATCTCCCTGCCCCAACTTTGTGTAGCTCTGCAGAAACAGTATCTTCTTTCTGAAGGAATCTAAAGTAATCACAAATGCTTCCAGCTTCCACTTAAACGTGTGCTTTTCCTCCATGTATCTCTTCAGAACAGTACTCACGTTGTCTCACACCCAGACCTGAAGAGCAATAGGTCACAGCAGTCAAAACCCATGATTTCCCAAGCTAACTTATCTTGAGCATGAGCCCCAGGGTTCCAGAATGTTTTTTCCAAAAGAACAACTAAATCCCTCCCTCAACATCCCCTCTCTCCCAAAGGCCAGAATTAGTCTGATGGGGCTTCACGAGTACTTTTATTTTGACATAGCAATTAATAAAAAGCAGCAGCATCCGCCTACACAGCCCTTGAGTCTGACAAGATCCTCCAAAACAAATACTAGAACTAGCCTGGCTGAAAACTCAGGAATCTTTCAGAACCAATGAGTTCAGATTCAACTTCCAGGTTTTGAGTTAAGCTTTCCCCGTAGATTAACCAACTCTATGCTCAGAAGAAAATTTAATCATTCAAAGAACAGGAGAAATAATGAGAGCCTTCAGATTAGTGTGGTCACAACGGAAGGGAATGGACAAGACCAGTGTTGTCACTGTTTCAGCTTCTTCTGGACTTCAAACAAGTGATGGGATATAACTGCAGAGAGTAGGATCTTGCAAGGACAGAAACAGTGGACCTCCACTGTAAATGCAATTCAGCTCCTCCCAAGCTCAATGCAAAACCATTTTCAAACCAAGCTTCATCAGTAAAGACTACTAAATTTAGAACAATTTTATTAGCTTATTTTTAGCTTTGGTATCACAGTGATAAGAAGAGTAGCAGTGCAGGAATCAACTACTGTTTAGTTATGAAATAGGGCTTGCTCTTAAGTCATTCTCTCCCATTTTCCTGTTGGGACTAGAAACTACAAAGATAGACCCGTATCAATTTTTAAATCCTTGCTCCGAGCTTTCAGGCACACAAGAGCCTGACTCTGTAGCCTTCTATTCCACATACCCTCACTTCACATCCCTTTCTCATCTCTTTTCTAGTGCATACCCATCACCTCTGAAGGATGGAAGCTCCACCTCAGCTGCCCTTTTCTCAGGAAGCGTGGGGCTCTCTTACTGCATGGCCTTTATACAGCCCCTGCCACCGACACATACACCAACCGAACCCTCCTCAGGACACTTTCCCTAGGATGCTTCCACAGCTGTCGTGACAAGAGATTAAAAAACAAAAACAAACAAACAAAAGTCAAGTAAAAGCATAAAGAATAGTGCAATGGATTTGAATCTTCAGGCATACTCCCCCTTTATCAAAAACTTGCTTGCTCTCAATGCTCATGGGAGCAGGAATACCAGGAAATCAAAACCAAAAAAGTTCCCTCTAGGTATTGTTTCACTCACAGCTATCCAAACTTGGAGCCCTTCTCATTTCAAGGTATCTATTTTTGAATCCCTTCTAATGTGTGTTTTGGCAATGGGTATTTTTAGAACACAGGGAAGAAGAAGAGAAAAAAAAATGCTGTGTCGATCAAGTGGAATGAAAGCAAATAAGGATGAGAATTGTCATTTCAAACATGATTAATGGGAAATTCTTCCCTTAGAAAAGGTTCGAAATTTGTTTACTTTTACATGTTTTACTAAAATCCAGAGGCATACTTGCAACTTTAATTCCATACTGAAATAATGACAAATAATATTAACAGAGAGGAAGAGACTTCATAAAACGAAATCAGTGTAGAAACATTTCTTTAGCTTCAGTCTGCATTGCAAAACCTTGTACTTCTTTCTCAATACTTAGGATTCGCTAAAGCAGTTTTGCTTTTGTTTTGGCACCAGCACTTCAGTGGATGAAGTGAAAGAGTTGCATGATGAATAATAATGAAACTTCTCAAACCAGAATTCTTTGTGTATGGATTTTTTTTTTCTTAAACTGCTTTTGTGATTGAAAGTAAGGACTATTAACATGCCACACACAACTCCACATCCTCTGACTATTTTAAAACGTTTAGAAATACTGGATTCATCCTGTTGCATGAACTGAAGACCAAAGTTCACATCGCCATGTGAGCTGGAAGCAAAATCAGTCTGTACAAAGGAGTACACTTGTTTGTTTCTACTACTAAGCTTTTTTCTACTACTTGGCTAATACATCTTATGCTATGCTTTGCAGTTGCAGAGTATTTAAAGGGAGTGGGGTAGAGAATAGAAGGTTTATTCAAAACAGATATAGCAAGCCAAACAAAATCTGAATACACTTCAGTCTCCTACTAGACACAGAGCTACAGGACAACAAGCAAATAAGACAGGCTCTGCAAGAGCCAAAGTTAGCAGATGTCATGGTAGCTTCCTTACACAATTTATTAAAAATACCTAGTATTATATTTGAAGCACAGATTTGGCAGAGGACACACAGTAGCAGGAAGTATATGGCCCACAGGCAACCTCTAAATCCAAACATACCACTCATGGCCACTGTTAAGCACGCAGGCTGCAGTCTTTCAGGCATCCACTGAGAATAAGCAAGTTTTTCCTCATGTCACTGTGCAGACACCCAGATGGACAAGGCTGTGTTATAGCCACAGCCAGCCCTACTACACAGAGAAAAAATAAAGCAGTGTGCATTTTCTCAACCCTATGCTCCAAAGAAAGAGACAGACACACTAGCTATAGTTATCGTCCTCACTTGACAGTTGCTGGTTTGGCTCAATGCGGCTTACAGGGATTATGATAACTTTAAGCAGCAGCCGTTTGGCCCCTAATCACCTCCTAAAATATTTTGTAAGACGACACACACAAATAGCAAAAGTCACATTACAGCTGCATTTACTTTTTTTTTTAATCACTCAAAGCAGCCTACAACACCAACAATTGTTACTTTACTCACATGGGTGGCTTTTCGTGTGGATAAACGCTCTCATTCACAACCCTGCCTTGAGTCTCAAGGCTCACTTCAATTTTCCTCCTTCCATTAAGTCTTGCTTCCCTTCCTGGCGACCTTCCCAGTCGTATTAGTTCTCTATATAACCACACAGTTCTTGCCTTCAATAATACCCCAACCAGTCTGAAGTCATACCCATATCCACCTGATCCCTTTCTCTCAAAGGTTTGGGGTGTTTTCAGAATGGAAGTCTATTGATATTAGGAATTCAAGCCATGCTTAGATGTAGTGGAGTGCAAGAGGTGGCAGGTGCTGTGGCAGAGAACATGCAGGAGAGAAGCTACAGAATATGTAGGCAGCAGAATATGCTACAGCATCCAGTTCAAGGCCTCTCTACTTAAGGCCTACAGGCTGGGAAAGCTGTTATTTCAAGGAGGTGAGCTGTCAAGGTAAGAATATGGAAGTAGCTAATGGAACTAATTCAGATACAACAGCTAATGTTGGCAACACTCCAACTAAGGGAAACAACTTGGTGTTAAAAATTTGAGAAGTGGCCTCCATCCAAGATGGTATCGGAACACAAGTTTAACTTTGCAGCCATGAACTCCAAACATAAGGAAAATAAAGGGTTTATGCAAGCCTAGAATTAAAAAATAACACCATTAAATATGGCAGTAGAACTACTTGGAGAAAGTTCTGAGAGCTACTGATTGAATTTGTTACCTGATCTAATACTAAAACAAAGACACAGCAACCTCTTGTTAAAGAGAACACAGCCTTAACTATGAATTTACAGCACCTTTCACTATTCATTCACATGCACACTGCAGAATTGTAGTTCTCAGTGTTACCTTCACTGCAGACTAGCAAAAAAAAGACTGGGGGTGGGCAAACTGCCTCTGGCTTCATTTGCTGTTTCATTCAGGCTTTGATTGCTATGTTTAGCACGTGAAAAATTCCTCAGTGAAATAGTGGAGAACTAAATAATCACAGACTCAAGACACTTGGCTCATCCCTCTAAAGCACACACTGTCAGCCATTTGATTCTTAACATACAACAGTTTTTGCCTTTATTCATATCCTTGAAACAAATTTAGAGATGTCACATTCCTTCCATTCTTCACCTATGATTTGAGAAGCTGCCTTGATTTCCTGTTGCAGCTGACACTGCCCTTTAAGTGAATGGAAACATTTGATGCAAACAGCAAAGGCAAAGTTAGTCTTAATGCCAATAAGCCAACAAAGTTTATCCGCAGGGAGTATATGTAGCTAGCAACAAGTCCTGGATGCTGAAGCCTGAAGTTTGAAGCTACTCATGGAAGAAGCTGAGTAGCTGGTTCAGCAAAGGAAATTAATAGGCAAAATTATTGTCAAGTTGTGTACTTGCAGCTCAGAACTAAAGAAATTTGTAGATTTGTGCATTTAAAAAAAAATCTCACATGTTCCTTAGGACATAAAATACATGGGTCCCTTCACATACATCTCTGCTAGGTTATAGGGAATGCATCCAATTCTATTCATTGCCCTTGTGGATGATGGTGATATAAATATTGAACAACAAATACAAAACCGAGAAGCATATTAAATCCTGGCTCTGACCGACCTCTTCCTCATATCGTATGACTTGCATGTGACCTTCTCAGAATTTACCAAAAGCTTGTGCCAAGGAGTTTATGAAAACAGTGCTCCTAGAAGATTTCAAGATTCTCTTCCTGGGAACCCAGAGAGCTTGCTCTGAGCAACCTGCACCTTCACTGTGCTTGTCCAAAGGTCCCCAGAAAAGCTGGATGACTTTGAGCTGCCCCACATAAACAGTCCTTTCACACTGCTCTGTGGTTTCACAGAAAGGCCCGCTCATGCTATAACCCTTGACTTGTTTCAGTCAGACCCTACCAAGTCACCCTCACAGCAGCCCTTAAAGTCTTCCACTGCATGGCAGCAGTGCCACCACCTAGTTTAACAGAAGCCAAGAAAGGCTGGATGGCAGGAATGATTTAAGCTCCTGATTGTAATTTATGAGTCCCACCTGACTGCAGAACAGAGGAGTTAAGATTCACCATGCTGGCTGCCCTCAGTTTTTGAGATTCAAACTTAGATAAAGGGCATCGGGATCACAGAGATTCTTCTTCACAGCACTGGTAAAGGCACCGGTCTGGGCAATAGGATATGCTGGTTCAGTTCGCAGAGTTCTGAATGATTCATGCGTTGTTGATTTCAGAGGTTACTGCTCTCAGCTGACTTCTCAATTCTCTGCCACAGCCTAATAAAATAAAAATCTGTTGCAGAAGATTAAGAACAGAGCTCAGGGAGGTAACTTCTTACACTGTCCCAGTACAAAACACAGGAGATCATGAGTCAGAGTCTGAAGGTTTTGCCACAGTTATCCCAGGCAAGCCAGAATTGGACATTCATCCAAGTCCCTCTGGGAAGGAAAGATAACTGCTTCCTTTCTCCCATTCACCAGTTCTATTTAAGCTTTACATCAGAAGGCCTGCCTGAAAAAATACACATTTCTGCAGTGCTTAGCAGAAGCTTAACGAAGCTCAAATGAGTAAAAGAATAGAAAAAAGCAAGCACTCCTTGAATTCCCCAAGTACATAAGACAGTGTTTTCAGCATGACTTTAATTATAAGCCTTTTCATGCAGATTAAAAAGTCATTTTATGCAGATATGCTGGAAAACATAGGCTTCTCCAGGAAAATTTGAATGAAAAGACATCGTCTCAGAGTCAGTAGTGCTAGGGCTGCATATGAAACACCTTTCAATTCAGACATTCACACAAAGCATCTTATTTTTCATAGACTACATGAAAATCATTTTTTGAGCTTACTGGAAGATAGTGGGAGTTACTGGTATGAGTGAAAATACAGGCAATCTTAAAAACTTATTTTATAGCAAGCCAGGCCCACACCAGCCATGAGAGGATAGGAAGTAGAAAAATCAGCATGAACAGAGCAGAGCCAGCTTTCTCTCCTTCAAACTGTAGTCAAGGACTATGCCACTCACCCAAACGTCAGCCACAGAGATTTTCAGACAGAATTTGATTATTTAAGTCATGCATTCACCCAGCTTCACATCCCTGCTCCCATCTAACATTGCACATTGAAGTGGTGATACCTCAGAAAAAGGGAGCCAACACATGCTCCACTATGATGTTGGCAAACGCCCGGCAAAGAAACAGCACACATGAAAGCAGGTATTTCGCTGCTGCACACAAATTACATGGGCCTTAGGGCACATAAGCTTCGCCTGCCCAATAATTCACGGTTACTCAGTGAGTTGAATCAATTTACAAACAAGCGTTAAAGAATGTAACAGCATGACTGGCTCCTCAGCTATGTGCTCATCTCAGAGTCTTGCAAAAAACAATAGGCGATTGCAGTATGGTTGGGAATCATTTGAAAAACATCTTCCTCTGGAAGTCTATGAACTTGTTTTAATAGATATAAATACAGTCATAAAAGATTAGGTAGCTGTTTGAGTGTGCCTCAGTAAATAAGAGCAATTCCTACTCTCGGACTGGGAAGACATTTCAGTTTTACCATTCATGTATTTGGGATTTTTGTCTGCTTTGCTTTTATGCAACAGCAAAACAAGGACAAAGAAACACCTTAATGGATAAATGCAAAATTCAGTTTATATCTATGTCTATAAGTGGATATTCAGGGACTTCGAAGAAGCAAGTTTTTCAAAAGTAGTATTTGCAAATAGAAGCTCACAGAGAGAGAAGGCAGACTACCACTGAAGACAAGAATTTGCTGGGAGAAGAAATGACAGCTGAGATCATCTTTAGTCAACCCTTAGATCAACGAAATAAGACTGTAAAGGGATTTTCAGAGTTCACCTGCTCCACCACTGTTCCAAAGCAGGAAGATCCCACAGTCAGGACTGATTACACAGAACCTATGAAAAGCCTTCAGCCATCAATATGGAAGAACCAAGGCAATCTACTCCAGTTCTTCAGAATCCTTAACAGGAAGATTCCCCCCCCACCCCAATAAAGCTTAAACTTCTTTCCCCACTGCAATTTAAGTCCATTATTACTTGCAAGATCCATACTAGACATACAGAGCAATTCTCTCCCTATTTTTCTTTTTTCCTTTTTTTTTTGGGGGGGGGGGGGGGGGGGCGGGGGGGGGAGGGAATGTTTCTGGAGTTTTGTTGTTGTGGTTTTAAATATGTTTACATAGTTATATCTACTCTCATCCCTCTTCTCTCTGCTAAACAATTCCAATCTTTTAACCTTTCCTCATCAGTTATGTTTTGCAGATCTCTGATCATTGTGTTGCTCTCCTCTGAATTCACCTCAATTAATGAAAAGAACTTCGCTCCACGGGAAACCAGAAATCTTCCAGTTCTGCACAGCCTCAGGGTACCTCCTCAGCTTCATAATGATATCTAAAGACAGATGGAATTTTTCCCACTGAAGGAATTATACTTGTTGCTTATTCCTACTACTAAGAGTTTATTTTCTCAATAGAAGAATACGTGGATTAGTCTAAGGAAATTACATCAACTATTCCCATACACCCCCACTCCCCTGCAAAGCACTAATGATCACCCAGCAAAGAGCCCCCACTGTGCAACTTCTAGTTGTGAGCAGTTGGACTACAGCTGGTTGACTCAGGAATGAATTTAAATAAGCTACAAAGTCATTTTTAGCGAAACAACTGGTTCAGGAACAATGAGTGTTAGTTATTGTTAAAAAAAAATTACACAGATCAGTCTTTGCTGCTTCACTTTTTTAAATATGGTACACTGCACACAGGGAAATGTTAGCATCATCATTCAAAAACATTCTAATTATGTTTAGCCAATCTAAATGCCTCAGGAAAGAGAAGTCTCCATTATGGACCCCAGTACACCACATCAGAATATAAGATGAGGAATAAAGACTCAAAGACAACAAAAAATTATGCGAGAGAACAAATAAAGTGACTTAGGGGAATAAACCTCATTGAAGCTACTCGGACTCACATTCTTAAATGTGTTAGGTATTTTTGAGGGGTTTGGGGTGGGGTCTAGAGCTATTTCCCAAAGTAAATTATTTGCAATAACAAGACACATGGCAAATTCCTAAGTGTATTACTGAACACTCACTCTTCTCCCATTTTATATCTTAAGATAAAAGTTATAAACTTGACTGTTCCTTGCTGCTACTTTCCCATCAACTCCAAAAAAAGGCTCGCTTTCCAGAGTATACATATGCCCAGCCTCATTCCCTTTATTTTTATTTTGGGGGATTTCCAGAAGAAAGCATTTTAACTTTTGCTACATGCTTCTCATTGTTTTATTCTACATGTGGTTTCTACAATCTCACAGGAAGCATCCAAGACCAGCAGACAGGCATCTTACGTTCAAACCTCTCCTTTCAGTTGCAGCCTCATGACAAGAAAAAATAGTCCCTAATTCCACCAATGCAAAATTCTAAGCACAGATTACCACAAAAATGGAGTTTGGTGCTCCCTTCTAAGTTGAGATCTACAAACGCTTAGGGAAGTTCAAAACAAATATTGCAGAAAGAAAGGGGCACTGCCTGTACATTCTTAGGAAAACACTTAATATGGCTTGCTTTGCCAAAGACGTTATTCCCCATATATAGATAGGAATCATTACATTAATACTTATACCACTAATGTTCTTAAAACTGGAAGAAGGATCATATTCATCCTCCCTCCTCCCCTCTTCCCCCCCCAAAAAGGTATCTTTGGAACATTAAACAAACACAGTAAGCAGAGAATGAGAAGAGTTAACAGAACATGTATACATGTATTTGTTACCATAATGACTTCTCCACTATTTTGGTCCTGAAAACCTCCTCCTGGTCCAGGTTTACCGTACAGTAGCAATCCCGCATCTTGTTTGGCCCCGGATACGTAGGAAGATTTTTGGCTTCACCTGAAGACAAGAAACAAAAAAAACCACAAAAGTATTATATATTAAGGTGCCATCCATGAATTAGTCATCTGTCAACTAACAGTGTCAGCAACATTGCTCAAGTGAAGTATTAAGTTTATTTTTCTTCCCAAATATTTCTTAGCCTCTATTAAACTTTGCAGCAATATTCCATTTCCAAGGCAGGAGCTCCTGACAGTCACTGAGTTCAGAGCTCAGCAGTAGCCAGCAACAACCCAATTTGTTCTGTCTGCTTTATTCACATGTATTTGGGCATATACTGCTTCCTTCCAAATTTGTGTTTACAAAGTTTTGATCAGTCCTCCTGTAGGATACCAGGAACACAATGCAGTGTGGTAATACAGCTCTCCCATACAGCCCACCAATTTTATCCCAAAGGCATTACCAGGACACAGCAAATGAGGACTGACCCCCAGCTCCACCACTCTCCACAGATGTGGAGATGGAAAACAGTCACTTCAGTTACAGCCAGCCGCCTTTTACCACACACTGGACTTCAAAGCACTTTGATGAGGTAATTAGCACTTGTGAAGCTGCTAAGGTCCTGGCACAAAGATACTCTTACAAGTCATGAGCATTTTTCAAAATAAACATTTGTTTGAAAACTGTAACAACAGACAGGTATGCATCCTATATTTAAAAACAACAACAAAAAAAAGACATAAGATTGAGGAACTAGGGGTAACAAGAGACTACAACACGAGTATGAAACAAGAATAAAACCACAGCTTTCCCCTCTACATATCCATTAATAACAAAAGCTGAGCAATAAATTTCCTAGGCAGACTGAAAACCAAAACTCTCGGACAGGAAACTCATGGCTTCGCTGAAGGACCTGAGAATTAAATCACTCATCTATGTAGTGCTAAGGACAAAACCTAGAACTCTCAAAGAATTAATAACTGAGTTTACAATGAGTGTGGTCTTATTTACCCTCACTCTTCCAGCATCCAGAGATGATTAGCATATACCATGGGAACTAGATCGTTCTCTCCTGGTAAACATACAATGAATATAAATAATAGTGCACATACCAAGGGAACACAGGTCTGCTTGCCAGTGGAGAAGGGAACTCTAAATTACAGTAATACATATAACTTTTTATCGGACATCTGCAGCTTGGCTTAAGTGCTTTTTACTAGACACATGCCTTCCCAGTCTCCAGCTCCCAAATAGCTTTACTAGTAATGAAATCATCTTGCTTCTTCCAACTCTGTATTCTGTGAAGACACATTTTCCTTTCTGCAGATTTGTTCAACAGCACTGTGATGTGTGCACATATAAATATTGAAGAACTATAGTGATGAAAGGTTAAGACAACCTGTATCCTCAGCTTTAAAGGAAAAGCGTAAAGTGAGAGAGGACTCCATGTCTTCCTGCCTGTGATCTCTCTTCTGGCACACTGTTTGCACACTTTTGCACACTGATTCATGATGTGCCCTTGGAAATGCCACACATCCACGCTTCTCACAAACAGCCTGTATGTGGGTGATCGTACATACGTATGTTTTCTAAAGCTAACCATAGCACATACAAAGAGCCATTGAAAAGGGACATGAAGACATCGTTTCAGACAGTAACGCCTCACTTCAGAGTTCTAAGTAAGTTTGCTCTCTCAGCTCAGCTGATGCAACTCGATAGCATTCTTCCCACTTCCTTCAGAGTTGTGAGACATTGTATTAAATAAAGCTGTCTCTGCTGTAATTCAAAGGTGTGACTGGAACATCTATTGGCATGCCCAACAGGGCTTTAAAGTACGCTGAAGTGTTACCAATAGTTTAACTGCAGCAGCTCTAGCCAAAATTATATTGAGGATTACCGATTGCTTGCTAAGCCTTCCTTGAGTCTATTCTGCTGTGGTACTCCTCCAACTTTTGTTAGAGTTCAGGCAAGTTGGAAATCAGATGTACTAGCCTCAACAGGTCGAGGTCTCAGTTTGTCTCCACTCCAAGTTGCACGCATCCAAATTTCTCTTATCTATTCCCACATTAAAGTCACGCGAGGCCAGCCTCTTTTCTGGATGACTCTGTGAAGTTCCCCAGAGAGAGTGAGCGTGCGTTTCAACAGGAAGAGTTTCAATAGCAGAACGATAAGGAAGTTTTCCTCTGGGGCTGGCACACTGTTCTCATGGTTCTTCCAAGAGAATGGGACAGAACTTTTCAAGTTCAAAATTAAAACGAAACAAACAAAGAAAAAAAAAAGCGGTTTCCCTTTTTCTGCACTCTTCCACTTCGTACTTCAACATGAACACACACATGCAAAACCCATTCCAGATTTTGTGATCTCAATTTCCAGATTTCTGAAGCACAACATTCACTTAAGCACTTAAAGTTAATACTTAAGTCATGTCAGAGCACTCTAAGAACTGTATTTCGAAAACTCAATTCTCCTCTTTGCTAACACACTTAGAGTGGAAAAGCCCACAGTATTGAAAGCTGAATGCAATGCAAAGGGAGACACTATTTAGCATCGCTGGAAAATGACAGCCTGCACAGTCTATACAGTAAATAAAACTTCACCACCACCACAATATTAGAAAGTGGGGCACAGAGGGAAGACAGAGAGAGAAGATATTTTACAGTAATTTCTTTCTTCAAACTGGAAAAAGGCCCTGAAAAAAACAGTAATATATTGGGTTGGTCAATTAATCAATCATGTTACTGACTTTAAGTGGAAGCTTAAAAACACACACAAAGAAAAAAACACCACACACCACATATGCTGGCAGCAGCCAATGGTCGTTCAGATTCCTCCAGTACTGAGCAGCTGAGAAAGAAAAAAATTGTGAAGCTTTCAAGCATATCTAGACTCAGCTCTCTAGCCAGACATTTAATGTCAACAAATGCACTCTGTTAGAGCTTCAGCTGCTCTTTAGATTCCTTCAAGACAGAAGCGTTCCCTCTGTGGCACTGTTTTGCCATCTACAATGAAGCTGAACAATTTACTCAGCTTTTTTTTTTTATTTTGCTACTACTGAAATGAAAAAAGAAAGCTCAGAATACTTGATATAGTCATGTACCATTTCCATATTCTCAACAACCAGAGCTGATGAGATCATTTGATTTGGGCAAGAATTTCATTGTTTAACCTGTCTGTATAGAAGAGGCATCTTCATCAATTGTATTTTCAAGAGGCAGCTCTGGTTGGTTTTTTTTTTCCTTCTCTTCATATTTCTGACACACCTGTAGGGCTAGAGAATTTAGAAACGGTTTGCAAACAAGAGGTCAATACACTCACCTTTAAAACCTTCAGTTTTCCACTTCTCCTAAGACGAAACAGAACGTTTCTTAAGATATCTAAGACCTGACAATTTAAAATACACAAGCACTTTGTTTTGGAGCATAAGGCTCCTATTTGCAGCCATAATGCAGAGTAATCAGTACAAGTTTGCCATAGCTTTTCTTTCTATCCCTACACTTCTAATAAACATGGTCTTAATTTAACTGTGTGATGCACTCAACTTAGCGCTAAGTTCTTAAACCCAGCAAAGCTGATTTTAGCTGTGGAAAAGTTATCATTCAGTATTTTGGATGTCTTTTAAAATAGCTTATATGATTCAGAATACATCACTGACTTGCTATCTTCTCCCCACGAATACTGGGTTACTACAGTTTAAAAATGGACTACCACGGCAGCACAGACAGCTTAGCTAGAGCTAGGCAGAGGGAACACAACAAACTCGAAAAAGAAGAAGGAAAAACTCAAAACCATATTCATCGTCTTTGCTCCGCCCAGTGTTATACACTCCTGCCCTGCTAAGATACTGGTAACAAAAGGGAAGCAAGGAAAAAGGCGGCTCCTTCACATATAGGAGAGAAGAGCACTGCTTAGATGCTCGTGAGCATAACTCGTAAAAACAAGAAAAACTTTGAAGATGTTTCTAGGAATAAACAAATATATACATACATATATACATTTTTTTAATGTTTTGCCACCTTACATTTTTTGAAGCATCTGGTATTTTTAATTGAATTTAGGTATTTGTCTCATCTTTGCTTTTGACACAGTCCCCCACCAGGTGCAATTTTCTGAAAAGCAGAGAATGCTCGACAGGCATTATTTCTACCTTTTAGAACAAAATTTGCTGCTCCTGTGCTTCTAAGTATTGGGACATCAGCACACATCTGTCAACATGAGCACATTGAGGAAGGCTTTGTAATGTGTCAATGAATTTAGCTTACTGTCTTCTAGCAAGAACATACTCAATTTTATCAAGATGCCACAGGAGAATCATTTCACAAACTGTTTCAGAAAAACAAAAAAAAAAAAAAAAAACAAGCAAAGAAAAACCTACCTCTAAAAAATAAACCAAATAAAATCAGCTGAGCTTTCAATACCACAGCATCTGAATTCAGGGAGCACACTGAAAGACTCCAGTACAGAAACTAAATACCTAAAATCTGAAATGGGCAACATATCCTAACCAGCAACAATACACTTTGTTTCTGCCATATTCAGGAAAACACTCTCCAAAGAAGCTCATAGGCAAGCATGTCAAGAACAAAAACAGAGCAGCGATGTATGCCACGAATGGAAAGCTGCTCCTGTTCTCCCTTAAGTTCTCTATACTAATAGAGATGCCGGAATTTGGAAAGAAAAAATCTCAAGCACCCTTTCAAGTTGTCTTTCTTCTGAAAAAGCATTATTCCATCAACATCCATACACCAAGCAAAAACAGGAAAAGGACAGTGTGTGTACACACAGCTCTGATTCTCTAATACAATTTATGCTTAAAAAGCTCTTCATACACAAAACCCAGCATATACCTAAAATATCAAGATGACAGCAAGTTTATAATAACTATCTAGTAATTTTAACTAAAACAGAAACAATGTCACTCAGAAATAGTGTGGTCAGCAGGACTAGGGAAGTGATTGTCCCCCTGTACTCAGCACTGGTGAGGCTGCACCTCGAATTCTGTGTTCAGTTTTGGGCCCGTCACTACAAGAAAGACACTGAGGTGCTGGAGTGAGTTCAGAGAAGGGCAACAAAGCTGGTGAGGGGTCTGGAGCACAAGTCTGATGAGGAGCGGCTGAGGGAACTGGGGCTCTTTAGCCTGGAGAAAAGGAGGCTGAGGGGAGACCTCATCGCCCTCTGCAACCACCTGAAAGGAGGCTGTAGCATGGAGGGGGTTGGTCTCTCCTCCCAAGTAGCAAGTGATAGGACAAGAGGAAATGGCCCCAAGTTGCACCAGGGGAGGTTTAGATTGGATATTAGGAAAAATTTATTCACAGAAAGGGTTGTCAGGCATTGGAACAGGCTGCCCAGGGAAGTGGTTGAGTCACCATCCCTGGAGGTTTTTAGAAGACCCGTAGATGTGGTTTAGTGGTGGGTTTGGCAGTGTTAGGCTAACAGTTGCACTTGATGATCTGAAAGGTCTTTTCCAACCTAAATAATTCTATGATTCAATGTTGACAAAAACATGCAGAAGTACCTAAAAGCACACTAACTTTTGTGCCTATGCATGAATTTAAATTGAATGGAAACAGTTGCATTAATATTGAATGTTGAGAAAACAGTTCATTTTTTTGCAAGGTGTGCTTTTTAGGGGTGAGGTGGGGATAAGGGGAGGGGTATGACTGCAGTACCTCAAGCGGCATATATTGAAAAAATTATCCCTTTAAATATTGAAATGGTTACAGTAAGAAAACCTCTATCCACATCAGAAACTGATTCTGTTACTAAACAGCCAACGCAATAATTAAGTGAAATTAACATAATGTTTGAAAGCACAATATACAATTACATTTGTATATAACTCCTATATGTATATATACCCTGTGTACCCCTCAGAAGGGAAAGCTTCAATTCATGTTGGCCTTTCCAAATAGAAAAAAGCAATAAAAGTAAAAAAAGAGGTGAAGTTCCACAAACCAGCATACCCAGTGTGCAACTACGGAGTTATGTAAGCAGCTTAGTATTCTTCTGTACTTTGGTAGTAACATAAAAACAATAAATGCTTTTCCAGCAATATATGCAGAGTGTCAAAAGTGTTCTCTCCCCTCCACCTATGTATATAGATCACACAGCCTGAAAATAAGAAAAACACATGAAATTTTTAAGTACCTAATCAAGAAAATTGCTACATTAAAAAAAATATTTCTTTTAAAACAGATGTGGCTAGAAACATGACTAGTCCAACAGTCTCTTTGCTTTAACCATAGGTTTTTATGTGTACATACACACACTTCGCTCTCATGGAGGGACAGATTGCATTAGATTTCTAAATCAGGTCAAAAATAGCCATCTGTGAACAGATTTTGATGATCTGGAAAATTAGATTTTTAGATGACCTGTTCTTAATCTAAGCCTGCCGGCCTCTTTCCATGTGAAATGATCATCACATGAGAAGACTCAGGGAAAGCAACAAAACAATACCGACGACCTGTGCCTTTGGAACAACCCCAGAGCAACTTGATACCACAGCCAGGGCTACTTCAGCAAGAAACCAGCAAGAAAACAAAGCACACTACATTAATTACAACTTTTTAGACAAGAGCACCATGGAAACCCTCTTGGCTTAGGGGCAATAGGCAGCATCAACCTCAAATCCTTTGGCGTTAAATGGAAGACCACCACCAGCTGCTATCTCTGTGCCAAAACCTCTTTATACCTACTTACAACCTCGTGGAGTTTTACTGCCTTCACAGCCTAGTGACAAGATCATTTGGCATCCTTTAAAACCCCTTCTGCACAACACACTTCACCAGTACACATGGTGCCATACTACTACAGTACCACTCTTTCCCTTCACATGATGGAACTTACTCTACACCAGTTAGAAACCTCAAATAGTTCTTCCTCTGCTCTGAAACCTATTCTGAGACAGCAAATGAAAAGGCCTTTCTATCAGCTGTAACAATAACTAAGCCTAATTAGCTATAGCCCCTGTGGTGGACAGATTCAAACCTATCACTCAGAATGGCTGATAGCCTAACTCCTCCTTTCCTATATGTGTGTGAACAGACATCTCAGTCCAATAAAGCATCCAAATATCTTGCCTTTACTGTTCGGGGCATAACACAAGTGGCTGAGGATATTTTCATTGGAGAGCAATGAGAAGCTGCAGGCTAACAGCCTTACATTTCTCTTAAGAGGCAACGAACATGGAGGAGACTCAAAAGATCCTGCCATGATCTCAAGTACTTAGGTGCTTATAGCACAAGGGCTGTTAATCAGATCCCAGGATTGAGAGGAAAGACATCTACACCCCAAGTTCCATGAGAGCTGCCTGCAAAATTAAGATTTTAGTTTGTACAAGAGAAAAAGCATAATTCTCCTCAACTCATTAATGTAACTGGTTGCATGCTACTTGCCAATATTGTGGTCTAACAGCAGGAATCAGGTTTCTCTAAAGATCCCCTTAGGATGGTAACTTAATGCCATAAAAAAAAAAAAAAAAATCTACAGTCCAGCTGCTTTTTAACAAGATTGAAGCTATTTTGTGTAAAAGGACACTTTGAAAAGTTCATTGTAAAGTAGGATACTTCCAGGAAAAAGGTGTTCTCAAGGAGTTTTCATTTTAATTCAGTTTTCCTGTGGCACTCTAGGGTTAGCATTCCAGGCTTCTTTGATGTGACTTTCTTGTATTTCTGCAGAAACACTGATGAATTAACCAAACTGTCTCTCTATCTGTACTGATACAGTGTAAGACTCAGCTCCCCATGTACTATTTTTCAATCCAGCTTATATTTTGAAGATGATACTTTGAATCAAGACATATCTCATGCAACTTCCCAGCTGCATTTGATAGAGGCTCTTGAGGTTTATTTCCTACCAGTTTCAGTAGCAGAGAGACAAGCTAGAGGTTGTTCTGTGCTCTGAATTGCGACCTTCATTAAGATTGGTGGCTTGTGCAGTTTTCTGTAGTTTTTTTGTTGTTGAGGTGGGGTTGGGGGGGGGGTGGTTTGGTTTTTGGTTGTGTCTGTTGCTGTTTTTTGAAAAATAAAATCAGCTTCCTGAGGTTATAAAAGACCTTCTCTCGGCCAAGTTTAAGTCACTGAACATCTGCTGCGGGAGGCCATGAGGGAGATGGCTCGGGCTGCAGGAGAGGCAGGGTGGCTGAGAGGAAGTCACTTTAAAAAGGCTGTTCCATCAGGGAGCTGCGCTGGGCAAACAGCGAGCAGTTTCAGCTATTTTTAGAAGAACAGTATGAAACAGGAAATACAAGCAAATGATTTACAACATCAAGCAAGACATGACCAAACTCCAGCAACAATTCAACCGCTCCCTTCTGGGAGTTTTTGTACTTTACGATAATTTAAGATAGCTGTTCTATAGTAAGGAGCCTACTCATTGCTAAGGAACAAAAGTAATCTTCTCAAAAACATCAGCATCAGGCAAAAATAAGTTTCTGTGAAAATAAGTATTTCTTTTGACCTGCCTTCATTTATATTATTCACATACAAAACCAAAAGTCAGGTGACAAAAAGACAATTTTTATCTATGTACATCCATTTTTTTGTTTAGTATAGACCAAAAAGCTATAGCTGTGTGAAAAAGAAACACACAAGCAATGAAAAAAAGAATGATGTACTCTCTCTTCCAGGACAGCAATCACTTCTATCACAATAAGGCATACTAAAAGCTTTTACAGTAACATGAAAAATACAAATCTGCCAAAGGTTGTGTTTTGCTTAGATTAAAAACTAGTAACAAAAGGAGTGATTGCTGAAAAGCTGAAGTTTCATTGACAATGTTAAGAAACCATAACTGTTTTCTCCAATGATTCTCATCTATTTAGAAATGTCTTCACTAATCAGAGTTTCACAGGATGAAGTTTAGATCAAGTTCAGTTTGTCCCTTTGGCCTCACAGTGTTCAAAACCAAAATAAAACCCAGGTATTGAGAAACAGGGTGACTCAGAGTACGGCAGTTCAATGCAATCTTGAAAATCACCTACAATTTAGGAATTAACTGAGCAAAGAGTGTCTTCCTCCATATTCAGAACACGCTTCCTATTACGAAATTCATCATCATAAGGGAGAAAAAAAAGCTTCAAAATCTGCCCAACTTGCTTTACTTTAGCCTTTCTTCAAAAAACAGTGAAAATAGATACTTTCCTGCAAGAAGATAAAATTCATTTTGCCATGTAAGGACCCAAACTCAGAAACATCCTCCTCCAACCTTGCAGTAATTAGCACCTTCCCTTAAACCCAGTAACAGGCAAGACTACAACTACTTTAAACTTGACAGAGTCTTGGTATTTCATTAGGCCACATATTCCTCATTTGTTCTTTCATACACAAAGAGCACTGTATGTACTAAGAAGCAACATAACAGGAAATCCTTCATTTTATGAAAAGCATGATTATAACTAGTTCTAAGACTATATGCTTACAGATAGTTTTTGAACAAAAACCACAACTTTCTAGTTGCAGTCTTAGGCAGCTGACAATGTTGCAAACGTGCCTCTGTACTGAACAGAATGCTCAAATTAGGACACCAAAATAATGCACAATATTTGTTTTGTCTTAGTTACTGGATCTTCATTTACAAAGCACTTTCTCCAGTAGAGTTAAACAAAAAAAATAAAGCCCGCTTGGTCATTCCTATGGTTGGTGCCTTATATGATCTATAGGTGATTTTTCCATCCTGGCAGGCTTTAAAAACAATTTAAATTATCTCAAAGATTTATTTCACAGTTGAATAGCCTGTATTGCACAGATGCAAGCTTGCCATGCACAAAAAAAAGAGAGGACAATATGCCTCTATTGTGAAGCCCAGACTGCCTTTACTACTGCCACCACACAGTTTGCTCCAAGAATTTCTAGAACCAGATAGTTACAGAACATCCACACATTGACAGAACTGGACTGTCACCATCCAAGATGCTAAACTTTCAATTTGCCATGTCAGGGGGGGTTACAAAAGAATTATTTAAGATACATCAGTAAAGGATTCCTGACTTGTTGCAGTACATGGGACTGACTCACCAATGTTAAGCACAACAAGTTGTAAAAAACAAATGAGAAATCCTCCATCCAAGTTCCCAGTCTCCCAAGCAGTGGCAGCCAGGAAAAGAATCTTTAAAGTAAACGAAGTTCACATGCATGAAGTTCACCTAAGCATTCACTTGTTCTTGTTAGACCTGAAGTCCCAGGGTCAAGTCCCCATCTCACCAGGTACCAGCTAATTCACTTTGGCTAAAGCTTTAACCCAACATACTCATCTCTGCACCAAGGAAGTAACTGCCAAAATACAGGGTTGTGTCATCTTCCAGTAGAAGCCAAAGTAGTAGAAGCAAATGACCTTCAAAGAAACACAGGTCTGTTTTATTTCAGTGGCTACTCTTACAGAAATGGGAGCAAGATTCAAAAACAAATTTTATTTGTAGGTAGTCACCCAGAGGCTGAGCATTTTTAAAAATTGCCAATGACTTTTGGAAGCTGGGCATTCCCTGCAAGCTGCTCATCCACACCCACAAAGTTCATCCAAAGCTGAATTTTTAATGTTTCAGACACTGCATGCATTTGTCTCACACAGAATGAAAGGAAAACTAACACTTACAACGTTTGTGAGTGTCTGGTATCTGTAAGAATCAGCTGAAAACTGGAGGCAGAACAAGACCATCACAAAAAGCTTCACCAAAAACACACCACTGTTTTAACTTTCTACAGATATTCTCTTTTTCTGCCCGACTAGTCTGCACCTTCACCTACTTCATGAGCATTTTCCTATCAAAACACTTAAAATCTTCCAAGATATAAAACAATGCTGTTCAAAAGACCCAGAATCAAAGTTTAATGTGGAACATTAATTCATCTTTCCTTCTACTCAGGCTTTCATTTTTGAACTATGACAGTGTTTATAACCATTTATTTCAGCAACTTCCAATCCTCCACCCTGTCATAACCCCAGCTCTCAAGGCACAAACCAGACATTGCTTCTGGGGATATTCATATGATTCCTGCACAATTCAGGTGCCAGCATTAGCATCTACTGTTCAAGAAGAGTCCTGTGTAATAGGATTCCAGGCACAAATGTAACTGTTTTTCTGAATTATAATTTGAAAGGGTTCCTCTCATTGTCCGCTGACTAGATAGGGAGCCCAGCCAGCAAACATCAGTGTCCAGGTTCAGTGTTTACAAGCACACAGCACATATTTTCCCCTCTCTCTTCCTACTTCTGATCTAGCCACCTCACATTTTCTGCATGACTAGTCTTTCAGGCTGCTATTTCCCACAAGGAACCATAAACTCTAAAATCTTCTACTACCAAGATCACTAATTTCAAGAGCCTTCATAATAACATAGCACACAATAGGCACTGGAAACTCTGCCATTGTCCCGATGTTGTTCAAAACCTCCATCAGATCTTGTCTCCGGCAAATATTTCCAGGTACAAATAATTCTGCAAGAAGAATTTCTGCCCCAAATACTTCAAGCTTGATTCAAGTATCCTGATAAGCAGCCATCTCTGTGAATAATTTGTTATTACTATTTTTTTTTTAATTTATGTTTCACAAAGTTCAAGCTACTACCACAATTGCAATGTAGTTTTTGTTCTTAACAGCATAACGACAGAACCCCAAGTTTAAACTACGTAGACTTCAGCACACTGAACTACTTTAAATCCATCTGCCCTACAGCCAACTCCTTGCTAGTACCAAGAGTCCTGAATTTAATATGCCAGTTTCAGTGGCACCCCAATAATATGGTATGATGCCTATAAAACATTTTTCAATATAATGATGCGTCTGAACTCAACAAGCCAGGAAGCAGGGGAAAAGCATGTAACTGGTAAGCAAGACATCAACTCACAGTGCAGTTTATTTTTTAAAGAAGATTTCAAACAGTGATTAGTCTGATCATCCTGAGAAGAGGAACATCACATGAATCTTGGCCTGAGGAACAAACTTAACCAAGAAAGAATGACTCATTGTGCAGGCAACATGATGAGAAGCAAATGGTAGATTATCCAACTTCAGTAACTACAGGAAGGGAAAAAAAACATTCACTTCTTCACTCCTCAGCACTGAGTATAGTTAACACAGGCACAATAGCACAGAAAAACAAGCAAGAAGTGGCTGAGCATAGTCATTTATTTATAAGCAGTGATCAAAACTACATAGTTCAGAAGTTAGTGTAGCTGTGTGCACCTAAAACACATCACAGGTATTCGCAGCTGAGATTGTGAAGAAACACCAAAGCCAAAACCACAATATTCCCCACAATATTCCCCTGTAATAAATGCTCACATTATTAAAATCCATATTTACAGGGAAATATATAACTTTCCATGAAATGTCTGCAATCCAGCTGTTGGATGTTAATGCAAACTAAAGCAGGGCATTAGAAATGGAAAGTGACCTACTTTCCTTTTCTAAACTATGCAAAGTGTTAACACAATGAAACTCAATCAATGTTAGTTTTCTTTTATTCTTCCAGTTTCAATTTACAAGTTAGTCATATCAGTGGCAGAAGCCGGGGTGAGCAAGACATACTGTCTGTAAGCGGTCTGGAAATGTTAAGTATTTTGCATACTTACTACTAGTGACAAAGCAGAATTCATTTAGCTACGCAGAAGCGAGGGAATCAAACAACATGAAGGACAACTGGCAACTGCTCTGAAATACATTTGCAAAATTTTATTTTTATAAGCATGTTCAGTTCCACAAATCTGTCTAACACAGCACAAACCTGCACTGACTGCTTAAGTAGCAGAGGCCCAACTGTAGTGAGAGCTATGAAGACACACAAGACATTCTCTTTCTTGAAATGCTTAAGTCTACACAAACAATCATATAGAATAAGGGAGAATTAAACTTTAAAAAGGGAAGGGTGGGTGAAAGATAATTGACAGGATGGAGGTACAAAGGCACAGCATTCCCAAATATAATGCAGCACAAAATTTATATAGCAATGTGATGTTAATCCTGATTAAGAACCCTTACACTGAAAACTTTTCCAAATCAAACCAGTATTAAGGGTGACAGCCGTTAATGACAATGGTTTGCTTTAATGACACACAAGTGGAGCAAGCACTGCAACAGAGCTTATTCCTCAGCCCAGTGAACAATAAGGACAACACACCCAAGTACGTTTAAACTCACAGCTTTGAATCCACAGTTATGTGCTGCACCTAGTCAGTCACCAAAAGTCCAAAATACACAAAATCTTGGCCAACCCTGTCCTCAGCAGTTTACAGAACACATCGAACAGGTAAACAGTGGTAACTTGCCCACACACACATCAACTTACAGTTAAATTTTTCAGAGCCCAAGGGAAGTGATACAACACACGTTTTTCTTGCAGATAGAGCATGTACTAGCTTTATCACAAATCTTAAAATAAGTGAAGCTATGGTATCACACGCAGCCAGTGTCAGTAAGTATCTGTAGGCCAAGCTATACCTGTGTAATATCTACTTGTCTTCAAACAATCTCCTGAAACCCATGTGCAAATTCACAGCTTACAAAAGAACAGCAGAGTGGAATAAGAAATGTTTCTGATAATCAAGTGTAAAATAAAGTTGATTTCTGTATTATATCACATGCTTTCACTGACTGTAAGAAAGCTCCTCACTGACATTTACAATAAGCAGCTGCAAAACTTAAAAGCATGTAAATAGACATGCCTATCCAAAGACTATTTGTTGGATAAAAAGATGCTCATTTTCACCTTTTAGTGTAGAACACAAGTTGTACACAGTAGATGCAGACAAATCCACGTGTATGCTGAAATCATTATTTTTAATGCTGGGGGGTGGGGATGAATCCAGACATTTGGCCAGCAAAAAAGACCAGTGCTTCTTTACAGAGATCACCCAAGAATGGAAGGCCATTAAGCTTCAATTAACCCCTTACTCATTCCATGGAGTTTCAAAAATGACCCATTTGTTTTTACAAAGCAATAACACAGAGCAGAGCTATTCTGTGCAAGAAGTTTGTATTCCCATGCAAGAAGTTAGCTCTTTTAGTTGAAGATCTGGATTCCATCCCAGTTCTGTTGCAGACTCCATCTGTGATCGTGCATAATAAGTCAGACAGCTAACTGCCGCACTTGAACTACCTCCCTCTCTAGCACTTCATATTCAAAATACAACTTCAAATCCCTCACATGGAAGACCACATTGGAGTATTGCATTACAGCATTCACTAATGCAACTGCATGAGATGTTGCAGAAACTGCATTTGAAGGCTAACAAAAAAGAGGCCAGCAAAGCAAATCCCTCCTGACTGACATGCCTTACACCAAAGGACTCCCTGGCACAGCAAGTAAAGATCAACATCCTCTGGGTCTGGGAAGCCTCTTGCCTACTTCTGTAACAGCACAAGTCGGGGGGAATCAAACACGAACCAGGATTTACCAACACAGAGCAGCATAAGACAAAGCATATGGTCCTTTTAACAAAAAGGTAAGGCAGATAAACAGCTCCAAGTAACCATGACAGGAAATATCTTATTGTCAGCAGTGTATACTTCCAGCAGTACTGCCACATATATAAAGAGAAAAACTGGTTCCCAAAGGATTTATTGTGGAAAGAACACCAATTCAGGCACGAAAAAGGTATTATAACAGCTGCAAAGCAATCTGGCAAAGAAAATCTTCATGACAGAAATTACTTTAATAGGAAAGACAGCCTTCATGAGAAGCTGCCTGAGGTATACTGTGTCAAAATAGAGGGGTAGAGGAACTCCGAGTAGTAAGCAGATAGACACATGGAAGAGAAGTGCAGGATAACACAGACAGAAGCCCAAGAACAGTTCCCACTGAGGTATAAGTTCATCTCTACACATCCCCCAGCACTGTTACATCCCAAATAACCATGCCATAACCACCACCTTCCTGCTAGCTACAGATTTGAGATCTGAAGAAAGACACTACCTTCCCAGAAGATGAGCCATTTGTGAATATGAATGTTGAAAATCTTCAGCACAAGAAAGCAACTGTTCCAACCTTTGTACACCTTTTGAAATACTTGACTAGTGGAGGCTTCTGCAAAAGAAACTACTTGTTTCTTCTCTCCAGCTCTAATTTGTTCTGAAATTAAAGTACTTCCTTTGTAAATTCAGAAGTGAAGCAGTAGATACACCTGCAAGTGGGAAAGCAAATCCAAGTTTGCTGTTCAACCAAAGAAACTGCCTACAAAGTTAAGCAAAAATATCCCTCTTTAAAATAAAGATCTACTTAGGTGACAACATTCTCGGTTAGTGTCATTTGGTTATTTTCTGAGAGATTTTATAGTTATTATTCAGAGCTTCTCCCCTTTGGAAGCCAGATATAACAGAAGAGGTTTCTGTAGTAATATGTTCTTAGCTCACATAGGACATTCATTCAGAGAAATACAGTATTAAACAGCATTAACTTGGTAGGAAAGCTCAAAGGAAAATATTATAACTGATTTTAAATATTATCTGTATTGTAAATTAGCATCTCTTACTTTCCTGAATTCCCACACACTCATTCTGCTCCAAAAGACAAAAAAGCTCAGAGGAGTCACCTAAGCCCAGAGCAGATTTCCTCACCTGTTTCAGTAACACTGTAGCTTCACAGCCACTTGAAGCCACCACAAACCGACTGACTGACTGTCCATCCTCCCCCACATGGCACAACCACACACATTCATGTTCTACACAAACCCAACCACACACATTCATGTTCCACACAAATCCATTTTGCAGAACAGATCGGGTCAGGCCAGAACGGACCACATGCAGCCACTAGCTCCAGCACAGAGGAGGTTCCTAAAAGATTAACATCACAGACATTTGCCTTGTTACCTCTAGTGGGGGAACACTGAGAGCAAACAGGACAGAGCTTGTGCAATCACAGGGTATTAGACATGCATCTCAAACAGGTTTATGGGGTGCATGCTCTTGGAAGAAATTTGAGGCTGCATTCTCACAATTACTTGGACTACAGGCCCGCTTTCAAGGCTACTCTTAAAAGTATTGTTCTACAATGCCATCATCTAAAGATTCACTCAAAAGCAGCAAAGCCTCTAACAAAAAGAAGCTTGAGTGGAAATAAATTGCTTTAAACTTGTTTTTTCAAGGAATTCTTTGACAGTCAACTTGTCTACTTGCATCTACCCTTTAATTCAGCTAAATCACGCCTGTGATTGAAGCTTGTATTGTACAGCATCTCTTCCATTTGATGCCTCAATCTGCATCAAAATGAAGTCTAAAACACGATCAAGAAACCCACAAAGTAATTACATGCTGGCCACATCAACTGCATCCATACCCTACTCACTATCAGTAACTTTTTTCTCCATCTGATAACTAAGTATTTTACCTAAAACGATATTTCCCGCAAGTTTCTTGGTGCATGTGTTGCGCCTAATTCTGCACAACAGCATACTGCCATCTGAAGAGGCGGTGTCACTGGCTCTCCACCCCCAGTGCTTCCCCGGAGGTCAAATATAGCCAGCTGTTGCCTCTGCTTGATCGGCAGAATAAAGTTGGGCATGGTGGGGCCATGAGTTAGTTTTCACATTAGGTCACCAGGTTCAGTCAGCTCTCCAGCTGCCTGCCAGGCGAAGCGCTGGGAGGGCAGAAGCAGCGGAGGGCAGCGCTTCTGCAAGACAACACACAGTCACAGCAAGTGAAGCGTGCCCCAATAACACACATCTCTCCGGCTATACTCAAATCCAGCTGTGAAGGAGACATACCAGCATCACTGCATTACCAAAGAAACTCATTACTGTTCCTATGGTAAAACCACATTTCCCCTCTCAAATGGTGCATTTATTCACTCAGATATACATGCAAGCCGAAGGTAAGCAGACCTATTAGACTTTATTAAAATTACTGTCTTGAGATTATTCACAACAGCTGTTTCCTCTTCAAGCTAGAGGAAAACAGATGGCAACATAACAACAGCTAGATAATTTTAAAAAATTAACTCTAAAACATGACACTTGTACAGGACAGCAAAACACATTTATGCCAAATGCTATTTTGCTAGTAGAATATATAGCAGCTTGAGAGCACAATTAACATATTAAAAACAAGGGCAGAACAAGGAATACATCAAATTGCACAGAAAAATTGCAGGTTGCAGAGAACCCTAGATCACAAAGTTGTTGCTATAGATTCCCTACAAAAACACTCAGAACATAGTTTATCTCTTCTCTCCAACACCTATAAAATCTGACAGCATCAAGATAGCGCAATTACAGGTGTGGAGAACATGGGTGTATTCTTTTTAATATTCATTAGCAACTTCAATCAGATTCGTAAGGGTGGAAAATAGCAAGAAAAATATCTAAATTTGCACTAATAGCCCCTGTGAACATAATGAGATTATTTTATTTATGTCTGTCTGGCATCAACTGCAGCCTATCAACTGCATTTCAGGCATATTCCATACACTTAAGAGCAAAATTTAAAAAGCTACTAATATATCACTATAACATTTTAAACATGCGTTGAGGGAGACCATGTATTATTGAGCTATTGCATGTTGAAACAACTCTTTAAAAGTTTACAAAAATTCCTACCAAAACAGCAGTATTTCTAGACAGACAGCACTGAATGCTCGACTGGTTGTTCCTTCTGCAGGACCAATTTAGAAAAGAAGGAAAAATTTTGGACAGAAATGAAAACTAGGCTTCTGACCACCTACTTTAAGGAAGCACAAAAGTTTAGAGTAAGTGAAGAGTTAATCTTTTTCCTGACATGCTTAGGGCCGAAGTGCAGTGGGCAGCAGACCCCTGAAGTACCAGCCCAGGTTTCAGGATCTACTAATATCTGTTAGGCTCACATTTAGAATA
This sequence comes from Caloenas nicobarica, assembly GCF_036013445.1. Classification (NCBI taxonomy): domain Eukaryota; kingdom Metazoa; phylum Chordata; class Aves; order Columbiformes; family Columbidae; genus Caloenas; species Caloenas nicobarica. The sequence goes on along the minus strand of NC_088245.1, from coordinate 151,539,913 downwards.
GCGAAGAAAACAATGCTACGCTTCACCATTTTTCTGGGCAGGCTCTTTCCTGCAAGTGACTACTCAGTTTGGTATACACTGAAGAACTTAGAACATGCGTATCTTTTCCACGCAAATTTATTTATTTTAAAATCCAAAGTAGTCTCTGCCGATCCAAACATATTTCAAAAGCCCGCTAAAGAACTGCAAAGAAATACTCCCACTTCTATTCTCCTACTCCATTAACGTGCCAGGTACCAGCCTTTACCACCTATTATATCAACATTTCTAAGTAGCCAGAAATCAAATAACCAAAGCAGTTCTACACCAGCTTTACAGCGACAGCAAAATTGGCCCAAAAGAAAACTTAAATTGTGTGTGTGTGTTATTATTCATTCCCACCAAAAAATAAAAAACCACCAAAAAAAAACCAAACCACACACAGATGTGCCAGATGGTTAGTACATTTAGAAACAGAGATAGTCTTACATTCATCTCTGGATAAACTCAACCATATAATTGACAGCATAGCTTAAGATACAGTCCCTGTAATTATTCAACCTATAATGCTTAATTGTAGTAATTTGTAGCCAATGTGCCTCAAAACTGCAGAGCATGTGGTCAGTATATATACACACTGAAATGCTGTTCTCCATGATAATATATAGAAAAATATATATAGCATATAAGAATAAAATATACTACACATATAATTAACTATTGCAACATATTATACAGGTATGTAATTATAATACATTATATATTTATATGCTGTATACCCATATATAATATAGAGATATATGAAAACCCTATACAAATTCCAAGGAACTTTCAACTTTAAAACTCTGTTGAGCCAACATTTTAAAAACTTTAATTTTATTTCTGACAGTACTTACTCTGCTGCTTTTGGATACAATTTTGTCTGAGTTACAGAATAGTTTTTTCTTCTACAAGCACAATTAAATATGACGCTAACCTTTAACTAGATCATAAGTGCATCCGAAGTTTCTGGAATAGTGAAATTGTTTGGAGTATTAAAAACTCAAGCAGTGAAGAGAGCAATTATATACAAAAAGATGTTTCCTTCCACACCATTTTGTCTTTCTGACCTCCATTCTAAAGGTAGAAGACCAGGTTTTGCAACTTGACTGCTACACAATATTTGTGATCTCAAGCAAGACAGTGAAGTCTCAGATGTGCCCATGTACTCTCTAGCTATGACTGTATGAATCAACTTCCTCTATTTATGGAAAGTGGGTCTTAAATTAACTCTTGCCTTGGCATTTAACATCTACAAGTTTCATTCTCAAATTCACGGGATATCCTCTGTCCAGTACAGTGTGCCATTCCAACTAAGTTGTGTAACTCCTGTTGGCATGGCTAACCAAAGTTGATACATGTCCACATTATGAAGGGAGGTAAAAAAAAAATATAACACCACCACCACACCACAGCAAATCATTATTCTCTTGCAAACCATAGAACTCAAGTAAGTGGTGTTCAGACTGCCATTCCCTATTATCAGACCCACACCCAAACCTGTTTAAGTGGTACCTCTTCCATTACTTTTCTCCCCTTCTAAAGGCAAAGTAGATGTAAACATATATATCCAAAATTTGTCTTGTAGATTAGAAGCAGTATTTCTAATCTTAAGCACAGACTCTGCCTTGTTTTCTTCACAAATCAGAGGTAGCAAAGTCAAGCCTACATTCAAAAGGAAAGAGATGGGGCACATTTACAGTTGAGAACTGCAAAATGATGACCTAAAATAAATCTGCCGAGGAATCTAATTGAGCTTTAACCAGTCACAGTGGCCTTGCAGGAATGAGGAGGACACCCATTTAACAACAAGCTTCCTTCCTCATCCTTTTACTCCTCTGACAGATCCCCATAAAAATGCTTTATGACAATCACTTATATCATATGGGTTATCTCAAATAAAGTTCTCTCACTTGTTATCATTAAGAGGTGCAAATTACCAACAGCTCACATCCAGTGGAAGATATCTTCTGAATAGATAGTACAGCTCTGTGGTCTTCCCAGGGAGGAAAAAGCCACTTAACCAGATAAGCATGTCCTTTCAACTTCTCTCCACTTCCACCTCCTTGCTGTAGGCTTCAGCTCAAACGAGTACCTAATCTAAGCTAGACAGTGCCAGAACCAACACTGCACTTAAGTAGAATTGCTCACGTAAAACCCCATTACTAACAGTAAAGGCACGCTGTAAAGGAACGTTCAGTAACTTAATTGTAAACTTCTCATGAGCTCTGCTTCTAGGTTTAGGGAGATCCTCTACCATTTTCTTTACGTGACAGTTGTGAAAGCCTTTCCCCCCCCACCCCATAACTGCTGTCTCCTTGCATCTTTGCTTAACTTGATTGTCTGTCATCTCCCTGCTCTTACACAGCAAGTTACCCTTAAACATACAGGAATGCTTGCTGTTCTGCAGCAAGGAATTACTGAACTCACACAGCGCAGACTTTATGTGCATCTTATGTGAGGATAAAAACCTCTGAGCAATTTGTTCATGCAGAACAAGCTTCAGTTACATTTAATAGTAGTCTCCAGCATTTTCTAAAGTGAATCTTCCACGATATGCATTCAGGCTGCAATTCAAAGTATTTTGCATGAGTTCTCATTCACCTTTCTGGGAAAAAAACAAAACAAAACCACCACCAAACAAACAAAAAACCAAAACCAAAACAAAACCCCAAAACAAACAAACAAAAAAACCCCACCGAAAAAAAAAACAACCAACCACACAAACACACACACACAAAAAAGCCCCAAACAAACAACAAACCACACTGATAACTTCTTCTAGCTCTTTTAAACAGGTAGAATTAAAGGGGAAGATTGAGGCACCACACACCTATCTATAAAACACTGGTCATTATTCTCCCTCCTGTGGAAGCAGCACATTGCAAGTACTGCTGTGATGAGATACACTACCCTACCATCTTTCAAAGCAGCAGGAAACCTGAATGCAAACAGAACCCTTTCATCTCGAGCCCAGGTCTGCAGGGAGAACCACTGGTTGAGCTCAGAAGCTAGTTTTTACACAACCCTTCTGCCTGTTGCAAAAACCCTCTCAGTACAGCTCCCACAGAAATAGCACAGAGAAGTCTAAAAAAATCCTTCAGGGGAAGGGAGGAAGAAAAGAGACAGGAAACAAAGGAACATTACGCTAATAGTTCTCTTCTGCTAATCAACACAATAGTGCTGACATGGTGTAAGTGCAGGCTTGCCATAGCCTGGAGAGAAGTAAGAACATGCACCAGAAACCTCACAAAAATCGGACACAGTTTTCAAACCACAGAAAAAGGGAAGAATAAATCACTAAGAAATGTCTTAGAATGAGAGGAAGATATAAGCCAAAATACATAGATGAATAAAGGGACAAAACACAGCTGCAAGAGGTTGAAGAGGCTTCAAGAGAATTTTTTTTCCATCCCAACAATTTAATTAGCAATCGTTCTTACATACTGCAGCAATGGCTACCTAATACCTACAGTCTCCCACACACTCCTGCTTATCGACAACGAGCAGTGGAAATACTCACCTTACATTGTAAGTCACAGTGACTTCAAGAATCTCAATGGGGGGTTGGCTCCCCTAGCACACAGGATGCATTTTATTGCCACAGTTAGTGTTACAAAACACCCAGCCCTATTTTCTGTTATTTGCATCTGCACTTCCTCTTTTCACCCTTTAGGATTCCCACCATAGCCACCCCAGTATGAAGGGCTGTAGAAGATTTTATGAGACAAAGGCTAGCCCAGACAAGATCTTACCAAAACATGGGTGGTGCCAAGGCCCTGAGCACAGTCTCTCTCCCCTACCCCTCAGAGGTCTGAACGCCTTGGCTCAGGGCCAGCTGTGACACGGTGCAGCTGTGTAAGCTGTGAAGCAAGCCTCACCAGGCACCTTTCTCCACATTAGAGCTACATTCTAGCTCGCCCTTGGACATTGCCAGAGCTATGCCGTAGGTTTGTCTGTGCCTGGCCGTTTTGCATCTTTCTTATGAGGAGAGACAGAGAGCTGGGTCTGTTCAGCCGGGAGAAGGCTGAGAGGGGATGTCATCAATGTTGACAAATATCTCAAGGGTGGGTGTCAAGAGGATGGGACCAGACTCCTTTCAGTGGTACCCAACAATAGGATGAAGGGCAACAGGCATAGACTGAAGCACAGGAAGTTTCATCTGAATATGAGGGGAAACTTCTTTACTTTGAGGGTTCCAGAGCACTGGAACAGGCTGCCCAGAGAGGCTGTGGAGTCTCCTTCTCTGGAGACATTCAAAACCCACCTGGACACATTCCTGTGTGATCTGCTCTGAGTGAATCTGCTTTAGCAGGTGGGTTGCGCTAGATGATCTCCAGAGGTCCCTTCCAACCCCAACCATTCTGTGATTCCGTGATTTACTTTACTAATCCTGACCTTGATCTGCTGACTTAATTTCCTATGTTACCTTGGACCTACCCCATCACTACAGAGCTGCCTGCTGATCACTGGGCTCTCACCCGACCCTGGTTCACATCATGGACCCGCTCTGCTCTTCTTGTTTTGCTATCACAGCACTCCCTGCTTTGCTGGCAAGATTACTGACCTCCCTGTTTTGCTGTCACACACAGCTTCCCGCTTGCCTTTCTTTACCAAGCAGTCCACTTTGGGCTCCATGACAAGTGGGATATGATGGCCTCACAGCTTAACAGAGCCACATTAAATTCATCCTTTGTTCATACAGTTCTGCTATAAATATTAGTAAAACACCCCTTTATACCAGCAGGGCACTGAGAGTTCTGTTACTAAGGTCACAAGGACCACTGGAGTATTTAAGTAATCACTGCTATCCAAAACAGGACTACACTTCAAGGCTAAGCAAAAGGTTATATTTGAAACATAAGCGACCAACAGCTCTTCAGAAAGGTAAGCAGCTAGAATACAAAAATGGATTTATTATCAAGGTGACATGAGGCTTCTCTACATTGTTTAGACTCCAGGCAACTAGAAGTTACTTGCACAAAACAATGCTCTAGACCAGAACTGGGGCCTTTAGACAGTAGTGCAATGCTAAAAATGCCATTACTGCCAGCTCATAGAAAGGCAAGAACTGGTTTTAAACCCTGCAGAAGAACAGGAAGAGTCTGAATAAGCTCTGCTGGGAGGGGAAGGGAGGGTGGAGGGGCACACAGGGAGAAGAAAAGGGAAAGCAACAGTTTAGTACCAGTTTCTTAATAATAGCTTCCTCCTCTGTTTCTGTTCTCCAGACCCAAATAGTCTCTTGGCTTCTGCTAAACTCTTTCTACTCCCCTTAAGCATTTCAGCTAAAAGAGCTAACATACTGACTCAGGAGAAGTTGATTTGTTCTGCATTATGTCAAAACTAAGCATTAATCAGCCCTTAGGCTTTAGAATAGGAGCTCAAAAAATTAAAACAAAGCCCCAAAAACTCCCAGAAAATAGAAATCAGCATCTTTTTCCAGTCCCTGTGAGAGCTATTTGGTCTGACATTGCATTTCATTTCCCTACTACTAGATATGCCAGGCAGGACTTTCGCTGCAAGAGCCCTACCGTGCCCAGGAGGACACAGAAGACATTTGACTCAAAGTGCAGATTGACAAGAACAGGATCTTGAAAGGAAGGAAACAAGACTTGGCTAGGCTGAGAAACAGAATCCTGCTTGTCCTCCCCTGTCCTTTCCCCTAGCAGGGATCTCTCACCACCTTGGGCACTGCTCAATCAAAGCCGCTCGATCCCATCCCTATGGCTGGGAGGGAGGGTGCTTGTGAGGCACCTGCCCCTTACATCTCAGCAGGGGGAAGGTGAATGGAGTAAGCAGGAAGACAGAGGACTGCCACAGTGGAATAACAGTGCCCAGTCCCACTACTCAGATCTCAGATCCTTGCCACCTGCACAAAATTGCCTTCCAGAAGAATCTAGAATTAGACTTAAATAAGCACTGTGACTGGTAGATGCTGTTTTCCTACTGTCTCCCACTTAAGAGAGTCACCTCTGCCTCAGAACAGGCTGGAAGATAACTCAAACAATTCTATTGTATGGTAAGGAACACAGTGATAGAGCTCATCAACACTGCTAGAGCAGATTTTGAACTGAACATATGTGCAGGAAGCCACATGTTCTGCTATAGGAACAGAATATCTGCTCATTACACAAGTACCACTCATCCCATGGGCTGAAAGCACCACAGTGTTTTCCTTTTATAAGTAAGTATATATTCCTGCAGCAACAGGAATTTTGTGTTCACAAAAGGATCAGATGAAGGTTACAGCGGACAACCTGCATAATGCTAACCCTCAATTTCAACTATTTGACTCTGAAAGCTCACTGGTGCTTAGCAGATACAGAGGCACGCAACGCAAACCTTCTAGATACTGGTTCCAGCTGTCAGGAAAATGAAGATGTATGTCTGATATCATAACATCACAGTCAGACAAGTATCCAGGCTGTCTTACAGGTAGAACAGCAGCTATGCATTTCAGAGACTTTCCTAAACCAGGCTGTCTTCCAAATAATTACAATAAAATCTCATTTATCATTAAGGTTAATTAGGCAATTCATGAACTGAAAAACATTACACCTGAGCAGAGTGTAAAATGAACCAAGTGAGCCAGGTCAAACTTACTGTCTAGTGTCTTGAAGGTTCGGGGCTGAACCATTCAATCTGGATTATTACAAGAGTACAAACCAATAGTAACATGATTGCACTGTCTATGGCTAAAACGTAACTGCCAATATGATTTTGAAACCTGCACATAACTGAAAACCTTTTAGAGGCACCACTAATAGCACAGAAGACTTACAGCAGCATCCTCTTGAGATAGTTTTAACTTACAAAACTTCAACCTCCTGCCCTGTCTCCCCCAAAGGCTCCCAATCACAGCTCTACAGCAGAATTCACATTACTCCCCATCAACAGCCGAGTAAATGCCTCACTACTCAAATAAATACTTAAGCATACTCTTGATAATAACCTATTTTGGCCCAAGAATTTTACTTTAATGTCTGTTAAAAAAAAAAAATCCTGATTAAAATAAAGCCAACTCATTGGCTCAAAATGATGTTTTGAAGCTTTATATTGTCATCATCTTCATCCTATGCTGGCCTATTTTAGTGTTAATCTTATGTTCTCCAAAGAAAGCTATCATTCAAACAGAAAGCACTGCAAAGCAAAAGAATCTAGCACACACTGCTTGAGCTACAGCTCATCTTTCCCATAGCTTGCTCCCCCTGCAGCTGTGAAGGCTCAGCACTCCAGAACAGCTGGTTCCAGGTGTACCATAGGGGACAGAGGAGCAACAAACACCTTGTCAGGGGCTACTGGGCAACACAGACTCGTTCTCCTCTTAAAGGACATCTGCAGCGGGTGAACTTCATGGACCCCACACGTGATTCTCTAGATGTGTTCACCACGAGTCGCTCTTTTCTCCCCGCCATGTCCAGCCTCATTCACTCTACAAATTCTAGCTTTGGGGGAAAATTATTCAGAGGATAAGACACCAAAAAAAAAAAAAAAAAAAAAAAAGAGAAGTGTGCATCTATGTCCAAAACAGTGACAAAATGAAATATCAAATAAATGCACATGACACCTGCACTGGGCCAAAACACTCCATTGTGCTTTGCTTCTGTCCAAGCCCAGCCTCCCCTAAGACAAATATCCCCAATTTTATCTCCTGCAGCCTGATACCGTACAAGATATGTACACTGCAAAATACATTAGCATTTTCATCATGATGCCAGAAACTACCAAATGGTTTATCTAGGGTACAACAAAAGCATTGATACATCACCTCCACTGCCTCCTCCAAAAGCACAAAGGGAACCAAATTCCCACCTTTAATGCACTGCTACAAGGTCCTGCCTTGCAACTGACTCCACACTCTGAAGGGAGCTGGCAGAAGCTCCCGTCCCCATCTCACATGCTGGAGTTCTGGAGAGCAACAAGGGATCAGACTTCGCCCTGTACTGAGTATTTACTTCAGGCAAGTCATCTGAAGTAGTGGGTTTTTCGAATCACATTCTGATACCCCACACAGTACATGAGGAGTTTTAGTATACCTGCAGCCTGGCATTAATTCACAAGCTCTTATTTGGTTCTAAGCCCTTCTTGGGTAAGATATTCACACATGACCCCATTTCATTCTGCCACTGACTGTGCGTGGTCTGTTAAGCACAGTATTTGCTCCTACACAGTTCCCAATGCAGTATGCATGGTACTGCTCAAGTAGTGACCCCACCTTACAAGCATTTAGTACTTCTGGTTACTGCCAAATATCAAACAGCCACTATAACAAAAACCAAAAAAAAAAAAAAGTGGAGTTTGACATGGTACAACTATATCTGAGTAAGATTTCACAGGACTAGGAGAAAGATACACTTTCAATTCCAGAGATTCACTTTGCTCAAGAATGTAAAGCCTATATTCAAGAGCATGAAGTACAAGTTCCCTGCAGGACTAGCTTACCAATTCCCATTACCAGAAGCAGGCATCAGCATATCAAAAATTTGCAGGTGTTACCAGGAGACTCTAATAATGACAACCTATACATTTCCTGCTACACTATTACAGAGATCGGTTACATTTAATACTGGAGCTGACTTTAAAAGTCATTCAGTTAATATTTCTTTATTTTCAAACCCACAACTTTCTGGAACAGTGTCACAGAAGCAGGTGTCAAAACACACTAATTATCAGCCTGTTAGAGCTTCACTTGTACTGAAGTTATTTTTCTCTGTTGCAACATCTCAAATTCCCCCAGGCACTTTCTATTCCCTGTCAAAAACTTCTGCTCACCACTCAAAAACAGACAGTCAGGAGTAACGGTCTGAATAAAAATTAGCTTTCTTTTTTTTGCCCCCTCACTCTCTCTGGCAATTTTGCTTAGTAGGCCTAAAAAGTAAAAAGCCATGGGGGAGAAGGCAGAGAATAAGTATACCACTTATGCAATCTTGAAATCTAGTTCCTTCCAACCCTGACAGGCAACAGCAATTTCCTGAAGTCCACAGCAGGCACCACCCTGGAGAGTGAAGAGACTGGCTCTTTACTTCAATATGAGAGGGAAGGGACATAAACACTTCCCCTGGCTTTAGTCAAGGGTGGATTGATGACCACTGACCACTACCTCCTTTCTCCATCCTCATCTCTGAAGCACTAGTAGTCTAAGCCTATTCTGCAGCAACTACCTGGAGCTCCTGTCTCAAAGCTCTAACACTGTTAGTGGGAACTCTGGTGTTTGCACTGGTCAAGCAGAATCACCCAAGGGCTGCTGGCTGACAGTGTGCAGTAAAATTAACTACACGGAACAATCTACAAACACGGAGTAAGACTAATATTTACAGAAATAAGAGTGGTGTTGGTCTAGTCCTACCTTACATTTGTGTCAAGAGATGCCAACAGAGCACAAATGTAGTTCTCCAGGTATCTCAACAACTTGACATTTGAATATTATGCAACATCAGCCAAGGTCCTAAACATCAAATATCTACACTACAAAATGTGACTCCAATTTTCCAAAGAGGAACAGATCAGAGAACACTTGCAGAAACAGCTGATACGTCCCTTCTGCTTATCTGCTGGGGAATATTTATACCAAGTCAGAACTTCACCATTATGTTCATTGAGGAAAACATGCAACTCCTCCTGACCTCAGGAAGCGAACTAGGTTAGAGTTAACATCCCAGAGCTGTAGGGAAACGTGGTCTGAAGGAAGTCTCCAGGACCAGACTTTGTCTAGGCTGGTGAGAATTTGCATAGATCAAGGCAAGCACCATACCAACAGTCAATGCAGGGCACAAAACTTCAGGGAGCACAGCTCCTCTGACTTGAGCAGAGCAGGTGAAAGGTTTCTAGGACCTTTACTGCCTCCTTGAGCAGAGGACCCAAGAACCTTAAACAAGAAAAATAAAAAAGGTGCACTATCTTATACTGCACCCATATGATCTGCTGAAAGTCAGACTTCAGACATCTGCTGGAGTTTCACAGTTCTGCCACCATTTTTGCATACCTTGTATAAAACAAGTAGCACTTCTACTGATTTCCTTATAATACATAGCATAAATACAATGTGCAACTATGCACACGTACAATCCTTTTAATGTAACAAATTACACACCTTCTATTAGGGACATCTGAAGAAAAAAAAAGTCACAAGAAGGTAAGCAACTGGAGTCAGCGGATCTGAAAATTTGATCTGTAGAGGACTGACAGATCTCACAGCGCTAGTATTCTTTGCTTCTCTCTGCTAAATTGCATTAAAAACAGCAGCTAAAAATCAGATTAAATATTTCCCCAATATTAAGTTCTCCATGAGAGCAAATGCTGCCACTTCAGAGATATTCCACAATTCTAAAATGGAAGGGAACACAGAGAGAAGAAACAATGCTTATAATGCAAGCCTCATCTTAATAGCAGGTGTTTCGTGAAGCTTTTGAACATGTATTGTACCACCACAGATCTTCCATGACTACAGATAGCATGCAGAGACCAAAGCTACAGTCTCAGAAACAGTACTCAGTTGGCAGATGACAAGAACAGAAGAGCCAACCACTGGACTACAAAGAACTTCCATTTGTTCTGGAAAACTTGGACCAGCTACTCAGATACATGAGTATTCATAAGAGCACAATTTTTGTCAGATGTTTTGTTCACAGAACAAAACACAGTCTTACAAAAAATAAGACCAGTTCCATTAGACCACTGCATCTCTTCTCTTTTTTAGTGACCTGCAACAATGCAATCCCAACCAGTAAATCTAACTTGAACATTGCTGGTTTGGAGGGGATGGATTGTTTTTGTTTGAGATGCACACAACTCTCCCATTGTGTCATACTGTCAGAGCTCAATTTTCCAAGGTTCCGTTCACGTGTTCCGCAGCAGTCACCAGCTTTTCAAACTACAATCTAAAAGCAACTGTAAGATGTCACACCCTGTATCTCTTGCAAAATAGATCTAATTTTCCATTACAAATGGGTGATTGTTCCTGAGCAGGGGGAGGAGGGGGAGAGAGAGGGAGACTAAGAAAGGGAGCTTTTCTACTATCTACCAGATTTTTCTTCTCTTTCTACCACTCTCCTTCCTACGATTCTAGAATCTGAATGACTGCCAGAAAAAGCGATGAAACTATTTTTCATTGAAATATCAAAACAAAACATCTGAGAAGTTTCATGACACAGTTCAATTACACTGTTAAACACAAGGAACATTTAACCACCTTTAACTCCTCACTAAATGCTTTAAAACACACATCTTAGACGAAGATACCAAGAGAAACAGCTTTTAAAACGGCACACTGTAGGACTGAATGGAACAGGAAATGAGGAACAAAGAAAGGAATTTCATAGATTCCAGATGTACTCTAACACCAGCTGGGAAATACCAGCAAGAATCAGCTAAAGCCCTGCAAAAGGCGACCACTGTTTTCTTCTACAGTTCTTGAACAAAAGCAAGTAGCTGTAAACAATTTGTAAATAGAAATATTTTTAGGAGAAATTATAAACAGTAGTAAAAATAAACTTCTTCCCCCTCTCCTATTTTTAAGGAGTTTTAAACCCAGTCATCAGTGCATCTGTTTTTGAAGCTGCTTTTTAAATATAAGAACTCTGTACAAGCAGCCATAACAGAAGCAACTGTAAATAAACTATTTCAAGTCATCAGTTTTTCAATACTTAGAATATTAAAGCTGAATGAAACTTGAAAGCAAGGAAAAAAATCAAAAAGAGTAAAGTTGATTTATACTACACACCTTCTGCATAACTGGAATTGAATGGGAATTTAAATGTATAAGTTGCTAAAAACCAAGCTATCAGTCACTCAAAAACGTTGTTCCTACAGCTAAAAATAAAAAAAATTAACCACTCTAAGTTAAAAACCCAGTAAAGAGAACTCCTTCGCAAGTTCAAGTACCCTTCTGCTCCCTGTGTAACCCAGTCTCCAACATTTTACATTCCTTTTCTGAAACACAAACTCAGGCCTTTCAATACAAACTTCTTTTAAATGGATTTTGAAATCTCTTTGAGTAACAAGTACAAACAGACAAGTATGCTTTCTCCTAAGGTCACTGTAGGAGATTAAAAGAAAGCTTAAGCATGCATCTTATGGAACACAGATGCGCATTAACAGTAAATTCCCCCTCCTCCCATTATTACAGAAACACATGTTCTTCCCAGCTTTAAGACTTTTCATGAATTTGTTGCAGGTGTCAAAATTGAGATGCTTCATCTAATGTTCATCAACCTACTACCAGCTTATAAAAGCACATTAATATTTATGCAAATTAATCATTATATCAAATGCTACCTGTTCAAATCTACCAGTCATTCGTAAATAAGTGAAACACTCTCCTGCTTATCATCTCATCATACTAATCCATTTTAGTTAATGGCAATGCAGTCACACAGTTACACACCCCAGCAGGTAGGGAACAGTAAGATTGAGTTGTACTAATGAAGGGATCTTTGTTTTGCCCCAGTGCTCCCTGAGAGATAATAACAAGCAAATGCATGAGTCTCTAGTCAGGTAGAAAAAAGACAAGACTTCTGAGGTCTGGAATGAAAACTGAAGAGCAAAATTCTTAATCAACCTTAGAAGTCAGGCAAGTCAGACCAGGCTATAAGTCTTCAATATTTTTGTTCCTTCCTCAACAGACCGCAAAAATACAGGTAAACTTACACTTTTTCCCCTTTCAGAAAGAAAAGGGGGGGAAAACAAACTCAAAGCCCTCAAACTTTCCACTGAATCTTTAAAGTGTTTTTACACTTGGCAATGATCCATGAAAAATGAAAATAGGAAAAAAAAGTCCAGTTCTTCATAATTCTGAAGGTTCACATCTCATTTTGCAAAACTTTCACCCAGAAAGTCTTCTATAGGAGGAAAACAACATGTGAAGTTTCAGGGAAGTTGCTTTCCCTTGGTAGAGGTTAGGATGGGAGAGGAAGGAAGTTAGATTTGTTTTGCTTTTATTCCAAAACAAAGCTTTTAGTTTGATCCTAAATTCAGTCATCAGTCCACTACACTGAAGAAATCCAACTGGCACTGCTAGAGAACAGACACTTCATAAGGTTTAATAAACATTGCTAAAATCAGAAAATGAGAGAGCTATTAAGAATGTGCAAGCCTATGATGAGCTTTTCAATTTAATAAAATATATAACCTGTTATTAACTTCAAGCATATCTCAAGTTTCTCCTTCATTTAATCACAAAATAGATAAACCTCTAGTACTACAAGGTTTAAAAACACAACATTAAAACATACTAGTGTGTGTTCTAACCATTAATATATGCCTTAAGTTACTTGTTCCCTAGACACATTAATAGTCCACTGGCACACTCATTTTTCTTCTAAATACTTGGCTGAACATTTGTCCATCTGAAATCACAAGCAATAAAACTGTCTGATATTTGCATCTTTTATAGTATTTAGCAAAGACTAGAATCATCTGTCTTTATTCTAGGCTTCTTGTTCTCACACAGGGAAACTGTAAGATTGATTCTCCAAACACATTTTGCACAGATTTTTCTCACCAGTGAATTGTCACAAAATGAGAGGTATTAAGTACTATTTAAAGATCCCAAGTAGATTTTGCTTTATCCTTTCCCCCACCCGCTCCAAGAGAAAAACTGCTACATGAGCTACTCAAAGAGTTCATCTGACTCTCATAGAAGTTTAACTAATGGCTTCAACAGAATTACTCACAATTTACACCCCTGTAATGGAGATCAGTCAGTCCTTCATCAGAGACTAAGAAAGGACAGAGAGAATACCTGAAGATCTGTTTGCAGTCTATAGTGTTTACCTGCTCTAAGAATTTTAACCTGAGGTCTCCTGTCAAAGGTATTTTACAAGCTTTTTTAAAAATTGTATTTTCTAATCTTGCTGTAGGCAACACCCTTCAGTGTTCACATGAAGTGATCTTCCGTAAATGGGAGCATCAGTAAAATTAATGGCTTCATATGATAACAGAGTGTTTGACAGCATATCTGCATAAAATCTTGCTGCGATGCAAAGAAGGAGGGGGTCTGTTTAAGCCTAAACATGATAATCAATATTAGGTGCCTCAGCTTTAGAAAACAAGTGTGTGATGGAGAAGCAGGGCAGTGTATTAATTAATACCAACTTAAACACCTAAATTTTCATAAGCAGATGAGGCTCCTGAACTGAGTGCAAGATGTAAGTAGTTCTCAGCTGGAAGGTCAGAGATACAGATACTAGTTCGTCAGATTGTCCTCTTGGGGATCTTGCTGGAGTTTTAACATTTGTTCTTCAGAACAGCTGGCCAAGCCAGTATATATTGGAGGCTAACAAATACAGCATGAACAAGAAAACGTGCTATGGAAGCAGAGTGGACTGAAGAGTGCAGAAAGACTGAAGGAGTCTCGTGACACTGCCAGTACACAGACATGAAAGCAGGGGATGTACCTGCTGTCCCCTGCATCTGATTTCCCTCCAACACACACACTCCCAGTCAAGCTCCTGATATTTGTCCACAGACATCTCTGACGTTCAGTTGAGTGCACAGATTCAGCTCACTAAAATGGAGGAAAACTAAACCTGACAAGAAAAATAAGTTGCATTCTTTGGGCCTGCTTTGCAAAGTGATTTTTTTTTTTTTCCCCGCCATCAGCAGAGAAGCATCAGTCAACAGCAGGTGTGTTTGGGGTAAGGGGTGCAAAGAGTGTTTCATAGCTGAGAGCAAGATGAGTATGGAAAGGGAAAAGCAAGACCTGGCTTTTCAGCAGCAACAAGCTAGTAATTTGGGTTAGCATATCACGATGCCATGCCTTGGAGTGCAACTGCAAGAACAGATTCAGAAAGCAACATCTGAAACATGGAGAAGAAACAGCATTAGGCAGAACAGAAACACAAGAACACAGAAATATAGGCTAATATTGGGATCTACCTAACCCAGTAGTTTCAGAAAGAGATATTTGTTTTCAACCAATAATAATAATAAATTTTAAAAATAAATAAATCACCAAAACCCCACCGACCAGTTTGATGAGCAAATCAATGCCATGACAAGTTTTCAAAAGCATTTGCTGGAAAACTGCAAAGCTAAGATATCCAGCATTTATATAACATCCACATGTAAGAGCATTTGGTACTTTGACCAGCAGATAATCACCTCAATGAGAAGACAAGAAAACATTATTAGTTCTCATGAGAGAGATCAGAGTACACTTTTTTCAAATGTACTAATTCCAAAAGAGGACCAAAATAAAAAGAAAGTTTGTTTCCTGACATCAGAGGCTCTGCGCAGATTTGTTTAATGGTTTCACTCCTGTGAATTTACCTCTACATACTCAAAAAGCCAAGTAACATTGGTTTCTACTCTCATTCATATATGAATCATTATTTTTACTTAAAAGGAAGTTACGGATAATTGGATGTCAAGCTGGCAGCCTCAAACACAAGCATCTTCCATTTCTTCAAAACTAAGTTCACTGAAGCATTTTCCACTGCTACCTTCGTTTCCTTCTCTCACTTGCAGAAACTATGCTGTGGTCTCCACTGTCGTTCCAGCCACGGCTGTTCCTGACAGTCCCTGAGCAGTCACAGCGTTCCTCCTCTAGAAACAGCACTGGTCCCAGCTCTTTCCCATTCAGCACACTGAACACAAGTCAGTCAGAACACAACCACCACCAAATTTAGAAGAGTTTGAAATATTAGGCTAGGGGTGAAAAACCTGCACAATCTATTCTGCACCCTCCACAGCCTGTCAGACTCAAGCCTTAAATAGCATAGCAGTCAATCAATAACAATGTAAGTTGCCAATTTATTTTACCTACACGACATCAGTTTAAGCTGTACATGTTAACTTTATAATGTGCAGAAATGAACATGAGAAGTCTTGAATATATTCAAATGACTTTTCTTCCTTTCTTTACTTGTTAGTCCACTAACTTTGAAACACTAGAAAAATCATTGTGATCTTTATTATTTAGGAAATATAAAATGTTTCTTATAATTTTCTATTTTATGTATACAGAGAGAGAGAGATAGGTACCTGGTAAAAATTCTCTCATTCTAAAAATATCTATTTGACCTTATGTCCCATTTAAATGAGGATAAATCCTTTTACAGTATTATGCAGTGAGCATATTTAGTCGTACTTACTTCTACAAGTAACCACTTAAGACAAGGCACTAAATACCAACAGACAACATTAAAAGGAACATCTTCTCAAGGTAAAATGGATTTCCCTGATCAATCTTAGGATTATTAGACTTAACTGAGGCCTTAAGTTTGTCAGAGATGAGATAGTTCCTCCTTAACCTTACAGAAATGCAGAGAGGCATCTCTCAGGCATTTATTCCATATCAAGTTTAATGGTGGAAGGACAGTAAATACCTTCCCTTGGCAATTGACGTGTTTAAACACTAGTATACTGGCACTTAAGCAAATACTCTGCTTGATTTCACCCAAGACCCTCAGTTTCCCAAAGAAAAGGTCAATTGCTCTGTATGAAATAGTAAAGAAGGCACAGCAAAATTAAGAATCAGAGAGACAGCACAGTCTACAGACCAACAATCCTCACCTACTCAACTGGACTGTCACAACATAAATGAGGTTTCTGAGTTCTCAGAAAACGGTGGCTTTACCCTTTGAACAGGGTAAGCTGAGAGTCGAGCATCAGCCCACATCAGATAGTAGTCAACCAACCTTTATCACAAAAATTTCACAGCTTCATGCTTCTGATCACACTTAGTGCCAAGAAGTGACCATGCTGCCAGAAGTTCCATGTCTTAGGCTGTGATTTCAACACCTTTAACCACAAAAGGTCCATCTCTGGCCCTTTCTAGCTTCAGAAGTTTATGCATGTCTTAAACTGCAAGAAGTCCTCAGTGTACGAGTGGACCATTATGATCTCTGAGCTCAACAAAACAATCAGCAAAGGGTCCTCCTCACCATATTGGTGCGGCTAGTAGCCTCTTGATGTGCAGTATCCTCCTGTCTCAATTATTATTCCAAAACTATGGGACAGTTTGACCTCTACAACAAGCCCAGCTACAGCTAGAAAAATACAATTTTAGAGCAGAGCCTCATATTCCCCGGCACAAGAAAACTAGATTTCGGAGACATGGGAAGCTTGTTACTTTACAGTGAAAATTCACCAATGAGCCATTTCTTTAGATTTTTCAAGTATAACTAATTTCACAAAGTAAAATCTGGCAGAAAGTTCTCTGCTATCCAGCATACAGCCTTCCACAACAGAAATGCTGAGTATGAACTTTTATTTTTTCAACAGTTGATACCACTTAAGGAGAAAAAAAAAAAAGTAGCAATTAAGTCCAGTATATCTATTAAATATTATTAACAGTACAACACAAGCCATGTTGTCAAGCAGAAGGATACTCTTTGTAGTTTTTCCAGCCAATCATCAGCCATAAAGCCTTGTGTTGTTTCCTTTCAGGTTTTGAAACACTGACTCATGGAAATATCAGCACTGCACACTTCCTCAAAGTGGCAATCTTATAGGAAGTGTTTGTTTAGTCTTACATGACACATTGTTTTGTTTATGTATAAGGGATTCCGGTAAAAATAATTTTTCAATTAAGGAAAAAAGACAAGAGGACAACTGTTTCAGTTATGGGAAGCCAAAATAAATCAATTTCAAACAAGCACTTGAACATTTCATTCATTAGCATATATATTACTTTTTTTCTTTTTACCGTGTGTTACTTCCTCACAACAGACAAGAGCAGAAGTAGCCAGGCACTGAGTTCTTTCAGTCCAACAAATCACAAAAGAAACCAGAAACTGGACAAGAGGTAGCACAGTAACAATCCCTCCTAACATTGCAACCCAAAATGAGAGTTCATATTGTTGCTCCACAACTTCAGTACCTCAATGGGACATTTTTTGAAGTGGTACATCACTGGCAGTGCAACCAAATGAGAGAAACAGAGGATCCTAAGAAGCTCAAGGGTTCATGTTTTCAGGAGGTGAAACAGATTGGCTCAAGACAAATCCAAACATGACTAGAAACAACACTACTCAGAATGGGGAAGCATTTGGGAGATCTGGGATATAATTACCCACCCAGCTAAATAGGGCTGATTCTATGCAACCCACCAGCCCCAAAAGAACAAGTTACACCAGCAATAGAAAATGCCTTCATTTACCTGCAGCTTATCATAAATACAAGACAAGACCCAGCCATAGCAATACGTAACATTAGGGCACTCAAAAATGTCTAGGCCACAGATATTTTGCACAGCCTGAAGCCTCTAAACTGCATCAGCCTATCCATTAAGAAAGACACAGCACTCTGGGTGCCTCATCCTGATCTCACAGTGTGTTTGCACTGATTCTTCAAGCATCAGCCCTACATTTCATGAGATGTACACCAACGCATACTTGTACATCAGTGCCCCTATTCATGCTTTGCCAGCAAAGGCCCTACTGAGAAGGAAACAGCAGATCAAGCACAGAATATCTGCAAGTCAGAGATCAGTCAGAGTTTGACCATGAAACAAGCTCCCAAAGAACAGAACTAACCACTTCTAGCACATGATGAATCAAAGCAAATCAAGATGGGAAATGACTTATGCCTTTGTCCTCAAATAACTTAACCTTTAACCCATCAAAAAATTCAAAGCCTCCTGTCACTAGAGAACAGAGAAACCTACAGGATACTAGCAAATGGGAACTGCCAAAATACAAAATTACTCTTGTGAGTAGCTGACAAAAGTAGTGTCCCTCCAATGTTCACCATCTCCTTTCAAATCCACTCACAGGTTTTTTTTTGCAGGGAGTCTACAAGCCTCCATATATAATTTCTTCAAGATTGGGATTGCGTTACAAGGCCTGTTAGATTAGAAATACTCCCTCAACCCACCAGAGCAATCCTGCCGCTACTGTTTTTCTGACAAATTTCACAAAAGACAGTCAGCTACACAAAGGTATACACAAAACCCAGAAACTCGTTCTCCTGTCACAAAAACTGATAAATCTGCCTTTAGATACTTTCTAGTGAGCAGGAGTGCAGAGCTGGTTTTTGTGCGTACTTACCATCGCCCTCTGCTGTATTACAGCAGAAGCCTGGGCACAGCCAAGCTCCATAAAGCGCCTGGCATTGTTCTTACAGTTCATTGAGTAAAGAGACCTTCTGCTCAGAAGGCAGAAATGAAGTACTGGTGTAGCACTGATGCACACAGTTTTTCCTGCTTACTATCCACTCTAAAAGGCAGCCGGAACACTTACTGCAATACTGTACATTAATCAAACACTTAGCTCTGATGAGGTATCTGATAACTGAAGTCAGCAGAAGGATTAACTTCAGTCCATGATTTAATGAGATTAATCTCAAGCCTTTTGCTGCTGTTATTATCTTTGATCTCTTCTATCACTCAAAGAAGTTCCCACACTCCAGTGACACCAATTATTTAGGTGCAACATCATCGCTGTTTTCTTCTCAAAAAACCCCACAAAAAACACTGAAAAGTCATCATCCTATATGTGAGCTGTGCTCTTCCTCCCTTCACTAAAAATCACCAGAGAGGAACAACCTACAACAGCATCATTTGGTGCCTGAACTTCTCCCTTGTAATAAGACTTCTTTATTTTTCGTCTCCTCTTTGAAAAGAGACAGAAAACGAGTCTCTGGCCATATTTCAGAATCTTACTGAATCAGTTTTCTGGATGTATAAAAGAACACAAAATCAACACATGGGTTTTAGTTTATGTCATAAAATTTTACTTCTGCTAGCACTAAACTACCTGCTAAGAATTAATAAGGAAAACGATCCTAGCAAGAACCTGACAAAATACCGTGGTCTCTTCGAAATGCTAATGTGGTTATCCAGTAATTATATTTCCGATGCAAACTCAAGTTTTGGTTTTATCTAACGTGACAACTGGTGGTTGCAAATCTGCTTTTACATGCATGGATATGCAAGAGGAGATCTTTCATGAGCGTTAATAGGAAGCTACAAGCCCAAGTCCCTTAGTACCCACCACTGCGAGTCCATCACTAAAGTTTTCCACCTCCCCGCGGGCTCTTCGCCACCGTGCCCCATCCAAGCGAGGCAAATCGCTCCCTCTGCATGCGGGTTTGATTCTGTTACGGAAACCAGGGATTTCCCTCCCCGCCGGCACACTCAGAACTCTACCAGGGAGAGTTTAATCTGCACGCTGACATCTGTCGCTTTACTTTCTAATAATGCGGTTTGGAGCTCGATCAACAGCAAGAAAAAAGAGCTAATCTCCCGACGCGAGCCGTACGAAGCAGCAGTCTCAGCGCACCCGGCTCACCGAGCCCAGGGCTGAGCCACCGGCTTCTTCCCGCAGCCGCTTTTTGGCTGGTTTGGCACCAGCTTTGCCAGTGACACGCAGCACTGAGACCCGAGGGCCGCCTTCAAACTTTTACAGCGTAGCATAGCAACGAAAAAAAAAAAAAAAAAATCGCGAAATCTGCCCAATATCCTGCACCGCCCGGACTCCCGCCGGCGCCGGGACGCACACGGCGCTGCCCGCCTGTCACCGCGGCACCGGCCGCCACACCGGCACCGGCCGCCCGCCCCTCACGGCGCCGCTTCCCACCGGCCCCGCTCCGCCGGCCTGAGGCGCCGCGGAGCCCCGCCGGGCCGCGGGCACCGCCCGCCCCGCCGCCGCCACCCCCGAACCGCTCTCCCGGCGGGACGCTGCGCGCAGGGGAGCGCAAAGGGGTGGCCGGCGCCGGCTGCCTCGCCGCACCGGCGCTCCCCGCTCCAGCGGGGGCTCCCCGCCCGCCTTCACCCCGCGCCCTCCCTCACCGATCTTAATCCTGACGCTCTGGAAGACCCGCAGCCCCTCTTCCTCCACCGCCATGGTGGTGGTGGTGCCGCTACCGCGCCTGGTGCTCAGCAGTGCTCGAGCCCCACGGAGACGGACGGGCCGGGGCCGGGGCCGGGGAGGAGAAGGAGGAGGCAGGCGAGCTGCTCCGCTGCGGCGGGAAGGAGGGCGAGCGGACGGCTCCGAGCGCGCCGCGACCCGGCTGCCGGGAGCGAGCGAGGGAGCAGCCAAGCGGAGCCGAGCACAGCGCCCGCCTCCCGCTCCTCACGCTGGCAGCACCCGCCGCCTCCTTCTCATTGGCCAGCAGGGCAGCCGGCCGCGGCGCTCATTGGGCCGCTGCCTGCCAGGGGCGGGAGGGGGAGCGGGGTGCTGGTGGCGGGAGTGGGGGGGGGGTGGCGGTGCTTTGCCAACAGCTGGATCGCGGCGCGCGCCGGCCGGCCAGCCGCGCCCCCTCAGCAGCCGCGGGGCTGCCGGGCCTGTCCGCGTCCCGCCCCTGGCCTGTCCCGTCCCAGTCCCGCCGTGAGGAGAAGGAGGCGGCTGTTGGGGGCTGGCTCCGTTCCTCCGCGCCGCGGCAGCCCCCCACCCCGCCGGGACTCCCGAGGGGGCAGCGGGGGGAGGGGGAAGGCTGACTAACTCCATGGCCCGTCGCCAGCGCCGGCCCGGACCAACCGTCGAGGAGCAGCCGTTGGCCCCGGCCGCGGGGCCTGCGCGTCACGGCCAAAGGGAGGGAGGGATGTTCAAGTCCTCTTTCCCACAGAGCCATAAAGAAAGGGCACTCGCGGTGCCCCCAGGTTGAAAGCCATTCATTAGTGTGGTAAAGAAGGGCCGTGTAAAATGAACAAACCCGTTTGGGCGCTGGGAGGAGGCCGCTCTGTCTCCTGGCTCCATTTGATCAGTGGCAAAGCACGCTCTACCTGATTGCACGGGAGGAGCAGGGAATTCAGATTTCATGATTGCACATTAAACAGCAGGAAACAGGACCTGTGTCAATTTTCAGTGAACAAACTTTGGGTCTTGTAAAGTCAGTAACTGAAATACCCCTTCCCTAAAGGTCTGGCAAAAGCAGAGCACACAGTCCGATAGAGATGTACAGATTGCACTGTTTCAAAAAGTAAAATAATCAAATCACCTTTCGTGCAGACAATCACTACCCACTGAAGAGACTTAGAACATCCCTACGCAGAACTGCCTGGGCACATGACAGTCCAGCATATCAGAAAAGCACAACAAACTGCCCTTTCTCAAGCCTGCAGCAAAAACAAAGGAAAAAAAAAACACACACACCACCCACCATCAAATGCTTTCTCACTCTGGCTATGAATTTCTGAAGTGGGAGAAAGGCAAACAGGCTAAGGACAATCTACACATGTACTAAGAATCTAGTAGTGGAAGAACCAAACTATTAAAAGGACAGCAAGAAAACAGAAGGCAAATCCTAAGTCAGTCACATATGGTATGAAGCCTGTAGGCAAGAAACCGTCCAGGCAAGCTAGAAGAATACAGTTGGGCAGTATAATCCTTGCTTGAATCATGACTGGTACAATGCATAATGAATTCCCTTTATATTAAAAAAAAGAGAGAGATATTGAAATATGTAAGAGAAAATGAAAACTTGGGAAGGAGCTACAATGGCAGTGGAAGTCAGCTTGCAAGAAAGTTTGGGGCATCTGAGTTTTCCAGCACAGGTATGCGCCTAACTCTGAAGGAAGCTGGCAAGCTCACAGCCAAAAAAGGAAGCAGTGAGTTATCTTAAGGAGCTGCCTGACTTACTGTGTTCGCCTTGTCTGCATAGCCAAGCGACATATGTAATTTGATAAAAATACTCTTATAGCACAAGACTCTGAAGGGATTTTGTAAAGCACAGGCTTCCATTTACCAACATCCATGCCGTAATTCCCTCCTCCTCACTGCAATATGCCCAGTGTCCTCTGTTACCTCATTACATTTATCCCCATTCCACCTACCATGTGTCGCCTCTTCTCCATAATGCTCCTAACTCACTGCAATGCTTCAGCTCCTCTGCCCGCTGGTCCTTTGCATCCACCCTGATAACTTCAGTGCTCCCTGTCCTAACAACTTTTACCATTTTCTTCACCACAGCCCTAATTTCACCTGTCACAATACTTCTCCCTCCCCTATTTTTGTCTTACCTTACAGGTGGACAAGAGGCAACACGAGCAGCAGCCTGAACAGAAGCCACAGGAGTGCTGATCAGGTACCTCACATTTTAAGAAGGACGTTGACTCAGACTGGCCAATCTGTTGCTGCCCAGATGCTGAATGTGACTAACAAACAGTTTTGGAGTATGCATGTTGTATAGGTCTGTTTTAAGACTCTGTACATGCTCACAGAGTACATGCTCAAAGGAATATACAATGGCTGTTGCTTTTGCTTCTTCGCCACACATGCACACACCTCAAACATACTTGCACTAAATAAATGCAGGCCCACTGAGTCATCTGACTGAGGAAGAATGGCAAACAACTGTTATACACGTGCTGTACACAGGCAGAAACAAGGACTTTAAGCTATAAGCAAGTGGATGAAGTTTAGCTATAGGCAAAGGAAAATGGATCCTGTTGTTTGGATCCCTATAAGCTGACCCCAAATGAGCTCACAAATTGAGTTTCCTTTAAAAACATCTTCATACTCGTGGTGATGCAGTAACCAGAGAAACTTCTTCTACACACTGATACAGGGAACTGATAAATCTTTCTGAACAACATCAGGGAGAAACCTGCTTCCATGTTCTAGATATTATCGACAGATGAAACATTTTACTTATCTCTATTTTCTGTGCTTGCCTTTGGTACATAAAGACTTCAGTTGACCTCATTTCCCTGTCTGGAGCTTTTCTCATCTGCAGAAAGTTGACCCCAAAATAGTAATTAAAAAAAAATCAATTTATCAATTCTCTTGCCAGCATTTGCTGCTGTAAGAGTCACTCTCAGCAGATGCTCAACAGACTATCCTTCCCAATCTGCAGCTGTGTTCTTTTCAGACAGTCGTGGCACTTCTATCTCCTTTATGTCCAGGAAACAAAACATCTACCTATAGCCCAGTTATACATTCACAAAACCAGGCTGTACATAATTTCCCCATCCCTTTTTGCACACCCAGTTTTGCAGTCAGAATCCACTACTCTTATATCTAATTTCTTTTGACCCAGCATAAATTCACTGTGTTATCTAAGGTGATGGTTGACCCCCACGTCATAACCTCAGGTCACTGGTGCTCACAAGGATCTGTGGTGTAACATGTTTGGTGGTTTAAAAAACAAACAAAAAAAGCCACCTGTCATGACTCCCATTTGTATATTATGAAAAACAAGAGTCACATAAGCCATGACACTTTGAAATGGCTCAGCATTAGGAGTGTGTGCTTATCCACAGCTACACTGCCAGGCTGGTTTTCAGCATGGCCTAGCTTTACCCAGAGCATGGATAGGCACATGAAGGCTGTGGCAAAATTCAACCATAAGCCCAGCCTTTCCTTTAAAATGTAGTCAAATATCACCAGCTTCTGCACTTAAGTGTAAAAGAAACTACCCAGAATCCATTAGCGACAATCAGAACAGGCCAATGTTAAAAAAAAAACCAAACCAACAAACAACTCCAAAAAACCCCCACACAAACAAAAACAAAAACACAAAAGAAAACACAACACAAAACTAGTAATAATATTTTTTTAAAAAAAGCTTACAGCAAGGAAAAGCAAAAAAAAAAGGCAGGCACCTTCTCACCTTCCTTCACCGTGGAATAAATTAAGCTTCCTTGCCTGAGAATCTACGAACTGTTACTTCTGGCTCACCATGCTGTCCAGTTACTCTTCTGGTTTCCCACCAGCCCTTTTCTGCTCAAGCTCTTTAACAGTGCTTTCATGTATCAGTGTGCTAGTTTATTTTGTGTTGTCTCTTGTTTTCTTGACATAAGCCTAAAAGCTTTTTTTTTTCTCTGTAATACGCATCTGTCTCCAAGTCTATGTGCTGTACAGTCCAACAATGTAAATGAAAGCAGTTTTAAAACTCACATGAACATGTATTTTTAAAGATGTTCAATGCATTATAAGAAACAGCCAAAGAATGTGTGTCACTTTTTCAATATCTCCATTCCTGAAATGAAACCTCAGCAGCAGCACATCATATGTGTGTGTATTACAGATAACATGAGCAGGCAATGTGAGATTTGCAGCTGCTAGCAGTCTGATCAAAAAATCTAGGTGAATTGAAATGCTGCTTTTTAAGATGTGGATGAGTCTGTTAATGACAATATCTTTTCCAACTTTTCTTCATCCAAGCCATATGGGTTTACATTATCAGCTCTTCAGAGGATTCTTGGGTCTAAATTAGACTACAAAGAAGGTCATTTTCTGTGACTCATTTGTGCCAAGCAAGGAAATAATTTCCTCTCTTGATCTACATGATCGCTTTCTCTTGGGAGGAAACAGAATATAAGAAGCTTTCTAATCTCCTTTTGTGTTATACGAGAAACTAACAAAATATGAACCTACTGTCCCCTGGGAACTACAAAGCTGCAACCTATATTTATGTGAAGGAACAACATATTTAAGACAAATCTAAGGAAATACCACCATAACACAAAGTAGGACTATGATCTGATAACTGAGCAAGATATTGTGATTGAATTTTAGGAAGACATAGATAGTTTCAACTAGTAATATCTATACCAGGCCTGAAGGCAGGTATATAAGATAGTAAAAGTAGTTTGTTGGGGTTTTTTTTCTCCTGAAGTCCTAGAACCAACCAACTGGTCAGGAAAGGGCTGCATTCCTTCCCCCAGTCTCCATGCATAGTGAAGTATGGCAGAAATAGAATGAACCTATGTAAGTAGGAAATTAAGAATGAGCCTGTGATTACCTGTGTCTCCAAAGGCTAAGAGTTTGCATCTCACAACTACAGAGGAATGAAGAAACAGTAATGAAATCACTTGTATTATTAGTCTGGCAGAGAAAAATGTTGACCATTACACTAAATGAAAGAAGTAATGGAAGGGAATGATGACAAGAAGAAGGTTTTAGTTAGCAAAATGTCAGCAACAGTGACAAGAAAGCACAGATTTCACAAAAACACAAAAGGGACAAAGTTTAATTGAAAGAAAAACATAGGCAAGAGTGGACACAACTGACATGGCTGTAACTGCATGGGAAGGGGGGTGTGGATGTACCAGTATATACATGGGATAAAAATAGATCTGTACATCAGAAGCAGGAAAGCTGGGGATCGCACTGCAGTTACTACACTTAAAGAAAGCAAAGATCTCCACTGTGACCCCTGAGTACACGAAGAAAAGCATGTCTACCTGTTGTTCTTACTACTTGCCTTTTCAAAAAATCTCACATTTTTACTGTTTTTTGCTGAACACTGGGCCAGGAAGAGGCCAGAAGGGGGAAAAGAAAAATGGCTTTAATTACAGGAAAAAGGGGCCAGTGAGAACCGGTTTTACAATAGGTGAAACAATACAACCAATTGTCATGTTGTATGTTTTTTGGGGTTTTTTTTGTTTTCTTTTTAAAAAGAACACTTTGGTCCTTTAATTCTTGTTCATCACTTCTAAAAATCCATTAAGTCTAGCTTCCTCCTAAAAATATAACTATGTTAAAATCCATGTCATTTCAGAAGCAAGCACAGAACATTCAGGATTCCAATGAAGTTAACCAACATGAAACACCTTCTGGTTAAACTTGTAGAAGCATTGTGTTCTGGGTCATATCTGATTTACTTGAGCTTATAAACTTTGCTTTCCTATTAAGGAACAAATCCCTTTATCCCTCCATAAAAGATTATAATGTAATAAAACTGCATTAAGATCTTACAGAAGAAAAAACAGTGATTATGTACAAGAATTAAATGTGGTTACTGCAGTTTAGTAAGTATGCATCCAGTTTCATCTCTCCCACATTAGTTGTCTGTGGAACTGCTGTAACTAAGCGAAAACAGTAAATAATCTTGAGAAAAGCCAAGCAGCAGTGGGACTTTCTACTTTTTAAAAAATACTGGAAACTGCTGTTTACAATAAATATGTGGTTATGCAAGCAGGCATATAAACACCGTTATTTCAGAAGTCATTGCATATTGGCAGCCATAACAATCACTTTCATATCTTGTTTGCTTTTATGTTTTCAGCTCATCTGCAGTCTTCTCTGTTCTTCATGAGAATTAATTTGACATCACAGGATTCCATCCTTACTCTCCAGCTCCAAGGCAAAGATTCAACCCCCTGAGCTCAGCAGCACCAATAGTATTTCTTCTGAGGGGACTGCACAAAGAGCTCTTACCCCATCTTCTCCCTCATATTCACCTCAGGGGATTGTAAGGTCCCCAGAGGGAAGACACTGGGATTATCCTACCAATATCTACCCCAAAAGACCCATAAAACAAACACTTCTCTGCCTCCCAGATATGTCCCAGTTCTGTGGGATAAGCAAGATATATATGACAGATGCCATGAAGTTTACATTGACTTTGGGAAGCTTTGCATAATTCATCCACAACCAGCGCTGTGAGTGACACAGCTCTCCCACATGCAGCTATAAACCTTGACCAGACTTTTCCATGTAGTCACACATTTACTATGGGTCAGATCCTGCGGTCTTCCATTTCCTCAGAAATCCCATTGAAGCCAATGCTGGCGGGTCAGCGTGCAAATGCCACCCTCTCTCTGCATGGTGAATAGCTCCCATTGAACTCACTGGGATTACTCATCTCTGTGAGTAACTACTAGCAAGAGCAAAAGGAGCAAAATCCGGTCCTCATTAGGGACTGCTAATCTGAAAAAAACCCTCCTTCAGTCAGTAATACCACTCAAGCAGAGCAACTCTGGCAGTGAGGTGCTACCCAGCAAAGGCAACATGGTGCAATTTGGCACCTTTTTTTAGTATGTAATTCTTTAAAGCATTGACTAATTATCCAGGAACGACTGCACAGAGGAGCTCTCTCCCATCACAGTACAGGAGCAAAGATAATCTTATACCATGAAACACAATTAGCCAGATGGTTATTTGGAGGTTTTTGGAATAGAAGCAATTTCTCTGATCTGGGAGATTAAAAAATCAAAGCTGAATTTAAAAAAATCATACCACACTTGATTCCCAAGTATTTAATTACATATTATCATGGGTAACTACTAATCTGCTCCAATTATGCAATCTTATTTTATTGCTGGTGTAAACACATTTATATCCACTATGTATTGTGTATATTTAAGTCAATATCTGAATAAACAGTCTGGAAAACACATCGTTTGTACCCAGATTTGGTTACTAGCATGATTATCATCTGCCACCTGCTGGAAATAGCTGTGATATCTCAACTAAGAACCACAGATGGAAGGTCTGGTCACTCATCGAACAAGCACAAATGTCAAACTGCAAAATATGCTGCTTGTACCCAGGAGCCTATTCTTCTTGCACCCAGTGGGAAAGTTTAATTTGCATGTGGTGGTACTTACGTGCATTCACAGAGAAGCTGTAACATGACATTGTTTAAACAAACAGAAGCTTAATTTGCTATTGAGAATAATGTCATCTGCCTGTGTCCGATCAGAAGGCAAGATATATAATCTGAACTAATGGACCCAGCTAATCTCATCTCATGCTGGCACAGCGCTCTTGCCACTCTGCTGGAAATGGCACAATTGCAGGTCCTCCTGCACTATCTTTGCAAATGATTTCTTCCTTCATATAGTCTAGCATTGTCTTTGAGCCTCATTTGAAGAGACTGACCATTCTGGCTTTATGGTGGCCCATAAAACCCTAAAGGAGAACAAAACCTGCCTATCCAAGACATCTGCTCTTACTCAAAAAAAAAAAAAAAAAAAGAGCAAAAGGGCTTGGTTTGGATGAAGTGTTCCTCAGAGCACCAAAACCTTGCTGCCTCTGTGCCAGCAAACCAGAGTAAGTAATCCAAGTAAGCCAGAGGGTAAGTCTGGAGGCAGCATTTTGTAATCACTTTCCTCTCTCGCTTGCGTGCAGCAGGCCAGATAGTAGCAGGATGCACAGGTAAAACGAGCAGTTCTTGTCACTGTGCTGCCCTATTGCACTTGACTGGCCGATGACAGGTAATTTTGCAGCTGGCAGGTCTCCCCAGGCCAGTGGGGAGGGACAGGTACAACTAGCTTAGAGTATCAGAACTTCTTTTTCACAAAAAACCTGCCCAGGCCCTTGAGCAGCCAACTTCTGTGTGCCAACACGGACAGAAGAAAAGCCATGGGTTCACATTTAGATAGCACTTTCATTCAGAGGAACACAGTGCCTTTCTCTGGGTACCCTTCAATTATTTCTGAGATCAAAGAAGAAGAAACAAAAACAAAGGTGGGCATACAAGTGATTTTTGAAGGTTATCCAGATCTGTGGGATGGAGTGGAGAAAGAAAGAGTAAAAGAGAATACACATTAAAGGTCCTAATAAAATTATAACTAATTCTCATTTTCCCCACTAACTTGTTTTAGCCATTATAAAGCAATCAGATGTTTATAGCAGGAAGAAGTAATATAAGCCCTGAAAGCAACATCACAAAGCTGAACCACTGAGCAACACATTAGCAAGAATGAACATTGGCATCTGCTTTCAGATGCCTGCTGCGAGCAAAGGGCCAGGCCCGTCCAAGGTGTCACCGCCGGGCAGAGCCACCTCAGTTCTGCTGCAGCAGGCAGCATTCGCACAGCTAATACCAACCACGGCCCACTCCCAGAACACCTGTGCTCTGCCGTGCACCTGCCTGCAAACACACGGAATACAATGTTTGTGTTGGCATTTGCTTTTAGCAGAAAGCCTTTGCCGATTCACGGTGCTTTTTTGTTCTTAGCGGGTCGGAGCTCATCACATTTCAGGCCTCTCCAAGTTTTCTCTTCTGTGCCACTCCTGGGAGGCTACCACCTCTCTTCCAGCAACACGGGCCTTGCCTGCACTGGCAAGTTGCCCTCATTCCAGCCACAAATTTAGCTATACCTCATGCTGACAAGCACGCTGAGATTTGCGCTTGTAAAGCCTGACAAGGATTTGATGCAAAGAAGAGACCCACAAATTAAAAAATGGCCAAAGAATCAGGAACACCTTCAGCCTGCACACGCCAGAGATGTTCTCATCTTTGCTGCAGCCTTCACTGTGGTGACATTTGTAACCAGGAAAAGGTTCAGTTCCCCGTGCAGATGAGGCACATGGCTGCATGCAGATCCTTGCCTTGGATGCCAATTCCCCCAGCCCTCTGTCCCAGGGCGTGCTGGCCCCCAGCTATGGACCAGCTTCTCAGCAGCAACAGCCTGCTCTCAGAGACCTTCTCCAGGGCCTTCTGGGGTTACCCATACAGCACTCCCCTCCTCAGACAAAGGTGGGGGACAGGGTCCTGGCCTCATCTCTGTGTACGCACCCTGTAGCACCCATGCCATAAGACCAGCTTTCCTCAGAAAGCTAAGGACTGCTGCACGAGCAAACTGATCTCGATGCAGAAGCTGAATCACCCAACAGTCCCTCTCCCTCTGCGCCCTCCTCCCGTGCTAAACCCACTGAGGAAAAATAGTTATCAGCACTCATCTACTTGTCATTTTAGCTGTAGATCAAGGAAATCCTGGATCTTACCAAACATTGTCCAAAAGATTTAGAATTGTCTATGTAGATATAAACGTATGTATGTATAAATAAAACTCCATATAATTATGGCAATGTTTTTCCCTTCCTCTTCCTCTCTTCCCACCCCCTTTCCCTTGTCTCAATTTCTCAGACAATAAGTGGGAAACAACTTTTTTTTTTTTTTTGCCTCAGCCAAAAATTAATTCCTGCTCAAAGCTTCCAGAAAGGGTCAAGTCTAAAGGAAGCATCTGGTAAATCTGCTTTGTATCACAGTGGGAGCCATAGTCCTCACATCTCCTTCCCTTTGCACCACTCCGTGCAGCAAGCGCTCGTGCCGCACTGGAAGGGGTTTGCTCTGCTGCACACGTATGCACGAAGACACACTGCCTGACCGACAGCAGCCCTAAGATGGAAGCAGCTAGGTATGCCGCATGCATAGGACAGAGCGGGTCCCGCTCACCCCCGCAGGTTTTCCAGTTGCTTTTTTTATCCTCCTAACTACAGATGGACTCTTCAGCTACTCGGGTGGTTTGCTTATGAGTTATATGATAAGGGTGTGTGCTTGCAGGGTCAAAGTCACAGTGTTGGATCCTATCATGTAACATACTGAACTGACCAAAAAAAAAAAAAAAAGTTGGCTTCTTTCAGCATCTCCAAATGCCCATCCAGCCACAGGCAATGAATGAAAGGAGACTGGGTCTGATCCTCAAGCACGCCCAGAAGTGACACCAGCCAGTCCTGTGGTTCGCTCTGTGCATGTGCCCAAAGTTAGTCAAATGCTTTATAGAATATGGTGAGGAATTGCCATGACTTTAAAATAACCAGGAAAGCTGTCAGAAAAAAAAAGATTAAAAACAACAACCAAAAAAACCTCAAACCAACCAACCAAAAAACCCCAACAAACAAACGAACAAAACCACCCCCACAACACAAATACAGGACTTATTTGCCTCTTCACACATACAGAAAACCTTCAAAGCTTTGGAAAATGTACATTCTGCCTCTTACATTTTCTTACTATATATACAAAGTTCATAGCAAAAGCAAATGGCGGAAAAAGGCACTTCTGGTCACAGTGAGCAACAATACCTCCAAAAACATGATCTGTATTGGGGGTGCAGCAGGAGAAGAAGCATCTTATCTAATTTATTCCATAACTGGGCCATAAGCATAAGCAGCTGCTATAGTTGGGCCAGCCCAGCTCTTCTTCTGGCAAAGATGGTAGGAGAGGAAAGGGCAGCAACTCACTAACCTTGGAACATAGTTCAAGGGGGAAGTTAACTCAAGATTGAAATTCCTAGCAGCAATGCTACCTGCAGAGGTTGCAGAGCGATATATTATATGAACAGGTTTGCTCAAAAATCAGACCCAAACAAAAAAGAGACTAAAAACCAAACCTAGAAACCTGTGAGAGCTGTAGGTTGCTGAGATCTCAGAAAAAAGCTAAGCACACTCCAAGGTTGCCACATTAAAAAAATAGTCTTGTATTGACCACCTTGCTTTTATGCTGCAGAAAACACAATTCTCTCTGCTGAATGTATAGAAGTCTTGATACATAGGGGAAAATGTATTTTTTGCAAAAAATCTTCTTATGTTCATTATCTACTTACAGGATTTTCAAAAAGATGGACCCAATGTGAAATCACTATATCTCTGCAACCATGAACTGCCCATGAATGAAACCCTTACCACTTGAAACTCTTACCACCATTAGCGACTAATCTGGATGACCTCAAAAACAGAATCACAGCAGCGGTGACCTCAGTGGAGGAAGACACTTTGAGAGGTGTTTGGGACAAAATCAACTATTATCTCAAGGTTGTCTGTACAGCAGGTGGAGAGAAGATGATATGAAAAGGTTACTAAAACTTGATAACTCATTTGTAAATGTCTGTGTAATTGTAACATGTAGCCATTGTGAAATATACTGCTTTGAAATTGAGACCGTCTTTTTGAAACATCCTGTATTTCTCTCCTGGTCTTCAGCAAGTACCTTTTGCTATCAAGAAATTAGATGCAAGTCTGTCTATATATAACATGGAAATTCCCATGGCTGTCACTTCATAAAATCTACAGAATAAATGTTTCAGGAACATCTGCTTTATCTTGTAGAGGTAGTAGGTCCTTTCCTCTAGTTTGTTAAGGATGCTTCATGAGACTGCTTTGACTAAATGGTGAAATGCTACTCTGAAGAATCTCCTGTTGTAGCTGTAAGTTCAGACCATGAAATTTGAGATAGGACCTGCTGTTCCTGTCTTCCAGCACCATCTTCTGACAGAAAGGACCTGCTGGACCTTAGGTACCTGAACATGAAAACAGTCAATTTTGAAACTGTTGAGTTTTGCTTTCCTGACCACAAAACAAAAGGCAGCAAGAACAAAAAACACCCCAAACCGCATTGAGAATGAGGGCGTATGTGGTCCACAGTTTCTAAAGGTAGAGAGAGAACAGGCAACCACAGAGGAAGTTTAAAGCCACTTCCCTTCTATCACAAATTTTAATTCAGAAACAGTGAGGCAACTATTCCAAGTTATTTCTGTTTCTTATTGGGCCATGTTTCCATCAATGCAAGAGGCTAAGTTTTCCTTATATTTTAAGGGCTTCATCAAAATCAATGAAAAGATAATTTTAACGGTGCCCTTCAGATCTGTTCACAACAGATCATTACATACGCAGCATTTAAAAGACCAAGGCCAAGACCCTGCCAAGCAAATAAGGACCTAAGCATTTCTGTTTGTTCAAGAGCGAAACACAATTGTATTAGTGTGCACGGTTAGATATTATATATATTTGAAGAAATGCATTTCAACTCTGTACTCTTTATTATTTTTAATGATATTATTCACATCTCCTGCTACATTAACAGGAAAATAATAAGAACCCAAGCAGCTGAAAAAAAACTGCTCTTCAGTTCCTTCCATCATTTGTCTGAAAATAAGAGCATTTGCCTTACAGCTCAAAATTAGTATGTTACCAGGTTTTAATTTTATGTCTGCTTCTATTGTTTAAGCACCATTTCACATCAACTTTAATAAAAGTTGCCCACCAGGCGCTGGGAGAGGCAACCAGCTTGTGACGCGGTGAGTATCACCTACACTGTGCTGCAGCGGCAGGTGGAGCAGCTCGTGCAGTAGGGCGCAGAGACTATCACTCCTCGCTTGTTAGACCCTCTCACCTACTGCCAGTGTCCCTGACTGTTGCCAAACATGGTCTCCTCCAGGAAGAGGGCTTGCTTAAAGAAGACTGTGTCGACTCAGACGGAGCTACTGCCTCGAACCGTGGCTGTCCAGGTGTCCGGCTGCAGGGAGTGCCAGAGCCTGCTGCTGCCGGGGGAGGGAGATGAGCATTCAGCCTGCGTGAGGTGCGAGCAGGTGCAAGATCTGCTCGTCATGGTTGCAAAGCTTAAGGAGGAGATTGAGACACTGAGGTCCATCAGGGAGTGTGAAAGGGAGATCGACTGGTGGAGTAACTCCCTGGCGTGCCAGGCAGAAAGGCCCCAAGGGGGAACCCCCCAAAAGGTGATGGACCCCCTGCCCTGTCGGGCAGAGAGGGAAGATCTGAGAGAGCCCCTGCCCTGTCGCTGTCGGGCAGAAGTAGGGGGCCAAACAGCTGAGGAGGGTTGGAAGCAAGTTCCAGTTAGGCGTCGCGGGCAACCCTCCTCCCTACCTGCTTTTCTTCCCCGGGTGCCCCTCCGTAATAGGTTTGAGGCCCTGGATATTGAAGAAGATGTAGGTGGGGACGTGGTGCAAGGGCCACCTACGAGGTCACATAGGAAGAGGCGATCGACTCCACGCCTCAAGACTGCCTCCGATAAGAAAGAAAGAAGGGTAATTGTGGTAGGCAATTCCCTTCTGAGAGGGACGGAGGGCCCGATATGCAGAGCTGACCCTCAGCATCGGGAAGTTTGTAGCCTACCTGGAGCTCGGATCAGGGACATCGCCAGGGCCCTCCCCAACCTGGTGCGCCCAACGGACTATTACCCCCTACTGATCTTCCAGACAGATGGGGAGGAAGCGGCATCCCGTAGTCTGAGGGGAATGAAGAGAGACTTCAAGGCCTTGGGACAAATGGTGAAAGAGTCTGGGGCTCAAGTTATCTTCTCTTCCCTCTTTCCATTTTCGGATGATGATGTGGGACGGAATAGAAAAATTGAGTCCGTAAATGATTGGCTTCGGGACTGGTGCTACAGGCAGGGCTTTGGGTTCTTTGATAACGGCTGGTTTTATAAGACACCAGTCCGGTCAGTGATATGTGGGAAAGGTTTATCCCACAGGGGTAAAAAGATGCTGGGACAGGAATTAGCAGGGCTCATTTGCAGGGCTTTAAACTAGATTCGAAGGGGGATGGGGTTGTAGCTGGGCTTGCATCAGTGGGGCAGCATGCTGGAATCCATAAAGACCGGGAGGCCCCCCAGGCCCCTAGGGTGAAATCGGTGTACTCGGGTCGCTCCCTGAAGTGCCTGTACACCAATGCACGCAGCATGGGGAATAAGCAGGAGGAGTTAGGAACCTGCGTTCGGTCAGGAGATTATGATCTGGTGGCATTAACAGAGACATGGTGGGACAGCTCACATGACTGGAATGTGGTCATGGATGGCTATGTCCTTTTCAGGAAAGACAGGCCAGCCAAGCGTGGTGGTGGAGTTGCTCTTTATGTGAGAGAGCAACTACAATGTATAGAGTACTGTCCAGGTGCGGTTGAGGAGCAAGTTGAGAGTCTGTGGGTGAGAATTAAGGGGCAGGCTGGCAGGGGTGACACTGTTGTGGGAGTCTATTACAGGCCACCAGATCAGGGTGAGGAAGTTGATGAGGCCTTCTATGGGCAGCTGAGCGTGGCCTCACAGTCACAGGCCCTGGTTGTTATGGGGGATTTTAACTACCCTGATGTTTGCTGGAAGGACTACTCAGCCAGCCAGCCTCAGTCTAGGAGGTTCCTCCAGTGCATTGACGATAACTTTCTGATGCAAATGGTGGAGGAGCCGACTAGGAGAGGTGCGCTGCTGGATCTCGTCCTCGCTAACAAGGAGGGTCTGGTCGAAGCAGTAAAGGTGGGGGGCTGCCTTGGTTGCAGTGACCATGAGATGGTGGAGTTCAGAATCTCCTGTGGTGGGAGCAGAATACCGAGCAGAATTGCAACTCTGGACTTCAGCAGGGCCGACTTTGGCCTTTTCAAGCAATTGCTGGAGGAAATCCCGTGGGCAAGGCTGCTTGAAGGTAAAGGGGCCCAAGATAGTTGGTTAACATTCAGGGACTGCTTCTACCAAGCTCAAGATCAGAGCATCCCGACGCGCAGGAAGTCAAGGAAGGGAGCCAGGAGACCTGCGTGGTTAAACAGGGAACTGCTGGGCAAACTCAAGTGGAAGAGGAGAGTTTACAAATCATGGAAGGAGGGGCTGGCCACTTGGGAAGAATATAAGGCTGTTGTCAGAGGATGTAGGGAGGCAACTAGGAAAGCTAAGGCCTCCTTAGAGTTAAACCTGGCGAGAGGGGTCAAGGACAACAGGAAGAGGTTCTTCAAATACATGGCAGATAAAACTAACACCAGAGGCAATGTAGGCCCACTGATGAACGGGGTGGGTGCCCTGGTGACAGAAGATACAGAGAAGGCAGAATTACTGAATGCCTTCTTTGTCTCTGTCTACTCTGCCGGAGGCTGTCCTGAGGAGCCCCGTACCCCTGAGGCCCCAGAGGAAGGCAGGGCAATGGAGGAGTCTGCCTCAGTTGATGAGGACTGGGTTAGAGACCAGTTAAGCAATCTGGACATCCATAAATCCATGAGTCCAGATGGGATGCACCTGCGGGTGCTGAGGGAGCTGGCTGAAGTCATTGCTGGACCGCTCTCCATCATCTTTGCCAAGTCTTGGGAAACGGGAGAGGTGCCTGAGGACTGGAGGAAAGCAAATGTCACTCTGGTCTTCAAAAAGGGCAAGAAGGAGGACCTGGGCAACTACAGACCGGTCAGCCTCACCTCCATCCCTGGGAAAGTGATGGAACACCTTATCCTTGGTGCCATCTTAAGACATATCAAGGATAAGAGGGTCATCAGGGACGGTCAACATGGTTTCACCAAGGGGAAGTCGTGTTTGACCAACCTCATAGCCTTTTGTGAAGACGTAACAAGGTGGATTGACGATGGCAGAGCAGTGGATGTGGTCTACCTTGACTTCAGCAAAGCATTTGACACCGTCTCCCACAGCATCCTCACGGCAAAACTGAGGAAGTGTGGACTGGATGATCGGGTAGTGAGGTGGACCGTGAACTGGCTGAAGAAAAGAAGCCAGAGAGTCGTGGTCAATGGGGCAGAGTCTGGTTGGAGGCCTGTATCTAGTGGAGTGCCTCAAGGGTCAGTTCTGGGACCAATACTGTTCAATATATTCATCAATGACTTGGATGAGGGAATTGAGTGTACTATCAGCAAGTTTGCTGATGACACCAAGCTGGGAGGAGTGGCTGACACGCCAGAGGGCTGTGCTGCCATCCAGCGAGATCTGGACAGGCTAGAGAGTTGGGCGGGGAAAAATTTAATGAAATATAACAAGGGAAAATGTAGAGTCTTGCATCTGGGCAGGAACAACCCCAGGTTCCAGTACAGGTTGGGGAATGACCTATGAGAGAGCAGTGTAGGGGAAAGGGACCTGGGGGTCCTGGTGGACAGCAGGATGACCATGAGCCAGTACTGTGCCCTTGTGGCCAAGAAGGCCAATGGCATCCTGGGGTGTATTAGAAGGGAGGTGGTTAGTAGGTCCAGAGAGGTTCTCCTTCCCCTCTACTCTGCCCTGGTGAGACCTCATCTGGAATATTGTGTCCAGTTCTGGGCCCCTCAGTTCAAGAAGGACAGGGAACTGCTGGAGAGAGTCCAGCGCAGGGCCACAAAGATGATGAAGGGAGTGGAGCATCTCCCTTATGAGGAAAGGCTGAGGGAGCTGGGTCTCTTTAGCTTGGAGAAGAGGAGACTGAGGGGTGACCTCATCAATGTTTATAAATATATAAAGGGTGGGTGTCAGGAGGATGGAGCCAGGCTCTTCTCGGTGACAACCAACAGTAAGACAAGGGGTAATGGGTTCAAGCTGGAACACAAGAGGTTCCACTTAAATGTGAGAAGAAACTTCTTCTCAGTGAGGGTGACGGAACACTGGAACAGGCTGCCCAGGGGGGTTGTGGATTCTCCTTCTCTGGAGACATTCAAAACCCGCCTGGACGCCTTCCTGTGTAACCTCACCTAGGTGTTCCTGCTCTGGCAGGGGGATTGGACTAGATGATCTTTCGAGGTCCCTTCCAATCCCTAACATTCTGTGATTCTGTGATTCTGTGAAAATCACAAACCCTTGTGTCTAACCTTACTATTCAAATGCAAAAGTTAATCAAGACATAGATTCAAGAGAGCACTGGCCCTGATTCTGTTTTGGGTGTTTGTGTGACAGATGTGCTGCTGTTCCCCTGCATGCATGTGAGACACTGCGTAAGAACAACCTGCACGAGCAACCTTGTGCTAAAATGGAATTTCCCCTGGTTCATCCTTGTACAGACTCATTCTGGTTAGTGAATTTTGGTACTGTCAGTCATAGGTTCCCTCCTTATTTCCCAGTGCTTTTATATAGTGCGAGTTATCCTACCTGTTTTAAAGACCAGTGACAGCTGCAAAATGTAATTCAAGTCTCCTTAGGAGCTATGGGCCTTACTGACAAAATGCTTGAGCCAAAAGCCAGGTCCTTTGGCAGTCTGCTGTACCCAGCTTCAGGGTGCTCTGCACCACGAGGACAGAACCATCAAGTGAACTGTGTCAGCACAGACCCAGCTTTGGAGGAGGCCAAGCTGAGCCTGAATGAGCAGAAGCAGCTTTTCTATTTTTGTGTGGGCCTGAGAAAAAAAATCTTTGTCCATTCATCTCCCTGCCAAACATTGCCTACAAGGAATGAAAGTCACAGTGGCCCTGCAGGAGAACCAGTGGTCAGGTCCGTAAATAACTGGCTTTCAGATGACTGTTTGAGCTTTCTGTAACTCATTACTAAACATGTCATGCAGATAAAGAAAGGTGAAAAGGCTATTAAAAACCAGAACTATTTAGCTATAAACATATTTGCTGTGGCTTTTGAAAAGTGCATACTTATCAATGAAAGAAAAAAAATGTTTTAAACAAGTTATTGCAGTGCAACAGATGACACCTCCCACTGTGGGTTTGCTCGGAACATTACTGAGGCATGCTGTTCAATTCAAGGCTCAGCAAATATAGCCCATTATACAGTCCTTTGCATATTTACGGTAGTGTGCAAAGCATTATTAATAGCTTACACCACTGTCTTTCCTTCATCAGCAGGAGGTAGGTCTGGCTAGCAAAGTATAATTGGTAATCTATTTTATATATTAAAAAATACTCTTTGGAATGCATTGCTATAACATTCAGTTCTTGTTTGCTATTCCTTAAATGTATTGTTTGAAATGCTACCACCAGCTATTCATTCTTTTTCGGAGCACTGATGCCATGACAACCCCCACGTGACCGGCTACAAACATACCACAAGTCTCCAGGGCTTTGGTTTAGGAAAGGCTCAGACTGGTATTACTCATACTTTTTTTTTTTTTTTTTTTTTAAGCCCAGATTCAGAGATGCTTTTTTTTTGTACAAGATGCATCGATCCTACCAGCCAGTTTTACCATGTGGCAACAAATATCTTCAGCTAAAATGGGACAAAGAAAAGTATGAAGGACACAAGAAAAGGGTAGGTATGACTGTTGGATAAAGAGCAGACGCCTTCACGAAAGAATAAGCTTGCCCAAAAAGGCTACAGCATCTCTCTAGTCATTCTTAATACTGTTATGAAAGCTACTGATCAGCAATGAGGTACAAGAGACACATTTTAAGATTATCCAGCAAATATAGGTATGGGTTTTGTCTCCATTTAGAGTTACTATAACGATGCTCACCAAAGTTAGAAGTGAAAAAGATTTGGACAGTTATCTGCTCCAAATCGGTATTAATGCAGGACCACTCCCTCTTGAAAATCCATAAGTAGTGAATACCATCAGCGATGATTCAACTGTATTGCTACCTTAGGAAGATTGTATCACAATATAATTAGCTTTAATACGAAGAAATAGTTCTTCATTATTTCCAGACTGGGTCTGTTTCATTAACTGTATAAAAATATCTTCCTTCCTTCCTTCCTTCTATTGTTCCCATAATTTGACTTGCAGGTGGAAAAAAGTTAAAGATGAAGTAGATAATTGAATTTGACATATTTTTTCCTAACCAAATTGACAATACTGAAATAAATAAATTTCCTTCTGTGTGAATTAATCTTACTATTACTGTTGTATATAAGCATAGCTATTTAAACAGTAGCTGTTTTAAAGCAGGGAGCTGATATTAGTGTAGCCGAAATACTCTCGGCATCCGCTGTGCGTACAGAACTCTCCTTTGTTCAGCATACAGAGCACTTCATTTGTGTGCTAAGGCATTCCAAGGCCAAGAATAGAGGCCAGATACCATCATGATATATAGTGAAGAAATGTATTTATAGAGAACAAAACATTTCCCACGACTCAACTGCTCTTGGATTCAACACGAGTGTTAATTTCTGAGCACATGAGAAGCAGAAGAGTAACTACCATGTTGGGCAAAGGATGGCTTAGAATTTTGTTCCTTTTTACAGGGCTCACACGCATAGCTTGATTAGTGACTAACAAGGTCTCCAATGGCCAAAGTGTGGCCTTTCCAAGTGGCCCTGTGTTGTCATGCTGGTGTGTTCCTGAGGCCCCACGCTAGTTGCCCAGATACCGCCTTCCAATGCCATTAATTGGGGCTTGCTGCACTCAACACTGGCTACCAGAGCAGTGGTACCTGTGGGCGGTGGCGACTGGAGGCAGCGGGGCAATTTGGCAGGTTGTCCTGAATTGTGCAGCCCACATGTGGCACCAGCATTCACCAAGAGAGATGGAGATCGCCCTGAGAAAAGGCTTTAAGGGCCTCTGTCTGACGATGTGCAGGCTTAGCACTGAAGGAGCTCGCACAAACCAAACCAGAGCAACAGAGGAAAGCGGAAAAATAGGGAGCAAGGAAGAAAAAAAGGTAACATACATATACATATGTAAAAGGGTACGCTTCTTGGAGAAGACCACTAAACAGATGGCAATGGTTAGGAATAAGTTGTAATTTTCTCCATGATGCAAAGGTACAAAAAATGCCAGCGTGTTTCTATGTACACAAGAGCAAATACTTCCAGTCCAAATAATTTTGTTATTTTCTTAATGGAAGAAAGGGACAGGGGGAAAAAACAGCATTTAATCTCCTCTCCGCAACTTTCTACATAGAATTAAGTATAAAATGGCTCCAAAACCACCATAGCTCCGGACAGCACCACAACAGAGATTAGGGTGGGCTTAAAAAATACCAGGTTTTACCTTTACAGTTGTGCATATAAGGACAGAAGACAAATTAATCATAACACTTTCCAGAAAATGAAATTATATTGATATGAATTCAATGGAAGAAATGTTGTTTCTAACCCCACCTTCTGTTGTTCAAGTTTGAAACAGTTTGCATATCTATAAATTAAAATCAGAGCTTGCATAACTATCACATTTTATTCCTCACACCAGTGATTTCTACTGACTGATACAATAACCCTCTTTTACAGAGGGTATGTCTTCTTAAAGTTACTTTTAAAATAACTTAATAGCATGATAATTGAAAGCACATGAAGAAGCAGAGGAGACAGCAGCAGCAGAAACCAAAACTGCCAAAACCCTCAGAGATGTACCCACTTTAGTTCTGCTATCCAGTAAAAACCAGCTACTTAACATGATGGGACCTAGAAGGATTAAGATGAGTGCTCTCTTCTCCCCTTGATCAGCTGGAGTTGAGAGCAGTCAGCCCCTCCTGGGATCCCACCTCCTCAGAGATGCCTGCCACAAAAAAGCAGCTGAACGTTTTCACAAGAAGCCAAGCAATTCAAGAGAATTTCAGACAAAGCTAGAAACTGCTAAACATTGTCCCATTCAAGGCTGTAAATTGTTTGCCCTGTTTCAAAAGCAAGGAACCCGTCCTGGTGGTATGTATGACAGGTCTGCTGTCGGGGATTCGCGCCTGGTCCTTGGCTCTTAGAATCATAGAATCATTTTGGTTGGAAAAGACTCTCAAGGTCATCGAGTCCAACTGTGAACCTGACACTAGCCCTAAACCGTGTCCCTCATCCATGCATCTTTTAAACACCTGAGAAAGAGATGTGGAAAACTTGTGGACTCAGGCAGGGCTTTGGTCATGCCCGGCTGCATGAGGCTTGTGAGGGTGATGTGTCTGCTGCTCTTACTTGGCAGCCTCCCTTTTTTAAATAGCAAGTATTTCTCTCTTCTTTCTGTATTACTGATAAATGTTTCCAAATAGCCCGAGTCTGCCTGAGATGGAATGGTTCAGGTATGAGGTATGACACAGGGAGAATGTTTATCACATGTATTTCATGACAAAAATCACGGTACCATTATTTTAACTGATCTGGTCTCAGTCCCTGCAGAACCCTGATCTGAGAGAGTGATCTCCCCTCTAAATCCTGTCTTCCTCTAACCCCCATTACCAGCTTTTATTCCATAGGGTTTCTTCAGTCCAAGACAGCTCACAGATTATTATTCTTTCTGGCATATCGCATGGCTATTTAGGTCAGGATGGAGATAAATATTATTGTGCCGCTGAACTACCAACTCCATTAGAATAATTAGATCCACAATTTACTTTTGATGATCATTCTGAAGCGTTAATAAGAAGCGGCCTGGGAATACTTTCAGCACAAGAAGTCCTTTTCCAGCATTGCTTACCTCTTTCTGGCAGCATCCTAAATGTGCATCTCTTTGGAAGACCTGGCACAGCTTCGGAGTACCTAGGCCTTTCTTACACTAGCCTTTTTATTTCTGCTGGATGCCTCCCTTCTCTTAGACAGTCTTTCCCGTATCATAACACCATGTATCATAACCAGACTGTATGTATTTTCACATTTCTCCAACATAAAGAGCCCTTTGCATCTCCAGCAGATTTTAGAACAACTGCCTTTAACATTCTCATTTCCCACTACTCTTCTTCTGGGCAAGTCTGGCTTTGCTGATATAATGAATCATATGCTTAATAGTGTCACTGCTGGCTAACAAAACAGAACATGAGAATGAAAAGATTTCCTGTAATGATATGCAAGGGTATTTCCAACAAAAATGGATAAACATTTCATTTCTGTTGCAGATCCAGGCAGCAAAACCATCAGTGGACACAAGTTCCCCTGCAATATACAGCCACCTTCATCTGAAGTTAGGGAAGCTGAAGGTATAGTATTGGCTATTTCACAGAGCACTGGCATGCTTACCCTCACATCTCCTCTCAAAGAAAACAAAGAGACTAACAAATGGTCGCAATTCTGGGCCTGTTTTTTCCCCTCGGTGCAGTGGTTGTTGTGACAGGACTATCAGGATCCATGAACAGCACACTCCCAGCAACATCAAATAACTTAGTTGATGTTTATGATTATTGATGAAATCAGAGTGCTTCAGATTAACAGTGCTGAAGTGTTCAAATAGCCTCCTAAAAGATATTTCTGCACAACCATGAAAAATCATCGCAAATAACAAGAATAGCACAATCATCAAGAAACATGCAGAGCAATGAACAGAATAATAGGATGTTAACATATTCAAAGCACAAGAAATAACAACAGGTAGCCTTGACTGGCAGTTTTCCTTCAAAATCTTACTGCTCCCAAGAGGCAAATTTTTATTAAAAGATGAGAGTGGAAAATAAATTGTTACCTAATTAACTCTGCTAACTAAAAGGAAACAACAACAATTAAAAAAAAACCCAAATGTGAGCACAGTAGAAAATAGGTGCTGCTAAACTACTTTGAA
Organism: Caloenas nicobarica; assembly: GCF_036013445.1. Lineage (NCBI taxonomy): Eukaryota > Metazoa > Chordata > Aves > Columbiformes > Columbidae > Caloenas > Caloenas nicobarica. The sequence continues at coordinate 151,496,688 of NC_088245.1, read as the reverse complement.
AGACTTAATTTCTAACGCAGTGCCCCTCAGGCAATGAGAGTGTAGCCCATGTAAGGACTTCAGAATTAATTTCCTTAAAATTGTTTATCGTCTCATTGTGCAACATAATAATCCCCAGGCACCTTAAAATCATTTCACTAGCAAAACAATTAATTTCTTCTCCATGCATAAAGCCATGTGCTATATTAGGATGTGGATTCAATTGCCCTTGTTAATTTTTTCCTATTACTGTAAAAATAACACTGATAAAGTTGCTTTGAAAATGAAACGTTGCATAACATCCCTCCCCCCCCGCCCCCAGGTTAACAAAAACCCCACCAACGGGAATGCACTGCTCTTAGGCATGTTCCTTTGAACTATAGGTCCTGATATCTGCAAGTGAGACTGTGGTCCTATTCGCTTTCTCATTCTCCTCTTTTCCAAACTGCTACGAAGAAAAGGGAAAGGGAAAGGGAAAGGGAAAGGGAAAAAAACCCCTCCAGTGTTGCAATCTTCTAGTAATCAGTTCTACTTACAATCATTCTCCTCAAGGTTACTCAGAGCCTGATGGGATTACTTAATGCACCAGTTTTAGGTACTTTTATACTACAGTGTGACTAGCATCTGACCCGCTTCCACTTTGGCTATAAACCTCAGCAAACAAGGCAGATGCACTAGATTCCCTACACTACTTGCTACTCTAACATCAGCCGCTCAAAACTATCAGAGCAGGATGAGCAGGATTTCCTACTTGTTTTATAAAGGACATGCAATATATTTGGAGTGCCTAGAATCAAAGGGGGGGGGCGGGGAGGGAAAGTGAGGGAAGAAAGGAAAAGAGTGAATTAGTACGCTCAAAACAAGACCATTTCTTCAGTGACTCTGTTCTGAGGGGCTTTTGAGAGAGAGATGTTGAAGTCCAGCTATGAAAAACGCATTTTCCCTGCTTTCTTCCATCCAGTTTCTCTCTGATTACCTCCAACTCAACCCTGCTGGAAAAGGAATTCTTGGGACTCTGATAACCTCGAAAATAAGTTTTTCTCTTCATCTTTCCCCCATTTCTTCCCAATTCCCACAAACAAACGTTTAGTACGAATTTGTGTTCTTTGAAAAAATGGTAACATTTTTTACAAATTAGACAATGCCCAAGGTTATCCGAAGGAATTCTCCCTCCTCCACTGAACTCCTTCAGTTTTCATCCCACTTTTGACATAGTTAATTCCAGAGACTGAGATTATTAATGCCCTCCATTTTAAAATCAAATTTAAAGAGGCTTAAAATCATGCTAATGATGAGCAGAACTAGCTTATACTGCCTCATACATCTCTCTCCATTTGTTCATTACACCCAGTTGTTGCTTCTCTTCTTACACTAGCCTGCAACCTCTCCAGGACAAAAATGGCCTGCAACTGGACTTAATCCAAATCTCACTGAAGTCAATGGAAAAATTACCATTTGATCCAAAGCCCACTGAAGATAATGGAAAGACTCCCATTGACTTCAGAGGAGCCTGGATAAGTCCCATCATGTGTTTGTACAGTATCCATCACAATCCTAGATTTTGTAGAGAGTCTGTGAAGGCTGCTAGAGATGAAAAAGATAATGATGATCCTGGAAAACACAATAACAAATATTTATAGACATTCCACTTGGACTGATTAAATGCATTTGCTAATCGTGCAGGCTGCTGGTGTGGTTGCAGGAAAGTGTTTCAGGGTCAAATTCACAGCATTGCAAAGGGCTTTCTCTCATTGCATCACCATTAAAATGGTGAAACAAAGGGTTCTTTCAACACTAACACAGAATTTTACTTCATCAGTGTCTGTCACGCTCTGTGTAGAGGAGGGGACAGCAACTGTGAATACCCCATTAGGTATCTGTGATATACCACTGCTGCTTGCTCTGGCCTTGTAAAAAACAAAAGCATTTCTTTATCCCTTCTGTATACAAAGTTGGAGGAAGACCGACATTCCGCCATCGAAAGAGAGAACCGTGTTCTGCTGGAGAAGATTTCCCGCATCGTGAGAACAAAGGGACAAATCGACAACAAAAATGACTATAAAGCCAAAAGGTAACATCAGCAGCACTATTTCTATATAGTTATCAAGTTACCTTCCCAGTGACAAACATAGCTAAGGATAAACTGCTCCGTGAGGACATGTATTTTAAAAGGCAGCCTAAGGTATAATCAGCATTTCAGAAAGCCATTTGCTTGCCCTGTCACATGAAATCCAATGCCGGGTCATTTTCACCCTACCCTCTCTTGAAGAGAAGATTGCTTTAAATTAGTTTTTCAGTTTAATAACTGAGGGAATGAAAAAAAAGAGAGAGGGAGAACATTGCCCTACTTTAAGGAAATAAATGAAGCAAACCTATTATCTCTCAGCAAAGCTGTTGTTCCTGCTACATGAGTCATTGCTGCTGACTTTGCCAGTTGTTCCTACAGACACCTCTGGAAAGAGGGAGATCCAAAGCTTAGAGATGAAATAAAAACAGAGCAATAAATAGAATTAAAAATTAAAAAGTGGAGCAGGAAGCAGGCAGAAGTGAAAACATAATTTACTGCCCAAAGGAGACCAAGCAAAATATGCCTTGAAGATTTACCACTAGAGAGAACCACTTTACATATTTTGGATTCAGGAGGAAGTTCACACCCTGCACAGGGCACAGAAAACCAGTCAACAGCAGGGACAAGCTTTTGAAGTGAAGCAAATGGTTTGTATAACTCAGGTGGCGGCTGTTACCTCCTGTGATTCATTTACAGACAGACTACTTCATGACAGACAGACTGCTCATTGGGCCCTAAAGTGTCTCCAGACAGCAAAATGCAGCTCAGGTGCAAATGACCTGGGTAGAACTCACTACACGTCACCATCACAAATATCCTGACATTTGCACAGTTCACAGGGAAGACAGAAATTATTTGAAAACCGAGTTGGTCATGTCCGCATCATGCAAATACACATCATAGTGCTTGCGGTTTGTCACTAGTGAATAATACCCAGATCAGTGCAGACATCAACAAGCAAGCACCAGTTAACGCCACTGCTGAAGGTGCGATTCCACACGATATGGAAGAAGAACAACGTCCTCCTCTTCATTCCCTATCTCCGCTCCTGATTCAAGTGGCAAACTCTTGTTTTCTTTGGATCAGCTCTGGTTTTCATCAAACCTCTCCATTAGCTAATTAAAGTTGAGACAGAGCAGAAAACTAACCCAACAAAAATAAACAAACCTTGATAGTTTTTCTGCCACTTTCTGCAAAGTGATGAATTCCAGGGCTGGTGCAAGGGGTGCAGAAGACCACACAGCTGGAAGCAGTGGGGAGATGAGGAGGGGAAGGAAAAGAGCAAGTCCTTCCCTTTTTTGGTGGCAGGAGACAGCCACCAGATCAGCTCAGCTGCCTGGGAAATTAGTCTAAGAAGTTTGCAAGGTGCTTGAAGCAGTATGCTTATCTCCATTATCGTCATGCTTCCCAACTTGGTTCACCAGGTTTATACACAAAATAAACTTATAAACTGAAGTAAGAGAAACTGCTTGTTAAGCATCTCAGACACCAGCCATGCTCTTACCTACAGTACCCCACTACAGCAATTGCAAGCCTGGAGGGTTTGGCATTAATCCAAGCCAAAACTAGCATTTTTCCTCTTGTAAAATGTAACAAACTTCCATACAGGGCTGTGTTCGGAAGATACTGAACAAAGATTATCCTCTTAAGAAGGGTAAAAGGATTGGGTTGCAAGAACCAGTTAATGCAGATCAAGGAGGGGCGAGTCTGCACAGGAGAGGTATAAAACCTGAGGTGAATTTTCCCCTGACACAAGAGTGACAGATATTTCATATTCCAAGTTCCCAGGCTTGGGAATATGAACAAGTGTGAAGAAGTTTGACTCTGCTTATATGGTTTTTCCCCTCTAGCTTAAATGCAGAAAAACGAAAGCAGGAGCAGCGGAGAGTGAGCCAAGAGAACCGTGTCATTCTGGATAGAATTACAAACGCCCAGCCTCACTATCAGGTTCAGCGATGGCACGAGGATTGGCAACGAGCTGAGAAATACATGGCCAGCATTGCGAGATATCCTCGTGGGCAGTGTAAATCACACAGCTTGAAGGTAGCCCTGAGCTTCTGTTCTTTCTTTCCCGGTTATTTCTGGATCGGAACTGCCCATAGAGCACATTTCGCTGCGCTTTTGCGCTGGGGATTGACTGCACGTGGCGAGCAGGCACACAATTAACAGCCTTTCGTTTGTGCAGTCACTCAGCAAATGAATCCCAGAGTGGTCCTCAGACTTTATTAGGTGATTTGTAAGTGCTGTAGTTTCTACAATCAGACTGTCCACCACGGAGAGATGGCACTGTCAGAAATAAATGTAAAAATAATTATTAAATAAAAGAAGCAATGGCTTACCAGTTCCCTGAGAGAAACAGCCAAACGCTGCAGCAACATTTGAGGTGACCAAGTGGGCATATGCAAAACCTACACTGGCCCTTCTGTGCAAAGTGACCAGCTTCTTATTTCCATTAGTATCGGAGGTAAAGAAAACAACAACAAACCAGCTATATGAGGTTTTAGCAAGCCTTCCCAGAGAAAGAAAATTGACTGTCTTTAATCTTTCCACGTCCAAACTCCCTGGCTTTGAGCCTGTTAACTCACAAGCTCCCAGCTTTCCTCCCAAACCAACCCACGGGAAGCTGCAGTGCATCAGCTCTGCCTTTACCCATCCTCCCTGTCACCTTGGACCGCTGGGCCTCCATGGTCACGTCTCTTGATTTGGGAGGTATGGCCTCTATCATGCGAGTCCAATTCAACATATGTGGGTGTGCCTCAGCCCCTGTATTCACTACTTTACCCATCACCTCCAGTCTGAGGCCACTGACATGAATCTTTTTGAAGTCTGTAGTTTCTGGACATATGTAAAAAGATTTTCAGAGGTGTAGCTCATCCAAATCTATCTGAGTCTTCACAGGATAGTAAGTAGTATTTCTTTTATCCCAGGACTATCCTTTTGCCAAACCTTTGGTTCCAGTTCTAATTCCAGAGGATTTGGAAAAAGCAATAAAAATCGTGCCAATGTAAATAAGAAACACAACCTCTCACCAACTTCTGTCCAGAGACCATTCTTGAATAAAATGGTACTATTTTTAATAATAATTTCCAAAATTATTCAGTCTGAAGCAGAAAACAGGTACAGAAAGTTTCAACCCAAACAGTTAAGACTTGACAAAGAAATAAGCATCTTAAAGAGAGATTTCTAAAATGGGAAATATTAGGCAGCTTTAGTTATTGTGGAAGTATCATTACAAACCAAAGAATTATATTTAAAAAGTAAGGTTATAAAGCCAGGTGCTCCATAATCAGAAAGTACCAAAATTATGGCTGTATTTTTCAGGTATATATGCTCACCAACTTTTGATTTTTGGCAGATTTTTACAAATGCATAAACAAATTCTCAAAGAAAACTAAGTACATGCTGTAACCTTTCCCACATCAACTGTTAAGTCTGTGCTCCATAATTAATAATACCGGTAAGAAGTAGTCACTAGAAAACACTTTTTTCCAGTCTCCAGAATCAAGGCAGTGACAGGTTCTTTATTTTACGTACATTTACACTGATTTCTTCCTTTTCTGGCAGGACGAGCAATTTAAAGAGAAAACACCTAAACGAGACAGAAAAAGAAACAAGCAACTGAAAGAAGAAGGTATGAAGAGTAAGATGAAGGAAAGAGAACATGCCCACCATGGTAAAGAACAACTAGACCATGACTAAGTTCCAGAAATAGCATTATTTCAGTAGTCTCCTGTGAAAGCAATTTAGGAAGGAGCAAAGGGCTCGTACTCCCTCTTGGAGAACTACAGCATTTGGAAATTTCGCTGTCGTAAGCCTTCTGCTTTGGCCTTATTCTGGAAGTCACTCCTTTCTTGGCATGGTGGACCAGCAGAACAGGGGGTTCTGAGCCTATTTTGTGATTGCAGCCCTGGGCATCAGCACACTTTGATTTCAGTAGTTTAAGTTAAAATACCACTGTTCCTATGTGGGTGATAATTTCTAGCATTGGAAAAGACTGGACTTGAGCGGGTGGTAACCTTTTCTATGCAGGTAAACTCAGCAAAAATTATAAGCAGAAATCCAGCTTGAGCAGGGGTGCCTAAGAGAAGCAGCTGGAAGGACTCATATAGTTTAGGATAGTAGGGGATTAAGTATTCTATAGGAGTGTAGATATTAAACACACTGCGTCTTCAATATAATGAAAAAAAATCTTAAAGCAAAATGGTATAAAAGCTACTTCCCTTATAATTACCAAGAAAACTCCCATGAATTTATAAAAACTAGCAAAGAAGGAGCCTAACTGGGAAAAGGATTGTAGCTGAGCAACTGATTGATCTGATTCAGATTAGGGTTTTTTTTTCCCACATGACAATTTTCATCTCGGTATCCAAAGTCTTGCCAGTGAGGAGCCAGTTGGCCAACAGTAAATACTTCAGAGTGAGGGTTTTGGAAAGTCTTCAGAGGCTCTTTGAAGCCTCCGAGCCACATGCTATGAGGGAGAGTGCTTGGTGGACCAACACCCTCCCCGCACAGCAGCAGAGACCACTTCCTTCTTCACTCATGGTTTTAAGCAATTTTTGTGTCAGTCACGATAATTGCATTCACGGAGCGAAAATGAGGGAAAATACTAAAAATACACAGAATTTGTTTCTAGCTTCATTTTAATGGGATTTACCAGCTTGAAGGGAGGAGAAGCAGCACCACATGAGCCATCGGCTGTCTGCATGTTATAATCTACCACTCTTTTAGACCATCATTGATGTATTGTTCAGGGGACAGACACTTTTGTTCTGAAATGTATATCTGGTATTACTTATTTTTTAATTACACTTTTTCAAAAGAAAATGTGTATTAAAATCACAAACTGATCTTAGTATAGTGAGGTAGCAGCATTTCTCTCAGAAGAGGTATCAATCAACACCAAGCATCGAACCAATATCAGCTCTTGCTTTATCTGAAGTAGAATTTAAACTATAACTATTTTGGAGGCTGCCAACTTTCCAAGCAGATGCCCCAGCAATAACTATTTACTTCCTGGCACTTGGAAATGCTTTCTATGACATTTTCTCCTTTCTCATTTGCAATATGGTTCAGTGAATAATGTTTGAAGTGCTAATGATGAAAACTTATTTTCTGAAGCACAGAAACTCTAAAATACAAGACTTTGTCTTTATGGTACTGAACTGAGAGTAGAAATAACAGCTACCATAGCCACCAACCCTCCAGTACTTCAATGACCCTGCCGTACAAATGCAAACTCCTGGGTTCAGAAAACGCACACCTTCCCAGGGCAGGATCCCCAAACCCACCACACCAGAGAGGAAAGTTTCACCATACCCAAGTGCCTGGGTCAAGAAGGAAAAAGGATTCTTGCTTGCCCAAAGCAGTGGTGGGACTAGCCTGATGTGCTGTGGCAATATGAATCCTAAGGTGCATTGAGTAGACCCAGACCCAGCATAGAGTGGGTGACCCCCATGCTGTGGTCAGCCCCAGGGCTCTGTGGCTGGATGGAGGTCATCTCAAGCCACCAGCCGTGATGGGAGAGGGCCAGGGCAGACAAACGCATCCTTTGTTGTGCAAAAGCAATCACATGGGGCAAGCACATGTCAACACTTCGCTCCAACAGTAGCTCGTTTCTAAAATAAAGGTTATGCACCCTTTAAAGAAGAGCCAAAAATACAGTAATTTAATGAACCAAAACTTCCCTCGCTATCAGAGGGAAGATGGCAGCTTGGCTTTAACAGCAGTTTAATTTTTTAATGAAAATGTCCTGTGTCTTTATTGCTGAAGTCAAACACCCTTGAAATCCTCGGTTTCATGGATCACCAGGGCACCTGTAGGGGGTCAGCTGTCCTTAACAAGTTATACCACTGAACCAACCAAACAAAATTATTGTTTCCTTTTCTTCTTTAAAAGCTTCAGACCGGGATGATAATAACCTAAACTGCTTGACTGAATGCCACTTGCCTTAAGTACACTTGCCTTATAATTAAGTAGAAATGTTACTCTCTTCAAATCCCTGGCTCTAAAGTTAAAACACTTGCCTACTGAAACACTGGTATGATTGCAATCTAAATACCTGAAACAACAGAGAACTAAATTACCACATAAAAAAAGAATGTTAAGAGTTACAGGAAATGTTAATCTGAGGGTCGAATTCTGCTTCCATTTTCACTATTGTAATTCCAGGCTAACAGCTTTATCTTTACTGCAACTGCTGTGGATATATTAACCTTACATCAAGAAACCATGTCAAAAGAAAACTGATGATGAAATTTTAAAAATGGCTGGGCTGAGCTTAACTACTAGCTCACTGCCATGGAAAATAAGAGGTCACTCTCCCCCTTTTACTCCTCTGCTTGTGCCCCTCTTCCATTCTGTTTGTCTTACACCACCACTTGTACTCTTTAAACCCTAAGCAAGGTCAGCTCCAGGATACAAGTCACAAAGGAAAACCTATTTTCTTTCTTTTTTTTTCTTTTCTTTTTTTTTTTTCCAGAAAGGAGAATAGTTTTCCAGTGGGTTAATGAGTTGGATCCATTCACCGAAGATGAATTTGAGAATGAGGCTCTGCTCATGCGACAAAGAAGTAAAGCCACATATTCCTTCAGTAAAGTGGAAAAATGGTTACTCACTGCCTGGCAGTATTTAACACCAAAATAGTTCTCCTGAGGGTCAATAGAAACACATGGAGCCCAGCAAAATGGTTGTAACTCAATAATCCATGTTGGTTACCATGGAAAAATTATTAATATAGACAAAATCAGGGTTTGTCCAAGTTAGGAATGATTAATCTGGTTTCATCACCACCCTCCTTTTACCTGGATGAACACCAACTATGAGTGTATTCATTTTATTATTACTTTACCATAAAAAAGGAATATTACTTAAATATTCCTGAATAATTAGAGGGCTTGTTTGTTGGTTTGTTTATTTGTCTTTAACACAGAGTTTTTATGATTTCAGGAGAAAACTATTTACCTGGATTTCCAGACTCTGAAGTTTAAGCAAGAATAATGAGTTGAAACCATACTGCCTGCGGTTTAAAAAAAATATAATAATTCAGGCTTTCAAAAAATGTTGCACTTGTCTTATTGCATTAAAAGCTGTGAAACTGAAATGTGAATTGTGAATATTTTTATTAGTTTCGTAGTTACAGAACATGCAGAGTTCATGTTTTCAAGTCTTCCTTTGCTCTTACAAAGTTAAGAAACCTTCTTTTGAAGGGTTTTCACCTGATGGAACTTAAATTTAAAAAAAAAAAAAAAGAGATACCACAAAAATTGTAATAAAACTGTAACAGTGAGGATCTTTGTTCCTTCCCAACACTCATGTTTGACTCTCCTTGCTAACCTCACTGAAGTCAGTTTACTTGTTCTATGTTTTAAAAGTGTTTCTAAAAATAAATTGTAAGGTTTATTTAGGAGGGATGTAGTAGGTATATTAACACACTTGTATGTGTTTAAAAATTAAATCAGCACAAAAGAAGTGCAAAAAAAAGCAGCAGCATCATGCAGCAGCAACTAGAGGTTACCAGGACAGAGTACAGCATGGTGGTTTGTTTAAATCTGTGGTTTATGCTGCTGATTTGTCCCTTCAGTGTTAAAATGCCATACACCCTGCTGTGGAGGATGGAAATGCCACCTCCACCATAGATACGAGGAATTCTGGCATAAAGGCTACTGTCACATTAGTCAGAGGGTCACATTTGCACTGGACTCCAAACTCACGATTTACGTTTCAGGACAAGCCAACTAGATCACCAAGCAAAGTAGCTCAGGTATAAGAAGAATCTGAACTCTTAAATACAATACAAATTAATCTGTCGCCAGGCACTTCTGCAAATTCAAGCACGTGTACTTACGCCTGTCCACAGATAACCACAGAGTTCAAGATCCAGGTTCATGAGTCAGTGAGAGGTTGGTGCTCAAAATACCATGTGTGGATGTCACTTCCTTGCCAACATGAGGTCCAGTTATTCTTCTGCTTTTCTACAGATGAAAAACCAGAATCTGAACAAACATACGAACCACAATGTGTGGAAGCACTAGAGTTTGTTGCGCTACAGGAAGACACTGCGTAATTTGTCATCCTGAAGTACTGTTACGACTCTCCAGTTTACCAGCTAACTTCTGCTGGGACAGTATCTGTAAAACCATAAATGGGGGAAGATATGAGACATCAGGAGAAAGAAGATCCCGGGGGTGGGAAAGAAGGACCCTACAGGAAGGAAGATGCAGGTATGGTTGTTGCTGTGCTGCTGTGTCAGAGCGGCAGGTAATCAAAAATCTCCACGCCTGCTGTTTTTCCAGCCCTCGTGCATTGTTTCTGGCAGGAGCAGCCAAAGAAAAGTTAAATGAGGAAGGAAAACTGGAATGGAACATCCTGGTCACCTCCACATCCGGCACCATCCTCTGTTTCCTTATTAGCCAAATATAACCCAGATTTATTTCTCTGTGGTATTTTCTTTTGGATCAGCAAATTCTTTATTTTTTAATTAAAGCAAATCTTGCCAAAGCTGTAGGAAAACATACAAGCTCAAGAACAAGGGTAATGATTACTTGCCATTATACATGTGTGTAGAAGTGACGTATTACTACCTCCTAGCAATTCACCTATCTGAAAAACAGAACAAAACCAAGGTAATATTACCAAAACCATACAGGAGTAATAATTTTCTTATAAATATATATATTTAAATAATGCTGAGATCTTTCTTCGGTCTACAGAAGCTTGACATTTACATACATTGTTAAAGGAAAAGAAGGAAAACCTTCTTTGGTAAAAACAGAGATGCATCTTGTGAAGTGAATCACAGCTGCCTTTCTGCAGTGTTTTCTTGTAACATTTTTTGAGATCTTTAAGAATCTGATAAAAGAAATCCAGAAACAGACAAAAAAGATTTTTTGCTCTTTCTTGCCTATTTCTTTGATGCCCAGGACTGACAGAAAATTAATTTTACATTCTGCATCAACCAGCAAATTTTGAGTCTCATTTCTATTCTAAAACTCATAGTTTTCTTCATGAATTAAATATGGCAGCTAGTAACACAGTCACTACAGGAAAGCTGGAATTTTCGTTCCAATAATACATTGATTAAACTCTACCTTCAAGAGTTTCAGTTTTCAGTATGACAAAGGTTGCTTTGATTGTCCCCCATCTGCATTATCTATGTATTAGGGTTTAAGTACAGCGCCGTGATTTGGGAGGCATGTGGAATCACGCCTGTCATATATAATCTAGACACATACGCACAAATTAAAGCCCATTGAGCTGGATTCCCTGGTGCCTCCCTGGAGCTCAGCTGGCATAGCTGCACTGAAAATTGGTCTCATTATCAGGAGACAGACAATCACTTCTCGCCTCTGCCTTCCCCGCCCCCTCCTGTTGTCCTTCATGAGGCCTCTTGCTGCATCGTTCTTGTGCTGCCAGCGCTTTGTTGCGGCGACTGCAGCCTTCGAATTGCTCCTGCCACTTCGCTACCACCGCCAGGAACACAAGCATTTGCCGAACAGTGTCTTATTGATAATTGGTTTAATTTGGTCGCCCCATCTCTGCCAGGTTTCCACGTAACAGAGGCATGCAAAGCAAACCTGGATGAGCTCTTTTAACAGGCTGCATAGGACAAGCTTCATTTCACTTCTAGACTCCGTAGCTTGAAGCTTAGCACAAATTAGCATATATGTTAACAGGTTACAGTGCGAGGAAGTACAGTCTTAACCAAGCATAGCTTGCATCTTCCTGAGGACAAGGTGACAAATTTTGGGCCAGTTGCTGGGTACCCAGCAGATGGGGTGCAGCTGTAGTTTGGACAGATATAAACACTTGTGAAAACCCACTATGAAAGACAAGCAAAGGTATAAACCATCAGGAAATACTGGTTACCCACTAGCCAGAGTTGCTGCTGCTTTTCTACTTCATGCCTTTTCCAGCAGTTTGATCTCCTTTTTGCTAAGCGTTTTGTACAGTCTTGAAAACAAGCTTCTTGCATGAAGTTCAAATAACTTCATCTTTGCCGCTGTTTTAACCTTAGTTAGCTTTGATTAACTGACTTCAGTTGAAGCTTATATTTAAGTATTTTGTAGTACTGATACATCCTCTGTCAGACTTCTAGAACACAGTAGCAGCCATTACCTAAAGCATTTCAGCATCAGAGCTACACCTTAGGCTAGATAAAACGTGACTGATTAAATGACATGAGAAGGTAGCCAGGTTGGCAGGCAGACAAGAAGGATACAGACCACCTAACTGGTTCAAATTCATTGTTGGTGCAGATATGTGTGGGTTGGACTAGATGATCTCCAGACGTCCCTTCCAACCCAAACCATTCTGTGATATACATGGAGGCATCTCTCAGTCCACTGGATTAGGTTAGAACCTCAGCTGAAGTGAGCCTTACCTCAACTGCGAAAAATCAAAGGAATATTTGCAAACCCTTGATGGCATTGGCTAAAAAAAGTATGAAACACATATCACATTGTGATACCAATCATGAAAACCTGTGAAAGTTTGCAAATCTTCAGACATGGGTAAAAAAAAAAAAATTCATATCCACTTTTGCTGGAAAACATCAGACAAACAAAATTCCAGCAAATGGCTGCAAGTGCTTAGAGCCAGTCTGGACTTGAATTAAGATTGATTTCAAGTATGTTAGAGATCCAATCTGAATGTTTTGCACAATTCATTTCAGGCTTTGATTTTGTGAGCTGAAGGCAAGAGCTCATTTCCTCTATGCTCAATACAACTAATAACAACTGTAAAATGGTGCTGGCTGCCTGACAGGGAATAATACTTTTATCCTCTGACCTTTCTGAGAAAAGGACCAAGGCTGGCATAGCTGCACACTTGCACATTTTTTCCATCATATAATATATTATCTTCATGCAACTAATTATTACACTGTAAACACAATTTTATTTTGATGTTTATAATTTCTCAAAATCACAAACTTCTTCTGCTATTGAGTTTGTAAATATATACGCTTTTTTAAAAATCTTGCCTGTAATTGGGTCTCCTTATAAGAAGAATAATATTTTGCCTTCTATCTTACCTCAAATACCAGAGGTAGACATTAGAGTTTGACATATTTGTTCTGGGTATTCTGTGCAATGAACATTCTCACTGCAAGATACATGGCTTACATGCCAAACCTGCCTGGAAGGTTGGGGGAAAAAAATCTCAGATTTGGAAGTTTAAATTAGGTGCCCAAATAAAATATCTCATTTTCAAAGGCATCCAGCATTTTCAGGCAGAAAGCAAACAAAGACAATCAAGCCTTCTTTTGCTGGTTGTCTAAATATGTTTCTATATCTTAATTAGATAATAAAATTTGAATTGAGGTGTTCGCTTCCATTTTAAAAATATTGTTCATCTGACCACACTTGTAATGGCAAACAGCTCAAGCCACTAAAATGAAAGGGTAGGCTAATTGCACTAGGTTGAAGCATGCAAAGGACTTGACTTTACAAGCCCTTCATATACAAAACTCCCAGTGCCTGCAGGATCAGGTCCTTACACAGTGATCCGAGACCTTCCTAGTTATTTTCTTTTTTTTTTTTAATGCTGGAAGAGCCAGGTTGCCATCTGGCTGCCTGGACTTGCAGCAGCTGCATGAAATAAACTCAAGAAAACATATTGGCACAGGTGTGATTAACAATTAGAGGGGGCAAGTACTGCACATTAATTTATCTAAACAAAAGCTCGTGGGGAGTCCACACCTCTGAGTACATGTCACATCCCACCTTTTCAGCTCTAGAATTTATTCTTCAACCTCAGTGGTCTGGAGAAGGCTTCATCCAAATCATGGCTCCCAAGCATATTTTGGGTTAAACATTTAAGATGAAACTTTTTCCCTTAAAACATATGCGGTCTGGTCGACATATATATATATATATATATATATAAATATATATATATATAAAACTTAAAAAGATCTTTTGATAAGTTCAGTAAAATTCTTGGATTTTTCTAGTTTACTTGAATTTACTAGTACTTTTAAAGGTGCCTCCCCAATAAGCATTCTGTTTAACTTGAAATACAATTTGGCTCAATAATGCAACTAAAGAAATAAACTTCTTTGCACAGAAGAAAGCAATAAGCTGTTCACAAGTTGGAGATGGCCTTAGAAAGACTGGGAAATTACTAATTATGGTCATATTGTTCACAAACGTGACTGGGATCTTTATAGATCTTTCCACGTGTCTCTTGAAACACATGTTGAGCAAAGCTCTCGAACAGTGGAAGAAAAGACGGTTTTCTCTTTACATCACAGAGGCACGTTCTTTTTAGGCTCCAGATGAGGAATTTTTAACCCACGGAAGTGAAATGCGCAGCTCTTTTAAGAGCCCAGCTTCTTGTGACTCGCTTGCAGAGAGTGACAGTGTTATCTGACTGTGGCTGAACGTGTGAAGTTCTAGGAAGTGGTCTTGAAATCCTCAGTTTCCGCAAGAACAAACAATTCAACTTGGTTGAGTCCGTTTAAGACTAAAAGCCCAGACTGGACCGAGTGTATTCAGAAGAGAACCCAGGCTGTTTAGATGTGAGAGATCGGACGGGTAGGTAAGAGAAGCTGCCCCACGTGTATGGTTTTGTGTTTAGACAGGGCTACCAACTCTACTAACGCATGCCAAAGGTGAGTCAGCTGGCAAAAATCATAATATCTATAACAGTAACACACACTGAGGCCGGTTTGCTGTGCTACCGAAAGAGTACATTGATCTAGAGGCTAGAACAATCCAGCCAGCAGTTAGGAAGAAAAAAAACCACAACCAAGCAAACCTCTTAAAACTCACGCCAAACCAACAGAAATGCCACTTACATTCATGAAGCTAGCATCCAAATAACTGATCACATTTCATCACGAAGAAACATGCTGCTATTGCCCGAGGCAAGCACAGAATCTACGAAGGAACCAAATGGGAAGAAATGAGGTATTAAGCCTGAACTTGACAAGCAGCATTCCAGTTCCTGCCATGTTTTTCGGTGATGCGTGATATTAGGAAGGTGGATTATTCTATGGAATTTGTTACTTTTCTGTGAAATTTATCTAACTGTAGCAAGATGCAACCCAGAAGATCAGGACAGGATTTATCTCTCTGGCCTTTGAAAGACAGGTAGGGTGGGCTAGGTTAATATGCTGAGGAATGCAGCTCAGAGTCTCTCTCTATTTATTTTGGTAGAGAAGGATGAGCCAGGTATGTATACTCATGTACATCTCCTTGCAAGTATTGGGAGCTAGGATAAGTTGAGAAATACCACAGGCAGATGTGAAATGAAGCAATTTTAAAACCATGTTAACACAATCCTCATGAGACTTGCTTTGAAAGAATATGTTGTAAAAGAATATGCTGTAGAAGGACATGGTACTTATTCTTAGCCCAGGAAAAATTTTGCCTGTGGTACAAGCTCTTTTGTTATCAATATGAGTAGTGAAGTATGCTGACATTTTATTCACCAACTAATGGGTAGATTCTAATAAAACAACCTAAATCATTCCTACGGTGAGGGCAGCCAGTCATCACAGCTACAATAATGTTACTTCTCTGTTTTCTAAAAGCAGAGAAAAAGTATCCCCAGCTTCTGTGAGTGCAGAGAGTTCAACTGCTAAGGGATTACAGACTAGCAGCTTTTCTAGGACCGAATTCATCGCACATACCTCCGTTCACTCTCGAAGGTCCCTGGGCAACTCACCATCTCCTGGTGAGAGTTCAGTGTTATTTCCCACTCCCCCTTGTCATATTTATTTCTCTCAACAGTGTTATTTCTTTCCTGTCTTAAGTCTTTCACAGTGTTGCCACATAAAATTCTGTGCACAGATGAGTTAAGGGTCCTATAAGTTGTCCATCAAAACCAGGTTTTTGCTCTGCAGACATTTGTCAAAGTGCTTGAAGTTGTGATTGTTTGCCTCCTGTTTCCAGTCTCTAATGCCCAAACCATTACAGTTCTGCCCACTGATGCCTAAAACATTCCCTAAAATATTTGCATTGATTGGAAATAGCTTTTAAAAACTAGTACATACAAGCTGACAGACAGATGACAATAACTGTGTGGCCTCACAACTTTGACCAGCAAACAAAATAGAGGCATCATAGCAAAGCCTTGCTCTAACTAGTTTGCCACAGTTTCAGCTTTCTTCATAGCAGCAATCACAGATAACACACTCCTCAGGGCAAGGTTTCTTTTTCCCCTCCATTTAATTCCTTTTCAGTTGGGAGATCTCTAAAATTGGAAGAAAATAAATTAAAAAAAATAGTCAGCTGTTCAGCACTTAAGGCTGCAAAACACGAGGACCACTTGAAGCTTCACATATCAGCTGTTATACATGGTGCCTTTCTTTCGTCTTCCCCAGCGCCGAACAGGAACAGAACAGACAGGAGGAAAATGCTGCTCAGGAGCCACTTGCCTGACATGTGCAGCATGCACACACTCCTGCATTTTGTAAGCAGAGCTGTCAAGTGTCATGCATAAAACTCCGCCATCCGACGTCTGTTTCAATTTATCATGGCAGCACCAGCAACTTGCCCACTCCAGACCAGTGGTCCTGGAGCAGAAGAGAGGTGGTTGCACTATAAATCAGCAAAGTCTTTGCCTCCCATTAGGTTTCCTCCCTTCCCTTCCCCTTCACTCCACAAGCAAAAAGGACCCGTGCTGGAAGAGACACTTTCTAGGGTTGCAGCCTTCCCTGCCAGTACATCTTGATCGCATAATATGATATTGCTGAAGAAAGACAGATCACCCAAAAAGGTGTGCCCTCACAGTGCAAGCCAGTGCCTGCAGCTGCACATGCTGAACAAGATGAAAATAATGAAAGCTATAGAAAGCTTTCTAATTTCCCATGTAACTCAGGACAAAGACTTGAGACTGATGCGACTCTCATATTTCGCTAATCTAAAAACCAAGAGGAGGTTATTTCCAAACTTGAAATATGTGTGAAGAATTCATAATCACTATTAAAAAATAAAATACCCAAGGAATAGGGCTCTATCTGCTTAGCCATGCTGAACAGGAGCTAACGGTACCAATTCTGCAAGAGGCATCCTCAGACCCTTCTGACTAATGTGACTCTGTGGCACTTCAGGTACTGTGTAGCGGGTCCTGTTGGGTTCCATAAATCTAGACCGAGACAGGGCATTTATCTCAGCTTGCTCATCACAAAAAGACTAAAACTACTTGTAAGATCATTGCACGTTGTGGCAAATGAGCACGGGAGAATGCAAAACAGAAGTTACGCCTTTGTAAAGATTGGACACAAATCGCAAGATAGATTATTTTTTTTTCCTCTGCTAGTTAAATATTGGTATCCATTTGTCTTCCTTCCAGATGAAATAAAATAGCCAAAGAAATAAAACACGGCCAAGCTTTGGAATGGTTAATACGTGGATATGAGGAATACAGGTTCAGTTTGTGAATGAACTGCCCCAAGACTCATTATAATCATGTTTAACAGTGACCCCTAGTGTTGTTAGGCAGCATTTTTGCTTTTTCTTGGGTGTTAGGCAAAGAATATCAAATAACCTAGACTAAAATAAACCTGCTTTTATGCTGTGGGACCATATCAATGCTCAACCTCACAAGGGTGCACAGAAATCCAAGCGAGAGCAACACTATGTTGCTGTGTATTGGTTCACCATTTCTCTTTAGCCTTAGTATTGCAAAGACCAAGTTTCCAATGTCTGTCTGAAGATCGGAGGATTATTTCAGAGCTTATCAAAAATTTAAAAAAAAAAAAAAAAAAAATCTCCACAACACCTTTGATTGGCACATGTTATGGAGATCTAGATGACAAATTTGTTGATGACATTTTATTTTGACAACGTCTTAATAAGGAATTATCATTGTGCAGTTGAGCCTATTGTTATAAATGAGATCAATATTTGGTCTTATTATTCGTATGTTTACATTATTTACATAGGGCAAAACGTCATGGCATAATGTCTGTTTTTGCAACAGTCAGGGTCTACATTTGTGGATTTCAAAGGTTATTAAAAGCTGGCTG
Organism: Caloenas nicobarica; assembly: GCF_036013445.1. Taxonomy (NCBI): domain Eukaryota; kingdom Metazoa; phylum Chordata; class Aves; order Columbiformes; family Columbidae; genus Caloenas; species Caloenas nicobarica. Next base: position 151,478,668 of record NC_088245.1, on the reverse strand, counting down.
GCTATTTCTGATTAGAGCCATGTAGGACTACCAAAAAGGGAGGGGCTGAGCCATATCTAGAGTGGAGCAGGAGAGTAAAAGGCAAGGAGAGGGGAGTCTGCAAATAAGCAGAAGAGAAACTCCAGATGCTGGGCATAATGGCTGCATGAGCAAACATACTTAGAAAAATGAAGACAGAGAAGACAGTGAAATTTATGACATTTTTGTGATCTGTGGGAAACATTAAAGACAGAATGGGTACAGGTGTCCAACCACTACAATTACCTCTGCAAACCCAGACTAAACTGTATGTAGCCATAACCACATGTGAAGTGTCTAGTTTGACCTGAATTTAACCAGGTATTTCCATCAGCAAACACAACATAAATAAATAAATAAATAGAGAAAAATAATCAAAACAAGACTAGTGTGTATTTTACTTCGGTACTTCTACAGGAATTCGGATCAATAGAAGAGTTAATGGTATGAAACATTTTTAAATCACTACCTAAGATGTATCTTCACACATTTATTAGACCTAGGGTGGAAAATAAACTACAAATGCCATCCTGCTTCAAAAAGAAAATAAAAGAAGAAAAAAAGGAAGAGAAGGGAAGGGAAGATGCAATAATGGTTATGAAAAAGAAAAGTGTTTTAATTCTGCAGGAAATTACTGAAAGCTCAAAAAGCCTATTAATCTCCCAGTGCCATTTTCCACTTAGACTATGGATCAGTTTGTAAGTCTTCTTTTTTTCCCAAAACCAGCAAAAATGAACACATAGAAACCTGCCAGCTGATTCTGGATTGTACAGTAACACTAGAGGGCAGGAGAGCAGCTTTTAAATCAAAGTCTTGCCAGTTCAACAGTTAATCTCCATCCGGCTAAAGGTGAGCCGAAGAACTCCTCCTTCCTAAGTAAACAAAATGGAAATAAGGTATTTCTGTTCTTATAGACTACTTACATCTATTAAAAGTATCATGATTTTTATTCCCATGTACTAGCACAGGCAAGGCAGTGCAAATTGGAGCTGAATAAATTAGTTTGCAATGAAATATCCTTTCTCTGACACTGTTTATGTTTCATTTATGTAATCTTTACTGGGAGATTTAGTTAATGTTTTGTTACGCTTCTCCTCTTCCTGAAAAGAAGTTTTATATATTGTTTGAAGGATCATAGTCAATTGTAAAGAGTTCTTCAGATTCACTGGTCTTCCTTCTCCATTCATGTGCTGAGGACCATCAGGTTCTGCTCTCACAACTAATTTAACTGATACAGACAGTCAAGACAAGCAGCCTCTCCTGGGTCAAAAATGTCTCTGAGTGTTACACAAGGAAGATGTGATCTTATTTAGCCTCAGTGATAACTAGTGTCTTTTGACTAAACAAAGTGTTCCACGGAATCACAGAATGGTTGAGGTTGGCTGGCACCTCTGGAGCTCACCTGGTCCAACCCCCCAGTCCAGGAAGGGCCACCAAGAGCTGGCTGCCAAGTACCACGGCCAGGCAGCTTTTGAATATCTCCAAGGAGGGAGACTCCACAACCTCTCTGGGCATCCCGTGCCAGTCCTCAGTTTCCCTCACAGTGAAAAAGTGTTCCCTGATGTTCAGATGGACCCTCTTGTGTTTCAGGTTGCAGCCATTACCTCTGGTCCTGTCACTGGGCACCAGTGACCACAATATTTATTTCTCTGTGAGATGTAGAGACATACATAACAGTTTGTCACATCAGAGCATCTTTAAATCTGCAAGCTGGCACTAAAACAAAGAAACCAAAACCAGTTTGGCACCTCAGATTAGGAACTTCTGCAGTAAGCAGTGCTGTCTTAAAATGGGAGTACATAAGGGCCCTCTGAGCACATCACTGGCTCAAGCCAGTCACAAGAAAAACCATGCTCAGTTCTCATCCCTACACAGCACAAGTGTCTAGGGATGCAAAATGAAGAGGGGATTCACACCATGTGCGCAATTCTGTCAAAAACGCAAATGTGATTATGCAAAATGCCAAATGCACCTGCAGGAATAGTTGTTGTGATCTATCTAATATTTAGAGAACATGTGAGTTTTTGTCGACTTGTCGTGGGAACATGTTCTTTTTTTTTTTTTTTTTTTTTTTACTAAAAGGTTTCCATTAAGTGATTGAGTGCTTCTCTGATACGCATGCTGATGCATGGTTCAGTACAAAGACTGCAAAGTGATTAAAGCAGCCTTTTATTTTGGAAGCTAAATAAATAAATAAAACCAAGTCCCGGCAAGAGATTCAAGGGATTAAGTTTAGCATCTCAGTAGAGTTGATGACTAGTCAAAAATACTGTTTCCATCCTCTGAAATGAAATTCTCATCCATTTCAGAAGAACAACAAAACTACAACAAAATAGAATCTGCATCATGTCTTTGAAAACCTGTAAACTTCAGAGCAACAGCAATGACGGGAGTTAAAAGACAACCTTCAGAAGGTAATGATAGCGACAACAATAAACACGGGGAGGGGGAAAAAATCCAACAAAAACTTGTTCCAAAGATGCTACAAAATTGCTTTTCAAGGAAATAAAAAATTGAAACATACGTACTTAGATTCATTTTAGCTATTTTCTGTTTCACATGCGTTGCATCTCATGCAGCCAGTGATTCCGTTTCCTTATGAAACTGCAGGATACTAGTGCCAAGGTATAACATTTTGGTGTGAGAAAGCTGCATCTGGCTGGTAGAGCAACCTAAGAAAAGCTATCTTCTGCATATGATTGCTTCAAATATTGCATCCTAGTAACAGAATAATCGAAGTCCATATTTCTTTAAGAAGAAATGCCAACAAACTGGATTTCATGCTAGCTAACCAGAAAATGTGTAATGGATTTTCTCGTCCAGGCTGGTGATGAACTGCATTGGTGAGCAGCTACCTTCACAGTTCAGGGAGATGAGTAACAAGCTGTAGAGCTGCTCAAGCTACAGACTGTGCAATATGGGCTAAGTCTTCACAGACAACCGATAAAGTTTTCACATTACTCACTACTTCACTGTCCCCAAGCCTAGAGAGCAAACTCTCAAACAACCAGACACATTCCTATACACAGAGCATGCACATTTCAAGTAAACATCAGTATTTTTACTTCAAACGAAATGTCAGACTGATCACAACTATGCCCTAGGCCCTAATGATCTTAAAATATTGGAGAGTGTGTATGTTGCATTACACATTCTGGTCTGCTTCCTCCCTTCTCTCTGCATCCAGCTATCTGACTGCTTTCTGCTCCTGTACCCGTGCTGTTATGAACAGTAAGAGCTACTGTTATGGCAGGCAAGAGAATTTTTTGGTTCCACACTGCTCTGAGCAAGAAAACATACACACCTGAGCTACCCCTCTCCATCTCTCAGTTCCGGATAACAGAGGGGTAGAGGAAGAAAATATTTTTAAAAGGTCAGGCTGCAGTCCCACTACAAGGGGGACTCCACAAACTGTTTTGGGAACCTAGATACCCAGCACACAGAACAGGATTCGACTCCCTAAAACATGGGCATCCAGTGTCAATTTAAGTATTGCTGTGAACCATCCAGCCTCCCGACCCCAGACAACGAGGCAAAGGCTCTACGGCAGACCAGTCCCATACAGATGTCACAGATATTCTACAACAACTCAGATAACACTCAAATTTAACTACACTCCTGCATCTGCTCTGTTGAGGCCCCACCTGGAGTCCTGCATCCAGCTCTGGGGCCCTCAGAACAGGAAAGACATGGACCTGTTGGAGGGGGGCCAGGGGAGGCCACAGAAATGACCAGAGGGCTGGAACAGCTCTGCTGTGAGGACAGGCTGAGAGAGTTGGGGTTGTTTGGCCTGGAGAAGAGAAGGCTCCAGGGAGACCTTATTGCGGCCTTTGAGTACTTAAAAGGGGCCTGTAAGAAAGATGGGGACAGACTTTTTAGCAGGGCCTGTTGCAATAGGACAAGGGGTAACGATTTTAAAGTAAAGGAGGGGAGATCCAGGCTAGGCATGGGGAAGAAATTTTTTACACTGAGGGTGGTGAAACACTGGCCCAGGTTGCCCAGAGAGGTGGTCGATGCCCCATCCCTGGAGACATTCCAGGCCAGGCTGGACGGGGCTCTGAGCAACCTGATCTAGTTGCAGATGTCCCTGCTCATTGCAGGGGGGTGGACTAGATGGTCTTTAAAGGCCCCTTCTAATGCAACCTACTCCATGATTCTGTGTGGAGAAATGAATTGAGGTCCTAAGGTGGACTCTATTTGATATCAAGACACATACATTCGGGTAACTACCAGACACGTGTTTAAGGTCTTATTCTAGTGAGTAGAAATCTAATTAACACAACCAATGGAGTTCAGGGAGCCAGTCAGCTCCCTCTGACGCAGACACTTATGTTTGGTCAGCCGAATTATAGATTTTGCTCTACTGACAACAGAAAGTTCCAGAAAAATGGTAAAGTCTAGACTGATAGCAAAGCAAGTCAAGAGCATCTCATCTGTCTCCCAGTACTTTGAGCTTGGCTTACCACTTTTACTATTTTTGGACTATGGTTATATACACATCACAAGAGAAGTGGCATATTACTTTGCATACTGGCCAACATAGTCAATTCAGGTGCATCTCAAAAGAAATCTAAGGGATATAAGAGTTAACAGAAAATCTTAATGAAGCAGAAAATAACTCCTAGGGCTAAGTCTTCTACAGATATTCATACAATTTTTTAAAATTTACATAAAGAGGAGCCTAATTATAGTCAGTAGCATAGCTTTGTAATGAAAGTCGCCTTTTGTGGTGCAAACATTTATTTCTTTCTCAGTATTTATCCTGAAGGCTTTACATTTTATTGTGAGCAGTATGCAGAAGTGAAAGAAAATTCTATTTGCTTCATTTCCTTAAACCAGGTTTCTCTTCGTTGGCTTCTGAGCAAGAAGGATTAAAGATCCTTAAGCTCATCCTAGGCACCGCCAGTAGCCATAATGGAGTACTACTGCATGTGTGAAAGAGAGAAATCAGCATGAAAGAGGTCACTCTTCTAAAATTAAATGCTGGGAAAAGCCAAAGCCAAAACTGATCCTGGTTATCCTGATACAATCAATGACACTCACTCATCAGCACTGCAATGAATCCAAACCTGCTGCAGAGAACAAATACAAATACTAAGAACCTTAATTTTAGGAAAAAAAGACCAAAACAGCCATAGGTTTGTATCATCTAGATAACCACAGGAAGAAGAGTGTTCTACAAGCAGCAGACCCAGCAAAGGCTGGTTTCCTACGGACTGAGCCACGTACCCCCACAAATTATATGCTGAGCCCCAGCTTCCCTTTTTTTTCCACAACACCTTGTCCCTGTTCTCCCATGTCCCTGAAGCCTCGTGACACATCCCTGGACTGTGATCCCAAGCCATACATACCCTCACTGGACTGTCGACAGGCCAAATGGAGGAGATAACTACTTAGCTGAGGCTGCAGCCTTCCTTGGGGGAAAAGAGGCAGTCACCCAGGTCTCTCTAAACTTGCCACTGACTTTCATAAAACTTGCAGGAACTGACTTTGCTATTGGAGACCTCAGTTTACTTGTCAAAGTCGCCTGACAGTGACTAACAGGATGAAAGATGTTGTGGAAGAGGCAGGACTGATTTACAGCACAGTTGTGTAAGCCAAGCTAAAATACGAGAGAGAAAAATTAAATAAAGACACTCAGTTTAATTGTAGATTGCTTTCTTGATAGCTTATGCTGTTCATGGTGGGTAATCAAATAATAGGAGATCAGACACAGAAAGTAATGCCATGCCATCGAGCCTAGAAGCAGGAGAGACGATACTATTTCTACATGAAAAAGCAAGAATTCTGTAAGATAATTGGAGAATGCTTTTGGGAGACATGAAAAAGCCAATTGCTTCACTTCCCATCCTCTTCCACCTCTGTGCATGCCATGGATGCTCTCAGTTGATCATGTTCAATGCATTTCTGGATTCACTTTTTTTAGACCCATTCAAAATCAGAATAACACTCTTTTCCATTTCCCTACCCCAAACCTTAGCCATGCTGCAGAAAGCAGGGAGGAGTCACACCACAGGAGCAATTCAGGTATTCTGCTATTGTAAGGCAAGGATTGCCAAGGCTTGCACCCTTGCAGGTCTGTGGTATATACTCGGGGTTGGAAACACGAGTCCATGTGGGTTTGGAGTTGCAGGGATCGCAAGAGGAAAAGCTTCCAGGCAAGGCAGCAACTCTCATTTTCCACTTATCTGGACAAAACAGCTGAGTGAGGGGCCGCCTCTGAAACCTTCCCAGAAAGATCAACATCTGCTGCTGGGGCATTTCAGGGAACCTCTCCTACCCCAACACAAGCCTCTGTTTCAGAGGTTTCACTTCAGTTACAATACTCAAGCCAGAAACAAGGATGCTTTTCCAATTTCAAATGTTTTTGGTTTTGTTTTTTTCACATATGAGCTCAAAGTGAACATACCCACTTTAACTGTATCAGATTTACAAGCACAAGCATCAAACTGACTCAGAAACAGAAATTTAAAAGCAGTAGGAGGAAGCTATGTGCTAGCACCAGCATACAGTACCTATAGGTATTTTTAGAACAAAAGGAAGGAGGTTCTCGAAGTAGATAAAAATATAGAAATCTCCACCAAATGAGAAAGTTTTAATATGACTGTGGAGCCCTCCCCTTCTTCTCAAGATTTAAGATACTGGAGTGCAAATTTGTAAAGCATACCTTCACAACTGTTATAAGTACTATTAGGAAAGCAGTAGGTATATCAAGACCACAACCATTACAGTAGTTTTGCTCATTACTAATTTTGAATTGGAAAGAGAAACTTACATATTATTTGAAACTACTTAAAATTCAGGGTTTTTTCCCTGTTCGCATCTAGAACAGTTTTTAAGCCTCAACCACCAGTTCACAAAGATCTTGCTGTTCACAGCACTATGTGACAGCCCTATGTATTTGCCTACCTCGCTCCCAGTGAAGGAGCGAAATTTTGGAGTCTATCTGTAAGGATGCCCTCTTTCAGTGACCATCTACTTCGCCAGCAGTGATATCAGAGCAGCTTCCCATTTCAGAAATGGGACCGGAGCCCACCTGAGCAGAGCCACTGGAGCAGCATTGCCATAGCATCCCAGCATAGCTCAAGCAAATGTTTCTCAGAGCTGCAGCCCAAGAAATAGCTTGCTCAGACAAGATAACTGTTCAGGAGAACACGAGAAAGCAGCACATAGCACACAGACATTATGGAGCAACCTGAGATGATGTACTCCGCTTTGACAAGGTAAGAACTAGACAGATTCTAACAAAATAATAACATACTCTATGTGCATTTTTGTGCCTGTTTCCTTACCTTCATAGGGTGTTCCCTAGGCCTCTCCAAGATCCTGCAGATCACCGGTCATCTCTACACTTCAGACCATCTCCCTGTGACTATGGTTGCTCTTAACCGTCACCTGTCCCCAACAAGAGTGGTTTCTTCTCTTCCAACCCCCGCACTTCCTGTGCATCTTTTTTTTCTTCCCCAGCCAAGACTTTTATCTTAGAGGTACACACCAGCACCTAATTTTGATATTTTATTTCATGCTTTTGTTCTGCATTTCATAATGTTTCAAACTCGGTCCTCTACTGAGGTATTTAAACTAAAAGAGGGGAGATTCAGGCTAGGCATGGGGAAGAAATTTTTTACAGTGAGGGTGGTGAAACACTGGCCCAGGTTGCCCAGAGAGGTGGTAGATGTGCCATCCCTGGAAACTTTCAAGATCTGGGTGGACGGGGCTCTGAGCAACCTGATCTAGTTGAGAGGGGTTTGGACTAGGTGACCTTTGGAGGTTCCTTACAACCCAAACCATTATATAATGTTTAAATTCATCTTGTTCTCTTTGAGTTTCTGCGGTTTACTGCCTTGATATCTCACGCTGAATAGAAGCCACTGAGCTCCGATGAGTTACCAGTACACCCAGTCTAAGGGGGAAATGTGCTACTTATGAGTATATCGGGGGATCCACCATTGAGCAGTTTCTAAATAGTATCAAAATCTCACTCAAACATTGTTTATTGTACATAGAAAGAGCCACAAACTGACAAATACATATGCTGCTGTTAACCTTACTAATTTCAAAGAGATTTCAATTGAACAAATAGAGGGGAGTGGTAGCACCCACAACAAGCCACAGGTTCCACACAGCTGAAGGTGCAGAAGGTTGATTGCATCCTCTCTTCTGCCACAGCATGGTCAGATGGTCACAGAAGCTATTTAGACACCTGAAGGCATCCTCAGGAAAGCTGAAGGTGGTTATAATGCTTGTTACATAGGACCATTGGATCTAAAGAAAACTCTTTGCCCCTTCATTGCACGAGCTGATTGAAAGATTAAAAGGGATTTTGCTTTTCTCAAGAGCTCAGTTACCAATACATGAAAAAGTATAAGACCTACAAATGCAGTCGAGCAAATAAATAAGGAAATAATCACCATGCCTATGTAATATATGTTTTACTGCAGGTATAGGCACACATGCTCAACACCAGAGAAGAAACGGTCCCAAAAGGTGACAATGTGAGGTGAAAATTCAGCCTAATTAATAACAGGTAGAAACCACTGAAGTCAAGTGGTTTGACATCAAATTGCAGCTACTGCAAGTAAAGAGAGGCCACATGGATCCTATTTTTCTCAAAGGAATGTTTTCTGCTTGCAAGCAGCTGCCACCTTTCTGGCCTCCACACTGAAACTCTGACACAGGTTCTCCCCCTACATCAAAGCACACACAGATTATTGCTCTTCTTGTGCCAGACACAACCGCCTCAAGATGTACCGGGCAGCACCTGAGTTATTTCAAACCAGGCTTTTTAATTAATACATTGTGGTTTTCAGTAGTATATCTGTCATTTTTCAGCAATGTCCTAGTGGATAATGATTCCCTAATCTGTGCGATACCAAAAATGACTGGATGATGAAGGACTTGTAGGAAACCTCCAGACACACTGGCTGCAAAACCTCCAGGAAACATTTTTCACCTCAGTGCCACGGTAACTGAAGGGGTGTAAGGAGCCATTGAAGGACCTATTAAATTGGCAAGGTAATTGTTTCCTACCAGGGGATCTCAGGGCAAGGGTTCTCCACAGAGACAAAACTGCAGAGAAAAGCCTCAGAATAAATTTATTAGTGGGTGGGGGCGGACTGCAGAGGAAAGTCTCAGAATAATTTTATTCAGGTGGGGGGAAGGGGTTAACAGACCTTCTCCTTCCCCTCTACTCTGCCCTGGTGAGACCGCATCTGGATTGTTGTGTCCAGTTCTGGGCCCCTCAGTTCAAGGACAGGGAACTGCTGGAGAGAGTCCAGCGCAGGGCCACAAAGATGATGAAGGGAGTGGAGCATCTCCCTTATGAGGAAAGGCTGAGGGAACTGGGTCTCCTTAGCTTGGAAGAGACTGAGGGGTGACCTCATTAATGTTTATAAATATGTAAAGGGTGAGTGTCACAAGGATGCAGCCAGGCTCTTCTCGGTGACAACCAAGGATAGGACAAGGGGCAATGGGTACAAACTGGAACACAGGAGGTTCCACTTAAATTTGAGAAGAAACTTCTTCTCAGGGTGCCAGAGCACTGGAACAGGCTGCCCAGGGAGGTTGTGGAGTCTCCTTCTCTGGAGACATTCAAAACCCGCCTGGACACCTTCCTGTGTAACCTCACCTAGGTGTTCCTGCTCCGGCGGGGGGATTGGACTGGATGATCTTTCGAGGTCCCTTCCAATCCCCAACATTCTGTGATTCTGTGAAGGGGGCCCAGCCGGCGCTGCCGGAACGCTGCGCTCGGGGCGCTGTTTCCGGGGGGGAGGGCAGAGGGACGGGGGGCGGGTTTGAGCGGGGCACCGGCGGGCAGGGCGGTTCGGCGGCGCAGGCACCAGCGCTCCCAGCGCGGCGGGCTCGGCGCCGGGGCCGCCTCAGCCACAGACCGCGCGGGAGGATGAACCTGGAGCGGCTGAGGAAGCGGGTGCGGCAGTACATCGACCAGGTGAGGCGCGTTTGCTGTCTTTCCCCGAACCAAAGCCCTTCACGGCCCGGCTCCCGGGGGGAAGGAGGCCCGGGAGTGGTGGGTGGGGGATGCGAAGCGGCTGCCAGCCTCTGTAATCGGGGAGGGGGTGTTAATTTTGAAATAATTCCCCGTTTCCTCGGGAGAAGGCGGGCGCGGTGGGGCCGGAAGCGCCGCCGGGGCGGTCTCGGCTGAGAGCCGGGGCCTGCGGCCTCCCCCAGTGTGAGGGGGGTTCTCCTGGGGTCTTCATCCTGTGGAGGACGGGGAACGGCCGCTGGGGGGCCGCTGTGTAGCGAGGGCGTGTTTGCAACACCCCTCCCGCACAGGCTGTGCAAGTTGGGCCGTGCTTATGGTTTGTTCAGCCTGGAGAAGAGGAATCTGAGGGGAGACCTCCTGGCGGCTCCAGCTGCCTCACAAGGGGAGGAGGTGGGGTCGGAGCCGATCTCTTCTCTTTAGTGACCACTGACAGGACCCGAGGGAATGGCAGGAAGATGTGCCAGAGGAGGTTTATGTTGGACATTAGGAAAAGGTTCTTCCCCCAGAGGGTGGTGGACACTGGAACAGGCTCCCCAGGGAGGTGTCACGGCCCCAAGCCTGACAGTGTTCAAGCAGAGACTGGACAAGCCCTCAGACACATGGTGTGACCTGTGGGGTTGTCCTGTGCAGGGACAGGAGTTGGACTCGATCCTTGTGGGTCCATTCCAACTCGGGACATTCCATGATTTTATACCTGTTGTTTATAGATGCCCACCATGTACAGCTCTGTAGACTGCTGTAAGAAAAGCAGGCTTGTTTTCATTTGTTGATGGATTCAGCAATTGTGTTGCTGCAGGGCAAACAACAACAGAAACCAGGAAAAATGCATGAATTAATTAGTTTAAGTATAGCATGAAACTGCTCTGCTCTGTTTCTAGTTCAAATACTTCATACTGGCATCGCTGCTGGGAGAAACTCATCCCTTCAGTTATCACAAACATTTGTGTGTGTGGCCAGCAAATCTTACAGGGACGTTGATTGTGGACCTATGTTAATTTAGTGGATTTTATTGTGTTGTTTTGCTGTACTCCTTTGAGTTAATCTGGTTCACCAAGCTGCTTTGCCACACAGCTGTATAGACACTTGCGCAGTTCTGAGGAAGGCAGAATCGGGAGGAATATGGGACTGCTGCCCTGGGTAGTATAGTCAGCTTATAGTACTGTATAGTGCTCTGTAGGCCTGGATTATGCCCTTTATTGTGGCGTTAAGAGATATATTTAAACCACAGTTATTGTAGACATCTTGTAGCTGTAAGATATGTGGGTATTTGGTTTGTTGTGTTTTATTGTTTTGTTGTGGAGTTTTGGTGGTAGTTTTTGTTGTTGTGTTTGGTTGGGTTTTTATGTGTTTTTGTTTTGTTTGGTTTTGGGGTTTTTTGTTTGTTTGCTTGGTTTTGGGGGGTTTGTTTTTGGGGTGTTTTTTTGTGTTTTTTTTTTTTTTCTTGCTTGCTTTTCCTGGGAGTGCAGATTGAAAGCAGACTATTTTCTTGGCAAATTTGCTGGGTGTTCCTAATCCCCACCAAATAGGAATTATGGGAGCACAGGGTAGAAGAGACCATTTAGGTCATGGAGCGTTGTGCTTTGCGATGACTAGAATACCATCAATGTGCATTTTGGAAAAGTCTACCAAACCTCTGCTCCAAAAGCATGAAACAGTCTCTGAGATTGCAAACAAACTCCACAACTCTAATGTTACAGGAAAGGGCAAAAGCGATCAAGGCTTTTCTAGTATTGCAAGTCCTTGCAACGGCAAAATATCTGTTAATTGTCCAGCAGATCCAGAGAATCGTTTTGTAACTGATAGCACAGAAAAGGCTAAAAAGGAACAACAGCAGCCCCTCCTGATCTTCTTGGAGAATAATTCCAGCCAGTTCTATGAGGTTTTGCCTAGCACTCCAAATCTGATGGCAACCTTAGCTGCATTAATGGGGTGTACCTGCAAACTCTGCTTCTGTCGGATCTGTAGTTGCCACTGGCCTTCTCTGTTTCACCCGCTTCTCCTGAACTGCAGACTTAACAGTCAAACTGTATCCAAAGATATGGGGAATTTCACAGAGGGACTGTGGTTTGTGTAAGGTTAAAGCATATTGCCTGGAGAATGAAAAGTTCTTAATCAGTGATGGTGCTGCTAAAAGTTTCCTGAAGTAACTCGTGTCTGTCTTTTTTTTTTTTTAAATATAGTATTATCTTTCTTCTAAAATACAGCATTTTTTAACTGTAGTGAGGGGATTTGTGCTACTTTTTCAGTGATAGCAAACCAACTGATAACCTGTTCCCATACTTAAGTAGTGCATACCTTTTGGTCAAAGATACCTGCATTTTATTGAAAATAAACAAACCACCCCACCTCACATTTCTTTTTGATATCCTTTAGAAGTTACAGTTTTTTGAACTTATAAAGATCTCAAGTGTGAACTGCTGTTCATTAGAGACTACATGCATAAGATATTAAATGTGAATGATGTACAGTATGTTTCAAAATAATCCAGGACAGCTAACCAGAAATAAATACTAATTATTTCTATCATGCTTTTACAGCAGCAGTATCAAAGTGCCCTGTTTTGGGCAGACAAAGTAGCTTCACTGTCTCATGGTAAGTAGTCGCTTTTTACGTTGTTCTTGTGTTGTGTTTTGTGTTGGTTTTGGTTTTTTTTTTTTTTTAAGCTGTGGGGCCAGATGTTGAAGTTTTGGGGTTGGTGTAAGTGCATTTCTGTGATCTTTGGAACGCCATTTTTTCCAAATAGAGTGGGGCCAATATTCCTTCCCTTTTGAACTTTGTGTTAAAATTAATGTTTGGCCAAACCCTGAGGTTTGCCTGCCTTAAGAGACAAAACAAAGAGCGAGCTGTGAGAGACAATGGTGGTTTCCTATAGGATTCACTGCTGCTCTGAGTGACAAATAGAATGTGTGTTTACAGAGGGATTTGGTGCTGGTAGCCTATGTCCGCCTACAGCTGTGGTCCATTTACACTTTAAATTGTTCTAGGGCCTTGATCCCACAAAAGCTTTGGTTGCCAATGAAGTAGGAGAGTACTGAGCTGTGGTTCTGTAGTCGTAACTTCAAGCTGCAGAAGTCTAATGCTTTCACTGTCACTACTATTAGGTTCCCACTGATCTTTTATGAGAGAGACAATTCTGTTTTGTTTTGGTTTTTTCTGTCATATGTGCAAGGGCAGGGTAACCTACAGCTGCTACTTTTTTTAGATCTGTATCACTGTTGTCCCCTTCTCATGACACACTTCCAGTATGAGATTCTTTGTATTCACTGTCCAGTGCACTGTCTGATGTCTTTGAAGTTAAAATGGGATTATTCTCTCACTGATAGATATTGTAAGTTGTTTATACATATATATATATGTATATATAAAATAAAACTTTGTAGTTCAATAGGATGCTAGAATAGGGTAAAAATACTTTTCTAGTGAAGCAAAGTGAATCTTCTGTATGAAAGTGTTTAAAGATATATTATAAATGAATGGTTTCTAATTTGTTCTGTTATTTTAGAGGAACCACAGGATATCTACTGGTTGGCCCAATGTCTTTATCTGACAGCTCAGTATCACAGAGCAGCACATGCCCTTCGATCGCGTAAGTTGGATAAGGTAAGTCATTTTAGTCAAAGACTGTTATTCCACATTTAAACCTCTGCTGCTAACCACAGTGACTTCTTCACCATCAGAGGATAAGGTTTATGGGAAAAGCAATTAAAAACCCTTCATAATGTAATTTATCCAAACCAAGTATAGCCCTGTGTTCAATAGGCCTGATTGAAACTATTGTCCCCAGGGTGGGTCACAAGAAAGAGAAGGGGTCCAAGGATGTAACTGCAGCATGTATGGGAAGTTGGAGTGGCACTTCAGGTGTAGTTGTTTAAATTGTTCTTCCACTCTGATAATGAGTAGTGAAGGCAAGGGTGAAGTGAGTGTCTTTTGTGAGTTTAATAGTAGAGAAGGTGTTACAGGCCTAGCCATTTTGGTCAGGAAAGATTTTTGGAGGTGAGATGGGTGATGAAGCTGTACCACTGAGAAAGGAGAGGGCAAAATGGAGTCTAGCAATGTAAGTAAATGCACTTTCTCTTTATAACTAGCATATATGAATCTTCTTTTTCAGTTATATGAAGCGTGTCGCTACCTTGCAGCTAGATGTCATGTGAGTACATGTTCTAACTTCTATAGGAAAAAACCAAATTAAATAAAAGAGATCCTGTGAAGGTTAGGTACCTGAAAGGCGTAGTGTGTGTATCCATTGGAATAACAGGTTTAAAATTTGTGATAGTTGATTTAATTTTTTAATCTTCAGTATGGTCACTTCAGTATCCACTGTGATACTCTTCTGAAGAAATCCAACCAACCTTTTTTTCCAGGACAAAAAATACTCCTCTGATCTTTTGTATGGAAAGAATGTGAACCATTTTTGTCTCATGTCTTCATGTTTGCATTTTTAATTGGTTGGTTGTAGTCTGACCAGAGAAGATGTGACTTATGGTTGTATAAATATAGTTAGAAGCTTTATACTTCAGTATAAAATGAGATACATAAATAGTAAAATGCAGTGCTTTCGCAGAAAAACTGAATCAATTGGTAGATTAAATACAGAAATTTGGAATAATGTGCTGTTTATAGAATAAGATAATTTTATTAAAACTTGTATTAACTATTTTAGTAGTATATCTGCTTCTGTGGTTGCATAATGCTCAATAATTTTTCTGCGGATGTTAATGTTATAATTTTTTGCATATTATAGATGACTAGTGAAATAGTAGGCTGCGATTGTAAAATGACATATGTCCAAATAATAATATGCCTGCATGAAAAAGCTGCTGATAATCACTAGTTGTTACAGTCTGTGCCTTTGAAATGTGACACTGTTTGTTGGTACTTTATGTACAGATGTTTCAAATCCCAACCTTGTTTTTTACATGCACGTGTTTGGCTAGTATGCTGCAAAAGAACATCAGCAGGCCCTGGATATTCTTGATATGGAAGAGCCAATCAACAAAAGACTTTTTGAAAAGTACTTCAAGGATGAAAGTGGATTAAAAGACTCTACCACAGACTGGGAGATGTCACAATCCTCTGTGAGTGACATTTTTTTTTCTCAGTTATAAAAATATTTGTTTAAAAACAGTGTGAAGTCAGAAAGTGATTTTACAGCTGTATGAATCTGAAACTGGGTTTAAGCTTTCTTTTTTTGGATAACATAATTTTCAAACATGCTGAATTGTTCTCCTTTCAGTGAGAAGTCATGTTAGGTTGCTTGTATGAAAATAACTTGGTTTGCAAAAATGAAGGGTGCTTTTCAGCAACTTCCCATAAATTATTTGTAGACACTTTCCAGGAAGTTCATGATCTAGCATTGGTTTTTAGAGTCTTTTAGCTCTACACTGCATTTTCAGTCTTTATAATATAAACTAACAATTCTTTCAGTTGGGCTGCAGGTTATGAGATTACAGAGCAAGTTTTCTTCTCCTCCAGATGTTTTTAATTAAATATTTCTGTAATTGCTCATGTGTTCTTCTCAGTGGGACACTTTTTGTTCACACTTGAAAATCATGTGATGTGAAGGAAGTTCTTGAAGCTCAGTGAAAGGATTCTGTACAGGCACACAGCTAAAAGGGATCAGTACCACGTGTAGGCTGAAGAGTCTTTACTTTTGGAGTTATAAATTGAAGTGTATTAGCTGAAACTACAGTGAAGGTGATTGACAGATGGCATTTTCCCTGTAAGACTGAAGTACCAAAATGGGTTAAATGTGAATGGATTTTGAATGCTGGTATTAATGGGCTTAAGGGAGAAGTGAATTAGACTGAGTTACTGCGGTGCACTTTAATGAGAACATTTAAGCTACCACTGCAAGCAAAGGAAGAAGTCCTCAGCTTTGGCTGTTCATTCCTGCCCCCTGTTCCATGGTACTTTGGTCCAAGTGTTTGGGTGGGTAATTATTGAACTAATTTGGGAAACTATTTTGACTGAAAAACAGCCCAGCCAAAAAACTTGACTTCATCAGTCCTGACCTTCACAAATGCTTGTGATAATGTAGTTCACCAACATGAGGATGGGTTTGGTTTGCCAAAGGAGAGAACTTCTGAAGTGAGCACTGCTACAAGAAATTTTAAATCAAATTCCTCTTTAGGATTATGGCTTTTCAAACTCAATTTGTTTAGTTCCAGAGCAAGAATGACTCGTCTCTGAACTGGTAACGCTATTACCACTTTAGCAGCCGCAGGATTTTTCAGTTGCTAATGCAGCTGTGCTGTTCCTCGTGTGCAGTCTCCTGAGGGGGTGGGTCGCTCTGTTTAGTCTGATAATACAGATGCGTCATGTGTTAAATTCCTCAAAGCATCTTGCTGACACATCTGTTGCCTTCTGACTGAATTGAACACCCGAGCTATGGAGTTGTGAAAGAACATGACAGTCGTTATACATCTTACCACAACTTTATGGTAATAATGATCTTTTGCTACTGTTGTTTCTGAAACATCTATGACTCGTGTTGAAAAGAAGGGTATATTTTTCTGCTCAAAGTAGTTGTGTCCATTGATTTGGCCTTTTTCGTCTCTACTGCGGTCATTCTTGTCTTGCCTGAAATATGTGGTTTAATAGTCAACAAAGAGGGGAATCACCTTAGGAAGTGACAATTTCCCTATATTGACTGTCAAGGGAAATTAGTGTAAATAGCTTACAACTTAAATCAGAGAGCTGGATGCCAGAAGTAGAAATAATAAACTCTATCTTTCCTCTAGTTATTTCAAGCACTTGTTCATTTGGCAGTAGATAACCTTAGAGAGCATTCATTAGATTTTTAAAAAATTATTATTATTATTTTTAGCGAGTAGAGACAACATTTTATTTTAGAGACAGCACTAGAAAACTAGGTTCCATCGTATATGAAATGCTTTTTACTTTCCAGGGAGCCCATTTGATTTCTGCTCAAAACCAAATTGCAAACATTGATTCAGTCTTTGACCTCCAACCCTGGTTTTCCACCAGATCAGGAGCTCCATATGCCTTTTGCGAGGGAAGATCTACGATGCTCTGGATAACAGAACCCTGGCAACATACAGCTACAAAGAGGCCTTGAAGCTTGACGTTTACTGCTTTGAAGCATTTGATCTCTTAACATCGCATCACATGCTGACGGCACAAGAAGGTCTGGATTGCGATGTTCTCAAATACAAGTAGAATTTAGCTGCTTTCTCAATATGACTTTTTTCTGGATAAAAATTAAAGGAATACTACAAGTAACCGACTTTAAGATGTTAAGAGAAAATGTATGAAATGAGTGAAAATAATAATCTGCTCAAATTTACATTTGAACTTTATTTTTCGATCTTGCAATACTAAAAATTAAAAGAAACAAAGTAATCCAACCATCCTGTTAGTCATATTAGCTCCGGAACCTCACATGCTGTTTGCCCAGTCTAAACAATCTTTTTCCTGTGTTCTCAACTTCACAGCCATTGAATCCATGAAACCCTACTGATGTTTGCTTACTTATAGTAGGCATTGTTTAATATAGCATTCTGAGTGATAAAAATTGACATGTAAATAAAAATAGTGGGGTTTTTTGTTGTCTTTGTTACATTTTATTTAAAAGTGTAGAAGGAAAGACTAAGAATTCAATCATTACTTTCATAATCAGTAGTATTATCTGTTGTAGCGTTTCTGTACTGTTATCTTCCTTGTAGTTTTAGGATAAGCATCATAAAATTCTTTGCATCTCGAAGTTCTAGAAATGTTGGATCTTGCTATTTGTTCTGTAATATGACCACTTCATTTTTTTTAAATTCACATAGAAAAAGAACTTCTTGAATCTCTACCTCTTAGTAGACAATGTACAGAAGAAGAACAAGAATTGCTTCACTTTTTATTTGAGAATAAGTTGAAAAAGGTAAACCTCAAAATGCCTAAAAAGCTGGGTAGTTGATTGAAAGTCTTGACTTCACATGTAAATTTTCTTGGATTCCATTTATTCTGAACATTGGAATAAATAAGAGCTTTGTAGTTTTGGTTATTTTAAAATTTATGATGCAGTAGATATCACTGTATGGGAGTAGTGTAACAGTTTTGTATAAACTTGTATTCTGGTATGGTGACAACTTGAAATTCTGATTTATTTATTTATTTGTGCTTTTTCTATTGACAAACTTCTAGGTGGGGAAAAAAAGAATGTTAGTAATGTACGCAAAATATGTTTTTGGGAATTTCAGTTTAAACCTAAGAATTCTAAGAAGCTTAGTGCTTCTTAAGTATTCTTTTAGAACTAAAAATATTAATACTTATGATCTGGTTTTTAGCTTGGTTGTTGTTTCTTTTGTCTTTCAGTATAATAAACCCAGTGAAACAGTGATTCCTGAATCAGTAGATGGTCTTCAGGAAAACCTAGATGTGGTAGTATCGTTAGCTGAAAGACATTACTATAACTGTGATTTCAAGATGTGTTACAAGCTTACTTCTGTGTAAGTATAGAAAGCAACTTCGAGGGTTTTTTCTCGTGTGGTGAAGCATAATAATTATGCCTGGACTTACAGTGAATATAATTGTTCAGTGAACTGGCATACATAATAGTTTGATAGAAAGCTTCAGGTATTTAAAATGTGTAGTTTGCGTGTGGCAAGACACATTATTTTTATGATATGTAGCAGAGATATCCAAAGCAAAACTGCAGTTAAAGAGGACTGTGTTGCACTTCCCTTCATCTATCCCCTTCCTTTCTCTGGTACCCTTAGTTCTGTGTGTTTCCTGCCTGCTTCTTGTTTGGCCTTCAGAACAGACAGCTTTGTATCAGTTGCTTAGTTAGGAAGTATGATTTATCTGGCTGATTAAAAGTCAATTTTGATGTGCCAAGTATTGTGTCTCAGTTGTTACGTAGCCCAGGTGTACACTGGCTGCTCAGTTGTCAGATGGGTCAGAACAATGTGGATTGTTCTCAGCTGCTGTAAATTTGAGCACATGGCTGTGTGGAGCTGGTCTGACAATTACCTTTTTAAGAAAACTGTGTTTTTGTGTAGGTACTGCATGGACTCAGAATATTAGTAGTATAAAATAGAAGGTGTGGGTTTTTTGGTGTTTTGTTTTGTTTTGTTTTTTAATAGTACAGTTTTTTCTTAGCTGAAGCAAGCCATCACTATGTAGAATATCCCATGGAGTACAGTACAGGCAAGATTTTCTGGAAAGGCTGTAGAGAATGCTGACAGTTACATTGAATTTAGACATCTGAGTAAAATCATGATCCTGTTGAAATAAATCACTCCAACTGAGTCCATAAAATTATACTATTGCATCTTTGTTTCTCAAACATAATTGCCACATCTTGTCTAGCAGAAAGTGGCAAGAATGAATGTCTCCTAGGGAGACTATCACAGATGCTGGAGCTTGGAAGTGAGAGTCTGAGAAGTCCATATGATTTCAAAGTTTTAGATTGTGTTCAAGAGACCACATAATATATTTGTTTATGTGTTCTTTTATACTTTTATTTGAAATACTTTCAACTACTTAAAAAATGTCATCTAAACTTTTAACTATTTCAAGGTGTACTTTTCAGAGAATGGAGACATGCTGTTGTATGTCTGATTTAAGAGATTCAGTGAATAGATTTCAAGACTTTTTTTTTTTTCCGGTGCTTAGTTTACCAAATGCTAGTGCTTACAAAAAGGACACGTGCCTATGGGCCATGTTCTGCCCACAGTCTGTTGTCTGTGAGACTATCTTCAATTTCTAAATACACCAGGAAGTAAAAATTTAAAACTGAGCTAAATATGTTTTCTGAGGCATACTGCTAAGTGTTAAGATCAGGAAAGGTGAGAACTATTGCTTGAAAGTTGCTGTCAAATGTATGGAAAAGATGAACAGAAAGTTGTTTGCTGGTTAAATTTCAAATAACCTGTGAACAAATGTGTATTGCATTCTGGTTTTCTGATTGTATATTCAGGTTGCCAGAATTTTCTGTTATCCTCTTCTGTTAAGCTAAATTAATAGTTGTTTTTCTGGTCACGACATAGCCTTTATTATGCTATTAATAGTTACCTTCTAGTCACAAATAGTTTTCTGATGCCCAAAGTGTTAATTAACTTGAAAATTACACATTATAAAAGCAGCTTTCTTATAACACATTAAAGCTTTTGAAATATGCATAGTAGATTTTTTTTGTTTATTTTTTTAGAGTGATGGAAAAAGATCCTTTCCATGCAAATTGTTTGCCTGTGCATATTGGGACACTTGTGGAGCTTAATAAAGCGAATGGTAAGATATACAACATTTAATATGAGTCAAAAGAAGATTGTAAAGCTCTAGTTTTAAACAATAGTGAAGGATGCCAAGAACCCCTCCCTTGTATACTTTTTGAAAAAATAACGTATTTTTCTTCCTACATGCAGCTTCAAGAAAACGATGGTAACTGGTAAAGAAGGGAGTTTCAGAGCTGACAGTGGGGCTGGGGAAGTAGTTGTGCAAAGGGTCTGTATATATTCATGATCTAACAACTGGGCTATGTTGCCAGAAAGTCAGTGAGCTACACTGCTTTATTTCTGTTGTTTGATTTCTGGTTTGAGTGGTCTTCCTAGGGTACCTAGATGTACTTTTTCTGCTCAACAACACAATAAAATATCTTACTTTAACCTAGAAGGAACTCTTTGGCAGTGTGTATGCTTAGGCAGACATGCTTTTTCCATATTACAAAAAATTCTAGACTCTCCTTGTCTTTGCTGTTGTGAAGTCCTCCCTTTAGTTCAAACAAGTTAATAATCGTGCAGCACCTTTGGAATGACAAGAATAGCTGACTTGCAGCTGGGATGGCTTTTTCTCATTTCAGACTGCATATAAACATCCAAATCAAGTGAGGAGTTTGAATGTCTTTAAAAGCAATTGGAAAATACAATAAGGAGCTCATATGAATTGCAGTCTCTCAAAGGATGGTGCATTGTATGTACACAAATAGGTCATTAGGTGTACTAGTACTTCTCAATGTTTAATAAATGTACTTTTCAGTTACTTTACAGTTAACTACATCTGAAAAGGTGGACAGTACTCTGATTTTTCTTCTAAGTCTGTCTTGAGAAGCATTTTGTAAAAAAAGTTGGTATTTTGTAAGCCAGTTTTCATATTTGATTTTTCTGAAGCCAAGAATTGATGCAAAGTACTCCAGGACAAACCGATCAATTTAAGAGCACTGTACTCTGAAGAAATAGCAATTTTATGTACTCTAATGCTATTTCTTTTGAAATCGCATAGGCAGTAGAATTGTTATCCTATGTCTGATTACTGCCACTGTTACTAGAAAATCTGTAGTTAGTTATTCTATAACTAGAATTATTACTTTTATTAGAAAAGTAATCACTTAGAATTATTCCACAAATAGAATAATTTATTTGCTTTTGTCCTGTTTTCAGCTTATTAATGCACAGGACTCTACTTTGAAATTGATCTAGCCAGCACGTTTTGCCACTTAGATGTAGGAATTTCAATAGTGTTTTACCTTGACAACATACATTCAAGTGTAATGCTACAGGTGCTTATTTTAATGTATGTTAATGACGCGAGTCGTTGCAGAATTCTTAATGGGTGGGATGTGTAGCTGCTTGTTTATGTCCTGTGAAGACTTATGGGCTGGGTTTGTTTGTTTTACTTAATTGCAAAATTGAATCTATTTTGAGGCAGTTTGAAGCATTAATGCTAAACAGAAAATATTTTGTTTATTTGTACATTAATAACGCTAGATGTTCTGGATATTTTGTGTAGAAAGCTAAAGAGCTTGAAATATCTCAATGTTTTAGCATATTTTAATTTTGTTTTCTGGTTTTTTTTCCGCACTATATAGAGCTTTTCTATCTTTCTCACAAACTGGTGGACTTGTACCCAAATAATCCTGTAAGTTGTTCTAAGCCTTCATTACCAGGTAGTTTTTCTAGGTGAAAGCACATGAAAGTTGTAGTGTTAATAATCAGTTTGAGCAATAGAACTCAAAATCTGTTTCTGGATGGAGCTAGTAAAAGTGGTTCCCTCCTTTTATTTTCTGTGGATTTTAATTTTCTTCTACCAAGTTTCTTTTTTTAAAAACAAAGTACTTGTAAGATATATTCAGTGTGAAGTATTCAATGTGAGGTACTCACTTTGAATAATAATTTAAAACAAATGCTGAAGTAATAAATGTATATCCCTCTCTGAGCAGAATTTTCCAATATTTGGTCACCTTCATAGTGAAAATTGTTTTCCTGTTATTTGGTCTGAATTTCCCATGTTGCAGCTTGTACCCATTGTCTCCCAACCTGTCACTGCACCTCTGAGAAGAGTCTGACTCTGTTTTTTGTGTTCCCTACCATTAGATAATTGAAGATGGCAATAAGCTTTCCATTTAGCTCTCTCTTCATGAGGTTGAACAAAGCCAGTTAGATAAGTACATGCCAGCAGTTCTAGCCTATCTGTAATAGCGAATAATTTGACAAGCTGACTGTAATTTCAGTGAAAATGTTCCTAACTTCTCTAATTACCTGTTCCTCTGTTGTGCATCACCTATGGTGATGTTTCACTAAAATCAGTGTGATATATCTAATAATATTCTGTTTTGATTTTAATGTGTAGGTGTCATGGTTTGCAGTAGGATGCTATTATCTCATGGTTGGCCACAAAAATGAACATGCCAGAAGATATCTCAGGTAAAATTTTTTTGTTTTCCTTAGTGAATCCGTTGCTGACTTGCTAAATAAATATGTAATGTTCACGATTGTGTGTAAGCTCATAAATTAAACAGAAGCCACGATAAGCTGGTTACCGCTAAAATATTCCATTTGTTGACGCCCATTTTTTGGTACAGCGATTTAGACCTCAGCCTTCTAGATACTTTGAAAATGACATACAGACTTAGGT
Organism: Caloenas nicobarica; assembly: GCF_036013445.1. NCBI lineage: Eukaryota > Metazoa > Chordata > Aves > Columbiformes > Columbidae > Caloenas > Caloenas nicobarica. The sequence goes on along the minus strand of NC_088245.1, from coordinate 151,455,789 downwards.
GGCATCTCCTTTGGCAGTCACCTGGCTGTTACGCGCAGGAGCAGTCCCTGCGTTTGCTTATGCTGCCCAGTCAACTACAGCTGGGTAGTCAAGCCGTCCTTCTTAGCATGCTCCCAGGCTCAGGTTTCAGATCTCAAAGGGAAGAGTTAGCCAAGTGTCAGAATTTTCTATCTGTCTAGTTCTTTCTTTGCACAAATAGCCTTGGACTTTTTAGGTGGGTCAGTCAGTCCAGTGCTTTTTCTGTATGTATATTGATTATCAGCACTGGGGAGCAGGACCTTGCTGTGAAGTAGGGCATTTGTTTGGGTGCTGTGAGCTTAAACTGAGAAGGCTTAAATCAACCTGCAAGGCTTTCATGTTTCTTCTCAAGACCTTTAGAGACTATACATGTAAAGACAGGTTAGTCATCTAGACTGTTTAAATGCCTGGTTATTATGAGTAAACTACTTAAATTCCTGGCAAGTACTACTGTGAAATTCTTCAAGAAGCTGTCCTGAGTGGTTTTGGTGGGAAAATAAAGATCAACTTTATTAAATCTGTAAGCATTCCTAGCCAGGCAGGGTCTATAGATGTGTTGGTAGGGGATGGGGTGTGGGGCGGGGGAGAAGCATCAGAATTCTCAGGGTAGTTCTGGTAAAGAGGAAAAAAGGTCTGGTAAAAGTGAAATAGTAATAAGATGCCCAGATTTTTTGGACAAGAATGATAGTGTACAACTACAAGGCTAGGGACAACTGTGGGCTAGGCAGTAATTTTTAGAAAAGGACCTGGAGATACCACAGGTGAAAACACAAGCTCCCATATCATTGTTTTGGAGTCACAGGACATCATGCTGGAGCATGCTCAACAGGACAGAAGGCACAGCTGGGCAGTGCTCTGTAGCACGTAAAGGAAATATCATTCTGGTTGCTCCAGAAGGAGCCATCTGCATCCTTCACATCTTGCAAAGGGCTTATCTCATCTCAGCACCAGTTAGGAAAACAAAATTTGTGATAGAATATAATACATCTTATGTAATAATATTGTAATGTGTTGCTGTTGACAAGACAACGTCTGTGGAGAACTCAAGATGGATGTGAGACAGTTGAATTCAAGAGAAGGCAGTTAAATGAGCATTCTGGAGAGGTGGCCAATGAGGAAAATTTTTGAAGTGATTGAAGCTGTCTAGGATGTGGAACAGGAAGATGCAAATGTTCAAATATTGGAAGTTTTGTCCCAGGAGACAGAGAACAAACTGTTCTCTAAGATCTGTGATGAGAAATAAAGAGTTTAACTGTGGAAAAACAAGATTTAGATTAAACGCTAAGAAAGAGTGAAATGTTTGAGGATAGCTAAGCAATAGCATAGATTGCTTGTGGAACATGTGCAATCTCCATGTCAGAAGCTTTTAAGAAAAGATCGAGCACATCTGTCGTGACCTGTTTGGTTATGAAGGCCCTTGCCTTCAGACAGAGGAAATACCCTACGGAGATTTCTAATGTTCCTGTCAAGTCTGTCATTCTGTAAAGACTTGCAGGTAGCGGTCTTCAGGTCAGGGCTTGAGTGATGTTTTGTCATCCTCTCTGATGCACGGCAACTGTTTGCAATACGAGAAATAAATACTCTTGTCTTCATTAAGGCTACTACAATTATATAGCAGGACTTAAATGCACGGTTCAATCTAAGAGTTCATTTGGTATTTTCACATCCTGCTTGTGAAACTTATATTTGCTAGAATATATTTATTTTTAAATGTATAGCTAGAATTTTGCAATACAATATGAATCACTACTAAGGTTTTCTGAATTTTGCCCAATTAATCTATTATACCTTTGTTTGTTTAGTAATATCAAACAATTCCTGTTGTCCATGAACAGCAACAGAAATAATACAATGAATGTGTGATAATTTTAAGTGCTAAATAGATTGAACTTTTACAATTAACTTTGTTTACCAATGATCGTTACAGAAGATTATCTTAATAGATACCTAACTATGTCTCATAGTATTGCTATGTAAGTGGTTTCTGAAGCAGATGAAATTTAATTTCAGATGTGTTTGCTTGTGACTTGCTCTTGTTTTTAGCAAAGCTACTACACTTGAGAGAACCTACGGACCTGCGTGGATAGCATATGGACATTCATTTGCAGTTGAGAGTGAGCATGACCAAGCAATGGCTGCATACTTCACAGCGGCACAGCTCATGAAAGGGTATGTCAAAAAAGTCATATTCAGAAAAATTAATTTTAATCCATAAGTAGTGTAGAATATCAACCTATATCCCTTTAAACCGTAGGAATACATTTGCAGCAATTAATTGTTAGAGAGCGAAGGAGAAAAGAAAAATTAAAATTTCATAATCTACATTTAACTGCACTATTTGTGATTACTGTTGTGATTTTTCTAACGTTCTAAAGTTAAGATTTATATTTAGGTAATCTATGTTCTACCTGAAAGTTCTCTGAAATTTGTGAATCATGTTTGTCATACCAGGTCATAAACTGCCGTATAGTAATGCCTTGAACAGCCGTTTCATGCTGTAGAGGTTGTAAAACGAGTAGTGGACTAATCATGTCAAATTTCGTATAAAACTATTGTATTGGTAAATACAATACAGTATTATTTTTAATATATTATTATACAATAAATACAAATACAATACACAGTAGCGTTTGGTAAATGTAATCCCTTTAATTATTACTACTTCCATATTCTATTTGTAAATGAAATGTATGAAGGAAACTACAAAAAAACACCCTCGTAACTAATTTAGGCACTGAGAAAATACGTGTAATTCCAGAGCAGGTTACAATTACATATTGGAGTTCAAATTCTTGTCAATAACTGACAAAGACGTGAAGTCTTTTAAACTGCTCATTAGGTTAATAGTCCATTGAAATCAGCTGTTGCTTGGATAAACATAAACAAATATAAACACAGTTGGCATCTCTTTATAGTTTGTGATGCGATTTCTGATAAGCGCATGTTTGGTTTTTTGTGGGTTTTTATTTTTTAGGTGTCATTTGCCGATGCTCTATATTGGACTGGAATATGGTTTGACCAACAACTCAAAGTTAGCTGAAAGGTTTTTCAGCCAAGCTTTAAGCATTGCACCTGAAGATCCTTTTGTTATGCATGAAGTCGGAGTGGTTGCATTTCAAAATGGAGAGTAAGCTTGCAAAATAGGACTAAATACTGGATTGTTCTGAAGCGTAATGTGCCAATATATCAACTGAAGTACTTACATTGAACTCTAGTTTCTTTTGGTTCTGGTTTAGGTGGTGTTTATCCTAAACCCTTGCTTTCTACATTGTTCTTTGTTGCTTAAGATTCAAAGAGGAACATACAGAGCTTGATTATTATCTTCTGTGTTCCTGTCATTGGGTAGTTGCATGGCTTGAAAAGGCCTCTATCTGCACACACGAGTGCACATGTTCTATAAAATTTTGTACAGCAAGACGTTTTGTCATCTCAGGAGATTCCAAATACGTTCTGAAAAAAACTAAAAGATATAAGAAGTGTTTAGTGACTATTCTTGGTTGCTTTTGATTTTTTTAACTTTGTCTTATTAGCTCTTAGGAGCACATGCAAAATATACCCAAACATAAATTACTGGGTTTTTACATCTAATTTCACTCATACAATGAAATGAAGTCAAAGAACTTTTCCTGGCAATACAGTTTTCTCATACTGCTAATGAAAACTCTTCACTAATTTACTTTTCTCCCATCCCCTCAATTCGTAGCTGGAAAACTGCAGAAAAGTGGTTTCTTGATGCACTGGAAAAAATCAAAGCTATTGGAAATGAGGTATTTTTCCTAATAACACACATGATCATAAATTTGTAAACCTCCAGGAAATTCTGTAATATCTTGTGACAAGATACGTTGTGCTTATTTTAAGATAAAAGCAATACAATGTAAATTTGACTTTGAAACTTGGGCCATCTACTTGTAGTTGAGTATGTTGGGTTTTTAGATGAGAATCATCACACATTATCTTCAGTGCTACAGGAAAAGACGAAAAATATGTTTCTATATGAAATTAAAATAAGTGTGGAGAGTGGAATCCAGGTCTCATTCTCAGTCTCGGGGGTTAGCAGACCACTGGTTCTTGACCTGAGGGTAGAACTGGGTACACATGTGAGATGGTTTCTGCCACCTTAAGTGTCAGCCATTTCTTGAACAACTTCGCTTTAGTTAGGACATAATCCTGTAGGCGTGGAATTGTTTTCTCTCTACCAGCTAGAGCTGCTGTGTGAGAATGGGCCCAGGGCCGCTTCCCTGACTTCCTGAAAGTAACCATAGTAATCCCTGGCAAAAAGTTTGTCAGGAAATGTGCTCGTAGTTCAGGCGCTTTTGTGAATCCAAAGTCAACCATTACAACCCTGCTTCCTCAAACGCTGGGGCACGCGAATGAGTTTGTACCTATTGGTAGTGTCATTTATTTTCTTTGTGTGACATAATTTTGTCTAAAGAAACACATTGTACTACAGTGACTTCGGATTCCTTAAAGGAAGCACTATCACCTTGTGACAGGCTTATTGTGAATTTTAAGATAGGTTTTCTTAATTTTTAGCTTAAGCTGAGTTAGCGAGGACACCACCTCATGCTACTATAATTGTTAACAAAGCATGTCCGATCAAGATAACGAAGTTGCTTCTAGAGCACAATAACACTTCTGTAAAGTGGAAAGCACTGAAAAAACTATAATTTTCATGTCAACAAGGCACACATTTACTAAAACAACCTGCACAGATACCAGTTTATACAGTTCTTGTTCTGTTTTAGTTAAAATTGTATTGTTGTATATGTGAATGCCACAAACTTCTATGTGTGGCATTTTTCTTACATGAGAAGTACTAAATATCAACATATCTATAGACAGAGAAATGGAAATTTAGAATTAGAATGGGAAACACCTAAAATAGAGATACAGAGGTACTCTTACATTGTTATAAGTCACAATTTCATAATGTAATCAAGTCCAAATGATATTTAATTTCAGCAAAAAGTGTTTTAAGCACATTGGCTCAGGTTGTCACCTGTGTGCCTCATAAATGAGCTCATTTATTTAGAGCAGATGAAGTTAAACTATGGAGAAGACAGTTAAAAGACCTTCAGTATTTATGATTATTTTACAAACATGTAATATGGGGGGTTTTTAGTGCTTCTAGTCTGAGAGACTTAACATGATTTTTAGTTAAGTAGAAAACAAAGTTTATTTGTTTGATTTGCATCCAAGTTTCAGTATCACTGACTCATTAAAGAAATTCAATTGGGTTTGCAGAATGGGAAAATTAGAAAAATGAGTTATTGAATAAATGTTTCAAGCTTAAATATGTGTTTTGAAAATAATTGAAAATGCTTGTGATATTTTTGTTGGTCATGAATGAATTGTCTTGTACTTTTGTATGTTTTTGGTTTTTTTTTTTAAAGTAAGCAAAATTCAGTTACAATCTGGGAAGATGCAGTTATCTGAACTGTTGTGTTATTTTGCAGGTAACAGTTGATAAGTGGGAGCCTTTATTGAACAACTTAGGACATGTCTGCAGAAAACTCAAGTAAGCAGAGAGTACTGGAGCTCCATTTATCTGGAATACTGCACAAATGAGTTTTCTCTAGGCCTACTTCTCATTTATATCACGATTATATTCCATGTGAGAGCAGTGTAGAAGCACCTTTTAAGAACAAGGTTCACTAAATCAGCTTGTGATCGTAAATCCATTAATCACCCCTTATATCCAGTTTCCTGCATGCAAGCTAAAGTACTTGATGCAAAAACCTCTCCTTAACTTTTGATTTTTACTGGGCAGAAATTTGGTTGTGGGCTTTTAGATCCTTTTATGGGTCTGAATTCGAACTGGCTGCTGTCCCAGTCCTGACATAGTTGAGCATGTCTTCTAATTTAATTAAAACAAGGGTGGTTTTGTGCTGATTAATTGCTTGGATCAGTGCTTATGTTTTTTTTATTGAAGTGATATATTCAGTGACATTAACACAGCAATAAAATATTACTTAACGGTTTTCAAGAATAGAACTATTATTTCATATTTCCATTCTAGGAAGAGAAAAATAAAGTGCAAAGTACATATGCAAGCTTTAGCAGTTTTAACATAGAGAAATGTTTTCTCATTAATTACCTTAATCTGATTTTAACCAGTGTTTTCTTTTGTTTAATCAGTGCCATAAATATATTTTTTTAGTATAAAGGTTTTAATTGTGCAATTGGTGTACACTGTAATTTTTGTTTACAGCTGCTAATAAGAATGTGATTATGGTAGATATAAGTTGTACTTCTGCTTTGGCTTTGGTAGTAATTGCTTTGGGCTTGAATGGCCAATTAGTCTTCATTTTCATTCTGACATACGGATGTGTAATAGTTAGCCTTTCTGCCAAGATCAAACAAAAGGCGCTGCTTCTGGAATCTCTTAATGAGTATAATTGCAGGTTTTTTTCCAAATACTTGTTTCAGTTATAAGTTCTTTTTTCTTCTTTAATTTCTACAAAAAATTAGTAACTGCTTACATCACACTTAAGACAACTTACGTTGTATTATTTGTTGAGGTTCAGAAAGCCAACCTAATGTATTTCTACATCCTTGTAAACCATCTTTCAAGAAAATCAAGTTGAGAATTTAGGCAGCTGTGCATATGCTTTGATAACTTTAAAAACTCCATAATAAATAATTTACTAGTGTTCATAATACATGCTGTTGCTAGTATGAAAAAAAATTACTGGATATGTGTCCACTCATTAGTATTATGCAGTTGAAATTGCAAGCAGCATATTAAAATACAGTGGTTGTTAATTGGACAGGTAAATACTGTGAGTGAAAATAAAATCCAAATAATGGGAAAGTCTTGTGCAGCAAGCAAACAGTTGCATAATTTTTCTGCCTCCATTATTACTTAATGCCCTCTAACAACTTCATATGTTGCTGTTTGCATAATTTCCTTATAACTATAGACATTAAAATTTCTTCTGAATAGACAATTGCTATCTTGGCACTCAGATGTCAAATGTAATAATTTCATTTCTCAGAGTAATGCCATAATCTACATCTAATCCTCATTTTATAAAATAACAAATGCATTAAGCAGTCTAATTAATGGATCATTTTCAAAGAAAGGGTGGTTGGTGTTTGAAAGAAATCACTGATAATTGTGTAAACCTTCTTTTCTGATAGAGAAGGCAGCAAAATGGAAGTGACAAAAGTACCAGCGTATGTAGTGCTCACGGGTTGTGGAATTTCTGCCCAGAGAGCTTTTCTCACTTTGAACAATGAGTGATTTAGTCTGGTATTGCTCCTTCACTCCCCTGGGGAGAAAAATGAAAGCTACAGAAAGCAAGCTAATGTTACAATGAGCACCATTAACCATCTAAAGCAATTTACTGTATCAAATTGCTAAGATCATCTCCAAATGGGGCCTAGCAGTCAGCAGCTGTTGCACTACACAAGGAGAACAGTGATTTCTCAATTATGTTGAGGAAGAAAATTGTCAATATCCGTGAACCTTTTGTGCATTCTATTATGTTCAGAGTATGAAGCAATAATTTTTAAGTTCTTGCAAGATTGCATGCTGCTGAGCTAAGGAAAATACTGATATACTACTGTTAAAACACCTTTCACCCTGAGGCTTACTAATAGGCCTCCTGTGTTTACTTCTACCAGGAAATATGAAGAAGCGCTGGAATACCATCGTCAGGCTCTAGTGCTCATTCCTCAAAATGCTTCTACTTACTCTGCCATTGGCTACATACACAGTCTAATGGGCAATTTTGAAAGCGCCATCGACTATTTTCATACGGTACGTAACTGCCTTAAATGAAAGTGCTGGTCACAGATTCTGTTATTTACCGTTTCATTCTGGTTTGGTTTTGGGACAGAGAAATGGCATTTTTTTCCAGCCTCCAAGTTATTGTTTATTTTATAATCTTAAATTTTTTTGAAAAGTCATCTTAAGTTTTCTGTTGATTTGGTAAAAAATGGCTACTTTGTGAAACTTAGTAGTTGAATCCTTTGTTATAAATTAATTGCATTTCATAATTGTCACATACATGTTAAACTTCTCATACTGCTGAAAGAATCAAAAATACTTTCAACCTATACCTTCAAGTACATGTTTTACAGTAAGTGCAACATTTAAAGATACGCTATTTTCTGCTGTCTCAGATTTGTCTTTATTGTATGACACTTGTATATTATTATTGTGGAACAGTTTTGCTGATTTCACATTTTCATAGAGTAACAGTGAGTTTCCCTCAGTTGAATTTTCAGTGGTCAAGACAATTGGCTTGAATTTAGCTGCAGTTTTATTTACCTAGAAGCTTGTATTACATAGATTCAGTTGTAATTACTTTAAGCATGTCTCAGTCTATTTTGTTATAGATTGTAGCTTAGCTGTACAAAATTAAGTTCCTCACAGATTTTATAATCATTATTTTTACTAGTATATTTCATGATTTGTGAATGATTCTCTGTGTGCATATCCTTTTCAGGTTTTGTTTTTGTGCTTTGCTTGCTTACTACTTCAGCCAGTTCATATGACAGTATTATTTTGGTTGTGCAATATTTTGCTTTTACAGTGAGGACTATGATAGCATTGTAAAGTAACAAAACAACAAACTGGGAACAATCGTGGACTTAAGATTTAAGAGGTTTTATATGCTGCTAAATACTTCTTACTGGTTTTTTAATAGGCACTTGGTCTTAGGAGAGATGACACATTTTCAGTCACAATGCTTGGACATTGCATAGAAATGTATATTGGTGATTCAGAAGCCTACATTGGTAAGTCTTTCACTTGAGTGACTCTTAAAGTCATCAAGTCCTTTGAGAGGAGTCTTATTCTTACATCAAGAAAGACTGTCTACCATTACCTAGTTAGCTTACAAAATAGAGTATGTTTTAGTTTGTTTGGTGTGCTTGTTGTTGTTGGGGTGGTGGTGGTGTTTTTAATGGCTTAATGAGATAGAACTTATCAGCAATTGCAGATGACCACTGTTTTTTGTAACCATCATGACAGAAAATTCTTACCAGCATAAGAAAGGAAACACTTTGCCATTGGAGGTGGTGATGGTTTCTTTCATAGAAAATATTGATTTGTGGCAGCTTAGAAACCAAAGGGAATGGGGAAAAACAAAATAGAAATATGGAGTTAGAAAATCAGAGCACTAATGCTACTACTGCTGTAGAGAGAGATGGATAAGGCATTTTCACCATGTCAAAACTCTGGTGATACGATAAATTCTTCTGCCTGCAAAAATAGAGCTTGCATATGGTAAAAAAAAAAAAGTGCATCATAATAGTAATACACTATAGTGCCATAGTTTTGAAATATTCCTTAAAAACTTTCTGCCCCCCAAAAAACCTTATAGCAACATACTTCTGCTTCATTGAACTTACTGATTTATCTGTAATGAACACAGTTGATGTCCTGTCAAGCATGTTAATGAGGGTGAAGCCAGTTAAAGCCATCTGTGTGCTCTATTGCTTTTCCTGCAGATTTTTTACACAATTGAAGCAGATGTTTCTTCTCAATATTGTCTTGCTCCATATGTAGCAAGTTAACACATCTGGAAGAACCATGCAGCTGCATGATATGCATTAATGCAAACCATGCTGTGTGTAACTTAACAAAAAAAGCCTCTTAAGAGAATTGGGAAGGGAATTGACAATTACTTCTCATAACAGACTTTTGAATCTGAGTTATGCTTTGTATATTGTGCTTCTTTCAAGAAGGAGGCTGCTGGATTTTTTCAGAACAACTCTATTCAACTTCAGTCATTACCAGCGACAGCTCCCTGTCAGTCTGAAAGCAGAGAGTCATGGTAGTTTCTGGACTATAGTTTCTTTGAGATACATTGTTTGGGAGTGTTTATTTGCAACAACCTAATGCTTTTACTATTGTTCTAGGAACAGAGATCAAAGACAAATTAAGATGTTACGACTTTGATGTACACACTATGAAGACATTAAAGAACATAATTTCACCTCCCTGGGATTTTGGAGAATTTGACATAGAAAGACAAACTCTGGATGAAAGTGGCATAGTAACGTTAGAGACATCACACGAAAGGAAAAGTACAGATGCTGGTCGCCCATTGGAAGAAACATTTGAGATTGAAATGAATGAAAGTGATATGATGTTAGAAACATCGATGTCAGACCATAGTACATGACCATAAATACTGGTAGAGAGCTCATTTTGTTTAAGTGTAGTATGTTTGGTTTAGCATTTTTGTTAGGGTGTTATACTTTCAAGAATTTGCTATTTTTATACGAATTCAAACTACCACTCTATACTTAACACCAGAGAAATAATGCTTGCCTTAAGGACCATTTAAAAGCATACATGATGGACTGTTTCTACAAAATGAATCATACATGATGAAGTAAAAAATAAATTCACTTTTTTTTTTAGAACTGTTTACTGGTTCATGTGTCTGCCATCAGTAAGACTGTGAGGGTTTAAAAATAGTACTTAACATTGGAACCATTTGCAGTGTTGTTAAATTAAATAGCCAGTCTAATATAGTATTATTGTGGCTTCTGAGTTCTCATCCTGTCTGTGAGGAATGCTTTCTTAGTAAATAGACCAAAAAATCCATGAAGTTTTATACTTGCTACTTTATAAATATGTATTCCTTTAAGGAGCAATTTCAATGGTTTTCTGTCATTTGACTCAAATTTGGCACACATTAAATTGATGACAAAGCATGTTACTTTGTTATACGTTATCCTAGTTATTATTTTCAGTTCTTTCTCATTATTCTATATTGTATTACTGAAAGTTCATTTAAGAACTGTTTTGGGTAAGCTGACAACCACCTTGAATAGCATAAACATAAAGATAACTCAGCCTTACCTGCAGTTAGCGTTACAATAAAGTTGTAAGCTACAGTGTAGCACTGTAGGGACCGTAGTCATTCTCTTTACACACAATTGTTTTGTCAATGCAAAGGATTAACTGAATAATACACATACACCGTTTTCACAAGTCTCTAAAGTGTGGTATTTTTAAATGTCATTAGTTCACTGAAAAATGAAGAAGTGAAGCGTATGCCTCTGAAACGGAAGCAGTGATTTGTCTATCCACTAAACAGGACGGGTCTGTTTGCCTTTGTAGCATGGATGTTGAATGTATTTTGTGTAAATTTTTCCCTTCTTGCTTTTCCCACAAATGTCACTGTGTGGGGCTTAAAATTAAAAACTTAATCCTACAAGCCGTCATAATATTTTCTTCTGTGACTTTCAGCTAAGTTTTGGCATTTAGTGTTTAGAATAGATTTCCTGAAGTTTATCAGTCCAGATTTAATGTGAAGTACTTCAGAACTCAAGAACTAGCAATTTTTCTGCAAAGATTTTTCATGAAATACAAATATGATTTTTGGTTTAGTCAGTGGTCTAAAGTGTATCTCAGTACATGTGTGTTAACATGTAAACACTTATTTTCAATTATACTTTCAGCCTGAAACTTACATATTTGGTTATGGTGATATAATTTTCATCCACTTTATTGGGGCAAGGTATAAAAAAACCTGACATATTAGTGTGATACATGAAATATTTCCTATACCTTTTTTTGGCAGTTTATGTAACTAAGAGGCAAGGGCTGAATCCAAGTACCTGTGTTGAAACCTTGTTGTCATTTTTGCTTTTCAGCAGTCCATCTTTCTTGATTAATGGTCCTTTTAACTTTAAGGTAGGCAACATTTAATTTTGCTGATGAATGGGTATCAAAGGACGGGCTGATGCTGTAAACTTTTGAGTGTTTTTTTTTTTTTTAAATTTTGTATAGATTTTGCATAAAATGGAAAATATAAACTACTACTTCTCATCCCACTACATCTGTCTCATGGCTCATTGAGTTCTCAGTGGCCAGGTTCTGAATCCTGAGGAATATACAGTTACTAGAGCCCACTACATAGAAGAAATTGCTAGGTGGGAAGGCCTTCATTTATCTGAGGGTTCTCATTAGCCAATCTGAAATACCTGCTAGTAAATCAAAATGCTAATTTTCCTTTTTCCTCTGCTTTGCCTCCTTATTTGCTTGCTGTGCTGCTCAGACAGACTTTTTTGCTCTGTGTCTTCATTCTGTGTTTTAACAGCAACTGCACACTCACTGTTGAAATCAGGTTGGGTCCAAGAGATCCCCTTGCTGTCCTATGAACACCAACACACTATTGTAGAAAAGTCTGGTTCTGTCCCACTAGCAGCAGGAATTCCGTGGCTCCACAGAGAGAATTAAAAATGCCCAAGTTCCCATTCCATATGCTAGAACATATGGATGGAAGTATGTGCCCAGTGCAGAATTCAGTACCAATCCTATATTTTCTTAGACATTAGGAAGTGAGGTGAATGAAAATGTTTTGCTTCCTAGTTCTAAAGCACTTCACCTAAAGTTGCACATTCTTATCAAAAATTTAGGATGAACCATAAGTCTTAAGTGGAAAAGTCTTTATCTAAGCAGACTGGGGGGAAAAATGAATCATTCACAAAGCAAAGGCATCTCCTGGCCAGCATCGGGTCTCTTCAGTGTGGCTGGCTAAAAAGTTCATACAGAGGGTTTTCTTTTCGCATCTGGCTGTGTATGTGTGTGTGTGGTTCAGGTAACTTCTTAATGCTTACAGGAAACTGGAGATTTTTCTTGGGCACACTAGAAGACTCTGGCCGGTTAAGACTCAATAAGGAGTGTGTCTCAACAGCTACTGTATTAGGCAAGTCTCATCCTTTAAAGGATCTTTTGGTAGTTATTTTTACATCTGTGCTTATGTATCCTGAATGATTGTAACCAAGAAGACAGGGATAAAGAGAAGGCAAAGGCTTGTTGCTGCATACAGAGCAGCCAGAAGGCTATTACCAATAGAATAAAGAGCTGAACTTTATTTTCTCTCTTCTTTTTTTTTTTTTTAATTCAGCATAGGGAAATGTTAATAGTTTACTAGTAAGACATAATGGCAATTTCTACATGGAAGTGTGCAAAAAAAGTCTTCTAGCAAATCAGGCCTTTTATCTATTGTCAGGCAGGATAGAAGCCTTGGGTTGTGTCCTTTTTTCTATGTTACTACTATTTTCATTGACAAAGTAGTTTATTGATAAAAGTTAATATTTCTTTCTACACTCTCCAGTTACGATCTGATGGTATGTCAGCTCTGATGACAGTACTGCTCTATAGTATTCCTGCCCTACCTGTAGGAATCTACTTACTCCTGTGCTACTTCCTCAGTTGTAGTAATACCAATGTTCGTGCGGTTATGTTGTGAATCAAATCAGGGAACTGGTCCAGCCTTTTAAAATCTTTTCTCTATATGATCAGTTCTCAGGTTCGAAGACAGCAAACTGCTGTGTTAGTGTCATCAGTGGGGCAGAGTGGCATGAGTGGGAAGAAATGGATGGAACAGCGAGAACGGGTGTTGCTGTATAGGCAGCTTGTCCTGACACTGTGCCTTGGCAGGTATCTGCTGGAGGTTTTTTGGCTGGCTGTCATTTATTGGCATTAAAAGTTACCTAGAAAGAAACACATGCAAGTGTCCTAGACTGTGACTGACTTTTCCTGGATGTCAGAGGAATTCTTGATATGTCTTGGCTTGGCTCCCAGCCCTTTAAGCAGCTACAGTTGGGTTAGGGCTTGTGAGCTGGTTGATAACATGCGTCTTCTAGATAGGACTTTAGGGAAAGCTTCTCTCTCCTCATTTATCTTCTGTTCAGTGTTTTGGTCTGTTCTTGTTCTATCCAAATCCTTGCCTTTGTACCAGCAACTCCTGCTGTGCCTGAGTCTTCTGCACCTGTCCTACTCTAGTCCTACTCCTGCCTGGACTTGGCTTCCTAGATAGTGCATGGTACATTTCTGGGTTATTCTTACATTCTGATTTTCACTCCGGCTCTTGCTAAATTGAGTATTGTTCTTGTCCTTATGAGGTCTTCAGTTATTAATTTTTGTCTGACTTGACCTCAGGTTTTTGACTTTGCTTCAAGTCATTGCCTTGGTTGGCTTTGGCCACTGGGTACAAGGATCTAGGACTTCATCAGGTTGAGTAGCTTATCCACATTTCCCCAAAAAAGACATCCTCTCTCTGTCACATAACCACCTCTCTCTCTTTTAAGGATCAGCCTTGGCCCAGAGTGGGGTGACCTGGCTGTTGCCTTAAATGTTTTCAGAATAGGTTTGAAAACACGCAAGATATTTCTGCAAAAGGCTCCAACAGCTTCTGCTCAGGTACTAATACCTAAGAGATTTGAAGAGGTATAACACATTTCAGAGTTTCCTTGGCCGATGTCACCTGCATTTATTATTCTGCATCAAATAATGTATTTCCTTTGTGTTGTGGACAGCTGTTTGAGGACCAACAATGCAGCAGCATCTTTGCAGTGACCCTGTGTCTCCTGCTTGAAATGCAGATATTTTTGCTCATTCTGTCTAGTTTGAGTAGCTCCAGAGGAATCTATTGGTATATCCGTGACATGTGCCCTTATTTCAGAATTTGCTGTGCTTCTGCCACCAAGCCCAGGAGAAGTAGTCCAAGACATCCCAGCGCAACCAGGACTTTCGAGAAACTTTCTGGATCTAGACATTGCACAATTAATCAATAGCAATTCAAGACTGAATAAACCTTGATCTGATTGATTGGTCAGTACTTACTTCCAGATCAGCCACCTGGAAGACCAGTTTGCTTTGGGAGGGTCTCAATTCAGGGACACCTTGCAGGTGAGAGACAATTCTGAAGCTATATTGCTATATACCTCACACATTCTTGTCCTTATTCCACTCATTACTGGTGACCTCCCCAGTGATTTGCCACTGCCAGAGACTGGACGGTGGCATTGATTCTGTAACCACTCGTACTTTCTTGTTTGATATGTTTCTCTTCTTCGTTAAGATAAATCAGATGCCAAACATCTACCAGTGTTTGACAAAAGCTATTGAGGCTGATGGAGAAGGCCACAGGATGCGAGGCTCTGTAGGAGCAAAGGTAGCAGCTGAAATTTGGGAAACTAGTCAGAAAAGCAGGGAGACACCAGCCAGCAAAGCTCTCAAGCCTGCTGCACGGCCTGGGGGGCTGAGGCTGGCCTGGGTGCAGGCACCGCTTTTCTGGGTTGCTGAGATATTCGCTGCAGCCACAAGATTCGTGAGCTGACACAAGTAATGAGCAATGGCCTCTTTTTTCCACCTTGTTTTCTCCCCAGGACCTGGCTAGCTTTCAGGCCCTGCATCCTAAGGCTCTGGGTGACACGTCCCCGAGGTGGTTGTGACCATCCTGCTGTATGAGGCAAAGGCAAGGCTATGGCGGATGGAGGCCTGAGCCAAGAGGCCTCTGCAGCCAGGGCCACAAGGCATCTGCGAGCTTAGGTCAAGGCTGCGAGAGGAGGCAACTTGGCAAATGTCTCTGTCCTCCCCTCCCCACCAGCACACCGTAGAAGGGTCTCTCCCTGCCGTCAGGGAGGATGTGGATGGTGATGGCAGCAGCAGTGCCTCCCCACTTGGTGGAGAACGGTCTGGGGGTGTTGGACATGAGCCAGCAGTGTGGCCGGGTGGCAAAGAAGGCCAACAGCATCCTGGCTTGTATCAGGGATAGTGTGGCCAGCAGGACTAGGGAAGTGACCGTCCCCCAGTACTCAGCGCTGGTGAGGCCCCACCTCGAATTCTGTGTTCAGTTTTTGGCCCCTCACTATAGGAAAGACACTGAGGTGCTGGAGTGAGTTCAGAGAAGGGCAACGAAGCTGGTGAGGGGTCTGGAGCACAAGTCTGATGAGGAGCGGCTGAGGGAGCTGGGGCTGTTCAGCCTGGAGAAAAGGAGGCTGAGGGGGAGACCTGATCGCTCTCTGCAACCACCTGAAAGGAGGCTGTAGCATGGAGGGGGTTGGTCTCTTCTCCCAAGTGACAAGCGACAGGGCAAGAGGAAATGGCCTCGGGTTGAGCCGGGGAGGGTTCAGGTTGGATATTGGGAAGGATTTCTTCACCACCGGGGTTGTCAGGCATTGGAACAGGCCGCCCAGGGAAGTGGTGGAGTCACCATCCCTGGACGTGTTTAAAAGATGCGTAGATGAGGTTCTTAGGGACATGGTTTAGTGGCAGTGTTAGGTTATGGTTACACTCCATGATCTCAATGGACTCTTCCAAACAAAATGATTCCGGGATACTACGACCGCTGAGGGGATGAGGATAGGGAGCCCCGTTCGCCCCCCCTCCCCCCCGCCAACTCTCGCGAGATTCCGCCAGGCCACCGGCCAGTTCTCGCGAGGTTTCCGCCTGGCTGCGGGCAGCGGCAGCGGCGGGTCCGTGCGGTCGGAGCGGGAGGCCGGGCCGGGGCTGATGCGGGGCGGCGGCCGCGAGAAGTGGCCCATGGACACCTCGCTGCGGCGGGAGTCGCCCCGCCGCGACCCGGAGGCTCCGCCAAACCCGCCGCCTCCTTCCCCCCCGTCCCCGCTGCCGCCGCTTCACCCGGCGCCGGGTAAACAGCGAGATGAGAAAAAAACGGCTCTGAGCAAAGTGAGGGGGCGCGAGCGGGGGGCGGGACGGGACGGGGGCACACTGGGTGGGTACGGGGGGGGAGGGGGGTGCACGGGAGAGGCCTCTGTGGTGGGAGATGTCAAAGGACCGGGGAAGTTTGGAGGGAGGAGCACGGCGCAGGTGGGCTCTGTTCAGTAGGCTGGGTCTGCTGTCAGGAGGTTGAGGTATTTAAACGGGTATTTCTTCCTCTGCAGAGGGAGGGTGTTGATTCACCTCAGTGTTTTGAGATCAAAAGCAGCAGCGCTGCTTTCTTCGCTGTCTGGGGTTTTTTTGGTTTTTTTTTGGTTTTTTTCCCTGTTCCTTTTTGCCTTTATTTCTTCAGAAATCAAGGTTGGCTGCTGCCGTGGCAAAGCAGCTCCTGCAAGGACAAGAGCACTTCTCTCTCCATGGCTTTATTCAAGCACTTTGCAAAGAATACTTTATATAGAGAGTACTGTGAGGTTTGATTTATTCCCATTTTCTAAATCGGAAAACTGAAGCACTGAAAATCACTGTAACTTAAGTTAAATTCAGATATTGGCAAGAAAGGGAAATAGAGTGTCAGGAGCTTGATGGCCATTTTACTGTTTTATGTGCTGGTGTCATTCCATCCCAAACGTTTCCCTACAGTTTCCTGGCCTTTATTATTGGCCAGTTTACCCAAATGTGGTGGGTTGACTTCAGCTGGCTGCAAGACACCCAGCCAGCCGCTCTCTCACTCCTTCTTCAGCAGGACAGGGGGAGAAAATAAGATTAAAAACCTCATGGATTGAGATACAGACAAGGAGATAACTTACCAAGTGTCTTCACAGACAAGCCAGACACAACTTGGAGAAAATAAATTTATTTATTGGTAATTTTTTTTTTTTAAAAAAGTAGGATGGTGAGAAACAAAGATTAAAACTAAAACACCATCCTGCCCTCCCACCTTCCTTCCCAGGCTCTACCTCTCCTGCCCCCAGGCAGTGCAGGAGGATGGGGAATGGTGGTTGCGGACAGGACATAACAGCTCCTCTCTGCTCCTCCTTCCTCCTCATGCTCTTCCCCTGCTCTAGTGTGGGGTTCCTGCCATGGGATACAGTCCTTCATGAACTGCTCTGGCTTGTGGTCCTTCCCACACACTGCCGTTGTTCATGAACTCCATGAGCTACAGTCCTTCCGGATAAATCTGCTCCTGTGTGGGCTCTCCACAGGCTGCAGCTCCCTCCAGGGTACCTCCACCTGCTGTGGCGTGGGATTCCCCGTGGGCTGCAGTGTGGATATGTGTTCCAAAGTGTTCTACCATGGGCTGCAGTGGGACAGCCTGCTTCTCTGTGGTCTCCTCCATGGGAGTCTGTGCTCCAGCACCTGGAGCACCTCCTCCCCTCCTTCGTTCACCTTGGTGGCTGCAGGGCTGTTTCTCACACTTTCTTTCCCATGCTCCTCTGTCTCACACACTGCTGTGCAGCCTTTTCTGTCCTTTCTTAAGTTTTCACCGAGGTGCCACCATCATGGCTGAGAGGCTCAGCCATGCCCTGTGGTGGGTCTCTTGGAGTTGGCTGGAACTGGCGGTATCTGGCATGGGGCAGCCCCACCCTCTTCTCAGGGGGGCTGCCCCACAGCCCCTGCTGCCAGTGCTTGGACACATAAACCTAATACACTAATATACTGTTGTAGTAAAAGACTTTAAAGTTAGTTTAAATATTTTTTAAAAGAGATAGTGTAAAAATGGCTAAACTGTGTTGGTTCTCAAGCTCTTAATCAGAATATTTGTTATCCTACAATTTTAAAATGTTAACAGAAACCGAGATAGGGACCTTGTTCCTTCTTTCAGCGTGTCCAAGAAGGTAAATGACTAGGAGGCTGATGCTCCAATTGAAGTTCCCAATTTGAGGAAGAGCTTTTAAAGAGGAGCAATATATTTTGTTTGGTCTCTTTCTACAGTATTTAGATCAAAGATAAATCTCTTTTCTTTTAAATGTGCAGGTAGTTATTCGACGGCTTCCTCCTTGTCTAACTAAGGAGCAACTGGAGGAACAGCTGCATCCTCTACCTGCCCATGATTATTTTGAGTTTTGCACTGCTGATCCCAGGTGAGGATGAGCTGTTTCTGTAGGTTTTCAGGTGTTTAAAACCTAATTAGGGTATTTTGGACACACCAGATCACATATTGTTTTCCTCTTTGTTAGTTACTTAAAGTATTTGTGAAAAACTGGATACATATGCAGAGACTATGCATTTCTGCCCTTTTACGTTGGTGATTTTAAACCACAAAATTTTTGTATATGAATAGGGCATAATTTTATTTAAAACTCTGATATTTGTTTTAACCTTCATTGTTAAAATGCAAGAGACTGTTCTATTGGCTGTGAGAAATAGTCATCCTAAGGCAAATATTGCAGAAGTTTTTCCATGAGTGCCATTTGAGCTTCATTTCTTTGTTTGCTTACATGGTTTTGTATTTATTTCATACAATTTTTGAGCAACCCAGTTTTATTCATTTTTGTCTCATGCAAAACTAAAAAAAAATAGTGGTTGATTTAAAATAAATTGTAATTGCTAGTATATTATATGATTTACTCAGCATCACAGTGTTAAAATATTATTCCCTTTCAAACAAAACAATTTACAGAAGAGAATGAACTTAACCACTAAAATAAACAAAATACCCTGTATGCTATATCTACATGTGTTCTGAAAACCGTAGTGTAAGATCCATCTTACCCATCTTAGCCTGTCTTAGTGTGCAATGAATAACCCTCCACAGGCACCAGCTTCTTTCCATTGACTACAGAGGAATCATGGATGTTTATTGCTGCCCAACTTTTAAAGTTAGGGGTGACCTCACACAGAGCAGATAACCTTTCCTTTGTAGGCGCTTGTTTGTGACAAATTGCACTTGAAACAGTCTAGTTCCTGGGCTGATGTTATTGGAAAGGATGCTGCCACTTCTTCCTCCCACTGTGTTATTAATTAGATGGTTAACTCTGAGTATACAGGTTCTCTCAGTCAGTTCCACAATCAGAAAGAAATAAATGTCGATTTGGCGAAACTATGGCAGTTGCTTGACCTAGGTAGTTACACGTATGTGCAGCAACAAAATAGTAGGTGCTTCAGCTTTTCTGGTAGAACCACAATGGATGTGAAGTTAGGTAAGAGGAGTATTTAGTCTGATTGAAAGTCTTTGTAGTTACTGAGATTTCTTTTCTGAACTTCATCGTCCATATTTTGAAGTGAATCTCTTTGAGGCCTCTGTCCCAGCTGTTCATTTCATAAGGGGAAAATATCAAAGGCAAACCAAAAATTCTCTGAAGAAGAGTGTCTCTGGCGTCAGTGTGTTTGTCTGCACAGATGCCAGGAAGCAGTTAAAAAATTAAAATTTTAATTTTGTGGAACAATTGTTGGCATAAGAATTTATCAGCCATCTTAGAGAATGCACTGACCACAATTGTAAATATAAAGTTTTGGTTTTCTCTTTACTTCTCTATGACGAATTATGCAGTACTCAAAAATCTTGCTGTCCACTCATTTAATTGCATCCATGTCAGGTTACTGATGAAAGATGTCATGGGTTTTCTCATGTTGTGTTATTCATCATGTACTCTCACAGAGCTAGAGACAGAACATATGTTTATATAGATATAAAGAATTTGTTAGATGGTCTGCATGACACAGCAGCTCATTCTGGTAAAGAGATGAGGACATGCTTAAAACGCTTTAAAACCTGTTTGTTGTGAAGAGCAGATCTTCCTGATTAAAAATACAAAATGTGAAGAAAATAAAGCTGTTTCTTATATTGTTTTGCTACTACAAGATGCAGCAAGCGAAGAATATGCATTTTAAAACATTTTTTGAACAATGGGATCTCTGAAATGTGTTACTTGGATTATCAGTTTCCTTGAGTTTGATGTATGACCTCTGTAATAAAACAATGGTCTGGGAGAAAAATATTATCTTCCTCCTGAGTTTGGATTCATGTTCTCTTCTGCCTTCACAAATCTAAATTCTCTAGAAAAAGGTTTTTTCATATAAGTGTGAATTTCTCAGGATGAACTGTTTCGTTTTGACTTTCTTTTGCTTCATCTTGCTTCTTCAAAATTATGCTTTCCTACAAAAGATGTATTTTTTCAGAATGGGTTTATCTTCACCTGGCTTGTATGGCTGCAATGCTTTCAGCAAACTACGCAGTTTAGGTAGGCCTTTAGTTACAGTTCTGCAAAGTATTGGCTTGACTGATTATTGGTTCTTTGACTGGCCCAGAATCACCTTGCCCCCTTTGTCTTCTTTGTTTGAATGCTGACACATACCCAATGTATATCTGTTTATGCTTTAGCTCTTTACATGTTCATACACTATAAAATATACAGTAAACTTTCAGAAGTTGTTAGGTTAGAGACGAGATTAATACAGTGAGTCTTAGTCTCCTCTTATCCAGCAGAGAACTGTTTTCTGAGTATAAAGCATTGTTGCAGTAATCCTTCATGATATGGACAGTTCACAAAATTCCAGAAAACTCTGTGGATGTGTCTTCACGCCATTCCAGCCAACAGGAAGAGCTGCAGGACAAGGTGGGCATGCTCTTTCTACAGTGCCTGCTGTCTTTCACTGGTCAGCTTTTTGTAGGTCTTGTACCATTTGCGTAATGGCAACCAATCCAGAGAATTCAGTCATAATAAAAGCATGGGAAGATTAAAAGCAAATTTCATGTTACCTAACGAGAATGATTTTGAGAAGCTACTCAGTGAGGAGGATCTGCTCGCTGGAAAGATAAAGGGGAGTACAAATCTGATGCAGAAGCAGACAAATTTGCCTGAAGAGCTGTAACATCTCAGTTTAACCCCACCCTGTGTAACTCTAGATAACAAGTTTCTAAGAGCTCATTCAAATTTCTTTAACTGTGGAGTACACAGACTTCTTTTTTTCACGCGACACTCTTAAACTGTAGAACTCCTTGTTCAGAAATTGATGCCAGAAATGATGGAGGTTAAAAATGGTTCAGGAGCAGTTAGACAAATACTTACTTAGACAAATAGTTATGTATGAAAACCTATTAAACAAAAGGACACAATTTTTGTATTATGAAGTCCCTGGGCTGCAAGTAGCTGAAATGATATACTAGGTAAAGTGTCAGTGTGTAGTTTCTCCTTTTTAATAAATTTTCTCTGAGCATCCTCTATCAGTTGCTGTCAGATAGAGGACAGAAGAGGTCTAACTATAGCTGTTTGTACATTTTTATTTCCAAGGCCATCTCATGCTAGAGGACAAAACAGACAGTTGTAGTCTTACCTACATGCTTTTGCAAGATAGGCATTATCAACTCCACTTTCACCGTTTTTGCAGTCTAAAGGTTATTTTTTAAGTGTCTTGTGTCTCTAGTGTCTTGTTACTATAGGCAAGCTATAAAACTTTAAAATTCCATTTGATTATGTAATGTCATAATGTATAACACTTTTTCAGTTATATCCATTTCAGTAAAATCATTTCAGAAAGTGACTGTTGCATTGTGTTTCATTCATTTTTTCAGACTCATCTGATTCACTGATTAATATATTCTCTCTTGTACATTAACATCAAAATGCAAACAAAACACTGTTTCTGTGACTCTAGGGATGTTTGTTCGATAGACACACTATCGCTAATAATAAAGATTGCCTTCCTGACGGTCTGTCTTGTTCTCAGACTCCATATACTAACTGCTTTTTTTCCGGATATTCTTTTTTGTCCGCGTGTAAATGATTCTGAGTCTTCTAAAACTTGAGTCAAGTGATTGAGCTCTGGCCCTGCAGGATTTTGGTTGTCCCTCCAGACTGGCCCTGGACACTGGAAATTGTCAGTAGTGGCACGAGGTTACAAAAGTAAAGAGATCTGAACAGAAGCTTTACTTAGGTGAAAGCCAGTGAAATATTTGATACTATGCCATGTGTCACAGACAGTGATTAAGCTTCTTGCAAACAGCACTCCGCCTTTGCCCTTCATAACTGCTTCCCAACATTTTGCTCAGGATTATTGTAGGCAAATAGCATTGATGCTGTGGGGTGGCCGTGTGCACCCAGGAACCGCAGCTCTGAAGAGGCAGCACCTTTAGAGCTGCAACAGAACCGCCTCTGCCGTGTTCCGGATGGAATGAGTGACAGTCTGTGATCACAGCCGTGTAGCCTTTCTGCTTCTCTGTGGCTGGGCAAATTGTGCTTGTTTGTATCTGTAAAAAGGGAAGGCTAAGTTAAAGTTACGCCAGTTCCATCCACTATGTGAATGACCACAGAAAGTGTAAGACAACGATGAAGGCCAGTGGATTTTAGCTTGGCTTGACAATGTAGATGATGAGTTACCTGTTTGATCAGAAATTATGTAATATATGAATGGATGGAGGAGTTTATTTAACACTCCAAAATTTAGATTTAGAGATCTACATATACATGTAAGTATGTATGTTTATATATATATATACACACACACACAATCACTAAGTTGATAAGTATTTTTACTAGATATGATGGCTGTTTTTATAGTTTAAATTTTGCTGTTTATGCTGTAGATAACTTTAAAATTGTTTTCCTGTTTACCTATCTTTTTACGCAATTATGTTAAAAGATACTTTGTAGAAGTAAACTATTAGAATGTGTTTGTTATTAAAATTACTATAAAGTGAGGGCCTGAAGAGATGATAGACCTAAGTATTATGGAAAGAACATGTAACCTAAAAGATTGAACACCCTTGAATGCAGAGCAGAAAACAAAGAAACTGTGTGTTGTACTGAAGAAATGTGTATAGTCAGAGTCTACAAAAGTAGAGCAGGACTGATTCTTCCTAGCAGAGGTTATTAGCCACAGAGCCCCTGCAAAGCCCCATGCGTCCTTTGCTGTACGGTCACACTGGTGGGTTTTCAGTGGAGAGGTGAAGAGGGAATCCAGGCTTGGTGGAGGTGTGGGAGCTGCAGGTGGAACTTGGGTGTCTGAAACCCAGAGTGAGAGACAGCATTTCATATGCAGGCCAGTGCTAAGCATTTCTGATTTGCTACATTTAGTTAGCTTCCCACTTAAAAAGTGAATTTTTTGCCTTTTTTTTTAGGCCCACGGCACAGTTTGCTGTGTAAAAAGCCTAAGACAGGGTTGGAAACACTTGGCAGCCAGGCTTTTATACACTAAGGACTCTTGACATCTAACTTGTTCAGATGTTTCTCATATGAGAACCAACTCCAAGAAGTGGCTCCATCAAAGAAGGAACCTGTAATTACTATACGTTGTCATAGCCATGTTTCTACGACCTTCTACCCTGATACACAGCAACAAAAATGGACAGACAGTCCTATTTTATTGTGCTGCTGTGCCCATCAGTGTCCTACTGTGCCACAAGCATACTTTTATATTTTGGTATGTTTCTGCTGATGTGAGTGAAGTTCTTAAATAATGCATAGCAACAACATTGCATCCCTTATTTGCAAGTTGAATTCTAAATCTGTTTTCCAGAGTCCTGTTTATACATTTCGGGCTCTTTTTCTTACTCATAAATGCTTAATAACCATATCAAATGTTTTTCTGTTTGGAAAGATACTGTGATAAGCCTAAGCTGAAAATGTTAGAAAAATATGCTGTGTATCAGGAAAAGATTGTGTTGCCAAAGCAGATGAAACAGATAGCATTGATGTACAAGCTAAAGAAAACAAGGAAGAAGTCTTTGTATTTTCTATTCTGTTTCACCATGGTTATGTGTCCAACCTTAAGGTTCTAAGTTACTGCAGGAAAACAAAACCAAACCAAACTAATTCTATGATGAAGCTGTTTGCTGTGCGTGCATTGAGACACAGAAGTGCCACAATAATGTAGTGGCTGGGACACTTGTCTGAGTCCCAGTCTTTGATCTATGGAAAGTTTTAGTATTTTACAAAAACCGAAGATGGGTAAAACACTGAAATAGTTGTTTAGACTGGGAACAGAAACTCAGTGTCTCAGTCTCAGATAATACTACTGGGCTGAAAAATATTGCTTCCTCAAGATTTCTGGGTTTATCTTCAAAGTGTATAATCATATCAACCTCTAATATCAGGCCTCATTTAATTTAAACATCAAAGAACATGAAACATAACAATAGTCCTTTTTAACGTTCCAGCCATTAGGCAGCACTGAGACTTTTCTTCCAGCACAGCTGTAGTTTACCACAATAAAATCTCCTCCTTTAAGTATACTTCATGGAAAATGTTGCATTTCATCTTTTTTTTGTTTCTTCTTCTTTTTTAAACTGATGAGAAGGAAGCTGGCTTGTTACGTCTGCATCTTAGTAGTAACTCCACAGCCACCCTCAAGATACCTTGTGTTGCACGTGCAGATGAGAGGTTTGCAAATCTGATGACAGAGGAGTCTACAGGGTTTGCAGAACCCCAGGACAAACACAGCCATGTGCCACCATGCACATTTGGTCAAACTCTCTAGACCCAGGGTGTCAAACTCATTTTCAGCAGGGGCCACATCAGACTCGCGGTTGCCGTCAAAGGGCTGAATTTAATTTTAGGGCTGTGTAAATGTAACTACTCCTACATTTATACAGTCCTAAAATGACAGTGGGCCCTTTGAAGGCAACCATGAAGCTGATGTGGCCCCTGCTGAAAATGAGTTTGACAGCCCTGGGCTAGATGTTACTTGCCAGTGGTCCATAGATGCGTGGAACCTGTGCATGCTGTGGCGGACAAGGCAGCACACCGTGCCTGTAGCGTCTTCCAGCACTGCTTCTGCCAGCAGCGTAGCCCTCACGCTGCCCTAGCAGGCACTTTTGTGGTTACCTGCTTACGGTTTACTCAATGGTACTCACATCCTAGAATATCAAATTATAGCGAGTATATATGGATGAAGTAGCTCTTCCTTAGAATTAGAAGGTTTATCCTCTATGTGCTATAGAAACACTCCACAGCTGGTGTTTGCAAAACATCATGATGAAAAAAGCCCTTTGTTTTTTTGTTAAACATTTCTCCCTGCTACAATATCAAACACAAATTGGGTGCGTTTACAAAATCATTGGTTAGTTATTGACATTGCTGCTCTTTATGGTCACCTTCTAACACCCAAAGTGGAATCCATATAGATGCACATTTGCAAAAGAAAAAAATAGGTTGTCGTAACTGTGTTACTTTGAGCTGCCGCATGTGGATCCTGTGATCCAACCCATATTTTTGCTCTTTCTCACTTACTGTGAAATCTGATTCTGAAATAGCTATGGGATTGTGTGTGTTTAGTGTCTCCTGCTGCTGGTGGTGAGTTTGTCTGAAGACAGGCCATGTGTGGCAATACTATTATAAACATTGGTATTTTAAAGTCATGGGCTTGTGTTCAGATATACTCCAAAATCTGGTGTAATACACAGCCATCACTGAAGGCAGTTTAAACCAAACTGTTTTATATCATGGTTGCAGGGGTTTAAAGCATGTACATGCCGTGACTCACAACTTGGCTGATGGGTGGTAATTCATTAAATTACCTCAGTTTCATTGCAGTTGGTGGTGTTCCAACCCCAGTGTTTTTATCAAACGTTAAAAATTTACCCCTGCAATGGGATCTATGCCAATAAATTCTTGAAGAATCAGAATTATTTTAGGTAAGTCCCTGTTTATTCTTTTGCTAGAAATGCTTTGTATAATATTTTCAGTTATTGTTCTTCACAACTAGACATTGCATATATATTCATACACATGTATGTTAAATGAACTATTTGTACATAGTTCAGCATATTATCTTGCCAATTATCAAGTTCTTTAACCTTTTTTAAAGGTGGAAATCTCTTTAATTACAATGACAGCTTGGCAACCACCAGTTCACTGGGAGGCTTTTACTTCAGCAGCAGCAGACCTAGGACACCCAAGAAGGTCCCCAAAAGCACTGCTATTATTCACATATCTTAAATAATGAAATACTGGACTTAAAGCTTTGATACTGCAAGATGGAAGTGTATGTTCTGCAATTTAGGGATCAAAAACAAACTAGAAATACTCGTCTCACTTCAGAGTAGTTTTCCCAGTTATATCCAGGAATTCAGTTTTTCAGTTACTTTTTGTCATAAATAAGATTAGACATGTATATGTAAAGACTTCAATATGCATGTTTAAGGTAGTCATTTCCCAAAAAAGATGAGAATTGCAGTGCGATCCCTCTAGTTTTACTTCTTTTGAGTCCTAAACAGAAGAGTAAATAACAGAAAATAAAATTGTTTCTTGTTGCAGCCTTTATCCTCATCTCTACTCAAGAGCATACATTAACTTTAGAAATCCTGAGGACATCCTTCTTTTTAGAGATCGCTTTGATGGCTATGTCTTCATTGATAATAAAGGTTGGACTATTTGTAAGATATTAAATGTGTATATATACATATACCATTTTAAAACATGAATTCATTTCATTTTTCCTAATTATGCCAGGGTTTTTTTCCTCAGTATACAGTTAATTACATAAAAATATATTAAAATCTAGCATTTAAAAGGTAATTAAGTACAAATTGTGTTTTTCCATGCAGTCTTGCTTCTCTGTGTGGTGTGCATGCTTTATCTGCATTCTTGTACCTTAAGCAATACACTGTGAAGATCCTATTGTCTTAGGCAAGCTTCACAATTCATCACAACAGTACCTGAACACATTGCAAGCATGAATTGTTACATCTTCAGTGTGTTTCTGGGAGATAAAGTTGTGCTGCTAACTCCCATTTTGAAAAGGCAAGACGAAAACTTGTCTGCATCATTTTGGTTGCCCAATTTGAGACCCGTATGGCTTGACTTTTTAGAGCATTTGCAGACATCTTGAGTTGAATTGCATAAAAAAGAGCGATAAAATTATTGGCCGTCTTTAAAATGTTCAGTCTACAAAATTTTGCCCTGGTTACAAAAACTCTGTAATGAACATGTGGATAAATCCAGGTCTCCTACAGTAGCATGATATTGCCATAGCCATGAAATGGTGCTTTCCCTTTAGCAGTTCCTTGTCTCCTTCACTTACACCTTCTGTAAAAGAGTGCACAGGTTGTATAAAATAGACTTAAATTTGTGGGTTTCTTTGAACATTGTCCATTCTGTTATAGGCTTCTAACTTAGATTTAGATGGATATTCCAAGAGATGGAGAACAGTACACTCCCTGCAGTGTGTGATTCCCAGATTTCAAATTCTGTTGTAAAGTAGTAGGCAGGGTAGCTCCTAACCAACAGATGCCAGAATTTTCTAATGTGCAAATTTTTTCTTTCCATCTTCTCAGAAAAAGCTGGGTTGTTTTAGATGAAAAACCAGAAATAAACTATTTTTCATAATTCTGCCAAGACTTCGTTTTGTCTAAATTAAGCAAATTCTTCAGTGTTAGCTGGACTGAAGCCAGAGTATTCTGTACATTACAAAACAGAGCTTGGACACAGCTGGCCAGTTTGGCATAATTGTGCAAATAAAGAGGGCAAACTTTGATCAAAGATGCCCTCTGGTGAGGATTGTGATGGCATTGCATTTACGAGGCTAAAATTAAAACAAGCATGACCAGATTCAGTAAGGTTAACAAATATTTTATCAGATTTGAGCCGTGTTTTCAATGAACTTGAGCAAAGTGTGATCTTGAACCTGCTGCAAGTGGAAACCAGGTGAAATTCAAAAGTTCTGACCCCAGTCCAAAGAAGAATCCAGTATTTAAGGCAGAATTCAAAACAAAGTATCCATGCCAGAAACACAGGCAAGGAGTTGTGTAGTACATCATAAACAGGAAAAAAAACCAAACCAAACACACAAAGAAATTTCACAGTTCTACATGCTGAGTTTTACAATTTTGAGTATGACAGAAGGTGGTATGGTTTTCGATTGCATATTACCCAGCATATTTATTCTGGCAAGAAAATTTTACAGAAGCAATTCAATTGTGTCAGATTCATTTCCCAGTAGTACTTAACTTGTTGGGCTGAGATTTTAGGTAATTTTTTCTGATCAATGAATATCTGTGAAGAATTAAGAGGGAATTATAAATGATAATGCAAGAATTTTATTGTGCAACAGTAGTCATCTTCATTTTGACAGTGTATGTCCACGAATATTTAATGTTTACACATATATATATAATTAAAATATAAATGTATTCCGGTTTGATTCTAAAATACTACTCCATGTAGTTTTTCATTAGAAGTTTAGGTTGGGATTGTAGAAACATTCACCTTTGATTTCAAGTAAGACTGCCCAACACAAGTTTCAGGAATTTTGAAAATCTTACCTGAACATAAAGAATGTTTTTCCTCCCTCAAAAAATTAAGCATTGATCTCTTTCAAGGTTTGGAGTATCCTGCAGTGGTTGAATTTGCACCATTCCAGAAGATTTCAAAAAAGAAGCTGAAGAAAAAAGATACCAAAGCTGGGAGCATTGAAGATGGTAAACATATTTTCTTGGTGTCACAGTGGCAAATAAATGCCACTTCTGTTGTGCATTGCAAAGTATTAACATAATTCAAAAATTTTTCTTCACAGATCCAGAATATAGGAAATTTTTAGAGAGTTATTGTGCTGATGAAGAGAAAATCTGTGCCAATCCTGAGATTCTTTTGGGAGAGATTGAGGCCAAAACAAGGGAACTCATTGGTCTGTTTTCTTGTTTTTTCTTCTTATTGAGAATATTGAATATCTTCTTTTTATATCTTTATGATACTACCTGCAAGAGCTGACCTGTTCAGCCTAACAGAGATTGAGATGATTGCTGTGACATTTTTGTTATCCAGCCAAGTAGTGGCAGGAAACACCCCACCTTTTGTTTTAAGTCTCTATGCATGGGATCACTTGACTTCACTGGAAGTCTTGCACATACAGTGGCTTCAGAAATAGGTCCTTATACTTCTGAATACTTACAGATGTATTAAAAGCTGGCAGATTTATTTTTAAAAGAGAAAATAGCTGAATACTTAACACTTGATCCCTGATACTAGCTTGTTTTATTGTGAAACATGAAATTGCTCTGTTTGTTCTCACGGTCAAGATTCTGCAAAAGCTTTGAAAATAAGACAGCACTTGGTTTTCTGTGTGCGTGCAGCATGACTTTCACAGTCTCTGGAGGAAACTTTAGTCAGACCAACATTGAGACCTTCAATGCCAGTCTGCAGTTTTCAGGATTACATGGAATATTCATACACTGCATCTCCAAGTGACAACATGCAGAACACTTCCTCTTTCCCTAGATATGACAGTTGAGTAGGGAAAAAATGAACTTTGCTATTGTTTCTTTACAGTCTAAAAGAGCCACCTCTTTTGATTAATGTCATTTGTCTGTCCGTCCCTGCCTGTGACAAGAATTTCTAGAGTAGCATTAATTAATGTTAAAAGTATGGACATATAGAGTATTCTGTCACAAATAAAACTTGTTTATTGCTTTTCTAGATGAGGAAGTTCCCCAGCAATTTTTATTTACCCCAGATCTTCCCTAGTATTTGACAGCAGACTAAATGCAGTCAAAATTTTTAAAGAAAGTTTACCATTTCAAGAAATATTTATTAACTTTAATATTTTCTCACTGTGACAATGATCAGTCTTGAGAGTGACAGGTTTCAGAATAACAATGTTGGCTGAAGGCAGCTTTCCATGAGGAGCTTTAATGTTTTGTTTCTGTTAAATCAGAGGAAGTCAAATTAGTTGCCATTTTTTTCTGCTATTCAAAACTGTGACCATTGCTATGAATATAAAAATGAGAACAATTCAGTGGATAGCATGCATGTAGCAAAATTATGTAAGGGTTTAGTTGCATGTCCAGTTTCAAAGGTGTTACTCCTATTGAAGTAAATGAAAGATGTGCCCAGGACTTTGTTGGCAGAATTGGGCCTCACCTTCTCAGCATTTCTCCAGGTAGTGTTACTGCAAACCAGCATGTTTTATGCATCACGTCAGATGTGTTAGCTCATCAGTTTCAGTGTGACAGAGAGATATAAAACAGATTTTCTCTGTAACAAGATGAAGGTAAGCTCATTCTTCTGGCTTGTTTGTAGAGAGCAACATAAGCTATTAAAGTTACGGTCTTCATTTTGTAATTGATTTTCCTTTAAAATTTCTTAAACATTTTAAGAAAAACCTCTTAGATTTTAACTTGCAGTAAGGCCCATAAATAAGATGGGTAAGATTCAAGTTTGGCAAACATTCTTTTTTGCCTTCCTCTTTCGATAGTACTCATCACATTGCCTCTCTTCCTTGAACTTCAGGTTATAATTTCTGATTAAACCTCTTGCACCACAGGCTTACTCGTGACTAGGGTCAAGCTCTGGACTCCCCGTGCAGCTTATCCTCAGACCCTCCAGTTACAATTTGCGGCCACTTTCAGCTTGTAAGAGTGCCCAGAGACAGACATTGCTCAGACGAGGGAACTTTGGGGACCAGGAGAGAGAGTCAGAGCTGCAGATCCGAGGGACTGGCAGGGAGGGCGCTGGGGACCTAAAATTTGTCAAAAAGTAAGGGCTGAGGGGGAAGGAGAGGGGGATGGTGGGCAGCATGGAAAATCTAGGGAGAGAGGGAAGAAGATTTCAAATCAACAATCTTTTTTGGTTGATGCTTTTGACCAGTGATATTTGCTAAAAATAAATATTGAATCTTATCAAGCCTTCCTATTCATAACTATGTAATAAGGTTTTATCATTAACAAATGGGTTGCTAGCAGGATATTTAGATTTTCAAGACAAAAACTTTCAGCTGTCTTTGGGATATGAACTGTGTCTCAATTTTGGATATACCATTTTAAATTTAATGAGGAAATTTTTATTTATTTTATTTCTTCTAAATCCTGTCGTGCATTCCAACAGTGAAATTTTCTTCTGGTTTGAGGAAGAGTCCTATAAACAATTTTAAATTCTTTCTAGTAGTAAATATTTTCTATAACTCTATCCTAAGGCTGACGTAGTTTGTCTTAACTACTCACAGCTATAGGTACATGAGGTTTTAATTAGGTACTGACAGTCATGAATGCTGTACATGATACAGAATTTGATTATGATCTCCAAGTTTTTGTAGAATTTGGAGATGGTTCAGGGAGGTGGCTTAGGCTGGATTTCAGAGTGTGGAGACAGCTCTGTAACATCAGGATGGCTGTGTGAGCCAGTAGATGAGGCACTTTATTTGGGAAACCGGAGTTTTGTTGAATCTGTAACCTGGGACAAACCACTTATCTCTTATTCATCCTGTTTTCCCATGGAGAGGCGAATGCTGAATGGTAGTTAAATGTAAATGTTATATGAGAATGAAAACGTTTCCTTCATGATGTACTTTGAAATCTGGGATTGAAAAACGCTATGTGAGATTACAGTAATGTGGTCTATATATGAAGAACAATGTAGCTAGTTTTGATGTACAAAATTGAAATGTAGGAGTAGATTCTGAACTCATTTCCTTCCTTTTTGGTGAATAACCACTTGATGAGCATTCTCTGAACTGAAAAGATAATGATTTTTAATTAAACATTAAATGATTGTGCAACATACCTCTGTTGCTTCTGACCCTAACAGCTAAAAAGCAACAAAATATTTCTAAAACAGAATGATGAGAATGCCTTCAAAAATATATACAACAAATAGGTTTATTAATTATTTATCTCCCTTGCATATAAAGCTAGAAAAAAGGGGTTAGTACTGAAGTAAAGAAATGAGTACATATTTTAGGAGTTGAACACTATATCACAAATTTTTTGTGTTTTAGCTAGAAGAACAACACCCCTTTTGGAATATATTAAAAATAGAAAATTAGAAAAGCAGGTACGTTCAGACTTTTGCCTGAAGTTCAACATTTATGTTTCACGTGGTTTTCCGTTGGACAATTTACAATTAATCATTTTGAACTCTTCAGAGAATACGAGAAGAGAAAAGAGAAGAACGAAGGCGGAGAGAATTGGAGAAGAAACGTCTGCGGGAGGAAGAGAAAAGGAAGCGCAGAGAAGAAGAAAGACGTAAAAGAAAAGAAGTGGAGAAGCAAAAGAAGATTTCTGAAAAAGAAATAAGAATCAAGGTACTTCAATGAGCAAAACCTATTCCTCTGTTGCAGTTATACAAAAGTTCCTTTGATGTCTCACACTATCTATGCGGTGTACTAGGATACAGTGTGGAGATACCAAACCTGTTTTGACTGGCAGGGGAGGTGATGTAGGGCTTTGACTAAGATATGTTATTGAAAGGTGGGTCTTAGGTACAATGACATGCTGACGCAGTTATGACAGGTAACTCAGACATCTTCATAGGACACCACCACATTCTATGGTGACTTAATCTGACAGAACCAAATTGTTCTGTGCTAACATGTTGGAAGATTGTTGCAAATATGGCTTTAGCACTTTCTGTCATGTAAATCTTCATCTAGTCATATGTGCGGAGAGTTCTTTGTGTTTATGCTCACAACTGATTTATTTTAATAGTACACCTTAACCAAGTTATAACAAAGTGTTGCTAATTTCAGGCTATGCTGCCTTCTGACATTCTGAATGCATGTGCTTTTAGTGCCTTTAATAAGGGAGGTGTATTTAAGATGACATAGGTAAAAACTATTCATCTGAACTTATTTTAGTGGTATTGGAAAGATTGTATAGGCTATTTTGAAGAGGAAAGTTGGTATAAGAGTCTGTAGCTTAACACAAGGGTACACAGCCTCAGTCCAGATCTTGTGGGGAGAAGCCACCGAGCTGTGTACTTCTTGCCTTTTCCTTTTCTTCCTGGAGAGCAGTTGTCTTTACCTGGATGTATTAAAAAAAAAGTAAGTTCTGAAGCCGAATTGCAGATTTTTCATATTTGGGCGTAAAGAAAAACATTCTAGAACTTCAAAAAAAATAGACTTGTTTTTTAAAATGTGTTACCCAAAATCAGTTGTCCAGAAGACCTGAGGATTTATGACATATCTGTGGCAATCTGACCTTGAAAGCTAGTTCTGTGTCTGAAAGAAAAGGATAGCATTACCAGAGAGAAACAGTGCAGAAGTTTTAAGTATTAGTGAAGAGTAACTTGTGCTTATTTGAGAAAAACTGGTGGAATTAAAAGACTGGTGAGATGTCTTGCTTATTCTTGAAATATTAGAGAAATCATTTGAGGCAGTTAGGCCTTCTATAATGATTATTCATGTAATGCTAGACACTGCTCAAGCCCTGTGCAGCTTATTTGTGGTGAAAGGAACAGACTTCTTGGGAATCTTAATGTCCAAGGTGAAAATGCAATACGATCTTTTCTGCTAACATCATTTTTTCCTTAGTCTGTATTTCTGTCAAGATGTATTTATTCTAAGCACCTACTTCTATATGCCAGTCTGTCCCAAGTAGTTCACGTGTAACACATTTTATGTATAATATTTCATGGAGTGAAGTATTAATCTTGCTCCTTTTGTCTTAGAGGTTCTGCTTTTTCTTTTATTGGCAATAACATTGACCTCTGTTATATGATTTCCAAGAAATCATAGACCATAATAATATCTTTATATATAAAACATAGGAAAGAAAAGTAGGTAAGTGCTTTCTCCAGTATTTAAAAGTGTGCAGTTGAATGCCTGTTAATGACTGTCACTCCTTAGCAAAAGTAAACTGCCCTCTTTAAATAACTTTTTAAATGTTATGCTTTGTAACATATATTCCTAGCATTTAAATATCTTCAATCTTAATAGGTTTTTGATGTAGTTAATACATTGTTGTAATGTCTGTTGTAATAGATGAGAATAATTTTACATCATAATATAAACAAATATTTCTTAGCTTCTCAAGAAGCCTGAAAAAGGAGATGAGCTGGCCAATGAAAAACAAAAAGAAAAAGGTGAAGAAGCTGACAGTGAAGAAAACAAATGGGATAAATCACCTGGATCTGGCAGTATAAAATCCAAATCATTGGAAGGTTCACTAAAAGAACTCAAGGAAAGGTAAGTAATATTTATCTTTAAGGCTTCAAGTTAGTTGCTAAATTTTTCATTTGAAGGCTTAAACATGATGTAAGTCGTAAATTCGGTGGCCTTTTTGTCAGCAAGGAACTGATTTCATTCTGTGTGTGAACAAACCTCTCACTGTCCTTTTTGCAAAAGGTGTTTAGTAACAGCTTACTGACCTGATATCAGGATTAGTGGGTGCAGGTTTTTACTTGTGAATTTTTTTGAAATCCCAGGTAGGAAGGATTTCTGTGTGAAAAGTCATTCAGAGTTTCATTGTTATTTCACCTGTTCCCCATCAAGAGCTCAGCTAAGGCCCTCCTTCCATTACTGATGTCAAAGACTGAATGGGCTAGAATGCCTTATTTTTCCATCACACTTCCTTAATTTTTGCTGCAATAAACAGATAAATGTCTTCGATAAACAGGATAATGGCAGAATAGTTAAGGTGTGATAGATACTTGCAGAAGGCGGTCTCTGTCTCCCACTGCCTTTTGGGTTCCATATGTAATAGTAGGAACAAGAGGTATAGCCCAGTTCCATAACTACAGTAGCCTAGAAATGTCTTACACATGTTTTCAGCAGCTGACTCTCTCTTCTTCTTTGGCATGCACATCCCATTGCGAGCAGGATTCACTGTAAGATGTGTAAGATACATACCTAACAATGATGTGCTGCTGAGGTAAATAATATTTTGTTCTTCAGTAGCATTTTTCAGCCAAGCTCTCAAAAGTACTTTGCAAAATGAAAGAGCTGAAACTGAGATGTCAGGTATATGCGCAACTGGTACACATGGAGAAACTCGAGCATTTAAATGATTTATGTAAGGTATTATATGCAAAGTACTAGAGGAAGTTTGGGATTGTGCTCTAGGAGCCTTGCAGGCTACCTGCCTATTCTGTGTAGTTTAAATTTTACCTTTGTCCACGTATGTTCTTGATTTTTATGAAAGGTATGCAGGAGCTGCAAATTTTCTCATAATGGCAGATAGAAAAATAAACAAACAGTGAGCTCTGGAAAATAAAACCACTGAATTTGCTAATTGGAGAAGTGGTTCACCAGTAACACCCTACGTGCATTATTGATCTTTTTTGTTTCTCACTAAGGACGTCAAACATAGGCTCAGTGTTTCAGTATGTTAAGTATGTCCTGAAAGATGCTGAAAACTTGCATTTCCTTTTCTCTAATGGAAATTGAAAACGTTGAATACCCCATTTTTTGATGTTCAACAGAGGAAACATGGAACAAAGTCAACAGAAACACTTGGAGGGGCAAATCAGTTGTTTGCTAATAAGGCTTTTTATGTATTAAGCTTTCGATGGTGCCACGTAACGTTTTTAGTATTGATCTTGCAAGTTTAATAAGGCATTAATGTAGATTTTCCAGGTGTAAACCAGAATCCTTTTGGCTGTGCAGGTACAGTAAGTGTTACTTTGTCTTTCTAAGTGCTCATTTCATCATTATTAGTAGTGGGGGTGATTAGGTAGCAAGCTATGCGCTCTTTCAGCTGGATTGAGAATTAAAGGTTTAACTATGTCACTGGCTGAAAAATCAGTAATAAACTGTAGCTTCCAACTCCGCATAGAGGAGACCGAATTACCTGTTGGAAACCATGTTTTAAGGCTTACTAGCAATAGCTTTCTACCACAAATGAAAAGCTCAGTAAGTGCATGAGTGTACATGGTCACATATGGATTTGAAATTATACCAAACGGAAATGTGCTTCCATTCCCTGTCCTTCCATTCATTTCTGCTTTCCTTTTGCTGGCTGCGTAACTTCGTCTTCTACTTGCACTTTTTAATTATGTTATTGCCTATCCCACCATTTCCACTCTTGCTTGCCTGTTCACCGTGACTGAATTTTAGGAAGCTACTTGAACCACTTTTGAACTGGAGTTTGTTGTCCCCGTCACCTGCCGACCTCCAGGCACGTTCATTCCTTCCTCACCCACAGGAACTGGCAGGGAAAGAGACGGGTACCAACAGATCTAGGTGTGTCTTTCTGGCTTTTTGGAAGATCATGTTCCAAAGCCTTGCTAGGACTTGGAGTTAGTGTCTAGAATAGCCTATTAAACCTGAAACAAAACCTTGAGAACTGACAGAGTATTTTATATATATCTGTGCTACAGGTACAGTATCTCTGTAATGGTGATGCAGGTGTCTGTGACAGCTGGGATGTTGCTTCCCTTTGGTGAACGTGTTATGCTGACACAAGCACGGTCTTGTGAAATGCTGAATAACTTACGCATCATTCAGGTTTTGTTGCTGACCTCCAGCTCTTCCTGAAATGGGGCCGCTGTCTTGGTAGCCCCACTAATGCCCACATTTATGGCAGAGGCTGATGTTTTTCAGAGTTCTGTTCTTTTAAAAAAAGGCGATTTAGAAAGATACACTTTTATTCATATTAAACCATTCTAACAGAGAAGCATATCACTGTTTGATCACTGCACCATTAGAAAATCTCCATCCTCTCTTGATTCTGTCTGCTGATTCCCAAAATGTGAGCAGACTGTCAAAAGGAACTCTACTGTTTCAATGTTAAGCATTTATACATATGAAATATATATAAAGAAACTGCTGGTATTTGCTTCTTTTACAGTTCAATCTATTATCTAATCTTTCTTCATTATTTGCAGTTTTGCTTTGTGAGAAAACGACCCAGTTGCTAAACAGGAACAAATGAAGCGAATTGCATCAGACAGGCAGCAAAATGTTGCAAACTAATAACATTTAACATATGAACCCATTGCAGCATAGCAGAAATTAAGTATTATGTTGTGGTAAGGTAATGGTCTTTCACCCAAATAAAAAATGCAAAGGTAGGCTAAATTTCTTGGAGACATAATAAACACACGCCTGGAACACAGTGTTCATTTTCACAAGTGCTTTCCACAAGTTGCAGTGTCAGTGAATACGTTTTGTTAAATAGAGTTATAAAGCAAATTGATACATGATACCTGCACAATTCCTTTGGGCCCTGCATGTTCCCATTCAAGGGAATTCTCACGTACGTGAGTCACCTCAGGAACAGGCCACAAGACATAATCATGCAGCATGTGTTTATGTGAAGAGTATTGGGGAACTATTTATGGGATTGCAAAGAGGGATAAAAGCTGAAGAATGAGCTTTCCACAACAGCTGCACAGAAGGCAGATTTTTCTTGCAAAGCTGTGTCTGGTATTTTGAACTGAATGCATAGTCAAGGGCCAGACATATGGGTGAGACATTCAGCAAAATTGCACACAACCCGTTTTAATGAGAAAAAGCCAACCTTGCTGTACAACTGATCTAAATATTGTTGAAGTCAAAGGACGGCTTTATATTGTGTCCTTCAACAGTTTGTTGTTTGTTTGTCTTTTTACTAGTAATTGCTTGGATTTTCTTTCTTTTTATACATACTTGTAGGTCACAAAATGATAGTGACAAAGAGCAAAGAGATTTGGAGAGAAGATTTCGAGAAAAAGAACCTGAAAGACAAAGGTACCGACTGGATGATGGCAGAAAGCATAGAGCTCACTATGAGTTTGACAAGTTTGTGAGAAGGAGTGAAGAAGAGCTGAAATGGGGGAAAGGATGCAACCAAGACAGAGGAAAGAAAGGGAACTACAACTACAGCTTCACTGTGGAGGCAGTAGACAAACTGGGTAAAGAGGACAAGTGTGATGACATGGCATCCAAAAAGGAGCGCATAAGAAATAAGGTTCTTTTATTCATTTAGGATAATCTTTCATTAGTTAAATATGCTTCAAGATCACAGGTTTTACGTTTGCAAACTCAGCACAAAGATGCTTTTTCAAAAAAAACCAATTCTTTGTTTCGTTTTCAGTAAAACCCAGTCTTCTTTCTATGGTTATCAGAGGACAACAGCAGTTAAAATAAGTTAAGATCACAGGTCTCTACTCATTCATATTCACAATATATAGAAGACTTTCTCTCTTCCTTTCAACCCTAGCATTTTTAGAACGCTATTCTTGGAAGCCTTGTGTTTTATGAGTGTATTAAAATGAAATTTAAAAACTATGGCATGCTAGTCTTATAAAAACGTACTTCCATTGACCAGCTCATAAAGTAATTATATTATGGATTGGCCAGGTATTGCTCGGTAGAGGAATTATAGGGGCTTAAATAAATAGCTAATTCAGAGAC
This sequence comes from Caloenas nicobarica, assembly GCF_036013445.1. Taxonomy (NCBI): domain Eukaryota; kingdom Metazoa; phylum Chordata; class Aves; order Columbiformes; family Columbidae; genus Caloenas; species Caloenas nicobarica. Next base: position 151,417,349 of record NC_088245.1, on the reverse strand, counting down.
CATTGTATTTAGGGGGTGTGAATGTGCAAAGTCTTCAGTACTGTATACCCAGCAGTACGAAAGGGCTGTTGCTTGGTTTGGGCAAATTATCCTCATGGTCGTTGTCAGGGAAAGAGCAGGTGCAGACGGGGCCTGGAGCAGACTGTGTAGCAGAGCTGTCCCTTTTTGTCTCCCAGAGACATGGGCATCATTTTTCTCAGACTGTCTAATTTCATGGATGTGTCATGGTCTTTTCAGAAGGTGGCTCTCCTTGTCACCCTCATTCTCTCTCCCTTCCGATCCTAGATTTTCCACAAAAGATGACTGAAACACTGTTTTGTGTAGAAATTTATTCTGCATGTGAAACTCTTCTTTCCATCCAAGCGACTGATCTGAGATGTGGGCTGCGGCTGCCGAGGAGTAAATTGGTCACGTGCAGAGTGAGTCTGTGTGTAGTGTGCACAGAGCAGGTCCAGGTGGACTCACTCTGTGTGTCAAGTAAGTCACCTTGTGCAAACACAGAGCGCCTGGTGTGCCCCACTTTTTGTCACCTGGGCAGTGTGGCTGAGATTTATCTGCACAGACGCATCATCCACTTTCCACATACGTAAGCAGCTCAAGCTGTAGCACAGTCAGAAAAACAGCTAGTTCAGAAACAAGAAGATGGGAAAAACCTTCTTCCTCATGCTTGCCGTGCTGCTCTTGAAATCTGGCAAAAGAATCTGCAACCTTGGGACTGGATGGTGAGTCTTGGAGGCCTTTTGTCCAGCCTTAAGAAGCCACCTCCTTTTTATTCTTCCCATCGCACTTCTCATAGTTCACTGAGTCTCTGGATTAGTCCACAGTTCTAGGTTTGTTCCCTGAACAAAATAAGCAATATCGGTAAAGTTTTTTGCAATGAGGTGACTTTTTTCCTTAGAGTATTTATCACATGGATAAAAGTTAGGGGCTGAGTTTTCCAGTTGACCTATAGAATTAACACCAGCACAAGTCTTTAGGCAGAGATCGAGCTTCTTTGTGAAGTTTGTAATAATTAATTAGAAAATGGGAAATTTCCAGTGTAACAGTCATACAAGTGTTCATGCACACTGCGAGGTACAGAGTCTGTGACATGAAAAAATCATTAGGACCCGTTATCATAAACTTTCCAATGGGTGCTGCTTGTCAGAGGATCTGCATTTATGCAGCTGTTTGTGATGTAAAGATGTATGTTATACATTTCCTACCGCACTACAAAGCACTAACTAGAATGATCTAGTTGTATGGCCCAGTAGTGAATCTTGATGTCTGGTTTGGAGATGGAGAATGAAGTGAAGCAAGAAAAGACAATCAAAGGTGATGCAAAAAAGAAAGAAAAAGGGAAATCATGTTTGGAACAAGAAAGATAGAATGTAAGATTAAAGACTAGAATTAATTCAAATTATAAAGAGAGATGCAAATTAATATAGTTTGATGTAGGACAATATCAGTGTTCTGCCATTGTCTTAAAATAGGCTGTTTAATTTTGTTTGCTAGACTTAACAGAAACTTCGATCAAAAAGCTCTGGTTTTGGTGAACGAGTTGCTTCATAACATTAAAAACTGCTTTTTGTGAGAGTAAAATACTCTTAGTAGGAAAAGATTTCTTAAGCAAAGTTTCTAAGCTATGTGTTTTATTATCGAAATATTAAGAAGAGAAAGTGCTTTCAAGAGCTATGGAACATCACCAGCTGCAAGTTTGAGGTGTCTTTTCCTTGTAAACTGGCTCCTTCTCCCGTTTTCCAGTGATGGAATCAGCACGTATATGATGGGGTCACTCACAAAGCCTGTGCGTGTTCAAGTGGGTGAATTCCTCTGCTCTGATACTCAGTATGGAAGGCGTGATATTGCAATAACTCTGCAATTTTGTGTTTATATTTGTAATTAAAATGTGCATTCCGTGTTTAAATTGTGGTGGTGATTGATGGTTCGAAGTAGCACTGCACACATAACAATTGGTGAAGTTCACTTGAGGATAATTTTCTAGCTGTTGCCTGGTAAACTGGTCTCTGGTTTGTCATTTTTTTTTTTGCTTGTATTTAATATTTGTCATCTGCTGAGTTGCAAGTGCCCAGGCTGTTCTTCCTAGTTGGTGTTAGTAAAGACAGCTACATTAGCAATGTTTTTCAGAGTTTTACCTGTAATACTGTGTTTGATAATTGTCTGCAGTATTGTTTACATCAAATGTATCACAGGGTCTTTAATTTTTCAGGTTTATTTATTCAAATAAATTCAAATGCTTGGCTCCCAAGAATAGCATTATAAACAAGACAGAGATTAAATAGTCAGTTTTCATTACACTCCATTTTTTAACTTGGGTCTTATGAAATGTAAAGTGATTTAACAGAAAATCTATTTTCTTCACAAACATTCATCGCTTTAAAATCCCACTTATGTATCCCACACGGGTTTCTCAGGGCGTTAACCACATCTCCTTCCTTCTAGGATCGCCCAGCCATGCAGCTGTACCAGCCAGGAGCTCGCATTCGAACCCACACGGGATCTACAAGTAAAACCTATGATTGCTGTGGGAAATCCTTTGAAGATGCTCTTGATAAAAAGTATGAGGCAGATAATTCAGCTGGAGGTGGTTCTGAGAAGAGCGAAGAAGCAGAGTAAAACAAACTGGAGGAAAGACTTGTGAAGAGGGATGAACTTAAGATTCAGTGTCATAAAAAATTCCTTAGGGCTGTTTCAAAGCTCCACAGGTGATTGCACCAACAAAATTACAATAGCTCTGCCTCTTACTTTCTGTAAAATAAAGGGAAGAGTGACTGGACACATGTAAAGTATCCTAGAGAAAAGGAATAAATAGTTGCTTTTTTTACAAAAAGCAGAGCAAACACTATTTGCCTAATTTAAAAGCAGTTCAATATTTTATTAGTTTTACCTTGAAATAGAAAACCTCTAGTAGTTTTAAAGGAGTATTTGTATAAGACTTTCCAGAAGCTATTTCATCTCTTCAAGCCTAAAGCACTGAAATGTAGATTCGCATCAGTTGGAAATCTGAGGGACTTTAAATGTGTTTGGTGCATGACCTGAGGGTCACAGGACCCCGTCCTGCTGGGGGTCGCAGTGGGATCCGTGGGACCAGCCCTGGGAAGCAGCTCTGGAGCCAGCGGTCTTTCCAGGAGGAGGCCCACGGTTTGCACAGCTGTGAGAAATGGCCATTGGTATCTGTACCTCATGGTGTTTACGTGGGTTTGCAATTAGCTATAGCATTGGATAAGTGTTCATAAAGCTACAAGTGTCGTGTTGATAGAGTTTGTCATTTTCTGAACCACTTTTGCCTTTTATGTTTTCATAGGTTCTTGTGCTTAAAACAGGAAAAAGCTAACACAAACCTCGGCACTTAAACAATATATCTGGTTTTAATAAGCTGGTTTTTATGATTTTGACACTGACTTGAAAAAAAAAAGTGGTTGTACAGTGATGACTTTTTATATGCTAATGTTTCATATAAGTTGCAGTTGCAGCATTCGGAAATGTATGATACATGAACGTTCTGCAATTCTATTTGTTAAAAAAGCACACATGAATGTCAACTACCATTTTGTAAGTTCTAGGCAAAATTCTGGTCTCTGATACAGGCCCATATATATATGTGTGTATATGTATATCCTCCACTGGTTTCAATGATAGCTGCTTGTTTACAGAGGGGCAGAACATGTTAATTTGCCTCTCATGGCTGAAAATTTCTCAGTTGTCTGAAGCTGAGACCTGCTACGTCATTGAAGTTAAATAGTAAGATATTAATTTATTTTTACATCCTCTTTAAACATTTTATTATTAAGCATAACATCTAACTGTTCCAGACTGAAAAATTATTTATTGTATTTCCCAGATATTAAGCATCAAATAGAATAAAAGCAAAAAGATTTTGACTATGATTTTGAGATGTTATCTTCTGCAATTTTTTCTTCTGCTACTCTAGAGAAATTAAGTAAGGTGTTATGCTACTTGGTATTCTTCAGAAGTAGATAAAAATACAGTTGAGGAGAATTTTAATACCAAGCAATGCACATGAGCTGCCAACTAAAATTATTTCAACCTTAAAGAAAGCTGCTGTTAAGAGAGTCATTTGGATTTAGCTCCACTGAAAGTTTATCTTGTTTGCCAAGCTTATCCTGACTGCAGAGACGGGATTTTGTCTTGGCTGCATCAGGTTGTATGAGCACGGAGCTGGCTTCCCCCTCGGTGACAGAGCCGGGCTTGCTCTGAGGAGAAGGAGACTTGCCAGGGAAGTGCTCCTGCGGCAGAGCTGGACAGGGCTGAGACCTTCACCAGATGAGGGGCTGCTCAAAAGCAAGCGTTTCCCACCCGTGCTGATGCCCAGGGGAGGCTGGAGGAGGGGTCTCGCCTGTGAGAGGGACCCACAGGTCCCAAAAAAGCAGCGATTTGGCACGTGCTCACAAACTCGAGCTTGATGTCTTTTGGCCAACGGTGGCTTTCAGGCTACTCCCCCACCTCTGCCCGAGTGCCTAGGCTATGAGTACCTCTTAATAGCATCATAGGTAATTAACTAAGCATGGTTTATTTAGAAGTAATTTTCCATCTGGGGCTTCTTATTTTCCATCTCTTTTAGTTACCAGAGGCTGGACGTCAAACCTCCAATCTAAAAACTGTCCAGGTTGAAACACCCGTGTCCATCAGGTCAAACTGCTGTGCCCCCACTGACTGGGACCCCGGCAGCCTCTTTGTTCACTTATTTTTACTTTCTTGTGAATGCAGCCTCCTGCACAGGGGAGCAGAGAGCCTGGCCTTTGACCTCCATGTTCACATGGAAGGACAATGCAGGACATTGGGATTCGGACGTGGAGAGAGCACCTCAGCTGCATCCCCAGCAGCCCCCGCTGCCCAGCGGCTTGGCTGCCGCGCTCGAGGAACAACCTCTGTTATTCAGCAGGTGCTGGCATCTATTCCTCCCACATCTGAGTGGGACAGCAGAAGGCACCGGCCACCACCAGCAGGATTTGAGCATTTCTGTAGCCGTGTAGCACCTGCCACGGCAAGCGTGGGAGAGACGGGAGCAACGAGGCAGCACCGGGGGCGCCAGGAGCCCAGGATGCGAGGGAGTGCTGCCCACAGCCCCTCCACTGAAGTGTCACCCTGTCGTGGTTTAACCCGAGCTAGCAATGTAACCACAATAGCCACTCGCTCACTGCCCCCATCCTCCCCAAACAGGGGAGACGATCAAAAGGGAAGGGAGAAACTTGGATTGAGATAAACACAGTTTAATAAAATAACAAAATAATACTGATATACTACTGCTACTACTAATATATGCAAAATAGAAATATAAAATAAAAGATACTCAATGGAATTCCTCTCAAACTCCATTCACACCGAGCAGCCTGTCCCAGGCAGCAGCACCTGGTCCCGAAGAGCTGATCCCAGAGAGAGAAAAGAGGAAAAAAGGCAGAAAGGCGCAGAGGCCCCTGCAAAACAGCAGGATGGCAAAAAGCCGAACTAAAGAAAGCCCTGAACAGAGCTCCCCTGAACAGGTTTCTGTCCCAGCTCCGACAAAGAGAGTGAGGAGGAGGGGATAGGAGAGGAGAGGAGAGGAGAGGAGAGGAGAGGAGAGGAGAGGAGAAGGGAAGGGAAGGGAAGGGAAGGGAAGGGAAGGGAAGGGAAGGGAAGGGAAGGGAAGGGAAGGGAAGGGAAGGGAAGGGAAGGGGAAAAGAGAACGTGAGAGAGAGAGACCAGAAGATTCCGACTCTCCTTCAATATGAAACATGATGCTAATGGGATGGATATTCTTACTGATCAGTCTGGATGTCAGTCAAGCTCTGCCCCATCCATGCCCCCCTCCCCAGCTGCCTCACACCTGTGGGCAGAGCGCTCAGAATGTCCTTGGCTCTCAGACCAGAGCAATTAAAAACATTAACTGTGTCCCAGGGTGTTATCTCTTGTTCTCAAACTAAATTCAAACAACCATGCTAGCTATGAAAAAGAAAGGTTTCTAACTGCACGAAGAAAAATAACTCTTATTCAGTCAAGCCAGCCCATACCCCCAGGAGTTGAGAAATGCCACCTGCCAGCAGAGAAAACGCCACTGCTGAGCTTCCCATTTCGGGCAGTGCCAGCAGGACGGCTGCGCCTGTGGGAGCAGGGACCAGCTGTAGGGAAAGCTGCACCCCTCACCTGATGGGCTCAGGGGGCACTGCCCACTGGAAGTGAGTGTGTAACTCACAGTAATGCAGCAAAATATGATAACCAAAGAAGCAGAATTCACTTCCAAGTCCGTGCCCAAATCTGTTCTCCACGGGGATGCAGCAGAGCCTGCTCCTGCTCCCCTCATCAGGGCTGCCACCTGCTCCGTGCTTGCTCAATCTACGCTTCTGATGGCACCGAATAAATGCAGGCTCGCAACCGGTCTTTGTGCAAACTCAGCATGGCGTGAGAGCTCTATTGCCACAATAGTAACTTTGTTTTGCAAATTCAGCTTTGCTGAAAGTAGATAGAGCATCCCTGCAGAATGGGAATTGTGTCTGGTTACATCGCAGCTGACTTTGTTGCCATCTGTTTGCTTTTAAAATATAATGCTCTGCATCTAATAAAAAAACTTCACCAGCTTGATAGCTTCTCTGAATGTCTGTTGCCCTATTTCTTATTGAGTCCTGAGGTCATCAACATCTAGCAGTATGGAAATCACCCTGTGTATCAAACTGGAATTGGGCTTCGATCTGTCACAAACTATTATGTAAAGGGAAACTGATGTGCAACGTAAATATTCAGTAAAGAAACCTACACTGATGCCTGCCACAGTTTTAAAGACAAGCGTATTCAACTCGAAAACATCATTCTGACAACTTCACATTCAATTTTCAAACACATTCTTCTGCTTCTTTTAATTTAAAATCAAGTGTCTGTAAGCTGTTTTCAGAGAGTCTGGAGGTCGATGGCTCATCTCCCCGGCCCTGGTAAGCCAACATCAGTCCTGAACAGCCAAAACAAAGGCGTGAAATATTAACAGGACAAAACCCACCGAGCATGCACAAAATTATATTGAACATCAAAATAAAACAGGTTTAAAAAGGGAAAAAAAAACCCAACCTTGAATTAATTTTAGTACTTTCCCCCCAAACCTGATGTAATATGGAATGTTTAAAATCAGTTGGAAGTGTGATTTGCAAGTTGGTGGTGCTGTCTGAGCCTCGAATGATGAGAGGAGAAACTTAAAATTATCCAGTAATTATTAGTTATTTGTAACTCTGTTTCCTTTGAAAGAAAGAATATGTGAAACAAAAGGGAAATTTATTGAGCCTTATCTGATAATTTTCAAACGACTTAAAAGAATGCGCTCTGTCTTCTCTGTACCCGCTTGGGCTTTTCATTGAAGTTCAGCATCTCCTTGAAGACTGAAAATGCTGCCGCCTTCTTCTTCTTCTTCTCCTTCTTCTTCTTCTCCTTCTTCTTCTTCTTCTTCTTCTTCTTCTTCCTCACAAGAGCTGGTTTCTCTCTTAACAGCTTAACTCTCTCGCAAACCTTTTCACTGCTATGTAACTAAAAAATAAATATTTTCCAGATATATTTTGTGGTTTACACTTCATTAGGCCACATCCTGATCTCACTGAACATGTTCCATCTGCATATCACATCTACAACTATGCAAATACTATCAGAGGCTCATTACTGTTACATATATAAATATTACAGTATTTTGATTCCAACAGACACAAGCACAGAAGATATTGGACTGCAGTTGTGGATGCAGTGTTCTTTGCCCAATTCCAACTAGCAGCCTGGATTAGAAAAATGAAATACTCTCCAAAAGAGTCAAGACTAACTTTATATGGGTTTTAAATGCTGGTACAAAAATGGTATTTTGACTCATGGTCAATCCATGATTGCCTGCCAGCATCTGCAGAAAGCAGGAGATACAAAAAGATGCAAAGTGGGAAGCTTTTTTTTTTTCTCTCTCTTTAAAAATGTTTATATATTTTAAAGCCAAATACAGATATTCTGCAGAAAACCTTTCAGAATTTTCTGGGTTTTTTTGGTGTGTGGTTTTGTTTTTGTTTTGTTTTGCTTTGTTTTGTTTTTTTAATCAGGATCTCAGTTGCCAGCTCGTGTGAGAGAAAACAGAGAAAAGTAACACTAGAAGGATCCAGCTGGCCAGGCGGAGGCTTAGGTTATCCGGAGCACGAAGGACCCGCTCTGTTATTACCAATCTGTGTCCAGGTCTCTGTCTGGAGCTGCTTTCCATCTCTGGAGGAGGAGCGGCTGAGGGAACTGGGGCTGTTCAGCCGGGAGAAAAGGAGGCTGAGGGGAGACCTGATCGCTGTCTGCAACCACCTGAAAGGAGGTTGTAGCATGGAGGGGGTTGGTCTCTTCTCCTGAGTCACCATCTCTGGAGGTGTTGAAAAGACACGTAGACGAGGCTCTTAGGGATATGGTTTAGTGCTGGATTTAGGTTATGGTTGGACTCAATGATCTTCAGGGTCTCTTCCAACCAAAACGATTCTATGATTCAATGTGATTAGCTTAGGAATGTTGAATAAAAATGAAAACACTTCCACAGCTGAATAGACTCAGTGTTGTTTCCTTTATTTACAACGCTATCCTGCAATACAAACATTGAACTTGACTGCGTATTGAAAATGTTTAAGTTCCTTATTTAAAGATCAAATACCTAAGAAGAAAACACTTTGAAATATATTACATAGGGTAAAAGTACATACAGTGGGTAAGACATACTTCCAATTACTTCCTATTTCTCCATAGCTACACTGTTAAGTAACAGGTTTATTGCTCTATTCATTACAAACATTACCATGTAAAAAGAAGAACAAAAAGGCAATTCCAGAAAGTAATTAAGAGGTCTAAAAGAAAGAACAAAATTAAATACAACAACCGTCTTGTATGATTATACTCTATGTTTTCAAATTAATGACATTTTCACTGAGAGAGACACTTTACAGGTGAATATGATCATTTTTAACATTTTTCTTATGCAAAAGAAGATAATCTAGAACTGAAAACTATATGTATCTCTCACAATAATATTAACTGAATCAAGGGAGACATATGAAATTTTAGCACGGTTTCATAAATCAAATGAAATCCCTTGATATAGAGAAAATACCTTAAAAAATTAGAAAAAAAAAGAAGTTTAACCATACGGTACAAAAAAGTCTTATTGACTAGGGCTGAGATGGCTTCTAACACTTTATGTGTTTTCTGTTTGCTAGTGCAATACTTGCTCTGTAACTGCTGATCCAGCAAAAATTCTCTATGGAGTTTCTTCACCTCCTTTGGGAAAACTTTCTCTTTATTAGCTTGAAAGGAAATCCTCCAAGTACTCCAGATCACCTACAGAAATCAACAGCATGCAAAAAGAAGTTAACTTAGTTTGGCCAAGAAGAAATGTGGTAATTAGGCTACACCTGATTTGTTTGAATTTAACAAAGTGTTTAATTCCATGCTAAATGGAAATTATTAGATGAATTATAGAAGCTGGAAATTAATTCAAGAACTGTGAGCTAGATGAAAGGGCTGGCAAAACAGAGGAAGACAAAAAAACTCAGGATGAATGAGAAGCACAGTGGAGACAGGTTATTAACTGGCTTTGGGTTGACTTTATACACTATCTCAATGAATGACCAAGGCAGGAGTTAACTAGTGGTATCTGGAGTAATAACATCAGGATAAAATGCAATAGTGCAAAATGCAAGTACCACACTTGGGTCTGAGTAGTGAGAGTGCCCTTAGCGGAAGTCTCGGATGGCAATGACCAGTTGTTTATTACATCAGTCATGGGAAAACCACAGCGCATGTGAGCAAGTGGTTCTGTGACTGTCAGTCACCGTCCTGAGTGCATCAAGCAGGGCATGTCCCAGAGACCCAGGGGAAACCTACACCTGGCAGCACGCCGTCCTGAGACCTCCCTGGGGACACTGAGGACCTTTTTGCTGCTTGCCTCTGCTCAGGGATCACAGAATGGTTGGGGTTGGAAGGGACCTCTGGAGATCATCTAGTGCAACCCACCTGCTAAAGCAGGTTCACCCAGAGCAGATCACACAGGAATGTGTCCAGGCGGGTTTTGAATGTCTCCAGAGAAGGAGACTCCACAGCCTCTCTGGGCAGCCTGTTCCAGTGCTCTGGCACCCTCAGAGTAAAGAAGTTTCTCCTCATGTTTAGATGGAACCTCCTGTGCTTCAGTCTGTGCCCATTGCCCCTCATCCTATCGTTGGGCACCACGGAAACATGCTCGCAAACTGCAAGGAGGGAGCAGGTCAGCATAAAGAGAGAGGGAAGACCCAGAAAGCTCCTGCTTCCCAAGCCCACAACACATGGGAGATGGTTGAAACCAGGGAACAAGGAGGGTGGGTTTGAACTAAAGGAGACTGCTGGCACAGGAACAATGAATATATGTCCTGTAGTCAAAAGGAGATGAGCTTGGGACATGACTACACAGAAGAACAGGTTGGTACCCAGCCTGCAGAGCTAGCTTTCTCCTGTGGCATCTAGAGGTGAAGCAAACAAAAAAATTCTTCTTCAATCAGTCAAGAGTTGTGGTTGATCACTACACTTGCACTACACATATTGGATTTTCTCGAAAACTTAAGCCCTAACTGCTGAAAAAACACTGCTTCTATAAAAACAGCCTATGAGATGTGACAGATCACAGCTAAATGTTACTTGACACCGTGGCTGATAAGAGAGACAGGTATCAGCTTTTTTGACAAATCTAGTGGTTTTGGCTAATGTTTCAAAGTTGTTGAAGTTTATAAGCAGCTCTGTTTTGAGAAGGAAAGCGAAAGTGGTTTTGCAATCCTCAGGTGGCAAATGTTGGCCACTCCTTTATAAAACACATCTGAAATGTGATTTTTTTTTTAAGGTGGATAAGTTCCCTTTTGAAAATGATTTAGCTCCTTTTAAGAAGAGGAATGATGCTCTTGTGTTTAAGGTTCTTCTAAAGATATCCTTGTGCCATGAGACATACAAAAGAAAACAAACTACTACTGCCATGGAACTCTTAGCTATTTCATTTCTTGATGATGGTGTTTAGCTTTGTGCTATTGAGAATTTTGTGTGTGTGTATTGTTCTATGATGTACCATGGTTCAAAGAAAACCCCCAGACTTCCAAACACCAGCAGAGAGGAAGTGGTGTAGAACTCCATGCTTAAAAATGAAATGTAAATCCGTGCTTTCTCTTGAGAAATGTTTACTGCCAGAATCTTGCTCAGCAGGCACAAAAGAGCATTTAATATAAACTGAAGGATTTAAATGATGTCACTTTTCGAAACATCTTTTGGCATTACTATGAGGCTGTCTGACAGCTTTCCAGGGTGCTGTGCAGCTTGAGCACCAACAGAGATCTTCTTTTCCAGAAGCATAACAGCACAATAAACTTTTTTTTTTTTTTTTTAACCTTGGTGGTGTCAGCATCAGTCAACACTTGGGAAGACACTTGTGTCTGGACACATCCAGTCTCCTTACTGCTGCACTGGTGACGGCGAAGCAGTGGAGTCTTTGCTGGGGGGAGGAGACTGGCAGTGGAGCTCATGAAGGGTCTCTGAGGTGCTGGAGTGAGTTCAGAGATGGGCAACGAAGCTGGTGAGGGGTCTGGAGCACAAGTCTGATGAGGAGCGGCTGAGGGAACTGGGGCTGTTCAGCCTGGAGAAAAGGAGGCTGAGGGGGAGACCTGATCTCTGCAACTACCTGACAGGAGCTTGTAACAAGGGACAGGACAAGAGGAAATGGCCTCAAATTGTGCCAGGGGAGGTTCAGATTCGAACCCTTCACAGAAAGGCTTGTCAGGCATTGGAACAGGCTGCCCAGGGAAGTGGTGGAGTCACCATCTCTGAAGGGGTTTAAAGGACATGTGGATGAGGTTCTTAGGGACATGGTTAACAGTTGGACTCGATGATCTTGAGGGTCTCACAGAATCACAGAATCTTAGGGATTGGAAGGGACCTCGAAAGATCATCTAGTCCAATCCCCCTGCCAGAGCAGGAATACCTAGGTGAGGTTACACAGGAAGGCGTCCAGGCGGGTTTTGAATGTCTCCAGAGAAGGAGAATCCACAACCTCCCTGGGCAGCCTGTTCCAGTGCTCCGTCACCCTCACTGAGAAGAAGTTTCTTCTCAAATTTAAGTGGAACCTCTTGTGTTCCAGCTTGAACCCATTACCCCTTGTCTTACTGTTGGTTGTCACCAAGAAGAGCCTGGCTCCATCCTCCTGACACCCACCCTTTATATATTTATAAACATTGATGAGGTCACCCCTCAGTCTCCTCTTCTCCAAGCTAAAGAGACCCAGCTCCCTCAGCCTTTCCTCATAAGGGAGATGCTCCACTCCCTTCATCATCTTTGTGGCCCTGCGCTGGACTCTCTCCAGCAGTTCCCTGTCCTTCTTGAACTGAGGGGCCCAGAACTGGACACAATATTCCAGATGAGGTCTCACCAGGGGAGGGGAAGGAGAACCTCTCTCGACCTACTAACTACCCCCCTTCTAATACACCCCAGGATGCCATTGGCCTTCTTGGCCACAAGGGCACAGTGCTGGCTCATGGTCATCCTGCTGTCCACCAGGACCCCCAGGTCCCTTTCCCCTACACTGCTCTCTAATAGGTCATTCCCCAATCTGTACTGGAACCTTCCAACCAAAATGATTCTATGATTCCTGCCAAAGTGACATCATGGTGCTCATTCCTCCGAACCTATAAGAAGAAAAACCAACTCCCCTGGTCTGTGTCAGTGGACAGAGTGCTTCAGCTCAGCTGCTCCCAGCCTTGACACAGTGATAGCGCTCACATGTCTGTGCCAGCCTGCTCAAGAGGAACGATGAGTCAAAGTCAAAGCCTTCTGCAGGTGTACAATGCTTTTGGAAAGCCTACGGCTGGAGCCACAGCCATTTACTCTTCTTTAAACCAGTTTTTTGTACCCTTGCAAGACCTTCTCTATTGTCTCATACTGACTCAGCTTCTTCACAGGCCTCTGCTGAGACACCTTAGTGAATATCAGTTGTAAACCTAAGTGGACTTAATCATTTTTCTCACTTTTTGCATCTTTAAAAGATGTCTACTCATCTTCCTCTTGCAAGAGAGACATCAGCTTCTTCCTGATATCCCATATATGCCTATATTTTCATTGTTATTGTTTTAGAGATTTAAAAATCTGCTTGGTAGATGCCCACATCAGATCTACTGGTCTGAAATCTCCAGATCCCAGCAAATTTTTAAGAACTGGTGTCAGATTACTGACCTTGCATTTTTCCTGATTGCAGACTCAGCTTAAAGTCAAAGATCACAGGATCATAGAACAATTTGGGTTGGAAGGGACCTTCAAAGGTCATCTAATCCAACACCCCTGCAATGAGCAAGGACATCTGCAACTAGATCAGGTTGCTCAGAGCCCCGTCCAGCCTGGCCTTGGGATTTCTTTTCTTAGTTGAGAGTGCACAGCATGGGTAATAACATCCAGTTTACATTTCAGTCTTTTTTTAGAAGCTCTTCAGTGGATATTATCTAGTTCTGACAACACTTTATTTTTTAAATTACTTGTCCATATGTGTTGCCATTTGGAAGCCTATGTACAGATGTCAGTGACGCCAGAACACTACAACTGCATTTCCAAAAGGCACAAGAAAATCAGTTCAACGTAGTTCAAAACAGCTTATGCTAAAAACTAGAAAACACTCTTGAATTTCCTTGCAAAGACAGAATTTTGACTCTGTGCCACGAGTCACTGGAGGGTAGGGTAGTGTTTTGGGTTCATTTACTTTACTGTAACCATTCACTATTCGCCACGTTGAGCTTTTCTTATGACAAGTTTCTGCAAAGAGAGAATATAAGAATGGAGGAAAGGAATAATTAAAAAAAATAAAGAAAAGGGAAATGAGTTATGACAACTACAGTTCTGTGGAGATTCTTTTGAAATGTTAGTATTTTTGTAGTTATGTGTGTTGAAGGAACCAATGAAAAACACCTACATCTTGTCCTAGGTTTTGTTAACTTTCAGAAAGACTTCAACAGTATTAGCAGAAATACAACCAATTTACAGACCTGCGTGGAAAACAACAACAACAACAAAAAAAAAACCAACAAAAAACCAAACCTAACACTCAGAACCTTTAGAGATGCTAAACATAGTGTAATCTCCGGTACGAGTTAACTGGCCTGATGTTCCTCCTATAGCTCAAGAAGCATATGCATTTCTGTCATGCTGTTTAGTGCCATTACTGATTTTTTTTCTGCAATGAACATCCAGCCAATTCCTCAAATTGCTGCTTAAGCCTGGAGATCTGACCTTTGCTGATGAAATCTGCATCCAAGGTACACTGGGCAAAAATATTTAGCAAAAGACCAATTATTTATTCAGAAGTGCTAAACGAAGGTCTAATATGAGATAAAAAACAAAGGCACTAGAAATGGACATGGCCTGACAATATCTCACTGTTTCAGAACCACTGAGAACTGGACTTAAGTTTAATTTTCTGGATAGTATCTCTTGCTTTACCTGGTAATGTGGTATTGGGGTGAATAGGCTGGGGAAGTGCTATTTTTAAAGAAATATAAGTCTAACAATAACAGCATTGATGACAAATCGAATCTATAACAGCACTGAACTAAACAAATTCCTGCTGGGAGTCACAGAAGAGATAAAAGACTATCTAACAGGAGTTTTATTTGTGGCTGCTTGAACTGTTTGTATTAAAATCTCAGTCAAAAAAAATAATGCAGAGGCCTTGGGACAGGCAGAACTAAACAGAACTACACAAATAATATAGAAGAAAAAACTGTCTTGGCCAAGCTTTGAGAGGGCCAAATATTGAGCTTAGTCCAGCTCTACCTTAGTAACCTCATGATGAAGGAAAGAAAGCTTGATACAGAACGACCGTTCCTCGCTTTGTACTGACTGCTGCAGAAAACAGAAAGACTGAAGAAGAACCCAAGAACTGATCCAGGACAGCCCAGCACTGGTGTTAAATAACATTTACCTGATGGCCTGCAAAGCATACGGTATTGACTTTCCTAGCTTAAAGACATTCTTTTAAAGTGTCACTGAAAATTGCTAATAGGGATCGATGGGAAACAACCATTTACAATTGAAGAAGAGGTTTATTATTTAATAGTTTAATATAACCCAGGACGAGATCTCTTGGAAGATGCTGGGCCAGAAAAATACCACAAAGACTTGCTGGTATTTTAAAAGAACATCACACAATATATAGTAATTTAATTAAGAAAAAAAGCTGCTGTAAACTGTAAATTAGTTTAACCTGATGTTACACTTTTAACCTAAAGAAGGGAAAGGACTCAGCTCCAAATCAACACATTCTTATTTCAATGCCTGTATGAAGGTGTCTATCTGGAGCAATGTATGTAAGTTCTCCTTACAGTCAACAGAGCTCTGGGTTTGATGCATTCATCTCACCAGAAGCACCTATGAACACCTGAATTACTCCGGGGTTTCTGCCTGGTCTCCAGTGACCATTCCAGGAGAACCATACATGTCCTCTGTGTCACACTCACTTGCCCTGTGCAGATGTCTCAGACACTCTGGGGCACTTCAAAGAGCACTCGCTGTTTATATTTAGGCAACTGAACAAGTGCATCACCGATATGGTCAGTAAAGCCTAGAGCTATGTAGATCACCCTGGAGTAAATGTCTGAGGTCAGTAAGTTTAATAGCTACCTGGAGCTGCACTGACAATCACATGTAACAGAACAGAATATTTTCAGCTGGGAGGGACCTACAACAATCATTTAGTCCAACTGTCCAACCACTTCAGGGCTGACCAAAAGTTAAACCATGTTGTTAATGGCATTGTCCAAACACCTCTTAAAAACTGACAGGCTTGGGGCATCAACCACCTCTCTAGGAAGCCTGTTCCAGTGTTTGACCACTCTCTCAGTAATGTTTCGTCATGTCCAGTCTATATGTGCTGTGATGCAGCTTTGAACCATTCCCATGTAACCCACCACTGGACCCCAGTGAGAAGAGCTCAGCACCTCCCTCTCCGCTTCCCCTCCTCAGGAAACCGTGGAGAGGAATGAGGTTGCCCCTCAGCTTCCTTTTCTCCAAACTACACAAGAAAGCACATGTAATCACCCAGATAAGGTACCTCAGGCTACAGCTGACCCTCACCCCAGGACGCCATTCAGGTTAACAACTGTGGCAGTTACACCTGGAGAAAGCACGTTCAGTGTCCTCTGCCTCACCACACCGTTCCCCACTCCCTGGCCCACGTTCAGCGTGATGAAGACACCAAGCTTCAGTGTGGGGCACCTGGGGCGACTCGCAGAATCACAGAATGTTAGGGATTGGAAGGGACCTTGAAAGATCATCCAGTCCAATCCCCCTGCCAGAGCAGGAACACCCAGATGAGGTTACACAAGAAGGTGTCCAGGCGGGTTTTGAATGTGTCCAGAGAAGGAGACTCCACAACCTGCCTGGGCAGCCTGTTCCAGTGCTCTGGCACTCTTGCTGAGAAGAAGTTTCTCCTCATATTTGTGGAACCTCCTGTGTTCCAGTTTGTACCCATTGCCGCTTGTCCTATCACTGGTTGTCACCGAGAAGAGCCTGGCTCCATCCTCCTGACACCCACCCTTTACATGTTTATAGACATTAATGAGGTCACCCCTCAGCCTCCTCTTCTCCAAGCTAAAGAGACCCAGCTCCCTCAGCCTTTCCTCATAAGGGAGATGCTCCACTCCCTTCATCATCTTCGTGGCCCTGCACTGGACTCTCTTCAGCAGTTCCCTGTCCTTCTTGAACTGACTCCACCGCTCGGACCGTGCCACCCCGAGGCAGCGCCTTCCCGAGCCGTCCTCAGGGGGGGAACCAGTCGCGCCCCAGCTCCCCGTGCCCCCAGCAACACGCACCGCACAGCCGGGCCTGCCCGGGGCTCGCCCACCCCGCAAAGCGGGGCCGGGGGCCGCGTTCCCGGAGCCGCGGCCCGAGAGTGCTCCCGAGACGGTGTTTCATTTTCTCCTGTGCGGAAACGGCCGGGCCTGCTCCTTCAGCCACCCGCTCCTTCCGCGGCGGCGGAGCACTGCCAAACCCTCTCGCTGCCGCAGGGCAACAGGAGCCGGCCGGGCCGCCCCGGGCTCACAGCGGCCTCCAACGGCCGCCCCGCCCCGCCCCAACGGCCCCCGCAGCGCGGGCCCTCCCCGCGCGAGCCCCTCCGGTGTAGCAGCGCCCCCTGCCGGTTGGGGGGGCGCTGTGGGAGCCGCGTAACGGACCCGCGGCTGGGGGGGCGGGGGGAGGTGAGCGCCGCGCGCCGCCGGCCTCCGCCACAGCAGCCACACGTGACTCGCGCCGCGCGCTGCCAGCCACCCCCCCCACGCCCCCCCCGCGACGAGGTTCCCCGCGAGCAGGCAGCGGGGGGGCGGGGCGGGGGCGGGGCTGCGCGCAGCGCCGGCGCTTCCGGTTGGGCGGCGGGCGGGCCCGGGGGAGCGGTTAAGCGGCCGCTATTCGGCAGCGCGTCTGCCCCCTGAGCCCCCTCCCCCTTCCCCCTCCCTATCCCCTCCTCGCCCTCCCCCGCCTGCCCGCCCCTCGCACGGCCCGAGCCCGCCAGCGCTGCCGGCCCGGCCTGCTGCCGTCACCGCCGTTGGCGGGGGCGCGCCCGGCCCCTCCCCCCGCCCGGCGCGCCGCCGCCGCCCTGGAGGTGCCTCAACGGTGAGTGCGGGCGGGGGGTTCCCTCCCGCCTCCCCCGCTCCCGCCGCCGGCGCACGCACACAGCGGCCGGTCGGGGCCCAGCCCGCTCCCCTCCCCCTGGGCACCGGGCCTGGGCCTTCCCCTTGTCCAGCCCCCGCCGCGGCGTCGCGCCCGGGGAGCGGGCGGCCGCTGGTGGAGGGAAGCGGGAGGGGGGATCGTCGCACCGGCGGGTGCCCGTTGCTGCCGGCGTGGGGAACAAAACCGGCGGCGCGTAAGTGGCGGCGCCGCGGCTGAGGAGGGCGAGCGGGAGAGAGAGAGAGAGAGAGAGAGAGAGAGAGAGAGGGGAGGCGGCGGGGAGAGCGCCCGGCGGTGCGGGAATGAATGGGCGGGCGGCGTGGCCCCGGGCCCCGGGCGGGGAGCGGCCGCGGGGGGCGGGCAGGGCCGAAGCTGCTGCCCTGGGAGAGCCTGGTCACCAGGTATCGCCCCCCCTGAAAGTTAAAGCAATGGCCGGCAGAGCCAGGAGCAGGTGGAGCACGCTGTGAGTTCTGCTTTCCTGGTAGCGAAATGCTGCGGGACGCCTCGGGAAAAGGGAGTTTTGCACGGGATGTGTCCCCGACGGGGCTGTCCTGTTCACTCGTGGCAGGAGTTGCCCGTGAGATCAATGAGGCAGATGCAGACCAAAGGCTCCAAGCAAGTCACTGGGTTGCATCTTTACATCGTTAGCGATGGAGAAAGCCAGTCAGCTATTAGTGGTGTTTTAGAGCTGACTTCTTGAACTGAAGAAGGCTCCTCTGCATTAACTGCGCTTTCTGGAGCTCTGGAAGCGCTGAGAGAGTAGTTGCCTGTAGTAGCTGGTGCAGATCTTACGAGGATTTGGTGCTTGGTTGTGCAGAGGAGAGCTTCATTAGTTGATAACAACTCAGCACTGTCAGAAGTAAGAGAGGTAACTGGAAGCTGGACTTCTACTGTTTATAAGTAAGGAATATAGAGACTTTAGATTTCATTTTGCCCTTCCGTAAACTCCCCTTGTACCTCATTTGCTTTCGGAATTATGTAAATGTAATTCTTAGCCTGTTGTCACCAAGATTCGCAACCTTTATTCACAGTGCCCGATTAGATTGTGTGCTCTGCTGGGTCCAGTGGCACTTTGTTAGCTCAGGTTCAGCACTGCAGAAATAAGGTTTCTGGGGCCGTTTTTTGGAAGCTATTTATGTGCTATTGTCAACTTGGAGTTAGAAAGCCCTATCAGAAGTACATGGCATTAATTTTTCCAACCCTGAATCTGTCATAGATAATGTTGATATGACTTTGCAGTTTATAGTATTGTTGGATCTTGTATTAAGAACTAATGTTGCTGTGTAAACTTGTTTTTCTCTTAGCAAAGGTGGAAATCTTGCAAGATAGCAGTTCTGTCCCCTTCTTGTTTCTTAAGTCATCTGTATATGCATCAGGTATTGTCAGTTTGCAACTTTGCTCTGACTTGAACCTTTCCTGGAGACATGGGACCGCATGATACAGCCGATTCCTGCCAGAACCTGGTGTCTCGCATGTTCTCACAGCGTCTCTCTGCTTCAGTGGCTGGTCAGGTTGGGGTGTTTGCGCCTTTTTTAGGTGCGTAATTTTAAAGACATGGTTCAGTGATTGTTGCTGGGGCAACTTAGCTTCAACAGGTGGGCCAGTCGCTGGGAGTTTGGTTGTGAGGACAGAGTCAGATTCCTGTGGATGCTGCTGGGTTATCAGGAGCGTAGTGCTGCTTGTCTTGCTCACGCTGTGTTGGAAGCGGCCCCCTTACCTGCTGTTTGCGTTTTGGAGTGTCTGCTCTGCTGCACTGTGGGGATGTTTGTGTGCAGCTTCCTCTGGGAGCTAAACTTCTGTTTCTTTTGTCAGTCACAACACAGGGATGTAGCTTCAAGAGAAGCATCATATTGCCACCAGACTGCCACTTACTTTTTGGCACTGCAAGAACATGTCATTTTTCCTGTTGCTTAAAGACAGCAACAGTCTGAAAGACAGCAATAGTCTGCATCTGCTCCTGCTAGTAGAGGCAATGATGCAGCTGTATCCAGCTTGCTTGTACTGGTAACAAACTTTACCATCGACTCTCTTCATTGATAGAGGATATGGCTGAACTGTTTGCCTGCAAGAGAATCCAAGGCTAATGAAAATGAACAGCTGTGCTGTGAGTGATATAGGGAATCCAGTGTGGTTATAGGGAATCCAGTGTGGTTATAGGGAATCTGAGAAAATGGAGGACATTCTTTCTGAGGGCTTTCCCACCTGTGCTGGCGTCATTGATGTGTGTTCCATGTCCTCAGTATCTGCTCATGTCTCACCAAGCTTGGTTCCTTGTCGAGAGGAAAAGATACATAGATCTTTCTGCCAATGAGAACCAGGACAGTCTGATTTTGAAGAACGGTATGACAGACTACTTGTTTCTGTGTTCTGAAGTTCTACATGTGATATTAAATGCAACCTGTAATTTTCTGTGCTCACAAGCAGTCTAGATCTTTAGCTTTGAGCCTGTTGTTGCTTCCCTGTGGCACTGCCTCATGACAGTCATAGCTTATCCTCTGGAGAGGGAAAGTGCAGGAATATATTAAATCTTGCAACACTTTATTAAAAATAACCTGAAATTCTACATTAACACATTCTATATTAGTAGATAGGTAGCTATGAAATTGGAATGGAGTTGAGAAGTGGAGACATGTTGTTAGCTGCCAGAGTCAGTATTGCGCCATCACCTGGCTGATTCTTTCTTACACACAGGATCTCCTGCATGTTTCTTTTCTGCCACTGGGAGGTTTTTGAGAGGCTGTAGGAAGTATGGCTTAATCTTCAGTGGGATCCTTAGGGATGGTGGGGTGCTCAGTCTAGGAACTGGCTCTGAAGTGACCATACATATGGCTTGGGAGGATACCAGGAGGTCTGTCTGCTCAGTGCATTAGCTTAGCCCAGTTCTATTGCTCAGTCTAACATGAGCTCAACAGAGATTGCTGATGCTATTTGACTGCACTTTATGGTTACCCTACAATGTACGTAGCCGACTTGAGAATTTGCCATTATCTCATTGCCTCTGACTTCTTGGGTATGTTTTCTTTCTACCAAATCATATCTTTGGCCTCTCAGATGCTGAGAACTAAGGAAGAAAAGTGGTGATAGTTCTTCTCGCAGATAGATATGGGTCTGCTTTAACCAATCCCTTTCTTCTGCTGTTTTTCTGTTCTTCCTGTGGTAGGGGAGATTATGGCCAGAACTGCAGGGTAGGGGACAGGAACTAGTGTAAGGATCTTCAGCATCTTTGTGGAGAGAAGGGAGAGCCAGTGGTAGGAACCTCTGTATGTAGGTTCTAGACATGCATGAAAGAAGGGGGTTGGGGAGAGGTGGCTGATGGAGCAGCAGTAGAGGCCGGTGTTCCCACTGCTGAGATGTCTGGGTCTCTTCAAGCAGCTTTTAACCTGAGTGGTGGCTATTGATCTGTGCCACTTCAGGTCAGCGAAAACCTTTAGTCAAGCTGGGAGCTGAGTTGGTGCTGATGCTGTTACTGTGCTTGATACCTGTGGATATAGTGAGCTTGTAGACAGAAGCACTTACCTGTTCAGATTCAGTGGAAATCTTCATGCCTCAGGAAAACTTTGATTGAGTTGTGGCTGCCTTAAGCTGAAGTTTAATATTGCAAACTCCAGAATCTTGGTACTGCATCTCGAAGTGGAGACAGGATGCAGCTACAGGACAAGCATAAATACTGGGCTTCGGGCTTCTGCTTCAATTGTAATGTGTTCTAATTATAGATAATTAGTTCTGTTTGGCTGTATCTGAATTTGTTTTCTCAGTGTTGCAGCCATGAAAAGTGAGAAAAGTAGGAGGGAATAGTGGTTAAGGAATGTGGTGTACTTCGTGGTCCGAAATGTGGCATGCAGCACGGCCTCGGCGACAGCCACAGTGGTGTGGCGCATCCTGTAACGGTGAGTTTGAGTAGGGGCAATGCTGAAGTGTCCTTGTTACAGCGTGCAACACTGCAGAGCAGTTATCTGTACTTGGATGGGTGGCAGCTTGGTTGTCTCTCTTTGGAGTCTTCAAGTAGACTTGAGAGATAGTCTAGTGGCCATCTCTCTTCTGCTGTCTTTCATGGGGGACCTGTCTCTCATGACAACTTGATCCTCATCCTGAAATTCATACTTTTCAAGGGGCTCCAGATGACTAGAATGATACTTGGATTTAGTAGTCAGTCAAGTTCTCTGCAGTTCATGTGGGGCACCCTGCCACATTGATGGGACCAGTTATTTTCTGTTCCATTTTTATGGGTTTGAGTTGGAGCAGTGCAGAGCTAGGTCCCTTTGATGTCTGTAATAAAGCATTTATGCAGAGGGAGCCTGGTCCATCTTTTTCAGTGTTGCCAAAAAGCTGCTGCTGAGCACAGATCCCATCACAGTTCGTGCAGGTCCAAAGCCACAGCGACCTGGTGACTAAACACATGGTTTCTAGCCTAGCTGGCTCTGCTGGCATGGGACTGTGTAGAAAACAGTGACATGCTCTTCCTCAGACTTTCACCCAACTAGGCAAGGCAGGATCCAGCACAAAACAAGTTCTGATGCAGGAGCTGATGGCAAAGAGACATGTGAAGCAGGCAGTTGTCTGTGTGATAAACCTGAGTACAGTGAAGCGCGGTAATCAAAGCTATGTAGAGACAGTGGCATTTGAGCTCAAAGAGAGAAGAGATCAGGAGGGATTGACAGGAAAATCTTATAGACTAGTTATTCACATATGTGCTAAGTGAACCGGCAACATTTCAGAGTTTACTCCTTCAGAATTTAAACTGACAGCGTGAGATAATAGTGGCTTAGCACTGTTCAAGTTTGTTACTGGTCTCACAGTAACTGTTCTAAAACTAGATTTACTATTCTATGGAGTCGTTGACCAAGGTGCTGCAATACCAAGGAGTTGTCTTGTTCAGTAGTATCACTCCATTAAGTAAAGATTTCAACAGAAAAGGCAGTTTCTTCAGTGACTGCCAGCTACAGTGTGTTAAACTTGCAAAATTAAAAATGGTGAGTGATGGCAGTGCGAGAGAAAGTACCAGCAACTCTTTAATGTTATTTCTTATGCCAAAGGCTTGAATGTCATCCTTTGGATGTCTGGAAATGAAAATGAGGAATTGCCTGTAACTTCTCCAGTTCCAGAATAACCTCATCAAAAACGCTTAGCAGAAACTTGGACAATTTGTGGAAGGAAGCCAGGGACCTTTTCTCACTGTTACATTTGGAAAGAAAATGGAAATTTCTATCATAAAGTAAGAATGGACTGAATAAAAGGGGAGGATGGGAGGTGGGGTGAAGTAGAGAGGAGTGAATAACAGAAGACTCCAGAAAAAGAAACAGGTGACATGAAAAAGGAAATTATGAAGAGGGTAGAAGAGATTGTCTGGTAAACTTTGTTGTAAGCTATGAGAAATTCAGTCTGGAAAAGTCTTTTTAGGTTTTCTAGGTAAAAGAAAATGAACAATTCAGGATAACCACCAGTTTTGGAAATGACAAATTCCCTTTCAGTTCTGAAAATGTGATTAATGGAGTATGTCTTTATTGTCCTAATTATGTTCTGCTGTGATTTGGTAAAAAACCCATACTCTTTAGCTCCTATGATCAGTTCAGAATTTTTTGCTTTCAAATTGAAATCTTCCTTTCCTCCCATTGGCCCAAATCCCCCAACCAAAAAATAAACCCAAATTCATAGACTTGCCGGTCTTTTGGAGTGTAAAAACATGACTGACTTGGGGGTTTTTTTAATTGACAAGTTGTTTGGTATTGCAGAGATACAGACCAGTGAGCACTGCTGTGATTTTTCTGGTTTGTTTTGATCTTTTACAGGAATATAAAGTTTGTTTTAAGATTTTGGGGAGTGTTTTGTGTTCTACACTGAAGGTACTGTGGACCACATTTTGGGCCATCTTTCGTATGACTGGGAAACTACAGCTTCTACCCCAGGTGTTTTTCTGCTTCAGTATTTGCAGAGCAGCGGAGTTCTCATGTGTAGCTGGCCTGCGGTCGGATGCTGTTCATTCGCCTCGTAGTTGTAAAGCAGGATCTGTCTTAAATTTCTGTCTGTGGTCCTGCTGTGCTTCCCAACTGGAAATCTACCTATTCCTTAGGTGACTTAATGTGAAGTCCGGGTGTATAGTGCATGCAGAGTTGTTCTGTGAGCAAATGAGCTGGTGAACCTTTATTTCTTAGGGATTTGTGCCCTGTGTTCCCCAGCCAATCCCCCTTTCCTTTATTTTTTTTCTTCTGTGTCCATGTCATCCTTTAGCAGTACCGCTAATATACTTTCATTCTGTCCCTGCTTTGAGCTCAAAACAGCTCACTGCTCTAGTATTCCTAATTCCTTCTTTTTCCGTAATTACAAGCTGAATCAGACACTGCTTGTCCTTTAGGTTGTAAGACTATTTGCATACTGACCACTCATGTACTGATTACAGGCTAAACAGATCTAGTAACTGTTAAGTGAAATATTCAGCTTTAGCCTCAGTGGAGATATTTCTTTCATTTTCTACACAGTTCTTGATTTTCATTAAACTCATAGAATTTTGAAATGAAAGTGGATTGCTTTGTACAATTTGGTTGGCATTGACTGTAGGGCAATGTGTTTGTGTAGGCCTCATTTCCATAAGAAACCAGGCTAAAAATACTTTAGGAATAAATTAAGAAAACTTGGTTTGGGTGCATATTTTATAGATTAGTTGTGAGTCTATGTTTAGATGGGAAAATTAATCTTAAAATGGCACCAAAACTTTGTATGTTGTGAAAGAGTGTGTCTTACAAGACCCCCAAAATTAGGTTGATATCTTAGCATGATAATCATGTAACATCTGTTTAATTTGAACCTACAAGAAAAAAGCCTGTGCATTTCACATGAATGTCCAAATGTTCCTTTTCACAATAGAGATACCTCCACATTTACGTAAAAATGACTTACAGAATGTGGTTAGACTTGGCTTTCTGCTTATTGTAGTAGCTAATCTGGGTAAATTCTGTCGGAAATAGTGGAATCTAGCCAAATCATTAAAAATTATTTGCATTTCAGATGCTGCATTTCTTTTTTGTGTGTGTTTTTTTTAAGGTCTTGCAAAAACAATAATTTTGAGATTTCCATCTTTCCCTTTGGTGTGAGGCAAACAATGTTTTGAATACAGAGGGCTGTCAACTGTACCAACTGGAAAAAAGAAGTCAGTGCTGTTGTTTTTAAACAGTATTTTTGTTGTTATTAGAGCAGCGGATGAAATAATGGAATGGGAAAAATTCTTTTCAAAATGGATAAAATCTTTATGAGCAGCAGCTTTTGTTTTTCATGTGATTAGTGAAAACACTGTTTAGTGGATGAAAACAGAGCCTAGGCTTTAGGCTGCTGTTTTCTTCTTGAATTTTTTTTGTCTTGGTCAAAACCACCTAATTGGTTTTGAAATTTTATGCTGAAGATGCACTTTTGAAATGGTTTTATCTCAGTGGCACTGTTTCAAAGTATAATACTTTTTGTCTTCGGTTTACATGTGGAATGTAAATAAAACCACTTCAAATCTGGGAAGAAAGGACAACTGAGAAAGCAAGTCACGTTTATCAAATGAAACATTAACTTAGCTCTTCATCACCTGGGTTCTTTTTTATAATTTGCTTGCAGATTTTTTTTTTTTACACAGCTTAGGCAGGTCTATTGTTAAATATAAGCTTTGTTTTTCAAGTTCTACTGATGTAAAGTGATTTGCAGAAGTTGGAGAGATATCCATGTTTTGATTTCTTTATGAAGTAGTTAGTACCTATGCAGATTATATGCTTTCTAAAATTGAGGGGAAAAAAAGCACATGTGGTTATTTGGGAATAACAAAGAGTTGAAATTAGCGTTGACAACTAACTGTACAGATTTTTTTTTTCCTTTATTGCAGGAACTGAAGTTTCCTCTTCAAAAGGTGCAGTGCTGTGAAAACTGTTACTGACCATAGAAAAATGGACATGTTGCAGATACTACGTAAAACCACGGAGCGCTTAGAGTGTGATCACTGCAACTTCAGAGGAACAGACTATGAAAACATACAAATTCATATGGGTACCATACACCCAGAGTATTGTGATGAAATGGATGCTGCTGGTTTGGGTAAACTTATATTTTATCAAAAAAGTGCAAAACTGTTTCACTGCCACAAGTGTTTCTTTACCAGCAAGATGTATTGCAACGTGTATTATCACATCACAGCACAACATGCAGCACCTGAGAAGTGGAATGGGGAGCAGAAAGAACAGGTAGAAGGAGATTCAGATTCCTCCAAAAAAAGTGTCACATCAGAGCCACAGAAACCTACCCTTTCCCCCGAGTCACGCAAAACTGCCCTTTCTCCTGAACTCCCCAAATCGGAACCTGTTGTTTCCCCCAAGCTTCAGAAATCATCAGTGTCCCCAGAGCCCCAGAAGTTGTCTCGGGCAGCTTCCTCAGAGCCGGAGAAGTCAGCCCAGGCCATGTCCCCAGATCCAGAAAAGTCAGCCCAGGCCACATCTCCAGATCCAGAGAAATTAGCCTCAGCCATATCCTCAGACTCAGAGAAGCCGTCTCCTGCTGTGTCTCCCGATCCACAGAAGCCGTCTCCTGCTGTGTCCCCTGACCCACAGAAGCCATCTCCTGCTGTGTCCCCTGACCCACAGAAGCCAGGCCCGGCTGTGTCCCCAGAGCCCCGTCGCCATTCCCCAGCTGTGTCCCCAGAACCCCGTCGCCATTCCCCGGCAATGTCTCCAGAGCCCCGTCGCCATTCCCCCGCTGTATCACCGGAGCCCCGTCGCCACTCTCCTGCTGTGTCTCCGGAGGCCCGCAGATACTCCCCAGCTGTGTCACCAGAACCAAAGAAACCTACCCCAGCAGGATCCCCTGAACCACGAAGGTATGCCCCAGCTGGCTCTCCTGAGCCCCGGAGACATCCTTCTCAAATGCGTAGGCCTTCTTCTGCTTCTTCTCCTGAAAGCCGTAGGCCAGCTCCTGCAGTTTCGCCGGAGTCATGGAGACCTGGTCCGACTGTTTCCCCCGAGCCCTGGAGATCTGCACCTCACGAGGTGCAGAAGTCTTCCACGGTTTCTCCCTGGGCTCCAAAGCCTGCCGTGTCGGTGTCCGTAGAATCCCGGAGGTCTGCCGCTGAGTCCCGAAGGTCTGGCCCTGTTGGGTCACCAGAACCTAGGAGGCTTGTTTCTGACTCGTGGAAATCTACGTCCTTTTCTGAATCCCAGAAGTCTACTCTTGTTTCTTCTGAGCCCTGGAAACCCATCTCATCTGTTTACCCTGAAGGCTGGAAACCCGTTCTGTCCCCTGACACGTGGAAGCATTCTCCCCCTGTTTCTCCTGAACTTCGAAAGTCTAGTCACACTGTTTCCTCTGACTCTTGGAAGCCTGCTTTCTTTCCTGAGGTCCGTAAGCCTGGTGCTTCGGTATCTCCTGAATCCTGGAAACTTTCTGAGTCCCGGAAATCAATGTATTTTTCTGAAACCCAGAAATCCACCTCCGCTGCTTCATCTGAGGTTCAGAAACGGGCTCATTTCCCTGAACCTCGGAGAAGAGCCCTGTTCCCAGAGTCTCGTAAATCTAATCCTGCTGTTTCTACTGATGTCCAGAAACGTGGTGTCTTTTCTGAGCCTCAGAATCAGGTGTCTACTTCTGCTGTCTCTATTGAAGGCCAGAAACATGCCCTCTGTGCTGAAGCCCAGAAATCAGCTCGTGTTTCTCCCGAAGCCCAGAAGCATGGCCTGTTTCCTGAAGCCCAGAAACTTGCTCCCATTTCCCCTGAAGTTCAGGAGCATGCTTCCTTTCCAGAGTCTCAGAAATCTGCTTCTCCTGAAATTCAGAAACATGGCCTCTTTACTGAGTCCCAGAAACCTGCTCCTTCCGTTTCTCCTGAAACCCCTAAACAAGCTCTTTTTACTGACTCCCAGAAATCTGTTTCCCCTGATGTTCAGAAGCATGCTGTATTTTCTGAGATGCAGAAGCCTGCTGCTGCTTTATCCTCTGATGTCCAGAGACATGCTGAAACTACTGTACCTTCTGAAATCCAGAAGAACATCCTGTTTTCTGAGCCTCACAAGTCTGCTCCAGGTTTTTCCTCCGAGCCCCAGACACCTAGTGAGTCTGGTGAGAGTGACTTTCTTTCTCACAGTTTAGATGATCAGAAACCACTGGATGATTTATTCTCACATGATGAACAATCAATATTAGCCAAAGAATCACCAGAAGACTTGTTATATTCATGCCCAAAAAAGAAGCCCAAGAAGGAAAACCAGGAGAACTCAGATTCTGAACTAAATAGCAGTGAGTGTGGAAAAACAGAGATGGACTCAATGGAGATAAAGGAGCAAGAATCCAACAGTGACCAAGAGCAGTATGATATGGAGTCATCTGATTACGGCAAAGAGGGCAAAATAGATGCAGCTGCTCCCATGCAGCCACAGTGCGTGCTGCAGTTTACTGAAGAGAAAGAGGCTTTCATCTCTGAGGAAGAAATAGCAAAATACATGAAACGTGGCAAGGGAAAGTATTACTGCAAAATTTGTTGCTGTCGTGCAATGAAAAAAGGTGCTGTCTTGCACCACTTAGTTAATAAGCATAATGTTCAAAGCCCCTACAAATGTAAAATATGTGGCAAAGCTTTTCTCTTGGAGTCTCTTCTTAAAAACCATGTTGCTGCTCATGGTCAAAGTTTGTTGAAGTGTCCACGTTGTAATTTTGAATCAAATTTTCCCCGAGGCTTTAAGAAACATTTAACCCATTGCCAAAGCCGTCACAGTGATGATACACATAAAAAACACTTGGACAGCCTTGAACCACTTGAAGAACAAATTTAATCTTTTTTTCGCTGTACTAGGAAAGCTGGATTTACAGAAGTGTTCAAAAGTGTTGCTGTATGTTAACCGAGTAGTTTAGCTGATCTGACAAGTCAGAAGATGCATGGTTTATTGTACTATGTTTAACTTGTCTTATAGCTGTGTTACAGAGATTATTTACTTTCAGGAGTAATTTTAAATACGTGTTCATGTCTTTGTATTACCCATTAGTAGAGTCATATTTTATTTTTCAGATGTACTATGTTTTTGAAACCAAAATGGATACAAATTAGTTTTGTAAAGATTTGTAAAACATACCGGCAATTAAGGACTGGACTGACATGCAATCCATATATTCCCGTGAAGACTGAACTTGTTTTTTCACATTTGTTAAATGTTGTATTTTTCAAAATGTTTTTATCAAATTCTCAAAATCAAAATTCTCACCAAATGGAACATAAATGAGCCAAGCAGGAGAAACCACCAATCCTTCTAGAATAATTCTGCCCTGAGGTTGTAATTGAGTGTATAGTCATTGTTGGAGATTTATCGCACTCAATTCTCTGACTTACTTGTCTCAGACTTAGAAGCATCAAGGTACTTATTTTGTGATTTCGTATTTGGGCCATGTTTTAAGCATGTACTAATATACATTAAATTGATGGATTAATGTTGGACTATGTATAGCTCAACACTTTCTCTTGATGATTCAGATGTTTGTAACTTCAGAAAACCCCTAAATTTCTTGTATTTGGTGAAATGCTTTGTTTTAATGTTTTAACAATAAAAAGAAACCCAACCTGGCATTGGCCACTTTTCTTTTTTTTTTTCCCACATCAAGAACAAAACCTTTCATGTTCAACATACTGTCTTTTAAGGGTCTTTTGCAACAGGAGATGCAAAATTATCCTGGAGTTCTGCCCTGAATACTTCAACTTTCCAGTCATCAGCCTGTGAAAACAAGGTTAGTCTAGATTTCCTGCCTGCTTCGGAAGAACACATCAGATGTAAATGTGGGAAAAGATGGAAATAAGGAATTTGTGCACTGTTATTTAGCATGCCTGCTTTTGTGCTATTTGCATCTTAACTGTTAAAACCCATAAGTACTTTATAATTCAGCAGGATACAGTTAAGTGTAGGTTGCACAAGGAAAGTTTGACTCTCCTCAGGCTAAATTATGCCTAGACTTAAGCTGCTGTAAATATATTGTCTTAGAATATGAAGGTGATAGTGTTAAATAAATAATAAATGTAAGCTCCTACCGAAGAGCTTCAGATTGATTTGATGGAAGCCTGCACCTGATATCTTTTGTGTTTCAAGGAGATTTCTGGAAGGAAGGGAAAAAGCATTTAAAATGTACACGTGGTGACTTTTCAGTGCTCCCTATTCAGAGCAAGGTTTCTTGCAGGGTTCTCTCTCACAGAGCCAAAGCCCCTCTATGCCCGAGTCCAGTGCCTTCATTTCCTTTAAAGTGGTCCATACTACAGTGCTAGAATTACTATTTTTTTCTTTTTTTTTGTTTTTTCCTCTAGGAGTGACTATATATAAATCCAAAAGAGAGCACTTGACTATTAAGGCTCTGCTAGCCTACCTACTTTGTATAAAAGCTGCTTTTCTCTGCTATAATTTCTTCACTCTTGGCACAGTGATTTGGTTAAAAAGATGCCTTACACTATTTGAATCAAAGGAAGAAATCAGGGAAGGATTTGTTTGAATGGGAAGTGGTGTCACCTTTACAGTTCGGTGTCTCACTGCTGATGGATATTTCTCACTCTGGACCAGCTAACTTGCTTGATTTCTGGGAATCCATCCTCATCATCAAGGCCGGATGCTGTTTCTCTACATATTTCTTTTGCTATCTGACTCCTTGATTCTTTATTCTTGATGTACAGCTGCCAAAATGTACTTTGGAACTCTTGGAGAAGAACTTTGCAAGTCCCCAATGATGTTGGGGCACTGAGTTTCTTTGAATCCAGGTATGATGGGCACTTTCCAGGTTCTCTTGGTACAGAAGTTTGTCAAACCTTGTGGAAACTGAAGGACGTAACTGTGTGTATTTTTTTTTTTTTTTTGTCCAGACTAAGTATTCTTTCACCATTCCCTTCCACAATGCTGATTTGAGATCTTTAAGATGTGTAGGAGGATCTGCTGGAATCTGAACTGATTTAACTGATTTGTCTGAGGACATGAAGGACACCAAGTGACAGATCAGACTGTGGATTTATTCTTTCCCTTTCAGAGGGCTGAGTACAGATCCTGAGGGGAAGGGCGACTACTTCTCAACCTCTGAGTACAAACAGTGGTCATTCTTTTTTGACATGAGAAAGAAATGTGCACGTGAAGCATTTCAAGTTTTACCAGTGAAAGAATTTGCTTGAAATGTGCCTAATGCTATAATGTAGTCCTTGGATACTCCCTAAAATAAGTTCAGTTGAAATTATTGCTAATTTGCTTTCACGTGTATGAATATGAAGGAAATACAGAGGTTCTGCAATTTCCAGAAACTTTTATCAAAGCCCTCAGTGCTGGGTGCTGCCATCTCACTCTTTCCCGTTCTTGAGCACAGGGACCCTCTGGGGTCGGTCCTGTGTGGTTCTGACTTCAGGTTTCCTTCGGAGATGGTTTGGTTGGGAAACAGCAGGGTCAGGTCAGGAGAGAGGGACAGAGAAAGTTACTGGACAGGTATTGCAGAAAACTGCAGTTCCTCCCCTGTCTGAGCTCTGTGGGCTGTTCCTGCCCGAGAAAAATGTAATTACACACCCTGAATGTAAAGAAGACAGCTTTACCCCTTTTTCATTTTATTTTTTCTTTCTTTCTTTCCCCAGAAGGCTGTTTATAGCCTAAGTTGAGAAAAGTGGTAGAAAAAATATTTCCAAACACAGTGTTCCCGTCTGTATCCATGTGTGCAATACAAACTTACCTTCATACTTTTTATTGCACAAAAATGGTTAATCTTTGTATGGGCTGTCCAGTCATGTTTTGAAAGTGCATTTTCAAAAGCAATCAGTCAAATCAAAAGTAGTCTTCTGTAGGGAACTGGGATGGACTTTTCCACAAAGGCCGTTTCTGTTACAGATTACAACTTCTTCTCCTATGATGTTTGGGCAGCGATTCTTGCAAGAATTATTAATGTCAGCAATAAATATCTTTTCATCTTTCATCATACGGAAGAGTATCAGAGTATCTGTCTGGGTGCATCAGTATGTTGCCTAAGCTCTAGATCAAAGAAACCATGTACAATGTAACCACAGGAACGTGAACATTTATCTAATGTTAATGGTACTGCTTGTTCAAGTATTAATGACCCAACGAATTGTGGAAAAAATGTTGTTTAGCAAACCTGAAGACCATTTATGATTCAATACTGATGTTCTAAAAGAAGGGTTGTGTGTACTTCGTAGTCCCCTACTCTGAGAAAAAGGCTGTAAAAGAAGTATTAAATTGTTGTTCATTTAGTAGAAGGCAAATCGAAGTTATATCAGCGTATTTTTATTTTCAGACATACTTGACCAGGTATTTCTTCCGAGCTGTACAATCAAAATGTTAGGTCTAATTTTATTTACTTTTTTCTTTCTTTTCCTTCCCCCCTCCCCCCCCGCCAAGAAAGTGTTCGCATTTCCACTTCGTGAAGAACTGACTTCATCCTTTTGTGATCAGCTGTGGGCAATATAACTGCAGCCTTTCTCTGGAGGGTCCTGGCCTCTCCCTTTCCCCAGCACTGTGTTCTCACCGTTTTTCCCCCGTGCATTTTGCTGTCGCACAGAAACAGATTTTTTTGATTGTCTGTCACGGATGCTTATACTGACTCTGAAGTGCACACTCTTCCAAAGGCCCAAACCTCACCTGTGTGATTTCTGAAAGAACAGCTAGTCTGTAAAAAGTCTTTAATGTATTTTTTTTTTTTTTTTAAACAGAATAATTTAAAGTGCCTTGGTTATGCTTAAATGACGAATCTCTATGTGGTGCAGACTGGGTATTAACATCCAGAAGGGGCAGAAGAAGTCAAGTAGGCCTGGATGAAAGGTGGTAATTACATATTTCTTAGTGAGAGGGCATACAGCCCCCCATGTGTAGGCCATGTGGACCAAAATCTTCCTGTCTGAATGAGTCCTTCACCCCATGTCACCTCAGGTTCCATCCAAGACAATGACACTGAGTGGTCTGGGACTTGTGTCAGCTGAGCCTCGGGCCTCCCTGTTGAATTAAATGGTTTCTGCATCGTTGTGAGGCAAATCATTGTGCATTAGAATATTAAATGGTATTTCTTAAATATTTCACTTCACACATACGTTACTTCAGTGGGGGTTAAACCCAAGACTACAACTGTGCTATTTCACAGTTTTCCTCTTGTTTTTGGAAGGTGTTTTGCTCTGTACCCAGCCTGGTGTCCACTATCACTCTTCTTCTGCTTCTGAAACAGCAATTTGGTTTCAAAGTCAGTATTGGAAATAATTGACAATATGGAATACTGCCTTCTCCTAAAGAAAATAATCCTTGTGGGTAACTGCAGGTTGGGGTTGACACAAATAAAGCCTTCAACCAACTAAATGTTCCTGGTACGCACGTGAGACAAATATGCCTTGGATGGCAAACATTATGTGCGTGCAAATAAAATGTGGCTTTTACTAGTGGTGTTTGTTCAGATGTAAGAGATGATTTTGTTACAGCATATTCTCATGTCTGACTCCCTGGGGGTCTTGGAGCTCGAATAATTTTCAGAACTGGAAACCAATCAGACTTTACCCCATTTTGAGTGTGCTAATCACCGTGGTCTTAGCTGCAACTGCAGAAAAGCAAAGTGTTGGAAAAGATTAGTGTGAAAATGCACGCTCACGTGTTGCAAGCTTTGTGTACATTTTAATCTACACGAGAGGAATTTCAGCTTCTCTTTGAATTGTCATATACAGATTTTTATAATGACTTGTTTAGTTCAGTGTGGATGCCATTGATTTGAAATGATCCTATACTCTGACATTGCTGTTTGTGAATTACTATATTGTGCCATTCATTTTTTAGCCCCCTTATTAAACGATTATTTTAATTTGCTCTGGGTTCGGCAACGCATTTCTTGGGTAGGCAGTACCTCTGCTGCAGCTGCAAAGAAATTTGGCTGGGGGTTGAGTTCATCAGCCTGTTCCCAGAACCCCCGTCTGTGTGAGTTTGTGCCGGGAAGCCTGGCAGGGAGCAGGGACGGTGCCACCTCCTAGACGGGCATCCCTGCTAGAGCCGATGCTTTGCTCGTACGCTCACAAAAGGATTATGAAGCGCGGTCAGGCTCTCTGGGTGGTGCTGGGTCCCACGCAGGGACATGTGGTGGCGCAGCCTCCCGTGGGACGTGGGACATAGGATGTGGGGTGCGGGACGTGGGATGCGGGATGTAGCTGCTGCCTGCAGCCTGATACCTTCTGCATTTCTGCCACCCCATCGGGGCCATGGGGCCCTTTGCCTCTAGACTTGGCTCACTGCTCCTTTAAGCTCTTTTAAGAAGAACTGTAATATCTACCCAGATAAAAACGAAATGACAGATGGACGGGGAATGACAACAGTGTTGCGGTTTTGTGCACATGACAACTGTTCTGCCACTGAGATCTTGATTTTGTGCTGCACCAAGTGCTGTTTTATCTCGTTGTTCCTCGGTGTTCCCCTGAACCCGGTTTTGGTGAAGTTATCCATTAGAGGGAGCTACAGAGCAATTTATGAGTAGATCAGGCATCGTTTTAAATCATGTTAAATACACTTAGGAAATAATAATAATCGACGATAGGTGCAGAAATGGCTCTGGGGCTTTTTTCCGTATTAATGTGAATTAGTTTTGGTCTTACTTGGGCTGATTTCCTCCCCTCTATATCCAGAGTCCTCTGCTTTAAAGCACTTGTTTATTTTTTTTTGACATCACTCCCTGCTGTGCGGTTATCCCATTCCCATAGCACAGGCACTGTTTACAAGGATGTTTAAAATGTTCGTGTAATCTCCAAAAAATAATCACTCTTTTGTTGTCTAGGTCACTGCTTCTCTCATCTGTATAAGAAAAAACGCTGGGGGGATTGCAGAGGAGCCTGCCCTTCCCAGGGGGGTACTGGAGAGCTGGGCTGTAGTTGAAACCACCCAACGCCAGCCTGATGCAGGGACCCGTGCTGGGGATAAGCTCTAGAAGTGCAAAGAGGATTTAAGTACAGCCCACAGCTGCTGGTGGACACCGCAACAAGGCTTAAAATCACAGACCTGTGGGCTGCCAGAAGCAGCCACCAAAGACAGTCACTTCACTTGGAAGCAAATACTATTTTTGAGTAATGATCTCCTGCTGCAATATATACTGGCAAAATAAGTGTTTTGATGAAACAGATGGTAACCCTAATTAACTTTGGCATTTTCTCCCACAAACCAAATAGTTTGAGTTGAATTAGCAGGCCTTTTTTCTTTTTTTTTTTTTTTTAAACAAACCCACTTGCATCTAATCAGCAACAAGTTTATAACCAAACAATAAAATAGCCAGTTGTAAGAAATCTGGCTAGGACGCAGCCCAGGCCATCAGTGGCTCCGGCAGCTCCAGCACGAGCAGCTCGGCCAGAAGATGCGGGTCCGCAGCACCGAGCTGCCCTCCCACCCTGGGAACCCCCCCCGACGCTGGGATCCTGTCTGTTCCTTTACATTTGTTTACATTAAGTGTAAAGAATGCAGCTGCTGCATAATAACGTAAATTCTGCTGTGCAAGCCAGTGGCGGTGGTTTAGTTTTCTGTGTTATTTATCAGCAAAACTGGAATCTTCATTTCAGCTATTTGGATTTAAACATGCTGACATAAACCAGAGTAGATAAATTATTCCAATTCTGTTGTAAATGCATAGGTATTTGAATCCTTCCCCACTGCTTCAAAAACAAAATAAAGGCTCTGCCAGCGGTCCCGCCTAAAATCATTTATCACACTTATTTTCTCAGTTTATCTTGCATCAGGAGATCATTATTCAAAAGTAGCATTTGCTTCCAAGTGGTGTAACCATCTATGGTTACCATTTATAATAGAATTAAGATGTCCCTGCAGCTTTACCTTGGTTTCTTCAGTGGGAAGTTACATTCCAAAGGATTTCTCACTGACAAGTTCAGAAGATCAAATTATAAAAGGCTTCGGACTTCTTTCTCCTGATGTTTTGTGCAATGCCTTAGTGTGGATGTCTACTAGAGAGGTCTGAAAGTGTGGGAATTGAGGTTTTCTGGTTGGTTTTTACTGTAAATAAAGCAAAAAGGTCTCAGATTCCCATGCCAAGGCAGTACACTTGTGTTTCTCCCTACTTTCAACAACACTATAACCACGTCAAGGCCAAGCTGGTCATTTGGCTTGTCCCAGTGAGAAAAAACGCTGGAGCCAGCCCAGATGACAGCAAGTCAGTGTAAAATAACGAAGGACAGAAGTTTCAAGGCCTGTTTGTATTTTATACCTGTAAAAAGCTTTTTCACCAGCAAGTCAAGTAGAGCATGGCCTCACTCAAGGAAAATTCCTGAGGATTTCAGGGGGCAATTTGACTGCAGATGACCAGGCTGCAGCTGCGGGCAGTGTCTCAGGGCACAGTGGCTGTCTCGCTGCCCATCAATTGCCAAGAAAGTGCTGGCAGTGAGGGTCAGGGCAGGGAAGGCAGGCCGGTGGCAGCGCAGCCTCACAGGCAGATTCCCTATGGCAGTGCCAGCTTTGCCTGCATTTGTATTTTCATATTTCCTCCCTGGAGGCTGCCCCCTCTCTGCTCACACGTGGGACAGCTCGACCTGGTTCTAGATTTGGCTTCTCACACGCATCTTTACTGTCTCACTGGTTCCCTCCGATGCATTTCTGTGTGACCGTGCATCACTCAGCACCTTCCCTGTATGAGCTTTGGGTGAGAAACTGTGCTGGGGTCTTTGGCAAAAGCAGCGGGGGCAGCTGCAAATCTTGCATGAGCAGGAGCTGCGGGGAGAGCTGACAGTCCTGCTTTACCTCTCAGCTTCTGGCAGCCCACAGGTCTGTGATTTTAAGCCTTGTTGCGGTGTCCACCAGCAGCTGTGGGCTGTACTTAAATCCTCTTTGCACTTCTAGAGCTTATCCCCAGCACGGGTCCCTGCATCAGGCTGGCGTTGGGTGGTTTCAACTACAGCCCAGCTCTCCAGTACCCCCCCGGGAAGGGCAGGCTCCTCTGCAATCCCCCCAGCGTTTTTTCTTATACAGATGAGAGAAGCAGTGACCTAGACAACAAAAGAGTGATTATTTTTTGGAGATTACACGAACATTTTAAACATCTTTGTAAACAGTGCCTGTGCTATGGGAATGGGATAACCGCACAGCAGGGAGTGATGTCAAAAAAAAATAAACAAGTGCTTTAAAGCAGAGGACTCTGGATATAGAGGGGAGGAGATCAGCCCAAGTAAGACCAAAACTAATTCACATTAATACGGAAAAAAGCCCCAGAGCCATTTCTGCACCTATCGTCGATTATTATTATTTCCTAAGTGTATTTAACATGATTTAAAACGATGCCTGATCTACTCATAAATTGCTCTGTAGCTCCCTCTAATGGATAACTTCACCAAAACCGGGTTCAGGGGAACACCGAGGAACAACGAGATAAAACAGCACTTGGTGCAGCACAAAATCAAGATCTCAGTGGCAGAACAGTTGTCATGTGCACAAAACCGCAACACTGTTGTCATTCCCCGTCCATCTGTCATTTCGTTTTTATCTGGGTAGATATTACAGTTCTTCTTAAAAGAGCTTAAAGGAGCAGTGAGCCAAGTCTAGAGGCAAAGGGCCCCATGGCCCCGATGGGGTGGCAGAAATGCAGAAGGTATCAGGCTGCAGGCAGCAGCTACATCCCGCATCCCACGTCCCGCACCCCACATCCTATGTCCCACGTCCCACGGGAGGCTGCGCCACCACATGTCCCTGCATGGGACCCAGCACCACCCAGAGAGCCTGACCGCGCTTCATAATCCTTTTGTGAGCGTACGAGCAAAGCATCGGCTCTAGCAGGGATGCCCGTCTAGGAGGTGGCACCGTCCCTGCTCCCTGCCAGGCTTCCCGGCACAAACTCACACAGACGGGGGTTCTGGGAACAGGCTGATGAACTCAACCCCCAGCCAAATTTCTTTGCAGCTGCAGCAGAGGTACTGCCTACCCAAGAAATGCGTTGCCGAACCCAGAGCAAATTAAAATAATCGTTTAATAAGGAAGCTAAAAAATGAATGGCACAATATAGTAATTCACAAACAGCAATGTCAGAGTATAGGATCATTTCAAATCAATGGCATCCACACTGAGCTAAACAAGTCATTATAAAAATCTGTATATGACAATTCAAAGAGAAGCTGGAATTCCTCTCGTGTAGATTAAAATGTACACAAAGCTTGCAACACGTGAGCGTGCATTTTCACACTAATCTTTTCCAACACTTTGCTTTTCTGCAGTTGCAGCTAAGACCACGGTGATTAGCACACTCAAAATGGGGTAAAGTCTGATTGGTTTCCAGTTCTGAAAATTATTTGAGCTCCGAGACCCCCAGGGAGTCAGACATGAGAATATGCTGTAACAAAATCATCTCTTACATCTGAACAAACACCACTAGTAAAAGCCACATTTTATTTGCACGCACATAATGTTTGCCGTCCAACGCATATTTGTCTCACATGCGTACCAGGAACATTTAGTTGGTTGAAGGCTTTATTTGTGTCCACCCCAACCTGCAGTTACCCACAAGGATTATTTTCTTTAGGAGAAGGCAGTATTCCATATCGTCAATTATTTCCAATACTGACTTTGAAACCAAACTGCTGTTTCAGAAGCAGAAGAAGAGTGATAGTGGACACCAGGCTGGGTACAGAGCAAAACACCTTCCAAAAACAAGAGGAAAACTGTGAAATAGCACAGTTGTAGTCTTGGGTTTAACCCCCATTGAAGTAACGTATGTGTGAAGTGAAATATTTAAGAAATACCATTTAATATTCTAATGCACAATGATTTGCCTCACAACGATGCAGAAACCATTTAATTCAACAGGGAGGCCCGAGGCTCAGCTGACACAAGTCCCAGACCACTCAGTGTCATTGTCTTGGACGGAACCTGAGGTGACATGGGGTGAAGGACTCATTCAGACAGGAAGATTTTGGTCCACATGGCCTACACATGGGGGGCTGTATGCCCTCTCACTAAGAAATATGTAATTACCACCTTTCATCCAGGCCTACTTGACTTCTTCTGCCCCTTCTGGATGTTAATACCCAGTCTGCACCACATAGAGATTCGTCATTTAAGCATAACCAAGGCACTTTAAATTATTCTGTTTAAAAAAAAAAAAATAAAAAAAAAAATATATATACATTAACGACTTTTTACAGACTAGCTGCTCTTTCAGAAATCACACAGGTGAGGTTTGGGCCTTCGGAAGAGTGTGCACTTCAAAGAGTCAGTATAAGCATCCGTGACAGAGAATCAAAAAAATCTGTTTCTGTGCGACAGCAAAATGCACGGGGGAAAAATGGTGAGAACACAGTGCTGGGGAAAGGGAGAGGCCAGGACCCTCCAGAGAAAGGCTGCAGTTATATTGCCCACAGCTGATCACAAAAGGATGAAGTCAGTTCTTCACGAAGTGGAAATGCGAACACTTTCTTGGCGGGGGGGGAGGGGGGAAGGAAAAGAAAGAAAAAAGTAAATAAAATTAGACCTAACATTTTGATTGTACAGCTCGGAAGAAATACCTGGTCAAGTATGTCTGAAAATAAAAATACGCTGATATAACTTCGATTTGCCTTCTACTAAATGAACAACAATTTAATACTTCTTTTACAGCCTTTTTCTCAGAGTAGGGGACTACGAAGTACACACAACCCTTCTTTTAGAACATCAGTATTGAATCATAAATGGTCTTCAGGTTTGCTAAACAACATTTTTTCCACAATTCGTTGGGTCATTAATACTTGAACAAGCAGTACCATTAACATTAGATAAATGTTCACGTTCCTGTGGTTACATTGTACGTGGTTTCTTTGATCTAAAGCTTAGGCAACATACTGATGCACCCAGACAGATACTCTGATACTCTTCCGTATGATGAAAGATGAAAAGATATTTATTGCTGACATTAATAATTCTTGCAAGAATCACTGCCCAAACATCATAGGAGAAGAAGTTGTAATCTGTAACAGAAACGGCCTTTGTGGAAAAGTCCATCCCAGTTCCCTACAGAAGACTACTTTTGATTTGACTGATTGCTTTTGAAAATGCACTTTCAAAACATGACTGGACAGCCCATACAAAGATTAACCATTTTTGTGCAATAAAAAGTATGAAGGTAAGTTTGTACTGCACACATGGATATAGACTGGAACACTGTGTTTGGAAATATTTTTTCTACCACTTTTCTCAACTTAGGCTATAAACAGCCTTCTGGGGAAAGAAAGAAAGAAAAAATAAAATGAAAAAGGGGTAAAGCTGTCTTCTTTACATTCAGGGTGTGTAATTACATTTTTCTCGGGCAGGAACAGCCCACAGAGCTCAGACAGGGGAGGAACTGCAGTTTTCTGCAATACCTGTCCAGTAACTTTCTCTGTCCCTCTCTTCTGACCTGACCCTGCTGTTTCCAACCAAACCATCTCCGAAGGAAACCTGAAGTCAGAACCACACAGGACCGACCCCAGAGGGTCCCTGTGCTCAAGAACGGGAAAGAGTGAGACGGCAGCACCCAGCACTGAGGGCTTTGATAAAAGTTTCTGGAAATTGCAGAACCTCTGTATTTCCTTCATATTCATACACGTGAAAGCAAATTAGCAATAATTTCAACTGAACTTATTTTACGGAGTCTCCAAGGACTACATTATAGCATTAGGCACATTTCAAGCAAATTCTTTCACTGGTAAAACTTGAAATGCTTCACGTGCACATTTCTTTCTCGTGTCAAAAAAGAAGGACCATTGTTTGTACTCAGAAGTATTCATCCTTCTCCTCAGCATCTATAATCTGCCATCTGAAATGAAAAGAAGAAACCCACAGTCTCATCCATGTACTGGTGTCCTAAAGGTCCTCAGAGAAATTAGTTAAATCAGTTCAGATTCCAGCAGATCCTCCTACACATCTTAAAGACCTCAAATCAGCATTGCGTAAGGGAATGGTGAAAGAATACTTAGTCTGGAAAAAAAAAAAAAAATACACACAGTTACGTCCTTCAGTTTCCACAAGGTTTGACAAACTTCTGTACCAAGAGAACAGGGAAAGTGCCCATCATACCTGGATTCAAAGAAACTCAGTGCCCCAACATCATTGGGGACTTGCAAAGTTCTTCTCCAAGAGTTCCAAAGTACATTTTGGCAGCTGTACATCAAGAATAAAGAATCAAGGAGTCAGATAGCAAAAGAAATATGTAGAGAAACAGCATCCAGCCTTGATGATGAGGATGGATTCCCAGAAATCAAGCAAGTTAGCTGGTCCAGAGTGAGAAATATCCATCAGCAGTGAGACATCGAACTGTAAAGGTGACACCACTTCCCATTCAAACAAATCCTTCCCTGATTTCTTTCCTTTGATTCAAATAGTGTAAGGCATCTTTTTAACCAAATCACTGTGCCAAGAGTGAAGAAATTATAGCAGAGAAAAGCAGCTTTTATACAAAGTACGTATGTTACCAGAGCCTTAATAGTCAAGTGCTCTCTTTTGGATATAGCCACTATAGCCACTCCTAGAAAAAAAAGAAAATCTAGCATCGTAGTCTGAACCGCATGAAAGGAAACAAAGGGCACTGGACTCGGGCATAGAGGGGGTTTGGCTCTGTGAGAGAGAACCCTGCAAGAAACCTTGCTCTGAATAGGGAGCACTGAGAAGTCACCACGTGTACAGCTTTACATGCTTTTCCTCTTCCTTCCAGAAATCCTCTTGAAATACAGAACACATCAGGTGCAGGCTTCCACCAAATCAGTTGGAAGTTCTTTAGTCGGAGCTTACATTTTTTATTATTATTTACTTAATACTATCACCTTCATATTCTAAGACAATATTTTTACAACAGCTTAAGTCTATGCATAATTTAGCCTATGGAGAGTGAAACTTTCCTTGTGCTATCTCCACATAAAATCTCTACTCCCACTGAATTAGAAAGTACTTACGAATACCTCTATTGTCCGTTCTGGTTTTAATAGCTTTCTGAAATTCAGTCCAGCAAGGAAGTACTTCAAAATTACATTACATTGTTCCCCATAATGCAGACAACAGAGTGATGGTGTCTGCAGTGACCTTATGATGCTCTTTCTTTTAAAGGAAATATTGCTGTGGCGTTAGTCACTTCAAGCTTAGATCTGTGCACAAGAAGCTTGCATGATTTTTCCCAGGGTGTTATTCAAGTAAGTCTCTGTGTATGTGTTGCTATATGAGACAAATTGCAAACACTAATGGCATCCTTTTCCCCGTTATCTGCTTCCCACTACCTGACCGTGATTTAATTCCTGCAACATTAATTATCAAAAAACTCTTGAAGAATACACAAAACCCAATTATTTCTTTTAACAGCCGACCTGTATTATATGCACGTTCTCTGAAATTGTCGTTTGGCTGGCAAATGAGAAGGTATCACTGACTGAATGTTTGTAATTTCCAAGCCTCAAAGGAACATATGAATTCATGTGTACCAAATCCTGTGAATTCAAGGAAAATTCAGTGGAGATTTAATCTGCTTCTGGAAGGAAAAATTCTTTGCTCTGCTTGCTTCAAAGAGAAACAAAAC
The DNA here is from genome assembly GCF_036013445.1 of Caloenas nicobarica. Classification (NCBI taxonomy): domain Eukaryota; kingdom Metazoa; phylum Chordata; class Aves; order Columbiformes; family Columbidae; genus Caloenas; species Caloenas nicobarica. The sequence goes on along the minus strand of NC_088245.1, from coordinate 151,375,184 downwards.
CATCCTTTATTATTCTTAGTAAGAGGACCGTACTGCTACCACTCAACGTAGTGAAATGACTACACCTTGAAAATCTTGCTGCTTTTACATCTTGGATAAATACTAACCTAATGGGAGTGATAAAGAATTAGGCAATAAGATTAGAAAGAGAGATTGTTCCTGAATCAGTCCATTCGGATTAACTAGGCTTTGTTCCATGGCAACCTAGCTAAGAATAATCATGACTGCAAATAGTGCTGTTCCAGTTTCTTGGGTGGAGCACAGAATGAAATCGCTGGTCTCCAAACGCAATCATTAATGTGTTTGGCCGTTCTTAAATGTCACTGTGGCCGGACTTCAGCAATGCAGTTAGAGTTGGTTTTTTTACTGTCATATGCGATGCATGAGGAGTTCAAAACCCTGTAGGCAAACTGAGTTCATAAGGTCTCTTGTACTATTTTCAGATTATTTTTGGTGGGACATGATTGCAGACATCAGCAGCTGAGGCTGACAGTGTTGTCTCTGCTACCTGTCCTGGGTCACTGGTGGAATACGAGGCAAGAACAGAGTAAGTGAGAGATATGGGCTGGAGTGGTCAGGCTGCCGCATCGGTGGGTCCTCATGATAAACCGGTTCTCAGGAATGTGGATCTTTGTGAAGGAGAAATTCAAAACACCTTCTCTGTTCATTCATGCTGCAGCACACACATACCTGGGTGCAGCTGAGCTGGGCCCAAGGAAAGGAGGCATTACCAGTGAGCAGTTCGATTACATCGATTTTGTCAAGGAAGAATCCTGACAATCTTTTAAGAATCATGAATCTTCCATTTTTTTATATTACTTGTTTTCATTATTCTACTGTACACTCCCTCTACCTTACCGTGCAACATATTTTATTTTAAACTCATCTACCTGTCTAATCTGTGCTTGGAAACCATGGTGCTTTCTAAATTCACCAATCTAAGTTAGCATGAATCATTTTACGTATTTGATCATGATGGCATAGTCATTTAAACAATTATGATGAGCATGAATTTAACCACTTCACTGCAGGCAACACCAAACTTACACAGGGTTCAGGTAGCATTTGTTTGTATATGCAAAACCACTGCAAAATACTCTGGTAAGAAAAAAAAAATATACTTACTGGCTTATGGTTTAATGTGTATTTCCAAATGGTCACTTATTTCTCCTAAAACCAGCCATGGCCCTAGAAGAAGGTGTGTGCAGAGACACCACCTCTCTTCACAGGTGCCACTCTTTGAGGGTCTTACTGGGGTAGATCAGAGAATCATAGGATAGTTTGGGTTGGAAGGGACCTTCAAAGGTCATCTCGTCCAACCCCCCTGCAACGAGCAGGGACATCTGCAACTAGATCAGGTTGCTCAGAGCCCCGTCCAGCCTGGCCTGGAATGTCTCTAGGGACAGGGCATCTACCGCCTCTCTGGGCAACCAATTTCAACACTCTCAGTGTAAAAAATTTCTTCCTCATGTCTATGCATTTGGGGCACTTTCCCACCTCTCCTCCCCACAGCCTTGCTAGGGATGTTAATGCAACAGGTCCAGCTCTTCTGGGCACCTGGCAGGCTCTGTCTTCGGGGAGTCTGGCTGATGCTGAGAGCAGATGACATCTTGTTTACCTTTAGCTGTCTGGCCTGAGCTGTCTGTCCAGGTTCCTCTGTTGGCTGGCGGACAGTGGTGGCTACCACCAAGGGGTGGCTCAGGTGCTTCTGGGACAGGCTTTGGGACTAGGTTGCTGTCTCCTTCCAAAACTCTGCCCTCCCTCCTCCAGCTGTGAAGGGGACACAGGCATCCAGACAAGACCTGACCCAAATGTGTAAGGAAGGAGGGGAGATGATTGCCAGCCAGTGATCCAAGCATAGATTAATTGAGATAAAGTACTGTTTATTCATCCAAAGGGACGTGGAGTGCCAAAGAGGGGATGAATGGAGTGAAGCCCATACATACATTTCCCCATTAACTTTCATTTCTCCTATTAAGTTGTGGTAAGATACTTTTGGTTTGGTTGGTGTTGCTCTTGAGTTGTTGAATTGCTCTCATTCTTGAGTTCAAAGAGTGACCCTTTTGTTATGGGTGTTTCTCCCAGGGAGTCAACAGCAGGTGGTGTTGACAATTCCCCTTACACACACACGTGCTCTCCCACCTGTCTTTTTTGGCAGGCCAGCACCCTTCAGGTTTGGGTCTCCTCTTTCGTTGTAGTTCCAGATCTGGGGTCTCATTGGCCGGCCAGGCATTCACCAGTGCATTCCCCAGCTCACGGCATCCTTTCTGTTTCGCAATGGATTCCTGGTGTAAGCTGAACTCCACCTTGCCATGCCACCATTGCTTTTGCCATTTTTTTTTCCCCTTCATAACTCACCTCTGATTTAACTCCTAACAGCCAGAGTGGATAACGGTAAACTCACAAAAATTACAGCATCTTTACAACATAATATTTGTCCCAGCTGCATTTGCCACATGGTGCTCAAATTCTTCAAACGTACTGTTTCATTGAAGGTAATACTGGAGTCTGTTTACTTTTAAAGTAGCCGGAAAAAAATGAACATACAATCTATGCTTCTGGTTGTGTACAGCCCTGTGTGCCTTTGGGAATGCAAGGACTTTAATTTGAGGGCTATGGCTGTGTAGAAAACACCTGTAAATCTTGTGGAGACATGACAGATAGTCCTTCTGGGGTGTGTCATTTGGAAACTTGCATGCAAGTTTGCAGAAAGCGTGTCTCAGTGATTCCAGTCTTCAGGCTATAGAGGTTTATCCATGCAAAGCAGACCTGCTGCATGCACATGCAACGCATTGGGCACAGGCACAGGTTACAATGAAGGCCCTATCCCGTCTGAGACTTTTCACGGGCAGTGTAGTAGCTTTAAGAGTGGTACGTGTGTGGTCATGATACTGACATTCCCCTTTGCTATCTGATTTTCTTGTCCTGGTAGAACCATAGAACCATAGAATAGTTTGGGTTGGAAGGGACCTTCAAAGGTCATCTAGTCCAACCCCCTGCAATGAGCAGGGACATCTGCAACTAGATCAGGTTGCTCAGAGCCCCGTCCAGCCTGGCCTGGGATGTCTCCAGGGATGGGGCATCGACCACCTCTCTGGGCAACCTGGGCCAGTGTTTCACCACCCTCAATGTAAAAAAATTCTTCCTCATGTTTAGCCTGGATCTCCCCTCCTTTAATTTAAAATCGTTACGCCTTGTCTTGTCATAACAGGCCCTGCCAAAGAAGCATTGTTCTGTGCCATACTTTTGCCATGGTGGGGAGTATACACTGCTGACCAGCTGTGTTTTGATTCCACTCCCTGCCCCTACACTGTATCCTTGTGTATATACCCCTCTCAGGATAGCTGCCGAATCAGCCAGTTGAGACTGAAATACTTTACAAGATACTGGTTTAGGACATATTTATGCAGCAACAACAAAGGAGAAAATACGGCCCTTCTGGTGTCCTTTGGCTGGAAGCTAAAATGAAGTTTGTCAGCGGGAGAGAGGAGCAGATGCTCTGCAGGCCAGCGTTGGTGCACGGGGCCATACTCTGGCACAAGCCAGGAGGGACAGGGCTGCATGATGCAAACACACAGCCCTGGGTACCACACTCATGGCACCAGCATGAAACTGCAGAGTGAGGGACAAAGCACCCTCCGTGCCCACCGGCTGCTGAATACCTGCCCTGAGCAGCAGCTAGGACTGTCCTTGTGCTGCTTACCAAGAGCATTTGTTGTTCTTTGTATTAGTCTTGTTTGTTTGTTTGTTTAATTTTAGAAAAAACAACACATGCCTCTTCCCTAAATTACAAGAATTTATTCAATGCTTCCTGCTTTTTTTGCCAAGCTCATAAAGAACGTCTCCTCTTTAATGCTTTGCAGGAGAGCGCTGATACTTTTTCCAGAACTGATTTAATCTGTATACGTTGAAGTTTGATATCCTGCAGATGTCTGGCTAAATTCTAATAAAACTCCCGGTGTGACCCACCATGGGAATTTTATCATAATCCTCCAGAGGAAAAAAATGTTCATCCCAAGGGATGTGTCATAGGTCAAACACGAACTGTCATATTTCCTCCTTGTTTCGAAAATGCCCATCATGCTTATTTTTATACACAACAAATATATAAAAGCTTTTTTGTCAGCAATTTGTCTATTTATTTATGTGCTGGTAGGGTAACTAATTATTACAAGTTCCACACACTGCTAATCTTGTCATAATGGTATTTCAAGTATGACAACTTTCATCTGCTGACTAAACAAGCACAGTCCTGCCTTTTCTCAGCATGGATGTGAGTCAAAACCAAATCACTGGGATCTGAGGATCTTAGGCCTCATCTGTACATGGTTTTTGCCTCAATGCAATTAGACAAGTTTAAGTTGAAGCGGCGCAGCCCCCAAGCATGGGTGAAACTGCACTCTCATTAAAGTGCTGATATCAGCACAGCTCATCAGAATAAATTCGGTGTGACTCTGTTCAGTTTTGGGCCCCTCACTACAAGAAAGACATTGAGGTGCTGGAGCGAGTTCAGAGAAGGGCAACAAAGCTGGTGAGGGGTCTGGAGCACAAGTCTGATGAGGAGCGGCTGAGGGAACTGGGGCTGTTCAGCCTGGAGAAAAGGAGGCTGAGGGGAGACCTTATCGCGCTCTGCAACCACCTGAAAGGAGGTTGTGGCATGGAGGGGGTTGGTCTCTTCTCCCAAGTAACAAACAACAGGACAAGAGGAAATGGCCTCAACTTGCAGCAGGGGAGGTTTAGATTGGATATTAGGAAAAAATTATTCATGGAAAAGGTTGTCAGGCATTGGAACAGGCTGCCCAGGGAAGTGGTTGAGTCACCATCCCTGGAGGTGTTTAAAAGGTGCGTAGTCAAGGTTCTTAGGGACATGGTTATTGACAGTGTTAGCTTAATGGTTGGACTCAATGATCTTAAAGGTCTTTTCCAATCAAAACAATTCTATAATTCTGTTCTATTCTACGAAAGCAGTCCATACTAGAATAGCTGCACTGGAGTACGTGGACTGGCAGTCCTAGTCTGGTTGATACAGTCCCACAATGCCCACCACTGTGGCAGTGTTCCCAGGACAGTTTTTCTGACAATATATGTGTGAGATCTTAGAAAGAGCTCATGGGATAAGAAATTGGACATCATACTGTTTACTAAGAAGGTGAGATTTTTCCCTCTCTCTCCTTTCAGATCTGGGAATTAGGGGTCTGGACTTGGAGCCTACAATTGGTTATAGGGACCAACAAAACACGGGGAGGGTCACCCTTTCATGTCACCTCCCACCAAATGACTAGGTGCAGGAAACATGCTCTTTGCCACATACCCCAGTGCAGCAACTCTGCTTCTGACACAGAAGCTCATGCAAAGGGCTTGTCACGCAGAACCCTCATCACAGGACCAGACTCGGGGCAGTTCTCCTCTACCACATGCTCTGCTGTGTATGACGCATCTCCTGTATTGTGGGGGTTTTGTTTGTTCCTTTTTTTTTTTCTTTTTTAGAGCCTGGTCACCATGTGCTGATGGTGTAGGTACACAATGTGTTTGCTTTGGCAATGAAAGCAGCTGAAGAATTTCCCACTTCATCCCCCAGGCCAGCTGCTTACCATGTCCCCCTTGGTTGTGCTGATACAACCCTTTGCATATGGGTAGTACAAGCCAGGTCAGAGAAATAACTAATGTTAAAAAGTAACTTTCAACAAATAAAACCCACCCATGATTGCAAGGGGGGACGCTGACTTGTGGCTGGGACAGGAATGCACTACAGAGAGCAAGCAATTTTTTAATGTATCATTACAAAAGTCATTCATACAAGACTCTGGAAAAGAAGTATGATGCAGCCTGTGTTAGGGGCAAGGGGGTTAAAGCCATAAAAAATGTGAAAAGCAAGTGTTGAAATAAATAGAGCAAACGACTAAGATGACATTTGGAACTACACAAATGTGTTGTTATCCAGTGTATCAAGTGTACTTCTTCAATCTGTCTAATCTAATACAGAGAGCAGCATGTATATCTAAAAAAACCTCTATCAAAACATTGCAGATACCCATCTTGCCCTGGGGAGATGACAAGGGAAGAGAGCAAACCAGGTATGACAGCTCCTGGAGGCATAATTGAATGCATGGTTAGAAGGCATTCACATTCCGTTCTAATGAGAGTGGTAAAAACATACCAGGAGGAGAGAGGAGGAGAGGAGAGGAGAGGAGAGGAGAGGAGAGGAGAGGAGAGGAGAGGAGAGGAGAGGAGAGGAGAGGAGAGGAGAAGGTAGGTCTCGGTTAACAATTAAAGCACATTAACATTGGAAGTTAGTTTCTCAAAGTGTTTTCTCCTTTTATTTTTTTTTCATTGAAAATAGAGACCATGTGAGTTCAGCATGAAAAAAATAGAGGTATAATAGCATTAAAGTTTCATTTTGCATGCTAAATTTATTGGAAAAAGTGTGAATGCTTTTGTTGCCACTGACAAATTTAAAAGCAAGTCTTCCTTCAGCCTGTTTATTTGTCTCATAGCAAGCTGTTATGGTTAAAAAATCCCATATCTTTCCAAACATACCCAGCATTAAGCCAAAAGACTCCCTGCATGAATTCTTGTTTGAAGAAGTAACTTTAACTCAAAATGAAACTCTTTCAGGGAACTCCTAGAGCTTATGTTTTGTAGGCGTTTGGACTAACTGGTTACACAATTTTTTCCCTGACTGATAATCAATGAACGCACTTGTGTTTTGCTCCATTGCCCTGAAGGACTATTGGCAAGAAAAGTGAGGCGTCGAGGTTTGATGTGACTCGCAGCGAGGACGAGAACCAAGCTGTCATCTGCTTTTAACGGTGACTCTCCAGGCTTTGCCCAAACTCTCCTGGTTTGCCCACAGGTGAAGGAAAGAAGAGAGAGAACTTCAGGTTCTGCAGATGTGAAGTCTTCATTCTGTGACTAGAAACAATGCTGGCTGCTCTGTGACCCTTCAGTGTCTTCTCACTTTGATACTAAGTTAAGCTAACAGACACATAATAAAGCTTCTGCCATATTTCAAGTGCTGTTTGGATGTAGTTTATACAATAACAGCTTCTAAAATGGCTTTGCTCTAAACAGGAGAGGATTTAACATACATTTTTATCTCATACTAGGGAAAGATATCTGAGTAGGATTAGACAAGGAGACAGTGTTTGCATTTGAATTACTTTCCTTCCTCAAGTTTAAATCCTGGTTTAAAAACACTGACTTCCCAAAAAACTTTTTGGTGTCATTTTCCATGTCAATGCTGGAAATCCCATGAAATCACCAGTGATCCTCTTTCATAAGTTTGGGGATGAAGTCTTGAAGGAATTCCTGAGACATTTTGCCTGTGCATAGAACGAAACCACAAAACTGTCCCATCTCTCTTTGGCTTTGATGTGAGATGACTCCTGCCTCAGTGATAGAGCCTTTGCTCCTGCCCATTGCACTCAGGCAGGTGTGCCTGCACCAAGTCCAGCCTCCTCCCTTCCCTTCCCTTCCCTTCCCTTCCCTTCCCTTCCCTTCCCTTCCCTTCCCTTCCCTTCCCTTCCCTTCCCTTCCCTTCCCTTCCCTTCCCTTCCCTTCCCTTCCCTTCCCTTCCCTTCCCTTCCCTTCCCTTCCCTTCCCTTCCGTTTCTCCCCCGACCTGCCCCACCACGTGGGCGCCTCTTCCACCTGCCGAGCTGGGCTTTTAGTACCCAACATACTGTTCTCTTAAAATGCACTTCGATCTATTTTGGCAACTTTTGTCTATGGCCTGAAGGGAAATATTTAAAAACCCAACAAACAACAGATTTCAGCTGTTGACCTCAGCAGTTCTTAGGAACTGCATCATTTCCCTGACACTCGCAAACCAGTCACCAGAGAGGACGCAAGCTGGCTTGGCTCTCAGCCAGGGAGCTGGATCCTCTGCACATCTCTGCAATCATTCCAGTCCATTGCCACAAGCGCCACAGGCAGTTTAACAACAACAACAACAACCAAAAAAAAAAAAAAAAAAAAAAAAGTTAAAGATGCTTCAGTCTTTGCAACTGTATACAAAAGAGAAGTAAATGGCCTGTTGCTCTTTTGGGGAGTTAAGAAGTTGCAGTACTGAGAGGTGAATAAGACCATTTTCTGGTAATCGTTTCTGCACAGGAACTGTTGAAAACAATGGTAAGGCGGTGATTTTTTCCTAAGCTTGAGATAAAGCCCATATTCCTGAGAGGGCTCTATGCTTCCCCTACCAAGTAGGTTGGCACTTCTGTGAGCTGATGGCCACAGGGAATGAAAATTCAGGTAGAGTGAAATACCAGCATACCTGAAAGGGAGACACATGCTCCCCTGGCCATGTGAGTGATGAGTATTTCAGTGGATCCTGTCTTCTTCTTCTTGTGTGTTTACCCACACAGCAAACTTGCTGGAATTAAAGTACATTAATAAAACAGAAAGCTTTTCTCATTGATTGAATGTTTTTAAAAAAGGGGCACAACTATGTCTTAGCAAAAATGTATTATCTGCCATTAGAATACAGTGGGGCAACATTTATTATGGAGGTAAAAGGAGCAATGTATTTACTCTTATTTCAACCACATATATGTTGACAACTTTCTTTTACAGTGCAACTGCCTGGTAGATTTTAGATAGACCTTTATGTTGCATTCCAGCCATCACAGCACAATTATTACTAAATGACTAGTGTTGTTGCTTTTTTGCTTTTTTGGATTTTTTTTTTTTTTGGGACAAACACTTCTGTCTCTTCACTCATAAGTTTAGGGTCTTTCCCCACTGCAGTGACAGGCACTCAGATGAGTGGGGATTTGGCACTGCTGTTTGACAGGGGTATGTCAGGGGGTGAGTTTTATCAATGTTTGGTGCCTGGTTTTCTTTTAAGCAGCACTCCCAAGGGTCACCACTGGGACAGTGGTGCCAGCTTCTGCTGCAGAGAAGGTAGAAACAGGTAAGTGATCACACCAGATCACTGCTGTAAATGAGGTTGACATTCCCTAAGGGTGTAACCTAAAACTGCCAAAGCCAGTGGTACTTCAGCCCTTTGAAAATTTTATCATGAATTCCCAGTTCAATATTTTAGATATTGGGCCAAAATTTGGCTGAGTTCCCTTGGTTGTTTTTTAGTTTCTCAGTTGCAAACATACCAGTCTAGCTGTGCAGGGCAACGTGCCAGGGATCAATCTTGTCTTCTCTCACCAGAGTAGGTCGGTGGAGGAGGAAAATGAAATCAGAACTGGATGGCAAAAGTATCTTACACATAACACTTTTTTCTGCAGGACTCCTTCAGTGCAGGTGGAGAGCAGTCCCTCCATGGGTAACATTCACTGTCAGCTATGCGGTAGTATCTTTTTTTCCTTATAGGGTCCCAAGCCTTATTTGTTGAATATTCCTCAAGTCTTGTTCGGAGGAGAAAATTTTTTTCTTAGAGGATTTTCTACATGGCTTATATCAACAACCATGTGATGGCTTATGCAAGCCATGAAGATGGCATCATCTCCACAGGAACTAAGACCTATGTCAGCAGTGTTCATGTTGTGTGTGTTAATTATTTTGGATGTCCTACTTGAGATGTTATGGATCCAACATTTGGGAGCATTTGGCATTATTTGGCACTTTCTCAAATCAAAGCCAGTAACTCAAGGTAAACCTGATGGGGTGGGTTCTTTCTCAAATTCTTTCTGGAACTGAAAACACAGAAGAGAAAGGCTTCCTAGTCTCAGTTCCTCTGCCTATACCCAACATGGTTGAGTGAAGGAACTGTATTTATAGAGAAGGTCCTCCTCAGCTCTAAGATGGACCAGAAAATAAAGGTAAAAGTTCTAACATGTCTTTGCAGAGCATATGCAACATATATTTTTTTAGACATTTGTAAACTGGAATTAGGGAAAAGCACATTTCATATTAAACTGGAATTCCTTCCTCCTGAGCATGGTGACATTGCAACCTTTATGTATTTTTTAACGTGAAAAACAACACTGTTCCTCATTGTTATTCTGTAGTGCCTAATCTCCCACAGCTGACATGAAAAGAAACACCCTTCCCCCCCTGCCCAAAGTCCCTGATTAAATCAAACTGAAGTCAGAGAATGGAAAATTTCAGACCATCTGTTCAAAGTTTTAAACAATTGAAACCAAGGTATTTTTCTGGCCAGAGATACCAACCATATCTGCAATAATAAGGTTTAGTTATGTTTTTTTAAACCGTGTTCTTCCCTCCCCTCCCCCCCCCATACAAATACATTCATGATGTAGATCTCCAAATGCACTGGAAAAGGCAAAACAAGCAAACACAAAAATCCCCTTCCTGCAAAGATGAACGGGGAGAAAATACTCTTCCAGGGTCAGAAACAAGGGTACTGTTCAGAGTGAAGACAGGCCATAGCTGCATACGCTTAAAAAAAAATGACTTTCACTCAGATGGCATGTGGGTTTGTTGCCACCCCTGGCAGCAAATTACTTTCATCCCCCATCCATAGAGGAGTATCTGTGGCTTCATTATGGTCTCAGAGGAGTTAACAGCACAGAGTCTCCAAGCCCTCATAAAGGAAAAAGAAAAAAAGGGATGGATTTTTTTTTTTTAACCTTTTGCGTTTTTTACATTTTTAACATATTTGCGGCTAACACTGCATAGCAGGTGACCTGCAGGGGAGTACGTACATTTCAATGCTTCTGGGGCTATCAACCCAGCAGCTTCACCCTAGCAGTCAGCAAACCTCAAAACCCATTTCCCTCTGAGAAAATCTGCCAGGGTGAGGATGGTTCCCTAATTAACCACATCCTCAGTGTATCACCGTTAGACAACACAAGGAAATGTGTTCACGGCTTGCTGCTTCATCAAGCTGCTGTCGTGGTTCATTCCACATCAACTAGTGCTGGGAGAGCAGAAAAGCCCAGGCTGACAGCAGAGATGGGAAGGAGAGCATTCTCATATGAGTCTTTTCCATGTGGTATCTCTCCCATCGTTTTTCCACAGATGAAGATTTGCCCTGTGGTACCCCAAGAAGTCTGCCCTCCTTTTTCCTTCCAGAGCAAGAGATGTTTCTGTTGGACTCAGACGCTGAAAGTGTGTGTGGTGAAAGGTGTGTTTCTGGAAATCGGTGGCAGTGGGAGCTGCCACCTCGCACGGGGGACTGGCTGGACACCAGTCTCTCTCTGGAGTAGTAATACCCAGTTCCCACCAAATCCTGCTCCTGGATACAGGAGAGCTCTTGATGAATTTTTTGCAGTCATCGGATTATTTGCCTAAAAGAAGAGAAGCTGAGGCATGGTGCCCCACTCTGAGCACTGCACATGCCACAACAATTAATTGTTCTTTATGAGATTTACCATCTGACTGCAGTCATCTGAATGCTACTGGTGTCCTCCCAGCCCAGGGCCTGGACTCCTTTGGCCAGGTAACAACAGCCGCACGTAGGCATCTCCAGAAGACTTTTTATCTGTCTTGTTTCAGACACCCACCTCTGTACAGGAAGCCTAAGTAACCATTTTTGGATCAGATCATTGAGCTCTTAGAAAGCTGTACTTATGCAAGACGCATCCGCCCCTCTATATTCAGAAATAAATCTTCTGTTTCTTTGGAGATGTGGAAGGAAGTTTATGTTCTGAAGCATCTCTGCATTTTCATTTTCTTCCACTCCCTCTGCTATCATTTCCTGTCACCCACATGTAACCTGTCCATGCTTGTAGCATTATGATTGACGACTCTGTGTATGTATGTGTGTGTGTGTGCAGTTTCAGGATCTGTCATCTACCTGTTAAAAAAAGTGATGGGTGCATGAATTACTGGCAGTACAGCCTAGTGCTGTGAGTTATTTTAGGGACTTGGAGTTATTTTTGCAGGCTGCACCATATTCTATATTACACGTCTGCAACACTTTTCCTTACCACTGCAATATGTCATTACATTTTCTTTCAAAGAATAGCCTCTCCTAGGTGGCTTCACTGGGCCTGTCTTCCTCTGCAAGCACACTCCCTAAGGAGGCAAAGCACTATTCGAATAAGTCATGTACTTGACGACTCCTCTCCCAGAAGGTATGTCAATCTTAAGGATTAGACTCAATGCGTGGAAAAGTGCTGGGAGTTTCTCTCAGGAAGAAAAAAGCCTGTTTTGTTCAGCCAGTGAGAGTTAGCATTCATTCCAGCAAGAAATATAGTTTTATCATTTAGCCCTAGTAGCAGCATGCCAGTTAAGTCCATACAAAAACACGGCTCAGCTGTTCTTTGTCAGTAGTCCAGGCCTGGATGGCAAGGCCTTGCGCTGACCTGCATCATGGGACACACTGCGCTTCGATGTTCAGTACTGGCGAGGCCAGGCTCCTGCCAAGCTCCTCACTGCCCAGCCTCTTTACCTACCACGGAGCAGGCAGATCAGCTCTGCATTTGAATTCTCAGTCCTGCTTTGTCTGTCTTGATTCCAAGTAGCAAGTGATAGGACAAGAGGAAATGGCCTCAAGTTGCGCCAGGGAAGGTTCAGATTGGATATTAGGAAAAAATTCTTCATGGAAAGGGTTGTCAGGCATTGGAACAGGCTGCCCAGGGAAGTGGTGGAGTCACCATCCCTAGAGGTGTTTAAAAGATGTATAGATGAAGTCCTTAGGGACACGGTTTGTTAGACTCAGGTTATGGTTGGATTCGATGATCTTGAGGATCTCTTCCAACCAGAATGATTCTATAATTCTATGATTGATCTACTCTTCTGAAAGGCTCCTTTTCCCTCCAAAGGGGTGTCTTCTCTCCTGCATCAGCATCACATCCCAATCTGCTCCAGAAACATGCCCGAAGATGGCCAATATGATACACAAACAAACAAAATGTTTAAAATGTTGTTCTAAGTCCTTTGATATTAACCATGTGTACAATGTGGTGGAAGTGGGGTTTGGCTGTAATTCGTGTCCCACCAAAAACATCCTGAGTGCTTGTTCTACCAGAAATGACCTGCTACACATCCTGTTTTCATTTAGACTGTGCTGAGGACACAGGCAAGGGCGAGAAACTTAGACCTGACAAGAGACATGGAAGAGAGACCTTAAGGCATGGAGCTGACTATCCAGGATGAGACAGGTAGACAAAACAGGCACTTGGCCTAACAGCTGTTTGGGAGGGTGGTGTTACACTAAAACAAACAGGGTTGTTCAAAAGCAGTTAAAAGCTACAGATTAAAATGCCTTTGATAATGGCACAGTAGCTGTATGTGCCTACAAGGAATCACAGAATCACAGAATGTTAGGGATTGGAAGGGACCTCGAAAGATCATCTAGTCCAATCCCCCTGCCAGGGCAGGAACACCTAGGTGAGGTTACACAGGAAGGCGTCCAGGCGGGTTTTGAATGTCTCCAGAGAAGGAGAATCCACAACCTCCCTGGGCAGCCTGTTCCAGTGTTCCGTCACCCTCACCGAGAAGAAGTTTCTTCTCAAATTTAAGTGGAACCTCTTGTGTTCCAGCTTGAACCCATTACCCCTTGTCTTACTGTTGGTTGTCACCGAGAAGGGCTTGGTTCCATCCTCGTGACCCCCACCCTTTATATATTTATAAACATTGATGAGGTCACCCCTCAGTCTCCTCTTCTGTAAGCTAAAGAGAGCCAGCTCCCTCAGCCTTTCCTCATAAGGGAGATGCTCCACTCCCTTCATCATCTTTGTGGCCCTGCGCTGGACTCTCTCCAGCAGTTCCCTGTCCTTCTTGAACTGAGGGGCCCAGAACTGGACACAATATTCCAGATGAGGTCTCACCAGGGCAGAGTAGAGGGGAAGCAGAACCTCTCTCGACCTACTAACCACCCCACTTCTAATACACCCCAGGATGCCATTGGCCTTCTTGGCCACTAGGGCACAGTGCTGGCTCATGGTCATCCTGCTGTCCACCAGGACCCCCAGGTCCCTTTCCCCTACACTGCTCTCTAACAGGTCATTCCCCAACCTGTACTGGAACCTGGGGTTGTTCCTGCCCAGATGCAAGACTCTACATTTTCCCTTGTTATATTTAATTAAATTTTTCCCCGCCCAACTCTCTAGCCTGTCCAGATCTCGCTGGATGGCAGCACAGCCCTCTGGCGTGTCAGCCACTCCTCCCAGCTTGGTGTCATCAGCAAACTTGCTGATAGTGCACTCTATTCCCTCATCCAAGTCATTGATGAATATATTGAATAGTACTGGTCCCAGAACTGACCCTTGAGGCACTCCACTAGATACAGGCCTCCAACCAGACTCCGCCCCATTGACCACGACTCTCTGGCTTCTCTCCTTCAGCCAGTTTACGGTCCACCTCACTACCCGATCATCCAGTCCACACTTCCTCAGTTTTGCCGTGAGGATGCTGTGGGAGACAGTGTCAAATGCTTTGCTGAAGTCAAGGTAGACCACATCCACTGTTCTGCCATCGTCAATCCACCTTGTTACGTCTTCATAAAAGGCTATGAGGTTGGTCAAACACGACTTCCCCTTGGTGAAGCCATGTTGACTGTCCCTGATGACCCTCTTATCCTTGATATGTCTTAAGATGGCACCAAGGATAAGGTGTTCCATCACTTTCCCAGGGATGGAGGTGAGGCTGACCGGTCTATAGTTGCCCAGGTCCTCCTTCTTGCCCTTTTTGAAGACCGGAGTGACATTTGCTTTCCTCCAGTCCTCAGGCACCTCTCCCATTTCCCAAGACTTGGCAAGGATGATGGAGAGCGGTCCAGCAATGACTTCAGCCAGCTCCCTCAGCACCCGCGGGTGCATCCCATCTGGACCCATGGATTTATGGATGTCCAGATTGCTTAACTGGTCCCTAACCCAGTCCTCATCAACTGAGGCAAACTCCTCCATTGCCCTGCCTTCCTCTGGGGCCTCAGGGGTACGGGGCTCCTCAGGACAGCCTCCGGCAGAGTAGACAGAGACAAAGAAGGCATTCAGTAACTCTGCCTTCTCTGTATCTTCTGTCACCAGGGCACCCACCCCATTCATCAGTGGGCCTACATTGCCTCTGGTGTTAGTTTTATCTGCCATGGAAGATAACCCTGAGGAAGACAACCATCAGCTCTGCTTTCCATCAAAGGGGAACCCATCTGTTACTGCTCCTCAAAAGTCTTCACCTTCACTGAAACTGGTAGATATTTGCCTTTGTCAGTGCTGGAGTCTCTAAAAAGTACAAACATCTTAAAAAGGGAGAGAAATACTTTGTGTTTGGTTAGTGATATTAATATATGAGAAGTATCGTAGCTTTGAAATGTTGTGGGAGTTCTTTGCCTCACATCAGCTTCACAAAGCAAGGAATTTGTCTAGCGCCAAAGCTTTGCCAGGCCAACTTTCAAGAAGCCAATGTCCTTAGTATTCATTGTGTCTCTCTTGGGATGTCCTTTTTTTATTCTCTTATGAATAAGCTAAGTCTGTTAAACAATGTTAGTTCGTTATCGAACTTTCCATTCTTAGGAAAGGAGGGGCCTTTTTCTTCTTTCAGGACATTTGTTCTACTTCTGAGGGTTACTCTTTTCCAGTATACTGGCAGGTAGCATAGGCAGCAGGGTTTAGCAACAGATTTTCTATATCTGAGTCACAGGATGTACTATGGCAAGAATATAATGTTGTTTAGAAAGAATTTGTGTTTTCACTTTAGAACATACGCAATGTAAAAATTAGTGAAATAAAAAAGTGGTGATGTCTTATCTTTTTATTCACACAGAAAATGCGGCCAGAAACTATCGATTTTTAAAGAAAACATATGAAGCCTCTAATGCGTTTCATTACATTTCCTTTTTGCACTGCTATTGACTTGTAAAACAGTAACTCCTAATTTCTGTAACCTTAATCCTATTCTTTTTAACACAAAGCAGCAAATAACCTGAGATGTAGTCCCCTGCTGTACAATTACATGGAACAGAAAACTACCGTGAGTGGGAACTGGTTTGAACCACCACTGCAGAAACACCTTTCCATGTGAAAAGCTCATCTCTTCTGCAAAGTCTTCTGTCTCAGTCTGTAGTCATGCCACTTGCTTGTGGAGGTGTCCAGCCATCAGCTGCAGTTCCGTTAAGCAAAGCTAGTCAGAACTGATCATCTTCCTGCTCTTCACCATCTCCTTTTGATCTGTCGCTGTCGGCAGTAGCCCAGGCTGGCTGTCAGCTGCTCAGGCTCCTGTCTGTGGGACACTTAAACCAGTATTTGCAGGACAGTTGACCCCACTTCCAGGCACAAGGGTCCCAGGTCTGTGATCAGCTCCATGAAACATGGGATGGTGATCAAGGAAAAGGCTGCAAAATAACATTTGTAACAATCATCCATGGAGCTACTCACCTACGTGAGCAAACAACAATAAAAAGAAGTAGTAGTTAGAGGCAAACCTTCAGACTTTGGCCCTTTTTTTGTGGCTGTAAATGCAAATCATTGTGGCACTGATGTGCAAATGATCTTCTGTGATCGTTTTGCTAAAAATGTTGAGGAACACTGGAAAGAACACCTCTTGGTTTCTGTAATTTTTTTTTCTATGCAAAGGGTACTTAAACAGTGTTTCATAAGGCACGTGTGTCTCTTCTGCTTTGCAAATGTGACCCTCTGCAGCAGCAAGTGTGATAAACAAGGCAGGGTGGTTGTAGCCCCTGTCTGAGTGGTCCTGCTCGTGAAGGGGAGCACTGAGACTTCTCCCCTTTCACTGAGAAATGCATTCCCTGCAGGCACTATCAAAGTGGCCTCCTGATCCTCCTCACAACCACTCCTTAAAATCGTCCTTTGTCATGCCACCTAGCCTCACGCGTACCCACCAGCCGGCACAGTGGGCCAATGGTGCTATTGCAAATTGCACTGACTAGATTTGTCTCAGCGCTTGATCACTGTCTATCATCTGTTGTACTGCAATCAAACTGCAAAGGTCTGGGGCAGTGACTATCTCCTCCTTTTCTGTGTATCACTTAACCCAACAGAGTCTAGCTCATGATGAGAATATTGAGGATCTAAAGCTAAAAGAAGTAAAAAAAAATTGCAAAGAATTAAAATAAGAGTTAAACAAAGGAAGTAATAACTACCCATATTTAGCATGTTATACATATTTTTAAACAGTTGGTAACAGAAAAGATCACCATAGGAATAATAATTGTTACTATTTTTGCCTTGCGTAGATCTTTTCATCTATGAATCTCTGAGCACGCTAATTAAAGACTTAGCACATATCAAAGTACAAATAATGCCCATCTGGAAGGGATGGGATGCTGATAGAGAAGCAATCTAATGCCAACAATATCCTCATCTGACATTATCACTGCAGATCTGGGGTTAAGCTTCCATTTTTAATGACCTAGCAATCTTAGTATGACACAACTGGATGAAGTAGGTCCTCATCTACCGTTTGACAGGTGGCCCAGCAGTCATGGCCATGGGCCAGATCGTGGATGTTTGCGATGGGCATGTACCAACAAATCTGTGACTTCTGAAGTGACTCAGTCATTGGCCAGGAATGCCTGCATGCCAGTCTGCTTAGCACTAGCAGTAAAGCTGGAATTCAGCTTCAGAGCTGAAGGTGGCAACTTCCTTCTCATTTTACCACTCATCATGTGTGGTAAAAGATTTCCTTCCTCCAGTTTCTTATTGACAGCATAAAGATTTCAGCTTTCCCTTTGTGGGATGGCAACCGCCTCTTCTCTGCAGTAAACAGCAGAGCAATCAGTGTCAGTACCAACCACACACCTTTTCCTTGGAGTCAGGCAGCCGCAGCACCAGAAGACAGTCTTCTTGGTGGAGAGCAGCAAGCTTTTAAACTTTCACCATACGTTGTCTTACTAAAACTTCTACAGGTGCTTAGATGACTTCTCACTTTGCTGTGTGCCCACAGGGAGGGATAAAGGCAATCATTTCACCCCCCTACTCCCCACCCGATTTGACAGCAAGGTGAGTGGTTCCCATCTCTGTTTCAGAGGCCAGCTACCCATTTGCCAAACTCCCAGGGTCCAGCTGCTCTTCCCTTTTCACAGATTAACAAACTCCCAGTATTTCTTGGAGCAGCTCTGAGTCAGGCTTGGGTTTGTGCCATGGACCTGTCCCAAGGAGCCAGGCAGCCAAGTAGGCGAAAGGCACCACAGTCACATTGAGCTGTATCCTTCAGTAGCTGTTTCTGTTGTAATTCCCTTTTTTGTTCAGCCCGGAGCAGATGGTGGCTCAGAGCATCTTTGGGAGGGTAGAAAAGCTTCCAGCAGCGAAGTTTGGAGCACTGAACCCAGCTCCTCACACATTCTTCCCCCTGCCCAGCTGTGCTGGCCCAGGGGACTGTCTGCTCAGATGGCTCCAGATGGAGAAGAAGGTTGAGGAGGAAAAGTGGCAGATGGTAGCTGAAGTTGGATCAAAACAGGAGACCTCATCTTTGTGTGACAAGCGCTGACAGGAGCTGGTTTTTTTTCTGGCCGTGTTTTGGTTGGCTGGGTTTAAAAAGTGTCCCTGTGCAGAGGACTTTGTGGCTTTTTATTTAAAAAGTCCACAACTATGTGCAATGGTTTCCCCATCTTACCCTGGTTCTGAGTGTAAAGGGCCAAAACCAGACCATACGTTAAAATATTTGTGAATGTGAAGCTCAGGCCCCTTGATGCTGCTCTGCTGACCAGCTCTAATGCTTCAGCTATGATGAATTCTTCCAAGAGGTGATCTGTCTTTCTTGCCATGTGTGCTGTGTGAACATGCCTGTGCAAGATGCTTAGTAAAAGCAATACAGCCTTTTCTGTGGCCCTCCTGTGTCGACAGAAAGCTGGCAAAGCTGTGTGTAGCCCTTCCCAGGTGCCCTTCTTGTGGCGATGCCAAGATGTTTTGCAAACACTGAATTGGCCAAGATAGCTACTTTCATGTGCACTAAAATTCGCCCATATAAAGTGCTGGGAGTGCATGAGTAAAAGAGTAGCAAGCAGGCCTGTGGGAACTGGTATATGCCCATGCAGTGCCATTGTCTATGCAGCTCAGGATACAACAGTCCTCTTGTGCAAATCTGGTGGGATTTGGCAGAGGTGCTTGGTACCTGTTGTCAGCTGTTACTCTTTGTTTTTGCTTCTCCTGCTTTGACCAAAAAGAGATCGATTGGGCTAGAAGGCTGATGTCAAGTCCTTGGATAAGACAACAAAATATCAGACTTTTATCATTTAATTTTGCAGGCTCAGGATGGGGAAAAGCTAAAGATGAGACCAATACATGACAGTAAAGCTTCCTAGCAGGACAAGAAAATGTGGCAGAGGTATCAAGCCTAGTTCTAAGACTTAGACCTCCCCTACTAAAATTGATCATGCAGTCCTGTTGAGATCCATAAGCCTCTGTTTACTACTCTACCAGATGTGCCAGTGCCAGTGTCTACATTCTTGGCACAGGACCGAAGTGTCCTAGCTGCTCTGCAACAAGATCCCTGAAGAAAAGGAGATCTAGCTATGAAATTTGCCAGGTGGGGGGAACTGAAACCCAAGCTGATCCAAGTCAGACTTCTCCTTAATTGTTAATAGTTGACAGAGGACAATCTGTTTCTCCTGGTTTTCATCCTGATGATTAGGACCCCTTCAAGTGTTTTCTATCTTTTCAATCTATTTTTATCTGGAGGAGGCTTCTCAGAGCGGGCAGTATCTTGAGGAAAATGATACTCAAGTAATTTGGACTGTGTGTCTTGCTCCAAGTAGGAAGTGGTTTTGATAAGCTTTCCTAGTTCTCTTTTGACAGCTGAGCTAGGAGCCACCTTGTTATGTGGCCTAGGAGAAGGTGTGTTAGAGAAGGTCCCAGGCCCATTGGTAGAGGGCTTGGAGCAGGTAAACTCTACTGGTAAATTGTGTCCTGCAGTGCCACGTGTTTGGGAGAATGGTTATCTTCTGAGGCTCATATCATAGTAGAAATAAAAAAAACCTGGATGAGACGTTGAGATCTTAAACTACTAGCAAGGTTTTCTAAGGTTGTCTAGAGGAGTATGTAGCGGACGTAGGGGATGGGGGTGTCTTTCCTTTGGGCTGGGACTCTGTCCCATCATCACCTGTAGATGAAAGGAGCTACAGGGAGCAGCAAGGCCTGCCTGGTTGCATGGGGTATGGCTTGCTTCAGTGGAGGTAACTCTGCATAGGGGTAGGCACCCTCTGGCATCAGGTTAAGGAGGAGTGCTTTTGTCTTTTTTAATGTCTGCACTAACTGCTTTTGTCATTTCATGGCTGTGAGGTTCACGTTCACCAGGTGCCAGCAACTGTAGGGCATTGACATTCTTGTAAGCAAAGAGGAAAACACTTGGGTCTCTCAAAGCAGTTTTGCAGGAAAGAAAGCAGGGATCCACCAAAAGTTTGCTAAAATGGGAGCAAAATATTAACTCTCAGAGGAAAGCTTGGGGGAGATACTTCCCCAATAGCAGTTTTGAGTGAAAACCAGGGAGAAGGGCAGGAGAAGGGGAACACTCTTCGATTCATAGTGAGCCCTGCAGATCGGCAGGGCGTCAGCCTGCAGCACCCTGCCCTTGGTGGTGGTGGGGTGTCGGGGAAGGAGCCCACAGGCCCCATGGCCAGCCAAAACCAGGCCCAGTCTGCCATGGTGATCCTGGAGGCCATGCTCACCCCCCGAACAGGACTGGCCCCTGTGTTAAAACTGAAAATGCTTTAAAGAGGCATAAAACTCTGTGGAAGCACCCTTGGAAAACTTGGCAGTGCCCTTAGGGCTTATTGTAGTTTAGAAGGGCAGTTATTTTCCACTGCCAGGTTCTCCAGCTCACTTGTGGAAACTGAAGAGCCAGAAACAATCTGTCTGAAATAAGCTGCCTCCCAGCATGTGGCTATAGATCTACAGTATGGGATCTTGCATCGCCATGGAAATTAAGAAATCTCTGACGGCTTAAATCTCACTGAGAATGAAACGAAGTAGTGAAGGGTCACAAGATGGCAGGACGAAATTTGTCTCTCCTGGAGTTCCAGTGAAACAGACAGCTTCAGACCAGAGTCAAACAGAGCAAGACGGACTGTAAGGGGCTCCTATCAGAGGGCCCTGACGGCAGGGACAAGTAATGTCTTGAGCGGTTACAGTGCATTGAAAATGTCTATCCTGCTCCTTGGAAAAACATGCCAGTTAAACATTAACATGGTTCGTTTGGCAGTGGCACAGGTCCCAGGATGGGGACAAGCACAGACAAATGATCAAAAACTTGTGTTTCTCTCGCCTTTTACAGATCCAGGGTTACATCCTGGCTCAAGGTTTCTTAGCCTGTATTTACCTCACTGTGTGAGAGCCCCTGCTATTTCTGACACAGTGTTTTTAGGAAATAGTATTGCTGGTGGAGCACAGTGAAAGTGTGGTTAGACAGCACAGGCTCAATCTGTTGAGGAAGATGCTGCTGCGCCAGTCCCACTGTTTCCTTCTTTCCCAGCCTGTCGAGTATTCGCTACTGCCATGTTGTTTGGCTGGACACTGATGCTCGTCCGACCCTTCTCTCAGACAAATTGTTTAGTTAAGATAGCAGAAAAATAACTCTACAAAGAAAAAGTGAATCACTGCTGGGTCTGTGGCAGGGAACTGGGTCCGTGCACTGAACGGTCAGGCAAGGATGAAATAGTATGTTGAGGAAGAGCGGGGACTGGGAAAGCAAAAGGCAGGTCTCTCTCCTTTGGAAACAAGGAGCTGTCGGATCAGGTAGGCTGTCTTGTCCAGCTGCACCCTTATTGCTCATGGCTTGCATACAGCTGCCAAGCCCTGGCAGCACGGCAGGTCTCAGCCACAGCTCCATCCTTCAGGGAGGCAGGGCAGCGTAGCCAGGACAGGTTGCAGGAGCCATTGCAAGGTGCGTTTCACTGGGCTTCTGACTTGGGTGAAGTTATGTGGCAATTTAGGACAGCACAGATATTAAAATAAAGCCAAGGGGACGGGAAGTGAAGAGGGAGGCTTTCCCCGACTCCGTTAACAGTAGCCCCACATCCTGCTTTGTTTACTTCATTCCCTCCCCAGTGCTGCTGGGATGAACTGGTTTGCTTTGAAACCTCCTGGGGAAATGAAAATGAAAACCAGAACAGCATGTTTGTTGCTGAAAGGCACCCGGTCTTGAGCTATACACATGCAGCGGAAAACGTGGTCTGGTAAGTTGGTGTTGAACATGCCGGGCCAAAGACATGGTCCCAGCCCCATGGGGTCAGGAAGAGGGTGACACGGGATTTGTGCTGCCTCTAGGCTGGCAGTGGGAGATAACAGATGACGCAGCTTAAAGCTCCAGTGGCACAAACAGATGATACTAGATCTTCTATTAAAAAAACCCCTAAAAACCAAAAAAACCCCAAAGCCAAGGAACAGCAAACAAACACCTACTCCCCCCAAAAAAGACAACCCATCCACCAAAAAAACAAGAACAAAACCAAAAGAGCAACCCTGCCAGTACAACAAATTAGCTGTGAAAACTTGACTTGGCAGCAAAAGTTTAGTGTAAGTCAGCACTTTACATTGTGTGGCTGCAGCAATTTTGACCCAGGAGCCCTAAATGCTGGATTTACTGCACTGTCAAACCATGGGCACAGGAAGGGGAATGCAAATGACCAAGTGAGGCACTTCAGGAACAGTGGCTGATAGGACTAAGCGTGCAGAAAAATACAAGTTCTGCTAGGTCTGGCAGTGCTCAGAGCTCCCAGCTCTATTGTAAGCACTCATCAGAGGAGATTAACAGCTTGTCAAGTCCAGTATCTACATGAAAAGCTGGAAAGAGGGAATATGAGAAATCATCTTTCCATATTCTGATTACATCTAATTTGGTGACTGACCATCTGTCTACTTTTTTTAGCTGCTTTTTAAAGTCTGTGGCATATGTGCTAGCTTTCAAAATCACTTCCAGATGTAAAATTATTTCAGATAACAATCCCTTTTTTCTTCTTTCACGTTAGATATTTAGGTGTAATGAGTATTGGCAAAACCTTTTTTTTTTTTTTAAGTGTGCTGCATTCCATAATAAGAGTGCTGTGTCAGTCCTCTTGAGTAAGGAGACCCAGTGCCTACAGCGTACACACTGACATCCAAAGTTTATGTTCCGCACACTCCTCTGCACAAAATTATGGCCCCTTAAAATAGCAGAAAACATCGCCAGCTCCTGGGGTAGTGTGCTCATGGTGGAGTGTATAGGAATGAACTTTGTAAGAGAGAGGAACTGTGTGAGGAAGATGTTGGTGTTGTCCCTGATTACCAGATTTTTTAAAAATAGCTAGAGTGGTTTGTCCTGGAGTGTCGGACTTGCACAGTGACAAGAACTGAGTTAATGGAAAAATTTGAATAAGCAAACCACTAAATTCACATGGAATACCATGAGTTTGAATGTCTAAAATTCGTCTCCTGAGGATTTCTGGACAACAAATTCCCATTGCTCTTTAAGTGACAGTGAAAATGCTTTGAAGCTAGCTCTGAAATGAATGCATTTCTAAAGACACCTCGTCTCCTCTCACATCCTTTTACTTTTTGGCTCAGCTTTAGATAACATGCTGGAACCATCCTTTCTATAAAACATATCACAAGCAGTATCTGCCTGCTGGCGTTCAGCTTGTTATTGACATGAAGGATCTAAAATATTTCCATTTATTTTATCAGAAAATGAAGAATCTCTGCATAAAATTAGCAGAAATGACAAAATCTTATCTGAAAGCAGGTCCTGGTTATTCGTTACCTGGAAATAGAATAGCAAGTTAATGGATATTTTGAATCACAGATAGTTCAGGAAAAAAATGAAAGGAAAAAACAAGTTTAAGTTGCATCAAAGCAGAAACCTTTCAGAAATGGCTGGTGAAATCAAAAGGTTTGAGAAAAAGAATTTCAGAATAAGTGAAATACTTGGTTTGACCTAAAATACATTATTATTTCTGCTTTGAGCATTGTCATTCATATATAACTTACTAGAAAGTAAATTTCAAGGAAATACCAAAACAGAAAGCTGAAAAGAAATGCATTTAATTTTGAAAAAAAGCAGAAGTGAAACAAATTATTTTCTTCAAAAATATTTTTTTTTTTCTGAATAGACAATTAAAACTCAGCACCAGTTCACAAAATGTCACATCATCACTGAAGCTTCCCTGAGAAAGAATTCCCACATTTGTGCATGTGAATTGCTTTCCAGGTGAGGAGGGAGCAGGTGGGGGATGCAAACAGCCGTAAGGAGGCAGCATGTGCAGGCCCTGCTGCCCACCTCCTCTGGTGAGGGTCCCCAGGGGCCCCAGCCCTGGTTTGCTGGCAGGACTTTTAGAGAAAATGAATCTGGCTGGGGCTCTCAGCCTACACTGTGCACAGATGGAGGCGTCTTGAGCCAGTGGAAGAAAATCAAAACCTCTTGTTCTGAAACGATTTTAATCTGGTGAGGGAGAGACCTCCACGTGGATGTTAAAGTAAGCAGAAATTTATGCTGACAGTGTAACCTATTGAGATTTCCTGTATCTATGGATTTAAGGAATTGCCATTAGAACACTGATTTTTTTTGTGACCCCCGCCCTGTTTGTGAGTGGCACCTGAGGTGTTGCCCTGACTCAGGGCAAACTCCAGGGAGCAGGAGCCTCCCTCCTTTTGGGTCACACCTTGAAGCACCAGCCTCTCTCCACTAAGAGCAGAGGAACTGAGAGTCTCGAGTCCATGCCCTGAGTGATTCTGCTAGGAAAAACATGACTGCTGCCTTGGTATTGTAGCCTGGTTGCAGCTCTGATGCTCACCATGCAATTTCACTCCTCATTTTCAGATGTCTTTGTGTTTGACTTTCGATCCATGCTTCAGCTTGCTTCTCCTTCTTGATCTTCCTGAAATGCATATTCACTGTCTTTGCAAGACCATTATAAAACAGCTAATAGAGAGGAGGGAGTAAAACCACTTCTGCCCCAAATATATGAAACTTTCCTACTCTTAAGGGCAGAGTATCTGAGCTCTAAAACCTTATATGCACGTGAACTGTACTGCCTTGTAATGGGTTAACCATCTTGATGCAGAGATGCTTATTTCTGGACAGAAGAATCCATCTGCAGAGGCACCTTTGCACCAATGTGATGGAAGGTGTGACCATAAGGTGTATGTGGTGGTAAATGGAACAGTAAGGATAAAGCCTCATCTTTATATGTAAGTCAGTGGAATCTTTCCAATCAGAGTATTTTGGTAGTATGTCATTATTTGAAAGGGTATACTACTGCAATGTGGTGTTTGCTTGCTTTCTGGATATATCATGTACTCTGTGGATTAACAAAAAAAAAAAAAAAAAAGAATTTTGGCATAGGACAAAGCAAAGAAACAATAACTTCAAAACTAAGCACAGAAATCCTTCTGGTGGCAATCACTCCACACAGCAGGAGGCTGATATTCAGCTAAAATAGTCTTCTGGTACAGCAGGTTCTGGCTAGCAAGGCTCCATTGTCATTTACAAGCAAGCATACTTAAGCGGTTAGGATGTCTTCATTCCATTTTGTTCTAATTTGGCTGATCTCCTTGTGCTTTTTACTCTCTGAGCACGATTAAGTGACCAACTGCTTCATTTACATGTTCGGTTACACAATAATTTTTTTATCAGGTCACTATTTCATTAGTTGCTATTTGCCAAGTACTGCATTGGAAGCATTTGCTGGTCTCAGGAGAGGCGACGCTTCACTTGTCTTGGGAAGCAGAAGACAGAAGCCCTCACAGGCAGGAAAAGCTGGGCTAGATGGAAAATGCATTAGCATAAGGAAGACACAAATTTAAGGCACACAAATTGTACTTGCAAAATACATCTGTGTGAATTCTGGCATTAAGAGAATTCTGGAAACCACAAAGAAAATAACTGCCACGAGCCCACGAATGACAGTAAAAGATGTTTAAACTAAACTATACTACACGGTGTTTAAGATGCACCGAGAGCAATGTAAGCACTGGGGTACACCTGCACAGTACATCTGAGGAGGACTAGCAGTTTGCCACTGCCAGCAGGGACAGTCCAGCCGCTCTCCATCAGCCCCAACCCAGTCCCTCCAGCCCTGCTTGCAGCCACGTAGCTTTGTCCCTTCTCTTGAACCACCTCTGTCTGTCAGACTAGAATTGGTGAGACAATCCTCATCTGGCAGAAAAGGCTCACCTGTTTTTTTTGGTCAGCACAGCAATTTCAATTGGTGCTTCATCCCATCAGAATAACACTGGAACCAGAGCTCAGAAGAGGTTGAGGGCTTTCACCCAGTGTGAGGAGCTGGCAAGGGACTGGTACATCCTCATTCGGTGGCAAGGAGCACGTGGGTTGGCAGAGCTCTGCCATGTCGCAGCACCTGGGAGCTAAGGTACATTAGCTGGGCTGTATACTCGTGTAACTCAAAGGAGTCTGTTCCCTGGCTGTAAGAGTCCATAATTTTTCTGCAGGATTCGCAATGCTGCATTGCGTTTTTCTCGGTGGAGAGCTTCCGAGTATAGAGGGAAAACCAATTTGGGGGCACAGAGTATGTACCTGTTACAGTAAGAACCACGAGGCTTGAGTAGTTGGCAGGAATACTCGAAACAGTGTTAGAGAAAACTATGCCTTTGGACTGATAATTATTCAAAGTTTGCCTTTTTTCTCCCCTCCCAGTTCCTGTGAATTTACAGTGTCACCATTTCTCATCATGTCAACAAACCAGCTTCAAATACCCAGAGTTTGTCCCTTCCATGAAAGCTCAAAAAGATAGAGAAATAATACGAACACAGTTGAAAGTCTTGCTCAGGTGCAATCATGTCAGTGTAGGCTACTGCTGGCATAATGTATTTTTTCTGCGTAAGTGTTGCTCTTTTTGAGTTGGTATCAGCACACAGCCTATTCCTTAAAACACCACAACGCCAGCTGCAGTTACTGCCTCGTGTGCTGCTGCTGTCCCAGCTTGACACTCACTGCTGGTAAACTGCAGTGTAACCGAAACGCTGGGGTATTTGCATGGGAAGGGACTTTCTGAAATCTGAGCAAAGCTTGTAAAGAGGACAGCTTAAAACTGCAAATGTATGTGGGAGGTCTAGATTCTATAGAAAAGATTAATTTGGGACTTTTAGAACAGTGAAGGAGATTTAGCCATATATCTTTCATTAAATAGTATGAGGAAATCCCCATGTCCAGCTTGTAAAATTTTGATATAAACTGTTTAATTGCAGATGGCAGAGTCTTCTTGAGCAGCACTTGCTCCAGCTCTGACCCTTTTTAAACATCAAATTCATTAGAAAAGAACGAAAGAAAACAAATACAGAAAAACTCTTACACATAAAAAAGCGCTGAAGAATGGAATGCTTTCCATGGTGATTTAAAAAAAACCGAAACAAAACAAAAAACCCCACTAACAACAATAAACCAAGTTCTTAAATTCAAGCCAGCATTTAGGGGCTACAACAATGCAGAAACCTTGGCAGGGTAAGGAGCTCTGACTGAAGGTTATTGTTATTGTTCATATTCTGGTAAAGCAGGAGCCAGTTGTACTAGAGTTTATCCACATAATTTAAAAGGGAGTTTTAATATACCTTTACTAAGTTATTTTATTGCCTAAAACTTTTGACTACTTCTGGGTTTGTTTGTTTGTTTGGGGTTTTTGTTTGTTTGTTTGTTTGTTTTGTCAAAACAACAAAAATTTGGTAAGGAGGACTTAGTTCAACTTAAATTTCCACTGCTTGCTTTCTGACTAGTTTATTTTAAATCTTTTATGAGCAGAGGTTAGCTCGATGGGTTTTGAGCTTCAGTTCCCATTCTTTGACTTGGGAGAAGCTCAATATAACTCTTGGAGTAAAAACTAGGGAGGCGCTGGGTTTCTGCTTAGTCATCTGGTTTTTGATCGATGTTCCTTTTCTTTCCCATTAATGACTGCTGAATAGCTTGCAAAGAATGTTGCAGGCGACCAGTCATCTAAGCTGCCAAGTGTTATATTCCTCTGCAAACTGCCCAGTGTGAACCCCAATGCGTATTTGTATAGAGTGCCTAACAGGTTATGCTGTTACATGAAGGAAACAAAGCTGTAGAATTCCTAGGAGAAGAGGAAAAAGGAATAGATTTGAAAAGAGATCCGATGAGAATAATTGCAGAATTTGAAACAGAAATTTACTTTAGTTTAACTAGTACAAGATCCATTGCCCTGTTACCCCTCCTCAAAGAACAGACTCCATATCCTCATGTGTGATCTTCCCAATACCTTTGGAGAAAACAGGAGCCAAGTCCCTTTGTGGCTTTTGCTTCCTAAATACTTCCTACTGTCCAAGTCAAAAGGTGCTTTTATAAAATCCTTGATTGGCTGCCCTTGACTCTGGGGTGGAACTAAACTCCTCAAGCACCAAAGTCCTCAGCTGTACCACAATTCATAGAATCATAGAATCATTTTGGCTGGAAGAGACCCTTAAGATCATCAAGTCCAACCATAACCTGACTCTAGCACTAAACCACGTCCCTAAGAGCCTCATCCACACATCTTTTAAACCCCTCCAGGGATGGTGACTCAACCACTTCCCTGGGCAGCCTGTTCCAATGTCTGACAACCCTTTCTGTGAAGAAATGTTTCCTAATGTCCAGTGTCATCTCACAGGCTGTGGTAGCTTGGCTTTCAGTTGGGTTAGTGGGCGGAAGGGCCTCACCCTGCATACCTAGTCGGTCCTGTATAAGAGGCTGTGGGTGCGGATATTTGGGAGTAGGATGGGGAAGGAACGGTGGGAATCGGTGTCTTTCCTCTGGAAGCCTGGTTTGGCCTATATAGGTGTAACATCAAAAGTGATGTCAAGAATTGTGCATAAAGCCACCTCCAGGTGCTGGTTTGCTACTTCGAGGCTTTGCTGATGGCCAGGATCCCAAAATATCAAACTTTCTTCTTGAGTGTTTTAGTGTTTCCAAATCAAGGAAGGTACTTTTGGTCCTGGAATAAGAGCTCTTTAAGTGTTGAGGCATGGAGTACTCAGTGGCAGTCCATGGAGAGGCAGCTGGTTATTCACACAGAAGTACAGGGCTTGTACATTAACATGGCTCTTTTGAAACTATATCTAGTTCAATTTGCAATTATCAGAACACAATGAAAGAAATAAAAGTTGATTCGAGTACTTTCTTGAAGTGATTCTGTAATCTGTGGGCTAACGACTGGTCTGCTTTGCCATAATTTGCTGCAATATGGTTTGTGGTGTGCAAATGATGGAGAACTCTGTCTCTCTATTGAGTAATTACCATAAAAATTTGTGTTTGCTTAAAAGTACTTATGCTCAGAAAGCCCTTGTTCCTTCCTTTGACTATAAAAAGACTAAAAAGAGTAACCGATACAGTCATTTAACTTCTTGATGACTGTATTAGTCCCGTAGATCCTGCGCAATGAAGATGCTAATACTGCTGCTGATAAAATACGAGTTGGCAAATGCACACCAGCACCAAATGTATTCCTGCTCCTGACATGAAGAAAGTGTGGCTAAGGTTAATCATAAGGAAGTTCTAGTTAATCATAGCTCTGGAGTAAAGTAGAAGAAATGTACATAAATTAGTGTAATACAGAGCAATTTTCAGGAAAAAAAAACCCTAAAATTTTATTATTATCTGCCTGTGAGACTGCAATTTGTAATTTGCACTGTAATTCCATCAGCTGTCTTTTTCGCTTTTCTGCACAATCAGATACAGCGTCACTGTGTCATTAAAGAAACAATTATTCTAACAACAGAACTAATAAATGCCTTCTGTTAGATGCAGGATTGAGCCAGCAAACACAAATAGACCTTTAATGTCACCCACTCATTCATGAATTGCCACATTGTCATTGTAAGCCATGGGGCGGAGAAAAAAAAGACAGCTAGCAAATGCAAAGTTATCCTTCATGGGAGTGAAAAAAACTGCTACTATTTAAAGACATTAGTCAAATCCTCTAAAATTAGCAAATATTTGAATCCCACATAAATTCCATATTTAAGATTGTAGGATGGAATATTTAATGAGAATTTGCTTGAATATTTTAAAATGTTCATTAAAATGTATGTTATATTTCCTACTTATTCACAGTTTTCCTATGTTAACTTGGACAACTCATACAGCATTTATGTACCTCTTATTTCCTCAGGCTTACACATTTTGGGTATATTTTTCAACAGTATTTCCCATTCTTATATGGGAATTGGAAGCAATTCAGTAAGCATCTGTAGGGAATTTAGAGATGCTCTGTATGGGTAGGGGTAACACTGCTGTTATGACGAAACATAGGAACCTGAGTATCCTATTAAAACTATTGCTTTTTTTTTTCTTCACATTTCCCAAATCGAAAAGCAGATTATAAGGAGCAACAGGCTTAGTGAGATTTTCAACTGGTGCATAGTTAAAATTACGCTGCAAAGTAAGACTAAATTTCAAATGTAATTTTTTTAACAGATATTTTTTTCTGCAATTGTTTGGTAAACGTCAGTGTAGGAACACATAAAGTAGAAGCTTTCCTGTAGAACTCATCACTATGGTAGCTTGTTATCAAACCCAGGATCTAAATGCAAGTTGTCAGCTAAAGCCTTGTGGTCAGTCTTGCAGTACACACTGATTTTCACATATATTCATTGATTAGGTTGGGTTTAAGGTCTTTCCTAGGAATGTTAAATCAGTTTAGCCTGAATTAAATTGTGTTGTTTAAACAAGGTTTTAAGAATGTAGGTTTGAAGATTTAGGCTAACAATAGCCCTTTAATGCTATTTGAAATTTCATGAATGCCAAATGTTCTAGAAAATTTTCACATTAGTTGACCGGCTCCTAGGAGAGTCATAGTGAGGTGTGAGGGAAAAGTAGGAAAATATCTAGCCAAAAGTGGCATTCCTTTTATTTTTTTGTATGTGTATACATATATTTGATCTATTTTGAATATATAATCCCTGCCTGGCTGCCACTGTTTGAGCAGGCTACAAAGATTCTAGGGACAGTAGGTGAGGAGCTACATCCTTTCTTGTATTTGGACACTACCTGGTATTATGGGATACTGACTGTGATTTAGCAATACCAAACTACAATCAGTAGTAGTAGCAAGATTGTCAGCAGAAGTTCTGAGAGCCTAATACATTTCCTCCACTCCCAATCGATCAAACTCCACTTCCCTGTTGTTTTGTTCAACCTCAAGTCAAAAGAGCAGGTGAAACCTTCACGAGGCCATGAAGGACCATAAAAAGTCATCCTGGCAACAGCAGCTCTATAGCGTATGGTAATAATTCCTTTGTAAAAAGAAAGGGAATTATTGCTAGGGAAGAAAGGAATATTCTCCGAGTAGGTAATTCTTCATTAACAACTCACTAAAGTAAAAGGTGTTTGCTATAGAGGTCAGTGGGATTTAAACCAGGCACTGGAAAAGGACCTCTGAAGAGCACTCGTGTGGAAAACGGAACACTAAAATAATTCAGTGATTAAAAAAAAGGAGCTGTTTCCATGTACTACTTAGTCATTGTGTGTGCTGGCATGTTTGAGGTGTGTTACTTATTTTTTCCCTTCTCTTTACATCAGGCATTCAATTTGAAGGGTGTGTAGGGAAGTGAACTTTCAAAATGATTAGTCATCTGTTATGTTACAGTCTTCTACTTGTAACAGGACGTGAGGCAGTTTTCCAGAATTTGGATTCATCTGCATGGGCATCAAATGGGACTCATCTACAAAAGAGGATGAGGTGGGCATTCAGGTTAGCCAGAACTCCCATTCAGGACCCCTTGTAAAAGATACTAGTTTTGACATTGATAATGGAATAATCCATGGAAATCCTGTCAACTACGCTTAGCATTTCTTATACAAAGTGGTCTGTTATTCACAGCATTGCCTTTAAGGTACACAACACTAAAATAATTGAGGAGAAAATGTGGTCTTTTTCTACATTTGCCTACCAAATCTAAGTGTTCTTCTCTATGTTATAAGTAGAATGCTGTATGTGGAGACCTTTATCATCAACACAATGTTTGTTCTTCCCACTCTTGAAGTTTGAAGTAGAAGAGGAAAGCTTATGTTTAGTTTTTCCATTTAATTCTTAATAAAGAGATCTCTTCACTTGAAGAGTGATGTATAGACCACTCTGAGATGTATAGATCTATTGGTGCAATCAATATTGGTGCAATTCAAGCTATTAAAAAACAGAAAAAAAAAAAAAAAGAAAAAAAAGAGGGGAGGGAAGTAGCCAGAAAAGAAGGGGATAGGTGCAGAAGAGGTGAATGAAGATGCGCAGCACCACACTTCTGAGATCTTTGTGCTTTGCCAAGCACCATCAGCAGAACATTTTCATAGCAGGTCTTTGCTACGTAGTGGAAAACTAGTTGCTCTCTTTTCAGCCAAGGTGCTCCGGTCTAGAAGGAATCCTATTTTAATTTAGAATTCTTCAAGTTTTTATTTGTTCTGAGAGGTTAAATCTTAAACTTTGCTACAATGCAAAAAATAATTACTGCCATTCTGTACAACTGGTAGATCAGAGAGAAAAAAGCACAGTCCCTCAGTGCGGGTAGCAGAAGCCTCCGTTTATCTGCACTAGCCCGTTTGCAGACACGACTTCAGACAAATTTACTCCAGGTCAGAGAAAAGGTATGGGTTTTCTCATCTTGTTTAAGCCCCACAAATATAAACAGTGGAGAAAGTCTACTACCACCTTTCTCTTGCATACACACACCTTTAAGAGCTGCCCAGCACTTTACAGGCGTGGGCACTGTGGAGTGATGCCATTGCTGGAGGTGCACACCTTCCAGATCAAACAGAGATTACCTGTTTATTTGCTGTTTTGCAAGGAATTGATTTGTTTCAAAATATGGAAGACTCTAGACCTCTGTGGACAAGAGCGTCTGTGTTTTCAGTTGGACTCTTTTTTTTTTTTTTTTTTCCTTTTAGTGGTCTCTTCTGAGGATGGCTTTGGTTATCCCAGAAACAAAAAAATTGCTAAAAGGAAGTTGAGATTGCTGCAGGAACTTGAAACAAACTTTAGAAGGTGAAAAAATTTCAGGTTAAAACCCAAAAGCCTAATACTTCCATCACTCTGACAGCTATCAGTGACATACTATACAGCCCTAAAAAGATATACTTTTTGGGACATAGTGTGGTGAGTTATTACCCATTTTGCAATGAAAAAACATCCTTAACAAATGACATATCTTAAGAACAGATAGAATAATATTGCAGCAACCCCTCTGCAGTAGTTTGCTGCAGCAGCTGTTCAGTGTTGATCCAACCGATTTCTATCAGTGGCTAAAGATTAATAACATACTCTAATTAGCCACATCTGCTATATGAGGCACTTGGCACTACTTAAATGGCAAAGTCTCTGAAGCACTCCAGTTTCATCCATAGTTCAGCTCATGCTGTTTATTCACACATGAAAGTATAACCTGTATAAACACCACAGGCAGATGAAATGACGTAGCATCTCTGCAACATCCCCGCATTGAGGGAAGAACTGGCAGCAGCTTCAAAAGGCTGCGGATTTACCAGTGCTACAGCCCCCACTGCGCAGCTGCAGACTGCACAGGGTGGCAGCTACGGCACCTGCGGTCTGCTCCCCCCAGCCCATCTGCGACTGATGGGGAAATTTTGAGAGGCAGAAGAGCGAGGTTGGTAGCAAATAGTCCTATTGTGGGACGCAGCTGAACCAGCAGGACCTTCCTGCATCCCTTTAATTATAGGAATTTAATTATAATCACAAAGTTACTTCCGTGAGATATACCCATAGTAAGATAATATGTGATGGGTATCAAGGAAAAGAAACAGCAAATATAAACGTTGTTATATATTCAACTGTTACAAACATGTCCTCTGGTACTTTGAGGCTTTATGTCATGCAGGTTTATGTCCAGTGAACAGAGAACATTTTTATCGCCCACATAGTTAATTTTTTCTGTATTTAAACTAGTAACACAGACAGCATCTCCTTAGTATGAACTGTCCCAAAGGATTTCTGAGCCCCAACAAATACTGCAGACAACCTTTCTCTCTTCAAAAGCAAACCCCACCACACTCAGCTTCAGAAAGAGGTATCTATTATTTATGCCCACTCTGCCACCAGTTTCTCAGGCCCTCTAAGGAACTGCCAAGTGAAATATTTCGCAGAGCTCAACAGTCAGCTTGCAAAAGTAGAAGGCCTCGAGTTTCAGGGGAAAAATGCTGGGGAAATGCCCACTGTTTCAGCTAAAGCTATCTCTAGATACAGTCCAAGCAACCAAATTATTCTGGTGATTAGAAACATTTAACTTTCCAAAATGTCTCTTAATGGACAAGGACTAATGTAAGGATGCATTCCATAGGCTGTCTGCTTTAGACTGGCAGCAATAAGCTTCAGCGATTTACCTGCATTGATGCAGAGGCACGCACCGACACGGATCTGCTGATTTCCATCATCACCTCTTGATAGTCCTACCATCGGTTTGCAAAATGCCTTTTAATAAAATAAGGGCATGTTAAAATAGATTAATGTGACTTGCTGGCTTCATGTCATGCTTCCCAGTAATCTAGGGGAGGAGACAGTTCACAGCTATCTGTACTGAAGGGTATGCGCCTCTGAACTACAATGGTTCATTTGGCATGACTAATCTAGCTGAAAGAACACAGAATGCATTTGCACCTTGACTCAAGTATTATCTGCTTTTAAGGTAACTCTCCCACATGCCACTACCAGCTTAACTCCTTGAAAAAACCATGGAAGAGGGTTTCTTCAGGTTTTACCACAGAAGATGAAATACCTCACCTGTAACACAGTTTTATTAAAAACAAACAAAGCTTGGTACCTCAGTTTTTCCAATAATGTATGTATATTAGGACACATCAGTACTCATTTTGGCTAAACTGAAAAATGATACAAGATAAATGCTAGAACAGCTGCAAAACGAGAAGACGTTTCGTTATAACAAAATCAGAAATTCAAAATCATATGCTCATTTTTTTCTGACAAACTGTTCACAATTTAACACAAACTGAAAAGCTTGTCCTTCTCCCAAACCCTAATGTTAATCTCAGACTTCTTCCTTCTCTCCACACTCAGTTGAGGACATGAAAAAAATGACAGTATGTACCTTTTTTTTTTTTCTTCAACTCCAACATGGAAACAAAATGCATGACTAAACTACATTATTTCTAGATGAAGTCTCCACAGTTTAATCTCACGTCTTCAGGTCCATACGCATGCCATACAACTCCAGGCATACTAAGTTAGGACTGTAGTCCCCTTACCCCTGCTTTCTAGCTAATGGAAAAAACATGTTAGCAATGCAATGCTGAAGGGCTTCTCTCCCAGTGAGAAGCCTAAAGTTAAGTGGGACCAATCTGATGCACCAGGACTCTCCTGCAACAGCTGTAGCTACACTCAACACAAGAGTTGTTTATGCTTTTGCAAACAGTACTAGCTACATTAAGAAATGTTGGTAAGAGGACCAACTAAGATACTTAACATCACTGATTTATACTTGAGCTCTCAGAAAGCCATCTCTCTCAATTGTTGTTCTGTAGGAGAAGGGATATATGTTTAGATACAATTTTCTAAACAACTAGTCAAGCCACTGCACGACCAGCAAGGCTCATGGAGATCGCTCTCCTACCGAGCCCCTGCCTCCCCCATGACCTCAGCTGCCTCCTCCATGCCCCCACTCTCCCCTAAGCTTCCAGGAACACTTCCCTCTCCTTTCTCCTTTCACCCGTACCCCCAAACTACTGATTTGGGGTTGCCTGGGTTGGAGCTGCATGCATCCTGATCCACCAGCACAGTAACAGCCGAGCCTTTTTTCAGCACGAGCACAGATCTGGATGTCTCTCAGAGGAGTTACTGGCAGCATGAGGTTTACCAGTTTTAACATATATTTTGGTAAGGCAACAGCTTCAAAGAACATTTAGATAGACCAAATCCCACAGCCTGGTAATAAAATGAAACTTCCCTTTAGAGAAGCTGCCAGCTGTAGTTAAGACACATTATAAAAAGCCTTAATCCTAAACCTTTTTTAATTAGGTATTGACCTCTACACAGTGAACAAAACTAGTATTAGTCTTCCCAGAGTCAGAGATATTTAGCTGCACAGAAATAAGGTCAGAATGCTATTTTAAGTTAAGCAATGCCACTCTCCCAGGCCCTTATTTAGACATACTTTTCTACAAAAAGAAAAAAAAGGTTGCATCTTCGTTTACTTTGACATGAGCTATTGGAGAGTAACTGCCAAAGAAAAATGTTACTGTCTTGCAAACAACTCAGCTGTATTTTTTCCGTGTCTCAGAGTGTTACACGATACCAGACATCTTAAAGATTAAAAAACAAAAAAAAGACAAAATGGTACATAGTTTTAACAGACCATACGCAAGTAGCACCTAAGTATGTAGCATACAGAAGTCAATTCAAGCATAAACAATTAATGGGCTCTTTTTATTTCAGTAAAACTAAAGCTTACAGATTCTAAACTCGGAACCATTCAGAAATACACCCATAAAAAGTTGTATTAATAAAAACTGACAGGCTTACAGGCCTCTAAAATATTTAAAACATAAGATACAATAAAATATATCAAATGTTTACATTACAGCCTTGCTGCCTTACAGACCATCATAAAAAGTGAACACATTCAATAACTTCAAGTGTACCATTAAAAAGACACCAGTAAGTGCTCCAGTTTTCTGTACCATACAACTTTATTTCAAATTCACATCTTTCTAGGCAACATATCCAAAATATTTGACTCAAGAGTACCTTTAGACCGTAAATAATCTGAAACACGGCATCGAGCCTTTCCTATCTCCAAACAAAACTCAAGTTTTTGCTCATGTTATAAAAAGTAACCATGTGGAATGTGACAAGTCATAATGTGAAATAAAAGTGCTTTAGTCCCATAGCGCAGACAGACACTAGTGGTTATCTAGCTATTCGTCAGTATATCTCAAACACTAGAGATGTTTGCTCTGTTGCACATCACCTTGCAAAGACCTTTGGACCATTACACTGAAATTTCATTAACTGACAGCTAAACAGTATGAGTAGAACAACAGCTTCACTTCGACATTTCAAATAATGAGTTATAAATGAGGCATCTTGTTACCATTTTTCAAGTTCTCTTAGTAATTAAAGAAGTTCTACTGTATTATGCAAGATAAAACTATGTTCCAGTTACTCTTTTAAAATCCAAAGTGTGCTATATTCCAAATCCCAAAGTGTCGAAACCCTCACATTATTTACCCAGGCCCCAACAGTGATCTAAGACTCAATATTTTTGTGCAATTCTTTGCTGTTTGCATTTGAAGAGCTAAACATTTCACCCAGCAGTTCATATGAAACAACTATAAACTCCCAAAGCAGAAAGTTACTTTAATAAGGTTTGGACATAGGCAGTTGCATGGAATACATGCTCAACTCAGATGTGCCATGCTGAAGAGGGCTCATGTTGCAAGCATTCAGCCAGAAAACTTCCTTTCTACAGATGCCTAAAAAGCTATTTATCTTCCAGAACAAACAATGTTTAAGACTTAAGTATTTAATTATCTTCTCTGTTACAAAATAATTAGCTCTACAGTATAATGTGTATGATTCCCCCTACCCCTTTCAGAAACTCCATTGTCGTACAAGTTTACATCTTAAATGGGAAGGGCTGAGGGAAAATTTCTGGTCCTGTCCCAGAGATGTAAAAACAAGGTGCTTTGCAAGACTGATTTTATCCATCACATTTCTGGCAACCAACCCCAAAAGAAGGCACATGAAATCTATAATAATACAGCTTATAAATTATAAACTAAAGCTGAACCTCCGTACAATTTCTAGTCTTTTTGCACAAAAGTAATGACCAGCACCTACGCAGAGATTCAACTTTTCTTTTTTTATGTAATGTTTCTCAGAAATAGTTAAACGTTGCTTGCATGTCTATGCAAATGCTGTCATTTATTAGGTTTTGACACAAAGAGCAGAAATTGGTAGTTTATCTGCATGGGATGTCCAAAAGCAATAAATGGCTAGCACTCCCCTCCCCTGCTGCTACATAAACCGTAAGCCACTAGCAACAGCTACAGACAGCTGTTGCCTTGAAAGCACACAACTCCCAGCAGCAGTTTCCCTGTGAGGTGTTCTAGAGCTTGCGGCATGCATTTAATCAGTGTCTCAAATGTGGATTTTAACATGTCAAAGCCTATCTACTTTTGGTTAGTTACCGGCCAGACATGCACATGCATTCTGAGGAAGCCAACTCGAAACATGCTTTGACAAAAGCTGCACTGAAATTGGCTGTACCTGAACCAAGCACAGATGAGCTTCTACCTTGAGCAGCATCCAGGATCCAGGGGCAGCTCAATACCTCATTCCTAAGGAAAGCCGAGACTGGATACAAATCTGCCTCCTAGATTTTACTGGAATCGCTACCTTTAAAGCAGAGAAACAAGATTCAAGGTTTCTGAAAGCTTTAGCAGGCAGATAGGCTCATCAATCAGATTAAGACTTACTTCGTCTTTAAACAACAGTTCAAACCCTTGGTTATCACTCCTCTAGAAAAACAAGTTTAAAAGAACTCAAAACACCATCGCCATCACTTAACTAGAATATGTCACAATACTGCTTTCACTCAGGATGATAACAAGGATAGAGTTTCAGAGTTATGGTTATTCACCTTGTGTGTGAAATCACACATCCTCCTTTTTTTTGTTGTTTTCTTTTTTCTCTCCATTTCTGCACAGAGTCATTTGAAGGGATTGGCACACAAATTACTCGTGAACACAGATGTGTGGCTATTACATCACAGGACCATATTAGAGTTTCATGAAGATTTCATGCAATGGTGTCTGTGCTCTTTTCTAAAAGAGAATGACTTTCACAGGCAACACATACAACACAATTTTCTGACTATAAATGCAGTGAGTAACACAAACAACATTAACAAGAACTGACCAGACTTAATAACTAGAATTGCACTAGGTCTGGCACTTGAGAATTCACAGTGATTAAAATAAAATTGCTTTGCCTAAGACAAAATATCAGATATCAAATATATAAAAAGACTCTTTGCTTCCATTACCTTGTATTAGTATTCTAACAGCAATACGCAAGCTCTGTAGTACCTCAGACAGCGGAGACTTCTGCGCATGATTAACTTTATTCATTGTTTGCAGTGCAATCAGGTTTGGGTTTTTTTTAATATATATATTCACTATGTCAAATCAGGCAATTTTCAGAGAATAAAGTCAAAGTAGGCTGAAGTCTTTGCTGGATTGAAACTTGGATTCTGACAGGAAACCGTTATCTACAACATCTCATTTTGGGTACCCAACTCCACACCATGCCAGGTGGTATTGCTGTTAAAGAAAAACTTAGAAGTATATTTGCATATTACTGAGGTGTTCTTCTTACATAGCAAGTTGTTTGTAAGTGATTTATAGTACCAGTTGATAATATGAGTAGAACATTTGCACTTTTCTTTCCCCTGTCAATTCGCTAATCCTAGTAGATTCACTAACGCGGGTTTCCAATCCCGCAGCGTGCCTTTAGAGAGAAAGGAGCACAGCTTTCAAACACCCCAGCGTTTCTCAACACACCCCCTGCCTCTCATTTCAGCACCCAGGGCCCAGCCGAAGCAGCTGCTCTCGGGAGCTATCAGCCTCCAGAGCCTCGTTAACCCCATGAAACTGAGTTAAAGCAAGATGCTCAGGACGCATCTCCCTGGAGCGCATGAGTCTAGATGAGCATCCACTTGTACCTGCCGCACCTTCCACGCTACACCCTAGGGCACTTTGGTCCGTGCACCCACCTCCCAGACCTCCTGCTCCCCGGCCTTATCCAAAGACATTGGACTTTGGCCTGAGCCTGAATGATGCTTTCAGAGATTTCTCCTCATGCTCTTCTTCCTCAGTGTCACCACGAAAGGAGGGTGTGTTGTGGATGATCTGAGTCCTGAAGCGGATCTTATTAAGCCGAGGCTTCATCCGCCCGCTGCTGGAGGCTTTCCTGGTAATCTCCTTGCCCTTGCCTGGCACCGCTGCCCCCTCGGTGCCCTCAGCTTCCTCTCCAGTGCTGTGATGGTGATGGTGGAGTCGGTAGCTCATGAGGTTGGAGGGCAACACCTTGGAGAGCCTCCAGCGCCCGCTCCCATTGCCGGCAGCCCCCTCCTCCTCTTCCTCTTCCTCCAGGGCCCCCACCAGGCTCCGCATGTCCCCCGAGGTGCCCTGGTGCAGGTACTGCGCAGCCTTGCGCCCGCTGTAGTCACGGATGTCCACGTCGGCGTCGTAGGCGCCCACCAGCAGCTTCACCACTTCGGCGTGGCCGTGCATGGCTGCGATGTGCAGGGCGGTGTGCCCACCGCTGGTGCGAGCGTTTATGTCCACGGGCAGCTGGTGCCTCTGGGCGAAGTTGACCAGCGTGGCCAGCAGCTCCTGCCGCCCGTGCTTGGCGGCCCAGTGCAGCACCGTGAAGCCGGTGATGAAGTCCCGCTTGCAGAGCAGCGCCGGCTCACAACTCAGCAGCCCCTCCAAGCTCTCCCACCGCCCGTCCGAGGCCGACAGCATCCAGGCGTGCTCCAGGGGGTCCAGGGCGACGGCGCCGGTGGTGCTCCCCTCCTCCTCGGCGGAGGACGAGGCCACCGAGGCGCTGTCCGAGTCGCCTCCGCCGCCACGGCCGCGAGTCCCCCCCGGGAGGGCTCCGCGCTTCAGCTGGGGCGAGCCGCCCCGCGCCGCGTCCCGCAGGCTCCTGCGGCCTCCGCCCTGCGCCGCGGCCCCGGGGGCGCCCTCCGCCGCCCCCGGCTCCTCCGCCGGCGGAGGCCGCCCCGGGCCCGCCGCTACCGCAGCCTCCTCGCCGGCTCCGCCGCGCCCGGGCGGCGGCCCCCGCCGGGAGCCTCTCCGCTGGCCTCCGCCCGCCGCCGGGCTCGGCCGGGGCGGCTCACGCCGGCGCCCCGCGAGCTGAGGGCGGCTGCCGGCATCCTCGCCCGACGGCGGCTCCTCAGCGCCCGCCCGCGGGGAGGGCGGCGGGCTCGGCCGTTCCGCGCTGTCCCCCACCGCCGCCGCCGCCGCCTCCTCCTCGCCGGGGGTCAGGGCGGCGGCGGGGGTCTCCGGGGCGCAGTACCGCCGGCGGAGGTGCACGTACTTGACGCCGGTGCCGGGCTCCTGGCGCACGGTGGCCACGGCGTTGACCACCTCCTTGAAGCGCTGGCGGGCGGCGGCGCGGCGATCAGGCTCCGAGGGGCTGAGCCAGTCCCGGAAATGCTCCAGCAACTCCGCGTTAGGCGCCCGCCCGCCCCGCTCCGCCAGGAACCGCACCACCGACTCCTGCCGCAGCTCCGCCGGCTCCGCCATCACCGCCCCTACTCCATCGCGTCGCGCCGCCGCTCCTCCCGCTGCTGCTGCTGCCGCTGCTGCGGGCGCGGCGGAGCCGCTGCCTGCCCGAGCCCCTCCTCCCGGCGGCGGCATGCCCCGGCAATCACTGCCGCGCCGCCGGCCCCGCCGCGCCACCCTCCGGCCGGGAGGGGCCCGCGCGGCCGCCCCGCGCCACGAGCGCCCGCCTCAGCGGCGGCAGCGCGGCGGCCACTGCCCCCCCCGCCCCGCTCCTCCCCGCCCCCGTGGGGCCGCCGCGGCCCCGCCCGGCAGCGGCGCTGGCTGTGCCCGGCGGCCGGCAGCGCCCCGGCACGGCGGCCGGTGGGTGCGCGCCCTCTCCCCTCGGCGGCGGCTCGCTCCCCGCCGCGCCAGGCGGGGCCATGGCCGCTTCCCGTGGCGGTTGGCAGCCGGTAAGTCCCCTCCGCGGTGCGGGAGCGGGGAGCTCCGCCGGCCGTTAGCCGTTAACCGCTGCGCTGGGGGCACCTGGTGGCACCTGGTGGCACCTGGTGGCAGGTGTCACCCCGGGGCGGCGCAGGGGACGGGTCCGGCAGCGCCTGCACCTGAAGGAGAAGGCGGCGGGCGGTTACACCGTGCGCAGAGGTGGCGGTGCCGCTTGTGCCGAGCTGCCCCCGCTGAGGGCGGCCGGGGCTCGGCCCGGGGTCCCTGCGGGAGCGGCCGTGCGGGGCTGCGGCCAGCGGGAGAAGTAAAGCATCCGCATGCCACTTAGTTCATGGATTTGCCACGCTTTAAAAAAAAAAAAAAAGTACTAAAAGATCTTGTTTTCAGGTATTGCCCTTCTTAGAGCTTCCATAGCGTATCACGTATTTGAAGTTGAATCTTGGCTATTAGGGCTGCGAATTTGGTGAGGAGGCTAAAGTATGAGGAGTGGCTAAAGTCACTTGGTTTGTTCAGCCTGGAGGAGACTGAGCAGAGACCTCATGGTGGCTACAGCTGCCTCACAAGGGGAGGAGGAGGGACAGGTGTTGATCTCTTCTCTCTAGTGACCAATGACAGGACCCGAGGGAATGTCAGGAAGATGTGCCGGGGGAGGTTTAGGTTGGACATTAGGAAAAGGTTCTTCCCCCAGAGGGTGGTGGACACTGGAACAGGCTCCCCAGGGAGCTGTCACGGCCCCAAGCCTGACAGTGTTCAAGAAGAGACTGGACAAGCCCTCAGACACATGGTGTGACCTGTGGGGTTGTCCTGTGCAGGGACAGGAGTTGGACTCGATGATCCTTGTGGGTCCCTTCCAACTCAGGACATTCTATGACTCTATGATTCTATTGAAGAAATACTTTTCTTTTGCATAGCGGCAAAGCTGTCAGCTTTATGCTTTTGAAGACATTGAACCCATCCACACGTTAGTGCTGGAACATTAGTTCCCCTTTTGTACACAAAATAAATCAATTCATTTGTGACTTGAGTTTTCTGCTGTGTTTTACATCTCAGCGATGCAAAGCACAGATGGGTTCTAGTAATAACATGGAAGGAGAGGAATTTTTGGAAAAATCTTCCACCCTGCCTGTGTAGTTAGCTGCTTTTGCAGGAAGGTAAGGCTCATTCCCACCGCCATGCTGTTACTCCTCAGTTATGCTGGTGGAGCTGTGTGTGAAGCTGTCCTGTGAACTGAAATAATGGAAAACGACTGTTGGTCTTGTGAAGTTTCCTTTCCTTGGAGTGATGGTCATCCAGGGCGATGTCTTGCTCTCGTTCTCAATGGGACACCCGAGGGAGCGTATGGGAGTGGGAGCAGGAGGAGGAAGAGGGGCTGCTTTGAGGTTGTGTGTTGAAAGAGTTGTCTGTTGGGCCATTGCTAGAACCATCACAGGGCCTGAACACATCCCGGCCAAAGTCAGGCTGAGACTGAAAGGGCTTCATTCATCTTCCCCCACTTGTTCACATCTTGACTGTTGAGCACACCTTGATTTCTTCTCGGGGCTCCAACTCAGAGACCTCCATTTCACAGATATTCTCTTTAAGGTCTGTATGAATCCTTTGCAACTGCAGTATAATGTAGTGCAATGCATTAACTTTATACAAGCTTTCTCTTTTCATACATATTTATATGTATATAGTGAGATGGAGTCTCAATACTTCTCAGGCTGGGTCTCGCGGGAAGCTGGAAAAATGTCAAGAGAAAAAACTCAAGAGCCAAAGTGTGAGAAACAATACAAAATGATTTTTCTGGTTAATGTTCGTGTGAAGAGTGTGGAAGGATGCAGTAAATCAGCAAAAGTTAGTGAAAGTGGGATTAAGAGTCCAGTAAGCAGATAGATTTGGTAAGGGAAGAAAGGGAAGGACATACATGGAAAGCTTCACAGAGAATACCATAAAAACAGACGTATAACATAGTTCTGTAGTGGACGAGGGTGATTTTGTATTAGGTTCATATATGTAAATGATGAAAATTATGTGAATGTAACGGTATAAAGTATATTTATAATGACATCAAATAATGTGTCCTAGTTTAACACATGCTGTATAGTGTTAAAGTGTTTCTTATTACGTTCTAAGAAAGAATGTAGTTGTTGTTCAGTTGTTTTGCAAAAGAGATACAAAATCACTCTCAGACAGACAGTCTGTCCTTCTACAAATCTGTTTACAATCAGACTGCAGGAAGTCTGAGATGCAAGTACTTCTGCTTTTTGAAAATATGACTTCCAGGGAAGTTCTGGCAGCCATTGCCCCTGTACAACAGCTCACAGTGCTCGTTATTGATTAATTAAAAAGGAGGAAAAAAATTCCTTGTTGCAGTGAAGAGGCCTTGTGATAGCAGCCACCACTCTCGCATTCAAGACCAG
Source organism: Caloenas nicobarica (assembly GCF_036013445.1). NCBI lineage: Eukaryota > Metazoa > Chordata > Aves > Columbiformes > Columbidae > Caloenas > Caloenas nicobarica. Next base: position 151,331,305 of record NC_088245.1, on the reverse strand, counting down.
CATCGCTTTCTCATTTGGACAAGGAACATCACCAACAAGGGGCTGATGTGGTCAAGGGTGAAGAATGACTTGCTGCTCTTCAGGAAACACAGTGCTAAAGCTGCAACAAGCACAGCTGAGCAAGCACAGCCAGAGAGGTACAAATCTTCCAAAAGTGACTACGGTTGTGATATCAGTACTGATACCAGTATTTTTCTGTGTCAAGGTCACCTCAGAGCGCTGGACCGGAATTCCATTTCTTTGTTTTTTCTTCCTTGAAAACACACAGGTCAAGAGAGGCCACAAGACTTAACGCTTTCTTCTGTGTAGCAGTAGCTGATCAGTCTCATCTGAACCAGTGCTGTCGTTGTCATCCCTTGCCTGGCACATGGAGTGCTGGCTGTGAGTAACTGGTTTCTTCTCTGTCATCAAGTCTTGATTCCCCACCTGCTGCCTCTTGCCACATCTATCCATAGGCAGCAATGGAGGAACAGCTACTACATGTGCTAGATTTTCAAGTTACTTAAACGCCTTTTGGTGGAGAGGCCTTAGTGGCATTTACAAATGAATACGCTGCTGTCTGTAAAATCACCTCATCACAACTGGAGATCTAGCAAAGTCTCTTGCTTGTGTTTTTGTTCCTAAATACCTCAAAATACAGTCCAGAAGTTGTCTTCAGTAGCAGCTTTCACATCATGCCTCTGTTCTCCATTGACAAGGCTGTCATTTTTTCCTCTGCCCATCCTGGGTGATTTCAGGGCATTCAAGAAGATTCTGTCTTACTTCATGTTGCTTCAGACAGAAACATAAGGAAAAAATGTAACTTTTTTTTTTTTAACTTTCAAGGTGCCTCCATATATATATGTATGAAAGAAATCTCGTGGTGATCTCTAGCTTGAGGCAACTTCAGCTGTCTTGTGTGTTGAAGTGGGCTAGAAAAGGAAAATAGTTGGTGCACCAGAATGCCATGTCATTTGAAAGATATGAGGGAAGAATCCTGGGCTTCAGCTGTTTGGACCAATCCTGAAAACTTGTCTACTGTTTCCGTCAGACTGAATAAATTACCTGATAACCGCGAGTGAAATTGTCACATAAATTTTCATTAAATCGTCTTTTGGCCAACACGTTTTCTTTTCTACACACCTTTTGGGGCATATGTTTTGTTCCATACTTGACTCTTGTGTGTTGCTTTTTATTTTACAGAATAAACTGATGTATTCATTCTGTGTAATTTTTGATGTATTTCCTTTCTTACTCTGCATCTTCATGGACTTATCTTTCTTTGTATTTTTGTGCCTCATCTTCCCATATTTTCTGTTCTCTTCTGTGTTATTTTGCTGAAGTTTCCTTTCTGTTCCCTCTACTTAGCCCATCTGTTCTCCGTCTCTCACACATATACCAACATCAAGAGGTGTCGATGGTATGCATGCCTACACCACACATCTACATTTTAGATTTTGACTACCCAAAAACTGAAAGTATTTTTCTAGTATCTTCCAAAATCCGTTTAGTTTCCTACTTACCTCATGTGCTAGGGGGCAATAGCAACATTGATATTTACAGGATTAAGTGTAACTTTGGTTGTTAGGTAAGTAATTGACTGTAAGAGAGTAATGCAATTTGTTATTGGAAGATTAATATAGATTTTCTGGTTTAATGAATGTCCACACCAGTTGGTGACAGTGGACAACTCGGGGCTCTGAAAGAGTCACGTTTGGAGTACCCATGGGCGCATTAACCTGTTGTTGTCCGTCCTTGTGGCTGATGCCCAGGCATCCTCCCAAGGGCCTCTGCGCAGCCACCTGGGCCTGGCAGGACCCTCACCCCCTGCCCTAGCACAGGAACATCGATTGCTTTTTTTCTTCAGGCTTTGGGGGGAAAATTTCAGTCCTCTCTACAAGCCAAGTGGTGAGCTAGTTATTTGCCTGGACTACAAGTCTGGTTCTGCAGAAGGCTTATGTAGAGAGATGCATGTAGTCTGAGACCCAGCTTTGCTGTGGAATGGCCAGTGTAGTGCAGTTGTAGTCTTAAATAGGTGGCAAATTGAAAAGACAACTATTTTTTGTAGTTTGCTTCTGCAGGAAAAAACCTATTTTTAAATATTACTTTTGTCTTGGGGATCATTTTTCTTTGCACGCTGTTGTTAATGGGCAAGAGGACTTTATATAAACCGATATTACTGATTAACTGAATTTGCAGAAATCCAGATACAGTTCTGTGAAAGCTACTCTACCAACCCTTTAAAAAAGTGGGGAGGGAAGGAACGAGATGTGATTTAGACCATCTCAAGCTATCTAAATGTTGTACCATTTTGATAAAACTATGAATTCTGAGAAAGCAGTGAGAAACTGGAAGTATTTACAGGAGTATTACAGTTCTCGTAGCAGTTAGATGACAAGCTTTGAATTATTCACTGAATAAGTTTGGATGAGATGCTGTCTTCAAGCATAGTTTAGCTGTTCCATCTAACGGATACCAATCTGAAAAGACTGTCTAGTGTGGTGACTTAATTGGTTTCAGTATGATTTATGTTTCTTAATTTTTGAGTTGTCACCATTTTTCTAAAGTGGCAATACAATAGTAACTTGTTTTTCTTCTGGACGCTGTATTATTTCTTTGAAAAGTACTAAGAATGCAGGCATCCCGTGGTCAGTTTTGGGGATTTAATTTCTCTGTATTTGATAGACCACAGCAGAATGAAGCTGTATGAGGTGCTGGCATTGAGGGAGAGACACGTGATGCCCTTGGAAAAATTCAGAAGGAAAAACATAGGCTATTGCCTTTTCTATTAAGAGAATGTGCCAACCGATGTCAGATGGAACAGATTCACGAAGTGATTCTTCCGTAAGAAGGTGGAGAGAGACAAGTCTCCAAATGAGAACAAGTAGCTCTGAGTCATGTAGCATTTGTTGCATGGAGAACAGAAGTATTAACATGCAAGAATTTCGACTTCTAAATCAGTGAGACTGAAGCTGCCTCAAGTTGAGCTGCACAATATTTAAAGTTTTGTAGTCTAAATTAAGAGCTTTTATTGCAGCATTTTTGGTGAAGCTGATTCCTGAAGACTCTGTTGTGTCTTAGGACAACTGTCTGAACAATTCAATAGCGGTTAAAATCCTTAAAGTATATGTATGTTTTAAATAGAAATAGATTCTGCATTTTTCTTCCAGAAGTCTCATATTTACTGTGATCAAGTCAACTCTGTCCATTTTCTTGAAATAACTTATATGGGCTATGTTTCTGTACTGTTTCTCTGTAAAAATGTTTTCTGAGACTCTGAAATATCCCTATCCTTCAATTTGCCAATCTCCTCTTTAAAACAAGAACTTTAGGACAAGACATTAAAACATGTTCTCATGAATTGTATGAATAAATATTATTTCTGCTTGAAATTCTTGTTCTCCCCTATCCTGTATGTACTCCTGCTGACATTCTCATTGTTGGGTCACACTCAGCTATGTGAGGTTTTAAAGGGTGGTGATTAATTTTTTTGTTTACTATGTTATTACCTCTGACAGAGTAATCTTGTAGTTAAGGTGGTAAATTACATGTGGGGTCAATGAGATTCATGTTCCTGCTGTCTTAGTCTTTCCATTTGTTTTCTCAACTAATATCTTTGTGTCATCTCTGCATGCACAAAGTGAAGATGATTTATTTCTTCCCTCCCTCAGGACAGCGCTGAAGAAAGCTGTGCACAAAACACCATTTCTCTATTCGTGAAGTTCTTCTAAGTACCAAGTTCTATAATCCGTTTTTACAATTCACCAGGACTTTTCTGTCTTGGGTCAGTTTTTTGGCCTGTGTCTGAAATGACATAGAACTTGCCATGTACTTATATTTACATTTCCAGAAAAAACGTTTTAATTTCTACTCATAACTGTGTAGTGTCGTTAAATTATGTACTGAAGAAAAATGAAATATGCTATCTTAAGATAGCAGCAAATTTGAGATGTATCAGAGTATCTTGGTGATTGCATAAATAATGCAGAAATTGTTACTCTCTTTCCTGTCTGCAACACATATCCATAAGAAGCATCTTTGGGAGAAACTTAGAAATAAATTAACCGTCTTGAACATCTGATACAAATTTTTAAGTAGTGATACAGCCATATGTTTGTTGAGTTAGAAGCATAACCTTAGCTTTCTAAGCAAAGCACAGAGAAGGCACCGTGTTTTGCATGGTTATTACTTCTCATTGTCCTCTATTTCACACAGAAATTTGGGCACATTTTCAGTGATAAACAACTAATATAACAGTGGAATAACTAATTATTGTTGATTTTCGTTTTCAGAAAACAGTAAACTCTTGAGTTTAATTGCCAAATAGCAATTAATCTCTCCATTCATTTTGAAAATGAATTAGTAGCATTCATGGCTATGAGGGCTCGAGTTGCCTGTTCCTGCTCTTAGCTTTGTACAGCAAATACAGGTGGAATACCAGTTTCCTCAGCTAAATGCTTTTTAATCCTAACACAGTTTCTCGTGGGTGATGTGGTGGTTACTCTGATGACCTCTGGAAATGGTCAGTACGGTTGTGGGTATCGGTGTTTTCTCCACTGAAATCCAAGTGGACTGGAAGGAAAGAAAGTTCTTTTTGCTACTTTTTTTCTTGGGGAGTAACTGATGGCTGTGCAGGGATTTTGAGGGTAGCCCAGCACAGTTTGGATTTAGGCTGGTGACATGAAGATGAAAAGTCTCCTTTCTCCAGTTATGGTGAGCCTCTTGTGCTGGCTTTTGGTGTGGAGGCTAAATGGTTTGTTTTAGAAGAACTGTCTAATACTGGTGGGTGTGAATATCAGACTGTGTAACTACAGTAGTTAGATGTGCTGCCACTCTGTCTCAGATACACTTGTCTATAAATGGACGGGATACTGACAGTTTTCAGTGTTATTCCGTGCTTTTTATTAGTAATTTCCATGTGGTATAATAGCTTGAGAAATTTCTTTTTCAGACATGCTTTGAATGAACATTTATTTTTTTATAACCCTAAGATGTCATATCTTCTCTTTAAACTCTTCAGTTTGTTTATGCATTTTGCCTTATTATGTAAAATGGAATTATCTGTTTATAATAGTCTAAAATGAGAGTTAGTGCAGTTTGTAGTCCCACACAAGAAATACTAAGCAAAACAAGAAGAGGATGAGTATTTACTGTCAGGAATGCCCACATCCTTTTAGCTGTGAGAACTCCTAAATTGGCCATGCATATCTGAAGGTAGCACTTTTATGGGCTTGTAAGTGTTAAATAAAAAATTCCCTGCTGTTTGCTATATACATGTTCCCAGGAGCCAGTAGTGGTTTCCAATTCCATGTGGATTGGAAACATAAGAGAAAGAGTACCATGGACCTATCACTGTTTATAGTTTTGATATTGGATATTTGTTTAAAAATACAGTTCATTTGTATGAACCAACATACTTCCTTTTATGCATTTTTAGTGTGCCCATTGCCTTGATGTCACAATGCTAGATTGCTAGCTGACATTTGAAAAGGAATGTGCTCCTCTAGACATTTCTAATATTCTCTCTTAGAGTTCTGGTGTGTAGATAATGTATTATTTTACATAAATAATGATTTCCGTTCCAGCTACTCAGAATAAGTTCTGATTGATAACATACACCTTCATGTGATTATGGTTGCTATTTTGAATTCTGCCACTCAAATAGTTTTAAAATATACCTTGATTTCAGTAAAGCGTTTGACACAGTCTCCCACAGCATCCTTGCTGCCAAATTGAGGAAGTGTGGTCTGGACGGTCGGGTAGTGAGGTGAACTATGAACTGGCTGAAGGAGAGAAGCCAGAGAGTCGTGGTCAATGGGGCGGAGTCTGGTTGGAGGCCTGTATCTAGTGGAGTGCCTCAAGGGTCAGTTCTGGGGCCAATACTGTTCAATATATTCATCAACGACTTGGATGAGGGAATAGAGTGCACTATCAGCAAGTTTGCTGATGACACCAAGCTGGGAGGAGTGGCTGACACGCCAGAAGGCTGTGCTGCCATCCAGCGAGATCTGGACAGGCTAGAGAGTTGGGCGGGGAAAAATTTAATGAAATATAACAAAGGCAAGTGTAGAGTCTTGCATCTGGGCTGGAACAACCCCAGGTTCCAGTACAGGTTGGGGAACGACCTGTTAGAGAGCAGTGTAGGGGAAAGGGACCTGGGGGTCCTGGTGGACAGCAGGATGACCATGAGCCAGTACTGTGCCCTTGCGGCCAAGAAGGCCAATGGCATCCTGGGGTGTATTAGAAGTGGAGTGGTTAGTAGGTTGAGAGAGGTTCTCCTGCCCCTCTACTCTGCCCTGGTGAGACCTCATCTGGACTATTGTGTCCAGTTCTAGGCCCCTCAGTTCAAGAAGGACAGGGAACTACTGGAGAGAGTCCAGCGTAGGGCCACAAAGATGATGAAGGGAGTGGAGCATCTCCCTTATGAGGGAAGGCTGAGGGAGCTGGGTCTCTTTAGCTTGGAGAAGAGGAGACTGAGGGGTGACCTCATTAATGTCTATAAACATGTAAAGGGTGAGTGTCATGAGGATGGATCCAGGCTCTTCTTGGTGACAACCAATGATAGGACAAGGGGCAAGGGGTACAAACTGGAACACAGGAGGTTCCACTTAAATTTGAGAAGAAACTTCTTCATGATGAGGGTGCCAGAGCACTGGAACAGGCTGCCCAGGGAGGTTGTGGAGTCTCCTTCTCTGGAGACATTCAAAACCCACCTGGACACCTTCCTGTGTAACCTCACCTAGGTGTTCCTGCTCCAGCAGGGGGATTGGACTAGATGATCTTTTGAGGTCCCTTCCAATCCCTAACATTCTGTGATTCTATGATTCTGTGATTTCTAAGACCAAATCAACTGTGATCTTTTCTGTCTGTAGTTTTTGGTTTGCATTTTCAGTTGGACTTACCCGCTTTGTTTTGTTGATATTTCATGTGTTGTGTTGGTTTTTTTTTTTTCCAAAACATGGACTTCACTTTGATCCTGTAAATAGTCCTGTAAATTTGTATGTTTTCTCAAGTCATGGAGTAAAGTTGATAGATCTTTTTTCAGACTTTTCTTGGTTCAATGTAAATCATAAGGAATGAGTTCTAGCTTACTAGTACAGTTCCTTTGTTATCCTTGCTAAATGCTTTGCCACTGACTTCACTAACATATTTCTAAATAATTTTTCTGTAGCAAAATGATGGCTATCGAACTTTATCCTTGTCCGGGCATGTTGGTTTTGCTAGTTTACCCGATCAACTGGTTAAAAAATCCATCAAGCAGGGCTTCTGCTTCAACATCCTTTGCATTGGTAAGTAGTATCTGGGCTATTTAAGGCTTTAGTAGTATACCTGTCCTTAGGAAGTGACTGAAATTTAAATCCAATTGTAATATTAAAGTCTTTCTTTGACGTTAAGCATGAACTATAATTCCACCCCTTCCCCCAACTTTGCTTATTTGTATCCATCGTTTGTTTTTATATTTACTATTTTCATAAACAATATGAAGACCAAAAATGTTGAAAATGGATGCCAGGCATTTATTAATGGCCTCAAGTTGTGCCAGGGGAGGTTTAGATTGGATATTAGGAAAAAATTCTTCCCAGAAGGGGTTGTCAGGCATTGGAACAGGCTGCCCAGAGAAGTGGTGGAGTCACCATCCCTGGAGGTGTTTAAAAGACGTTTAGACGAGGGTCTTAGGGACATGGTTTAGTGCTAGAGTTACGTTAGGCTATGGTTGGCCTTGATGATCCTGAGGGTCTCTTCCAACTGAAATGATTCTATGATTCTATTGATTTATGAACAGCTTCCTGGATTCTTTTGAGTAAACTGGGCTACACTCTTGTTCTTACTGCAACAAAGAGCTTCAGATCAAAAATTCCTAAAATTCCAAGGTGGTGTTACTGAAGTATTTCTATACTTACAAATGTTTGCTCTAGTATTTTACTGTTATTCATAAAGTACCTGTGTTGAACCTCGTGATTTCACAGCTAGTTGCTTAGCTTTTAAAAATCTGTAGGAAATTAATTCACACCTTTAAAGAAACCAAAGTGTCAAGAGACTGTTTTGCTTATTGCTCATTAGTAGGTAAGTCTCTCTTATCTGTAGGATGAAAAAATTAAAAGATATTTAGTGCTCATTGTGAGAAAGGAACGCATGCAACCATCTTGCTCTGAGAAATCAGTTGACAAGTTTTTGTGTAAATTTGAGTTGTTGTGATAACACTTTCTGTGTTTAGTCGGTATTTATTTGATGTGCAAAATGTCTTCCCCAACCCTTCTGTTTAACTTTAGGGGAAACTGGAAGTGGGAAATCAACCTTGATAAACAGTTTGTTTAACACCAATTTTGATGACCCTGTGTCAACGCATTTTCTGCCAAGCGTACGACTTAGAGCCCAGACTTATGAACTCCAGGAAAGTAATGTTCTTTTGAAGCTGACCATTGTAAATACAGTGGGATTTGGTGACCAGATGAACAAAGAAGATAAGTAAGTGTCCTCTTGTTGCCCTGGTATGCAGAAGTTTTGATCACCAATTGCAAGTTGATTTTTCTTTGGGCTTTGTAGTAAATATTTGACTTACGTATGTTCCAAATATTTGTTTTCTCTGTATGCTGTAGTAAACATGATTTTCTTGGGCAGTGGTGCCCAGCAATTGGATGAGGGGCAATGGGCACAGACAGGCATAGGAGGTTCCATCTGAATATGAGGAGAAACTTCTTTACTTTGAGGGTGCCAGGGCACTGGAACAGGCTGCCCAGAGAGGCTGTGGAGTCTCCTTCTCTGGAGACATTCAAAACCCTCCTGGACACATTCCTGTGTGATCTGCTCTGGCTGAACCTGCTTTAGCAGGTGGGTTGGACTAGATGATCTCCAGAGGTCCCTTCCAACCTCAACCATTCTGAGATTCTGTGATTCTTCTCATCTAGGAAATTATTTGAAAAATCAGATTAACTCTGCCCCTTTCTTAATGATATAATCTTTTATAAATGTGTGTCAATAAAATATGCAATAGCGACTAGAGTTTCTTTTGGGGTGGAGGAAGGCAGGGAGAAGGTTAATGAAACAATCAAACAGGTTATAAGTTACTGTAGATTATATAGGTTAGATCTACAGGATATTTAACAATTTGATTGGAACATATTTAGGACCTTAAACTGGAAGGAACAGCGTGTGGATTACTGAAAACCTTTGTTTTTTATATTGGACAGCTTAATCAGAAGTTGTAGAGGTACCATGCTAGTGTCTTTCAGAATGTTTTTTGTCTTTGCTTTTATGAATTGAAGGTTTTAAAATATTGAACTGTCTCAGCAGATTTTGTTTATTTCACCTTAATTGTAAAGAGTTTTAGCAATCCTTTGTGCTACATGAGTGGTAATTACAATAATGGTGGTAATTACCAATGAAGGTTAGAGAGTCGCATTAAGATTATCATGACAGCTATGCCTTATGAAATGACTGGAAAATAGCTGTAGCTAGTGATTGGGATGAATGAGGTGCAAGTAGATATTAGTATAGATATCAGAGGTTTTGATGTATGGTATAGAATCTGCCTTTTAGTCTTTCTTTTAATTTTGTGTGTAGCAATTACTTCTGACTTTTGCTAGCATTTGGTCTGGTTTGTAAACTTTGTGTAGCAGCAGAAAAGTAAGGGCACACTGCTTGAACATGTAGCAACGCTTTGTGTCAGAAAGCAGATTATAATCTGGTTTTAAGTAGGATAAAGTATACTTAAACAGTACTTACTGCAAATCAGATTTACTTTATTCTCTTACATTCCTGCTTTTCAATTTTTCTCTATTGTTTAAGAGCTCTCTCATGTACAGTACCGCATCTTCAGAAGATAAAGGAGGTCCTGTTTCTTGGTACTGGTAATTGCATGTTCCTTCTGTGCTTGTATTGTCCCTAAGAGTTTCTTGTATCTTCCTTGTATCTAAGAGTTCTGCAGTAGCACAGCTTGATTGCCAAAATTTATAAAACGTCACTTAGGAGAATCTGTTATAACTAACTTTATGTAGCTTTTTTCACTAATAGTAGCTAGGACATATTATATCTGTATTAGGTGCACAATTCGTTTTTGAGTAGCCTTTCACAAATTAAGATTACTTGTACATTTAATTTTCTGCTGTACTGGCTAGACACTTGGGCAGCCTTTTGACATGTAAAGCAAAAATCCACAAACAATACAAGAGGAATTCCTTTTTTACTTTGGCTCTATTTAGGAGTAGCTAATCTCTGGTTGTTAAATTTTGTTTCTTACAGCTATCGGCCAATAGTGGATTATATAGATGCACAATTTGAAGCCTATCTTCAGGAAGAATTGAAAGTTAAACGTTCTTTATTTAGCTACCATGATACTCGCATCCATGTCTGCCTCTATTTCATTTCACCTACAGGCCATTCCCTAAAAAGCCTAGATTTGTTAACCATGAAAAGACTAGACAGCAAGGTAAGACTTCGGAACAGAGTTCTAAGAATTTGTCTCTAGTTTCTGAAGCATCTTGCAGCTTGTAGATCCTCCACCTCCTTTCAGTTCTATATCATGTGGTTGGTTTGGGGTGGTTTTTTTGGTACCGGTATACTTATGTTCAGAATAAACAGGTTCCACAAGTAGCTTGCAGTTCATCACATCATCATCATTTACAAATCAAAATGAGAGAGAGATATCTGTCAAGAGCGGTGCAAAAAGAAGCACAACGAGGTTTCAAAAAAATTAGAACCACACCAAATTTACTTTAACAAATGACTAACATCTTTTTGTGATTGGATAGGGTACCTTTCATGAGTGCTGTAATATTTGTAATGAAGCTTGTTTCTAGTTCACTATCGAGTCTTGGGACTGCTGGAAATTTGGCAAAGAGCGAGCTTTGCAGCAATGTGAAGATCTTTGTTACAGATAACTGAAGAGGCAAGGGCCACGAAGGGAACACCCTGCCAGCACGGCTTTTTCGAAGATAGGCTGCATTAATGTTTTAAACGTCACATCTTGATTTGCTTTGAAAGCTTAAAAATAGCAGTTTCTTGTGTGATTACTTTCACTTTCTAAATTCTTACATTTCTTCCTGTGTGAACTGGATGAAGCTAAATGTTTAACCCATTTTACGAAACCTTATATCGTTTGGGTACGAGTCGTTGAAATTTTGAGAAACTGGAAAACTGAAACGCGTTTGCTGTTCCTCCAGCCCTTTCCTTTGTGCTTTACTAGAGCCTCTCCTGCTAAATTTTCTTTCTGCGTTTACTTGTTTGTGAGATGTTTCTTCAAGATAACGAGGATCAAATCAGCTGTCTGTTCCGCATTTGCGATTGCTGAGCACATTTGGTATTTTTGTAATTTTGTTTGTGAATGTATTTTGCATTTTGAGCTTTCTCAATAGCACAGAGCAAGTGAGGGGGAGGTATGATGGGACAAAGGTAGCGGGAGAACTGGGTCACTTCTTTCTGCTAGGCTGTTGCTTTATGCCAGATTAAAATGTTAGTGAAATGATTCTGTAATACAAACTAAATAGCTAAAGAGACTTGATACTAGAAAATGGGACAGTTTCATGGAGCATATTGTTCCACTCAGAGTTTCAAGTTGGAGGTTGTGTTAAGCCACAAAAATACTTGGTTTCTAGGTTATGCCCTCTCTTTACTGAACTCGTTTTAAAACACTGTTTCTTCCAAAAGAAAAGGAAATGGATCCATGAGTCCCAGCATCCTGAGAAAATATTTTTCCATCTGGATGAAATGAAAGTAATTCTGCTTTGGGGGATTTTAGCTTCTAGCCACCTACTCTAAATATTTTTGGTTCTGCTTTGGCTCAGAGAGAACATGAGCGGCAGGTAACTTTGTTGTTTTATCCTTTGCAATGACCTCTGCTTTCAGATTTTACTACAGAAATACGCATATACACACAGACACACAAAATGTACTTTAACTGTAGTTTGGTTTCCATCTCATTGTGGAACACGTTTGCGATGCTTTTAGTACTGAATTCTCCTGGTGGCAGTTCAGAACTCGGGATTTCTCAGGATGTGGGAGTCCCTGGGCACGTTCACTGAGTACAGGATTCCATAAAGAAAAGGTGGTACAACAACATGCCTACATCTAGTCTGTAAGTCTCTGTCAAAAGTTGTCTTCAGTTTCTTCCTGTATCCACCACAGTGTACAGTGTTATCCTTTTGTTATGGTCTGCTTGGTATACAACAAGACCACGTTACACAGCTCAAAGAGGATTCTTGGAATAGAATAGGGTCATCCTATATTGTCTTTTTACTCATGGGAGAAAAAAGCAGGCATATCTAAGGGCAATTAATTTTTCTCTATTGCTTATAAATTGGACGACTAGCTAAGAATTTGGCATCTACCTTTTAGACATTGCAAAGTCCTGTGGTTTTGCTTAGGACTGAATCACTACAGACCAGGTTTCTTTCACAGATTAAGGGAATCTTCTGTATGATTTCTTGCTAGGAACTAGTGATTATTCAACTAATGCAACTGCATTTTTAAGTCATTCTTGTCAAATTATATACAGATTACTGTTGTCAGGAAATGACGTGTACCTTGTGGGGTATGAGGGTTTTTTTTCTTCAAAAAGAATTTTTGGAAATTTTTGTACTGATTTGTAGAGATACACATTCAATGAGCCTGCAAGATATCAAGCAATAATAATTTCAAGTATACGTATTGTTTTTCCTTCTTTATAGCATAAAGGGGCAACAGATGTTTTCGTGTTGCTGTAAGGTGTTACGTGAAAATCTTAATTTAGAGTAATGGCATATTTTCTAATGGGAGGAGAAGCGACACTTTGCATTTCAGGGAGAAGGCTGATCAGAGGCCTGAATTTGCTGCTGGCAAACACAGAAGTGATGTGGATGGATAAAGTTTATCCTGGTGACTTTATATGGTCAGTCTGCATTGTTATTGAATGAGACAGTCTCAGCTGCTTCTTCCCATTGTGCATGCTTAAGTGTTTTGGGCAGCCAGTTCCCTGGATGAGGGAACTGATTTAGACTGAAAGCTGAAGATACTTGCTTGGTTAGGGCACTGATCAAGCTGAAAAGTGATATGTCTCCTTGGACAGCTGTGCAGATTTTAGTTCTACCTGGCAATGAGCAGCTGCAGGCAAAGGGAAGGGCAGGACTGTTGGCTTTATAGCAAGTGTAGACATTTACATCGGATTAAATCGATTCTGTATTAATGGCTGATAGCTTTCTAGCAAAAGTCAGTTTTGGAGTTGGTGAGAGTTGTAGCTGGGGAAGTGGTTGGAAAGGAGTCGGTTACTGAGGGAGTAGTAGGCAGAGGGGGGAGCAGTGGGACTTGGGGCACATCTGTATGCGATCCAAATCAGCACAATTTAAGTCTCTTGTTAGTACAAATGTGTGATTTCAATTAATGTTATTCTTGGATGAAAGTACTGACATACTAATTTTCAAGTAATCCTTAGGTGCTGCAAGCAGAAACTAATTTTGTTGAACAGATTTAAGCAAAGAGAACTTTTTTTTTTGTTGTTGCTTATATAAAGCCAAAGTAGTATTGCTTTTAAATTTTAATACAATGGTTGTGATTTAACATCAATTTTGATATCTGTAATCACAGTTTCTGGTGATTTTCCTTTTCTTTTGTTACTGGTCTCCTCAGTAGTCTTTCTCTGCTATTCATTAACTAAGAAATTCTCTCCTAATTAACAAGTGCTTGAAAAGCTTTGATGTTGAAAAGACAGAGTAAAGGTTAATTTAATTCCGAGGACTCTGTTCCATCCCTTTTTAAAGCTATATGATAGAAAACCTAAATTGATGTCCCTCAGCTAATTTGATTGAAGCTGTGAATTACTCCTAGCTGTAATAGATTGTTTATATAATCTTCAATTAACTCAGTTATAAAAAAAATTCTAGCATTTTATTTGATTTTAGATATTTTACCCCATATGTGCTTAGGTTGTGTATGCTACACAATTAAGGACTATCATGAGGTAATCTGAGAAGACATACTTTGGAGCTGGCATGCTTGTTTTTTCATTTGGACTTTTTGCTTAAGAGAGAAGACTTATTTAAAAAAATAATTTTTGAATCCATTCTTGAGATTCCATGTGTAGGCATTTCCATTCAGACAGAATATTCAGGAAAATAAGAAGAATGTGTGTGGGTTTTTTCTTCCCCCCCTTCCTTCCTTTTTGCATCTATGATCAAGGAACTGTAAAACCCTTGTCTTCTGAAATCTGGAAGAATTATTTGTATTGTTCTCTCAAAATATTTGGACGTGGGCATTAATTCTTTGTATCTAATTCTGGAAAATGCATATTATGGGAGTGGTGATAGTATTTTTAAGACAAAATTGGCATCTACTACCTTCCTAAGTTACTGTTGTAACTATTTTAGGAAATAGGGCAGTTTACCTTAGTAGAACTAAATTTTGAGTTCCGAATAATTAGTGTAAAGACTGATAAGCAAGATTTTTCAGTCTTTGTCAGTCCTCTGCTTGCATCAGATACCTGAGAAACTCTTTGCTGCAGTGTTGAGGTGAACAAGATGTTGTAGCTGAAAGGAACCTAAGGAAGAGGCTCAGAGGTAGGTGGGGTTTAGTAGCCATGTTCTTTTTCTTTGTTTATTTAAACTGTCGACTTTCATTTAACACCTGACCAATGTCTCCCAGTGCTGTAAACGAAACCAATTATTTTTTTAGCAGAGATAAATACTTAATGTAATTTAGTTAATAAGTAGGCGTTGCTGTTCTTTTGAGTACTTCACTGCGTGAGACCACCTTCCTTGTTCTTTTCTCAGAATCGATTAATTTTAAGGGAGTATATTAAATAATCTGTTCTTATTTTGTTAAATGATGCCAGTGAATCTATTTTTCGTGGTTTGTGAAGCTTGGTTATCAATTGATGGAAAAACTTGGACTACAGGGGATGTTTTAAAGAGCGTATCACCAAACAGTAAAATTTCTAAAGTAGGTCACCTCGAAGTTGAAGTCTTACACCTTTCATATAATTTGTATCATTAATAGGTGAACATTATACCAATTATAGGCAAAGCAGACAGCATTTCTAAAACTGAACTACAGAATTTCAAGAACAAAATAATGAATGAATTAATTAATAATGACATCCAGATATACCAGTTTCCAACTGATGATGAAACCGTTTCTGAAATTAATACCATCATGAATGTAAGTAAATGACAAAGACATTGATATTTCAGTACTAAAGCATCACCCTCTAATGCTGATTCATGCCTCTTTATTTTTGTTTATTTATTTTTCTTTTTCCTTAAAAAGCTTTTTTGTTTGTTTGTTTTTCCCCTACTCCAAATCTTCCTGTCCCTCTGTTGTTGACACCACTTGTTTTAGGAGGCTTTTTCTTTTCTGGCTCAGCAGCAGAATAGAGGTTCTCCCTCATACATACTTCTTCTGATTTCTGGATAATTAATATATAATTACTAACATAGATGGGCAGATTTGCTTTGCTTTTTTCCTCAGCAAACACTACCTTACATCTGTTAGGGAAGACATTCAAGTGCTTGTTTCTCCAGTTTTCTCTGGTCTTTACGACAGCAAGTCTTCCATCTGCTTTTTCCTTTTACTTAGTACATTCATTTGAAATGAGGACAATTTTTTTCTGGGGATTAAGAAGTCAGATATAATTCTGGCTTTTTTACTATTGTCCTTTCATATCCTCCCAGGAGCATCTGCCAACTTCAACTAAGCTTGTGAAGCTACACATCATTGCTTTGAGTCCTCTGTCTGTATTTGCTGTTCATGTGTATATATCTTTGTAAATGCACATGAACATAGGTTTGCATGTACTGGGCTGCACCGGAGTGTATGGCTCTGCCATCCCCACCTCTGTCCCTTGTGCCAGGGAGTGAGGATGTGCAGGCTGCCATTCAGTAACAGGTCCTTCTGCTGGGGAGAAAGGTGCTGGGCTCTTACCTTTTTTGTGCTCTGCTAGTGATTTATTTTCCAGTTAATAATGTGTTTTTTTATTCAGTAGTGGGTCAGCACGCAGTCAGTACCCAGGCGGTATTTCTGGCCATTTGGCCAAGCCCACAGCAATAACCATACCTCAGGTTCAAACCTGTGATTGCCTCATGGCTGTTACTGGGGATATGAACTGCCTGAATGCCAATCAGAGGGATGTGTTTCAGAGCAGCTTTCGATTTACTGCTGATACTCTTCCTAATGCAGCTCGGAATGTAGTCGGCTGCCTTTGCCACTGGGGCAAACCTGCTGAATCAGGCCCAACCTGTTGTCCACCAGGAACCCCACGTCTTTTTCTGTAAAGTGACTTTCCAGACAGTTGTCCCCCAGCATGTACTGGACCATGGGGTTATTCCTCCTGGCATGCAGGACTTGACATTGTTCTTGTTTGAACTTCATGAGATTCCTGTTGGCCTGTTTCTACAGCCTGTCGAGGTTCCTCTGAACTGGCGGGTCTATCAGCCATTCCTCTCGGTTTTGTTAGTGTAGCTTGACTTTCGTATCAGTAGTTAGACTAGCTACTGATCCTTTCAAACTAATTTTTTGTTTGAAATTGCCTGTTGGCTTTTCCTGAAATGGTGTTATTTTCCTGTAATTTGTTTCTGGAGTGTTTGCTTTTCAGTTCTGACATAAGAATGCTGAGACAGAAGACTGTATTGGTGTGACTCTTACAGGGGCATTTGCCGTTTGCTGTAGTAGGAAGTATGGAAGAGGTGAAAATTGGAAACAAAACGGTGAGAGCTCGTCGGTACCCTTGGGGCATTGTACAAGGTAAATGAATTCTCGAAGGTATTTTTACAAGATTTTTATCTTTTACTATTGAAGTATAAAATTCACCAATACTAAAAGGGGCTGGTATTGTCCACTGATGCCATATTGATTGTATTTTGGATCAACAGTTTAAGGAGTTTAGCAATTGATACTCGAAGTGTGCACTAACTGTTTCATCAGCACTGATGCATCTCTGGAATCGAGGTGTATGTAGTTTTTGAGTAGGTTAGCATGGTGTCAGTGTCTCCACCAGTACCAAATTTCAAAGTTTTATGATTGTCAGTAAAGAATGGGGAAAAAAAGAGAGAAGTTTATAATTGTTCAACTCGAATGGGGAATCAGGACGTGTTGGAACATGTTCCTCAGTACTTACAGTTAGTGCTTCAATGTGTATACTAGAAATTATAAGGAAGTATAAAAGGTGTAATAAACAATGAGATACTTTTTCCTGGAAGTATAATTAGTAGACTAAATAAATAAATCTCAATGCTGTTTAAAATACGTTTTGACAATTTTGCTACTTGCACATAATAATAAGAAAATCTTCCTCTTTTAATGGATTAGTGGAAAATGAGAACCACTGTGACTTTGTAAAGCTTCGCAAGATGCTTATTTGTACAAATATGGAAGACTTAAGAGAGCAGACTCATGTACGCCATTATGAGTTGTACAGACGCTGCAGACTGGAGGAGATGGGCTTCAGAGACATTGACCCTGAGAATGGAACAGTCAGGTAAAGGACTTCATGTGCAGCACTTGCTTTCAGCATCCATTCAGTTCACATTTGACTGTATCAACCCAATATAGAGCAGGGTTCATACGTGGAATAGGTTTTCTAAGAGAGAAAGAATTTTTTTTTTTAATCAGAGTAAGTATGTAGCTGTTCATTCAGTTATCTTCATGGAGAAGTATATGGGATTATATGAGCTTTGCTTTTAAAGGCATACAAGCTAGTTGTATTTCTGAAATCTTTTTGTCATGGAGAATGTCAGTTTTCTTCAGGAACATATACTATTATGCTTTTAAAATTATTTTCCTTATATATTAGCATGCTGGTTTACTTTCACTCTTAACGATGTCTGATTCTGAACAATGGTTTGGTTGGACTCAAAGTTCAGAAGGAACTGAAGCAAAAACTTTGACAAAATGAATGGTTCAACTGTTGGCTTCCCACATTATTTGTCATAGTAACAACTGTCTAGCCTTTTCAGGTCAAGAAATCTCTTCCTAGACTGTAGGCAGTTCATAGAAGATTCCAAAGGAAAGTCAAGCAGAGAGTTAGAGACACTTAGTTGTTTCATGTAGTAAACCTGCTTTTTGCAGGAAGTATTTACAATTTTGGTATCCAGTTTGCTTAATCTTTTATTTCCAATTCTGTCTTCTCCCTCTTCCAACTTCCTTTGGTCACGTTATGTGTGGGACTGTATTTTTTTAAGTGGTTAGAATCCCAGTGGGGAAGAACTGATGCTTCAGGAGTTGTTCAAGCCTTCATGGTTTAGCCAAGTGCTATTATTGCATAGACACGGTGGAAAATACTGACTTAGACCAGACATGAAAACAAAATATGACTTTGCATTGAAAACAGCTTCTAGTGCTTTGAACTGACTGATTTGTTTACTTCTTGTTTTACTTAATGATCGGATTGTCTTTTTATGACGTTTTATGGCATTTTATGATACCATAAAAAGGGAAGAGTATTTAGAGGGTCAGTATGTAGTGTAATTAGCAGACTAATGTGGCCATACCCATAAGGCAGGGGTGTCAAACTCGTTTTCAGCAGGTAACTACTCCTACATTTATACAGTCTTAAAATTACATTCGGCCCTTTGAAGGCAACCGCGAGGCTGATGTGGGCCCCCAGTAAAAATGAATTTGACATCCCTGACATAAGGTGTTTTATGAACCCACTGAGAAAACAATAAAAAGTGTCATCTTCAGTAGTGTAAAAGAAAACGTCTCTCTCTATAGAGGAAGGTCAGTGCTTCCCATTTTGCAGACTTGTAAAGCTAAATATCTTTCATAATATGGACTATCCTGTTCTTCTAGGCAAAAATGTGTTACTAAATTGTCATCCTCTTTGTCCATAAACATCTTTACAATACATACGCTTGTATTCTAAGATCTGTAGTTTTAAAGTACAGTTGATATTGCATAGCAGTATATGACTGATGATTAAAATGTCATGCTACTTGTGTAAATGATCAAAGTGCATGTTGAGAAGTCATATTTTGTGCCTGTGATGTAGCTGTCAACATACTAAATTGGGTAATTGGAATTGGGTTATTCTATGTAAATTTAGAAAATTTCTGCTAGACTTGAATAATTGAACGTTGACACTAGAGTAGCTAACACACCCTGCTTTTTGGCATGTTGTGAAAAAGCTGCCTGTGCAGTTCCTGTACCACTCTTCTGGATTTAAAAGTACAACAGTAGTTTATTCATCCAAAATTTTATGCAACTGTAAAGCAAAACCAGTAATTCTTGGATTTTCAGATATCTTGTGAGATGGGTCATGGGCAGACCTAAAGGCTTTTCACTAAAGGCTTTTCAGACCAAAAGGCATTCACTCTTACATGTGAAAGAACCTTTTGTCAAGCTTTATTTTTTATGGGAGACATGGAAAGATATTATTTCAGCACATAACAGAAATACATTTTCATCTTTATTACTAGTTGCAAGGATGGAAAATAAAGATAGTAGTAGTCTGAAGTGACTGTCTTATGTACACTTTAAAAAATCCCTATTCCCTAATCCTATATTTTTTCTGAATTTGTGTCATAATAACTCTTTCATTTGTTTACTTGCAATCACATTTTAAAAAGTACCTTTTTCATTAACCAGATTTCCAGGGAAAATGAAGTTTACATGATCAGTCTGTTAGTCTCTCCCTAATAACTTATGAACCAACTCTCCCTTTTTCAAACTGCAGTAAAGGTTTGGATACTTCCAGGGGTGGGTTTACATGGTTAGTGTTCTCACTGCAGGAAAAGCAGAAGACCTCTGCTCCTACCAGTTGTTGGGCAGCCAATGTGCATTTGTTGTCAGTAAATCATTACCTCTGGATGAAGTACTGTCTTTTGAAACTCCTAGGAGCTTGGCAGTGCTGCAGTAGGATGAGAAGGTCATGGCTGATTTGGAAGTAGCTGAGGCTACTGTGCATCAGTGTACCATGCGAGTACTCACAATAAGTAAACAATATTTAGGAAGTATTAGGGACACTAACTGTATAGTTAAAAAGTTGTAAAAATGCAAGCAGGGCTTTGGCTATTAGAGTCATTGAGATAATAGAACATAAAATCATCCATAGGAATTTGGGTTATTCTGCTGCTTTCAGGAGACCTGGTTTATACTGGCATTTTAGCAAACCATTATTTATGTAAATTGGATAGCAATAATTAGCATAACATAAATTAATAGGTAATTGGGAACTTAATAAATCTCATTCATATACCTTGCAAAAGCAATATACAAAACTTTTTTATGAAGAAATCAGTTTCATAGTGGAGTGTCATACCAAAAGGTCATGAGAATTGCAGTCATGTATATACCATATCAGATTAAAACTCAACATGTGGTAAACCACTTTAAAAATGAAGAATCCACCATATGGTGCTTCAGGGAATATGTGGAATACCATCTAAGGCTGAACTTAGTCATATAGGTATAATTTGGTTTCCAAGCCATGAAAAGCAGCCAGTCAGGAATGGGCTTGGAAAGTCTGTTATGGCAACATCTATGTAACGAAGTCAATGGATAGCAGAGTATTTGGGGGGGTAGTGTATGCATTTTATGCAGTATCTGTTGGATGTAAATCCAGGAAGGGCTTTTATTATCATTTTTTAATACTTCGAATTAGGATTTGCATTTCTTCGTTGTTGAAAAGTAAAGATAGACCTTTTTTGTGTGGATGATATAGTCCTGTCTTTTTGATTGTTCAATTATGCCTGTTAGGAACATGAATTCCTAGTTCCAGGTCAGTCTCAGCAAGAGATAATTAGCGAGATGTCCTGAATGGAGAAACTGAGGATTGTTGAAAACAGAAATCTAGACATGAAGAGTGCTTCCAGCCAAACAGACTTCTAAGTATATACATATCTAGTAAGCTTAGATGTTTGCAAGAGAGGAGAGGATTACTACTGTTTTGAAGTTGGACATTTTGTAGATCCATTTTCCAGTCTCAGCTATGTTGTTGCTTAAGGGGACATTATTGTTTTGAACGAAGAAAACTAATAGGCAAGACTGATATTCAGGCTGTATGCTTACGTATTTGGATTCTCTGACGTTAATAATTCTCTCGTTTAGTTGTTTTTCTGTGCTCGTATTTACAATCTTTTCTTCATCATAATTGCAGTTAAACATAATTGTAACATAAGCATCTCGGTTTCTCAGTATGTGGGCAGTCACATATTACATGCTTTGTTCTTCCCAGAAACTGGGCTATTCAGACCTTGCAGTTCTTGAGCAAAAACATGTTAATTTTTCAGTCTATTTTGAGGATGATGACAGAAAAACAGGAAGGATCCAGTAATGTGAGTAAGTTTACATGTAGAGGCAGGTTGATATGACTGTGGTTGTCTTTACTAAGAAAGGAAACCTGGTATCTGAAAAGCTATTAGACTTCTTCCTCAAGAAGTCACTTGGGAATGGAGTTCATCAGACTGACTGCAGACCTTTGTATTTGAGCTAAATATTTTAACCTCTGAATAGTAAGACTGAACCACATCCAGAATACCTGTTTTTCATGCTTTCTCTGGGAAAATGGTAATTATTTAGATCTCCCACATCCTTAATGTTGCTTAATATCAACGTAGGTAGTTCACTGAGTCAAGTGACCATGCTAAAAATACCTGCCACTAGTTAACTTTTAAATTTGTTAGTTTTTGTGATATACCTTCATTGATAGTGGAATGTTATGCAAAAAGTTACAAGTGTAGTTTTCAAATTTGAAAGTTTTTTTAAATTTAAATGAACAAACTGTAAAATATTGTGTAAATATCTGTGTTCAAAGTGCACAAACATTGTGTTCCATTGGGAGTTTAATTCACTTCAGTAAGAATCTTTATTTATGAACATAACGTGTTTGATTTGCATCTTTATATTTAGGCTTCCATGTTCTGAGTCTTATGCAGATGGAGAAACTGTATGTCAAAGCTGGCCTTCTGAGGAAAGGTAGGTGATAGTGCTGTTATGAGGAATGTAATGAATTAGTAAGATGTAGACTTTCTTCACAATCCTTTCCCTTCCACCAAAACCTCAACAAGAATACATGATTTAAATAATTATCTTTAACATATCAAGTTTACAAGTGGTTTTGTACAGAGTATAAAATTCTAGAGGTCCAACCCAGAGGAATGAGAGAATCTGTGAGTTTGATTTTCGTAATATGCTATATGAGAAGCAGTGAAACCAGTCTTCAGGTAAAAAAAGTGTTTTACTGTGAGCAATGGATGCAGTAATGTTGAAAGGATTGGCTTAAGATCTGTTGAATTATGTTCCCCTCCTCCCCAAGCCTCCTAAAGCCAAAGATTGTTTGAATCATTATGTTGCAGATATGCCAAACACAGAAGAAGAGAGCTTGTTTTAATTTTGTCTTTGTGATTTCCAGACCAATTTAGTCTAGGGGGCAGGGGGAATTTAAAACCCACGCTTTTATTTCTTCTCTTCCTTATACATGTAATTTGATTACTTAGTATATCAGTGTCTTCAAAGCTAATCTTTTACTAATTTCAAGACAAAATTGCTTTTACCTGATAAACTAGCTTAGGTTGTGTCTAAAGGTGTCCACATAATGAAATGAAGATACGATTGCCCATGTTAGCTTAGTCTAGCACTTGCTCTCGCAGCTTTTTTTGCACTCAAAGGTAGCATGTCAGCGAGCAGAACTGACACAGGGCCCAGAAGTGGGTGTAGTGAGGTTGGTAGCACTTGAAAAACCTGTGCTGTAGCTTTACTGGTATTACATATGCTGTCTATACTTAGAGATAGTGTGAATTAATATACCTGTGTGAAAACCATGCCCTCGTTGCACATGGTAGGTACAATTTTAGGATGACCTAAGTTACTTCATAGCTGATAGAAAAACAACACCCCCCCGCCCCCAACCCTCCAAAACAACCAACAAACCAAAACCAAAACAACAAACAAACAAAACCCACCAAAAGGTGGTTGTTCTGAATTTCTTTTGTTGCAATGTATTGCTCAAATAAGAGTGGGAAAAGTGCTCTGACCTTGAGATCTTACAAACATTAAGTCTGCATGTGCAATTTCAAGATAATTCTTCTCGCTCTTTAGATTATATTTTCGATACAATCAAGAAATTTTAGGATTGGGAAGCTGTCCAGTCATTCCAAATTTAAATACAGAAGAGAGATTTTAAATCTTACTGTTGCTCTAAATAATTTTTAGATATCCTTTTTCATAAGTCTTTCCATTTATAAATTGTTTAAATAGAATCAGTAAAAGATGAGACTTAAAAACTGGTACAAAACTGTTTACGTGCATTAAAATATAAAGCAAATTTAAGTATTTTATATATTTATTTTACATCGGAGTGGAAGGCATGAGGTACCTGCCAAAGGACAGTAACTCGTGATAGCTGAGAAGGGCTGACTAGTCAGCCCTTGGGAAGTGTTAGAAGAGATTAATGGTGTAAGAGAATAAGAGCTAGAACATTATCCATATTTTGATCTGTTCATAAGCCGTGTCCTACAAGATACTGGACAGATACTTTTGTTTCTGTAATAACCATTAGCACAGCTCTGATCCACCCGTTCTGCCTCTCTGGAATCTTGTGACTTAGAGAAGTTTGTGTTAAGTGTTTTGTTGGAAGAACTTGTGTCGTTCCGTTCCGCAGGAATGCTTTTCAAAGGTAGAGTGCACTTTGGTTGATGAGATAAATCTGTGTACAAGCTCTGCGCCTTTTTCCCTCAAAAACAGAACTTCTCCTGCCAGCACTGAGTGATAGCAGTAGTAGTATAAACCCTGAAAATGTCAAACCTCTAGTACTATGTGAATAAATTACCAGCATATCTTAATTTGCTATGATATGCTTTGATATGAAGGAAATTCCTGAATTCCAAGTAGCTCTTGTTTGGAGGGAAAAAATTGCTTTGTGTACTGAAGTGTCTAGTAGAGTAACCTTTACAATTTTTTTAAAGGGAAGGGAGGCATAGATTTAAAAGTAATGTTTTGATTACTTGCTGTTCTGTTTTGTTGCCAGATATTTGGTCAATGATCTGAACTAATTTACACCTCCAATATAATTTCAAATATAAGTGTGGTATGTATGCAGTATAGTAGCTTCTGGGAGAGAGGATTCAGGAAAAAACAAGCAGTATTGAGGTTTCGGCTGATGCATGTTGGAAAGCAACTCTTATCTTTTGAATGCTGAATTACTTAGGAAATTGTATTTAGTCTATATTAATGTAACTCTGCCATATTTAAATTTTGACATTATATAAAGAGGTTGCTATGTATTTTGAGGGTTCTGTTGTTTTCCTTTTCATATAGGAACGATCAGTTAGTTTGTTAATGTTCCAGATGCATTGTTTTCGTAATGTCCTATGTTAAGACTGAAGTTTCACAACGTGTAAATTTTAGGGAGTTTTTCTAGCAATTTCAGTGTCTTATTCGTAAGTAACTGAAAGAAAAAGGTTATGCATGTTGGAGGCAGAAAGTTATAACTCAAGTCTTTTAGTATGTGAGATTCCTAAAGTGCTGTATTTAGTTCAAAATGTAAATTGCTCAGGACTTGTTAGCATAAATAATTGTACTCGGGGTTGTTTACTTCAATAAAAATTCAGAAAGATAAGATCCTTGTTTCTGTTTAGGTTTGTTTATGATTTTTTTTAGTGGGGAGGCTGTAGAAATTAGTATTTCAGATGACTATTAATTGTTTAAATAAAGTTCCAGATTCTTGGTTTTCCACATTGAATAGAGCAGCATTCTGGAGACTTGCTTACATTTTTGGACTTCAGTCTCCAGGAAGCCATTGAGGCAGAGAGGCAGGAGTTCCACCTTGAACTGCGAAGGAAGAAGGAGGAGATAAGACAAGAGTTTGTGCAGAGAATGAAGGAGAAAGACGCAATATTGAAAGAAGCAAAGCAACAGGTAAGCGTGCCTGTCTGTCTTGAGTTTGTTTGCTGCCATTTGGAACAGTTAAGTTCTTAGCAAAATCGCAGCTAGTTGATATTTATAATTTCCTGATATTTTGAGGGCAGTGATGCTTAAAAGCAGATTGATTACACGGATTGATTGGATTAGCAGATTCATTAAACACAAGCAACTGAGAACAAGTCTGATGAGGAGCAGCTGAGGGAATTGAGGCTGTTTAGCCTGGAGAAAAGGAGGCTGAGGGGAGACCTGATTGCTCTCTGCAACCACCTGAAAGGAGGTTGTAGCATGGAGGGGGTTGGTCTCTTCTCCCAAGTAACAACAGGACAAGAGGAAATGGCCTCAAGTTGCACCAGGGGAGGTTTAGATTGGGTATTAGGAAAAAATTATTCCCGGAAAGGGTTGTCAGGCACTGGAACAGGCTGCCCAGGGAAGTGGTGGAGTCACCATCCCTGGAGGTGTTTAAAAGACTTGTAGATGTGGCACTTTGGGACATGGTTTAGTGGTGAACTGGGCAGTGTTAGGGCTATGGTTGCACTCGATGATTGTAAAGGTCTTTTCCAACTAAATGATTCTATAAATGGCAGCCTTTTTTTTTTTTCTTATGGAAGGAGTGAGCTAGTGATCTAAAGCAGAGGTGTCAAACTCATTTTCATGGGGGGCCACATCAACCTCACAGTCCTTCAAAGTGCTGAATGTAACTTTAGGACTGTATAAACATAGGAGTAGTTACAGTTACAACCGCGAGGCTGATGTGGCCCGCAGTGAAAATGAGTTTGACACCCCTGGTCTAAAGGCTTTTGTGGATAGCTGGGACAAGTCAATAGAGTAGGAGGTGATATGGTGAAGTAAGAGAGTGGTGAATATAATGGTTGGACGTTTCTTTGTCTTCTCTAGCTGTATGCTGAGAAACTTAGGTATGCCACAGCAGCACCGTAGGTGTTTTTCATGCATAGGTTGCTCTGTAAAAAACAAGATTTCACAAAAAAAATCCCCTAGGTTGTTTTTCAGCCTAAGAGACTGGGGCATGTATGTTTGTTTGACCTCCAGGTTCAGTTATTAAATATAAGCTTAACCTTCATGTTGAGAGGTTTGCAAGTGGGAAGGAGGGATGGTCTTTTTGTTTTGTTTTTAAAATCTCATCTGTTCCCAGCTGTCTTAAGAATATTTGGAGATGTGGAACATTTCTTGAATTTGTTATTGAAGATTTAGTCCTATCAAGCTGGACTGGCAAAACAGGTTATTCTCATCTACTTGCTGCATGACTTTATCGTGCTCATGCATATTTATTTTCAAACACTGGTTTAATTGAAATTGGAAACCTGTGTATATTAATATTCTTTTCTGTACCTCAGTCTCCTAGCAAAGATGTAGCAGTTTTTGCAAGGAGTTCAGGTGAATGTTTTAAATAAGAAGGCACCTTAAGACTTTGTTTTCTAAATCTGTTAAGTCCTCCATGCTACTTGTGAAGAAAAAAAAATCAGGTTCAGTCCTTCTCAGTGTGAGGTTATCCAACTGGAAGAATACTTGGCCTTGTTCAAAGTAGATTCAGCTAGGTCTTACATAGTATCTGTGGTACCCCTTGATGTTTTTCTTCTATGATTTAGATGCAGTGGTTTGTGAGCTCTGCATATTGCAATTGAATTATGGATAGTGTTTTTTCCAGTTCCTGATGTGGGAAAGCGATCATGCAGTCACTCCTAAAAAACATTTGTCACATACTTTTGCAGCTCGTTCTCTGAGAGTGTGTGTGCGTACCTGGAAACTAAAGACAAACAGGATTTTCTGTTGTACTTAAGATTGCTTTCTCCTTCTTCATTTAGAGGAAACTCGTGGGTGCAATGTGCAGCATTATCACTCCCGAGACTTACAGTTGCTTAGGACCTGCCTCTTTCTACTTCGAATGTTTTTATTGGCATACCTGGTTTTGCAATGCATCTGGTTCACTGCTGCAATGAAATAAATAAATGAATCATATACCACATACACAAAACCTGACAGCTCTATTGTGCAGAACAGGCATACTGTTACACTTATACTTGTTGTTATTTCTTAGTTCCTTCTTTGCAAAGGATGGAAATAAATCTCTCTGATTTCTGTACCAGTGTAGCTGCACTCAGATTGAGTTACACCAGAACAGATGGACACAGAAGCAGGATTTGAGGAGAGTTTGTGTGTGGGGAGATGGGAGGTGAGGAGGGGTGGAGGGAAGTAGCCTTTGGTTATCCTGTGCGATTTCACAGTAGGTTTAAACTGGTCAAAATGCACCTGGAGAGTAAAATCCATTAATATGTAAAAAGAACAATCAAATAATAATTACTGCAGAAAAGCAGTTAACTGCCTGCAGCCCACAAGTAACTCCTCCAACCAGACTTCTTGTGTGTATACATCTTAATATGTAAATCTGATCAATATACATATTAATATATATATGTGAAAACACATACCTTTGTAACTATGGTGTGTACAATTTCTTGCCCCCTGGGTTTTAGGGAAGTAGATTCTACTTGCCAGATCCTGATTTAATCCTTCTGTTGGCAACTGTTTCCTTTCTAAAGCTCTCCTTAATTTTGATATAATAAAGATTAGTGAAATCTAATATTGTCTTAGTGCCTTCCATGGTTTCCACCTGTACTTTCTGTGTAGTAGCCTGGCTTCTATGAGAAGAATCTGATATGAATGATTATTTTACTGGATTGCTGTGTTTTAGTCCTATCCGTTTGGGTAAATAATTGCGATTTCTTATGACTTTTAACACAAGTTGAGGTAGGTTTTGCTGTTCAATTGCAGAGGGTTTTTGAATTGTGATAGCACCATCTGGTGTTACTAGTTGGAAATACTATTTTTTGTGCCTTTTAAAATAGTTACAGACTGAATTTGAACATCGTATGCTAATGCTTAAAGAAGCAAGACTGAAATTAGAGGAAATGGAAAAAGGCCTAGAAGATGAAATAGCTATGTTTATTCATAAGAAAGCTAATGCTGAATTACTCCAATCACAATCAACTTTCTCTACCCCTGCTCTTAGTTTGAAGAGAGACAAAGACCGCAAAAAGTAAGTGCTGATGCTAGTCATCAGAGGCAGCAATAAAAAAATTCTTTACATATCACTTTTATAACGCAAATTTCAGTAATCTTTTCTAAAAGATACGAACTTGCTTCTATTCTGTTACATGATAAGAGGACAAGAGTGTGTAAAATACCCTTAAAATACCCTCTTGCTTGGATTTACTTTCAGAGTAATTGCAGTATGTTCTATGAGCATTCTTCCTTTTTTTTTTTTTTTTTTTTTTTTGTCTTTTTTGTTTTTCCCTGAAGGAACCAAGGTTTTCGATTTGGAATCCTGTGCTTTGATGTCAGAGATGAAGAAATTGCGAATGTTCACGAACTGAGCGAGAGGGAGAGGGAGAAGTTAGAGAGGGAGAGAAATTCACTCAGAGAATTCCAGGAATAGTGTTTGATTGCAGTACTCAGGTTTTGAATGTAGGATATGTTAGTTTTATGAAGCAGTCTGCTGCTGTCCCATAATACTATATGTGTTTTCCTAGTACAGATTTTTGTGATGAGAGATTGATAAAATTGTCTGTAAAATTACACTGAGTGCAGAATATGACCTGATAAACAAACATTTCACTTTCTTCCCTCCCACCCACTTCTTTCTTCAATCCCAAAATAAAAGCTCGAATAAATTGTGGAATTTCAGAAATGTATCGAAAAGTAGTCTCCAGAATAGCATGCCCAGCTTCTTTGAATATAAGCATTGAATTAAATGTTCATCTATAAATATTGAATTAAATGTAATTAAACTTTTTCTCCTCCAAAACCAGAAGTCAATTCATTTATTAATTTTATTTCCTAATTGGTTACAGCTTTACTGCAGATAACATTTTGTTGATTGATATCTTACTGCAATTGAAAGCAGATTTTTGGTACAGAAATTATGCGTAACTGCTAGATAATGAAAAACTGTAGAAATTGCATGAGTGCGTGTACTTTGACAAATATCATCAAGACGGCCTTGACATTTTGGGGATGTATGCTGGCAACATCCTTGTGTTCCCAAAATTCATTGCATTTCTAGTAATGTTACCGAGTTCCTTCTCCTAGACTCCTTTTTTTTTGGATTTACATATGAAAGTGGAATTCTTGGTAGTAGAAGTATTGTAATTATCTGCACTACTATGAGTAACTCTCAACTTCAGAAAATTTTTAGACTTGTTTTCTCTGTTTTAGCTTGATTTCTTCAGAGTATGTTAACAGTTTGTATGCTTGCTTTTGCTTTTCAGTTCGAACTTTGCATAATACTGATGACAGAAGAAACAATATTGATAATTACTCTTGAGCAAGCAATGATTCATAGTGTGCTTTTGGAGGCATAGCAGTTGCAGTTTCTTACTAAAGCATTTGGAAAATATCGCTTGTTGCTGCATGATGCAAAAGGAATTTTGAAGTATGGTCTGTACACATACACTGCAGTGATCACTGCCATTGCCATCACAGACTTTGTGTTGCAAGTCTGCCTTAATACACTCTTGCCTTACATATGTGTGGCCAACGTGCCTTTGTTGTAAGTGCATTGTACCAAAGAAAATGTCCTTGCCACAAACAGCTGCATTCATAAGATGAATGCTGTAGTACAAAAGCATTCAGTGAATATATCCACTATAACCTTTCAAAAGAGTTATTTTCGTATGGTATGGTATGGTATATTAGTCTACTAAATATTATTTAATATAACCGTTGACATAATTCAACTGTTTACTGATTTTGCTGACAGATTTCGTTTTTGGCTTCTATGTACAAGCACTGTCTTAAATTTCAGAGATGGTCTTTCTAATGAAAATGTCTTGAGATATTGTGGCACTGCTGCACTGTTGGATGATAGTTTATCAGACATTGCTAACTTAATGTGGAAAGTACCTATAAGTTTTTGATGCTTGTGACTGTGGTGTTTAGTTACAGCAGGGGCTGACCTTTTCAAAAACTATTAACTAAAAGAGCTTCAGATTAAAACAAGATTAAAATGCTTTTTGTATTTTCAGTAGCCATGATAACTAATGGGAAACTATAAGAGGTGCAGTTCTCTGAAGCTGTTTTCTGCGACTCTTTAAAAATGAAATATGAACTTGACAGAAATAAAATACATTGGTTTTGCTTAAGTGTTTCTGTTGTTCTTCCTCTCCCTCCCATGTTATTGAAAACAAGGAGTAAGATTTCACGTTAATCTGAAAAATATAAGTGTTTTGCATCCGTTTTAAATGTCTTAAGTAATTTATTGATGGGAAAAAATAGGTGATTTATACATACTGTGCCAGAAAGGCAATATGACTTGTGATATATTTGTCATATATGACTGTACTTATCATGGAATTATAGAATATCTCAAGTTGGAAGGACCCATACAGACCATAGAGTCGAACTCATTTCTTCTCACAGGACTACCTAAAACTGAACCATATGACCAAGAGCATCGTCCAGACACTCCTTGAACTCTGACAGGCCAGTGCTGTGACCACTGCCCTGGGGAGCCTGTTCCAGTGGCCGACCTCACCTTCTATTTTACTCATCCAGTGAAGCATATCATAGAAGATTGTTTTCTGCCAATTCTGTAGCAATGGGAAGGAATAGATGCTAAGATATATAAACCCTTCATTGACCAGGAAAGGGTCAAACTGCTAATTCCATCAGCTCTGCAGGCACAGAGGCTGTAACATAGGAAGGAAGGGTCAAGAGGAGACACTCATTTAGCCCACATGCTCAGCCAGCATATAACTGACCAAGAGAAGGAAATGTTCCAGGGGCAGGCCCTGTGGTTGCTGTCTGATTGCTCCTTCCTCAGCAAAACGTAGTTTGATGGAGGACTGTGGCTTTTATTTGTCTTTGTACCATGGACCGGGCCATTTACATCTTTTTGATCAGAAACAAGGGACATGCCCTCCTTGAAGGAAGTAGCAACCAAATGAAAAAACACATACCATTTTTTAAAATTGGGTGGTAGATTTGGAAGTGTTATCAAGTGATGATCTTGAGCGGAATGTAATTACAGTTGAGTGATGTGTACTGTCAGCACCCAGTTATCCCTGTGTGGGTTATCCCAGCTGCTGACGTTGGTTAGCACAAGTACAGCTCTTCACCAGCATTACAAAACTGCATCAAAAGACAGATTTAGCTGTCTGTAGTGTGGTTGCTTTGCTGAGGACAAAGCCTGAGGTGGTTAAGTGCTGTGTGACCTACATAGCTCTGTGCCTGGCCAGTCCTAGAGGACGTGCTGTGTTTTGACAGCTGGGAACCATGAATAGTACCGTACAGGTAGCACATGTCCTAGTCAGAATGGGTTTATGTTCATTTGCACATGTTGGCCTTGCGGGACTCAGCGGCAAAACAAAACTGATGCAGGTGCCTGTGCAGGTCTTTGGAACAGGGGTGACAATCAAAGGAAGTTTCTTCAGTTGTAGCACAAAAGGAGAGAGCTGGTGTGTTTTTTTGGTTTTTTGTTTTTTCTGATATTTATTTAAGCAGTGTAGTCATCTGCAAGTATGGGAAATTCCATAGTTGTTTTGTTCACCTAAAGATGAGATATCAGATAAGCACACAATTGCACATCATAGCCTGACAGCCAAATGGAGTTCAAAGAATTATAAAGGAACAACTGACAATATCTCCTGAAAGCAGAGAATTAATAATGGTAGTAAATAAAAATGTGTATGCCTCACTGTAGTTTATCTTACCTATGTGCTTTTTAACTGAACACTTCTGAGAGGTTTATCCTGCAGATGAAATGGTTTCAGGACCATTTATTAAGGTCTCTTTATTCTTATGGTACCTTCTGCAGGTGACTACTGCGAGATTATTTATGGCCTTTGCGAGTCTGAAGCCTTTACCCTTTTAGATCCTTTCTTTAGGATACTTTCCACATATTTTTTGTAGATCTATTCTTAACTATATCTTTAAAATTACTTTTCCATGAGAAGACACAGCCAGGATGCATAAGTGGTTTTTATATTAGATCTCCTACTGCTAAGAGTATAGCATTGCCTACGTATTTGGTATCAGAAACATATTTAGATTTACATTGTGAAATTAGGTAGAGAATATACTGGACTTCAAAAATTAAGAATGTGTGGACATTGGAAGCATGGACAGGCAACATGAGAGGACTACAGAGATGCTCTTCACCACTGAAAAAAGAAGAAAATTCATGTGGCCAAAGCTTGATTAGAGTTCAAGCTGGCCAGCACTGTGAAGGACGACAAAAAGGACTTTTAAAAATACGTTAACAGCAAATGGAGGCTCAGAGATAACATTGGTCTGTTGCTTGATGAGGTTGGTCACCTCACAAACAGGGTTTTATACAAAGCAGAGATGTTTAATGCCTTCTTTGCCTCTGTCTTCAACACTGATGATGGGCCCTGGGACCCCCAGAGCCCTGTGTTGACGTGACTGGGGAGATGATAAATCCCAGCTGACCCTGAACTCTTTCAAGACTTGCTGCTCCAACTGGATGTGCGTAAAGCTATGGGGCCGGATGGGATTCATCCCAGGGTACTGAAGGAGCTGGTTGATGTAATCACGAGACTTCTCTCCATTGTTTTTCAATGGTCTTGGGAGTCTGGAGAGGTCCCAGTCAACTGGAAGCTGGCAAATGTTGTCCCGGTTTTCAAGAAGGGTAAGAAGAAAGACCGTGGTAATTACAGGCCTGTCAGTCTCACTTCAGTGCCTGGTAAAATTACAGAGAAGGTTATTCTGGAAGTTATTGAAAAACACTTGAGAGACAACACAGTCATTGGTCATAGCCACCATGGGTTCATGAGGCAAAAGTCCTGCTTAACTAACTTAATTTCCTTTTACGACAACATCACCCATCCAATTGACAAAGGGAAGCCAGTAGATGCATTTATTTATTAATCTTATCTATCTATCTATCTATTTATTTATTTTTAACAAACCCTTTGGTATTGTCTTTCACAGTATCCTTCTGGACACCATGTCCAGCACACAGCTAGACAAGTCCACGATACGTTGGGTGAACAACTGGCTGACAGGTTGGGCTCAAAGAGTTATAGTAAATGGGGTTACATCAGGCTGGCAGACAGTCACCAGTGGGGTTCCCCAGGGCTCAGTTTTAGGGCCAGCTCTCTTCAAGGTTTTTGTAAATGATCTGGAAGCAGGAATTGAATGTACATTGATTAAGTTTGCTGATGATACTAAGTTAAGAGGAGCTGTGGACTCCCTCTAGGGTAGAGAGGCCTTACAGAGAAATCTGGATAGACTAGAGAGCGGGGCAGTTGCCAGCTATATGACATATAACAAGAGCAAGTGCCAGATTCTTCACCAGGGATGGAGTAATTCTGGTTATATGTACTAATTAAGGAATGAGTGTTGGAAAGAGATCTGGGGGTTTGGGTTGATGGCCAGTTGAATATGAGTCAAAAGGGCATCAAGCACAGCATCACCAGCCGGTTGAGGGAGGTGACTGTCCCTCTCTTTACACTGCCCTGGTGTGGCCCCCACCTTGAGCACTGTATGCCGTTTTGGGCACCACAGTACAAAAAGGACCTCAAACTATTAGAGTGTGTCCAGAGGAGGGTGACCAAGATGGTGAAAGGCCTTGCAAGACAGACTTACGAGGAGCATCTGAGGTCACTTGGCTTGTTCAGCTTGGAGAAGAAAAGGCTGAGGGGTCACCTCATCACAGTCTTCCTCACAGGGGGCAGTGGAGGGGGAGGTTCTGATCTCCTCTCTCTGGTGACCAGCGACGGGACATGAGGAAATGGAGTGAATCTGCCATCAGGGGAAGTTAAGATTGGTCATTAGGAAAAGTTTCTTCACTGGTAGGGTGGTCGGTCACTGGAACAGGCTCCCCAGGGCAGTGGTCATGGCACCAACCTGTCAGAGTTCCAGGAGTGTCTGGAGAATGCTCATCATAGTCATCTGGTTTAGTTTTAGGTAGTCCTGACAGGAGCAGGGAGCTGGACTTCATGTTCTCTACGGGTCCCTTCCAACTAGAGGTATTCTTTCATTCTATGATTTTAACTTACAGAAACACGGGCCTCTTCTGTAACAGCAACAACATTATCTCTACATAGAAAAGAAAATACTCAAAAGAAAAATGACTGATTTTTCAAGACCTTTGTGAAGATTTGTGTAATTCACATTCAGTGTATCACTGCAAAAAGTAATTTAGTGTAATTCATGGACAGATAAATTACCTAACTGTATTTTTACAAAGTACAGAGTCATCCATCTCTCCTTGTTTTCTTTGCTAAGTATATTTTTTAAAATCCAGACCCTAGCATCAAGCCAGAAAAGCACTGATGTAATAGCTAGGTCTAGATACTTGAAGGACTTTAAACCAGAAAAAATACTTCATCGGGATTTCCACTAGAGTGCGCTCGAAGAACACGGCTTTCGCTTTTGGAGACAGGACCGTGGCACCGAGCAGCTGTGACACTGGCCCTGAACAACCCCCTCCAGCTGAACCTGCTTTTATCAGGGGGTTGGAGCAGGTGGTCTCCAGAAGCCCCTTCCAAAGTCAGCGATTCTATAATTCTGTAACTCATTTACCATGAACATTTTTTTTTTTTTAACAGAAGAGAATATTAACCTATTTTCTGTCGAAGCAAAGCTGTAAGCACAGGAGGCAGTATAAAACTAAGTGCAATGAGAGCTCTGAGCTGACGTGGTTGATTAAATCTGCTAACACATTAAACTGCTGAAACCAGTCTTTATAATTTGGAAACTTAAGAATACAAACCGATCTAATTCTGATTAGAAATATTTTTCAAATACTTCCCAGAAATGTGTGTGAAAATAGCATATTTTTGTTATTGGGAAGTACTACCAAGATGCGTCAGGGTGGTTTCTGGGTAATCATCCTGTAAACTTCCAGCTTTCTGAAAAAGAGTATTATAGAGCTGCACAAATGTCTTTTGGCATCAGATCTTTAAGTATCTCTTTATTTTTGGGGTACCCATACTTGCGATCCGTAAGTAATCATCTCTCTCAGCACTTTTATGTATCACTGTTTATGAGTGTAATTTTCAGAAACAAGGAACCCACCAAACTAATGGTTTCAGAATTAAATTCTGTCTTCCAGCAGATATTTGCCTTTCTCTGATTTTGAGATCTAAGTGTGTAGGATTTGGATATGTTCCTATTTTTACATATACATATACAAATCCATATTTTTTATAACTATATACACAGAGATATATATGTCACTGTTACTTGTCTAGATATGTATATATGGATATATAGATCACTTACAACAAGTGCCACAGTTACCTGAGAGTGGTCCTCAGGCTGTGCGATCCCTGATTAATTCAAGAGACTATTCTAATGCTTAACACTTGGTCTTGATGCCTGCTGGCAGGTCATGCATTCCCTTGAGCTGGGAGTAGGAAATCTTTACTACCTCATTAGCCCACACCCTTTTGGAGGGGCTGATCCTTCCCACTGAGAGAACCTGCAAGGCAAAGCTCTCAGCACCTGTGAGATTTTACTCCTCTGTCCCCACAGGGTGCAAATGTGGAGCTAGTCCTTCCTCCTCAGGAGGATGTTAACTCCTCCGCCCAAAGCTTAGAATGACAGAATCACAGATTGTTAGGGATTGCAAGGGACCTGGAAAGATCATCTAGTCTAATCTCCCACCGGAGCAGGAACACCTAGATGAGGTTACACAGGAAGGTGTCCAGGTGGGTTTTGAATGTCTCCAGAGAAGGAGACTCCACAACCCCCCTGGGCAGCCTGTTCCAGTGTTCTGTCACCCTCACTGAGAAGAAGTTTCTTCTCAAATTTAAGTGGAACCTCTTGTGTTCCAGCTTGAACCCATTACCCCTTGTCTTACTGTTGGTTGTCACCGAGAAGAGCCTGGCTCCATCCTCGTGACCCCCACCCTTTACATATTTATAAACATTGATGAGGTCACCCCTCAGTCTCCTCTTCTCCAAGCTAAAGAGCCCCAGCTCCCTCAGCCTTTCCTCATAAGGGAGATGCTCCACTCCCTTCATCATCTTTGTGCCCCTGCGCTGGACTCTCTCCAGCAGTTCCCTGTCCTTCTTGAACTGAGGGGCCCAGAAATGGACACAATATTCCAGATGAGGTCTCACCAGGGCAGAGTAGAGGGGAAGGAGAACCTCTCTGGACCTACTAACCACCCCCCTTCTAATACACCCCAGGATGCCATTGGCCTTCTTGGCCACAAGGGCACAGTGCTGGCTCATGGTCATCCTGCTGTCCACCAGGACCCCCAGGTCCCTTTCCCCTACACTGCTCTCTAACAGGTCATTCCCCAACCTATACTGGAACCTGGGGTTGTTCCTGCCCAGGTGCAAGACTCTACACTTGCCTTTGTTATATTTCATTAAATTTTTCCCCGCCCAACTCTCCAGCCTGTCCAGATCTCGCTGGATGGCAGCACAGCCCTCTGGCGTGTCAGCCACTCCTCCCAGCTTGGTGTCATCAGCAAACTTGCTGATAATACACTCAATTCCCTCATCCAAGTCGTTGATGAATATATTGAATAGTACTGGTCCCAGTACTGACCCTTGGGGCACTCCACTAGATACAGGCCTCCAACCAGACTCTGCCCCATTGACCACGACTCTCTGGCTTCTTTCCTTCAGCCAGTTCATAGTCCACCTCACTACCCGACCGTCCAGACCACACTTCCTCAGTTTTGCCGTGAGGATGCTGTGAAAAAGGTAGAGACTCTGGCAGTTATCACCTCTTTGGAGGGAAAGAGAAGTGGCATGTTCAAAAGGGGGTTAAAGGGTAGATGAGAGGGCGCTGATATTTGCTTAGATTTTACTAGATTTTTCATGACTTCTGCTTACAGGTATTTTCTTGAGATCATGGTTATTTGGTTAGTTTTGGGAATGCCAGAGATGGAGCTCTATTCTCTCTCACGCTGGTAGAATCATAGAATCACAGAATCATAGAATCATGGAATCACAGAATGTCGTGAGCTGGAAGAGACCCACAAGGATCATCGAGTCCAACTCCTGTCCGTGCACAGGACAACCCCACAGGTCACACCATGTGTCTGAGGCCTTGTCCAGTCTCTGCTTGAACACTGTCAGCCTTGGGGCCGTGACACCTCCCTGGGGAGCCTGGTCCAGTGTCCACCACCCTCTGGGGGAAGAACCTTTACCTAATAAGTGTGGTAAGCATGGAGTGTGGCTCAGCAATGCCAAATCATGGGCTGGGGAAGGAGGAGGCTTGCAGTCTCACAACATTTATTGTGTTTTTTTAAAGAAGTCTAAGTTCTGCACGTCTGTGGCTGCAAGAGTTTCAACTTGTGGTGGTGCTGTGAGAGGGAATTCTAAATCTCCTCATCAGATAAAACCTTGGCAAGCTGTCAGAAGACTGCCCGCATAGCTCAGGAACAGGTATGGAGTTTAAAATAGTGACATTAAGGCACTCTTCTGCTCTTAAGAAATTGGATATGCAATTTTGGGGCTTGGCAGTGTAAAAATACTTGGTCCTTTTAGCCTTCTGGGGAAACACGACGATCCCAGTGCATTTTGGTAGAACGAGCTGAGCTGTCTGGTGAGGTGTGCGAGCAGCCAGAGAGATGAGACATGCAGAACTCTGTCACAACCTTTCCTCTAAGGTTTGTTAGCCTCCCGTCACGCTGTTAAAGACTCCTTTTACTTGCAAGCTCCAGCGAAGAATTCTTACTAGCTGCCGTCTAAAAACACGGCAGGCAGTGCTGATGAGCTGTGCTGAGGAATACAAAATACCAGCGCTGTTTTATGACTGTGTTCGCAGTAGATGAATGACATCCAAGCTTTGCCCCAAGGTCAAATCATTCTATAACCTAATAATTTAAAACGTGCAAGTGCACAATGCAAATGCCTGTATGTGAGAAATAATTTCATTGTCTGTCTTGACAGAGCTTCAGATTGGAGCGTGTGTTTTGTCTCCAAAGTTACAGACTTCTTTTTTTTCTCATGTTTCTCAAGGAAAAAAATCTCTCAGGCAAGTCAGAATATCTTCTGACTGCTTCTCAATCTTCAATGTATTTATTCTCACAAAATGCATTAAGAAGTGAAAGATACTGCTTGCATTGACGGTTGGAAAACGAGACCCACAGCGGGTAGTGCTCTGATTTTGAAGCACAATTAGATTTTTTCTGTTGGCACGCACTCAGTGAAAATGAGCTGTGGAAGTAAATCCATCATATCTTTTAATACGTGGTCATGGTCACACAGGAAATCTGTGGTGGACTAGGTTCTTGGGCTGACATCCTTCCCTGGTACCATGCATTAGCCTCTGCCCCCCGAAATTATACATAGTTCTCAAACCTGCTGTTGTTTTGGTTGATTAATAAAACAGGAGATTTTGTGGAGAGTGGTCTATGGAAGGAGGAAGATGATGCAATCTGAATTCCGACTACTTTGAATTAGATGTACATTAGACCTTTGCCTCCCTAAATCTAGAATTTAAATTCCTTATGATATTGCTTTGGTATTACCCAGTCAATCAGGTTTGTACTCATGTACATATTTAATGTCTCCAAAACCATACCAGGTTTCCTGAAGCAACATGGTCCATGGTGCGGACCTGAAGTGCCTATGAGTGTGTCCTCATCAGAGGAGAGACTTCCCTTGAGTTGTCAGTCCCTCTTGCTGGCATTTTTCATCTTTATTTAGATATAAAATTTTGCATTGATTCTGAAGCAAGTTCATGTCAAATTTTACTCACTGCTTCAGTATGGATGCAGTTATTTCTATTAAAAGAAACCATTTCAACAGGAGATGAGGAAGACCTACTTCAGGAATTCCCTAGCCTGGTGGACAAGATAATTGCCTGAAAGGTGAGAAAGCTCATTTCAAATCCCTGCTCCAAGTCAGGCAGAGCAAGAAGCTGGGTTTAAAACTCCTCACACTCTGAAATTATTTGTGAATGTATTTCCTGTAGTTTCTTACGAGGCAGGATGATGCTCTTTGGGAAGGCAGATGTTTACATGTGACAGTTGGGAGGCTTTGGAGTCATCAGGAGGGGGGAAAAAAAAAAAGAAGAAAACCCAACCATCCAACAAACTCCATCCTACACTTCCCTTTCCATAGGTGGCAGGCTGGCCCTGGGAGCTGGCGCTTGCCAGGGGGCCCTTTGCAGCCTCCTGCTTTGATCCAACCTCAGGCTCATCCCTGACCCCACTGGTCCGACTTTGGCGGAGGCTGAGCCAGTTTCTAACCAAATGGACAGGATCTAGGCAGAAGCCACTTTCCGCTTAAGCATGCAGCCAAAGACTGAGTTCATATTTAGGTGGCTGAAGAAAAGGAGACAACCAAGCCATCTGACTGACGGCATCCTGCAACAGAGTGGTGTGGCTTCCCCAGGGCCCCGCGGGCAGGTAGGGTGGGAGGAAAGGCTCAAAACCCCTTCATCTCCCTCATAAATCTGTGCTGGGAAGATCTGTGTCTGGCCTGGATTCTTTGCCTGAAAAAATATTTAGGGCAAATGTGAGATGTATCACGAGTCTTTGGGACACTGCAGTTCAGTGAGCCAAAGCTTAAAGATTACCAGCAACACTGGTGCTCCATTTCAGTGATTTTTGAAGAAAAGAGGAAGATCCTGATTAAACGTTGCATGCTATTTATCTTGGCACCCAAGGAAGTACTAATCCTAATATTCTAGTGGGGCTGGAAACGGCTTAGTTTATGAATCCAGTCATTGAAATATACAGTCACAGAAACTACAGATCATAATAACCCGAGGGCACTGTGAAATGTGATTATGGTAGATGGAGCAGCAGATTTTCCCAATAAGGTCTTGCATGCCAATAATATGTTTTGAATACATGGTACTTTGCCTGTGAGGCCAGGAGTGATCCTCAAGAGTTTTACTGAAGGATATATTGGAGTTTGTATATTGGCTGACCTTATTGGATCAATCTGTAGAGATCCTGCATTGCAAACTGTATATTAACAGTTGCTGCAAACAGCTGGCTGAGGTTGCTGTCGCTGTAAGTAGGCAAATAAAGGAATTACAGCCTAGTATGCTCATTGCTAAGGGTCATGTTTCAAAATTTGCCTGGATAGGGTGTTTCAAAAAACTCATACAATCCCATGTCGTTTTAAAAAATGATTTACAGCTTTAAAATGATTGTAAAATGCACCAAGATAAACGTCACATCTCCAGACATAACACCTGAAGCAGTAAATTCCCTGCCTTCTAACAGAAAGACAAAACCTCCATGCAGAAGTGTTAACTTCAGTTTCTGGGACCTGCCTTGCATGGCCTGGCGAGGCTGTGGATGCACTGGTGAGTTTGAATGGTTGGGAAAAAAATATGTTTCCCGGTTGTTACGAAATGAAGTTTAAAAGTACTAAAAATGGCAAGCAGCCCATCCAAAACTCTGTAGAGGAATTTACAGATGTGTGTGCTTTCCAATAAATTCATTTTACCCTGGCCAGTATTCAGTCAAGTTTTAAACAGAAAGACTACAAAATTATCCCTTATCTCATGACAATACCAAATGTAAGAGGAACACAAGTCAAAGTGTCCTCTGAGTGCATGATTATGGTGTTATCCTTAATCTGCTCAGCTTCAATAGCTGAAACCCAGTTATGACTTAAATTTACTAAAAATGTTCTTCAAATAAAATGTTTTGGTGTAGATGCATAGAAAAAAAAATGATGTGAGGCCAGGGACTTAGGTTTTATGAAACACCAGCTCTTTTTGTGGGAAAGAATGTTACCATTTTCTGGGAAGTTTAATTTATTGAAAATTAGGAAGGAAAGGTATATTGTGGTTGCTGTGAATCTGGCTTTCTCTGGATCTTCTGTTTGGTACTTTTTTTTTGGTATATTTCTTCTCTTTGTATTTTAAAGCCTATTTATTCTAGTTTATGGAGGCTGCCAGTGAGAGGTGCTAAATAACCATCTCAGATAGGCTGCAACTCCTGGAGTTGTGTTCTGCTGCAAGTGAAAAATTATGTTTAAGCACAAAAACAAACACCCAGGCACAGAAGAGTTGTGAAAGCCCCACTTTATAAAGCCAAAATTAAAGGACCATCAGGATTTTACTCCTCAGAAGCAACTGAGACGGTAAATCCTGGGGCAGTTCGAACCCCGTGTGAGTGCATTTGCAGGAAGGGTCCATCGGCGTGAGATGCGAAAGGTCCCCTCGGCTGGTGGCTGGCATGGAAGCACTGAAGATCTTGACCTTCCACAAATATTGTGCTTTAAAATTCAGATGTTGGAAAGGGAGACTCTTGAGATTTTTCTGTCTTGCCTTAGTTGTCAAATATGTGAGAGATTTTTTTGATTTAGAGCAGTTTAACAGTATGTTTTCTCACTGTGCACATTTTATTTTCTTTTAATTCTAGACATAACAGCATATCCTTCCTCTTTCATGGTAGCCACTTGCTCACTAAATCTTCTGGTGAAGGTTCTCAGCCTCAAAGCTGAAAATGTGCATTACCTAAGCCCAGAAGAATGCTCTTTGGTAATATACTCCGTGGTTTACATCCCCAAAACACCCTTCAAAGTAAAAATTGCGCAGCTGATGTTCCAGCCCTGGTGCGTTGATGCCGGAGCTGGAAGGCCCATTGGCTCCATCAGGCGTGGTGCAGATGCTCGCTGCTTCGTCGTGTGATGCTCTGTAGTGGTGTCTCGAGATCGGTTTGGAATGAGTTCGAAGCAGAGATAGAAGCTGCAGATATAACCAGGCAAAAGCTGAAAAAGGTGAAAGCTCTCTCGCTTTCACACATGCACATTCATTCTTCCTCTCTCGCTTGCAGACTTACTTTAGCCCTTGCTTTCTGAGTATCTCCCTCATGAGTTATCTGTGGGTTTGATTCTCCTCCCCATTGTATGGGAACGTAGCGGAAGATTTGGCGAGGAGGTTAGTTAAATGTAAATACGCTCAAAGTGACTTGTACCTGTCTGTAGAAAAAGCACATACATCACACTAATTGTTTTACTAGCCTTGTGTGCTTGATGAGTAGAACCTCTGTGTTAGAGAACACAGGTCTGTGAGAAACTCTGGGCACCTTATCACTGTGTCTGAGATTCTTGCTTTGTGGTGAGAAAGAGCGGGAGGCCGCGCCGGCCTGAAGCCTTGAAATGCAGGCGAGCTCAGCAGGCCCAGCGATCTTCCAGCAGGGCTGAACTCACCAGCGCCTGCGTCCCCCTTGTGTCACCTCTGCCTGGGAGCTCAGGTGCGACTTCGGAGACCCCCCAGTAGAGAGGTAACTAAAATAAAACTTGCTCTTTGCAATGCATTCATGGCCTCTGGCTCTCCTTGCGATGTGCCTGTGTATGTGTACATACCCAGGTACGTTGGCTTGCACCTTCTGCAGGTTAAACTTCATGGTTATTCTTTGTACAGGATTTGTGAACTTTTCAGGTCCTGTTGTATTATTTTTCTGTCCTCGCTTGAGATTGCAACACTTGCCAGCTCCTTCTTGGCTCCAAAAGCAACATGGTATTTTCTATAAAGACTCATAAGAAGAAATCAGCTTGACATCAACCTGGATATCTGCCAGGACATGTGCTCCTGACTAGACCACTCTTCTGCTGTACACCCTGAAGAACTGAAGCAGTGACACGGTGGTGGTGTGCCTTGCCTCATAGCCAAGGGTGTGAGGTCATGCCTTGTGCTCCTGTCGATGAGGATAGCACAACCGGCTCAGCCGTGAGCAGGCGGGTGGTCGTCCAGGCTGGGGCCATCCGTGCGTCACTGGTCTTAAAAGCTGGATTGGCCCTAATGGACCCGTAAGGACCGTGGGGATCTCCGACCCTTCCTGACCGAGCCTGAAAGCCTGATGCGATGGGGAGACAGCTCTGCTGGAGCTGCTGGTGTCAGAGAGACCTTTTAGTCTTTCACTGGTGCTTAGAGATTATGTACTGGCGGTATGACATTTATTTAGTGGCATGGCAGTGACCTGGTCAGGGACACTTATCAGGAAGACCCTGTGCTTAAAATGTGACAAAGTAGAGAGCTGTAGTTTGGGAAGAGAGAGGAGACCCAGTGGTCCTGAACTTGGGTATTGAAATTTCTTCTTTACTCTTCCCTGGCATTCACCCAGGCCTGGAGGTCTCTGCCTGTCCACATTCAGCTCTGGAACAAGGATGTCTGGAACAACCCTGTGGCTGAGAGTGCTGGAAAATGACCTTTCTGAGCATAATATGAGCAGCTATTGAAGACTCAAATTTTGTCGTTTTGTAAGACACAGGATAGGCATGGTAATTACTGTCAGGACTAGGGCTCACTTTAGGCTTGCACAAAAATTGAGTGGGAGATAAGCGCCAGGACTGTGTGCAATTACATGGGTGAGTCTGTGCATACACATCTGTGCTGAGGCTCTTCATTTCAGAAGTAAAGCACATCTTGCTGGATGCATAAAGTATGCTAATTCCCCAAATGGCAGATTAGAGCAGGAAGAGCACTCATTTAGTGTTATTCTACCCCTGTATTTTCACAAGGGCTGCGTGAATATATTAGCAGCCAGGAGCTCTTTTGCACTTGTTGCTGTCGGACGTGCTTGTCCTTTTTGTGTCTGTACGGCTTCACAGGTCCTGTGGTGTTAGAGGGATGGACAGCAGATATTTAGCTTCAGGGGCCACAAGAAATGGAGGACAGAAGTGGGCTGGGGCTGGCTGGGAGCTCTCCCAGGAGGGAGAAGAGCTGAGCA
Organism: Caloenas nicobarica; assembly: GCF_036013445.1. Lineage (NCBI taxonomy): Eukaryota > Metazoa > Chordata > Aves > Columbiformes > Columbidae > Caloenas > Caloenas nicobarica. The sequence continues at coordinate 151,287,864 of NC_088245.1, read as the reverse complement.
GCGAACATCTGCATTACGCCTCCGCTCCCCTGGGTGTTAGTGCCGGGGGGGTTTCACTGCCAGAGCAGCCGGGCAGCCGTATTGATAACTGCCCCAAGGGAGGGATGGAGAAGTCCCACCGCATACCACTGGGGCCACCCATTTCCACTTGCCTTGTCTGGGATTTTTGCTTGCTCTGCCGTTTGCTTCTCTTTTCCTTCCTCTTTCCTGCTGCCTCCTCTTACGGCTTTGCTGCAGCCTCTCTGTTGCTGGCTGGGGCTGTCTCAAGAGATTTAAGGAAGGAATCAGTGCTGCTGGCCAAGACCAGCTTGGCCAAGAGCAGCTACAGCAAAAGGAGATGAAATAACCCCCAAGTCTTGGTGTCTCAAGGGCGGCTGCAAGGATTGTTGGGTCCAAGCTTGCTTTGTAAAGGACTCCAGCCCCAAGATGCTGCAGTGAGGGGGAAAGCAGAAGTGCTCCTGGAGACCCTCCCCAGCACCGCTTTGGTTCTCTGGTTATGCAGGTGGCGGGGGATAAATGCTCTGGACGCAGGTGGTGTCAGCCCTTGTTGTGGGCTGCAGAAAGCCAGACTCACAGCCACAACAAAGGTCTTCCTCACAAAAAAAGTTGACCTATCCAGAACTAGGTTGCAAATTGTATTCGGTTAAAAATATGAGAAATACTTTCACAAACGCAAGTCAGTACTGCAGCAGATAACTTCTGAAAACCTGAGGTAAAAAAATGAGTTACACTTATTAGGATGAGATGGAGGTTTAAGTGAGACATTAAAGAGGTGTGTTCTGAATAATATACCGGATTTGATGTAATTTTATGAAGTCAGAGGCAGGCCTGGCACCATGCTTTCCTTTGCTTTGCTACTACGTCATATGAACATTTGATATTATCAATAGAAGGAAAAGAGCGGTCGCCAAGGCTCCATTTTTAAATTCATATTATCACAGTTTGGCCCAAGGAAAGGTGATGGCTTAAAGGGGCTAAAATTGAGCCTGAAATCCATCTAAACAGAAAACAGACAGATTTTACATCCACAGATATATTACTGGCACTGCTATCCAGCACCCCAGAAACAGATTAATGTTTAAATTATGGCACTCTGCTCAGTGAAGATGGTAGTTTTAGACTTGCTACAAAGGTAGTCTGTGTTGCACTCCTCTTAAAAACATTATTTTAGGGTCTCCTCAGTTAAACCCATGCTGCCACATTGCCTGCTATACGATGACAGAGGGACGTGGTGTGAAAACTCTAATCTGCTTCGAGACGTAATGAAACTAAATTTTGCCTTAACTGCATTCGGTTCTTCTGCCATCTCCATCTCATGCCAGAGGCCTTTTTTCCTAATTGAAAATGATAGCTCCCTGGGTGCCGGGGAGTCATGTAGCAGCCTTTTATTGCCGGGTGGATTATGTGCCCGCTATATTTCACACACCGCCTGGAGAAATGCAGCAGATTTTGTTGATATGAGGGACAGTCTCTCATCGGGTTTTGTTCTCAGTGCAGCTCATTTTCAACTTTATTAACATCTGGGATGCAGTAGCAAGGCTTCGGTACAAAAATTAGTAGAGAGCTCAGGAAGAAAATTCCCCGATGCTTGGATTACAGGGATGTGCATGTGCGTGCTTCTACTATTTTAGTAAAGGAAAATCTGGGAGCAAAAAAGAATCCCCTGAATTTGTTTTACGATGCAAAAGTTGAAGAAAGAAAATTCATCTGTCTTCAAAAAGGTTATTTTAGTCTATCAACCCAAGGAGATTAATGAAAGAACAAAAACTAATACAGTTTTGAAACTAAGTCGACTTTAGAAAGCAAGATATGGCTAATGACTAAATAAATCTCTTTATAAGCATTTACTAAGAGTGGCTTATGACTAATGAGGTACTGGACGGGTGTCACTTTCTGAGCGGTGGCCGTGCCTCAGCGAGGGTGGGCCGGGGGCGCCCTTGTGCCCTGGTCACCCACCGAGATCGCATCCTGCCGTCCCGGCAGGGCTGCACTGAGCAGGGGGGATGCAGTGCCAAGCAGGGGGGATGCAGTGCCGAGCACCACTGGCCATGGGCATCAGGGTTGCAGGACAAACCTGTGCTGCTGCAAGCCTCACTGGCACTGAATTCAGCAGGATGCTGCTGCACGGGGGGGTTTCCAGAGTGCAATTTGCTTCGCCCACTGCTGAAAAGAGCGTCCTTTTCTGCGTGATAGAAGTTGCTCTGCATCTGTGTGAATCTCGAGTAATCGAGATTCTCGAGTAATCTCGAGTAATGAGGTGACCTGGGTAGCTCCTCCCTCAAGCTACAGCCACCCCGGGGATGGTGCTCACCTGCATCTCACCCCCTGGCCCAGGGCGGGCTTGGACACCTACATTTAGCTGTCCTAATTTTGGACTGAGCTGCCCCTCAGGATCACCTGGATCAGTATCAGCAAGTCTGCAGCAAAAGCCAAGTGTCTGCTCCAGCGCTGCCTGGGGGGTCTCAAACCCTGACCGCCTCGTACCCCGCTGCTGCCCAGGTGGGCGTGGGGAGGGAAAAGGCCACGTATTTAATAGATGGGGCCCATCTGAGTGCTCCTGGACATGGACTGAAGCACTGCAGGCTGCTCCAGCCCTTCCTTCTGGTGCTGACCCTCCATCATTGCCTGCCAGCGCTGCCGGGGTGGTGGGAGCTGCTGCCCCACCAGCCGCTCAAGTGTCCGGCAATGTCGAATCATTTCAGGCACCAGCCAATATTGAGGTGGTGATAAGATTCTCCACATCATCGGGATAAACTCCTGGGCTGCTGGCCCCCTCCCAGCACAGTGGCCGACCCCCAGGACCGGGCATGTGGAGCCTGGAAGGTGCCTCAGACACCTGTGGTCTCCCAAACACCCGCTGGAGCCTCGACTGGCGACCTGATCCTCCCCGCCCCAGTTACCCTCCCTCGCTTTCTCGTGCTCTCTCTCTCTCAGCTAATTAATATTTATTTAGACAAAGTGAAGCAGTGCTTTTAACAAATTGTCTTGGGCAAAATTTAGCATTAATTGGGTATGTGTTTCCAGTGCACTTCGCTGTCCTCTGCTCAGGGTAAATGGATGGAGGTGCAATATTTGCAATGGCTCTTCATATTAAGCTGTGAGAAATGTTCAAGAATACATTCTTCTGCCTTCAAATCTGAATGAACACTGCCCTATTTAATGAGGGCCTCTTCTATGAGGATTGGAGAGTTGAAGGAAGGAGAACTTCATTTTTTGCTTCTTTTTCCTTTTGAAGCGCCTGTTCCAGAGTCATCTGACATTAATAGAAAGTCTGTGCATTGGATCGTTTCTTAAATGAATCCTAGTGCTGCGTCTCCAAACTGGTGGGAGGTCACCAGAGGAAATCCAGAGGCTGCCAGAGGACCATGCCCTTCAGACAGGGGAGTCATTTGCAGCTCACAGCTCAGGGTGGCTTCCTTTGAGTTCCCAGCGTTGCTTTACAGCTGACGTCTGAAACTCTTGCAACGCAAGCCCCTCTATCGCAAGCACAGGTAGCCCTGGACCAGCTTAAATAGCATCAAGCAAAATGACATGCAGTACTGTGGCACGGAAAGGGCTCAGCAAGAATGGCTGGCGACTAAAGTAGTGATGGTGATATGTATAAATATATATATGTCTGTGTGTTTTATGTGTATATAAATATATATTTATCACAGTAGTGAAGGTGAGATCTGTCACGTGCAACTTGTGCAGCCACCTGCACTGACGGCTGCCGCTCGCCACTGGCGAAAGCAATAACCACTGGCTTTCCTCAGCTCACCTCTCCAGAGCTCCAGGTTAGCAAACATGTCATCGAGGATCTTTAAAAATCACCTGCTGTATTTTCTAATGACAGTAAATTAAACAGGAGCTCGTTAATGGGCTGAATTTGCAAAACTGTCCTTGGTCCTTCTTCTCCCATGGTGCAATGAATCCTTTTTTGAGGGATGCCCTGGCTGGTCACCAAAGGTCTCAGTCACAGCAAGAGAGCTGATAAGTGAAAACAAAATCCCAGCTGCCCCCTGACCAGCGGGCAGAGCCCTCCTAGATGGGGCTATAGTCTCCAGTTGTTGACTTCCCTTCCTAAAAGTCCAGATTACCACAGCTGTCCCTGGTGTATTCGCTTACCTTCAAATGTCCTTTTAATCATAGATTTGGCTGAGTTATTTGGCCATTCTACACCAAATGGTCTGAGGGCCCTACAATTTATACACGCACAGCTTGTGTCGCTTTTACAGATCTGTTGCTTTTTTCCTGCCTTGTAGAGCTTCATGCGCATTTTTCTGCATGAGACATATTTAAAATGGAATATAAAAATAACACATTAATCCTTTCCTTCCTCTGCCTCCCTGATGAGCAAAACTGCTGGAGTAAACTCAAACCCATTCCTTAATTTATGGAGAGATGCAGAAGCCTAAATCAAGTTTCGAGAAGATTAGATTACAAACTTCCAGTGGAAAAACTTCAGGGACACCAATTCTGCGAGCTGCTGAAATCTTCAAGTTGTTGAACCCCCCTCGAGCTGCCGCAGACACCTCTTCCCTCCAGCAAAAGACTCGAGAAAACTATTGCTTGCCCTGTGGAAAATGCCAGGTGGCACAAACACAAGCGCAGATCTCATGCCCGCGTGGGCGGCTGCTGCCGACACCAGCCCCAGTGTGCTGCCCCCATAGCGCCGTGCCCTGGTACCCACCCCAGAACTCGACACCGGAGTGCGGAGCAACGTGCCAGAGCAACGTGCCGAGCAGCTTTGAAGGCTTTGCACTTTTGCAGTAACTTTTTTTATAACCAACCAACCAGGTGGCACAAAAGCTTTTCTGCATCCGAGCTCGGGCAACTCCCAGCACGTGGTGGCCTCTTGGGAAGCCCCCTGGTGCTGGTATTTCATTTTTCAGCTGTGTCCTGTAAATGCTCCTGTGTAAGAGCGTTGGGGGCACCTGGGCTGTGCTGCTGTGTGTAAACCTGCTAATCTAACAAGAGAAATAGGCCAGGAGTGCAACAAATGTTCTTCTGCCTCTCCGAGGCACCGCGATGTGTTTCATCAGAGGAGAACAAGCTGGGAGCAATAGACATAACAGGATTAAAATGGTGGTTGCTGCTCTGTCATTTTCCACGCTAGCCCGGGTGCCTGAGAATTGCTGAAATATGGCTGAAATGCTGCTGCGCTACATCTTGTTTAAAAAAGTGATTCGTTAAAAGAAAACCCACGCTGAATAAGTGAGTCTGGTCCATTAAAATAATATGTAAACACTGGCCCCACAGTTTAAGCATCACACATTTTGATAGCCTTTAGGAACTGAAAGGCAATTCTCGCCCTTCTCTGCATTATCATATAACCTCATCAGAAGATAAACAGCCTCCTCACCCCCAAACATTTTGCAATTTGCATTTAGATTGTTCGGTGCCAATGTTCAGGATAAGATACTTCCCAGCTCTGTCAAACAAAACCTGACTGTCATTTAGCAGAATGGCAGTCAATTTATGTTTCCATTAATGCAGAATCCCAGGCAATTATCTGGGGAGGGGAGGGGGGAAACCTTAACAAATTGCCCCCTTGTCTGCTAGGCTGATTCTCCAGTGGGCAGCTGGAGGGCAAATTCGACATATCCATGAGGAAGAGCAAGTGAATGTCTTTCTGCTATTGCTGGGGAGAAAGGAGAGGCGTGGGGGGCAGCTCACAGACCCCCTGGCTGTGCAACATCACACAGGAGAGTGGAGGCAGCGGTGAAGTGGGGCAGGGTCCCTACAGCTGGGGCAGGGATGGCGATGGGGACATGTCAGACTTCGACTCTCAGCTGGACAGCCAGAGCCTCAGAGGGTTTCCTCGGGGCTGGTATGGTGTGTGTCCCCTCAGCATGTGGGGATGCGCTGCCAGGTGCTGCCCTGTCCCTATGGTCCCCTGGGCCGTGCCTGTGCCCTCCTTAGGGACCCTGGCCCCAAGCGCTCGTTGTGGTCTTGCTTGGCCAGGTGGGATGGCAGAGGACAAGCCCTCCTGGCAACACGACTGCCCTCCAATGCTGCCATGCACACCCCAAAACTTCACTCCTGGCGCCTGCTGGGGGCTTGCAAGCACTGACATGACTGGCATCACTACTGGCATCAAGTTCTTGTGCAGATGGGAAATGCAAATTTAATACATTTTCCTTCTCTGACAGTAAGGTGAAGACACTCCTCCCTTCCCTCTTGTCTTAATGGCCTCATTTCTCCGCTGCCCCATCACTTAGTGGTGCTCCCTATCACTGCTGAGCTACCCACGGGGAGCCCATGGGCAGCAGCATCCTTGCTACCAAAGGCAGCTTCCCCGTCTCTCACCCCAATCTTGCGCTGGGGCACAGCCAGCGCCTTCCCCAGCTGCACAGTGCTGACGACACCAGCCAAGTCCGAGGTTTCCCCAGCATGACATTTCCCCAAGGACACTCATCCCTAATTAAAAATCCCACCCCCACTTTCCAATGCCCTCCCTGAGAGGGGCGTGCAGGTACCAACAGTGCAGCCCTGCTCCCCAGCTGCCCTCCTTGCTTATGGTTTTTTCTGCACACACATGTATATGCACACAGAGGAGGTCGCAAAACCTGTAATCCTGCATGCAAGACTGTTTCTTTTGCCTTTGCAAAAACACCACGTCATGTCTTGACTGGTGCAAAAGAGCCGTTTGTGTTGGAAACACCTTTCAGCGTCTTCCTTGCCAAATTGGTGGGATGCTGGGTGACTTTCCCTGGAGCTGCAGGGGTCTCCGTGGGGTGAGAGTAAAGAGGAGAGGCAAGTGGGGATGGGCTCACCTGCAACTGAGCTGTACCTATAAACACAAGGGGGATGCTCAGTGTGCTGCTGGGAAGGGTGGGGGGCTGAGAGGACCCCTCCGGTGCAAGCCCCTTGGTGGCCTGGCTTGTGGTTCCTCTGCAGCAGCGCAGGGCAGGTGGTGCTGCTCGGTGGCTGCGCAAAACCGAGCTGTTTCCTGAAGGGAGGGGAGACACCCTCACCCACCCCAGTAATTGGAAATACATCTGCGACTGCTTGGAAAGTTATTTTTGCCACATGAAAGGCTGGGACGCGAGGACAGGGCCTTCTCCAGACTGTATCACCTCTTGGCTTCCCTGCTCATAGAGATCATTTATTTGGTTTGGCACCGACTAGCCAAGCTGTGTAGCTGCCAGGTCCACCATGTTATAAGGAGCTGCTGATGTCAGGAAGAGCTTTTGGCCGCAGGAAAGCACTGCAGATGTTGGCCAGGTGGTTCTGCTCTCCACGAGCGTTTAGGAATAGTCAAGCCGTGTAACAGTTTTAGGATGATTATTTTTCTTTTGAAACATGACTGGGATTCCTGTCAGGCGCTGGAGCAGGAGCAAAGCGCAGCGTGCGGTGCGAAGGCTGGGCGAGGTGTGCGGTATGTGCTGGCGGCACAGGCTGGTTAAGTGCCAGAGGAGCAGGACCTAGTGATGCATGGAGGGGACCAGCACTCCAGACCAGTTTGGAAATATCTGGCAGGCTCCTCCGTGCAGTGTTTTGCACCATGCTGCTTGTCAGGCAGGGTAACCAGTGAGGTCAAGCAAAGGGAGAGGTGTTGCATGCCCACATTCAAACTCTTGCGGTTTCCATATTTCAGAATTTTGACTCAAGATCCAGCTGAGGCAAAGGGGCACTCATATCACCTCGCTGGAGGGGTGGCTGACTGCAGCAAGCCCATGATGAAGATGCCCTGGTTCCTCCCTGCTCTATGCACTCCCGACTGGGGCAATGAATCTCCACCTGCAGGTGCCTCTTCCTCAAAGGCATCTCCCAGCCGGTTCAAGACAAACCCATCCAAACCCAGAGCAAACCCTCCCTCCAGATGCTCTGCACCGTGCTGCTGAATGGGAAGCTCAGGCCACATGCAAAAATGGGCTTATGCCCCTCAGCTGGGTTCAGGAGGTGTTTGGATGCACAGGGTACAACCTGCTCCTTCCTTCATAGTACATAGGAGGAATTCCTCTGCCCAAAAACCTGCCCAACCCACCAGGTGACCTCAGAGCACCCCTGAAGCCCGCTGGCAGGATTAGAGGCAGCTGTTTTCCTCGCAAACACTTCTGCTGCCCCATCCCCTCCCAGCCTCTCTGCCACAGCCTTGACCTCACCACCTTAGTCCCTCTCCCTGGCCTGTCCTCACTCTCTTTCTCTGGACCCACACACCTTTTCTCCACAGGTAAGCTGTTAACTTCTCAAGATTTTGACGAATCCCAGATCCACCAAAAGAATAACCAGAAAGAGATTCTGACTTCTGCTCAGGCATCTCTCACCTTTTACGGGCCTTTATTTATGGGGGAATCACTACTGAAAGCAAAGATGTAGCATCTGCTCAAAAAAAGCAGTTTGCAGAGTTGTCCTCCCTGTTTTCTTTGCGAACCTCAGAGCTATTTACATTGCTTCTTCACTTTGCCGTCTAATAGAGAGAGAAACCTCAGTCAAATTGCCTTAATGTTTATTTTATTTAAAGAATCAGAAACACAGTCATTGTAGTTCATTTGTACTCGTATCTGCCAACATTTCCTAAATCACGTTAACATTCATGTATAACAAAAACATTTTCTGAGCTGTGCAAAGTTCAAAGGAATTGTTCAATTACTTGAACCCATTTCTAGAAGAGCAAACCTGGCATTTTACAAACTGAGGCCACAAGAAGGAGTCTTTTCTTTCCCCATCCCTGTTATAGGAAATGCAGATGCCCCCTCCTCCCCCTTTCCCTGGTATGACAGATACAAATTAGACCACAGTACGAGTCGAACCTCTCTCAGTCCAGGAATTTCCGAATGGCACTGGGTCACGTTTTCGTGTCACTGAGCTGTATTAGGTTCTGCACTTGTGCTCCTGGCATGGAAGTGATTTGTCCAAGAAGATTTACTCAGTAACCCAAACTGTGATGATAAGCAATAAACAGGGGCCAGAAACAGCTGTTATCAAAATAGAAACACACTCTCCCCCAAATATTTTTTCTTGCAGGAGGTATGACTGGAAGCGTTGTCATCCGTTAAAAAACCCCATCATTCTCCCTGCAAAAATATATTTTAAAGCACTGATTTCATAACACGACATCCACCTGTTTTCCTTGATTTTTCACACACCAATTTTTGTCCTGTTAGAGTTAAGCATGAAAAGGTGGAAATCTGGAACCATTTTAGATCTGGCTAAACACAATAGGCAGCAAGCAAGCCGTCATCCTGTTTCATTTTTCCGAGTGTAGTAAATACACCCAGGGAACAGAATTTTAAGAGAGCTTTAACCACTGTGAGTTGTCAGAAGAAAATCTCCTCATCTCTGACAGATCTAACCCATAATTTTTATTGGGATCGATAACATGCATTGTGGCCTTGCTGACTCGCTAACTGTGCAGTTTACTGTTTGAGGTGCAGTAACACCGATTCTGATCTGGACCAAATAAGTGGACAGATGTGGCTCTAGTCTCAAGCAAGTCTTTCCAGAAGATGTTTCTTCAGTCTCTTATTGGTTATGAAAAGGCAATTTCCTCTCAACAGTAACTAAACTTTTAGTGGCTGACTCATTACAATCTGGAATACGAACAAATGCGGCAACGCAAAATGCAGAAACACCCTGAAAATGATGCCTCCCTGTTTGAAGGTGCTATACTTGGCCACGGACTGTGTTTCTGGAATCAGTTTGTTACATGTGACAGCAAGAAAAAACTCATTTTACAGAGAACAAAGTCACGGAGCTGAACTTAAAACAGGAACGCTCACTTACGTGGGTTTTGATGTGTACTAGCATACACGGCTTGAATGAAAACAAAACTTACACCTTCGCCTATGAAATACCGGTAACGCAGTAATGATGTTCACCCACTGGGCCTCTTCCTTTTAATAAGATCATCTCCAGGTTACAGTGCCTCCAACACGCTTTTAAACGACCACCACATGTGGGCTCTGGCAAACAGCCAGCCGCTGGCAAAGGCAAGGTACCGATACAGCTACGAAAAACCTTTCATCGCATTTCATTCCTCAGGAGCCGATGTCTTTTTAAATACTCTCACAATCGCATTATGGATTTTTTTTTTTCCCTCGTTCGGCTTCGTATGAATAGCTGGCTAAACTCCCTTTACATTTATTGCACCTTTAAGTCCCTGGTAGATGGAAGCTTATATTGCCTGATACGGTTTGTATTGTAGCTTGACCATGTTAAGAAATCGAACAGTCTCCAGAACTAAACATTTCTACAGTAAGAAATCACATTTCGATAACGCTAATTACAGCTGTCGCAGATCAGCTCTTGTCTCCGTGATGCAACGACAGAGGAAAACTCCACGGTCCCTGCACGTGCTAGAACCTGCAGTGTTCTTCTTATTGCCATGAAAAAGTCAATTAAAACGACTCCTCTGGGAATTACTTCCAATTCTGGAGTAATTATCACTCTCCAGACAGAACGGCGTGCTTCAGCGTGGATCTTCACCCACTCTAAATACGTAGGAGAGAGCGAGCGTGTGTATGTTGCGCAGACACGCTCCTCCAGGTACATTTATCGCTGACCAAGCGGGTTTTTCTCTTTTCCTCTATGAAGCATGAACAGGCAGTCTGATCTTGATCTTCAGGTAAGTTTCTAATTTTGTATGTTGAATGCAAATCTTGTTGCAGCCTCTCTGTTTAACCAAACCAAATCTTTACCAATTAAAAAAAATAGCACCGGATGTATGAAAAAGAGGAAATGTCTGATCTAGTAGGAATATATATATATAAAGTAGAGCAATTCTTACAGTAAAAAGGTACGTCATACAAAAAAGCAATGGAAAGTGATACTGAAGGACAAAAATCCATGCTGCATATAGTAAGGGCAGAAGACAGGCAAAAGTGATTCTGCTCAAATAGCCACAGTTTAATGGTGGAGCCGTACTCCCTCCAGGACCTCCCCGACAGCAGCGCCGGGACACCAGATGGTATGGGACTCTGAGCACTAACACGATCACTGATGAACTTGTGCAGCATATCTTTGAGGTATATAGAAAGCGTGACATTAACATTTTGGACTCCTCATTCTTTCTTGCATGACGATGCACCAATCTTCAGCTGGGGTTTCCTCTACCCTCCCCTCCCTATTTTTCCCTTGGGAAAAACAAAATCCCAGTTTAAGAGCTTCCTAGCACACCTCCTTGAAATCTCAAATCCATCTTGCATAGGCCAGTAATAAGAACACTGCAGCTCTGACAAATAAGTTACAGCAATATAACAACTTTCCTCTTATTTTTTTTTTTTAAAGATATCTTCTCTATAATTTACACAAAGGGTTAACAGCCAGAGTTTAGGTTACGTACAGTCCAGACGGGCGTCCTTTCAGTCTGTGATTCCAGGTGGAAGGCACTACTTCAACATACCATGGTATGCACCGCACGCGGTCTCAGGAGCACAACGGGGCACCACGTCCCCAGAGCTGTAGACTGAAGGGCCTGGGAGGAGTCTTTGGAAAATAAAAATGGCAGTGGTTATCAGTCCAGTTTCCCTTTGCTGTCTCTTCTTGTGCTATGCAGTTTCCCCTGAAAGCTCCTCCAGTTGAGAGAGTGGCGAGCCGTCCTCAGAAGCTCTCGACAAAGCTCCCGGGGAAGAGGCCCGTCCTGCCGTTCCTCTGCAACGTCCCTTTGTACCAGCCGTCCTCCCGTTTCTTGTGAACGAACACAATGTCACCCTCCTTCAGTTCGATCTCAGCCTCGCTCTGCGGCGGGTACGGGACCACGACGCGGTACCTTTGGAGACAAAAATGCAAAGACCAGGTCAGCCAGTGGTTGAGCCTGTGCCTGATGGGAGCAGCCAGGCACCGTGCGTCCAGCAGACTCAACTGGGCAAGACATTCAGCTGGTTTTACAGTGTCCTGAGCCCCCACCTTCAGGGAAGGGCTGTGTAAGTGGACAGGTTGGCTGTCAGGAAGGTAACCACCCCCCCAAAACCCCATGGAGGACATCTCAATGGTTCCCCAGGGTGACACCTGCTAGCTGCCATTGACTGCTGAGGTCCTTTCCCTATTTCTGGTGCTGACCTGTAAAGCCAGACCTAGAATCTGACGCTGCTTTCAGGCTCCTTTCCCTTGGAGTGCTAATGATGTGTCAGCGCTGGCAGCAGCCTGAAACCCCACATCACATCAGCCTGCTCCGGGAAAGAAAAGGGAGGCAGGTTTCCTCCTCCCTTCCTGCACCCAATGCTTGGGCGAGTTCCTCGGGAGTGGCCTCCAAGGCTCCTGCAAGCTCACAGCCTGTACAGAACAAACTTCAGGACATGGGAAGCTTTTATTTATTAAAAAACCTGGCTGGGTGTTGAGTCAGAAACAATCATCTCACCTCTCCCTCCCTGCCTTCCTGTCAATCAGAAATCTTGAGGAAAAATACCTTTGGAAGCACCAATAAGTGACATTACAAAATGGTTGTATCTGATGCACCTACGTTTTCTACTAAAACTCAGTATGACGGAGACATCCCTGGCCAGCTTGACTGGAGCCTCCATGGGGATGCACTCTGGAACGAGACCATGAAAGGTATCGTCAAATACTGGGTCTACTCGAGCTGGTCCCTGCTCCTGGTTGAGTGTTGAGCCAGAGACTCAGCTGCTTTCTCCTGGTGCTGCATCTGCCTCTGCAGTAACATGTTACATTCAGCACTTCACCTGCTCCATCCAAAAATGAGGTTTGCAATGGTCTCATCAACTGTGAAATCTGCAGAGGTCAGCTAAAGCCGTTCACAATTTTCTTATAATGCTCTTGGGAACACACTTTAGGTCCCTCAAATGTGGGGAAGGGAAGCTAAACTGGCGGGGTTTCGAATGGCTTTGGAAGCACTCTCCACACTAAGAGGGAGCCCTTGTCCTTAACCATTCACAGGGCTCTCCGGGAACTTAGTTTTCGAGTGTCACTTCATTGTAATGAAGTAATGACAGGTCTGATCCTGATACAGCTATTCTGCACTCAGGCTTATCAGCAGGCGTCCTCCTGAGAGCACAGACAGGGAGGGCCCTTTTACATTGGTGCACTTGTGTCCAGAGCAGGGAATATGTTTCTGCTGCACTGTTGTTTTTTCTTCAGCACATGTACTTTTGCAGTCATCTGGCATTTGGTTAACAATCAATAACTGTCTTGCTAATTGCAAAGTAATGAATATATTAAGATAGTTAAAAGATGCCAATTGATTACCTAAAGGCTTTCTCCTGAGGATTAATATTTCCACAACCACTACATGGCCACTGATGCCTCAGTCATGTTTGTCAAAAGGTAAGTATTTATTTAAAATAATATCCTGTCCTCCAGGACTAAGTTCAATGTTCCCTGGAGGTTCTGGGGCACTCCCTGGGGCCATTTCCAGTGAGACGGTGCCAAAGCAATGGACCCTCCAGTGACAGTCACTAATTTTCTTTGCAGATGTTGCTTAGCTACCTAGTGACTGCAGTTCTGGAACTAGGGACTTCACCTTGACATGACAGTGAAAATACTAGCTTTGGCTCCATGTTTGGAAATCTCTACAGCCAAACATCCCGTTACTTGGAAAAGCATTTAACTCCATTTGGAGTGAGATTCTGCTCTAAAACGTGACTACAGCCTTCTCATCTTGACACAGCAACACTGTCATGTGGAAAAAATATGTGTTCAAGTGCCATCAAAAATCTGCTGGTCTTCTTTGTCCATTGGTCAGTAAATCTAGTTGTCCCTTCCTCTGTGGAAAAGCAAATAACAGAGGTTGAAAAGTGTGCTGCTGGCTGGTTGCAGGAGTATGGTCTATCACACTATCATCTGTGCAACTGCTACACTTATATTATGAAGCTTTGCCAATTACAGCCATGATGCAAATGAATGCACACATTATTTCAAACACTCTGCTGCAGTGTTGATTAATTAAATTATCAGAGTGGAACAATTGTAGCTAAGATGATGCCAAGTTTCAGATCTTGCAACGCTATGCACAATCACAAAGCACTGGAGCTCTACACCAGCATCTCAGCAGGCTTTGAGAAAGAAGAGGGTCAGACCTCAACAGCAGCCAGGTGGTGCAGAGCTACTCACAGGCCCTTTTGGCAGATCAGGAAACAGAAACAAAGAAAAAGGTGGTGTCTTGGGCAGGATTGCCCCAAAGACCCAGCTGGGACTGTCAACACCTCATCCTTTTAAAGCCAGACTACATCCTAGGAGTGAGGAGCTGCTAGTCCCTAAATGGTTCACATGAAGAGGGAGGTGACCACACTCAACAGGAATGTGCCCATCGTCATAAAAGGGGTTCGACACAGCATCTCCTTAGAGATTTAAAAAAATAAATCTCAGTCGCTGCATTACTAAATGCAGTACTTTTTCCCATTTAAGGAAAACCCAAATGCAATGGCTTAAATTTAATTAACTACGGTACCTCATAGGATAGCACCAAAGTGGTTTTGATACAATGATGAAATCTTAGATAAGAAAGACCTTGCAAATTGGTTAAGAAATCTTTTGTGAGAGACAGAAAAAGATGGTTTGCTTTTTCCCTTGACAGGCTTTTGAAGCAGGGCCTGGGAGAGGCAGCCCGCTTCCAAAACCTCTCCAGAGAAAGCAGAGCATCTTTTTCCATCAGCTGTGCCACCCCTCCAGACCTCCAGGTGGCATTTCAGCCTAGTTTATCCTCTGGAACTGAATTGCAAATACTTATATTAGTCATATTTTTTGGCAGAAAAGATCTCTTCTTTTCCCTCCCATGCATCATCCCTCACTCCCAAAAAGGCAGTGCCGTATAGTTCTATTTATATCCCCCCATTTCATTTCCCCTTTTGTCCCCTCTTTGAGAAGCTACTATAAAACTGCAGATTTTCTTACACCAAACTGCTTCCTGGCATTTTAGATGGATGTCAGAGTGATTTCAATTTTGTCCATGTCATATTACACCTCTAAATTACCAGCTTCTAAAAATGCTAATCGGCTGGGCAACAATTGTGATGACAAGTGTGGCAACCACCCCTGCCTATATTGAACAATGTTTGGTATTTTCTATTGTAAATCGTACTTCTGCATAGTTGTAATTCTGCCAAATGTCAACCATTTTGGCCCAAACTCTCCACAGCAGCTGACTGTGTCAGGCTGAGGGTCCCGCATTCAGCCCAAATGGTCTCATCACCTCCAGGAATAATGTGAGGGTTTTTGCAGAAACAGCAGGATGCACGTGAGGAGCTTCCAAAAACTGCTTTTGGGAGCAAAGACCTGTCCTGTGGCCCCACTGGTCTGTCAAGGATGGTGTTCCTTCAGAAAATCACCCCCTCTCAGCCAGGTGAAAAGCACTTGAACCACTCCAAAATGGCATATGCTCAGTAGAGCCTTGTATGAGCACTGAAGGTAAAATCTCTGCTGATTCATGCTCCAAGGTGTCCTAGCTCTGCGGGACCTCAGAGGCTGCATTTTTCTTCCTTTCCCAGCAATGGACTCCTCTCATGTTTTTCTCTCAGGGCATAAACTTGATGTTGGACCTCCCCAGTGCTGGCTGCTGTGGCATCCTTTGGTTGGGCACTTCATCCCTGGAGGGGACTGTCTGGGATGGGCTGTGGCCTGGGGAAGGTCCTCGGGCCCCAAAAGAAAATACATGAGGAGAGGCTGTAGGTAGTCTCAGCAAGGACAGGGGATGGCATTTGCCTGGGCCAGGGAGTTGGAGAGCAGCGTAAGGTGAGGGAGAGGGTGGAGGAGGAGGGAGGCTGATGGGAGAAGAACTGGGAGCTGAGGGAGAAATGGGACCCTGATGAAAACTGGAAGCCCTGAGAGAAGGTGTGGGTATGGCTGCTGAGGGGGGCAGCTGTGCTGAGCTGAGTCTGCATGAGCGAGGAGACTTGGTTGGAGGGAGCCTGAGGCTGGGACATGACATCCCACAGGGCAGGAGACTGCATGGGTAGAGGCTGGCACTAGGGCTAAGGGTGGGACAGGGACCCTGGCAGCAATTAACTCACTGAGAGCTGGGAATGGGCCTACCATCCCCATCCCTCTGCTGCCAGCAAAGACCTGGGAATCCCACTGTCTTCACATTTGTCCTTGCAGTCAAAAGAAACACCTCTCCCACCTAGGTCTCCCTTTGCTACCGCTGTTGAACATCTGCAAGGTGCAGCTGAGACTCGTAACCCCAAACAGATGTTACATGATGGAAGTTCTGGGGTTTTTTTCCTTTAAAAAAAAGCACTCTGATTAAAAATGTCATGTATGTAGATGCATAAAGACATCCACTACCTTAACAGAACAGGAATGTTTCACATCCATGAATACGAGATGAAGAAACAGGCAACTAAAACTGCCCATGATTTCACTTTTTCTTTTGTGCAATATGATCTTTCATTACGTGATTGCATTATATTTTTCCCATAGGATGCCTGCCTCAGTGCACAAGTTGTCCCACTCTGGATGTGAGTCAAGGCTCTGACGTGGAGGAGATACGTGGCTGCCAAAGCCACCCCATCTTTCACAGAAGCTGGAGGATGTCTAGTGGGTGACCACAGCAAAACTCACTGAGTAGTGCAGGTGTGGGGAAAGTGGCTTCTCTGACTCCTCCAGCTGCAAAGCCTCGTGCCACACTTTCCACAGAGTAAGACTCATCACATGCACCCCACCTGTGTAGGAGTCAGTTGTCTGGTCTACGTTACTCATGCAAAGCTCTCTGTCAGTGTGCACAGCATTGACCAGAAATGATCAGTAATTAAGGGCTGGGCTCAGTCCTGGACACACGAAAAAAAAAAATCCAGCAAAATACTGAATATCTGCTTAATGAGTAAATACATGCATCCAGGACACTGGTGGAGCTACAGAAACTTAAGAAAACAGATGTATAATGAGGCAAATTAGGCCTGCGGGGGTAACTTCCAATCCAGTCCTATTTAGAGTGCTTGAGTTTGGATACTTAATGCAGGTTTCAGTCTGTCAAAGTATCATGTGCTCAGGGCAGGTTTCAGGAGTCCAGTCCCGTGACTCCAGCAGGCCCCTCGTGTGTTAGCAATAAGCAGTTAGTTCTGTTTGGGAATAGATAATTGGTCCCAATGAAGCATCTAGCCCAGTTAACCACTGCTCTTGCTTACCAGTGGAGCTTTAGTTCTCCATCCTTTTTCTGGCAGACTGCAGAGACCTGCACAGCACCTCTGCACACTACAAGCCAGGACCTGCTTCACCGTGTTCTGGTGTCTGAACCAGCAGCCTTAGAAGGACAAATCTCTGTTGGATCTTTTACCCTCCTGCTGGAAATATTGCAGGATTCAATTTCTGAGATGGTTAATTTTGGTTTCTCAGTCCTAAGGCAGGTATTCCTAGTCAGAGGAGCACTTAACCATGCGCGTACATGTCACTGTTCAGTCAGAACTTACTCCTGGGTTCATTTTTCTGGTATCATGTTCCAGGAAAGAAAAAAGCCCCTTCCTCTGCTTTCCCTCTTGGCAAAGAAGAGATACGTGTGCAGCAAAATTGAAGTCAATGGGCATTAAGCACATGCTTGAATGCTTCCTTGAATTGGGAGCTCAATTTCTAATGTGGCAGTGATTTGTAGAAAGGATACATGGAAACACAGAGGGGTCTATTTTAAAGGTCAAACTCACTGCTCCCATCTTATTCTCCAGCACGGTTGTGGTTACAACTTGCTTGAAGGCTTCATGAAAACCACAGAAACACAGCACAGATACGCCAGTCATGACAGTAAGTCTGGATGCGACCGCTTTATCAGAATATAACATGGCAGAATTAGTGCCGGTTACTATAAAAGAGTCAACAATGCGTGACATGTTTCACTCAGGTTTGCATCTGGGAACAGTGCCAGGCAGTGGGGGGAATGTGACTCACGCACACGCACACACACATGCACGCTCAGCTCTCCTGTTTTGCTTCATGTACAGTCATATTTTCTGGAAAGGGGTGGCAAGGGAAGTATTTTGCTTTGGCACAGCTAGGCAGACAGCGCACTCCTCTCCCACGTGAACCAACAGCGTCGGTGGGATGTGGGCAAGTCTCTGGCCCAGGCCCTGCCTCACGACAGCACATCCCTGTGCTGGTCCTGTTCCTTGCACCAGCAGAAACTGGACAGAGCAGGAGGTGTAAAAGAGCGTGTGGGGCACACACAGCCTGGTGGGATATTCACTTGACAGTCAATCACTGCAACACGAAGTGACAAGGACACCACCTGGGAAATTTCTCCGCTCTGCTGCTCAGACTGCTGGATGCTTTATGGCAGAGAGCAGATGAAGGGAGGTGGTTTTATAAACCGATAGTGGGAAACTACACCCAGAAGGCAGAGATGGGCACTAACTATCCCAGCAAGTTGGTTAAATGTCAAGGCTAAATGACAGGATTGCTAGGAACAATTTCCTTTCCAATCCAGCCATCCATAACTACATTTTGGAAATATCAAGCAGCATAAGATAAAATGACTGTTTTCCTCACTCTTCACATGCACAAAAAATGAATGAGAGCATAAGCATTAGCAGCATCTCCGAGAGGGTGAACCTCACTTCACCTTCCCATCTGACTGGCTGCAACTCCCACGAAGGGCTGTGCTGCCAGGCAGCGGAACAGGCAATTCTCCCCTTAAATCCTGAGCGTCGAGACACCAGCAATCAGAGCCTTTTAATGCACCCCCCGATGTGGCTAGTGGCATGACTGCTGGGGTTTGATCAGTAGCCTGGATGTGGCGAGTGCTGGAGCTGCAAGCCAACCTCTGTGGGAGAAGGAGCGGTGCTCCGCTGCCTGCGTGAGCCTCATTTCCAATGCCGTAAATATTAAGGAATGTGCTACTTCTTCCAACCTTTCAGTGCTCTGTCTCTGTGCGCACAGATGGGCGTTGGGAGACAGAAAGCCAAGTACAGCTAAGTGCACTGAAATGCTTTGCAGCTTTTTAAATTTCATCCAGCATCTGAATCTGTTTATCTAACCTTTTTTTTTTTTTTCCCCCCCCTCTCCTCCCTTTTCTTTCTCAGAGAATTGCTCCTACTGTGCGGATGAAATGCACTAAAATGCAAGCAAGCAAAATATGGAGCTGAATGACGTTGAATATGAGTTCCTCCATTGCCAGATGTGAAAAGAACAAGTGGTCTGAAAAACATGATTTGTTTTTTAAAAAAATATAATTTGGTACTTCTGAGCAATTTGATGATTTAATGAGCACAGATGGAGGTGGGATGAATTTCAAGGAGACAAGTGTTTAATGTATCTGCTCAGATTATTCCAGGACTAAGCATTATCCTGCCTAGTGCACGAAGGTAATTAATATTTCCCATTATGGGCATGAAATAACCCATACGATCAGTTAAGGAATGCAGATACACTAGTGATATGAAAGTTAATTCATAAATCAATTAGAGAACCTTGCCTGCTGTGTATAATTAGGGTTACTTCAATTATAGCTTATTTTCGGATTTAAGACTCAGGAATCAAAATGCTTAAAATCACAGGAAGTTCCTTACCACTATGTACTACAATTGGAAGTACTTACTCAGTTTTAGCAGTCTAAATCTATTTACTCCTGATTCCAGCATGGTTGAGCAGACACAGCTAACTCATGTCCCTCTGGTTCTCTTCTGCCACTTAAAATTGTCACTATTTGGCATATTAAATAGTGTGTCTGGACTTCTCTACAGTAAAGCTCTGAGAGCAGCACTGCAACAGCCAGCTCTGGAGATGTCAGGGGATGTTCTTCCCGCCTTCTTTTCATGGCTACATTTAACTAAAGGTGAAGCATTCTACTGATTTAGTTACACTGGTGCTAAATCTGGTTTATATTGATTTAGCTTTTCTTATAGCATTAATCTAAACTGATGTAGACCAAATTAAGTGCACCTAAATAGGGATTGTTTTTTCACCCCTTTTACTAAATTGCTTTTTCATGGATTTTAAGGACAAGAGACTGCTGTGATAGTCTGCTCTCGCTGCCTTCATTACAATGCTGAAGGACTTGCCTGTATTTATTTCTGCTTCAAGTCTAATAGCTGTGCTTGAACAACAGCATCTCTTTTAGACAAAATGCTTGATCTAGAGTAAAAATATTCCCATGCCTATCCTGTCTGCAGCCTCTTACAGACTGTTACCAAGCCATTTCTAAGCCTGCTATTTAGCAGGTGTACCAGAGCTCCTTGTATCACTCACTACAATTATATTGTTTTAAATCTTTCATTGTTTCTATGATGCTTCTTTGAGGCCACCCCACTTTGCCTCAGATTTGGCTCTTCTGAAATACACTGTCACTCTGTGTTCTCCTTACCAATGTGCTCAATCAGGTCTGTACAGACAGGTCTGCCCTCCTCATGACCTACCTCTCACTTCAGTCCTCGATTCTGCAACAGCAAAGACTTTATGTTGGACAGTGCAGGTCCAAGACCCAAATAATTTTCTAGTGAATTCTGATCTGGAGTTAGACTTGATGCCAGTGAATCAGTTTTCGATCCACTTAGGATCTGCTGTGTCGGTTGTGTAAAGTTTACTCAGCAAGAGATTTTATGGTAACAAACCAGATGCCTTAGAGTCATTTAAATATGTTACAGTGTCATTGTTACCTTCCCAACCAAATTTCAACTTGCATTCAGTAAAACATTGTGTAAGGTATGAACTGTCCTGTAGTATCCCTTATTGTGCGTGTATCATCTGTTCCATGACCCCACTTGTGTTCAGGGTCCAGTGGCTTGCACAGTCTATTCCCTTCAGCCTCTTTCATACACTCAGACAAAAATAGTTTCTTTCAAACTTCTACAACTTTACTATTGTTCCAAAATTGTTTTAAATATCAACTCCAGAGAGTTCCCTAGACTGTTTTTGAAAACCCTTTGATGCTTTCGTAAAAAACATGTTCTCCTCAATCACTTTTTGAGTGGCAAGCATTTCAATAGCATCATATCAGTGCATTATCTGTTCCCTTCCCAGTCCTCAAAGTGCAGTCTTGTAGAAAATATTTACCTGAAGCCAATATGACTCTGCACATGGAGACTTAGCTCTTTTCTGTACCCATTTCCAGGCAGTTCTCTCTCTCTTAATCTACTTTTGTATTTTGGTGTTCCTACTCTACTCTTTTCGGGTTTGCAAGGTCAATTACTGTAAGGTACCAAGGTGCCAAGCAGGCTGCTGAAATGAACTCCAGAATCACTGGTACATTCTTCTATAGAAACAAGACACACTTTTGGTAATGGGTCACTGAAGATGGCACTACCTTTAAATATCCTAAATTAGGAGAATTTGAAACAGTCTTTTGTATTGCAGAACAGGCCAAAAAGGGCATTGGTGAGCAAATACATCACCTCTGTTGCCCCCAAGCAGGAAGCACCAGACGACAACTCCATAAGTTTATTAAAACATAGGAATCCCACTTAAAAAGTGGCCTTTGCCAACAGCATTTATACCCTCTGGGCTGAGAAAGCACTGCTGTCCTTCATACTTAGAGCAGGGCTGTACAGTCTCATGGATAGATGCTGCTCATCACTTTTTTAATCAATGAACATTAAACCTGCACTGTGTGTCAAATGATTTTCAGTTGGCAGATATATGTAAACCCTGTCTTCCTAAAAGACAGCTGAGCCACCTACCGTCAATCCACAGAGCAGCAAAACTACAACAACCCATGAGCAAGTTAAACTTGCAGCCCTCCTCCAAATACTTCCTGAGGACGCAGGTGACCTGGGCAGATACACAGCTTACCTTTCCCGGGGCAAAGGCTTGGGCTCTGGCCGAATAGCTGCCATGGAAGAGAGGGGCTGCCTGGCAGGAGAAGGGATGGAAAAATTCAAATCCAAGGAGCCAGTTTTCCTGTGCAGAGGCTCCAGCCCCATGGCTCCCTGCATTTCACTCTCGATAGGGCACGAGCCGGCTCTGCCGTGGCTGGAGAGGGAGGAGAGCTCAGGTCCCACAGCTCCTTGCAGGACTCCTTCGATGGCTGCCTGGGGGTCGTGCGTGGGGGACACGGACGGTGGGGATCGTGACTTCTTTTTTGTTGATGCACCTGCCAGAAGTTTCAGCAGCCCGCTCTTCTTCTCCTTCTGCAAAGAAACCAAATGAAATATGAGCGGTGAGCAGACCTACCAACTCCCTTCATTTTTCTTTTGGAAAATCTCGGCATGCGTGGCAGGAAACCTCCCAAAACTGCCATGACTAGAGGGAGATCCAAGTAGAGCTTGAGCTTTTGGTAATAAGGATCCTACAAAAATCCCTCCCCATCCAACAGGGTTTCAACTTGTTCAGCAGAGTAAGGACTTAACATACTGCAAAGATTATCTCAGTTTTCAAGTCCATCCAGGCAGTGATCATGTGCCTTTTAAAAGAAATAGTGCAGTTACAGTGGGACAGCAAAGGTATAAACTTCCCATGCGGAGAAAGCAGCAACTGAGTGCTGCCCTCTCTCTTCCAGGAGAATCCTGTCCCCTAATAGAGAAACTCCTCAAAAGTAACAAGTCAGGCTCTATGGCTAAAAACCTCTTCTGGGAAGCACAAGGGTCTGAGGAGAGATGTCAGATCCCAGTCTATTGCAAGGGAAGCACTTGTCATCCCTGCCTTGTTTACCACCTAATGCAGATTTACGGTAGGGAGAATGGGCACAAGACATGGGTACAATGGTTTAATAGCTCTTTCCATAACATGCTCCCCATCATATCCTGCATCACACACCTGTACCTATTCACGTCTCCCTCCCAGAAGTGGGTCAGTTCTCCTTGTGTGTTAAGGTAGAGGTATCACTTTGATGTTTGAAGATAGACCACAAAATTCACAATTGGCAATTGCAGTGGCAGGGCATGGGAGGTTTCAAAGTTCTACAAGGGTTTCTGATACAGAGGAATGAAAACAAGAAAACAACATCCTTTCAACTAATGTGAAAAAAAAAAGAAAAAAGTTCAGCCTGCATTACTGAAGAAACACATCTGACCTTGTGGGTTTTATAGCAGTGTGAGAAATCCTGCTGTACACTGACCTCAAGTGTACACAAACACCGAATATTAGGTCCTTCAGCTATAAAGTTTTTTGGGTAGCAGGATTGCGTGCAGAAACTGGCTGTCCTTCTGTGCATGCTGCACAGCACTAGGCTAGAGTTGCAAACAGCAATTTCCTTTTTTTTTTTTTTAATGACACAAGAAGTTTTGCAAAAGGTCTGTTAGGTTTCTTCCTCTTCTGTCAGAAGCATAAGCCGTTACCCAAGACTATCTTCAGAGACTCAGGGCTGTGAAGTTTAGCTATATTTGATAATTTGTTCTATAATAGCATCCCAGGGGATAAAAACTAACCCAACAACTGCAAAATGTATGGAACAGAAACTCTCTCTCTGTCTTCACGCAGGAACACTCTTTGGAAATACAAGCCAGTAATTTATTTATACTCTGTAGACAAAATGTCCCATGCAAGGTTTAAAATGATGCTCTTTTATGTGCTGCTGAAGTAATTTCTCAAAGCAGCTCTAGAGAATAAAAGGGCTACAATAAAATAAATATAACCTTTTAGAAGATGCTTGGATTTACTACAGTAAATGTACTTGGAGTATCTGATATCTCTGCTCCCAAAGTTCTTGTTTGCACTCTTTAGCTGTCACAGAGTGGTAAGAAAACAGAAATACCTTAGATGTTAAGACATGGAAGAGCTAAAATGAAGCATAGTTGTTGTTACAAAGTCCATTAATTTTTGAGGAGTAGAGTCTGAACTACTCTTCAAGATCTCAGTCTCCTGCATACCACTGGTTCCAACTATATCCTCTGTTTAAAAGGGCATTTGTCACTTACAGGATGAAAGGATCCATCCTGCCAAGATGTTCATCCAGGCAGAATCCATGGAAGCTAAGGGAGGCTGGCCATATGGCACTATCAGGTCAAAAATACTAAATAAATTCCCCTGGAAACAATAGAAAAGCAGACCCAATGCCCCTGATAAATGTCTTCTTTCCCTGATGGGAAGGGACGGTTGTGGGAAGTGTGGCAGGTGTGCATGCTGGAATTCACCTGAAGCACCAGAAAAATAATTCAGTGTTTCCCTCATTCACTAATTAAGAAATATCTCCGCTGTCGTCATTATATCAAATTTTAAAGCTCTTCATAAAATCGCAAAACTCTCCTTTCCCTGTGGTGCACTGAAACAATAGCTCTAATGATCCAAATATGCGTACTGTGTCAATATGCATTCGAAGGTGTCTTAAAGGTCAGTGACAGAACACAATGGCCATTGTGGGGCTCCGGAGAAACAGCTATTGTGCAGCAGTGAGCACTTTGAGCCTCTTTAATTGGCGGCTTTGCACATGCAAAGTAACTATGTGAACTATAGCCCTGTATAATGAACGATTAATATTCCTATGTGGTAGCAGGTTTTTTTGCTTCTAATTTAAATACCTTGGCAAATTTTCATTAGAAAAACCTTGTGTGACTTAGACCATTTAAGGCACAGAAGCAAAAATCTTTGGAAAGGAAGAGATGCATATATTCACACTCATCTGCACATTAAAAAGCAGATGAGTCTGACAGTCGTTCCATTTTGTTTACAGGAACGGCTTCCGCTCTAGATGGTTAGCCTTGGCATAAACTTCTACACTCAAGCTACTACCCCTCAGATAACAGAGAGCTACAATGAACTTGCTGATGTACCCTTTGCTCTACTCTAACAAAAGGAAAAACAAAGAATTGATTTTTAGCCCTTCTTAGTCTACTGAGCATTTCACTAAACTTTTGAGACTAAGATCTGTGTTCTCTAGAGAGAGAAGATGACTTACTCCAATTGTTAAGCCTAGTCCTGCTAGTCAAAGGCTGAGGAGTTCCATCCTTCCCATTGTGGCCTTGGGCAAGATATTTAGAGGTGAATTGAGCCTAAACCGCTTCAGGTGCCTGGAGATCAGACATTACATCCAGCTCTTGCTCCCTTTGAATCTGGCAAGCGTTTTCAGCCTTCTGGTATCACATTGCCAGATCCTCTGCTGACGCTGCTCAGAGCACTTCCAGCAAAACAAGGACTGTCAGGAGCTGCTAATTTACTGCAAGGTCTCTCGTGAGAAACAGTTGGGTTTGAACTCTTGTGATCAGCAATTCAACCTAAACCCCTTCACGCTCCCTCCCCCATCTGTAAAATGGAACTAAGTTAAAACTCCTCCTTGTGCCGCGGGAATTCATTAATGACTCCAGTGTTACAAAGCTGTATATTTCTTTGAGAGCAACTGGTCCTTTTCCATGGCTTTAATATAAAAAAAAAAAAAAGAAAAGATTTGGAATGGGATGTTAGCATGCAGTCCCAGTAGTGATTTATTGCAAATGTCCAAGTATTATGAATTCATTTAATATTTAGTATAATAGCAGCCATCCTTCACAAGAAATTAATTTAATATTTATATGGCTGTCCAAGACAGTCCTTTCTTCAGCAGTTTCACTGTAAATCAATGGAGCATTGCTGGGTATAAATGCTGTAGAGAAATCCATACTGATTGGTTACAGACTCTGTGGTTTTGAAAAGAGATAAGACGTTTACAGAGGACATATCTGATGACTTTCAGGAATGAAGTTTTTGAATCGAAAAAAAAGATGGTTTACTTTTTCCATTCACAGACGGCTGTTTTATTGTTTTCTAGGAAATCTGTAGTCTACGGAAACAGCTGTGTAATTACTGAGTTTTCTTTGTCTAGTAGCTACATTTCCAATTGACTGCAAACAGTGTTTGACGTCCCTACCTCCTGAACCTGCCAAGGTCAGACCTTCCCATCTGTGTTGATGGATGGATTCACAGTATGGACAGCACTTCTCCCATCTCCTGGTTACTGCCCACATGTTTAACTGAATTTAAATCATGACCTTTGTGTTGCTCAGGTTTTATTCTAGGAAGTTGAGAGTCAAAACTTCCAAACCATAAATTTCACAAGGATAAGCACTTTGTTAAAAAAACCCCAAAAGACTGAAATTAGCTCTTTTAAATAAACTCCAAGCTCTTTCTAGTTAAGAAAAAAAGGACTGTGAATACAGACAGTATAGGCAGGTCAGAATTTCTTACTTGTCTAGCGAAGACTATGCTTGAGATTGTGTTCTTACAGTGCAGCATGAAGGAATCTCAGTGGAAATCAGTCTCTGGCAGCCCAAGGATGGGATGGCCCCATGACCCTGAAGCAGACACCTGCGGAAGCCAGCGCTTGGGCAGGTGCAAGTTTCCCTCAATACGTCACTGTGAGAATGTTTGGAACAGTGAATACAGGCTGAGCTTAAGAACTCACAAAGGACTTGATCAAAATTGAAGTCTCAGATATGTAAATGTTGAAATATTTTGCTTCACAGTAATTGGGGATGATTTTTCCCCTCATTAATAACCCCACTTGAAGATAATAACTAGCTCTTCTTTCAGCTTCAAAGATGAGATGAGTGCAGAATGCAGCTACTTCATTGACTGAGTGATAACCGAGTCCCCTGTCTGCAAAGTAATAATCATGCCATAATCCAAATATCAATTATAGGTACTGGCTATAGTAATACAGTTTTTTTTTAAAAACCATCCTCATCGACAGAAAATTCTCATTTAGTTTTCTTCATCTGCAGCTCCTAATACTTAATTTCCTACCTATCCAGGCTCATTAAACAAATGAGGAAACCTTACTGCAGCTGACAGAAAAAGTGGCTCCAGCCATTGAAATGAGGTAATTTCTCATGTGACACCAGTTACATCAACAGATAAGAGATCCAGAGGGAGAAAAAAGGTTTCATTTAAAAATGAAGAAAAGAGAAACAAAACTGATTAAATGCTGCCTTGAGCCCTAGAGAACAAATGAGGAACTCATCCATCAGTCAGTACCCCCAAACCACCACTTTTACTGCTTGTTTAACTTGGTTAGTACTTGTTTCAGTAGACTGAAGTTAGTGTTTGCAGAACAGTGCCTTTTTATTCTAATTCCAACTTGGCTACTGGTGAGTGATGCTCGCATTGAAAGAGTAGGTGGTATTTTGAATTATGTCTTTTATGAAAAAAGCTATTTGGGTTTTTAAAATCTGTACAATTATTTGACTTGAGATTTTGATAATTATTTTAAAAGCACAAGAAACAAACCAGCATGATCTCAGAGGAAAGCTTCAGGTCTGGGATGTCTTTGGAAATGTATTTATCATTTGCAGTTTGCTGCTATTTCTCATGAGGCATAGATGACATAATGAACAAGACAACAATAATTACTCACTATACAATTACTTCTGATTTTGGGGAAAGACTAGTTTTGTATCATATCTTGTGTGGAAATACTTGCCAAATATTTAGTTTTCAATGGAGACAACTGCTTCTGGCCAGAAGTTCATTATTATAATCTCAGTATACAAGTTACATGCCAAGGAACAAAAAGGATTTTAGGATCACAACATCATTAGCTTTTAAATCCCGGTGATAGTAACATGCACACATCCGTGCAGAAACATATCAGACATATAGTCACTAATTTGAAGATAACTAGTATTAAAGCCAGGGGAACATAAGTAAATTGTTTTGCAGCTAGACCTAACTGGGAATTTCAAATGTTTTGAAAACAAAACTGAGAAGAGGAAATTAGTGTTCAAGTCCCAGTACAGCAAAGCACACAGGCACCTCATCATGTGCTTTTGTTGAACTGGGGCGGATGCAAGGCTCTAGAGACTGCTAAAAGAGATAAAGAGGGAATCTAAAGATATATTTGAATATTCAATTTAGATGGAACATTAGATCTTTCAAACACTGGAACAAAGTCAAAGGCTAGCTCAAAGGGCAAAAAAAATGGAAGAGGAAGCGGAGAGTCTCAGGTATCAGGGAGCTTCCTAGAAGCCGCTGCGTTCATAACAGGCAGAAGGTAAAAGGAACCCTAACACGATTAATGGTAAATGAGGGACAGATTATCTGCTACATGGATATTGCCTTATTTCTGTGTTCAATGGAGGGAGAAGCTGATGGATGGGTAGTTTCGTATTTCATTGCTTTTTCTGGTCTGGTATGTAGTGAGCAGATGATAATTATGAAAAAGATGGAAAGTTGTTAAGACACACAACTTACTCCATGCCCAAATAAGAGTTTCCAGTGACGTTTTTTAGTGGGAACAGGTGAAACAGAGCATCAGGGAACTGAAAACTACTGCTGTGATGAAATAACTCAAAACTGTGTACTGGTAAAGTGAAATGCAAGGACAAGATCAAAGAAGGTGATGAAACCACAGTTCTCATTAAGACCTTGGAAACATTTCCACTTATTTCCAAGCAGCCACTATTCCTAGAACTAAGCTCAGATGGATGTGTTTTAGTCCTGACTGTAGGCCACCTCTTCCTTTGAAGTGTAAGCAACGTCTTTGGGAACACAAAGGAAGAAAGTAGGCATGATATCCTTGTATATATTTGACATTCAGCTCCCTTCTTCACTCAGCAGTCCACTGGATGTTTGATTATCCTAAAACGAGTAAGGCAACTCCAGCACAAAGCATTGAGATCTCCTCTTCTCTGCTCCACTCTTCTGCCCCTGCACAGCATTTACAGAGAGGAGTAAAGCACACATACTCCCCCGTCTCATTTGGGTAGAAAACTCAATCAAGGAGTTTCATGCAAGTGCTTCAAGGGTGGGATGTCCAAGCATGAACAAGAGTTCTTTCTCAGTCATATAAGACATCCTCATCTGTTATTTCTGGAAGGAAACCTTTGCACCGTGCAGAGATGAGCACATGTTGTGAATACCAAGTGGAAGCAGGTAACTTCCTCAGAGTGAAAAAACATGATTCAAGCCACCCTTCCCTTGCCCATATCTCCTGCTGGTTTAGACACCTGTTCTACTTGTCAGATTTTGTGAATTCCATTTTCTAGGCACTGAATTCTAACCCCACATTATATGAGAATGATGAATTCCAGTACAAAGCCAGAGGCTTAAAGATAATAAACCTCCATACTCAGAAAAAGTTAATGCCCATTGTGAAACTGGCCAAAAAGTGAATGCAGTGTGCACTGTGTGAATACAGATCCCAAGTATTCCCATGCTACTATTGAAACTAAACTGCTTATTTTCACACACAAAGGGAGTACCTCCTAAACCCTGATGCTCAGTAGTGTCAAAAAGGCAAAAGAGAAGATTGGGAATTGTTAGGAAAGGTCTAGAGAAAGAAGTAAAAGCCGTCTGTAGAAAACAGTGCTGCAGGAAGCCCTGCCATGCCTATCTTCCTGAACTCTGTGTTATCTTCTGGCCACCTCAGCTGGAATAGAATGTTGTAGAACTATGAACAACACAGAGAAGGACAGCGAGGACCATGAGAGGTGTGGAACAACTCCTGTATATTGGAGATGCCCACCTGGAAAGCAGACAACTAACAGAAAATATGATAGTGGCCTACAAAATCCCTGCCTGCACAGAGAACATAATTTGGGAACAGATCGGTTATTTCCCGCAATATAAGAATTAGGGAGAACCTAATGAGGTTATCAAGAAAATGGTCGAAACTAAAAAATAAGAAGAACTTTTTCACACAATACATAATTACATAGAGACTTACTGCACACAGTATTGTGGAAGCCAAAAGTATGATCAGGTTCAAAGAGGATTAGACAAGTTAATGGAGAACAGATCTAGTGAGAGGTATTAAAATAACAATATGAATCCAACCTCTGCTTCAGGAAGTCCCAACAGGTAAATGAAACTGCACTTACAGCATACACAGGGTGACTCCACCTTGCTATAAAGAGATCATAAAAACATTGAGAATGATTGCTGTGACCAAAAAAAAAAAAAGCTATCTGGGCAAGAGCATAGGAAACAGGACAAAGTCAGGAATGAGCCCTCCCATGTGCCCTCCCAGCTTTGGGAAATCAGCTGTTCAGAGACTTCCTCAGCTGCAGGGGTCTGAGAGAGGGCAAAAGGCCGCATGCAGTGTCAGCCAAGTAAGAGACACAAAAGGTTGGGAACTGTAACCCCAGAGTACTTTCACAGCCCTGCAACTGCTGTTTGGATTCCTCAGCTCCATCTCCGCTGTGCAAAACATTGTGGATCAAGGGCTGCAGCACTTGCCCTGCAGCAAAGAGCCACAAAAGTGCTGGTGACGGGGCTGACAAGGCCCTATTGCTTCCCAGAGCCCAGCTTGCTTCCTAACCTGGCATTGCACCACCTTGGTACATACCAAGGGCTTCCTCGGAGATACCATAGAGGTCTCCTACATAATGTTACACCATGTCTTGAAAAGCCACCCTAAACTTGAGCCCAGCAAATGTTAAGCCTTTATTTTAATGCAAATCAAATATGACTAGATGATTTAGGCAACTGTGGTAGATTAAATGTACTTTCCAGACAATTTAAGTGAAACAGCATCCTTCTGAAACTTTAGATTCATTTATTAAAACTACAGGAGAACCTATCACAGCTTTACTGACAGCACAGGATTCTGAAATGAGAAGAACTTCTATAAAATCATTTACTGTTAGACAAACTGATCAGAATTAGTGTTTTTAAATGAGATGATTTAGACTGACTGCTTAGCTTGCTGCACCTTGTCTCTCATAAGGAAGTGAAAAGGATTTATTGGTCCTGGGGAGCACTGGGACCAACACCCACATTCTGCAGAAAGCCAGAGCAAGCTCAGTCATTGAACACCTGAATGAAAAAGGATCAATGGCAGAAGTCAGGATGTGCTTTGATACACTCTATTCTTACATGTAGTTAGCTCTGGCTCTCCCCATTCACAAGGGATGGATTTAATTTCAGAAGCAAACATTGGATGGTCTTGCTTTGTAATCTTATTAAATGACAGGCAAATGAGACTTGTATTTTTATGGAAAGCAGAAACATGTAGGTGAAGTTTTGGATTAGTGGAGGTCATCTTGTCCCTTGTTGCTGATGTATCTATTCCCGCTTGGTTGATACTGTTGCAGCAGCTGTGCCACCTCAGGCTGTAATTTCAGCACTTCCAACAAACTAAATGGCATTGGGCTGGGCTGTGCTCAGAGGGAAGATTACTTGTGGAAAATTCAGGCATCACAGGAGGTATATTCTTCTCTCAAAATCAATTCCCCATGGAAGAAAAAAAAGAGCTGTCTGTGGACAATGAAAAATTGCCAGGATCTGCGTGTACTAGACACTGGAACACATTACAGTGAAATAATTCCTACAAACAACTCATCAGTTCATAAAAGATGCATTTAGCTAGAGACTGAGGAGTCAGATGAGACTGACAGAACATATCACACCCTCTTGGTCTGTGGCCTAGAGGTGAAAAAAGCAGAAGCTCAGGGAACGTATTTCTGAAAATTAGCTGGGCTGTGAGCTGCTGCTGCGGTAGCCTGGACTGATGAGGGGTAGGAATGAGCAGGGCCTTGGAGGTTCTCGGATGGTCTGACATTGCAGATGCAGGTCCTTGACACCATCAAAGCCACGGGCATGAAAATTTCTCTCTCTCTGAAGGCCGCCCTCCATTTTTGGCAGCTCCCACAGCATCAAATCTAGGCATGCAAAAAATGATTCCTAGTGTATTTCATGCATTAAAAAAAAATCAGGTTTTGCCCCTGCTCCTCCCTGCCCTCATGACAAACAAGGCGTGTCTCAAACAAGGCGAGCGATGCTTTATTAGCAACAAGAAAAGAAATACCAACATGCTCAAGCCATTGGCTTCTTTTCTGGGTGGAAGGGGAAGCTCAGCCTCTTGACACCCATGGGGGTGCAGGGAGTCCCAGGTTCTTTGTGTCCCAGGTACTCTGTAGCCCAGGTGCTCTGTATCCGCGGGCACTGCAGGTCTGGCTGCACCCAGCAGCACCTCACTGGGACAGAGCTGTTGCCCAGAGCACTGAGGTGCCATCAATTATTACGGTGCATAAGCTTTGCAGGCAAAGCAGACGAGGTTTCTACAACATCCTGTGTCAGCTGTGCTACAGGTATTTTCAGTCCTACTATGTTTCCAAGCAACGCCTTGTGAATTACTTCTGGGACACGCTGTGGTGGTTGAAGTCCCATTCTCTTATACGGGCCAATTGATCACATATGCTCTTTAAAAAATGAAGAGAGAATCCCAGAATGATTTTAAAAGATTGTAAAGTAAGTGGCTGTCAGTGTCAGAGGAATACCCAGGCATGTAAAAGACAATTTCTTTGATAAAGTGACCAAGGCACTGTGGCTTTCCAAATGTCACGACACTTGGACTGTAATTACTAGTAAGCTTTTCAATAGCTAAAGGCTTGCTAGAAGCTACTTAAGCCCTGGCAGCATTTGTAATAAAAGCATCCTCTCTTTAGCAAAAGTCATATTTCATCTCCTTTACTTGTTTCATCTTTTTGTTACTTAAAAATTAAAAATGGATCTATCAAAGACTGTTTGCTAAAAAAACCTCCCGATATCCTTACACCAAATTCAGGTCTTTAGGAGTATAAAATTCCCCCTTCTTAAATTAAAGAGCTGAGCAAGAAGGATCGCCAATGAAAAATAGAGCTAACCAAAGGGAACAACCAGGGTACAACAAGAGAAGGGCAGTCAATAGCACTGTGGCTTTTTTTCCTTTTGCACTAAGGCTGGTTTTACATTGCAATCCTATCCCTCCATTCCATCTTCCCTTCCTTTGTCTGTTTTACCCTCTTCTTTTTACCTAACACATGACCTGCAGGTATGACCATATAATTAAATGCAATTGAGTTGCACTGATTTAACTAATTGCCACCTGTCACATGTGCCACCTAAGTCAATGTTCTCCATTTCTTCATCCTACCCCAACTGTGAGACAAAACACGTTACCTCAAAAGTCAGGCTTAAGCTGACTTGGGTTACCCAAGATGTCCGAGGACAAGCTTTACACCAAAGCTGGTAGTACGATAATTTCAGTGGTGCGGCCAGCGAGCACCATCTCATGCGCGTTACACACTTAGTCACATCTGTAACCTCAAGAACTGTCTGGACATGAATTTTTTGCTTCTCTGGAGT
This sequence comes from Caloenas nicobarica, assembly GCF_036013445.1. Lineage (NCBI taxonomy): Eukaryota > Metazoa > Chordata > Aves > Columbiformes > Columbidae > Caloenas > Caloenas nicobarica. The sequence continues at coordinate 151,255,098 of NC_088245.1, read as the reverse complement.
GTGCTAGCAATGAGGCAATGACATCTGGTCAGTGTTTTCACATGTGACTACTGCAGAAATAATTAGCAATGACAACACATACACAGCATATTCCTCTTTGCCAGCTAGTTGACTGATGCAGAAGAGGCCAGTATGACCTGAAATAAGAGGTGGATCCTGCTAACTAACAGCAAGAAATGCTCAATTTTAACACAGAAGCTCAAAATGCCTCTGTGAAGAAGCTTGTCACATACACCTCACATCTGAATATGACGGAAACTATATAAAGATAAAATCACTACTGCACTGGAGCAGAAATGACATTTTTGTCAAAATAGTCCATCTCTGAGCCCACCTACGATAGATGAAGATGAAAAACCCTTTACACAAGTCAGATACCAGTGCAAGAAGATTTCCCCTTGACCACAGTGGTTGATTGACTGATGGTCTGTACACACTGACAGTCTTCCTTATTTTCATTTTAGAAAAACAGTGTGGGTAAACATGGACTTAGAATTTCTCATCTTCAATTTGATCATGGTTGATTGGAATGTCTCGGCCTATAAAGATAACACAATTTTAGTTCATTAGTTAAGCAATCATGACTTCTATACAAGCTCATGTACTGTGATTACTTTGCTGTATCTGAAAATCTTCCAACAGTAGAACTTGCAATATGATAAATTTCTTGCCCAAGTTTGTTCTTTCAACTTCTTCCTGCTAGGACAGCAATGTGTGTGTTTGAGGGGTCCCTTGCAGTCTTGCACTCTCCCTCCTTTTAACCTAGCAGCATACATGTAAGAACTCAAACTGCATAACCAGATGCTGCCAGTTGCTTTGCAATGTTTTCCAGTTAATGATTTTCTGTCAAACAAAGAGGCTGTTTCAAGCAGGTACCAACTGGGCTTGGCTCATTCCCAGTGCTGGGTGATCTTTTCAATAATTCCTTGGTAGGTGAACTAGAGAGGGCACTTCTAAAACCAGCAGTGGGCAGTGGAAGGTGTACTGCTTTTAGCTGGGACAGAGTTAATTTTCTTCATAGTAGCTCATGTGGTGCTATGTTTTGGATTTGTGACAACACAAGGGTAATAACACACCTTGTTTTAGGTATTGCTGAGCAGGGCTTGCACAGCATCAAGGGCTTTTCTGTTTCTCACACTGCCCCACCAGTGAGTAGCCTGGGGGTGCATGAGAAGCTGGGAGGGGACACAGTCGGGTCCACAGGTCCACAGGTCGGGAAGGGGACACACTCACAGCTGAGTCCAACTGACCAAAGGGATGTTCCAGACCATATAATGTCGTGTTCAGCAATAGAAGGTGGGGGAAGAAGAAGGAACGGGGGACATTAGGAGTGATGGAGTTTGTCTTCCTAAGTAACCATTACATGTGATGGAGCCCGGCTTTCCTGGAGATGGCTGAACACCTTCCTGCCCATAGGCAGTAGTGAATGAATCCCTTGTTTTGCCTTGCTTGTGCGTGCAGCTTTTGCTTTACCTGTTAAACTGTCTTTATCTCAGCACACAAGCTTCCTTACTTTTACCCTTCCTATTCTCTCCCCCATCCCACTGTGGCAGGGAGCGAGCAAGTGGCTGCATGAGGCTAAGCTGCCTGCCAGGGTTAACCCACAATAGAAGGGTAAACAGTGTAAGACTTCAAAATAATTTTCCTAAAATGGAGAAATTATCCCAAATCACCATGGTGAAATCTGCAAAGACAAGCATGACATGCTGCTGTTAGGAAGGAGAAATCAAATGCACAGATGCAAAATGAGGAGTGACTGGCCAGCCAGCAGCTCTACAAAAGGGACATGGAGGTAACACTGGATCACAAACTGGGCAAGAGTCGAGATGCTGCTGAGAAAAAGGCGAACTTCATCTGGAAACATATTAACAAACATCTTTTATGTAAGCCATGGAAAGTTCTTATTCCATCCTGATTGGCACTAACAATGTCTCAGCAAAACTCCACCCTGGGGTACTGCTCTTTAAGACCCCACCAAGCTGAAAAATGCCCAGAGGAAAGCTAAAAGTATAATCAGAGGCCTATAAAGCATTACCTGTGAAGAAAGGCTAGGAATTGGGCTCAGAGAGGCTAAGAGAATTCTTGAGGACTGAACACATTATTAGTTCTCTAACACATGCAAGGCTGTCAGGAGAAAGCTGATCAGTTGTTCATCTGGAGCAGGACATGAAGAAGCAAGATTCATTTGTAACCATGAAAGATTCGAGAGGGGTAATAAGGAATTTTCTGGCCCTAGTAATATGAATAGATTGCTTAGGGAAGTTGTGGAATGATCTTAACTGAATGATTTTAAGAAAAGTTAGACAGACATCTGTGGTGGGTAGTTGACATACAACTGACTTTCTCATGGCTGATGAATGGAAATCCATCCCAGGCCTGTGTGGCCACCATCCTTCCTACCTTCTCTGTGCCACTTTCTCTGCTGGCCAGCTGTATCTCTCAGCCAGGTTGCATCTAAGCCTGCCAACTAGGAGTATCTGGCTTAGATACAAAACCTGTCCAGAAATATTTTTAAAAAGTTGGAAAATCAGTTCTCTCTTTTATGTCCTGATCAAAGCCTAGCTTATGCATTTCCCTTGCCACAGCAGGCACTGCTGTGTTGATAGGATCTGCCTGCCCGACCTCTCTCCTATCTCAAAACTTAAGATATGAAGAATAACATGATGCTGAACAGGAGGGAATAGAGATCTCTGAAGTCATCAAAAAAGCCAGCTAGTTCCATTTTAAAATATGCCAGTTCTGAACTGATCGCGAATTGGGATTAAAAACTACAGTACAGAAAATCTACTTTACTGCAAAATAAGTTGGCCATGGACTCACATTAAATTACTTCTCTCCCTGGGGCGTCTGGTGATGAAGCCCAATGCCAGTCTGCTGCTAGCGTGAGCTGTGAGGGAAGGTTAATATTTCAGCTTCTGTAGTCTTAACTTATAGAAACATAACAGTGAATAACAAGCAAACAAAGTACATGCAAAAAAGCAAAGCAACAGGTTGAGTTCTGCCTTTATAATGAATTGTTTTTTGAAAGGTTGACTGCTTGACACTCTGTATTAATTGATTACAGGCAGCCTGCAGACGTAGTGTCTGAAAAGCAACTTTTGCATGGTGTACTTTCTGAATTCCTGAGACTGATCTTTTCTCCAGAGGGCATAATCAGAGCATTTTTTTTTCAATCCTTCAGAGACCAGCACTGACTCCATGTCTTGACTTGGTCTGAAGGGAATTGCTAGATTCTTGAGACATTCAGTCAAAAGCATAACAACTCAGACTGACTTCAAGGTGGCTTTACCATTTGGCAAAAGAAAAGCTGAGGGTTTGTGAATCTTTCTGCTGCTACTGTAAAATGAAAAATAAATAGAAATGTACAAAATAAGATAAATATCTCTTTGCTATATGTTGGTTATGCCTTCGAGTTACATGATAAAAACAGAAACGCCACAGATATCTGTTATCTGTTATAACGCGCTGTTCCTATAGTACCGATGTTTGTCAGAAACTGTAATTTCATTTAGTTTATGTAATTCTTCTAACAGAGCTTAGTGAAGTATTTCTGCATTGACACTAGGTATTTTGACCTACCTATTATGCTTAAAAATAGAGAAAAGCATGGAAAAATACCGGTACCTGTGTGAACAAAAAAATATAACACAGGCACTGAAAGGCTATAGCCAGTTTTCACAGGAGAGTTCAAACTTTGTCTACACAAAACAACTGCATTGGCACTTGAGATACTTGTATCTCAGTGAATAATCTCTGTTGCCTCTTGGTGGTTTAAGACTTACTGGCTTGTGAATTCATGGTTGGAAAAACAGTGAGGAAAAAAAATTAGTCCTGGATGTGTGGGAAGCCAAGATGCCACCAACTCTGACACATTGCAAGTTGTTTCATTGTTTTCAAGGCATCCATCGTCTTCCTGTGTTTTTCTTCTGGAATGGTTTCATTCTGCGTGCCTTCCCTCCTAGGAGTGGTGTGGCAGCCCCATGCCAGCTCCGTGTGCTACTGCTCCAAGGCAAAAATTGGAGGACAGGGACAGGCACAGCATTTGCATTCTGATTTTTTTTTTTTTTTTTTTTTTTTGACCTTTGCATGGGAATTGGGAGCTTGACGTTATGAAGGATCAAACCACATTCTTCAGGATCAGGGCAGGGAGAGGGCAGAAGCTGTGATGGGATGCTCAGCTGCAGGGTTCTGCTCTCTGGGGTGGGAATTGGCCCCTACGATCCCTCAACAGCCGGAATGTGTCAATGTCTCCCATCGATACCACAAGAGCGCTTACATTTCACCCGCCTAATCCAAGGAGATGCTTACCATCCCCTCCCACAGCCTGGCCCCATCCAGCCATCTGGTCCTACGTGATTCCTTCTGCAGGCAGGGGAATGCCATGGGAACGCCAGTGCCGGGATGCTCACACGCAGACACGCACACGCGTTCGCGCACACACACGCCTCCAGCCTTCTGCTTCCAGCGCTCCTTTGCATGCTCTTTCTGTTGGCAGTTCTACTGTCTTCCCCAGGCAGCGCTAAGGATTTAGTAAAAGCCCGTGGGTCCCCTGTGTTACAAAATTAGGTCTCTACAGGTGCCAGAAGAATGCTGTGCCTTGGCATCCAAACAGCTTCGTCTCCAGTTAGTAGATAAACTGAATTTCCTCTTGAAGCTAAAGCACTCTTCAGCTTCTCTTCCCCTGGATCTGCTTCCCCTTACGGCTGCAGAATGCAGCACAGAACCACTCGAAACCCTGTTAGAGAAATCCACTGCAGACACTTGAGAAATCTTGTGACAGGCCTATGAGGCAGATAAGCAGAGGCGGGGGGAGAGGAAAGAGAAGAGGAATAGCTTTCGGAGATTGCTTGGCAGCAAAGTCAATGCTTGAAATATCTATTGGGAGTTTGAAAGCATTTCCTAACATCAAAAATGCGAAGAAGAAAAAGAAATTTTGATCAATGGCTTATTGCCCTTGATCTAAGCAAAAGAATCCTAGCCAGTCAGAAATAACAGAAATCTGTTTTATTGTAAAGCTGAAGTTTTCTATGTTTTGACAGCTGAGGCTCATGCTTTTGGCTGGGTTATTTGCCAGCCTTAAAATATACATCAGCAAGTTGCCAGGTTTTTGTCCTTTCAAATTGAACTCTAATGATGAAGGAGAAGGTGCTGGAGAGATTTTAAGCACGAGTTCTCTGCCTTAAAACATAACTTTGTGGCCTGAATTCACATGACCAGAACAAGAGACTTCCACTCCCTGGCCAAGTTTCTGGTGAATCACTTGCTGGTCACAGAGCCAAGACTCGCTTTCTGGAGCATGGGAAGCAGTGGCTCATTTGTGATGAAGACAGACCCTTTGCCTTTGTTGAGAGGAAATGGATTAACAGTATGCATTATGTGCACAAGTCTTGAGAGAACTGTACTAAAGTATTCCAGATTAAAGCATTCATACTGAGGAACAAACTGTAACACATGTTAAACTGAAAAATCAAATCTGACTCCAAAAAGGATCAGTGAAATGTTGATGTTGATGGCTTCAGGATCAACACAGATATCTTACAGAGTACCCAAGCAAATTAGTGTTATCTTTTTCACAGAGTCACAGAATGGTTGGGGCTGGGAATGGGAAGGGACCTCTGGAGATCATCTAGTCCAGCACCCCTCCTAAAGCAGGTTCACCTGAAGCAGATCACACAGGAATGTGTCCAGGTGGGTTTTGAATGTCTCCAGAGAAGGAGACTCCACAGCCTCTCTGGGCAGCCTGTTCCAGTGCTCTGGAACCCTCAGAGTAAAGAAGTTTCTCCTCATATTCAGACAGAAGTTCCAGTGTTTCAGTTTGTGCCCATTGCCCCTTATCCTGTCTGGCCTCATCACCTTGACACTCGCCTCTAAGATATTTATAAGAAAAAACAAGATTCCCCTGTCAGCCTTCTCCAGGCTAAACAGACTCAGCAGTCTCAGTATCTCCTTGTAAGAAAGATGCCCCAGTCCCCTAATCATCTTTGTAGGCCTCCACTGGACTCTCTCCAGTAATTCCTTGTCCTTCTTGAACTGGGGAGCCCAGAACTGGACACAGTACTCCAGACGTGGCCTCACCAGGGTAGAGTAGAGGGAGACGATAATGTCCCTTGACATAGACAATCTTCCTAACGCATCCCAGGATACCACTGGCCTTCTTGGCTGCAAGGACACATTGCTGGTTCATGATTAATTTGTGGTCCACCAGGACTCCCAGGTCTTTCTCTGCAGGGCTGCTTTTGAGCAGGTCAATCCCCAACCTGTACTGGTACATGGAGTTATTCCTCCCCAGGTGTAGGACCCTACACTTGCCTTTGTTGAACTTCACTAGGTTCTTCTCCACCCAACTCTCCAACCTGTCCAGGTCTCGCTGAATGGCAGCACGGCCTTCTGGTATATCAGCCACTCTTCCCAGTTTTGTATCATCAGCAAACCTGTTGAGGGTACACTCTGTCCCTTCATCCAGGTCATTGACGGACAGGTTGAACAAGACTGGACTCAGTACTGACCCCTGGGAAACACCACCACCTACAGGCCTCCAACTAGACTCTGTGGCACTGGTCACAACCTTTTGAGCTCTGACATTCAGCCAGTTCTCCATTCATCTAACTGTTCACAAAACTAACCCACGCTTCCTGAGCGTATGTATGAGGATGTTATGGGAGACAGTGTCAAAAGCTGTGCTGAAGTCAAGGTAGACAACATCCACTGCTCTCCCCTCATCTACCCAGACAGTCGTCATAGAAGGCTATCAGATTCGTCAAGCATGATTTCCCCTTGTTGAATCCATGTTGACTACTCTTGATAATCTTCTTTTCCTCCACATGCTTAGAGATGACATCCAGAACGAGCTGTTCTGTCACCTTTCCAGGGATGGAGGTGAGGCTAACTGGCAAACCTTTCAATTACTATTCCAATGCTGCTTCCTCTTTAACGCTTTCTAATGCTTTGATACACTTATTATAAGAATTCAAATCAGGCTTTTCTGCTCTTGTGCAATTTGTTCATTCTGATGTCTTGCACTGCTTTCATTTAGCCAGTTGTTACCATTCCATTTCATACCTGTACAACTTAGGGGCTTCCTTAGGTGAACTAGTTACAAAGTGAAAAATATTAAATAATTTCATATCTGGTAGGAAGACTGAATTCCTCTTCCAAAAATTCGGGGTCAGTCACATTTACTTTGTATCTGAAAATTCTACTGTCATCAACTCTGTCCTTAGCTTCCTTTACTTGTCCCAGAGTGGCCACTGTTTTTGTCATGTCATTTTCAAAGTCCTTGCAAGCGCTCAACACTTCACTTTTGAGACTGTTCTTCCATTTTCTGGATAAGAAATTAAATTCCTCTAGTGGATATAAAGTGATAACAAATCCTTTTCACTCAGGGGCAAGTTGTTATGAGAAGTTGCAACAGAGAGACTAATATTTAGTAAGTGAAAACTGAAGGTGTGCTACTGTGTAGGATCAGGTCCTTCAGGCAGTTTCAGTTCTACCAAATGACAGCTTAAACAGACAGCTGTAATGTGAACTGAAGACAAAGAGCAACTCAGAGTTTACAAAGCCAAATTTTCAAAGGGCCTTTGAATTAGTCTCCAACCCAATGTAAAGTGAGGGTGGGCAACTAAGCATGCAGGTGGCAGGTCTGCACTGATGGACGTTGCCTGGTGGGATCAGGCAGTGGGCTGCAAATTAGGGGAAGGCAGAGGAAGGCACTGGCAGACAGGAGGAATGGTGGAGAGGGAGGTCTCTCTGGTCATGTCTATACTGGCACATAAAACGAGGCCAGGATTAAGCATCAAACCCTGGTCCACATCCACTAACCATTGTGGGTTTGGCTTATATCAACTAGCAGTCTCCCACGGCAACATACAGGCACAAATAGGTTCTCAAGGAGCAATCTGGATGCATTCACCCTATTTTGAGTGGAGAAGAAAACTTAGAAGTGTGGATGCAAGTCATGCAGGGTCACTTGCAGGGCCAGAAAACAGGCCTTGGCTTGTTCTGTTTTGTAATGCAGTCCTTACACCAGGAGCATGCCAAACATACTATATCATTGGAAGAATGCAGCTATTTTAAGCAGAAGGACTGATATTTGAGAAAGTGAGTGACACTGGTGAGAACAGACAGATGTTTACTGCTTCAGTCTTCACATGCAAAACTGTTGGTGCACTTTCAAAATCATTTTCTGAAGATGTGTCTCTTGTTATCCTAACATCAGTAAACAGCAGCCCAGCCTGTTTTCCCATTTGTTGTGACTTGCTTGTTCAGATCCTCCGTATATTCCAGGGACATAGTTACTAAATTTAAAGCTGTACACACATTTGTTCTCTCAGCGCACTTGTAAGAAACATTGAATTTTACATTGCCAGCTTTCAAATATTTCTATATATTCTGGCTAGGTAAAACAGTAAGGAATTGGTGTTGCTCTGTGATGAATTAATGGCTTGCTCACTAGTGCAATCTCCTATTTTCCTCTTCAGCAGATATTGGGCCAGACGTTTTGGAAGAGTTTAATCAAAATCCTCATCAAAAGCCAAATGAGTGAATTTTAAAGAAAGTTTAATTACAGTGGTCAAACTACCCAGCATGATTTTCTTGATTTGATTAACGTAATGAGGAGCACATTTAATGAGAAATGCATTAATTCATTCAAACAAGTGGTTTTATCAGAGGTATTAAGCACGAGCTCAGATTATATACAGCAGAAACTATTATAGCAAAAATTGACTGAGGCCAAAGCAGTAGTCATGCCATAATTACAAGCTCTCAGCTGTAATCTAACAGTTGAACTTGGGCAGTGCTCAGCATGACTGAAAAAGCAGAGTTCCCATTTAAAAAAGCCCCCAAAACATAGGGTTTTCTACCATTCCACAGCTGGGATCTCCATCCCTTTCTTTCAGATGTTCAGAAGATTCAGGAACTGGAATTGAATTCTCTGGGTTTCAGATGGTTACACATGTAGTCATTATTATCAAATGATGAAGTGAGAGCTCAAAGGACCCCTGATACCACCCTCCACCCTTAAAGGAAACACAGTGTTGTCCATTTGATCTGTTTTACCTCCCTTCTGTCACTGTGATGTCTTTGGGACACTCCTGTTCCTAACCTAGAATAGAGTGACTTCAGGGGACAATTATTATTTTCCTTCTGGGAATGGAAACCTCCTTCTTGGAAAAGAAAAATTTGCCTCAAGCAGGAAATATTTCAGAAAAAAAAAAAAAAAAAGAGTCTCCTTTACATCTTGCTCTCTTCAGCTGCCTTCTTTAGATAAATTTCAGTCCCTACATTCTGATTTTCCTGTTTCAGGACCCCTCCCCATGGGTTTTACGCAGCACCCTTCGCCTCCACCCTCCCCACTGGCACCCCTTCTGTGGTGTCCCCTGCCATATCTCCTTCCAGCTGCTAATGCTCTTCCCTCTCCTGTGCCGCCCTGAACACCGCTACCTCTTTGACTCTGCCGTGCTCCCTTGCCTTTATTCAGTTCCCAACTTGTCATTCCTGTAGTGTCTGCGCTACGTCTGTGTGAGCCGCCTTTCCTGGGCTTTGTACTGAGTCCCTATAGCACAGAAACAGCTTTGATTTTCAAGTGCTCTACTCCTTAGCCTGCTCGGCTGCCTGAGCACTTTTCGAGCACAGTTGCACAGTGGACTTAAGCACTATCTATTGCTCAGTCTTTTATCAGCTGCCACCAGCAGCTGGGAAAGGAGACCAGCTTTGAAACTGTTCCCTAAGTGGACAGGAGGCTGGTCAAGGAGCTGAGAAGCGGAGCATGAGCCCAGTTGCAGATAGGATCACCAGGGGGTAAATGCATGCCAACAACTAAAAACACAAGTAAAAATAAATTTCTTCACAGAAAGGGTTGTCAGGCATTTGGAACAGGCTGCCCAAGGAAGTGGTGGAGTCAGCATCCCTGGAGGTGTTTAAAAGACGTACTGGTGAAGTTCTTAGGGACATGGTTTAGTGGCAGTGTTAGGTTATGGTTGGACTTCATGATTTCGAGGATCTCTTCCAACCAAAATGATACGATGATTCTGTTATAACTGAAGGCTGCTGTGGTGGCCATACTTTACCTCTTGATTAAGTCAGCAGGAGTATGAGAGTAAGACACTAGTATTAGGGTGCTTAAATGAATGTAGGTGCCAATGTTCACCTTCAGATTTCAAAGTCTGGATCAAGACCTTCAAGAAATAAGCTGAAGTAGAGAACTAGACATGTCAAAAAATAGACCTAAGGATGTATTTGTTATTTTAATAGAAGATGAGCAAGACAAACACTCCTGCTGAGCTGAAAACCATAATACTTAGGATTATTTCTGTCAATTGCCTTTAAGCCAGAAGGAAATAAGAGTAAAGATTGTAATCAGAGTTCCTTGATTTTAGAGGAATTTTGGGATGTGCCTATATCTGACTGCTGCACACCAGCAGGTACCCATGGTATTGGCATATAAACATTTGCATAGAGGAAAGCATCAACAGTGACAACCTCACTGGTAAACTCAGCAAGGCTGTTCCCAAGGTAAAGACAATTCCACCTTGGAACAACAACCCAAATATTAACAGCATATACAGACCCACTACAGCAGCTGCCCCTTGATGTCACATTTGGTATCCTTGAGAGGAATCTAGGTGGGAAATCATAAAACATATATTGGTAGAAGATCATATCTTAAAATACTCTTTCCCACTGTCTCCCAGCCCAGCCTTCAAGCAGTCAACCAACCTTGCTAAACTTATCATCTGAAGAAAATTTCCCAAGGACCAATATATCTGACTACATCAGCGATAAATGCAAAAATTGCAGTTTATCTCCATGGCCCTCAAAAGAAACATGTTCTACAACAGAACTGTGAAAACCAATGGATCCTCAGCATGTCCATCCCCAAATGCAAACTACTTCTTCCTAGATACCATGTGCCTTCTGTACCACAGTGAACTCACACTGACAATCAGTGTGTGAGAGAAAAACTTGACTTATAATGAGAGAATGTTTCCCCAAACAGCCATTCTCCCTCTGATCATTCAGCCTCCATCTTCAAGGGAATTCTGCAAAAGAAATTGGGAAGACTAAGATGGGATTAAAATTAATAATCTGATGGGATACCAAATTGTTGATTCCAACAATAATCTTAATTCTATGGCACATTACAATTTACCTCAGATACGACTTGCTAGTCTTAGATTCTCAGGAGATAATTACCTGTGCATTTCTTCCATCCTGTGTTCAGCAGAGCTGAAGATATTATTACTGCTCCTCTTACTAACATCCTCTCTGTTCCTTTCATCTCTAAGTACCTGTCTGATTATTATAATGAGACTGAACTCAGATAAATAACTTCCGATATTTGCTTATCTGGCAGTTTCTACCTATGTCCCTGCTTCTGTATTTTGCCCCTCGGACTGATATCTGTACCGATAATAGATATTGCCTCTCTCCACAGATACTCTTTCTGAGTGTTATAACTGTTCCCCATTTAGGAAAAAACCTGCCCAACGAGCCTCCGCTTTGGAAATATCACACATGGTTCCAGACATGGCTCCAGTTCTGACTCCCAGATTCCTTTTTGAATAGTTATATGACTTTTAGTCTGGCATTATCCCAGGTCTCAACCGCTCAAGGAAATATTTGGGTTTATGCAAAGACTAGGAGCACAACTTAACTGGCCAAACATCAGTCACTACTTCTAAAAGGAAAGGAAGCATCATTAACTGAGCTCTTTCTAAAATGAAAGCAAAATATGACATGGAAAAGATTCAGAAATATATTGTTCAACACAGGGCAGTTGTGCACCACTCAATCCAGCCAGAGATGAAAATTTTTATTGCCACTTCTCTCTGATACTTCCCAAGTACTGAATTGGTCTTTGGCAATGCTCATTGCAATGACGAAGTAAAATTTATTATTTGCTTCTCCCTTTCAACCATGGAACTCAACTCGCCTGTAACTTTACTTCTGTGCATCCCAATTCAGTAACTTAAAGCTGTAACAGCTTGGGAAAGGTTAACCAGTATCATAGGAAGGGACGTGACATAATTTTGCCTAGGAAATGTCATTATGCGGTCCCACATGAATTAAAATATATGGACCTATAGAATAGCATGATATGTTTTAGGAAGTGTTAAATAAGCCACTACATAAAGCTCTGAGGTAATGTGCAGATTTGCCTCCTTCTGTCAAATAACATAGGCAATATGGAGATAACCCTCAGCACTGATAAATGGGAACTGCTAAGACAATGTAAACACTTGGTGAAAGCAAAATATCTGCCAAGAACCTAAAAGGCTGTGTGCTTAAAACAGCTCTCCATGCTGGTTTTCCTGAGCAAGGTGCACAAGGGAGGGGCACTCAGCTATTGATCCCACTGCTGGCTCCTAAGAGATTGAACCTACAGCGCATCGTACCTACATCCCAGTGAGCCATATTTAACTCCCTTCTCCCAGTTTGGCTGTGCCACTGCAAGAAGAGTTTCTGCAAGAAACCGAGATGTTTCTGGAATGGTAAAACAGCTCCTGCTGCTCATGAGCCGGTGTTTTACTGTGCTTGTGGCACCTGACCCCGGGGCTGGCACCACCATCACCTTCTTCCACACAGCAAGGCAGATGGCTTCTGACATGGCTATCTCGTTTTGATGACCAAGAGGTCACTATAACCTCTTTCTTCATCACTGCCAATTTGCAGATCTGGGCCCCAACCATTGGAAGAAACACACAAATTCAGCCCATTAGTCATTCAGTTTCATCTCCCACATGCAAGCAGGTAACATGAGAGCAGCACTGGGGATGGTGAGGAAGTGTCCTGGTTTTGTTAAAAACAAGTTTCTCTTTTAGTGAATTTCCCTGTCAGCTAAAATCTTCATACTAACTGCAGTTTTCCTGAAAGTTAGGTACATGTTTTGGTAGACATAGCAATGGAATGCAAGGTCATTGATAATGATGTGTCCCGCTAGATGTGCAAGCAGGAGGTGAAGTGAATATTGACCAACTAAAGTATTCCATCCCATTCACGTCATACTTCATATAAAAGTGGGAGATCACGAGGATCTCGTCCCTTTTCCTTATGGCCGACATTGGGAGAGGAGCTTGCGAGTTGTCCCCGCGAACAGAGGCCTAGTGACAGACTGACTCCAGCTCCGGTTGGCTGCAGAGTCCAGTCCAGGACTTTGGGTGCCGGCCCTACATCTGCCGGAGCAGCTGCCGGGACTTTCAAGATTGGTTTTGTATATTTTGTATTATTTTCTCTATTTTTATTAGTAGCATTAGTAAAACATTTTTAATTTTTTCCAACTCTCTTCTCTCTGTCCTTCTTTCCCTCCCAATCACCTGTCCTTAGTGGGAAGGGGGGAGAAGGAGGGGCTGAAGGGAAAGGGGTGGGGAGGTTAACAATATATCTGCCACGGTTTTGTTGTCACCCCGCAATCAAACCACAACAGGAAGGAAGGACGAAAGGTGGAAATAATGCGGGATGAGGATGCTCAAGCTGGCAGGTGATGGAAACCAGCTTCTGTCCTCCTGTGTGGCCACAGGGTCCCTCATCAACAGCCCCATGGGATGGGGAGCATGGGGCATGGTGGGGATGCAATACCCTTACCTTCTCATTCTTCCTCTCCTCAGCCTTGCCGGCGGGGCCAGGGGCAACAGGGCCACCCAGGGGCCCGCCGCCTGCCTCGCCGTTGAGGTGGGCCGCGCTGACGTTGGGCGGGGTGATGGCGGCGGCGGCGGAGGTGAGGGGAATGAGGGGCCGGGCCCCCGGGGCGGGCGGCTGGTGGCCGTGCTGCGGGGAGATGGAGGGGTGAGGCCGGATGGCTGCCGCTGGCAGGCGGGAGGGTGAGCTGGGAGTCCGCAGGGGTGAGACCGTGGCGGTGGGTCGCTCCGGGGCTGGCACTGGAGGGTGAGCTGCGGAGGGAGGACAAAGCGTGGTTAAGCCCCTCGTGCACTGCCAGACCTGGCCCTTCAGCGGCCATCGCTGCCACGAGGTGCCAGGGGCCAACGGAGAGCTGAACTCTTAGCCTTCACCCAGGATACCTCGGCCTGCAAATGTTTTTTGGTTAAATCCTAGAAATCCCTCTCCTGACTGTGAAACACCTGTCTGCAGTCAACGAAATGGCTGGTCCTCTCCAGCGATGTGACTGGGTAACAGCCTGACCATCCCTGCCCATGCCTGGCAATAAATAAAACGCCTGTTGTGTTTTTAAAAACACCGTATCTTGTTTCAGCTGAGCTGTTTTCTGAACCTCCAGGACGCTCTCCTAACCTGATAGGTTTTGGAGCAATGCAACATGGGACCTAAAGGATTAGCCCAGATGACCCACGCCAACCTCACAGGCAGCAATTACAGAGGAAGGTCTCTTGTTTCAGCCCTAACAAAGTGATCAACAGTACATCACTGTGCTGCACAAGATAAATTAAGCAGAAATCCACCGGGAGATTTCTGAGCTCAGCCTTGCCTCTGCCAGCAAAGTCCCTGAGGGGCTATGCAGTGCCTTTTAGCCTTGCTGCCCTTGCTGAGCTAACCCTGCCGACAACCAGGAATTAGTGCTTGTCTATTTAATGGTGACCACGACACACTGCAGGGGTCAGATCTCCAGCGATTTGGAAGCCTGTTGCATGGCCTCATGTTGCAAAAAGTGTGACAAAATTCCAGGTCCATTTCCACAATGATGTTGCCCTTGACTTCCAGGCTGGTTGATTGCTTAGCTGTAACCTACCTACAGCTCCACTTCAAGCACATATAGACCAGAAGCCAAGTCCACACTCAGACATTCCTTCACTTAAATGATTCAATAGTAGGACTGTCTGGAAAATGCCCATTTCACAAATGATCTCAAGTTTTCATAACCTGGTTTAGTTCCGCCTCCGTGCAAAATCTGAAGCTTTCAACATTTTTCTCAGCACAACCTACTCACTCACCCCACAATAGCTTCTGTTCTGGTCAGGGCATCCACCTGGCATGTGAAAACATAGGATCTGGTCACTGCACTGTTGTCTTCTGTGGAGAACAGCTCTGGGCAGATGCCTGTTCCCTTTGCAACCTGAGCCAGGACAGCTTCGTGGCTGAAGTCTGGTTGAACTACAACCGGTCCTCACAAAAAAGCTTTGAGTCCAACAAATCAGCTTTTCTTTGACCAAGAAGCATTTTTCTGGAAAAGTTCTGACCCACTCTGATCTGTGGTTTTCTTACAAATTCCTCTGAAGGATAGATACTAGCTGGAGTTCACTCAATCTATAACTAAAGAACAATGCTGGAACAACACAAACAACTTTTTTCTATTTCTGTGGTTAACAGCAGCACCCATTACCAGGGATTGAAATGATAAGGAGTGCCATTAATCATACTCACTACCCCAACTGAGCACTCCTGCCAGAAGGGAATTTCATCCCCCAGCCTTATGCCCTATTATCCAAAGTGATACTGAACATTACGGGACAGTGATCATCAGATTAGCACCTCCAAAGTTTACGTGATTCTCCCTCATGGTAACTCCTCAGCTCTATAACATCTCTTTTTATCAATGTTGCTCATAGCAAATCAACCGAACTATCATTAACTAGTCTTGAACTTGATGTGATTTTACCATGTAGCATGAGGAAGGGCCTAAAAGTTGTTACAGATGCCTCCAAGACTATATTTGCTGTTAGTTATGATTTCCTCCTCTCCAGATTACCAAGAAAATATATTGGAAAGTGCAATTCCTTTCCAGAGAGCCAGACAAGGCACCACTGGTTATCTTGAAGTGATTATCTCCTTCTGATTTCCCCACTTGGAACCTGTGTGATGAGCAACCACTACTGCCAGAAATTTTCTGACATGGTTAAGCTTGCAGGGTCAAGTTTTTGAACTATTGGTTGTAGGGAGCAATGTCTTTCCTAAATTTAGAGGAAAAGCACAATAATGGAATTTCACTGCAGGTACCTGGATGCTGAAGACTGATTTGATAATCATATGAGGTACATTACTTCTTTCATATAGGACTTGGTGTTTCCAGCCACAAAGGAAACAGAAAACATGAGAAACAGTAAAATAAATGGCCTGAGAAAAATCAACTCTGAGCAGAGCTCTCACTTTTTATTCTATAATTTAATCTGCTTACTGTTACAATGTATGCCTTTGCTCTGAGATCTCTGGATCTGGACTGTGCTGCATCAAACATGCTATTAATTAGCAATGCTCACTGAAGGCTATTTTTGTTCTACACCACTCATATTTCATTTTGGGTGTACTTCTACATTAGTGGCCTTGTGCAAAAATGATTTGTTACTTGTGTATATTGCAAGCCAACAGAAACGTGACTTGAATAGTGTGCCAGCTTGCCTCTCCTGGAAAGCTCTTCCAAAAGTCAGTGTGCATTGCCTTGTCCTGCAGGACTAAAAAGGCCTTTTGAGGGACTCTGGTCCATAGGATACTGCTGAGGACATCCATTATGGAGAAAAATACTGATACTCATGAAAAATTTCCTTTATTTATCCTGGCGAAGGTTTATTTAATTAAAACAACAATCTCATGAACCTTCTGGAAGGGCTGGAGAACTCCCCGCTTAGGATGTTTTGGAGCAGCTCTGTGGTCCCTGGGTTACTCTGCCTGCTAGGTACTTGGTACTTTAAGATATCAGAGTGACTTGGAGGAGCAACCTTAAATCAGAGGAGCTGCTGGAGGTATAGCTCTGCAGTTTTGTGGAAGGAAGTTGTGGGGCACCTTCTGAACTAGACAAAAAGAGGATAAATCCATTATTCCACAGTGTGACATGGATGCTGTGTGAAGTCCTACCACTGTTTGCTGAGCAGAGGAGCCTGCACTGTTCGAGATTCGGATTCACACATATTTGATTACAGATTCACATGTATTTGATTACGTTTTCTTCCCTTGTGTCTGGACTGCATAGGAGGTGAGATTAGATGGTCGCAATGGTGCCTTCTGGCTTCAAAAGGTGTAAATCCATGACTTACACTGAAGTGTATTTCTCATGTGTGCCTGCTCTGTTTGGTACCTAAGACCTCAGTTTTCAGCAATCACAGTCCTTACTGATCTGCCTTTGTAAACACAATGGCTCATATCCCTCTAAAATATCAGAAACAAAATGTTTTAAATTTTGCTATAAAGTTCCACCACAAGATTGACTTTTACTTTATTCAACATCAGAGCTGTTTAACATCAGGGAAAGGGCAATAAATTGTACTCTAGAAAATTGTGCTGTACATCAGAAAGGGAACCTAGAAAGAACAGAGCCCCCCCGACGTGAGAAGCTCTTATTCTTATTTCAAAAAGGTGGCAGTATTTTTCAGATCTTTTGCTTTATCACTAACACTGGGTCCTGTTCTGCCTAATAAATACCTTTCATCCCTGGAGCCCAATGAAATGCTTCTTAATTTTGAGTCGTGTATTACTCGTCCTGTGATAAGAGCAGTATTTTCTCATCAGCAAGCCAACCGGACTCAGAACCGTTAATCTCCTCAGTATGCAGAGTGCTTGCTTTCACTCAGATAAATTGTGTAAATATTTGTAAACACTATAATCTATTTCAGCTGTAGCAACAGAACAATCAGATAACCACAACGTGGTTCCCAGAGATCAATAGAAGCACATAAATATTACAAGCAAATAAAATATACTCTATTCCACGTTGACTGAGCTGTGACTAAAATGAGAAAGAAAGCTGGGGGGACGGGCAGACCTGAGAGGCTTGTGCTAGAGGGGTAGGACATCAATCCTGTAGGCATAGGGCAAGAGGCACGTACCCATCTGCATGGCGTTGCGGGTCTGGCTGCCTGGCTGCTGGGCTGAGTACCTCAAGCAGTTATTCAGCTGCGGAGAGGCCGTCTGTAGCTGGGGATGCGTCTGAGGAGCAGTGATGGGAACAACGGGTCTGACGGCTGTGGTGGCATTGGTGTGACCGGCCCCAACGGGGTGGATGGATCCTGGGGCTCCTTTCATTGCTGGAGCTCCCCCAGCTCCGCTGTTCCTGGGCTGCCCAGCTCCCACTGGCACCCTGCATGGAGACAAGGGACAGCGTGAGTGCGCGGCAGAGACCCCGACACCCTGCTGCCATGCTGATAAGCACCCCCAGTTACTCAGGGGGTTCAACATGATACCTTCTCAGGTCTTACAGTTAAACCAAGAATATATATTTATCTTTATAGGACATAGACCTAAGCATGCTGGAGGACATTTTCATCCCTTTAGCTTTTGGGAAGAAGTACAGGGTAAAAACGGAAAAGATAATTTTTCTGATCACTTTTTTTTTCTTAAGCTACATTTGTGTTTGAATAATTTCTAGCAAAATCACAAGTCTACATTCAGAAGAAATTAATACATTCCAAATGCCATTTTGTGTGCCAGAGGCTATTTTACAGGCACTAACGGAATGATAATTAAAACAGATTCTGAGATCTTTTCTCAGGACCAAACCTGCACACAGACCCACAGGGAGAAAAAAGGATGGATAACGCTGGATCTACGTGTGGCTGTTGAAGGGGACTGAAAAGCAGCAGACTTGGCAGGGCTTGGCTTGGCTGAGCACTTACCCTGCTGATGTAACCAACCTTAGCTTAGGCTTGCTAAGGAAGCACAAAAGGGAAGAGAATGCAGCTGACCTTACCGAAAAGGTAAACCAAAAAATAATCAGCCCTTCTTTCACTGCTCAAACTGTGTGCACAGTTTGAATTTCATCTGAGTGGCTGAGCAGACCTCAGACGGAAGGAACAAGGCTCTTTCTCCCATGCAAGGATTTCAACATAGGGCAGGTCTTGGTCCTTTTACACAGAACTAGAAATTCTCTGACCAGAGCAGGAGGACAGTAGGACACCAATGGACAAACTCAGCTGCTGCTCAGCAGCTCTTTCTCTGAGTTTCTTACTCAAGTCCCTGAGTAATTTCCTACCCCAGCAGTAGATGCCATGAAACAGAGGGATCATTTTGTGCTGTTCTCTCCTGGGCTGCTCCATGTGCCAAGGTCCTTCAGGAAAGGACGTCAGAGGGGATACGATGCAGAATAAAGTATGGTGGAGCAAATGGAAATCAGACAGTGCAGGGGGTTAGTAAGGGAGGAGAGGGTAACAGAAAGGATACAAGACCAACCTGGGTGGGGTGGGACTGGCAGAACTTCTGGGGCTCTAAAATTGTTGTGTGGCAACACAAATTGCAGAAAGAAGGAATATGCTGAACAATGTGATTTGATTCAGAGGACAAGAAAGACAGAAGAACCACCCCTAAGAAAAGAGTGGAAAGGGGAAGAGCCAAAAGAGTGACATTCTGATAGAACAAAACACAGGCTGAAGATATGGTCCAAAAGTGCAAAAGATAGCTGTCACCTCTGCCCAATCTTCCCTGCCCCTAAAATCACAGGAGGAAAAACAACACTGTGGTGACATTGATTTGACTTGTCACACAAGGTATGCCTGGATTACATTTTGCTAAATGAATATTTTTTTCTCTTTTCTTTTTTTCCCCCCATCAACCTCCAGGTAGCAAAAAGCTGGGAATCCCACCAGATGGAAATCTTGACTGTCTGTCATCTGCTGTGAAGAGCTGGCAGGGTAGCAGCAAGTTTCAGCTGGAGCTGGCTTGGCCATCTGCACTAGAGTGAGTGTGCCAGAAAAGCACTTCTAATAGTCCACTGAAAGCTGTGTTCAGGCAAACATGCACACTGACAGGTACAGAAACTATCTGTGGCTCCCACAGAGCTGGATAGATGCTGGATGTGGCAAATTTTCTCTGCTGCCATGTGTCTGTCTCTCCATCTAAAGGGTCTTGTCCTTTTTCCACTGTGCTTTGCTCACACGTGATTTGGCAGCTTATAAATCTATTTCAGTGTTATTAAATTCATGGACAACTTCTTTTTCTTGGGTTTTGTAGGGGGTGGCAGAAAAACATGCATTAATCTAATCCCCTGCTTTGCTGTCAAAGGGGAACAAAGTAAGTTGAAAGTGCAGCAAATAGGAGATTTTGTTGCTATCACATTTTTCTTGCTGTTCTCACTGAGGGTGATTTACACAGGAACTTATTAGCTCACAGGATCGTAAATATAATCATAAAGCTGCTTTTGGACTTTGTGGAAAGCACTTTTGCCCTTTAGCACTTCTCTCTGTCTTGTTCAAGCTGTGACATGCTGCATTTAATAAAGTCTTGCTGATTCAGATCACCAACACTTCAGCACAAATTTCTTTACTAATTAAGAGCTGAAGAGGCAAGAAGTGAAGGCAGCCAAGGGGCTCTATAAAATCAGGTAAATACATTTAGGTTAATGAAGACCCAAATAATTAACGTGGGATTTTTTTGAACTGAAATGCAATATTAGGACTGTCAGCAGGCTTAATTATTGTCTTCTAACCTGCTCTTAACTTTTGGTCTTGCTCAGACCACATATTACAAATTTGACACAAACTGACGATGGAACAAACCTGCATCAATTTTTCCAGATCAACACTTTCTGAGTTGCGAGGTGCCTTTCCCTGGGGAGGAGTGAAAGATGGTGGAGTCTGTGTGCATGTGGGAGGAGAGACTGAGAGCACATGAGGAGGAGTGAGTTCCATTTGCAAACCCAGGGTTGCTCTAAAGGAGTTATGGGCATACACATGGCGACATTCACCTGCAAGGAGCATGTAGGGCAAAACAGTCTGGGACACACTGATGAACTTTCTCCTCAGCTTGCAGACTATTTCAGAGTGGGCTATAGATCAGAAACATCCTTTGATTTGGTGTTGTCCAATACCAAACTCAGAGAAATGGCATTCCTTCCCCAAAATGCTATTCTTTCCTTTTCTGCTCTTCTGCAACTGAGACAGAGGTAGCTAAAATCAGGCCTTTTACTGAACTCTCCTACCGCTTCTGAATTTTAATGGTTCAAACATTAGTCCTGATCCAAATGATCCAAGTCCTTTGATTTAAGAAAAACAAAATCTACAAGACGAGCTACTGAAAAGCAAGACAAGAGAATTCCTTAGTTTGTTTATCCCCATTACATGTCCAGTAGTCTTATAACAATAAATAAATCATTAGCCAATAGATTTTTTATAATCATAAAACCTTTACAATCGTAAAACCCATCAGACTTTTTAAAGTCAGAGGTTGTAAGTCCCATCTTCTAACACAGCTAGTGAGGTCTTCTGAGAACATGGATAACTCCAATGCCACAACCATCAAATTTCATTACCCAAGACTGCAATGCCACCAGAAAATTTCTGGAAGGAGAATGTCACTTAAAAGCAGAGCTACATTGTTTTTAGCATCCTCCAGATGCAGAATCCCTCCCAGCCCCAGCTCAGGCATATCCACCTTGGCCAGTGGTCCTCACCTGGAAACAGGAGTCACGTAGTTGCCTGGGAAGACACCGGACATCCCACTCCTCAGAGATGTCCCCTTGAACCAGCCATCCTGGCATTTCTCAATGACCCGGTACATCTCACCTTTGCGGAGCTCCAGCTCGTCGTTCTTCTGAGGCTTGTAGGCGTACAGGGCTAGGTAGCTGCAGGGGGAGGTCACACAAGAAGAAAGCACACAGCTGAGGTCAACCGCCGCAAAGTGGGACCACTTTGACTCCAACCCCGCAGAGCAGAAAGCGAGCAGAAACACTGCTCAGAAATAGTGGTTAAAAAGGGACATCATCAGAGCACACCAAACATGGAATGGCAGAGACAAGGTCAACTGGATGCTAAGAAAATACAGGAATAACTAACCAGATTAAAGTCAGGAGGTAATTTAGAAATTATTAGGACACACTTCTTGCCCAGGGCATAACCAAAGCAAAACACTGCCACAAAACAGGACTGACTTTAAGAATGTAGCAGCAGTTTCACAAGGGCAAGGCAATTACTGAGATAGCTAGAGTAACCAGGATGTGAATGGGAAGGCTTTTCCTAGAGAGATCCTTGTTGAAAAGTTAAGAATGATTGCTTGCACTTTGGGGAATAATGGAAACTTGGCATAGGATAGCAAGAATGCACATGCAGAACAACACTGGTAAATTTTTTTTTTGGTACTGTCACCTTTCTACAAATGCAAAGAAGGGATTTCTGGTAATTCTTGATCAAGGTTGTGCCTTCTTGGTTTTTTTTTTTTGTTTGTTTGTTTTTGTTTGGTTTTTTAAAAATATTTTTATTTTTTATTTGTGCTTTACAGGCAGTGCAGGGAGATTAGAACAAACGGTGAAACACTTACAGGAAGTGCATTTACACTACAAAGTGCAGCAGAATGCTATTTGGCTTGGGAGTGGGTGAGAAGAGGCTTGCTGCCCATGTTATAGCAGCAAACTAGAGAAATAATGAAAACTATAACCATTGTGATTGTAGACTTGTAGCCAATAAAAATGATACATGGCTTTTTACTTGTGCTCTCCAGGAAATATAACGGAGGAATAAATCCTGTTAGTTTTTCTGATTCTGCTCCTTTATGGTACCAGTAGATTTCCTTATTTTTATTCTGAAGGCAGTAAATAAACAGCAGTAATGAGCAGAATATGAAATATTCGGTAAGAGATCATTGGGGCATGCTTAGGCTGATGTGCATGGCCCAGTTTACCATGTGCATAGAGTACAAAGACCTAATCAGAAACAGCATTTCATAAGTCAACAGATGGGAGAAACCGTCCTGCGCATCCTTTGCTAAGCCTATATAATCAAGTGGTCCTGCGCAGGTCTGTAGCTGTTCTCCTGGTGGAAAACATAAGGCTACTTATGAACTGAAGAACATTAAAATGCGTCACCTTGACATGAAATAAGGTTGCATGCTTCAGTGCTGATTCTTCAGCACAGTGCTCTGCTAAGCCATAACAGAAAGTGCCAAAATTGCATCACTTGAGGGAGCAGAAAGTGTGGCTCTGACTAAAGTTGCTGCTTACACGGGACTCATATTCAGAAGCTATGGGTAAAGTGCGGAATCAAGGACAGAGAGCATTTTAGATAGACTTACTTAGCTCTTTCCCCAAGGGGCTACAGGTAATAATGCAATTTACTGGTTGAGACACTAGAAGAAGGTGCAAAGAAAATTACCCTGAGTGGATCTTTCCCTTACAGCTATCTCCAGCTCTCCTACTAGTTTCTTTCTATTCCTTCCTGCAAATTCCCCCAACTCAGCCTCCAGTACGCCTGAACAAACGGTACCACAGAGAGCCTGGACACCCTCCAGAGAGAGCATCAAAACCCTTGCGAAGACTAAAAGAAGGTGTACAACAGCCCAGCCTGGACTCCATGACAAAACCGAGCGATCTCTGTATTGCTAAACTGATGTAAACTTGTATGTGAGAACCACACAGTGTCACGCCAGGACGGTGGAGGTGATCAGTGCTTTCTTCATGGACCGGTGATCCCACCACCAATCACAGAATCACAGAATCACAGAATGTTAGGGATTGGAAGGGACCTCAAAAGATCATCTAGTCCAATCCCCCTGCCAGAGCAGGAACACCTAGGTGAGGTTACACAGGAAGGCGTCCAGGCGGGTTTTGAATGTCTCCAGAGAAGGAGAATCCACAACCCCCCTGGGCAGCCTGTTCCAGTGTTCTGTCACCCTCACTGAGAAGAAGTTTCTTCTCACATTTAAGTGGAACCTCTTGTGTTCCAGCTTGAACCCATTACCCCTTGTCTTACTGTTGGTTGTCACCGAGAAGAGCCTGGCTCCATCCTCGTGACACCCACCCTTTATATATTTATAAACATTGATGAGGTCACCCCTCAGTCTCCTCTTCTCCAAGCTAAAGAGCCCCAGCTCCCTCAGCCTTTCCTCATAAGGGAGATGCTCCACTCCCTTCATCATCTTTGTGGCCCTGCGCTGGACTCTCTCCAGCAGTTCCCTGTCCTTCTTGAACTGAGGGGCCCAGAACTGGTCACAATATTCCAGATGAGGTCTCACCAGGGCAGAGTAGAGGGGAAGGAGAACCTCTCTCGACCTACTAACCACCCCCCTTCTAATACACCCCAGGATGCCATTGGCCTTCTTGGCCACAAGGGCACAGTGCTGGCTCATGGTCATCCTGCTGTCCACCAGGACCCCCAGGTCCCTTTCCCCTACACTGCTCTCTAACAGGTCATTCCCCAACCTGTACTGGAACCTGGGGTTGTTCCTGCCCAGATGCAAGACTCTACATTTCCCCTTGTTATATTTCATTAAATTTTTCCCCGCCCAACTCTCCAGCCTGTCCAGATCTCGCTGGATGGCAGCACAGCCTTCTGGCGTGTCAGCCACTCCTCCCAGCTTGGTGTCATCAGCAAACTTGCTGATAGTGCACTCAATTCCCTCATCCAAGTCATTGATGAATATATTGAACAGTATTGGTCCCAGAACTGACCCTTGAGGCACTCCACTAGATACAGGCCTCCAACCAGACTCCGCCCCATTGATCACAACTCTCTGGCTTCTCTCCTTCAGCCAGTTTGCAGTCCACCTCACTACCCGATCATCCAGTCCACACTTCCTCAGTTTTGCCGTGAGGATGCTGTGGGAGACGGTGTCAAATGCTTTGCTGAAGTCAAGGTAGACCACATCCACTGCTCTGCCATCGTCAATCCAATATGGGGCAGTAAGGATGCCCGCTGTTGGGGTTTACTCTATCAGCCTGCAAAGAGGCAGGGCTTCTCCAAACCCAGCGACAGGCCCAGCCTGGGCCCGCTGCCTGGACATGGCTGGCATGCAAACCCCATGGGGACAGGTGTATGCCCTGTGTGCTGGCAGAGATGGGGCTGTGGGAGAGCTGGCGGGACGCCTGCTGTCATATATGGCTGAAAACAATGCGAGTGCAGGCAGCTTTCCTCCTGGAAAGAGTTTCTGGGCTTTTCCTCTGGCAAGGGATCGGGGCTACTGGTCCCATTTGCTGAGGCTGATTTTGCCTTAAGCCAAAGACTTTGGACATGGACACATTTCACCGTTCTCTAGATTCTCAGTGTGAAACTTCACCAGCAAACTCTCTACAACTGGGAAGAAACTGTTAAATCAACAATCAGAAATATTGCAAAATGTAATAGCAAGTTATTCTGGGCTATGTGAAACAGTGAGGCTAAGGGTTAGGGAACAGGACCTAGAAGAAGCCAAAATGTTTATAAAAAGTTCCCTAAAAAAAGGCCTAAGGGAGAAGGCAGCTCGTGTTCTTGGCCTTGGGGAGCTGCCTGTCTCTACTTATAACGCGGAAGCCCCAGGGCACTGTCTAGTGTTGTACATCCCCAGTTCTGCTACAACTTTCAGATAATGCTTCCTCTTTGACTGGAACTTGGCTCACAAATGCAAAATGACAGACTGGATTATGAGGCTGCTTCACCAGGGAGATGACAGGAGAAGCATGGGAGGGAGAAGGGGAAGCTTTCTGAGGCATGGAGGCAGAGACATTGCCAGAGAACTGGAAAATGTCCTGATTCAGCAACTAAATATTGGAAATACTGCCAGTTACTGCTTCCTAGCTTGGGCAATGTTCGAAGTAAATTTGTAGCCTTCTATGTGCCACACAGGCTGCACAGGGTGATCACAGGGTGATGATCAGACCTCTCTGTGGGGCAGTGATGTGTGGTACCCCTCAGCTATGAAGATCTCACCTTAGAAGCCAAGAACAAATTTGTTTTGTTTCTGTTCCTAGAGCAGGTTTGCTATGTTATTTTAGGATTTTGTTTGTGTAGTCAGACCTTGTTTTACCCATATCACAAACGCCTAAAATACTGGTGTGCATATGTGTGTGCGTCTATACAGTTCTGCTGCTTTCACAAGGTATAGGTGATGAGAGGAAAGGGTTCAGTAGTTTAACTAGACAGGTAACAGATCAACCAACCAGGCTAGAAGAGATTTATTTTAATGAAGTCTACTCTTTTTCTTCTATATCTAGTCAACCTTCTGTTATTCTACACCATTTAATAAGCCCATATGCCCATGATATGAAGTTCATTCATTGCATTTTTATGGCACTGAAAAAATGCAATTGAGTTATTTTTTCTGGTTAATGATGAATGTATCAGGTGCTTCATTGCATGGGACTACACCTTTTTAAGAACTTTAAATGAAGGAAGAAGATTTTATCTAGCTGAGAGGCATTCTGTTTGTTCCACAGTGATGCGTACAGCTGTAATAAATATACCTGGAGTCTAAAAGGGTTCACAGAGAAAGGGGGAAGTCTCGCCTTTCTTTACTCAGTTTTCAATTTCAGCAGAGGCTGGGTCATGTATGAAATGGCGATCTCTCTCAGAATGTTCCTGAGCTGAGATTCAGGCTTCCAGATTTCAAACACACACACACAGACACACAATTGTAAACAAAGGGTATGGAGTGACTAAGATGAGCTGCTTACATATTGAGGGGGAGCTGCACCTTTGGTGGTGTTCCCTGATCCCCAATTATTGCACTTGTCCTGGGACCAGCTACTGTGGCTGCTCCAATCGAAGAGGAATCCTGAAAATACACAAAGAAGAATATGAAAAGATTGACATGAAGCCTACCGTTTCCTAAAGTGCTATGAGGTGAAGGCACAGAAGAAAAAAATCACATCTTTATTCAATTCCGAGACTTTCTAACTTTATGGTACTGCATCAAAAAAGACATATTTTAGCCTTACACATTCCAAAAATACATTTCTGACACAAGGGATATTAGGTTATTAACAGCATTTCCATGTACCTGTCAGAGAAATTTAGTTGTACCTTGCATGCAGATCTGAAAAGCTTTAGAATGCAAAACTACTTGACTGCTTTGTAAAATCAGCTCAACATGTACATCTCTGCAATTGTACTTGCTTTGGTAAAGGTAACCTTTTGCCTTCAAAAACTTGTTTTAAAATTTTTATTCTTTTGGTTAATGGTTACAGATGGTGGTCTCACCTGGTGGTCTCATCTACTGGTCTCATCTCTGTATACTGTTTTTATAATGAATATTCTTCTCCTTAAGAAAAAAGGTGACAACACAATCCAAAACGGAGTATCTCTGAATGGAGAAAGTAGGAGTCCACTTCACTTATACCACAGCAAATAAATCCTCACTCTCATGCAGAGAACGGGGCAGATCTTTCCCAGTTATTAATGTTGAAAGGCCATTCTAAACGTAATTGTTCATTTTTCAAAGCCTAATGCTCAGCAGAAGTATGCTGGGCAAACTCTTTTGAGTTGTCTCACCAAAGTCCCCATTCATCTGTGTCAAGAAGGAATCCTGACTGGAAACTTCTCCTGAAGTAATGTGAAGGTCTGTAGCAACAGATGTTTGCTGCAAAGACAGGGCAGAGCTGGGCTGATGTGACTTGTAATGGTTGTGCTGGTTTGACTGAGAGAGAGTTAATTTTCTTCATGCAGTTAGAAACATTTCTCTTTCATAGCTAGCACAATCATGGTTTGGATTTAGTTTGAGAACAAGAAGATAATACCTCAGGAAAAAGTTAAAGTTTTTAACTGTTGTTGTCTGGGAGCCAAGGACATTCTGAGCACTCTGCCCACAGGTGTGAGGCAGGTGGGAATTGGGGCATGGATGGGGCAGAACTTGGCTGACATCCAGACTGATCAATAAGAATATTCCATGCCATTAGCATCATGTTTCATATTTAAGGAGAGTCAGGATCTTCTGGCTAGTTGGGAGTTGGGACAGACAGGGATGGAGACCTGTCCTGTTTCTGCTCCATTTCAGTGGAGTTCTGTTTGGGAGCTTCTTTAGTTCAGCCTTTTGCCATCCTTCTGTTTTGCAGAGGCCTCTGGGCCTTTCTGCTTTTTTTCTCTCTTCTCTCTGTGGGATCGGCTGTTCGGGACCAGGCGCTGCTGCCTGGGACTGGCTGCTCAGTGTGGATGCAGCTCATGAAGAATTGAACTGAGTATCTTTTATTTTATATTCTATTTCCATTTTGTACATATTATTATCAGTAGCAGTATATTAGTTTTGTTTTGTTATTTTATTAAAATGTGTTTATTTCAATCCACAAGCTTATCCCTTCCCTTTTGATTCTCTCCCCTATTTGGGGCTGGGAGGAGGGAGTGAGTGAGTGGGTATCGTGGTTATACTGCTAGCTTGGGTTAAACCACAACCATGGTTCATTTGAGAAAAAGACTTTTTTAGTAAGTCTAACCAAATGCTGCATGCACATCCATATGCAGAATGGCTCTATAAAGTAGGATCCAAAGTTTATGCAGAAATTGCAGGTTCTGACAGAGCCTGTTACATACAACAAAGATTCTCAGCAGTTCACAGACCTCCGGTGCAGCTTTTCTGTTTCCAAATGCTATCTTAACAAACAGTAAATATTGATTTATTTTGGGAACAGAAACATAGGGACATTTTTTTGCACTTACAAATGACACTGAATTAAACCAAGACACATATTTCCACTTAATTAATGGATTTCAAGATCATCTCATTCCAAAGAAGCCCACATAATTATTACAGTGTCATGTCTTGATATTGCACTGCTAATCTATATTGCTTTGCTGTATATTAACACAGTATCATTGGGAAATCACGCAGCAAAGTATGAAGACACTGCTCTGTGATTCCATAGCTTTTGGCAACAAGCAGCAAGCTGCCTCCTCTCTCACTGACATCTACACTCAATCATGAAGTTGTAGTGACAAGTACATCTCCTTTTTCTCATTATTTCCTCTCACTTTTTGGCTGCTTGCTCAAACAAGGAAGGTTCCCGACAGCACTTAGTTCTACGTGTAAAAGTAAGCATTCTTTCCTGTTTTGTGACTAAGGCTTAATTAATCCTGCCTGTCACATCAGGGAGATAATATCAACTTACAGAAAAAAACACCAGCCCACGCAAAAATGTAGGGATAGTTGGGGAGTGATCCTTCATTTGTTATTTTGAGCTGGTTAATGGCATTAGGGATTGTAGAAGATGCTGGGCAGGGAGACCTGGCAACTGCCCCATGCAAAAGGCAAGTGAGAAATCGTCTGCTTCAAACTTTTTTGTGTTGTGCCACCAGTATATGCCTGCTCTGAGCTAGAGAAAGTGTCTCCAACAAAACAGAAAACGGATTGGTCCCCACCCTTTTCTGGTAGCACAAACCACTTTATTTTTACCTCATGAAAAAACAGAGCTGAGTGAACAGCCTCAGGGTGCAACTGTAAAGGCAGGGAAGATCACAGCAGTGTAAGATGTGTGCTACCCTTCCTTGGCTCCTACAATCCTCTCTTGGCATGCCTGTGTGAAGGCAGAGTTTGCAGAAGTGCTGCTAACCCAGCCAGGAGTGCCCACCGCTGGCACCCTGGGCTAAACCCGCCCGAGTCTGCAGAGAGATGAGCTCAAGCCTGGAAAGCAGCGCAGTTGTCTAAGCATCATCTGTTTGCCTGTTTGCACTGACAGTGGTGGCTTCAGCATCTTCTGTATTACTGGAATCATGAGCCCAAGTACTTTCTATGGCCTGTTATGTTTGTGCTAACATAACAGTCCTAAAGATTAAGATGTCATGTAATTGTCATTCAGTGTTGCTCGATGACAATGTTGCTTTCTTCCCTTGAATAATCCCAAAGAAATCTCCATAGTCTGGTATGTTCTCAATCCCCCTGACATTCAGTTTCTTGCCTGTGGCCTGTTACTTTAATATTGCTGCATCTGCTACCAGCCTGGACCCTACAAGCCTTTCATTTTTGCCACATTGAACAGCCTAGTCTCATATGCATCCAAACTCAAAATCAGTGCCTGCTTCCTGATTGCACTCCAGTTTTTCTTTAGCTGGTCTCCCATGCAGGCTTTAACACGGTGGTGTACTTGGCAGTCTGCCTATGACCCCACTTTTCATCATCAGGTTTTACTCCACAGGACCCACCAGCCTTCCACAGCATTGAATTCAGCTCCTCTGTTCACATCTTGGCATTTACTTTCACACAAGTATTCTGCTCTGCAGCTTCATTCGCCTCTGTGCTCCTTGACAAATTCTCTCAGTGGCTGCCTGATTGCTGTTATGCATCTGAATGTTCACCAGCTTTGCATTTAAAGTACAGTCCCTGACAGAGTCGATGAAGGCTTTGTAAGCGTTCTCTTTCAAGATCCTGTTCTCTCTCTTATGTATCACTAATTAGCTTACATTATAAGATACAATATTGCTAGATTATTTTGCAAGATAATATTTGGAATAACATTTTGAAGAGACTGAAATTTGGGAAAGAATAATATTCTATTTCTTTGTACTTTTGATTACTTTTGTTGGAAGTTTACCTTTCCACCTGTCATTCCTACCATTTTATGTGGGCCTCCCCAGCTACTGGTAATGCTAATAATCCTCCCAGAGAACACAGTAGGCCTTTCTCCATCACAGCTGCTAGCAGGGCTTAGTTTGTTTTCCTACTTTATTTAGCCCTGGAGCCAGGTTGTACTTTTGCTATCATGATCTAAGGAACAAGGTGCTAAACATGTCCTCCTTTCCTCTTCATCTGCTCAGGGGAACGGGAATCTGAGATGACGCTCTGAGTTTTTTGTTCTCTGCTTTGATACTGTTCAGGAGGTCCGTGTGCCACATCTCTCCTTTCTGATGGCACGTCCCTGCGGGATCCACCTTTCTGTGGCACCGGGCACGCAAATACAGCCACACACAGGCATCACACAGGGAGAGCCCAAATGCTGCAGCATTTGCATCTTAGTCTTTCTTCCACCTCTGCTACTCACCATTGCTAAGCCTTACTGAGGGGGGGATGTCTCTGACAGTCAGGTTTTTAAGAGGCACGTGGGCACCTATTAATAAAAACAGGCACCTTGCAGAGTTTTCTCAGGGTGGCATTGAGAAGTACTTCACAGTCTGACTCCCATGGATTTTCTTGCAACCTAAGTAATAAGAGTCACTTCTGAAAATGCCACTTGGTGCCCCTCTGTATCCTTATGAGTTTATAATGCCTTAAACATTTGGCCATTGAGTTTTCAAATGTGACCTGCTGGGTAATTACACTGTAGCACATCTGATTAAGAGGTCGTTTACTCTAATGGTGGTGTGCAGTTTTCTGAACTAGACACTGCCAACTCTCATCCCATTTACTTAGGCCACTAAACAGCCAAATCTGACTTCTTCACGCTCCCACTCCAATCTGGCATCCTCCAAGTACCACTTAACCACTGCCGATGTTTTCAGCTCAGCAGCAACAGCTCTTCTCCTCTCTTCCAAGGGACAATACAGCCCCAGCTGCCAGCCAGCGGGGACAAGCAGCTGCACAAAGGCTTGCTGAAGATCACCTCTGGACACCTCTGCACTAATTCCTGCTTCATTGTGCCCATTAGTAACACAGCAACATCACCTGTACTGTGGAAGGCTAAATCTTGAGTAAAACTCCTGGTCTATACACATGGGCACGACGATGCCATATGACAGATCTCTTGCTCCCAGCTCATGCTGTGTTACTTGTTTTCACCACCAGCTGTTCTGTAGTAGTAGGTGAGTATGTAGCCATGGGCTGGATAATAATATGAAAGGACTTTGTGTCTTTAAACACAACAGCCTCCCTATAACCACTGAAATATAACGACCCCCTCAGCTCAAGCTAATGCCTTATAGAAACTCATGCCTTGAGTCCTCCTCAGAAGTTGTTTCTTTCTCCCAGTCTCCATGTTGGCTGTTACAAGAAGACTTTATATGAGGGTCAAGAATGAAGAAAGACTCTGCACAAAGGTACCGTGGTGCTTGGCTAAACTTGATGTAGTCCTAGAAGCAGTGTGGTCCTCTGGAGCAAAACAGCAGTGGAGCACAGGGTCTCTGCTCTCGGTCCCCACAGAGCATTTCCAACACTGGTTTTAGATGCTTAAGTAAGTCACAGAACCAGGTACCGTTCCAGTGTTGTGCAAAACTAGGAAAGCCAAAGCTAGCTGACAAAAATGAACCTTGCAGACAACTGTCCAGCCTGAGAGTCAGTTCTTCTGGTGAGAACAAACAGTCTGATGTCCTCAGAAGTCACCACAACATGTCTAAGCTCAAATGGATCTCATTCCTCCTACAATTGATAAATATTATTTGCAAGAGAACTCCAGGAGCATCAAAACAAATTGCAGTTCAATGTATACGTAATGTTATATTTCTATTACAGTTTATAGCATGTAGTCTTGGATAAATAATTCACTGCTGAGATGTTGCTGCCTCTTGTGTCAGCTCTGACATATATTTAAAAGCAACCAGCCTGGCAAAACATTACTGACATGCCCCCAGAGACCAGGAAATTAAAGGTAATAATTACTCATCTGGGCTGAAACTTCATCTCAAATTCATTCCCTTTCCCTCTTCCCATCTATGCCTCTATAAAAACATAAGAACTAGTAGTCTGAACTTCCAGCATAAACTATCTTTTTCTCTCCCTTGTAGATTTACTTTAGATTTTCACCAGTACTTTAAGGCTATGTTTGTGGCTTAATTTGAGAAGGCATGGTGCCTGTAGGGATTAGTGAAGTGTCTTGCAAAAGCACAGGATTCAGTCTTGGAGGGGAATAGAAGTCACAAAGACAGTGATAAAACTAGGAACAGAATACAGTGATATTGCAGGTTGCAGCAGCCTTCACGGAAAAATAGTTGCTGTTGCTATCAGATGAATGTTCTTATCATCTAGAAAATCACCAACCAGAAATCTCTATTTTGACTTCAAAGCAAATCCAGCACTGTCTCACCACAGGGCACTTATCACATTCATTAATTCAGAGGAAAATTTCTTTTAATGTCTTGAATGCATATTTACAGCTTGCTTTAAACTTCTGCTTAATATTACTTTAAAATAAGAAAAAAACACTCAAACATTCAACTCACATAGGTTGATGTATCGTCCTCTGGAAATATCACAAAAAATAGACTAATGGCCTTTAAGATTCCCATGACTCTTTTCTCTAATTCGCTAACTCCATAAAACAATGACTGTGGCAATCACTCCAGGCCTTAATGTTCCTAGAAATAATGTATTAGCACTTAATGCATGGTAGTGCCACCAAGTATTGATGAGAAGTGTTACACGCAAGATCAAATAGCCTCATCAAATGCTAATTACCAAAGCGGGAGCTGAAACGGACTTACCAATTCTAAAGTAAGACTTTTTCTTCCATAATGGTAAGTGTGTAAAAAACAAATAAATGTGCATGATAACAGCTGCAGCTGCATAAATAGCTGCATAAATACTCAGTTCCTTCCTGCAAAAAGTGGAGCTAAATTTATATGATTTAGCATTTAGTCAGGGGTTCTTACAACCTGTAAATATCTGCAGCTGCAGATGAAAGTGAGGCAGAATATTATGCCAGACTGTTCTAGGACCATGTTGGCCCTGACTATTTTTTGGCTTATAGGAGACCAAAAACTCCAGACAATGCCTTCTGTGGATAGCTCACGGAGCTATGCAGAGAGCTGGAGAAGTCATGTGAATGTATTTCCTGAGCTTCCATTTCCACTCTCCTGCAATCTAAGGATGGCTGCAAGCTGGAAGAAAAAGCAAACAAATATTTTTTGCCATCTCCTTCCAAATGTTCATCTGACATTATCATCCATAAAGTGCTGATTATTCTGGTTTGCAGCTTCTCAGTTCCCCTAAATGAGGACTAATTAAGCATCATGTGGATGGGCATCATGAGAATTATATTTTATTCAGCCTTGTTTCTCTCTCAGCACTGAGCACCAGTGTCTAGCTCTCCACCACGAGGTTTTAAATGATTTTATAGTAAACAGTTTCTTGAAATTCTGGGATCAAAGAACATGAAAAATCAAATGCAGAGAGACAGGAAATTTTAAAGTGAAAGCTTGACCTCTAAAAGAGGTTAATTTAATCCCATGTTGATAATTACCTTTTTGATAACTGCACAACAAATTCATTTGGATCCTGTGCAATGCCTCCTGTAAGAAGCCCCCCTCCAGGGAGATAGTAGTGGTAAACAAATAAACAACAACAACAACAAACCCCCAAACAAACCAAAAAGGGGAAAAAAATACTGTAGTGCTTTCTGTAGTGCTTTCTATTCAAATGTCATGCATGTACACATAGTGTGTGCCAGGTGGGAAGGACTTTGTGGTATAGTGTAAATACCAAGAGAGTGCCTTGCTTGTTCTGGAGGCTTCCAAATCAGTAGCTGACTGGCAGGTAGTGTAAAGCCTCAGGATTAGCCCTGTGCGAAAATGATTTCTGTGGCAAAATGTTTTCAAGTTGCTACCCTGAGGAGTATCTGGAAAAAGAAAAATTGTTTTCATTTTACAGGCTACGGGATTTCATGTACAGTTGAATAATGTTTCTAAACCACAACCTTCTCTTCCTAGATCCTATAAAAAATTAGGCTTTTTCGTTCTTGAAAAATCTTTCAAAATGTATTTATGATGAGGCAAATCATAGGATAAAGAGAAGACACTGTTGCTAAACTGGTAGTTTCTGAAAGGCGATTTTGCTTTGACCTGGATTCTCGGTAGTTTATGTAACCAGTCAGTAGATTGAGTCAGTTCATGTGTCTCATTTGCAACAATTTTAGCAAATAATGTAATATATCCCAATTTGCAGAGTATATTCAAAGACCTATTGATAGAAGAAAAAAAAAATCAAGCTTGCATGCCTGCCCAAAACTCTCTGGTTAATAAAACTTAACTCCTACCTGCAAAACCCTCAACAAGCATTCTTTATAGAGTTGTTTAAAATAGAGATGCAACAAATAGGCAATATTTGGAACCAGTTCTAAATAATTTAGAGTAGAACTGGGAATGTACAAATACCATAGAGTAGTTTAGGTTAGAGTTCAGTAAAGTCTCCTATGCTGTTTTCATGAAATATTTTGATCTAAATTACAGAAACACAGGTCAGACTAATATTACTTCTCTTTTCCCATTTTGACTGGTGCAGCCTCCTGAGATAGCTGCTTCAGGTTTCAGCTGTCTCATTCTCATTAATGGATGTCCAGTCAGATGTCATTCATAGCCAGCAGCAGAGCAGGTTGGATAGAATTTGGACTTCAGACCAAAGCTGAAAAATACCTGAATTTATATTATTTTCTCAGAGCCCGTTTTGCACTTGAAAATTCAAGGTTCATTTTTAGTCTCTGGATTTCATATATAATCTGTATGCTTCTCATGGTCAGCACATTTAGATTATTGGCCAAGGCTCAACCAGAGCCCTGCTAATACATTTTCTCAGCTAAAATTCAGCACTTCTAAATAACTGATAAAGAGTCACACTTCCAAGTGATTTATATAGCGAGGCACTTCAAGGAACATTTTTCATTTCAAATACTGTCACCGTTTGGGACTGGGAGCAAGCAAAACATTGTTCTCAGCTTTTCCTGAACATGTGGCCTCTGGTCAGCAGCCTGTACTAACACTTGCAGATACAAATGGACTTCTTGTGCATGGTGATGAGTTGTTCAAAACACACACAGACGTTCCTTCTGTAGGGAGCATTCTTTCTTCCTCACCCAGCTGTTATCCTGGTGTGCACAAAGCCAGACTTCATTATTCATGAGATGCATTTTCTGTCAAAAACCAGGGGATTTGGAGCAGTACTGACCTATGACCTTTTTAAATAGCAGGGAAGAATAATTCATAAGGGGTGAAAATGGAAGCAAGATGAGCCATCTGAGGCCTAGGCACAATTACTGTCCAGGGGGAACTCCTCCGCTCCCCAGGGAGTCTCAGTTACAAACTGCTTCTCTGCACCCATATCCTAATTCAGCTTCAGCTCCATTGCAGACCTGCAGCACTACTTACATCCTCAATAAAAATCCATTTTGCCAGCATGATAGGACATTCTACATGATGGACAGACACTGTTACCTTTTAGCTGGAGGTCTCATGTCTAATGAGTGATAGTCAGCAAGCAACAAAAAGCATACAAGAAGTAAATCTGGCTGCAAGCAAAATGAAGATCCCAGCATTGCACCTTTTAAAATAAATGCTTTGTATCCTGGCTGTTGTGGTCTTCCAGTCACTATTTTATTCAGTTGAGGTGTCTTGAAGTTGATTCTTCCACCTTTGAGCACCCCTAGGCTTGCAGTCAATGAAGATATATTTTAGACCACCACTTATTTCAAATGTATCTTGGATTTTGAGAAACATCTGAGTTGGTTCTGCTTAAAGAACAACAAATGTACAGTAGAAGGCCTGTAGCCCTGGTCTGCATGCCAGTGATCAATATGCATAAATCTGTGCCCTCCTGGAGAAGCCGGAGGCTTATAATAGTCTAACAACTCAGAAACCCAAAAAACATGTCAGCTCAGCATGGAAGTCTGGTTTCAATTCACAAAAATTGACAAAAGCCTCAGGAATATATAGTACCATGCATAAAATCAGTTCTAAGGGGTGGAATATATTCCACATTTACTGAAACATCTAAAACTTGCACCTAAATTTCAAGTTCCTACAGTAAGATGCCCTCGGTGTCTTTGTTTCTTCTCATGTCAGCAGAGAGAAAGTAGGTGCCCCAGATGTAGGTGCCCAAAGTCCACAAGGAAAATGGATGCTTGTTTTAAGAAGACTATTTTGCTGGGCACCAGCTGGTTGCCTGAGGTAGGGGACTGGCTGCCATTCAAGAACTCCTGTAATTGAATTCTGCTTGTTCAAAGGACACGCTACAGGAAAATTGTGTCAAACTTTTTAAAAACGTGGAACCTCCCCGCAAGCCAAATACCAATCCTGATATGCACCAGAGGAGCTCATGCCTACTAAACCAAACTAAATTCCTTTATTTCTTTATATGAGGAGATCCGTTAAATAACCAATGACAAAGTGCCTGGAAATTTGAAAGATGTGATATAAAGACACAAAAAGCCAAATTTAGATTCTAATGTTGAAAGGAGAGGCATACATTTGCTAAATAGTCAGTGCTGAAACTGTAAATTTGTTGTTCCCCCTATAAGAAATACGCTTTGGCTGAATTTGCTTTTGCAAACTAGCAGGAGCCTGAGATAGTTATAGAGAGAACCATTCAAGGGTGGTGGCGATGATTTGCAGGGCACAGAGGCTCCTTTTCAAGTGAGGAAGGAAAAGGTGAGACATCTTCCTGCAGCAGAGCTCAGGGGTGAGTTTGGCAGCTACATGTACAGCCTTCCCACCAACCTGCCCATGCTCTCAGCAACACCCCTTGAGCGCTTCTGAAGCAGCAGTAAAGTCAGTTTGCAAGACTGTCAAGATATCAAACACTGAACAAGACGTACAGGAGACTTACCGTAAAAATGCCAAACACATTTTAGAACAAAACAGTCCAAAGGCAAGATTCTCGCTATCCTAAATGCCTTGGTGTAAGAGCTCAGAGGCCCATTGTTGATGCTACTTTGGCTGGCTTTCAGCCACGTGAATAAAAGAAAAATGCTGAACTGATTTTCTGTCTAAGGCTGCACCATCATTAATTATTTTAAAGCCATGTCAGGTCAGACAAGTGAATTTCTGACATTTTTATTTAAAATGTGACCCTCATTATTATGGGATAAATAGTTAAAAATATAGCTGCAAAATTTTAACGTGCATTTGGTAAGAGGCAAATTCTGGACTCTTTGTAGACCTATCTAAGAAAGCTAAAAGCAGGTGAATTCATGTTGGT
This sequence comes from Caloenas nicobarica, assembly GCF_036013445.1. Lineage (NCBI taxonomy): Eukaryota > Metazoa > Chordata > Aves > Columbiformes > Columbidae > Caloenas > Caloenas nicobarica. Next base: position 151,217,712 of record NC_088245.1, on the reverse strand, counting down.
AGCTCCTGTGATTTTATTGCTAGCCTTACAACATGAGGCATTTTTCATAAGGCTACTCCTACAGTCAGGAGAATATAGTGAGAACTTCAGCTACACTTTATTTTTTTTTTCCCCAACAGCAAAATTTGTAAAGAAAAATGTTTAAATCCCTCTAACTAGAAAGCAAACAGTAAGGCTCCCAAAAGCAGAGATATGTATTCATACATGTAAAATGCCACATTTGAGGTGACTGGGTCCTTGGGGCTGCAATAACACTTTTTGACAGAGGGAAACCTCTTTTCACTGAGGCTGATCTGAACCACCAAGACTCTTTCCTCTCCCTGGATTTTGGCCAAGATGGTTTTGGCCAGCAGTGATGGAAGCATGTATTCAGATGTCTTGTCTGCAAACAGGCTCTATGCCCTGAGGCAGAACTACTCCCCAAATCTGTTCCCACCATGGGCACACTGGAGTGGCTTCATTATACCCCAGCCCTAGCTGTGCTTCTGACCATGACACCAATTACATGTCTTCCCATCTGCTGCAAAGGACCCCACCAGCCTTCCTGTGGGCTGGATTTCAGTAATCATAATGTGCTACAGGGAACATGGGGCCTTTCTTGTCCCCTACCACTTGTACCCAAATGCCACAATGGCCTGTGAAATGAATAGGGTTTTGCATACTAGTTGTTCTGTTAAAGTGGGCGAGAACGGTTAAGGCACTTTGTGCTTCATGATCTATTTTTTGTGGTTTACTACCTTAGAATGAGTCTTCACACGACTCGGTGTGCATGGTGTTTCCCTTGACTAGCACGAGAACAGAAAAGCCACAGTCTGTCACATCTCTGTAAAGTCCAAATGTGTCACTCTGAGTGCCAAAAACCTGGGTGTCATTGACTTGACAAGCCTGGGACCCTCACTCATGTCTAGTGCTTGTGCTGCTTCACAGATGTCCCAGCGCATCTTGGCACACGCGCTACTTTGTGCGAGGGCCGTATCCTCACCTTCACCCTCCTGCTGAGGGGTGAAAGGAGGGGGAAGACCTTACAGCACAGACACCCTGCCTGGAAAAGGCATGTGGAAGAAAATTAGCTAAATTACAGCTGGACTGAGCCTCCTCTCTGGCTCCTACATGTGGATGGGCAGCAGATGGAGGTGAGCAGCTGAAGCAGGGGCAGAGGGTGCTGCTCTGCTGTGGCACTGTCCCCTCGGCATGCCATTTTGGCCAGCTCTGTGGCACGCATTGGCACGCACACAGGCACTCTGCCTTCCCCCGTGTCCTTGCAAACCTGCGCTGCAGAGGCCTGGGGGCCCATGTCATGGGTGGCAGCATGACACAACTGCTGAGAGTGACCCCATGGTCTGGGGCACCACACCAGCCCCACAGGGGAGACCCACCAGCACTGAACAGGGCATAACCAGGCTTTCCTGCTCAAGGGAGTCCCTGCAGCTTGCTGCTTGTGCCCCTTCCCATGCTGCCCTCTCCCAGCCATCTACGTACATACCAGCATGAGCAATGGCTGTAACTTGGATCACTTCTTGCCCTGGGCCACCACAGGGATGGGAAGTGATCCATCGTTGTCCCTGTATAGGGACACGGGTGTGAGGGGCAGGAAGGCATGTCCAGGGAGCAGAAAAGGGCAAGGGCAGATTTTTTCAGCAGAGAAATGACGGGTGGGAAGATGCTGCCACGCTTAGGTTACCTCAGTGCTAGCAAGCTCCACAGGCCAGGAGGAGCTGGTCTGTAGAGGGAACCTGTGGCTGCTCATCTACACACCAAGTGTGTAGGCGACTGAGCAGGGAGGCTGAGGCAGAAGGGGTTTGGACTATTATTACTCTCTGTTCTGTTCTACACTTTCAAGCTGCAAATTACCATCTGGATTCCCTTATCCACAGAAACAGTGGTTGTTTGCAAGGGATTTCACAGAATCAGAATAGTTTGGGTTGGAAGGGACCTTCAAAGGTCATCTAGTCCAACCCCCAGTGCATCCTTGGTGAGTTTGGCTCCTGTTTCTGCCAGGCCTGTGGGGATGTCCAGGAGGCTGCACCTCTGACCCCTCCTTTGACAGGGGGTAGGACAGGGGGCCGCACCCTCAGCACATATGATGGTTTAAAACCTCCTTGGGTGTTTCTGAAGAGCAGCTACTTTCACTTGTCAAAGTACTTCACATTTGCTTATCTTCCAGTGACTTGTAGGGAAATAATTACTCCAAAAATCCTTTTTATCCCCAATGTATGAATTTCAATCTGATAGTGCTACCCCGCAGGGTAACAGAAACATTCAGGGTAACAGAATCACTCAAAATTATTCCTTTCCACACCAGAAAATGATGCAACATAAGCTGCATTACTTCAAAAAAATTGTAGGATTACTTTTTTTTTTTTTTAACGTGTTGCATTATTGTGATTTAAATTTGGCCTTATCCTCTGGCTCCTCAAGAGTGCCCACTGAATTAACGCAAGGATGGAAATGACAGATGCCAAGCACCGTCCCATCGGGATGACAGCACCGTACAACTGCTTCGTGCAAGGCTCAGCCACTTTGGAAGAGGTGAGGCAACGGAGCGTCACCCACCAAAGGTGCCCAAAACCCACCTCCAACCCACCTCACCTGGGCCGGGGCGCTGGAGGAGAGATGGGTCAGGTCCCCGATCCTGGCGGCTGCCCGCGGGTCGCTGGAGCTGATGAGGACGGGAGCACTGATCTCCATGGAGTGCCGGTTGCTGGCGGCCTGGGAGGACTTGTGCGTCATGCTGAGGGCGGTGAAGGAATGGCGCTTCTTGGCGTTCTTCTTGCCCTCTGCCTGCCGCTGGGCCGCCCCGGCCGCCCCGGCACCGGCCAGCGTGGAGCACGGAGCCAAACCCACCGCCGCCGCCACTGCCGCCGTCTCTGTTGGCAGTGTCACGTCGCAGCCGGAGGCGGCAGCTGAGCACGTCTTGTCCATCTCGATGAGCTGCTTGGCGGATTCGTTGAGCTGCGTGTGGAGGAAAACGGAAAATAAAAAAAGGATTAAAGAAAGAAAAGAAGCGGGTGTCATCAATGGCCCGTCACAGCTTGCTGATGGTGCCCGCTGGACCTGCCTGGGCTTTTGTCCTTGTAGCACCACACTCCTTTCCTGGTGGCCTACCCTGGCAAGGGGATGCTGCTGAGCACCAAATCGTGGCAGTTGCCTGCCCAGGGTAGATGGGGGTCTGGGGCACCCCACGTACTAGCAGAGCTGCAGGGCTCACCACAGGGAGATTCTGCCCTGGCAAACGGAGTCCCAAACCTAGCCCGGTTTTATCATCTGTCCAACATCTCTCAGTTGGCCAGGAAGATCCCCCAGAGGCACACTAGCACACTTTATTTCCCAAAACCTGCCCCAAACCTTCCATGACCCAACACAGTGTTACTGTCTAGTTCCAGGGAAATGCTCAATTTACTGAATTTCCTGAAGCTGGCTGAGTTATTTCCATCCACTTCTTAATGCCAGGAAGATTAAAAGAGAGGCAGAATAAGCATCCAGAAGAATTAGGCTAGAACTAGGCACTGCAAATTGGTGCACATCATTGAAACAACGTTTAAAAACCAGTGATCCCCAAAACAGCTTGCCCCAGGCTGCAGAGGCAGAGTCAGGGGAAGAAGGCAAGAGCCTCTCCATCAGTGCCTCCCTATTCCTAGGTTCATCAAAGGCCTATGCTTGACATTTGACACACAAGGTTTCAGGCCAGGGGTACAGCTTCAAAATCCTTCCTATTTTATCTCCCTGCCTCCCCCTCAACACAGGTTATTTAAATGCAGATGCAAACTGATGGCATTTTTTCCAGCTGTATCGCTTCAGCTGGGTAGGAGTTTGATGGCCACTGGAAGACTTGCTCAGGGTCCAATTTGAAAAATTGGTCTCGCCAGTCTTTCCAAGGGGTTTAAAACTTGCCTACAGCCCACAGAGACAGCAGACAATCTGCACGTTCCGCCTTCTGTTCCTCATTCAATCCACATTCACAGATAAGCTCATGCCTATAAATTACAAAAGGCAAACTTGGTGGGGCAACCCTGTCATTGACGCCTCTAACCTCCTAGTCACCACAACTCATATGGGAAAGCTACGCCTTACACAGCTGGAGAGTTTTTAGGTGCAGAGGGGTGCGACAGTCACTGATGATACGTGAAGTGCACTCTGAAGTCAGGAGCGCTTTCTGCACAGCGTTCATTGCCAATAGATCTTCCCTTGAGGGGTGCTAACAGCTGAGGGAAAATGCCACAATTTGCCAACAGACCTTTATATTAAACTAGGATGTGCTGCAATATGTTTGCATTTAATGAATAAAAACAACATATGAAAAGGGGAGCCATGGCTGACATGTACGTGCTTTTGTATACGCTGCTATTTTGAGACCCACATGAACCAGAGGTGCATGTAATACTGTTCTGGACCAAACCAGGCTATTTTTGTTTCTATAACCACTGCATAAATTACAGCAGCATCCAAGAAACTCCATTGAGGACAACATATTCTCAGGCTCTAAATAAAATAGAATAGTTGCTGCTCTAAGCCAAGCCAATTTAGAAACCAAATATAAGTGAAAATAAAAGAAAAAAATAGGAGAATGGGAAAGATAACCATAGAAGTGTGCAGTTAAACAAATGTGTAATTGAGTAGCTTTCATGATTCCCAACCACTCTCCCATGCTGTAAATATACATAAGAAATAGATATTGCCAGCCTTATGCCAGTCCTCCTAGGTTTGAAAGCACTTCTGAGCACTTTGCGTGAGGACTCATTCTGAGTAACAGGCAACAGACCCACTAACACTTCAAAAGTAAACATCAGCTTGCAGAATCCGTCATTCTGTGACAGCTTACACCAAGTCAACCAAGAGCTTCCAGTTAATGATGCTCCACTACTGTCAGAGCTGCTGGGAGTCCTGCAACCCTTCAATTAGCAGGCCATTTTCCCAGCTGCACTCTCCAACTTAAGACCACGCTTACAGCCAGCATAGTGCACTGCACCTGTCAATTTTTGCCAATAACAGCTGATCCCATTTCAGATTCTTCAAGAATTCCATTATTTCCCACTTCATCATGCTCTAAATTGGTACAACCTCGTATTTGCCAGCAGGCTCCAAGTTGCAAGGAAACCAGATGGTTCCCCTCCTTTAAGTAGGTGTTACAGCTCCACTTACCCAATTGATGGAGATAGTCTAGCTGAATTATTTGAAATATTAAGGAGAAAAGGAGAAAGACATCAAATATGCATGATTTTTTTCTGCAGCAGACTGTGAGGAAATACTTTGCTAGTCAACAACAAGCAGGAAAAGAGTGTAATTTAACTCTGACATAAGAAAATATAGAGTTTAAAAAAAAAGAATTTAGAGCTTCCTGGTTATAAAACAATGCTCCATATGTACAATGAAGTCCTCCAGCTCTTAATATCAAACCTCTAATTCCTCTTGTAAGAATTAGATTATAAATCCCACTGGCTGGAATCCAATTTAACACTGAAGCTGTTCTTTATAGAACAACAAAACCCATTACTTTTTTGTTCAAAGAAAAATCTAGCTAAAAAGGTCAATGAGAGAGCTAGCATCTAAACATGGAGTGATAAAAAATAGCCCTGCATTGATATAAACAAAGTCATTCTCAATATCAGTAGAAGATTAAAGACAAAAATAAACCTCTCCCTAAACCAGTCAAGCTAATGAACTTTTGGGAATGTCAGAGTCTTCCTGAAATACTGGGGAAAAATGTTTTGGTCTGCCAAGATAAAAAATGCTTTAGAGCTTTACAACTTTATTTTTGCAGAGAACTGTTTTTAAACAGCTTTGCTCACAGATGCTGGAAATACTTCCCAAATAGGCTATGAATGCCATAGAAAAGGTTCTGCTTACCACTTTGTAAAAGCAAATAGTGCTGTGTCTTCACAAAGAACTTTTAGAAACCCTTTTTTACACATAAACATGACTGCAAATTTCTTATTTTAAACTCTGAGTATGTAAACAAGCATTGCTTTCTGGTGTCTGTCACCGGATCTTCAGGCAGATCTGCTTCCAGAGGAGAAGCTTAATGGAAAGTTCTGACCCACAGTCAGTCTCAGGAATTTGACATTTCTGGAAGGCTGTAGCTCTTACGACAACCCCTAATACTAGAACTCAGCTTTATTGCTCATTTTTGATTTCTCCTCTAGAAAGAACCTACTTTTGAAATTCTGGTCTTGCTAAACGCAAATAGTAAAATGCTCTTGAGATTGCAGCAGGACTGATTTTACCCCCAATCTATTCCACAACAAGGGGATGTCCTAGAAAACCTGATGTATGATTTAGAGAGATAAGGCTTGGATGTGAATGCCAACCAGTCAAACATTCCTAGCTGCCCTGCAATTCTTGGTCTGGGAATGCAAAACCTTGCGAGGGCAAGCCTCATAATAGCTGAGGGACTCCACCATGCAAGAGGTGTGATGAAACAGTGCAGAAAAACTCTTCACAGCGTCCCAGCAACTGTTGACTGTGGGTGCTGTGTGCTCAGATAAGGATGCACCAGCTTCAATTCACAGAGCTCCTGTGCCTGTTTCTCAGGAGGGCATTCCCCAGTGGTGAGGAACCGTACTGGAGACAGCTCCAGTTCATCTGGTTTGGAGAGTGAAGGAGGGCATGTGTAGAATACCTCTGTGCACGGAGCCTTGTTCACCTCCAAACAACCTTTTCCCACAAAGGGAGCAGTAATCAAGCTCCGTTCATTAAAAATTTGCTGACCTTGGTCAGGGAGTCACGCTGCTCTCCCTGCCACAATGCAAGCTGTCATGACTTTGGCCTCCAGCCAGCCAGCCCATGCAATATGACCTAAGGGAGAGATTTTTTTTCCCTTCTGGCTTTTAGATATGACTATTTTAGCTATTCTACTTGAGACTTTACCATATGGGCGACAAAGATACAAACAGTAACCTACCTCACTTGGGACCTCTCCACTGCCAAAATTATTATTTTATTAGTCTCCAGATAAATCTTATTTTTTCTGCAGAATGCATTATGGTGACTTCCTCCCTCTGTTGCACATGCTTGCACACACTCGCACACATGGATACACACACTCCAGCTCACCCTAGTTTCTGATACTGTGTGTTTAAAAAGAACTACATCTAAATAGTTTGAACATATTCCTCTGTTAGGATAAGGGGATACAAGAGAGAACCTGTCCTCTGCACTGACTATTCCCATTTGGGACTAAATATGCCCTGTACACCCCAGTGTGATTTAATGAACTATATTTTCAATGGGCAGTGTTATGCACCTACTTACACACCCCAGCTGGGATGAAGAGCGAGGGAAAAGCTACTTCTTGTCCAGCGTGGGTCATAATTAATTCTAGTTTTAGTCCAAATAACAAATTATCACTATGGAACTTGTTATTACGGAACAAGACAGAAACATGAGAAATTTAGGTCATATTTAAATAATTAACCTTCACTGCATCTCACCTGACAAATAGGCCGGTGCATTTACTGATCCATGGTGGTGGCAAAGTTTTTCTAGCCCAGTTTAGACCTCCAAGGGACACCTTGAGTGGTCACCACGGCAGCTCCTGGGTTGCTGCAGCTCACTGATGGTGCTGTCTTCTGTAAGTCTTATTCTGCTATCGAACACTCTTACCTTTCTACTCATTTAGGTCGGGGTAATGGATTCATTTCTGACTGATATCTGACCTATCAAAGACAGGACCTTGCTCCGTTTCTGGTTTAGCAACATACTTAAGCACATACTTGATACTATGCAGAGATGAAAGTGTCACTAATGGGACTAAACTGCTATTCTTTTCTGAATAAGGAAGGATTGCTTCAATTCTCAGTTTTATACATGTGCCTAAGTATTTTGTTAAACTGGAGCCAGTTTGAACTAGAAAGTACAGTTTATTAACACTTTCAGGAAAATAATACTTCATTTGCTATGTAAGCTTTTTTCTGTCTTTATGGAAAGTATTAGCTAAAGGATGGTGCTGTTCGAATACAGGTATAAGATCAGATATATGTTAGTTCAGGCCCCTTTTGAAAGTGAAAAGTTACAAAGCCCCACAAATCAACGCATACCTAGTGAAAAAGAACAAACTGGTAAAAAAAATATTATGCTCAAGGTTTTGGAGAGGAACCACTGAGCAGAGCAGAAAAGAAAATTAAAATTATTAGTAAGACTTCTTTGCAATGTTCCCCTGAAAGACCAAAAATATTTTCACCTAGGGACTGCTAATTCTTTTACTTTACAGTTCATAAATATTGAGAAGATCACGAACATCCATATTTCATGCCTTGCAGAAACTTTTGTAACTTGGAGTTCCATAGCTGATTTTGTGATTAAAATAAACAGTCTGAATTTATTACTGCGTTTTCGCTTCAGAGTAGTTACTTTCAGGAAATATTAAGTTCTTATGCCCTCATTAAATTAGTTTCACTAGTATTATAGTTTATGTTCTGAAGCACAGTGAGGTTATTAAGGGCATAACTATATAAGAGTCTCCTTTCTCTGCTAGGTCCCTGAGAGGACGGCATCTGCGAAAGCATTTTCATCCCCCAAAAGCAGCACTTCAGAAAGCTAAAGCAGCTTTTCCTTACTGTTATCCTTACTGGTAAATGCAGGATACAACCTTTCTTCTACTGTAGCCAAGTAGCAAAATGATCCTTTGACTCAAATGGGCGTTAGGAGAAAGTACATAATACTTTACCTGATATTTATGTGTTCATTAGGTAAGTTAATACAGTGGATGCACGGCAGTTCCAAGGACTTACTAATGGAATATTAGCAGACAAAATTGTTCCAAAGGCTATTCAACCAAGTCATGTTGAATGCATCTATAGATTTAATCTTTCACATGTTTTGTAAATTCAGATTTTAAAATGCTTAGAGAAAGTCTCCCAAGTGCTCCACGGACAGTTTAAATTAATAGGACAGAAGCTACAAAATCCTATCTCAATTATTCATTTAGGCACCATCTTCTAATGAAGAATCATTAATAAAGCACAGTTCAAGAGAAAATATTATAGCTGAACCAAAACATTATTTAAAGTTTTTGTGTTAATCTCTAACAATCCACTGTTGCCTTTTCTAATTTATTGCTAGGGAGGGACAAGAAAATGTGGAACAGATTTTCTGCAAGTGGTTTATCCATCATGGAAGATAGATTTCTGAAACCCCACACTGTGATTGAGAGCAGAGTTAATCCATGCCCCCAGAAAATACAAGAAGTGCAGTACATGCACTGGCTTGAACACGTTCACATGGCACGATAGCTGCAGAAATAGTTTGCTAGGACACATCTCAAACTTCAAGCGCCCTGTTCCTCCCATCACAGGCTGAGGAATATGTCTCATTGTCTTTTCCAAAAGCCCACTAAATATGTTAGCATGTTCTCGTGGAAGGAAGTCCCTAAAACCATACAGCAGACCCCTTCTTAATAAGGGTCATACATGTACACAGTTACGTATAGTCCGGAAAAAGCAAGCCAGTCATTTTGGTCTACAACATGGTTCCTTGAAAGGCAGTGGTACTTAGCACTCTATTTCCCTGTCTTACAAGATCTTTCTCATTTAGCAGCGATGTCACTTACAACACGCTGAGAGGCCGAAGGAATGTAGCATATTAGAACAGCATGTGCTTGGACGAGCATGTCATCATGATCTTGCAGAATGAAAATAAATGATGCGTGCAGCAGAAGTAAACACTAAGCCTTGGGTGGTGATCTGGGAATTTTTTTTCTTTCCCTTTTTTTCCAAACAGTTTTAAGACGGAAAATGGTTCTCAGTGATGGAGAACAAACACATGGCTTAGTGAATCCCAGGAAAATATGCAGTCTGCTGCAAAGTCTGCTCAGGAACCAAAGTGCAGCAAGTAACCTTATGGAAACTAATGTCCAAATTGCTGAGAAGAAAGAAAACTAAATGCAACGGCATTAAAAATAGATTAAGTCACAAAAAAGAAGCATGTTTTTTGCATCCCTCTTCACTTCCTGAAACAATTCTAGCTATCTAGCCTCCAGCTCCAAGTATGAGAAATGTCTTACTCTGTTCTGTCATCTCTGAACCTCAGATCTGCTGCGCGTCTTCAATGTGCCTAAGGATTTCCTTCTCTTTTCTTCCTATATGTCCTCTGTGGACACCCCTTTTCGTAATGAGATGCTCATGACTACGCCAAAGCTCCTTTGAAAGCAAGAAATGTAACCAAATACAGCTTTACTCAACATCATAAAGAGTGGGAGAATCCAGCCTATTTTTACTTATAAATTATTCAGAAAGCTAAATAAAAAAATGCAGTCATGAATTCATGGGCTTGATCCTAATTCCTTTGAAGTCAGTGGCAAAACTCCAGCTGCCTTCAACAGTGGAAGGACTGGTGCCCATCTGGCACCAGTTTCAGTATCAGAAAAGTCCCTGTTGGAACTTGTGAGGAGTTTACTGAAAAACTATTTTTTCATCAAAAAATGAAACTCATAGGAACTGAAGTACTTCCCAGGAACATGCTGGTTTTGACAAGACATCTGTCAGGAAACTGTTTCTCAGATGATGTTTCTCAGCTAAGAAACATAGAAATGACCTAGGGTGCAGGGGTTTGGGAGCTCACCTGAGTACCTGGGCTGCTGGCTCCAAGTCCATGCATTGAGGAACAGCCATGGGAGACCCAAAACAACACTGCTCCTTTCCTAGTAGAAAGCCACCAGCTTTCTGGCTGTGCTGAGTCTCCCTCACTCTTGCTCTTGTTAAATAGAAAATGTTTGTGACTCTGAGTTCAGGTGCTCACCTGCACGACAGAAGATGCTGGTGCTGACAGGAGAAGTGTAAGCAGCCTTATGCTGGGCAGTAGCCTGGACAGGAGACCAAGGTAGACTTAGGAGGCTTTCAAAAGCAGTTCAGATGTTGTCCTCATTCCTCATCGACACCTGGCAGCTGTACGAGCTCTTTACTGCTGCTACCAGTTACTGCAAGGAAGAGAATTCCTTTGAAGCAGCTTTGTGCTGGAATCTAGAAACCCCTTCACTTGCAGAAACTTTTGCTTTGAGTCAGTTGTAGCTCAAAACTTCAGCATGGGTTAGGAAAGATAATGCAGTTCCTGGAGCAGATCCACTTGTGTGGATCACAAGTGATCTCTAAGCAATACCTGCAGAGACTATGTGCCTTAAAAAGAACAAAGTCTTGTGTTTTTAGAGTTTTCTGGTAACCTTCTGCCTCCTTCCTTAATGTTCCACAAAGCTTCTGGTGCTGCTGTTTACTTGAGTGATCAACAATGCCCATAAAATTTTGAATTAACTGAAAATTGAGAAGTCAAATACCACCAACTAAGGCAGAGGATCTCTTCAGAGTCAATGCACACATCAAGCCTGGGAGTCTCAAAGCAAACGGCTTCCAAACTACAGTGTGTGACCCCAAGTCATTATAAATTGGATTGTGAACCAGACAATATTGTGGTCATTTTCTTGCACAGACCCTTGTCTTCTTGATGGATGCCATTGTGCACACATGCTACCAGACATGACTCCTGACCTCTTGCTTGTTATCTGAGTTTTGTTCCTGGAGATGTTCTCGAAAATACTGTTTTTGTAATGTTCAGGGTTTTGTGAAGGAAGCAACAATACCACATCTTTCTTTTCAGGCAAGCACTAGCTTCCAACTCAATGTGATAAAGGAAAAGGATGAAAAAAACAAAAAAGATATATTTGCTGAAGCCCCTGCTGAATTTCATAACAGAAGTGTTCTGGTGGACAATGAGAAAAAGGCCTACATACACATCACATCATCAATGTTATCTGCAGAAAGCATGAAGTTGGATAATTCTGTGAAGCTCTTGGAAACTCCTGGAATCACAAAGAGCACATGGGAAAGCCCAAGTCATTTTTCAAGCACTGCAAGGCTTTGCCTACACTGAGCAAGCAAAGAGTCTTTGTTGCAGTGATTTACAACCTTATGTAGAATAAGAAATCTCATGCAATTGGGGAAAATTAAGTTTTATATGCTGCAACTGAAGTTTACCTGTGGGGAATTGCACACAAATAAATGTACTGCTGTCTCTATCTCTGATAAAGCAGTGAAATGAAGAATGAAAGCAAATGCCAAGAAAATGTTTTGGTTCAACTGCTTGTAAAAGGAATGAAGGTATACACATTTCAAGCAGACATTAGTGCTAAAGGGTTCTGATAAACAGCCTTTGCCCTGTGCGTGCTATATATAGGAGACATTTTTGACTACGTACTCTTCTGGCTCCTGCTTGCCAGATACAAGGCAGAGAAGGATTGCTGGATGTGGTGCAGGGAATTTGCAACAGAGTAATGTCCCGTAGGGCTGTATAGTTAGATATTGCATGCCTGGAGCTCCTGCTACAGCTGGTGTCAAAGTAGGGTTGCTGGTTGTGGTGCAGAGGTGCAGCACCAGCTCCAGAGTCAAACTGTATCGTTCACTGGGAGCAGCCAACACAGGATATCAGTCATGGAACCGTGAAAGCTGATGTGTCACCGAAGAGTCATGTCCAGGCTTTGGGTTCAATATTTGGGTTAAAATATGGGTCAGGACACGACGTGCTGCTGTTTCACCCAAGTGCTGAATGGCTCCCTAGAGGGACAGTTCTGAGATGTTTCTCTGAAATGGGAGATGAACTACATGTGTTTGAGGCAGGCAGCTGCACACCAGGACACATGGATTGTCCTTGTGACAGGGAGACAGGCTGCCTCATCGATGCACATGGATGAAAAAAAAAGAGTTGTTCTGGGAAAGACATAACTTGCCAGCCCGAGTTTGTCTTGTAGCTGCCCTATCCTGTGGCTGCTACAGTGTAAACTCTGCTTTACATTACCTGCACAATTAAATTGCCCCCTTCCCACATGGATGTGCTCATGCCTGATAGAACAGCACAGCTCCTTTCCCTCAGTTGGAGCACAGCTTTGCATCCTTCTTCCCTCTATGCGGTCACCAATTATTTTTAAACAATTTTCACATGAGATTGTCTTACCTTGGAGACCCTTCCACTTCTGTCATATCTGGTAAAAGGTGAATAACAGGTTGAGACGGCATTAGGAAGCAGTGGCTGTTGCACATGACATAATCATACACATCTTAGTTGTGTAGGAAGCCTGACCAGTAACTAAAGGCTCTGAAAGCTGGTCTTTAAGACACAAAAAATGCGTTTTCTGTGCTATATGATGATGTAATTGGGTTCACAACCCTCCCTTCTCATCTTGTGGAAGTAAAATCCAACAAGGCTGAACTGTGACGAATTCCCTCGACTCCACAAATTCTTGACTGAAAATGGCAGCATTCAGCCTCGCACTCACGGCATGACTGAGTGCCCCTCGCCTGGAGGAACCATTTGCAGCCTTGTTTGGAGAATCTGAGATGTTAAAATATGATTGGGTACGAGGCCAAGGTCAGCGTCAGATGTCTCTCCACTGACTTGCCGACAGCTGCACTCAAGGGGTTTGTTGAACTTTCTGGCTATCAAACTAGAAAATGCTATTTGTTCAACTTCCTGGGTTTGATTTCTGGTTTAGGGTAAAGGACACGTACCCAACGCTGTTGAGTCATGCAGTGAAGCAGCTCGTACCCTTCCCACTCGTATGCTCATCTAAAGCTGGATTCATGCTCTGGTTGCTGTCAAAGCCGGCTCTGCCATGGATGTCACTGCTAGATAAGAGGTGTGCCACTTCTTCAGCGCCAATGAGCAGATCTCTTAGGATGCTCAGGCACATGTGTCACATTACTGCAATAAAGTGCGATGATTGCTGGCATTAGTCACTTTTATGACATCCATATGCAAATGCTGTTTATGTTAGTATGCTACGACTGGAACGAATTTGGAAAACCACTGCTCTAGGCCATGCTGTTTGAGTTCTGAGATGGCAAAATTAATGGGCTAGCAAAAAATCTGCACAGTAGGAAATCTTTCTGAAAGTGCAGAACACAGTCGTTGTTGTTATTGGTGGTGGTGGTGGTTTTGTTTTTGTTTTTCTATTTGTGGAATTACTCAAGCTCGAATATTTTTCTAACACATTATTTTCTGAAAATGGACTACCCTGAGTTGTGCCTACATTCTACAGGCAGAGAAACAAGTTGTTCCAAGGAAATTGAATTTTTGCAAACTGCAACTGCACCACGTGATGCAGTCAGGCAGAGACATTTGTTAATAATACTTTTATTATTTTTGCCATTAAATGCTGAAGAACTCCCATCACAAATCAGAACTCTATTGTCAGAAGTATTACATAAACATAGAGCAACAAGACAGCTCTTGGCCCAAAGAAAGTACAACTTAAGATGAGGACAAGAGACAATATATAGGTATAAATATACACAGTCTTATCAGCAAGATGGACAAAGGATTTTGCAAGCCATAAATATTCTGTAGGCATCAGAGTCAAGAATGATTTTAGAGAGGGGTTTGAGGGGGCGATGCTAATGCAGCTGTCCAGATGTTTTTTAAGCATTGGTCACAACAGTGAAGAACGGAGCACTATGGAAAAAAATGAAAGTTTGAAAAAACTGACAAAGTGATTGGCATTGTTGGCTGATCAAAGAAGAGGTTGATCTTTCAATAGTAAATAAAAGAGAAAAGGAAATCAAGGAAATCAGAGAATCACGGAATCACAGAATGTTAGGGATTGGAAGGGACCTCAAAAGATCATCTAGTCCAATCCCCCTGCCAGAGCAGGAACACCTAGGTGAGGTTACACAGGAAGGCGTCCAGGTGGGCTTTGAATGTCTCCAGAGAAGGAGACTCCACAACCTCTCTGGGCAGCCTGTTCCAGTGCTCTGTTACCCTCACCATGAAGAAGTTTCTTCTCAAATTTAAGTGGAACCTCTTGTGTTCCAGTTTGCACCCATTGCCCCTTGTCCTATCATTGGTTGTCACTGAGAAGAGCCTGGCTCCATCCTCGAGACACTCACCCTTTACATATTTATAAACATTAATGAGGTCACCCCTCAGTCTCCTCTTCTCCAAGCTAAAGAGACCCAGCTCCCTCAGCCTTTCCTCATAAGGGAGATGCTCCACTCCCTTCATCATCTTTGTTGCCCTGCGCTGGACTCTCTCCAGCAGTTCCCTGTCCTTGAACTGAGGGGCCCAGAACTGGACACAATATTCCAGATGAGGTCTCACCAGGGCAGAGTAGAGGGGCAGGAGAACCTCTCTCGACCTACTAACCACCCCTCTTCTAATACACCCCAGGATGCCATTGGCCTTCTTGGCCACAAGGGCACAGTGCTGGCTCCTGGTCATCCTGCTGTCCACCAGGACCCCCAGGTCCCTTTCCCCTACACTGCTCTCTAATAGGTCATTCCCCAACCTATACTGGAACCTGGGGTTGTTCCTGCCCAGATGCAAGACTCTACATTTTCTCTTGTTATATTTCATTAAATTTTTCCCTGCCCAACTCTCCAGCCTGTCCAGATCTCGCTGGATGGCAGCACAGCCCTCTGGCGTGTCAGCCACTCCTCCCAGCTTGGTGTCATCAGCAAACTTGCTGATAGTGCACTCTATTCCCTCATCCAAGTCGTTGATGAATATATTGAATAGTATTGGTCCCAGAACTGACCCTTGAGGCACTCCACTAGATACAGGCCTCCAACCAGACTCTGCCCCATTGACCACGACTCTCTGGCTTCTCTCCTTCAGCCAGTTTGCGGTCCACCTCACTACCCGATCATCCAGACCACACTTCCTCAGTTTAGCTGCGAGGATGCTGTGGGAGACGGTGTCAAATGCTTTACTGAAGTCAAGATTGCCATCAAGAAACATGCTACTGAGCTTTACTTTCCCTCCACCACCAAGAGAGGCAGGGCTTGAACCAGGAGCACTCTCTCTTCTTCTGCAGTGTTGCTTTCTTCTTGAGAAACAATAACACAAGGCAGAGCTTCTCCCTCAGTGCTGTCCTGTGAGCCACAGGGTAAGAGGACAATATCTCCAGCATGAGTCCACCACTGCCTGAATGGTCTGGTGCCTCTCCTGCTTTGTCCCAAGGTTTCCAGAAAAATTCTGTTATGGAAAAATTCTATTATGGAAACCTCTCTCATGAAATTTCCTGTCAATTTGATTCAATTGTGTCTAAACGGATCAGAAGACTTCAAAGTCAGATTTAGAGCAGGATACTCCCTCCAGCCTTACTTAAACCGAGGCTAATATTATTAACCTCATTTATGGAGTACCTAGTCCTGCTTTGTCATAACATTATAACTTAATGAAATAATTGGATAAATTGAGGCACAACGAGTAGGTAGAGGAGGTTGCTTGCACAAAGCCCAACGTTCCTCACCTCACCAATTTGACGTGGTGGCTTAGAGCACAGTTCAATGACAGCCTCACGTGGAGAGCATCTGTGGGTGAGGGAGGCTGCCCTGGTCATGTTTTCCTGCAGTGAGTGTGAGATGCCACATGTTCTCCCATCCCATCTTCCCACTTTCTGCCCTGTATCAGCATGGGTGTTCACGTGGCTATGCAGTAAATGGTGTGATGGAACAGATATGACTGCAAGGTGAAAGAGCAATGACAAATTAGTATCCTTCAACAGGGTGAGTTCCCTGATCCATCTCAGCATGCAGCCACATGTCTGGTAGTCCTGGAACAGGGAAGGCAGGAGGAAAGTGTTGCCACAGATGAGGCAGAAGCAGGACAATCTCTTTGGCATCAGCCCTTGTTCTCATCAGAATCACACCCGAAAATGGCACAGCAGAACATAAAATAAACAATGGTTGAACTACTTTGAAAAGAAAGTAAGCAAAACCAGGAACTTGTATTTAATTTCTTCTACAGAGTAGACTAAACACAAAGGAGTGAGTTTTTAAGAATCCTGTGTATTCTAGAGAAAATCTGGAAAATATAGAGATCCCCAAATTAATTTTAACTATCGCCCTCTGTTTCTGATTTTTGTTTTTAATTTGCTTATACTGATTCCTCCCCTAGTCTTCTGAACTTGGTTTTCTCAATGTTCAAATCTAACACCTAAATAAATGTTAGGGAATTGGACACTTAAGTCAAACATCTGGTTTGGCATAGCTAATGACATTTTTAGACTAAAAATCAACTTCACATGTTATTTTTTGTTGTTTGAAACATGCATTCAGCACACACATGCACTCCAGGGTCTATTCGTGCCTAGAATAAAGACAGTTTGACCATTCCAGGAGATACCACAATAAGCAGGAAAGGTAAAATCAGTTCATAGCATCATTCTATCAGGAAGCTATTATTCTTGAAACTACTCCTCTTTGAAAGCTTAAAGGATCAAGCTTAACTCCATTTTACAGAATCACAGAATCACAGAATGTTAGGGATTGGAAGGGACCTCGAAAGATCATCTAGTCCAATCCCACCGCTGGAGCAGGAACATCTAGATGAGGTTACACAGGAAGGTGTCCAACCAGACTCTGCCCCATTGACCACGACTCTCTGGCTTCTTTCCTTCAGCCAGTTCACAGTCCACCTCACTACCCAATCGTCCAGTCCACACTTCCTCAGTTTAGCTGTGAGGATGCTGTGGGAGACGGTGTCTCTTTCATGACTCTTCACCATGGCAGAATAATATTTATGTCACATGCTGTCTTCTGAAAACAGAGACCAGAGAGGGATATAACAGCCACCCCCTTCCAAGTCATTTACAGTGTCAGCGATATCAACTATGCGTCCTGTCCCTCTGTTGGAGGTCATCCCACCCACCACGGGTACAGCAAAGGGTAACATGCACTTCCACCTCCTCCAGGTCCTTTCACAGGCTGGGATTTTAATACTGGACTCACTTTTCTTTGGCACTCCCAGCACCAGTGCCATGGCTGACAGATGAAAAGATTTCGCCCTCTGCTTGGAGCCCGTGGCCAACAACAAAGGGGCAGAGAAGACAATCAATTTGGCAGAGGTGTCTCCCAAAATCCTTACACCCTCCCTCTGTGCTGTAGTTGGACTGAAAATCTCCACTCTGAGAGTTTTATGACACCAGGAAACCTCCCCAGGAAGGAACATAATTAAGATGTACAACATACACTAACTAGGAAAAAAAAAAGAAGAATGCCTGTGTGAGAAGTAATGAAATCCTCTAGGATTTTATTTTTAATTAACTGCTAGAAAAAATCATGTATCTGTTGACATATACCTTCTTAATATACATTCATGCATTAGCTCTAGGTAAGTGAGACTGAAAGCTACTTTCTTTTCAAAAGGAAAAAGATCCCAGGAATTCAGCACTGCTGAAGCAATCTTTAGAAGCTGTCAGAGGTGATCAATGGCTGGAAAAGACAAAAGCCCTGTTCTTGTGCCTCCTCTAGAGAGAGACGATTACTGATGATGTGCTCTAGAGCCTCCCCAGGGCCCCAGGATAGCAGGTATGTTCAATGGGGAATGCTAATTTCTAGTCCCTGGAAACCTGTGCTGTTGCTGAAACATTTCACTGCAATGGTTGTGTGTTATGAGGATGCTGAGCATCGCTGGGAAGTCCAAAACATTTGCTGTCAATTGCAGAGGTAAATGGTAGCCCTAAGTAATGTGCTGTTTAGTTGGTCCTTCTGAGTAGGTACAAGGCCAAAGGGACCGATGCTTTGCCTGAGGTATGTTTCCACTTGAAACATTGCAAGGCTGCATGAACATCTACCTTTTTTGTGTATGGAAGAGACATCCTTAACACCCGTGGCAGGCCTCAGCTATCCCAGGAGCAGAATAAGGAAGCAATAGATAGTGAAGACTAAACCTACACCTCCTCAAGATTTGCTGTGCATGTGTCTCAGCGTTGTCAAAAGCTTATTCATTCAGGGCACCTTGTTGCTGCTGTAAGACAGAAGTTTTAAGATTCCCTAGCAAAAGCAGAACAAACAGTGATAGGCATATGACAGACAGGTACTTTTGGAAATCGATAAATATTGCCTATAGCATCAAGGAACTGACTTGAACGTAAATACTCTTTGCTGGCAAAATGGCAGGTTTTACGAGCAACAATTGTAAAGGGGAATCCAGACAATTACCTCAAATGTAGAAATCTATCTGCTGTTGGTCAGATGAACCATACCCAGAGACCTGTAAGGTCTCACAAAGGATTTGGAAGAGTATTTCCCAGTTTAAAAATGCTACTGCAGGCAGAAGCGTCATTCTGTTGCTGGTCCTGCTTCTTGGTGCGACTCACCAATAGGACTGCACTTCAGCAGATGTCTCTTCACTCACCATCCAACATAAAATTTAGAAGTGTAAAAGAGAGAGTGGAAAAATGGATGAAAGGACAGTAAAGAGAAAGGAAACACTAAAATGAAGGAAAATCTCAAGTAAGATGCAACAGTTTGTCACGACGTTTTGTTCTCTCTGTCCAGGGAAGTTGGGAGTCGTCCCTACTGCTTGTTTTATAACAAAACCAACCCTGGAACCATAACAGAAGGACATCAAATTTGAGGCAGAAACCAAAACAGCACAGAAATAACAGAAAAGAGACAGAATTCTACCCAGGACCAGAAAACACGTACTCAAGCACAAGCATAGTTCAGGAGAGCTGGAGGCAAAGGCAAGGGCTGGTGGCAGCGCTGGGTGCCAATAGCACAGGGCAGAGCAGCACACACAAAAAGCAGCAGGCGAGACCCCGGACAGTTTGCACCGGGAAGGATGACAAGCGGGATTTTGCAGGGGAAGTGCTGGAAGTCCTTGAGTGGACTGTAGCTAGAGATCAAAGCCTTCTTAACATGTCAAGAGCAAAAGTCAATCCATCTTACCTAGGTACCTAACTTGTACTTCAATTTTTTGGCACCTAGGAGGCAGTGCTTCAAAAACGTCCCATGCATATACGAAAATATAGATATGCTTTTGAAAGACTCACGGAATGGTCTCATTTGCCAAGGTTGTGTGCTCAAGTTGGCTGGGCCGGAAACCTTCTATAAATAACCCCAGAGAGTTATTTTTACAAAATAAAACCTAGGAAATTCAGATGTTACTCATCATGGGGGTGGGCGGAGAAAGTATTCCTGAATGTGACAGCTGGCCAATTTCTCGCTTAACAGTCCCTGAAAGAGTAAGAGGTGATAACAATTTGGATGTGGTTTTCATTAATAGAAAGATTGGTCATAACACATAAATCCAAATAACTTAATTATGAGTTCATCCCTGTGAAAGCAGGCAGGAGGACAAGCAAGAGAAGACCTGTAACTAAAACTGTCAATTCCCAAAAGGCAAATTTTCACAACTTACAGTTATGTCTAAATTTATGTGCTGGCTCTCACTGTGGCTCACCACAGGTCTCATGACTGTCTGGGCTGGAGGATGACTCAAATGTGACAGCACTCCCACGCATCTCTCTATGTAGACTTCCCCTCTGTGGCGCCCACCTGAGATGAACTTTGGAGGAACGTGCTTGCCAATGCAGAAACCAGAAAGCAATCCTGCACTGACTTGTCCAGACATAGCCCGAGGGGCGTGAGTGATTAAAAAAGGTCTACCGAGTTGAGGAGCTCAGCTAATCTAATGTAGGGGAAACCTGGCATCAAAGTCAAAAGGTGACAATGCAGCTCAATTTTGTATCCTGAAGACGGAGGAAAGTCTTATAGACTCTGCATGAATGATAGCCTCACGAAGGATGCTAGAAATTAACAGAAAACTTAAAAGAAATTACTCAAAATTTTTTTAAAAAATATTTTTACCTTAAGTCATGTTAATTTACATCTTACATAGGAAATTGAATCAGAGCAAAAGGTTCTTTATTTATACAAGCAAAAGGGAAAATAAGAAATTGAGCTGTTATGCAGAAAAGATGGATCTCAGTTTAAAAATAATGTGTATATATGTAATTTACACATATAATTCTATATTATTCTATATTATTCTACATTGTATATTTAATCTTATTTTCCTTTCTGATTCCTAATACTCTTAGTTTTTCTGACTCACATCATAGTTATTTGAAGTTCTTTAAATTATTTTACTTTGTATGTGTGTAACAGCACTTTAAATCAATAAGTTTTACTCATGAATTGATGTGAAAGTAGAAGTAGGTGTATAGGTTCTTACTGAGGTGCCTCTTGCAGCCTACAACACTAATTCTGCATATTTTAGTTTGAATGTGAAACATGGGAACTGCATTTTGTACTCCATTCACGTAGAAATCTGATACCAAAAAGTATCTTGGAATATTCTACCATATTCTATGCAAAAGAAAAACAAGTAGGATCAACTTTTTAGAAACTATGAAGGTGCAGGAATGAAAGTCTTAAAACAATGTAATTACAAAGTTTGAAAATGCATATCAATAAACCTTTTCAACAGAAATTAGCTGAACACCTCTTAGAGCTTAGATTATTGTCAGCTTTACAAGGTTCTTATTCCATTTTTATCTGACACACAAAAGGAGAGAGAACAGAAAAAAATCAATTCTGATGTTAATGGGTATAATTCTTAACTCATTAGTGTTACACCTACTTACTACTGGGATGAATTCGCTCCTCTGAGATTTAGTAAGTCAGCTTTTCTAAAATCATCTGCATTCATTTCCTTCTACCCACCTTTCAAAAGCCTCCTTTTTTATTAACATTAAATGATTCTAGAATGGCTAAAACGAACCATTTTGACAGTCCGTAAAAACACAGATCGTATGTGCTTTTTGGAAAGGGCACCAAACAAATGTTACTATCTAATGACTGTCTTATGCTCCTTTTTTTTTTTGGAAGGATTTCATAAAGGCTACTCTGAAAGGTGCAGAGTGTGCTGCTGCAGAGACCACACATGTATAAATGATGGGTCAGACATTAAGGTTGAATTATGAGAGTCCCATAGAAGCCCATCTGTCCTGCAGCTCAAGGGAGGAGCCAAACAGATTGAGGAGTGAGAAAACACAGCCAAGAAGTGGACAGGGCAACAATTATTTGTTGATGTTATTGAAAATGGTCAAAATGTCTATTAGAGCTATGAATACACGGATGCACACATTTGATTTTTCAAGAATATATCTGTGATGGCTGCCACTGGAGACACCAGGATATTCAGAAACAGCTAAGCTGGGAGTCTGTAGATAGAGAAAAAACCCAAACCAAAACACCAACCCAACACAAAAACAACAACAACAAAATCAAGCCAACCAAACAAAAAAACCACAGTGAAAGAAAGAAAGAAAGAAAGAAAGAAAGAAAGAAAGAAAGAAAGAAAGAAAGAAAGAAAGAAAGAGAGAGAGAGGAAGAAAGAAAATAAGATATCCCGCCCCGCCCCCCCCCAAAAAAACCAAACCAACAAACCCCAAACAAAGGAAAACCAAACCAAACAAACCAAAAAATCACAACCAAACAACCAAAAAAACCAAACCAAACCAACCCAAATCTGCTATTCAGACTGAATGCCAGACTGGGGGCCACACTGCCAGGAAAACATTGAAGAATCCCAAAGCCAAGCAGGTCTATAGGCTGGGCTATGGGAAAGGCTTTGCTCTCTTCAGAGCAGTTCCCTGCATCCTCTACTGGAAACCTCCAGGTCTTCAGATTGACTGAACACACAGACACACACATACACTAAACTCTCAACCATTTTCATGCATTTGCAGGCTAACTGAAGGTAACACTCAGTAAAATACACAGTTACACAGTTCAGGACAAATTCTGCTGGGAAGATGGGTCTCTGTCACACCATTCAATTACCAGAGCTGGGATCCTGGCAAATGTGCTCAGGTTGCTCTGTATGGGTTAAGCTGTTTTAGGATGACTGGTAGGTAGATCCAGTGGTACAGCACAAAATGGTCAAATGTGGTGCTTTGCTCTGCAAAGCTAATTCTGGAATGAAAAATCATGGTTTTCTTTAATGAGTGCACTTGGCTTTGGAATTTTATTTTGGTTTGGATGAACTCCTTTTAAACACTGACTTGCAAGAATTCTTTTTTTTCCTGTGTGTCTCCAGGGAGTCTTGTGGTTCTACGCTGTGGAGCACTGAAACCTGCCCATTCTCCTCCCTTTTTCTGCTAGATCTTCTTTCCATCTTTTTTTTTATTTTTTTAATTTTTTATTTTTTTTTACTGTGAAGAACAGGAGAAGATCCCCATTACCTTGCTTCACTGCTCTGTAAAGAGAATTTTAGAAGTCCTAATATCACTTAATCACAGCTTTCAGTGCCCCTGCTGCCATAAAACATTATAACAATGGGCTGGCACTTCACCAATTGTAATTTGCTGATATTATAGTCACAGTAGTGCTCAACATAATTGTCTTGCTCTACCACTGAGTCGTAAAGCTTCTTGATCTTGGTCAATACTTCTTTGCACTGGGGTCTGTTGTGAGAAATTTTGGTCTAACAGCTCAGCTTTTTTGAATTTCCAGCTCCTGCCTATCTGAGCAGGACGCATCCTTCCAAATACTTGGCACACCATTGCCCCCAAATTCATTCCCAGACACTTAAATCTAGTAGGACACACTTTATTCTTCATTCTTCTCTATTTTACAGATAACAGCACACTTACAACTCCCAAACAGAGATAATAACAATGGTTATTAAGAATGAAGGAGCTAGCTTGAAGACAGTAAAATAAATTTAGTTAGGACTTTGAATTCCTTGTAGGTCCAAAACTCCTCCCAGCAAGAATACGACTTCAAACCATATGGATTATTAACAAGATGTTTATTTCAGGAGAGAAGGCACCTTGAGAATCAATTTGATTATGTTGGGTTTTTCTGTAGACAAATTAAAACATAAATTATCAGCTGAAATGACTTCTGCTGGAGACGAAGGGCAGCAACAAAATAAGAAAAAACAATACAAAAAAAAGTGCGACCGCTCCCTGACAGAACATATTGTTGTGTGTGACTCATTCTGTAAAAGTCACTATTGTGAGCTGCAAATATTTATTCCTTATACGATTGTTGCTTCTCTGAGGTTGGGAGAGAGATGACACTACAGAGGCAGCAAAAAGTCTCTCTGCAGAGAGCTGTCAGACACAGCAGGCATGCAAGCACCCTTGCTGGACACTTGTAGGGAATAAAGCATAAAATCCAGGCCACATCACACTTACATGGCTCTACAGGCAACCACACATAATGCTGAGATACAGACGTTCTAGAACACTGCAGGGAGCAGACATATTTTGATGTCTCCGGAGAGCTTTTTGTCCCACTGCCACTAAACCATGTCCCTAAAAACCTCGTCTAAATGCCTTTTAAACACCTCCAGGGATGGTGACTCCACCACTTCCCTGGGCAGCCTGTTCCAACGCCTGACAACCCTTTCCGGGAAGAAGTTTTTCCTAATATCCAATCTAAACCTCCCCTGCATGACTTGAGGCCATTTCCTCTCATCCTTTCTCTTGTTCCCTGGGAGAAGAGACCAACCCCTCCATGCTACAACCTCCTTTCAGGTAGTTGCAGACAGCGATCAGGTCTCCCCTCAGCCTCCTTTTCTCCAGGCTGAACAGCCCCAGTTCCCTCAGCCGCTCCTCATCAGACTTGTGCTCCAGACCCCTCACCAGCTTCGTTGCCCTTCTCTGAACTTGCTCCAGCACCTCAGTGTCTTTCTTGTAGTGAGGGGCCCAAAACTGAACACAGGAGTCGAGGTGGGGCCTCACCAGTGCTGAGTACAGTGGCACAAACACTTCTCTAGTCCTGCTGGCCACACTATTCCTGATACAAGCCAGGATGCTGTTGGCCTTTTTGGCCACCTGGGCACGCAGCTGGCTCATATTCAACTGGCTGTCAATCAACACCCCCAGATCCCTTTCTACCAGGCAGCTTTCCAGCCACTCTTCCCCGAGCCTGTAGCGCTGCCTGGGGAGCCCAGGGAGATGCTGCAGGTTTTTACATGGGCCAGATGAGGAGCCCAAGTGCTGGTAGGCCAGTAGGGTTCCTGATGAGGAATTCGCCAGTGGCCTCAGCAGGGCTGTGGTACACCCCACCTTCCCACCCTCTGGTGGATTATGTGTGAAAACGCTTTTTAACAGAGCACTTGCAAAAGCCTTTCTTGCAAGCATTCGTGGAAGGGGTGTGGTAGCATATTGCCAGGATAAAGCCTCACAAAAGTGGGGCCACAACAAGGATTATATCCCCTGCTGTAGCTCTGCCATGCTCAGCTCTAAGATCCTTGAGGTGACCAGCTTGATTTCTAATACTCTGGCTGCTGCAGTGAGGGTAAGAGCTCTCGTCTGGGCTGTGAGAGCAGCTGAGGACATTAGAGAGGGGTTCCGGGCTGGAATTTGCTCCATCCAGAGCGCAGGGCTTTGGATGCCATGCAAAATCCCACACACTTCAGCCGATTGGCTCACACAAGTGCAATGCTACTTTGAGAGTTAAGCTTTGCTTATTCTGCACATTTTGCCAAGATTTTGAAAACCACTTAATGGACTTGGACAGACTGAAGGAGAGTTTTTAGATTCAAGTGCTACTTGTTTAATGGATTTCTTTTATAAACATTGGCATTTAGATTTTCAAAACTTCTTTGGGATTTGGCCTGGTGATTCCTTTTAATTTTTAATGTAAAGTAACATCTGAAGCTGACAACAGCAGCATAATCATATAACTCCAATAGTTGCATAAGCTCATCTCATATTCAGAACAAGGCCTCCATCCACAAGGACGTGGATGAAATAGATGGCTGATATTTCTGTCTGGAGGATCATTTCTCTTTGGCTTTACAAACCGTGGCACAGATACCATGCCCATGCCACACAAGTATCTCATTTGAAAAGGCCTTTCAAGCCTCCAGATTTCAAATTTATACAGATAAAAGATATGCATGTGCATATATATGCAAATATATGCATAAGTGTGTATAGTTGTATTTATTTTATATATGTGTGTGTCTATGTATGTGCACACACACATTTCTCTGTATGTTCTTCTCCCCTGGTGCTGGCTACCTGGCTGTTTGCATCTCTTTAGAAACTTCCAGCATTGCTGTTCTGACTCTGCATGGTGCTACCTCCTGTTCCTCCATGGCCACCCTGGACGTGCTAGTGCCTGGAGAACTTCACTGAGACATCATTGTACATGTTCCCAACGGGATGTTCCCCTGAGGCTTCGAGCCTCGCCCTGCGAGAGCAGTAATTAAGAAGAACAGATACCTAGGGGCTGAAGATGGATGAGGATGCTGTACAGTGTGTAGGCAGTGCAAGCACTTACAGCCTGCAGGCGAAACTAGAGCTGGGGAAAGGTGGTGGGGTGCAACAGTGGCTGGCTGTGCAGAGGGCCCCAGTTCACTCTTCCTGCAGCAAAGTTCAGGACAGTAACGCCTCACTCCCCCGCAACAAGAAAGAGAAGGGAAAAAGGATGACATTTGGAAGAAACCCAGCTTTCTTATTTAAGCACAACAAATTGAAAATGTCTTACGTGTTCAGAATAGAAGAAAACTAGTCATTAACTTATTTGAGGCAGCTGGTTTCCCAATAATGGCTCCTACACGTTCTGGTTTTAATATTATTGTTCTTGTCAACTGCGGGAACGCAATATATATTAATGATGGTTTATTCCAAATTGGTCATTGTCGGAGTTAATAATTAGGTAGTCAGGCACTAATTAGCTCTATTTTGTCTCAAATCATTAACTAAGAAATCTGGAGAAGTAATTTGGGAGGCAGGCATCAGAGCCACACACAATATGGTGGGCTACACTGTGGGCACAAGAGACGCTTCACTCTGGAGAGCAGCACCAGCCTACGCCTGGGAGCAGAGACAGGGTGACACTGCTCTGAGTACCAGGTGCAGAGCGGCAGTACCTTGAAAAAATACATATGCATGTGGTGCCTGTCTGTTCTTTGCACCTCTAGTTCACCCACGATGGAGGAAAGCTCCTCGAAGGCACCACCTGGCATCTGGACAACAGAGTTACTCCAGCGGGGCCACCATGGGCCACCACTGCTGGCTGCTGCTCTTCTCCTGAGTGGCATCCAGCTGGATGGACACCAGCAGGAAGGCAGGCAGCAGTGGGAAGAGGTGGCACGACTGGTCTGCTTGGAGGATGTGGAGTCTCCACATTCACTCTGAAATAAACATTCTGTGGAACTGACCGCAGGGAAGTCCTCAGGGCAAGGGTGGGCACAGTGCACAGGGGATGAGGGACCTTGGGCACCCGGGTGGAACTGTCCGAGCTCCTGCTGGGGCAGGGGGCACCCTCAGCCCCCCTCTGAAGGTCTGTGCTTTCAGGGCATGGCTGAGCCTGCACCGCTGCTCCCCACCTGCCAGTAGCACCCACCTCTCCTCAGGTGTGTGCAAGATACCCTGACTGAAATAATCCTCCCCTATTTTCCCTAGATATTGTGGAGATTACACCAGAAATGCTACATGGGAAGCCTTCGACAGTACTTCAGGGCATATATTTTGCTGGCCACTTTAAATTGAATTGAATGTATCTTCACAGTGCCTTAGGGGACTGCCACCAAAAAAATTCCATTTTCAGTTATTCTGGTATTATTTGCTCTCATTTAATAATTTTAAAGGCTATCCTGCCTTTGTGGGCACAAAAAAACCCCCGCAAGACATCAAGAACAGCAGCCACCACCACCTGTTATGAACTTACCTCAACATAGAGGATAGGAAAAATGCCAATCTTGTCACCCAGCATTCCTTCTGCCCAGTTGTCATCTACCCTCCTGATGACCGTCAAAATTTCATCCTAAAATCAGAGATACAAAAAATGCAAAATCAGATTTTTGTCAGTAGAACAATGCCAGGTTTTAGTTATTCACATGACAGCTTAGGGAGAGTACCCAGAGGAGGCCATAAGCCAGGTAAAAATGTTCCCTGAGTCCTGGTCCAGCAGCATCCTTGGCCCAGCATCCCACCCCAGGCATCCCATCCAGAGTGCACTGAAGAGCCTTGCAGACTAATGCAGCTGATGGTGGCTGCCAGCAGCTCCAAGGGTCTGGTCACAGCAGGTGAGAATAAGTAACTCCAGGCTTCATTGCAGGGACAGGGAGAATGTTTGACCCAGGAGGCCACCTCTAACCCAAAGGTGAAAACTTTCTAGCACAGAGCTGTCCCTGTCCATCTGAGAGGCCGTTATGGTGTTTGGCTGCTCCAGAAGACAATTCAAAGGGAAGCACCAGTAGACCACAGGTAGTTCTCAAAACACTTCCAACAAGAAGCATAAGGTATAGCATGAGGTGCTCAGCAACCAGCCTGCACTGCTGATGCACTGAATGTCAGTTTTCCTTTTTTTAAAAAAATATTAGGAAGGAAAAGTGCAAAGCAGGTAAAAATACAAGGATAACATAGTAAAAAACAAGTTGCATCCAACTGCTGGATCAGCTTCAGTATAGGTACAAGTTTGTTTTCTAAAACCAATGGCATTTTAATATTATATTTACTCTAAGGGATCTTAGATTTCAGCTGATGAACTTTTTCATGATTATAAAACAGGAGATTAAGAAAAGTGCAGCTAATATTCATATTGCTCAAAGTTGCTCTTGATAAAGCTAAAACCTGGAACATACGAGTCACCACAAAAGCTCAGGTGAGTAGAACCAAGCCCTGAGTTTTCCCAGTTTGAGATGCTCAACCTGCCATTGGATTTCTGCCTCCACTTCTGTCTGCTGGGGCTGTCATACTGCAGAGGCTGCAGAAGGCACCTCTCTCTGCAGGGCACCGCCTGGATGTCCAGATCTCCTATGGCCTGAGGAAAGGAACGGGCTGAAAGAAGCTGCGAAGGGAAGTTTGCTGAGATGGCATTCATTCTCTCATGGCACCCAGTCTTTGTCCGTTCCTCTGCATGGATGTATAAAAAAGAAGAAAACATCTTCCTCCAGAAAGTTGAGACTGAGTTTCCTGCTGTTCTCACTTTATTTCCACCACTCACTCTAGGAAAATAGGACCTACATATGGTCTATGACCCTCCAAGTAACAAGCTATCCACGTTAACTGGTCAGGCAAGGGGAGCTGGTTTTTTGCAGATACTTCTCATATAGAAAAAAACCCACAAATTCCTGATCCAGGATGTTTAGACCATGGATTTACATTGATAGAAAATGACCAGAACAGCGATGTGATATGATGTACTTTGCAGTTTTTGAACATGTGCATTTTGAACATGTACTCTCGGAAACAGTTTAAATGTTTCATTTGAATTATTCATCTGAATGATCCATTAGGGGAAAGCTCAGAGAAACAGCCACAGACTGAGTCCTTCAGCTATTTATTACAGCTGGAAGGATGCAAAAAGAATTTGTGCATTTAATTTCCTGAAGAAACAGATAGCATTCCCTTCCAAAGCCCTGTCTGCACGGACCATTTTTGATCTGTGTAAAGAGCTGACAGCAATACAGCTCTGCAAAGTTTCCACATGCTTTTACAAAAGGCTGATTATCATAAATTTAGAATCTAGGTAAAGGGGGTAAGTGAGGAAAACAGAAGATTGCATTGCTTCAAGAATCTGCTATGAGTGTTCCTATTTTCTATATTTGTTCAGCTATTTTCTTAAAAGACTTCTTAAAAACCCAGAGTGGGATGGGTCTACACTTTCACCATATTTTTATGTATGCATATACAATCTTCTGTATGTGCATACATGTGTGTATGCATGTAGAAGTGTAGGTATGTATGTACATGTATAACTGTATGTGTGTATATATACATATATTTGCATATATATGCACAAAGGAGATAAGAAATTAAGAAAAATTTTTAAGCTGTAAAACCCCAGAAGCACTTGCCTAGATTTTGTTAGAGGCACCATGCAATCTCCAACTGCGGAGCAGGCTGGACAGGCACCGGGCAGGAAAGGTTTATCCTGACTTGATCCTGCCCAAGGATGGGGCACGGAACAAGTGACATCTGAAGATCTGTTCTAACTTTACTTTCTACAGACCTATGGAATCTGGAAGCACTTACATAGACTGACCTCAGTTTGGATCTGCCAAGTCTGGCTGCCGAACGTGGTCGTATATGAGAAAATCAGACAGCTGCACATTCTGAGATATGCTGACATTAAAAATGTGTATCTTTGTGGGAGAGCAAAGTGCAAATCCTTGAGAATGCTTTCCATTACAGAATTAGTTTTCAGAAGCATGTTGAAAATCTCCAGGAATTAAAGCAAATCCTGAACATCTTTTGAAATTCTTTATTAATAGAAAGTTTCTTTGAATTTGCAACCCACAACATCATTCTATGCACTGGGCTGGTGGAAGCTTCAACATGAACTATTTTAGTACCTTAAATTAGTTGGATAGCTGTGCTACTTATAAATTCCTAGAAAGGTTCCCAAAAGGATCATGAATAGTAAAGAGCCACAGATCTCTTGGCATACCACTTCAACTTTCTGAACTTCACTATTTCACATGTACTAAATTGATTTCCAGACAGCATAAAGGAATCCAAGTCTCAAATCTCATTTCAAAAGCCAATGGTATCCACTGTAGTTCAACAAAGATACCTTGTGCTCTTTGTGTGTCTATTGCTAAAGTCACTAATTATTTGCTCTTTCCTACTTGCAAAAGTCTCTCTCTGTTCTTCAGAACCGAGCAGCCATGCGACAGGCACGTGGGAGCTGCAGTTCCAGTTTATAACCATTATCAGAAAGGAAGTCAAAGATAAATCACTTAAAAAGCAATCTGATTGATGGAGAAATGAACCCTTTTGCTGAGAAAAGAGCACAAAATTGTGCCCAATAACAGGCATGATTTACAGCCTGATTTTTACTGTTGTTATTAATGGCCATTAACACAGCAATACAAAGCAGATGCACCTGCTATTCTGCTGAGATAACAACCCCATCTAGAGCACTGGGGAGATCTCTGCCATGGCAGGATGGCACTGTGCAGTGCTTGGTGCACCCACCGATGACACTTGCCAGCTGGTGCGAGCATCCCAACCTCTGACTGTCAGCGGGACGGTCCCTCTGTGCACAGAAACTGCTGCTGGAACGGAGTGCTGAGGGGCTGGGATGCTGCGCTGCAGCCAGGAACCAGTACTGGATGTGGTGGCTCCAAGACTGGCACAACACTTGTTAAAGACTGCTGTGGGCTGGGAATGAAAGTGTTGG
This sequence comes from Caloenas nicobarica, assembly GCF_036013445.1. Classification (NCBI taxonomy): domain Eukaryota; kingdom Metazoa; phylum Chordata; class Aves; order Columbiformes; family Columbidae; genus Caloenas; species Caloenas nicobarica. The sequence continues at coordinate 151,186,852 of NC_088245.1, read as the reverse complement.
AAAACAAAAGAAATAGTTGATGCTATTAAAAATGTGATGAGTAATAAAGCATGGAGAACAGTTGATGCTACCTTGACAGGTTTGAGACTCAGCCTTCAAAGGGCCACATGAACTCAGGCATGCAAAAGGTGGGTCAACACAGACAAAAAAAATTGTGGGCTGAATTTGGACTCAGTCTAAGGCTGGAGGAACTATACAAATAGATAATAATGCAATTACTCCAGATTTGCACCGCTATATCTAAGAGCAGAGCCCTCTTGTGCACGGCTTATACTGGAGAGCACGTAGCCCAAGGGAGGATGGGTTATTTTTCAAAACAGAGACAGCACGAGCCCAGGCTCATACTGGCATATCACATAAGGAGACATTAGAACACCAGGTTAAATGAGTATATCCCAAGGGCATACAATGAAACTCTGTAGGCCACACACTGACTGGAGCCACACTAGTGAACATCAGGGGTAGCACTTCTGAAGCTCCCGGAGTTAAACCAGTGCAGTGCCGATTCAAGGCTGGAAACCATTGATATAGAGAGCAAAACAACTGCTAACCGGCTGATTTGGCTGATCACTGCCAAACACTGAGGAAAAATATGTTAAGTTAATGTTTCATCTTGTAGTCACTGCAAAGGAAGGAAGAGTGGTGGAACCCTGCGCCTTCACATAGGGCTGCTTTGCAAGGAGGAGTTAGAGGGAGCAGTCCACATGGTGTAACAGAATGACAGGTTGGAGCTTGCTTTGTTGCACTGGATACTCAAGACAGAAGTTTCTCTGTCCCTTCCAGTTTTATACTTACACATACGAAGTTATTATATTTGTTTTATCTTTGGCCTTTTATCCGCAGAGCATTGTTTGTACAGGAGGTGCAAATGGGTAAATGGAAGAAGCCCTGTGCAGCACTGTTCATTGATCTTAGCATAAAACAGACTTCATTTCCTTGCAGTCCACCTCTGGAACGACAGGACATTTTAATTTTGAAAAAAACCAAAACAAAACAACAAACAAAAACTAGTGAGAGGAAACCTCAAATATCCTTCCTTTGTTTTCTTTTACTGCACTGACAGATATTCTGCATTGTAACAAAGGGGAGGGAGAAAAGCAAAGTCTAGCAAAAGGGCAACAAAATATAATGGTGCAGATGATCCCTATGTTTGAGTTGTCCTCTTGTAGTTTCTCTTCAGAGGAAAACTCTTCTTTATAAGTACAGTACAATTATGAGTGTCTGATAGCATTGAGTTGCAGGACACAAACAGGTTATACTAGTTTGTATAAACTGTATGCCAGTTCGACCCCTCTACCTCGGAAAGAATAAACAGCATAAATGAAATTGAGATCGGATCCAGCATCTTCAGGTGCAAAGAGACATTCAAAAGATGAATATTGCTCCAAGTGACAAATCACATCTACAGCAACGCAGTGCTCATGACTCTGTTGCAGAGGAATTTACTGCATCAGCAGATGATCTAAAATCTGGGCTAAACAAGAACCTTCATCAGCACAGGTGACAGCTAAAATTAGCACCGAGAAAACTGATGAAAACATGACAGTAAAGTCCCGAGATGAAAAATAGATTATTCACTGTCAGGGAGAACAATAGGCAAGACATAAAAACAGTTACAAGGTGACAGTGCATGTAGTGGAAGGAGCTTAAGAAGAAAATAATGGTAGAAGAGAAACCAAACCCCCTTGAGGAAAACACAGTCATCAGGGATAAAAGAATGCAGACAGTAACACGAGGGGTGAAAAAAAAGGAAAATTGAGGGATTGAGAGTAAAGCTGTACAGCAGAAAGAAATGCTCCGTGTGAGAATGACATTGGACAGCCAAGAAAATGAGAACTATCAGTACACAAAGACAGTTGTTGCAAGGGAGATATACTAATATATGGCACTGAATATATCAAATACAAAAGTGCCTAGGAAAGGATGTACTCTAACAAAAAAGACCACAACGAACTGCCATACCTATTAAGTTTCTTAGATCAAGCAAGCAATGAATAAGCAGACAAGGAAGCTTGCTTCTCAGAGAAGTCACCTTTGTAACTCTGGGCAAGCAGCGAGGAAAACAACGCACCAGCAAAATACATATTTAAGGATAGAATCTCAAAGGTAACTTCTGCCTAACTTTCTGTTAGTGCATAGCAGCCCACTTTCTCACAGAGACTCACAGCTCTAAGGAGGCTGGGGAGTCACAGGGTTTGCACTGTTTGCAATCAAACACTTTGCCTGCTATGGGGCAAAAGTGCTTACAAATCTTTTGTTAAATAAATGAGAAAGTATACATTCTAGGAAATTGTGTTCTGCTGAGACATGTTGCACGAGTGAAAAAGATGTCACATTCGGCAAGAAAATTATATGCTGCAAATAATTCATTCAGCTATAATAAGTAGCCTCAAAAGAGGAGGTCAGTAAAATCCTAGTGAAGGATATTTTTGTCATCTATTTCATATTCATTTCCAGCATAACTGTTATTACTTTATGTGATACTATAACAACCACAGACAGCTGAAATAAAACAGAAAATGACAATGAACAGGTTCTCCATGGCATTCAGTGCCATAAATTAACATTAGGGGATATGCTTTATTTTACTGTGGGTTTCTTGATATCCATGAAGCCCATCTAAGGTCAACACAAATTGCTAGGGAGGGGGAGACAGAAAGCAGGTGGGGAGGTGGGGGAGAAGAAGAAAACATGACATTTTAAATCCAAAGGAAATTACAATATCTCAGTTTTCTCTCATTCCAAATGGAATTTATGAAACATTTTGGTTTTAAGAAAACAAAGATTTTTTTAAATGTCTGCTTTTTAATGTCTTTTTGTTCTTAAAATAGGAAATACTGTGATATATAATGATAGTGTATTTCAACTGCTAATTGGTATATGGTATGTTGCAACATATATTTTGAAGTGGAATGGCATTTTAAAATGCTGGAACATCTGATTCAATGAGGAACATTAAAAGACACATTTCCATTAGATTTTTTTCTGAAACTGAGTCGTTCTTGCAGAACATTTCAATGCAGATGAAATGTATGCTTTTTAGACAGAAAAATTTCCTCAGAAAGTGCGTAGCCAGTTGTACTTGTTGAGTTTCACTGGCTTTACACCAACCTTGCTGTTCATGGCAGGACCTATCTCACTGGCTTCTCCTTTAGACAAAAGAGGCGCAATCTCCCAACGATGCTAACAAAGGACTTGCCCCCAGGGGAGGCTTCATGTCCACCCCGTCCTGCAGCATGGCTGGTCCATAGGACATCAGAGAGGCACCGAGAAGGCTCTGCCTCTGCAGGGAGGAGAATGTGCAAGTTGGGAGAAGTCAATGTCCTTCAGCACGTTACGTGAGGGGATATCCTACTTAATAAAGGAAACTCAGCCCTGTCAGCCTGTCCCCACTAGGCTGCCTGAGCTCAAGTGCTTCAATTTTCCCACACAAGAAACCAGTTGAAAGAAATAAATGGAGTGCAGGGGGTTCCTGGGCAGAGCTGGTTGGGGATGCCAGGCAGATGTCCCACCAGTCCCAGCACCATTGTGCTCCAGGCTCGGCTGCCAGCACCCCACACACCCCATCAGTCCCTACAGGAGCAGCTTTCCGAATTTTCAAAGAGAAAAACCTCTTCCCCTACCTTGGTGAAGGTCAGGCAGTCCTTGTCTTGATCCTTGTCCTTTATTTCAAAGTCATAAAGTGCTTTGCCCTGAGGTGGAGCTTGCGGGAGGGGCTTGATACACTGGATGTAGCTGGCAGGGAAGAAGCCGTGGTTCCCATTGAGCTCCCCGTGGTACCAGTTCTCGTCCACCTTCCGCCGCAGTATGATGATGTCCCCCTTGTTAAACTTGAGGTCACCGGGCTCTTTTCCCTCATACGTGTAGAGGGCTTTGCCATAGGGAAGCTGAGAAACACTCTGGGGAAACAAAATATGCAACACCTTTAAGGAAACTCCAGCCAGAACTACTTTCATTTTAAAAGCCAGTTGCAACTAGAAGCAAACTGATCATCTATGACCAAATTACCCCAATGGCTGCAGTGGCTGCTATGTAATGCTATACCCTGGATCTTAGAGGAAAATTAAGATGCGTGTGATGGGAAGACGGAGAAGGTGTGCTATGTCAGAGGAAGCACTGTAGTTCTCTAGAAGCTCAGCTGAAACCCACAGAACCTCATACGCTATGACGCAGTATCTGTTAATTTGCAAAATACCCTATGTACGCAGGACTTTGTGTTTAAAAAGTAAAACTTGACCAGTCTAAAGGTAAAAAATTAGACATTTTGACCTTCAGGGTTGCTTTGGTTTCTGATGATCAGAAGATAAACAAAACAAGCTTGGTTGGCAAGCTGAAAATTTTTCATTGTGTTTGTTTGAGCAACTCCAAATATTTTTGAGTTTGGAACTTTTAGTTTAGCTTTTGATTTTGTAACCAAATACTCTTGCTTCTTTCAAAATCCCCAAGTCTCACGCCGCTCACTGAGGGCTACTGTAAACAGTTGTAATATTCTTTGTTGCTTATGAATTAATGTCCCTGTGGAAAAACAGAACAGGCAGAATGCCTCAAATCTTTATTTTAGAACTAAAAAGAGCTCTGAGGCTTTCACTCTCATTAAAAGAAACAAACAAACTTTAGAAAAAAAATCACAGCACAAGAGAAAAAAAGGCCTAAAAAATTAATAGTTTGGTGTGATAGAAAAGAGAAACCTGTTTGATGGAAACTACCTGATTGTGAAGAATTCTTCCCAGAGTTTACTTTGGTCCGGTGCAAGATTATCTCACCCAGGCTGCAACTGCACAGGCAATTTTTTGGTGGAATCGATTTATACAGCCCTTGCCTTCCTTGGGTACTTGCTCCCCTTCTTGCTGAATCCCACAGAGCAGGGAGAAACTGTGTTGCACACAACTACCTGCTGCTTTGGCCCCATAATAGCCCTTTAACCTATACTGGGGGAGAAATGGGGCATTGCTGTATTGCCTTATGCCATTTTTAATTTTATTTAGCTTGAGCTAAGAGTCAGCTTGCAAGCCTCAGCACAAATACATAGTAGCACATACCACAGGGGATGTTAAAGGGATCCTGTAATGTCAGCCTTTCATAAGACTCTTTATTTCAGAGATGTTATTTATAAAAATGACATGGTTTTCTGTTGCATATATATGTTTATGAATAGTCTCTTCCCCACTCTGTACACTGACTGTCAATGGGGTGTCCTACAGGGATGATGAAAAAGTAAATGTTTAATAAAACACCCTGGTATTCTCCTGGGTGTTCCTTATGCCTGTACTTCAGGATGACATTCCTGTGCACATGAACAGCACTTGGATGCTTTCTGCAAGGAAAATGGTGGGGTGGCCCAGCAGAAACACTCCATTTCCCCACCCCAGCCAGAAAAGGAGATGCTGGGATGACTTTTTATGGTATTTGTTAAAGCAACAAGCAGAGGCATTTTTCCATCCTGATGGGTGCATTAAATGGGCCTGCTCTGGTCGGGCATGTTTTACGCTCTTACACCTGCATCTTTTGGTAGGACGAGGAGAAGCACCAGCCCGCTGTCTGTGCTGCCTACACGAGCAGCCTCCCCTGCCTGCTCCTGAGCACCAGGTGGTCGCTGCGGCAGGCAAATAACTCGCTGTGCAAAAAGTAAGTTTCTTGAGCGCACCTTCACACACACACTCATTTTGTTAGGAAAGGCTTTAGTAGCTGTGCAGGTCTTGGGAAGCGCGTGCAACAGATCTTCTTGCCTACAGCACACAGGGAAGGAGGCAGTCAAGCAGGCACAGCTCTACAGAGCACTGTCTATGCTGTCTGGACGGGGATTTAATTTCATTCAGATGTGTCTCCAGCTCTAATTTTTCTCATTACCAATTTACAGTTCCTCTTTTTTTTCTCTGTATTCTTTGGGTTTTGCTGCATCTGAACGAAGGTACCCAGTTAAAGACTGGTATTTTGGAAGCACCTTCACACATAACAAAAAAAAGCATAAAAACAGAAAAGAAAAGCAACAGCCAGCTAACAAAGCGTGCATCAGTCTCTGCCAAATCAGTGGCAGCACCCTACTGATCTCCTTCTCTGTGCCAGGGTGATTATTTGCCTTGGCACCAAAGCTTTGCCCTCCTCCCCAGGATTTTAAAGATTCAGCATATGATGCTATCAAACTACTACTGCATTACGTATGTGAAACTAGAAAAAAAAAAATCAAGCCGAAAGAATATGGAGCCTTGTAGTAATATAGAAACAAAAGATTCATTACTTTAACTCGTGCTGGGAGAAGACAATTCATCAAACGCCGAGTAAGACTTCTGCCAGGTGTGCGCTGAACCACTGCTGATTCAGGCACACGCCTGGCAAGCACGCTCTGTATCGCTTGCCCTGGATGGGGCCTAACTATTCCCAAGATCTCTGTAGCAATCCAAGCTCAGATCACTTTCTTTGCTTTTTAACCACTTTCTCTTCCCAAGCCTCATTTTACTGGGTAAAAAGTCGACAAACCCCAGAGCTACAGAAAAAGAAACTGGATTTTATTCGGTCTCACACATCATCAATAAAATTCCCATGCAACACATGCTGGGCTTTTATTGCTAATTAATTGAGCTGGCTAGAAGATGATTCAGGTGCCTGTTTATACCTTCAGCCAATGAAAGTGCAAACTTCTAGGCAAAACAAACAAACTGCAAGGCAAAAAATTTAACCTGAAATCTGGCATGGTTTTATTTGGAGACCCTGATGTGGCACCCCAGGGAATTTGCAGTTTGGTTGCTTGTATTCCTATTCTCTTTCATGGACTTAGTTATGGACCACGTCACCTGGGGACTGTCCTACACAGAGATCTGTGCATAAGGTATTTAAACTACCACTGCCAGTGGGAAGGTGCTTCCAAAATAAAACGTGTCAATTGTCAACTACAGCTCTTCTAATTCTGAGTAACAGCTTTTCAACTAAAAAAAAAAGTAGAGGCATTTTTTTAAAAATGAACATGTCATTTAGTGGAAAAGACACCCTGCTATTGAAAAATTGCTGCAATTGAGACATGTTCCAGCCTTTCTGTAAGGCCTGAAGTACCCATTTTGATTTAAACATCCCAGCTAAAGCTTGCATTTACTTTGGCTCAGGCAGAGGTAAGGAAATGACAGGGTCCTCTAACTCTTTTCAAATAAAGCTGCTTTTCCCGTTCTAAAGCTCTAAGTGTCTGCTCCAAATGACCAAAGAGAGAAATTCAATATTACAGTTACCTCCAAAAATCCAAAATAAACCCTTTAAGCTTTCTTTCTGATATTTTCTGACCAAAAGGCCCAGCTTTCAGTCGACTTTCAGTGGTCAGATTATATTAATAAATCCTGGTCCCTAAGAAGCATATTTTGGGAAGTTTCCCATTATTGATCCTACTTTTGCTTAATCCATAAGCGAGAAGCAAATCAGACTTAGAAAGCTCCTCTTATCTACACCTAAAAGGAGTGAGCATAAAACATATTTCAGAAATAAATAGAAGAAGAAATGATCACTGCTGTTCTTTACTAGCTGTAATGTGACTCCTCATCAACAGTTAGGTGATTCTTAGAAATCTTCCTGTGATCCTATGATTATCTCCTTCTTTGCCAAATCTTTATGTAGTGCAATTCTGGCCTAATCACCCTGCTTTTCTTCACTTGACTCCTTCAATTCAAAGGGAAAGGTAGTGTCTAGGACTGACCTCAGGCTCAAGGGCAAACCCCCCGAGCCCTCCTGATTTTCTGTTTAAAATCTCTGCCCCATGCCCTGTGCTATTTCCCCTCAGCTTTTTCTTCCACGCAACTGCATTTCAGTCAGACATCACCATCTTCAGTGTGCCCAGGTGGTTCTTCTTACAAAATCTTCTAACCTAAAACAGGCTGCAATGTGCCATCTAAGGGATCAGACTAAAGAAAAGCAGAGGCAGGCTAGTTTTGGTGGAGGGCAGTGATGAGCACATAGCGATGTCCCTCCACCAACTACAGGAGTGCTTACATCTCCCTCTTGCTCCCTGTTTCAGCTGAGTTATCCCCTCTTCACTCCTCCTCTGCTGCTCCTGTGCCTGGGCAACACTGCAGCACCAGACAGTGGACACCACAGAGCCACGGTGCTCCCCTTCACCATCCTCTTCTTTCCCTGCTCTTTAGCCAAAGCACCTTCTCAGCCGTGTTCCCATCTCGGGGTCTTCTGCAACACCATGTCCCAGGAGGGAAACTCTCTTTCCCAGCCTGGTGCCAGCAGTATCCTGGTGCTACTCTGCCCACACCCTCTGGCTTTGCTGCAGCCTCCCCCACATTTGGGGACCGACACGGGAGCAGCCTGGATGCCCTGTGAGGAGCACAGCAGAGACCACCACCCCACTGTCTCCCTCCAAGCCAGATCTTGACCCGTGCTCCTGCTCTGAGGGACACCTGCCATCACCCCCCATCCCCATCTGTGGTGAGATCCAGTCGGGCATAACGCAGACGGCTGCAAAATTAAATGGCTTCTGCATCTGACTGTATCAAGAAATTGATTTGCGCTGTTGATTTATTGTTAGGTTAACTGGAATTCAGCTATGATGTGTATTAAATTGCAGAACTCTGTGTGGGTGTGTATAGAAATAAAGAATGTAAGAAAGAAAGGAAGGAAGGAAGGAATGAAGTCACAGTCAATGGCAATGGCCAGTTTCTTTTTCCTGCCAGTAAATCCACGTTGGCACGATGCTGAATGCTGCCAAAGGTTTCTTTTCTATTTCAGCAATCAATACTGACGTAAAAGCCTGAAGCGTTAATATGCTGAAAACCCCCCTTGCAGAAGACTTAATGATATGTTGGCAACTCAATCATTCTGCATTTGTGTTTCAGCAATGTCAAATGGCAGCAGTTAAGCAGAAACTTGCTGGCAAATTGACAAACAGCAGCCATGAAGCAATTAAATGGAAATGCTGGAGAATTTTTCGTTACGTATTCTGAAGAACAAAAGGAAGAGAAAAAACCCTGAACTTGCTTGTTTCCAATAAGTTCTCCCAGTAGAAAGCTTTGTAGAATGTGAGCTGCACAGGTAGAGTAGGTCTTAAGTTTTCAAAAGTTGCAGTAAAGGGACATTTTTCCAATACACTTGAAAGCAACGCAAGCTCCAACATGGGTCAAAACCTACCAGCTTCCACGTGCGATACTCTTGCCCGAAGTACAGTGTAGATGCCTACAAAACATACTTTTCATACTTCACACTATTTGGGAAGGGAAAATAAAAGCTTCCCTGTGAAATCAGTTTTTCTTGAGAAAGCAAACAGAGCCTGGATGTCTACAGTAAATGTGTGTCTTCTGTCTCTGTGTCTACGCACAACCAGGGAGGGTGTACGCTGAAAACAGCATCGAAATCCCATATGCAAAATCATCAGAGAGGCTGGCCAGATTTGCTGGCTGAGGAACACACAGGAGGAAAGTCCAAGACCATTCCTTGATACTAGTACATTGCATTATATAAGAACTCAAAATAAACAGGGGCAAGGCCTCCAACTACTAAACTCAGACAGAAATGCTATGAGCCAACCCTTCGCCCAAATCAATTTTGTGTTCAGATTCCTGAAATACAAGAAACCTCTTGAGGCTCCAGCTACAGCTGCTCTCTGCAACATCAGAGCAGTTTTTCTGCTGTGTGAAAGCCATGTTAATGCTGAAGAGGAACTTCCCTCAGCCAAACTCACCTTGTCCAGCTCAAGCTGTGCAAAGAAGGGAAACCTCAGCCCCTCTGCTGCAAGGGCTTCCCCTGCACATGGGGATCCCCTGCGAGAGGCAGCTGTGACACTGCCCGGCCCATGGGGCAGCACCCTCACCTGACCTCTGTTTCTGGGGGACGTAGGAATGAAAGAATCAGGGAAATGCAAAAGGTGGAGGAGCGTTTAACTCCTCCTTCCTCCTGCTTCATGGGTCTTGTTCCTAGCCAGAGCTAGAGGTGAAGTGGGCCCGGATGAAGCCAAACAGCTTCAGAACACCCTACTGGAACAGCCTGATAAGAGCACTAACTAGGGACAGTCATTTTAGCAAAACACACTGGCATGTTGCTTACTGCAGTTCTTAAAATTTCTCCAATGTCTCCCTATCCCACATTCTCCAAATACATATCTGAAAAGTCTGCTACTCTGAATGAATGAATACACATTTGTCTCCTTCATGAAGTACCACCAAGTGTAAACATCCAAGGCAAATCAAGAGATGATCAAGAAGAAAAGACACAGAAAGGAAAAAGTAATGAAAAGCACACACATCTGTGTGGTAAACTATAATTAAACACAAAACATTACTATAGAGCATAATTAATAATTAAAACACACATTGTCAATTTTTTGCCTCATTACTCTAAAGCATCACACAAATCTCCCAGTCCACTCAAACAAAGATTCAATGGCAACGCATGGGACTGCATTTACGCCTTCCAACTCGCAGGAAGCTCGCCAGGAGCAGGCTGGGTGACACTTCAGCATATGGTTTCCTGCCATGCGTAACAGCTTTGCAGAAATCACAGCAGCTGTGGTGGAGAGGACAGGGCTTGCACGATGGAGCATCCATCAGCAGGGCTGCTGAGGAGGAGGTGGGGTGCTCCCCGTTACTAGCACCCAGATCTTGGCATTTAAAGCATCCATTCAAATCAGCTGAGAGAGACTTAAATCGTGAGTGTGAAATGCCTGCTCAGATCCCCTTTGGGATGGAAAAATGGAAGGCAGTCTGGCATTCAGAGTAGCCAGCGGTAAGGACAACAAGCAATTCATTCACAGTGGCAATGACAGAAACGTCTGCTGGGGTTGGTGAGGGTCACGGCATGAAGGGCAACAGGAGCTGTGTGCTGCCCCTTTGCTCCCTGCCATCCAACCTGCCACAGTCGCTCTTGGTTTAACATCTTGCAAGAGCAACATATTTCACTTATCTCAATACTGGCGCTTAAAACGTGTCCCTTCTTAGTCAGCCCGAGGAAGCAAGAGAAGAGCACTTGTACACACAATGAGCTGAAGAAGCAAGGGGCTTGGGCAAACCTTAAACGGTGCAGTTATAACAAATGTATACCACTGTAAGGTCTGTGACCTGCAGACTTTTCAGAGGCTTCTGTCCTCAAGAGGAACTTCAGGATGACAGATCATAAATCATCATTATATCTCACAGCAAAAACTCTTAAAAAGTGGTTTGTCTTCTGTGTAAGATGGTTCCTGTTACATACAGACATTCAGAAAAACTATTGCCCCCAGGTCACCTGGATTGACAGATCACGACTGTGACACTGCAGCATTTGCTTTCACAGAAAGCTAATAATAGGAAAATTAATCAAAGAGAATCTAATTTTGCATGAAGTAGCAAAGACAAAAACCAGCAATGTGCTATCAGTCATCTCTGTGTGAACCATCAGTAAGAGCCTGAAAATCACAGTTGCAGGTACAACCTTTTTTAAAAACCAAGAGAACAAAAGTAGTTAAGCCGACAATAGAAGCGGCACCATGAAGAATGAAAACTAAGCGCAACCATTTATATACCTTGCAAAGTGTCATGCTTCTTTATGGTGCAATATAAGCAGTAATTAATCACAACAACGACAAAAAAACCCTTCTTAACCAAATCTTTACTGCTTTATTTAACTAAGAACTTGGACATAATGGCTGGGTCCTGATCCTGGCTGACGGTGCTGCGGAGGGCTGCAGTCCTTCTGACGCCTGAGGAAATGTGCAGACAATATGCACAGCTATGCACAGCTACTACCTAGACCAGGATGTTAAATGCTTCTCCAAAACTGTTTTGAGGTGCCAGGAGGTGTTGGGAACACTATTAGGGGCTCCCAAGAGGTGGTCTTTTTACATGGAGATGAAGTTCCCAGACAGCTTAGGGGCCTATCTGCCATTTCCAGAAGTGACTTTTGCAATTAGCATGAAGTTACCATGGGAAATTCACAGCAGAGTGAGACAAAACAAAGGTGAGCAGGTACAGCAGTATTCTAGCACATCAGTGCTGCTCCCCAAAGAATGGGGAACAACGGGGTTCATCACCCCAGAAAAGCAAAGTATGCTGTTAATCTTCTTCAGCAATGGGCAAGCGGAGAACAAATTGTTCCTTAAAGGGAACGGTGTCTCCCAAGGTTATTTTGTAGCAAACAGGTCCAGCTGGCATTTTACCTTATAAGGTCCATCTTTGTACACAAAAAGATTAAAAAATATTTCAAACTTTCCCTTGGCAAATGCAGTCGATGCCTGCAGCACAACTGAGAAATAAACGGCAAGCTTTCTGCTGCACAGCTTGTCACATAGCTAAAAGGGACCCACAAGGAAGCTGGAGGGACTTTTTACAAGTGCAGGTAGCGATACAACAATGGGTGATGGCTTTACACCGAAAGAGGGGAGATTTAGATGAGATATAAGGAAGAAATTCTTCCCCATGAGGGTGCTGAGGCCCTGGCACAAGCTGCCCAGAGCAGCTGTGGGTGCTCCATCCCTGGAAGTGTTCATGGCCAGGTTAGATGGGGCTTTGAGCAACCTGGTCTGGTGGGAGGCGATCCTGCCCATGGCAGGGGGTTGGAACTAGATGATCTTTAAGGTCCCTTCCAACCCAAACCATTCTATGATTTTATCATTGGTATGTTTGGGATCCTTTGTTTTACCAAAGAGCTCAGTTTTACAAGGCAACAGCATTTCTCTTAGGAAGCCTAAAAACTTGAAAGCAAGACCATCCCATGCTGAGCTCATCTGATCTTGTAATTGCAGCTAAAATAGTTTCACATCTTCTTCACATCTCATGCTGCTTCAGCCCGTCACTCAGTATCTATCAATATTTACACATTCAAAGGCTTCTTCTTCCTAGTAACACCCTGTTTAAAGTAAAATATTCTCAAACTACGTGTACTCCTGTTAAACAACATGTGATTTCCAGGGTCAGGTTGGATTTCTAGCAGTGAGTTTGCAGCTATTGCTGCCCAGAGAATCGGTGGGTAACATCAGCCAGCTGTTTAACCGTGTCAGCACAAAGTCCCTCACGTTCTGCAGAACCCAAAACCTTCCAGACCCCATGCTCTTTAATAAGTGGTACTGTCAGCACACTGCTGGCATTGTAGGTCAAATTCTGGTTTCAGTTAAACCACTTTAATCCAGTTAATCTTGATGAAGCGGTGTGGAAGTATAGAAAATTTCTGCACAATATAGAGCTTTATCTTACAAGTAATCTCCTCTGAAACAAAGCTGAATGGCTGGCAGCCTTTACCAAGGAAAATATTTAGTGATCTCTCATGTGCTGGCCATAGCCTTTACGAAGTCTAGGAATGCTCTAAGAATTTGTCTGTACTTCACCTTTCAGACAGAAAACAGCCATTGGATCCTAAGGGCCAAATTTTACCCTTGTAATTTTGTGCAGGGGTCCCACTGAAAGGACCGGCTGCTGCACACAGACATTTCAGAGCAGAAGCTGGTCTACAAAAAGTCCCGAACAGTAGCTGAGAGGGCTTCTAACCCAAGTATGCGATGTGGCTTCATGAGAAACCACCAGGCAAAATACGCCTCGGCTAGCTGCCTCGCCAAGGCAAGGGCCACCAAGCACATCCTGAGCGAGGGCTTCAGGAACTGGCAGTGGGTCAACACAGAAGAAAAAAGCAGAAAACAAACAAACAAACAAGCCCACAAACAAACCCATCTTCTGCTGCAACTTAAACAGGCAATCTCACTGCAGTGTGCTACTTGAGCGGTTCAAGGAGCAAAGACGGCAAAGTTGGCTACATCTAGCCTGACAGAGCCACGAATAGAGACGTGCCATAGATCAAACAGGAGCTCCCTGGAGGCTATGGAGAAATGCAACCCAAAACCTTATATTCCAGGTACTACGGCAGTTGTATATTTAAGGTTGCCTTGTGTTCTTCATTCAAAGTGTGTCTTAAATCTTCTAAATAAACATGAACTCTCTCACTGATTACTCCCCAGACAAAATTGCTTTGGTGGGGACCATGACCCGGTTTTCCCAGCTGTCTGCCAGAACCCAGTCTTTGGTCATTTTTTGGTAAAAGAAATGAGTTAGAAGTCAGCCCACTGTGCAATTTTGAGAGCCTCATGCTTTTTCAGGCTCCTTCACCTCCACAATGGCAGCATTTACAGCCCTGGAATTTTACACAATTCTTTACACTGCAGGTCACAGCAAGAAAAAAGAACATTTTTCAGAAAATACTAAAAAGTATTGCATAAAAGCCCACAACGTGAATCTCTGCTCTAACTACTTCATTCGATCTTTCCTGGTGGAAGCTGACAAAGCACGGAACAGCTTACATTTTCCAGTGGTGCCTTTGTAACTCTGCTACCCAGCCTGATACCTTTGGTTTGCTTTCCAGCCTTTCCACATCTCTCTTCTTGGCTCCTTGCCTTGTGACTCAAGCATTTCCTTAGCATCAACCCTCTCCTACCTCTTCCCCAGAAAGGACTTTATGGTCTGGTCCTGCTACAACTCCTCAGAGCTGGGCTTCCTCCTGGCAGACATCACGCAGGTCACAGCTCAGAGGTCCCACTCCTAGACCCTGCTTTGCCAGGACTTTTCCATTGCATTTTTTTCTCTCTCAGGTGGACCACAGAAAGGGTAAAGAAGGTCTTGGAGAAGAATCTGCCCCCAAAATGAAACGGACAGCTGTATTTACCATCTGGCGAAGCTCCCAGAGCTCAACAGAGGGAGCCCCACTCCGGCAAATCTTGCCCGGATTGCTACTGGTGAAGAGACTTCTTTTTTAACATAAATAAAGGCGCACTGCAAAAATTTTTCTCCTCTCTTTCTCCCTCTCTTGATGCAAATGTTAACTTAAAGGTTGCGCGAAAGCTTCTCCCATCGCTTCAGTCATGGAAAATCACGAAAATCAGAGACTGAAACAACAAAAGCCACTTTGGCAGCCTCAGCTCACAGGCTCCAGCACCCAAACAAACCAACCCAGAAAAACTTTAAAATGAAGGAATTTTAAAATGTATCTTTCTGAGGTGACATAGAGTTGCTCAAGGACCATGTTGGAATCATTACCCCACACAGAAACCTGCATTTGCTGAGGAGCTGAAGAGTCTCTGAGAGTGTCAGAGTACTACTGCAAGGTTTGAAAGGTGAAATGGGTGGTTTTACAGGGGAGTGATCAGGGCCACTGCCAGGATTTCCAGAAAGTATGGGAGAAGCAGTAGAAGACAAATGACCATGAAGACCCTCTGACTGGGTATAGAACGAAAAAGTGCCCACCCAAAGACTGTGCGTGTCTACCTGTGACAGCGGGAGGGTGGCTGGTAAACTGAGAAAGGGTGAATGGGTGAAGGATCAGAAGACAGCCTTAATTCTTATTTCTGATAAAGGGAAGGATCCAAAATGCCTATTTAAACACTAACGCTTCTGCAAAAATACCATTCGATTTGCTTACACTGCTTTTAATGTATGTTTTATGATAAATAAGTGTGGTGCCCGGGAAGCATCTCTGAGTGTCTGAGTGCCTTCCTCACTGCATGCGACCACAGAGCAGAGCCTTGCACTATAAAACTGAAAATATATCCTCTGCTTTCCCCTTGTCCAAAGTTTTCATAAGTCAGCTTTAAAAACCATACTCTCTGAGAACTTTCTGAGGTGGTATTAACAGTTTCATAAATACTATATTACCTGAAGTGTGTGCTCCCTGAACTGACAGGGCATTTGATAAATGCACCGTGGGCTGCATACACAGTGGAGCTAAAGAACATGTTTCCTCGGTAGCTCAGTTGTAAACTTCAATAGGTGGATAAATTCCCATGTCACTAGAGAATATTTACAACTGAACCTTATTTATCAGCAGCGCGCCCTTACCAACAGCCCACACAAATCCTGTTACACAAAAACGGCTATGGCTCTTTTCTCATCGTTACATGGAAATTGCAGAGGTTTCTTTCGCACCGGGACAGGCTTTATAGCCAGCGAGATGAAACTGCATTAGGAGATGCTAACGTTGAAATATTCTTGGCTCAAAATGTCGGCGTGAGAGGAGTTAGCTCATCCACATCTGCGCTGTGTGAGCAGCCTCCTCGTCCCTTTGCTGCCAGGGGCGTTCTCAAGTGGAGAGCACATCGGGGGTCTCCATGCTCATGTCATCTGAAGAAACGAACGTGCTGACCTACTTGCCAGGAATTCAGAGAGATTATTTCCCTCCTGTTTGATGCAATTACTAATATTAAAATATCTGGTATCCATTAAAAATGAAAAATCTAGGCTTTTTAAATCACACTGTTTCAGCTCTGTTTATCAAAAGTGCCCCTGTGGCTGTTAATTTCCCCAAAAGGGGACATTATTTTTGGGGACACCTGCCCTCTCCTGGACAGAACTGCCCTCTCCCTGCCTCTGCTTTGTCCTCCCATCCATGTCCCTCACCCCGAAATGACTCATTAGCTACAATTTACTGACACGCGCTCTCTTTACAAAGACGATGAGGAATCGCTTTCAAGCCTCTAGTCCTGCTGACAGGACAGACTGGCACCTTTCTGTGCGTTCGCCAGCTGACTGCCAGCAGAGCTTTAATCAGCCCCGGCTCTGAGGAGTGACAGGTGGTGGGAGGAGAGGCCTGCCCCACGCCTCCCCGGCCTTGCCGTACCGGGGAGGTCAAAGAGCATCTTGTACTCCAACATCGTCAGTCCTCATCTCCTCCACGATGGGAAAGATTCACCCCACCGCTGTGCCGGGCTCCCATTAGGAGCAGTTCAGCTTCTCCCCCAGCTGGAGCAAGCCTCCGCGTGTTTTGATGTTAGGAAGGAACAGTAGTTGGAGCAGACAAGGAAAACATCAAGGAAGATACAAGGCTTCATAATGCAAATCACGCTTTTATGTCATTCTCCCGATTCCCCTTTGGGGAGACGAAAGTTGATTATCTACAGAATATGGGTCAAAATTATGCCTTAAGGATCTTTCAGCGCTTCGGCTGCTTGCTGACATACTACGGGGCTCCTTGGTGCCTTTTCAGGTTAATGCTTTCAAAAGTGCTGTCCCTGTGCAACACCATCAGCATCATCATAATACCACTACTAAAAAAATTCATTTCCTGCACCCACTCCCAGGAGTTTGTCTTATGCTGAATTTAATGGATGGTTCCTCCTGCACTCTGAGGAATGATTAAAATGAATGCTACACGTTTGGAAGCACCTCGGATTACGAACTCTGCATGGTTTCTAATTAAAGGGACACACACAGGATGCTTGTGTTACATTTCACTCCTCTCTATGGCTATTATTATGACATACATTTCAACAGTAGTCAAAAGAATCTCCTCTACCTCACATAATGGGATCCTGATTTAGACTGGATAATCACCAGTCATTGATCTGGGAGAAAAATGCCTTTAGGAAAGTAAAAAAAAAAAAAAGGCTTGAGATGTAACTAGCCCTCTGGCACAGACATTGATATTCATGACCTAAGTGCTTGAATTTCTGGCTAACTTGGAGTACATAGTACCCAATGTTAAGCACTGGTGCTAGTGAAATACAAGGAAAAAAAAAAAAACGAAAGACCAAACAGCTAGAAATAAACCAGCATAATCTGCAAGGATGTATGTGAGTGACAAAGCAGCAGCCCTGCTATCTGGGTGTCAAGGTCTCTGCCGCTAGAGCCAGCTCACTTGTGTTAAGGATTGACTCTTCTCCAAGGTGAAGAACATCAAAGGACTTGTTAAGCTTTCAATCATATTCAGACGTATTATTGGCATATTTGACATATTCCTCTATAATCTGTGGACGTATTTCCACAGAACATGGTCAAAGTCACATACATGCTCAGCTCCAGAGGTTTTGGGGGCTGTAAACCTGCAGGTGCTGTGCTGCAGGACATGGCCTTGGTGCTCACCAGCCTGGCAGCATGGGTCAGACAGGGCACGTGGGAGCAGCTTGGTGTGCTCAGTGCCACTTACACAATTTCCCTTCCACTTGTGACCCAGGCATAGCCAGAGATGACTTCATCTGGGGGCAGCTGATGGTCAGAGATATTCCCCATCCCTGGAAACATTCCAGGCCAGGCTGGACGGGGCTCTGAGCAACCTGATCCAGTTGAGGATGTCCCTGCTCATTGCAGCGGGGGTGGACTAGATGGCCTTTGAAGGTCTCTTCCAACCCAAACTATTCCACAATTTTATGATGATTTTATGAGTTTTACTTTCAGCAATCTCAGGACTCAAATGGCTGGGGGAAGCAACCAGCACTGAAGTCTTGCCCCAGCTGGTTACACATCTGCACCATCAGCACCTGCATCTGACATTAACAAAGCTGCATGATAAAGCTAAACACCTTGTTTTTCTGTAAAAAAATATGGGGCCACAAAAGGGAAAATATTTCACATATATTTGCTATCAATACAAAGCCAGCTCATAAACCCTATCTTGCAAAGCTGTGCAGCAATTTTGAAAACTGCAGCTATACCTCACTAGATGCAATGACCGTAACATTTTCCAAGGCCTGCTTCTGACTTTGCTTACATGAATGTAAATAAATCAAGAGCTCCCCCACTGACCATAATGACAGTATTCCTGATTGTCACTGTTGGGGTAGCACAGTCAAGTTCCACGGCAAGTGACACTGGGGGAAATGCCATAATAGCAATCCTATACTGCATTGCATGCATCTTTTACCACCTAGTAATATTTAAAATATGGGATGCATTTGCTTTTTGAATGTCTTGATAAATGCTACAGGCTATAAATAATTCAAACCAATAATAATGAGATGCCTGGGCATTTCTTTTACAAGTTTAAGAAGGTAACTCTCTAATTTGGTGAAATAAACTCTTTTTACTGAAATAGTTTTCACTGTTGATAAAGATATGGCTTGCACTGCATATTAGCAATAGAAAAAGATTTAACAACAAAGGAAAATAGTGCTTGTGTATACATTTTTATTAGTTATTCATCTTCTGTATGGTTTCAAACTCCTTCACAACAGAATTGAACTCCTGTCCCTTTACCCTAGGTTAGTGCTATAATCACTGGGATATCGTATAAAATAGGAGTACTGGCATCTCCTCTGGCCACACTATAAAACTAAAGAGCATTTTGTGTTTCAAAGACAGATTTTAGACACTTAACTTGAGGAAAGGATTAGGGCATATCTCTCAAAAGGAAGAAGAAACTTTGGCCCCTGAGGGGGGCAGAAGTAAGACATGGTCTCATCCTCAACACGTCCCTAGCAGCTAATTCAGCACGCTGCCTTCACCTCTTCCCTCTTTCAGCAGGCTAACACTTCAGGATTCCAGCCTGCCGCAACACTTCTCACTTGGTGATAAGCTCAGGTAACCATTTCAGAACAGTGGATTCTGGTATGGGAGCAAGATACCTGAAAAACAGGCACGACAAAGTTGAGCTTCTGGGATGAAGTATGGAGTCAAGTATTGCCTGGAAAAAATATAAACATACCCTGAAATACATCCTGTATTTCTATGAGATTAAAACCAATTAAGCTTTGTTTCCCTGCTCGTTATGCTTAATTATTCCATCATACTGCCCCCCAAAAGCTATTCATAGTTACATGTGTCATGTGACCTCAGCATCTCTCTGAAGACTAAAGGTTTTCAAGTATATTTTGTGAAATAGCAGAAAGCAATTAGGACAATGTGCTCAAGTGGGCTCTCTGAGATATTGTCCCTTTGTGGAGCTGCTGGAGAAAGCTGCAACCCCCTTGGCTCTCTCAGCAACGGGACTGAGAGGAAAGAGCTTGATAAAGAACTGTCTAAGGGTGCAGTTTTTTGATATGGGTGAGCCCATCTTCAGGCAGTCTTTGCTGGTTAATGCGTCTGTGAGTTTAGCTCCCTGAGCTGACTCCTCAGGCTGCAAGATGAGCACAGTGAGCTGCACAAGGAAGGCAGCGGGACTGCACACCCGATGGGAGGGCTCACATGGGAACCAGAACCTCCTTTTTCAGCAGCAGTCCCCAGAGGGGCTCTGTAGGCTCAGCCCTACCCTGAAACCACAGCTTCAGTATGACAGTAAGTGATAGCTCCAAGTCTGAGAATGAGTGCTGGATGCCTCACTTGAGCAGATGGGAATCACTGTGCTGAATTTCAAAGGGCAGGGAATTAATTTCCATATGATGCCAGTGCTTTCTTTTCACCATCTCATCCCTCTGCCTGCCAGAACCTCAAGTAAGGAATTGTACACATCCTAGTTTGAATGTTTCTGTGGACCCAGAACTTGAAAGAATATGTCTGTGCTCAGAAATTATGTGTAAGCCCATTACAGCACAACAATAACTCAATTCTAATTGCCTAGCAGTACAGGCTGGAACAAACTAAGTATAAGCAAATCCAGAATCTGGACAAGTATGAGAAAAGTCAACAAATGATGGACAGAGTCCTCTTTGAGAGTGCTGGACTCTCATATGACTGCTGAGTCTAGTCCTGCACAATCTGCAAGAAATGTCGCAATAGATTTTATTCATCAGGTTCTCAGACATTTTTCCTAGATGCTCCAGTTCACCACTGGCAAAAAAAAATCACCTCCCAAAACCCTCTCATGAACTTAACACCAATTAGGAATGACCAGAAGGAGTAACTTTCACCCTGCAAATGACAGCAGGAGAGAGCAGAAGCACTGCCAATGTCCTGCTCTTGATGATGGAACGGAGGCTCAGCAAAGCTAAGTAAGAGGGCTTGCTCGCCACATCAGGTGGTACGTACCAAGAAAAATTCAAAACCACGTTACCAAAGTACTTTGCAACCTAAGCGGAGGAAAAAGCTTCTTTCTGACCAGATCTAAAGACTGATGCAAGCCAGATATACCAATCAGACACTTGGTACAACTTGGAGCCCCAGCGCACCCTGACTTGTGGCCTGGTTCTGCATGTGGCCAATGCCCAAATCCTTGCAAGAACACCAGCCCTCCATTGAAGCTTTTTCACGCTACCTGCAAAAGTCCTGCAGCATGAGATGAAGGCAAAGTAAGCATGATGCAGGGTGACAGTAGCTTTAAAAACCCTTTGGGCCTGTCAGTGTAGCAAACACCTAATGATTCATACTTTCAGAGCATTAAACATGCTGTTACCCCTGTGAGATAACTGTAAAAATACCCAGACAGATAGGAGAACTGTTCAGTTAGTGAGATCCTGTAGCTACTAGATCAATGCTTTCTCACACAGGTAGGAAATGAGAAATTATGTGTTCAATAGCTGCAGAATACAAATTTCTCAATAGAACGAAAAGGGGGAAAAAATCAAACCCAATTCCAAAACATCACACAGAGAAGATGACATTCCCTCAGTCTGATCTCCATTATAACAGTTGTTGGCTATTATAACATGAAAACTGCAAGAAACTTTGCAAACTTGCTTTCAGACAAGGTAATTTCAGTAGAAGTCGAAAAGTGCTAATGACAGTGGAAAGATCCGGTAGCCTGAACTCTAGAAAACAATTAATCTGTATTATAGATGTCCAAATGAACTGACAACAAATGATGTTTAAGGGAGATCAAGCCCATTTTACCCTTGAGCAGATATTACATGAAAGGGCAACAGCAGCATAAGATGTTCCCTTCCATGTTTGCCAGTACTGACCTTGTTCAGGCAAATTATCAATCTCTGCATCTCCTCTGAACTCCCATCATTACTAGTGCATACACCCCCTCAATGTCTGATATGCATACATTATCTACATGAATTAAGCCAACTTGCATTTGTGCACTGAGCAGCTGGTCTGAAATTTACTCCAGAACAAAAAAAAAAATTTTTTTTAAAAAAAAGTCCCCAAACCATATATGCAGCTGGGATTGCTTATGAATGAAAAATGTGGTATCTTTATAGCCAACAGCATATGTATTCAGTGCACAGATCTACAAATATTGGCTTCACTGCCAAAATCATTGTTAAGTAAGCTGGCTGATTCTCTGCATTTTCCTGATGAACGAGAAAGAACCTGCTGAAGAGAGGGGGACAAAGTAGAGTACTTTGCAAAAATTTCCAATCACGAATTTATGGTGTGCTAAATGCGGTGCCATCTAGCTAGTCCCAGAGGAGCCGGTTTGTCCCTGCAGCACAGAACGTTTCTGACCGGGATCTGAGCCTGGATGCTGGGGAGGTGTCAGCATCATTGGGATGAGCCTATATTGTGGCAAACTAGCCTGTCTCGAGCAAGCTCAGGTACCTCTGCACGGAGCTGTGTTGAGTGTTGGAGACCCACATAACAGCATCCACCAGTGACACTGGAATGAGATCCTGTTTCCAAAGGGATTTAGTGGCCTCCAGAAGTGCAGAAGATGACACACGCAACAGCCTGCTCCTCTGTAACAATGAACCAGAACAACTATATTGCTTAGTTTGCAAGATAAAAAATTAATAATAATAATAATTTTTTAAAAAATCAGTGCTCATGTTTCTCTTTAAAACATTAACAAATGCTAAATTCACCCCTGCTTATTTCAGATAATGGAATCTATGTAATGAGAATAATTTTTAATAGAGCTTCTCTGTGTTTTTACTGAGGGCATATTTTTACCCACTGCATGGAGCTGACTTTGCACATATTCATTCTGCTATTTTAGCAGTAGGAGACTAGGTTAACACACCAGTCATTCACTCCTGGAGATTTGGATTCAGTTCCTGGCCTACATGACAAGTGATAATGAGTTTGGTTATTGAATCTCCAGGGGATATTTGTTCACATTACTAAGCAACCGCATAATTTGGCAAGATGTGTTAAGTATGTGCTAAGGATAAGACCAGGGGCCAATTGCTCAAATGACTGACACAATGCAGCCTCCCTCGCATCACTACACCAAACTCCTCGTTTGTGCAATTCTGCTGGAGATGAGAACTGTGCAGGTTTTTCAGCATGTCTGTTTTAGTGTCTGTACTGACACAGGCCACTTCACAGCAGTGCAGGTACGATTTGGATCTACAGATACATAAAAGAAACAGGACCTATATCCCTACTATCAAACTTTGCACATAATTCAAGGTTACTTTAATCAGCTACGCATCCTTTTTTCATCCTTTCACCCAAGCAATAACAAAACGCAATGCGAGCTGGAAAAAAAAAAATTTAAAAAATAATTACGAAATAGTTATTTTTGTTTGCCTCTTCATGCTTTTCATCTTAAGGCTTTTCTCTGCAAACAGAATGTTTACAAAGTTTCATTTAAATGAAACGAGAACTGAAACTCTTGCATGATCACAAAACTCCATAAACCAGTATGTTGGTCATTGCAAGCACCAGTAATGCTGCTAAGCATTTCAGGCTTGAGTTTCCTTAAAATGGGCAGATAGCTTCTGCAACCTGTGCAGCCGAAGTAGTCACCCTAAGGCTACTTCCAGGTGATCTTCTTTTGACCCTAGTCTATCTGAATATGCCCCAGATTCAGTAGGAGGTGTGCAAGCTTTTATAGATGTCCTCTAGACTGGTGGCACAACCACTGGGAGAGCAGATTTGGTCTTCCAAGGATGACACCTATGCCTGTACAATTGCGATGCTATTTTTAGAAAGGCTGGCAACCTCCTTTCTCTGGGCCTCTATATAATAGATCTGTGAGCTGTGAACACATCTAAGCAGTGGGCCCATCCCAGGATTTGGGAAGAGAAAGGCAGACTTTGCCCTGTCTCAGCATTACAGTGGGACATGTATGGGTGCTATCTACCCAGAGCCCATGTCAGCAGGCTTGTCTGTGTGCTACTGCACCTACGGACCTTAGAAACTTTGGGGCCAAACACTGAGGAGATTTAGATACTTAAAGAACAAAGGTATTCTTCATCACTTTCAGGACATTGGTGTCTACATCAGTTAGAGAAAGGAAAGAAAGCATTCTGGATCCTTTCCTTGATATACTGGAGTAGAAGCAAACCTTATTCATGGGCCATAGCTATCTGCTACAGATTAAAGTTCAAAAGGGGCTAACACTTCCACCATGCAGAAGATCCAGATGTCACATCATCACCCGGTCATGTGACAAAAGTCAGAATTCATTGATAGCTTCTGCAGGAATTAAGGTTCAGCACCTGGCAGGCTTAAAACCATAGCAGAGAAGGAAAAAAAAAAAACCAAAAAACCCCAACAAACCCCAAGTAAGTCTGCTCGCATTCCAACAGGAGAGATGCTCATTGTGGGGGTGGCTGGTAGCTGAGTAAATCTGGAACGGCTGCTGATCAGGAAATGACTTGTCAGCCAACTTCAAGTCTTTTTTTGGCACACAAGCCTCTTGGGGAGGATAGTGGCAGGAATGAGGCATTTATGTCTGATCATTTGGGAATTTTATGAATAAAAAGATAAAGTTCACTTGCTGTGAATCACAGAAAACCAGAAAACTCTCCCTGCCATGACCAAGACAGTGTATGAATAAAACTTCATTGAAGAGAATCCATGGTAGAGCGTGATGTTACTCATAAACAAACGCCAGTAAGCTTATGTTCACCACGAGCTGGGACACTCAGCCAACAATTAGGGACCTCCCGTTTATATTGGAAATAATGTTATGGCACCATTCCAGTTTTCACTGAAGGTCTGGACAGTGGCAACATCTGAGCCAGCAAGGGAAGGTGGACACGATCGTGGTGTTTCACCTCACACAGCAAGCTCACAGCAGCTGGGCACAACATGGGGCTCCGCTCTCCCGCATGCCGCCCCTGCCTTTTGGCAGTGCTGTGCCTCTGAAGCCGTGCTCGCAGCAACCTCGAGTGGGTGAGAAAGATAGTTACAGCCCACCCGATTTGCCAGCCCATCTACGGAAACATTGAGTTGTGTCAGAAATGACAGAGAAAACATTTGCTTTGATTTAGAGTGCCTGCCTTCTATTTAGAGGATGCCAGAGATTCTAAGAGTGTGAACAAGCAGAAAGGCGAGGAAGGCATCTAATCTAGCACTTGAATTTATTTTATATCTATTTTTCTCTCTTCTCTCATAACACTCTGCCTTCCCTAGATTATCTTTAAATCAAGTTCTGCTCCAGTCTGATGCAGTTCTTTGGAGCTGTATAAACCTGTCTGCTCAAATGCTCCACCCGCAGAAAAGCTGTGCCAGCTTTAACTTCATCAGATCATAAATCCTAGATATGCCAGAAAATGCTGCTGAAATGCCAAAGCAAGCCATGTTTTCCAGGTCCCTTGCAGGGACAATGAGCCCTGAACCCCAAATGAAGGACTGTAAAAATGAGGCAAAACTATAATTGCTTTTTGCTAATTGGAAGGCCATTAATATAAACACCACTTTCCTCACGCATGAAGCTGTCCTTCCTCCTGCCAGATTTGAAGGATGCTCTCTTAATTTATTAAAGGCATTAAGGTGCATTCACCTCCTGCTAAAAATCCCAACAAAACAATGACAGGAGAAATATGAATATGCATCTGAGAGGTCAGGCTAGGAGGCCATCCCAGGCCAGTGTCTTCTCCTGGGAACTGGCAGTAACGTATGGCAGAAAGCATCCTACAGCCATGCCAGAGCCTCAGACAAATGTCCCCAAAGAAAAGCACGTTGCTCAACACAGTGTCCAGCAGTCAGTAGATGCTTGACCAACAAGAGAGCTGGCAACTGTCTGCAAAAGTAACGATGGTCTGAAATCCCCAGGCAGATGGCCCTCATTATCCACTGACACTGGTATAAATCAAGCTTAAGCCGCTGGTGAAAAGGCAGCCCAGAGGAAATGAGAGTCAAGAGCCATTGTACTTTTGGCACATCAGATACCGAGATATTCAGGAATATGCTAAGAAAAGGCCTCTTGACTCAAAAATCTGCCTCTGTGTCATGCGAAACATGAGCCGTGGCAAATCAAAAAAATTATGGCCTGATCCTACTTATGGTATGAATTGGTATAATGTTGATGGTGTCAGTAGAGCTGAGGCAACTCATGCCAGCTAAGAAACTGGCCCTATACATTGAATATACCACGCCTGGACATCTCTGATGCTTGCAAACTGCTGAGACAGCATCTGCTGCAGGTCAGCTTTCAGCTGAAGGGATTAAGCAGCTCAGGAGGTTGGTAACAGGATACAAGCACTTCCATCCCCGCTCCTGGCTGCAGTTCAGCCCAGGTTTACGCCGACCTTTGTGAATGAATGGCTGAGCCAAGAGAGGAACCTGGCCGATGTGCTCTCCTTGTGCTCTCAGCAGACGTGCTTCTGCACCATGGAAGTAAAGCACGGTTATCTCACCAGGGAGAAATTGACAGGAATGCAGTTAAACAGTCTCATCTGTCCCTCAGGCTGAGGTCAAGGCATGCTGGTGGGACAGGGATGGGGTCCCTCTACCTAGGTGAGGTTGTAGAGATTAATTATGGATATTATTAATTCAACGTATTCTATCCAAATGAAAGCTGGCATTTTCAAGCAACTCCTGGGAGACAGAAATCTTCAGAAACATTTTTTTCAGACAGCAAGGTAAAATTCATTTTGTTGAAACAACTACTTCTGCTAGACTATAGAGTTCAAAGGCAAAAAAACCATTTATAGTCTCTCTGAATGTCAAAAACACCCTAGCTAACCCAACAGAAAAGGGAAGCCCCTAACTTTCCCACCAAAACCAGCAAAACTTTAGCAGGAAAAAAAACCCCAAACATTGGGATCAGCAGACCGCTGTGGGTAGGACCTGGCTAGCACGGCGATGCTACGGAAGGGCAGGCAGGTTGCTTCCCTGCATCCACAGTGCCAGCTTCATGGGTCCAGGTTCCCTCTGTGCCCTCTGAGGGGCAAGGACCAGCCATGCCCCCATGGTACGTTGCTTCTCTTCCCTCTGGGGCTTTCAGAGATGCTGAAGAGCGGCCACACCCGTGCTGCCACCTCCACGATCCTGGTTTTGGTGTGAGAGGGAACAACCTCTCATTGCATGGGTTTGGACTAGATGACTTTTGAAGGTTCCTTCCAACCAAACTATTCTATGATTCTATGTTTCTGTGAACCTGTGCTGCTGGCAATGGGCACATGCTAGTGGGGAGGGCAGCTGGACCCTCCCCGGGCAGCTGGCAGAGACCCTCTGCAGCTGCAGAAGCAGGATGTGCCCCAGCAGGGTGAGGTAATGACACAGTTGGGGTCTGTTGAGTTTTGTAGCTGGAACAGGAATTCCTCTGGAATCATTTTCTGCTTATAAATGTAAAAAAAAAAAAAAAAAAAAAAAAAGTAGCGTGCTTATACAATGCTGAGACTGAAGGCTTGAGCTGTGGGACAGATAATATAATACTCCTTCTGTGGCAGTGCCATTAAATAGAACTTTGCATAGAAGCCAAAGCACAGCACTGCAAATCTCTTCTCCCTGGCAAAATCCTCACTGCCTGCATTTTTCTGTATTACTCATTACCACCAGGAGAATGATTTATTTTGAAACAGGAGGGAGAAGAGACGCTTGGCATTGTGGCTTTGAAGAGTTCCAGTCTTCTGTTCTGTGAAACGTATTCCAGCAAAAATACCATTAAAAAAAAAAAAGGATTTCACATTAAAAGGAAGAAGAATAAAAGATTTTGTACAGTGTGAATTCCAAAATGATTCACATCCTGTTCCCCCTCCCTCAACATACATCCTTATGGTAGTATGACATCTCTTGCAAAGAGTCTTTCCTTGAAGGGGGAATTCACTGAGGAAGGTCAGTACAAGATTTATGCAAAATAAAAGCTCTCCCTACCCCGGTGTTATTAGTGTTAATGGGAATGACTGGTTAAAATGAGGCAGCAAATAACAATTGCATATCACCCAGATAAAGGACGGAGGCAGTCAATGAGGTGCCAAATGTTGACATAAATTCTGTGTACCTGACACACATGACATCTGCAGAGGGGAAGGCATAAGACAGCTGGATACTCAGTGGTTTGAGAAATGAGAAACTAAGCTTAATTAAGCTGTACTGACCCCTTGGCAGGACAGAAAAACCTCTACCTTCCTGCAATATCTCGTCTCTATTTTAACATAGTTCCCTGAGGGGATTTTAAGCACATGAGGGACCTATAGTTTCTCAGTCTCTTTTCATAAAGGTCTAAAAGAAATATAATTCTTTGGCTGGCCCAACACAACAGCAATTTTCACTCCTGAAAAAATAAATACATAACGATCTTAAAACTCTCTTCCTGCATTTAGTTTTAATTTATTATGAATTGTATCGACATCTGGTCGTACGCCAGAAGGATCTTTGACACCAAACCTTAGAGGTGCTCCCCAAAAATGCAGTAACTCTGGGTAGCCTGCTGCAGATTTCTGATGCCTACCAATTTATTCCCAACCTTTATAGTTACAGCTTCACCTTCTCTCTTTTTCAAATGTCTGAAGAAGAAACCAAGCCTTTAAGATGATCTGAAAAGCACATTGGACATGCTGAAGATGAGGAGTTTTTTGTCCTCCTTCACAATGTGGCCACCATAGCTCAGTTATGTAGGAGGTCTTGCTGTTTCTTGGACTAACTGACTGACCCCTCGTCTTGGCTTCATGCTTTTGCTTCTCTCACCCTGCTAGCATTTCACTAGCCACGCAGGTTTTCATTGCAATTTTCCCATCATTATCTGCTTGATGGGCAGTTGTCAGTTTGCTGCTAGCCCTTCTCTGGCTAAGCAGCCCCGGGAGGCAGCTGAGTTGGATAAGTTCGATAGCGGGGCGATGCTGGCTGATTTGTCAGGAATCAATCTCAAGCTGCACAGTTCACTGTTTATTAAAAGGATGCCCTCATTTGATCATGTACATGTAGGATGGCCAGTTAAATCAGACTGACAACCCGTTGCCAGCTCAGTACAAGGGAAAATACCAGGGCTGACAATATGACGGCTTTCCAGCGAGGCACCTGTGGGAACAGGACAATGTGATGGTGAACAGGCTATTAGAGCATGCCATGCTGCAATCCCAGAAAATCCCACTGCAGAGCAGTTTAACTCCTACAGACACGTTGTGTGCTTGTCTTCTTTCATTAGATCTTGCCTAATCTCGTTAAGCTGACAACGTAACAAATGGCAATAAACCATTTGCTCAACAAACACTGTGTAGCTCTAATTGGCATTAATAGGAGATACCCGCCGGCCCCTCTGTGCATCAGAAAGGTGCAGCCCCCCTAGCCCTGGAAGCCCCCCAGCCCTGGCTGCCCTGCGGCAGACATGGGCAGTGCTGCCTGTACCTGCTGCCTCCAAGGCCGGGCAGCTCCCGCTCCTCCGGCAGGCAAGTCGGAGGGACATGCACTTGTGCAAACAGCGGCTCTTCCACAGGGTTGGAAAAGGGAATAGGTACAATTTTCCTACACCTTGCTAAAGCTGAGAGCCAGCAAGGTTCTCCAGCCGCATGGTGCAGGCCATTGCCTGCCCTGGAAGCCTGTGCCTTGGACTAAGGTACTGGTGCTATCAAGGATGCTCCCAAAACTGGGAAAGCACCAAGCCTGCAAGTAAACAAAATTGCAACAGGCTGCCCAGGGAAGTGGTGGAGTCACCATCCTTGGAGGTGTTTAAAAGACACGCAGATGAAGTTCTTAGGGACATGGTTTAGTGACAGTGCTAGGTTAACTGTGGGACTTGATGATCTTGAGGGTGTCTTGCAACCAAAATGATTCTGTGATTCTATGATTCTAGGATTCTACACTCTTCCAGTCTGTGACAGTAACGTCTTTCACTGCCAGTGAGGCGCTGGCCCTCTTGTGCAGAGTTTTTACATTTGTTAAATATTGCACAAGATTATATTTCCACATCCAAGAATGATAAAAATTGGCAACACACAGCAGATTTACTTACTCAGATTTATTCTTGTACCAGCAGCAGTGAAAATCTGCCTCCATGCTTTACTATATGAAGCACCATTTGTGGAATTATTCATTATCACTTCATTTATAAATCAGGCTTTTAAAAATTATTGGCAGTACCTCCCTCTTTCAAATTCCATACTTTAATAAAAATAGATTTCCTTTTCAGAGTTCTGTGTATATAATATCTAGCAATAATTTTTTTAATAATGTTTGTAAAATTTGGCCATAAATCTTTATTGCTAGCTTTCGTTTATGAACCGTGGGTGTGCCGTTGAGCCCAGGTTTTATTTAAAAGAAAAGGTGCACATAGGACAACTCCTTTTGAGCCTCCCCATCACTTCCCTAAATTGCCATCCCAAGGAAGCGGGCTATTTTGCTTCATCTTTTGTAACTGGCTGGCCACCGAAGTGACTGCTTCAGACAATTTGCTGCTCTCGGCTCCTCGGGGCATGGCCGCAGGGCTGGATGTGGCCAGAGTCTGGAGTTAAAGATCTAAGGGGGGTTGGTGGTGTTAAATCCATTGGGACTCTCCAGGTTTTCAACTTTCCCCCACTCCTGGAGGCCAGCAAAACCTCCTGGTCCTGCTCTGGTGAAGAGGAACATCTATTGGAGGCCTTGATGCTGCCACGTCCATCAGCCATTCTCCCCCAACAGGGACAAGAAGAAGCTGGTGGTGAATTCCCCCTTTAATCATGTCTGATGTTGCAAATATATTTTTTTAAAACAAGAATGTATTTTTACAAAGCAGGAAGGTTTTAAGTCACAGCTTCAGGGATGCAAGTACATAAAGCTTGTCTCTGTAAAACTTCAATGGTGAAACATCACCAGATGATTTTCCTATTTAAAAATAGAAGGCTGATTTGCTGAAAAAAAAATCTTGCAGTGCATGCATTCATTGTACAAATTTATTCATTTAACAGAAATACTTAAAAAAACCCAGCTACTCATCTGATGCTCTCATCAAGAAATCACAATTGTCTGGGAGATAACTATTGCTGTTTACTATTTATAACTGTTAATAAGCCTCATTCTATGAAGTAAACAATTTTAATTTCCAGTCCAAAAGATTCTCTTTAGTGAAAGAAAAAGCAGAATCTGATTTTTCAAAACACACCAAAACTGGACAGAATCAGAGAGGCAAGTATCTAGTTAAGGAATTTCCTTCTCACGTGCTAATCCCCATCACTTCTCACCACATATGACACTCCTGAATATTTCAATTTACATGGCACATTCGCTCCGACAATTTATTAAATTAAATGGCAACAGAAGATGGGGGAGAGAGAGGCCTTATGTGGGAAAAGAGGTTTGGAATAGAAGCAAAAACCAGCACATTGCAGGACAAAAGATTATCATAACTGGAGCACTTCTGTAATCTGTTTTTGAAGTAACATGAATTTAAATTTTAGACATACACTTTGATCTAACTTTTTTTTTTTTTTTTTAAAAAAAAGAACATATATAGTACAACAGCTGCAAGCAAAAACTGTGATTAATTTCTGGTGGATGGATGGAGTACTTCATACCAGCATTTGCAGAGCTTCATCACTTCACAGAGGGAACACTGAGGGCAAGATTTGTGGTTTACAGATCAACACCTCCTATCAGCGGTGCTTTTCAAGTGAGCATCACCAGCCTCTCTGTGCTATACAAATGGCCTAAAATGGTCAAGCTTGGCTCTGAGTTTCCTTGAAAGTAAAAGGATTTTTTCTAGAGAGTGAAGAAATGTTATCCGGCTTCTCCTTCCAAGTACTAAGTGCCCGGTTTTACTATTCATCAGCAGTTATTTTACCACCAGGAACGTGAAATGGAAAAATGTCCAAATTAAAAAAATCTGTCTGTACATGGAATGGGGCCATGTACCTATTACATTACAGGCTCTATCATCTGTTGTGATAACAAGATGCAAGGAAGAAACCCCAGAAATGCTGCAGACAGCAGAGCAGAGCGCCCTGTGCATGCAATTTGATCAGACTATTGTTTGAGACCCGTTTTAGGGGATGAAAATAACTTCTCTGGCAGTGCTGCAAAAGTAAAACCAGCTCAAATTCTCTGCTGTGTAAGCACCATTCACATGAATGAAATATGCCCAGGGACTATGAATCTTGCGACAGACCTTACCTAGCTGTATTATCCATAGCATGCTCTACATTTTTAGATACGAGACACCTTTCTTCACTTCTTTGATTTTGTTTACTTTGGTCTTCTGCTTTCTACTTCACATTACTTATATCTGTTAGGTAGTTGGGTCTGTTGGAACGATAAAAGTGACAATTTCAGAGCCACATATCCTTGCTCTGAGGAGAAAGCAACTTGCCTGTACTGCTCACAAGAAATTCAAGCATGAAGGCTCACCCATGAACAAGGTCAAGTAGCCTTCGGGGAGGTACTATGAATGTGTGTTATGACATTCTGGTTGGAAATGTCCCTCGCAAGGGCCCTTGAAAGACTCCACATGAGAGAATTTCGCATGCCCAGCAGGGAGCTTCAGAGATGCTACACAGGGCATGGAGAAGCTGTGGCTCTTTTTAATGACACTGGCTACAACACTGGGCTAGCCATAGTGCAGATCACCAGTTCTTCCTAAACACAACTCCAGCAGCAGGGACAAAAGGGAAGCACTATGAGATACAAGCAAGAACAAATTAAGAAGTCAGACAGAGTGGAAAACATCATGAAACTGAAATAACCACTTTACAAATCCCAAATTGTATAGGATTGTCTGAAAAATAGCTAAGATGACTGCATCAAACAATCTCCTCACCAGCATCTCTTTAAACTCCCAATTTGTCCAGTTTCTTTTCCTCTTCTAAAATTAATGTTAACATTTAACCTGATGCACCGAAGGCATTTATAAACAAAAGAGCCTCAGTAAGTATTACTCGTTGCTACTTCTCTGTGGAGATTTGGGTTGGTGGGTCATATCCCTCATATCCTTTGCCATCACTACACTCAAGTTGAAAGGGCAGGATGGGACCAAGGATGACAACGGGGCATCCCCCACTCCAGCTGCAGCGGGCGCTCCCTCGTCCTGCCTGTCCTGCACTGCTGCGGGCACAGCACATCCCGTGAGAAGCAGCAAGGAAAAATCACAGATACACGAAGGCAGCAGAAAAAACACAAGTGATAACTGTGCAAAGGAGTGCTCTGCAGACAAGGGAAAAAAATGAAAGTCCTTGTTCCCTTCCTGGAAAAATTGTTTGTATGAGTCTAAGACGAGAGTAAAGAAGAGCCATTTTCCCAGGGAATAAAATTATCTTGTTTTTCTGAAGATAACACTACAAGTCTAAAACAAAAAGGGTATGGAGTTATTGCATCCACTCCAAAATTTAATCTGCTGAATACACTTGTGCATAAAATCAGCAGACTCACATGAAATCAACTTCTCCTCTTTATCTATCTGACTTGTTCTCATGAGTCATATTAAAAGAAAAGCAAATGGTTTAGGATTCAAAATCACAAATATTTCAAGATATCTAGAAATAGGAGCTTTTGAATGGTTCAAACCCACATAACATTCTAAATCATCCATGCTTCCTTTTATTCCAATTTAACATCAAATTCCAGCCTCTCCTGGCAGATCCTACTAGGAGGATCTTCGCCCTGTTAAGTCTCATTCCTGCTAATTGTCTGCTGAAAGCTAAATAAATACGTTTTCAGGGTAGCCAATGTGCTTTGAGGGTTTTGGCTGTCTGTTGATATGAAGGATCCAAATTTTCCTCGTTCCTGGATTTTTTAGTTGTTGCTGTGGTTTTGAGAAGTATTATGTTAATATTTTGAAAGCAATCTAAGCCTTCTTTTTACTCGTGTAATTATTTCCACATCATTCAGTGCTTCCAGCTTTGGTAATACTTTCTGGATTCCTCCTGGTGGTCATCTACCCCATAACATAAAAGTGGGTAAGTATGCCACATTTGTTTTTCAGTAACTGGAAGGTATATAGCTAGCTGTGGAATAAAATTACTCCAAAGCCAGCCGTGGCTCTGTTTCAGTTTCAAAGTTATTTCTTCCACATAGCATTAATTTTGGGATACAGCAAGCACATTTGTCCTAATTTTGAAATCTGACTCAAGGTTTTTAAATGTTTTCATTCACACTGCAATAGATGTCTGTACTTTAAGGAAACATTTAAGGAAACATTATTTTCAACCAATTTGACGTTTAACCTCATAAAAATCTCCTTAAGGTGATGGCCTTCACACCGATCCATTTCCATCCCAGCTGAATTTAAAATACTTATTTGAGAGGGCACTTCGCTTAATTTTCCTATTGAATGAGGGTTGGCCTAGAAAAGCAGTGTTTTGTATGGAACGAATTTCCAATGTAAGTTTTGAACAATATCACAGAAGTTAGAGAGAAATGGGTAAGACCAAAGCAATAAATAGACCTTCAGACTGCCGGACACCCCCTGCAAAGAGGAACAGCTGGCAGCTCACTAATCACAACAGGGTTGACTCGGCTGTCCTCATTCATCCAAGTAGGCCAACGCATTTTAAGGGAGCTTTACTGAGAAAGTTAGGTGCAGCTTGGTGTAAGGATGACAGGAATTACCTCATCAGCTAGCCAAAAAACATAATCTTTCTTGCTCAGTCCTCTCCTAAAAGCTGTGCCTTAAGCTGTACAACTACATTAGGTCTTTTTGGTTTTTTTGGTTTTTTTGTTTTTCCACTTGGAAGTCAGAAGAGCCTCACTCCAACTTCTGAAAGACAGAGCAAGCCAGGGCTCTGCGATGTTTTAATTGGTTCACTTGGGAGCCACCCAGATTTGAATTCCTGATTTATGTTAATCATGGGCTGAAAATTCTCTTTATGCGGAGAAGTCCTTCTTATTCCATCCTCACTTCATGTCATAGTGGGGAAATATACATGAATGCAATTACCATTTATGTTCTTGACTTGACTTGGACAGAAAAAAAGACCTCTGACAGCTAGTGTAAAATTTACCACTTCTATTTTTATTTTAAGAAGAATTAAGTAACTCGGGCTTTTGAAAAGGAACAGACAAAGGCTATGTACCCATCAGCTCTACTTTGTAGTCTCAGATGCTACATGCATATATTTGGGGGATTAAAAAAAAATTGGTAAAAAACCCAAAGGATTTTAAAAATGCAGCTTGACTTTCCCATTCCTGGGTTTATCATCCGCTGACATTCCAAGAAGCTGGAAGGAACTAACTTTCATCCTGAAGAAAAGCAAGACTCGGCCAACTCCACCACATGCTCCCAAAGTTCACCGTGACACTTTGAATCACAGAATCACAGAATGTTCGGGATTGGAAAGGACCTCAAAAGATCATCTAGTCCAATCCCCCTGCCGGAGCAGGAACACCTAGATGAGGTTACACAGGAAGGCGTCCAGGCGGGTTTTGAATGTCTCCAGAAAGGCTCTGCCTTTGGCAGCACGTGGCGTGGAGCCATAGAAGAGGATTGGCAGAGTGGAAGAGCTGGTGCTGAGGACCTAAGGACCACGCTGTAGGTGCTTTGTGAGCTTTACCTCAGACAAGGCTCCAGTCTGTGGCCATGAACTAAACGCCCATTATCACTGCGGTGCACGAGGTGCATTGGACTGCGTCTTCCCACTCAGTTGCCCTTGAAAATGACTAAATTTGTATGTTCCAAGACCACACCGTGACAGAGTGACAGTTAAGTAGGATGCTGAGACGAGATGTTTCAAACACACACTCCTGGTCCAAATGATAATACCCACATAGACAGATGCACAGTGACCAGACAAAGATGCGTTGTATTTACTCCTGCCCCGGGAAACCTGACAGAACAAAGTGCCACCTCTCCCCAACCCGACTGCAACCTCCTGTCCTTGTTGTGCAGCTGAAGGAGGCTGCTGCAACTCCTCCTTCCCTGAAGTTTATGCTGCTATGCTTGCAGCAGTCAGCTTAAAAACAGGCAGTATGGTTTCATTATAAGCTAGCACTTGTCATTTGCAAAACTCATAAAGTGTGTTAACTTGTATTGGACATAATTGAAACAGTAAATTTAGACCAATATGGAAGAGGTGCATGTGAGCCTCCAGCCCAAGGCGCAGCAGTGCCCCATTACACAGCTGAGGAGGGTTGGAAGCAAGTTCCATTTAGGCGTCGCGGGCAACCCCCCTCCCTACCTGCTTTGCTTCCCCGGGTGCCCCTCTGTAGTAGGTTTGAGGCCCTGGATATTGAAGAAGATGTAGGTGGGGACGTGGTGCAAGGGCCACCTACGAGGTCACATAGGAAGAGGCGATCGACTCCACGCCTCAAGACTGCCGCCGATAAAAAAGAAAGAAGGGTAATTGTGGTAGGCAATTCCCTTCTGAGAGGGACGGAGGGCCCAATATGCAGAGCTGACCCTCAGCATCGGGAAGTTTGTAGCCTACCTGGAGCTCGGATCAGGGACATCGCCAGGGCCCTCCCCAAACTGGTGCGCCCAACGGACTATTACCCCTACTGATCTTCCAGACAGATGGGGAGGAAGCGGCATCCCGTAGTCTGAGGGGAATGAAGAGAGACTTCAAGGCCTTGGGACAAATGGTGAAAGAGTCTGGGGCTCAAGTTATCTTCTCTTCCCTCTTTCCATTTTTTGGTGATGATGTAGGATGGAATAGAAAAATTAAGTCCATAAATGATTGGCTTCGGGACTGGTGCTACAGGCAGGGCTTTGGGTTCTTTGATAACGGCTGGTTTTATAAGACACCAGTCCGGACAGTGATATGTGGGAAAGGTTTATCCCACAGGGGTAAAAGGATGCTGGGACAGGAATTAGCAGGGCTCATTTGCAGGGCTTTAAACTAGATTTGAAGGGGGATGGGGCTGTAGCTGGGCTTGCATCAGTGGGGCAGCATGCTGGAATCCATAAAGACCGGGAGGCCCCTCAGGCCCCTAGGGTGCAATCGGTGTACTCGGCTCGCTCCCTGAAGTGCCTGTACACCAATGCGCGCAGCATGGGGAATAAGCAGGAGGAGTTAGAAACCTGCGTTCGGTCAGGAGATTATGATCTGGTGGCATTAACAGAGACATGGTGGGACAGCTCACATGACTGGAATGTGGTCATGGATGGCTATGTCCTTTTCAGGAAAGACAGGCCAGCCAAGCGTGGTGGTGGAGTTGCTCTTTATGTGAGAGAGCAACTACGATGTATAGAGTACTGTCCAGGTGCGGTTGAGGAGCAAGTTGAGAGTCTGTGGGTGAGAATTAAGGGGCAGGCTGGCAGGGGTGACACTGTTGTGGGAGTCTATTACAGGCCACCAGATCAGGGTGAGGATGTTGATGAGGCCTTCTGCGGTCAGCTGAGCGTGGCCTCACAGTCACAGGCTCTGGTTGTTATGGGGGATTTTAACCACCCTGATGTTTGCTGGAAGGACTACTCAGCCAGCCAGCCTCAGTCTAGGAGGTTCCTCCAGTGCATCGACGATAACTTTCTGATGCAAATGGTGGAGGAGTCGACTAGGAGAGGTGCGCTGCTGGATCTCGTCCTCGCTAACAAAGAGGGTCTGGTTGAAGCAGTAAAGGTGGGGGGCTGCCTTGGTTGCAGTGACCATGAGATGGTGGAGTTCAGAATCTCCTGTGGTGGGAGCAGAATACCGAGCAGAATTGCAACCCTGGACTTCAGCAGGGCCGACTTTGGCCTTTTCAAACAATTGCTGGAGGAAATCCGGTGGGCAAGGCTGCTTGAAGGTAAAGGGGCCCAAGATAGTTGGTTAACATTCAGGGACTGCTTCTACCAAGCTCAAGATCAGTGCATCCCGACGCGCAGGAAGTCAAGGAAGGGAGCCAGGAGACCTGCGTGGTTAAACAGGGAACTGCTGCGTAAGCTCAAGTGGAAGAGGAGGGTTTACAAATCATGGAAGGAGGGGCTGGCCACTTGGGAAGAATATAAGGCTGTTGTCAGAGGATGTAGAGAGGCAACTAGGAAAGCTAAGGCCTCCTTAGAGTTAAACCTGGCGAGAGGGGTCAAGGACAACAGAAAGAGCTTCTTCAAATACATGGCAGATAAAACTAACACCAGAGGCAATGTAGGCCCACTGATGAATGGGGTGGGTGCCCTGGTGACAGAAGATACAGAGAAGGCAGAATTACTGAATGCCTTCTTTGTCTCTGTCTACTCTGCCGGAGGCTGTCCTGAGGAGCCCCGTACCCCTGAGGCCCCAGAGGAAGGCAGGGCAATGGAGGAGTTTGCCTCAGTTGATGAGGACTGGGTTAGGGACCAGTTAAGCAATCTGGACATCCATAAATCCATGGGTCCAGATGGGATGCACCCGCGGGTGCTGAGGGAGCTGGCTGAAGTCATTGCTGGACCGCTCTCCATCATCTTTGCCAAGTCTTGGGAAACGGGAGAGGTGCCTGAGGACTGGAGGAAAGCAAATGTCACTCCGATCTTCAAAAAGGGCAAGAAGGAGGACCTGGGCAACTATAGACCGGTCAGCCTCACCTCCATCCCTGGGAAAGTGATGGAACACCTTATCCTTGGTGCCATCTTAAGACATATCAAGGATAAGAGGGTCATCAGGGACAGTCAACATGGCTTCACCAAGGGGAAGTCATGTTTGACCAACCTCATAGCCTTTTATGAAGATGTAACAAGGTGGATTGACGATGGCAGAGCAGTGGATGTGGTCTACCTTGACGTCAGCAAAGCGTTTGACACCGTCTCCCACAGCATCCTCACGGCAAAACTGAGGAAGTGTGGACTGGATGATCGGGTAGTGAGGTGGACTGCAAACTGGCTGAAGGAGAGAAGCCAGAGAGTCATGGTCAATGGGGCGGAGTCTGGTTGGAGGCCTGTATCTAGTGGAGTGCCTCAAGGGTCAGTTCTGGGACCAATACTGTTCAATATATTCATCAATGACTTGGATGAGGGAATTGAGCGTACTATCAGCAAGTTTGCTGATGACACCAAGCTGGGAGGAGTGGCTGACACGGCAGAGGGCTGTGCTGCCATCCAGCGAGATCTGGACAGGCTGGAGAGTTGGGCGGGGAAAAATTTAATGAAATATAACAAGGGAAAATGTAGAGTCTTGCATCTGGGCAGGAACAACCCCAGGTTCCAGTACAGGTTGGGGAATGACCTATTAGAGAGCAGTGTAGGGGAAAGGGACCTGGGGGTCCTGGTGGACAGCAGGATGACCATGAGCCAGCACTGTGCCCTTGTGGCCAAGAAGGCCAATGGCATCCTGGGGTGTATTAGAAGCGGGGTGGTTAGTAGGTCGAGAGAGGTTCTCCTTCCCCTCTACTCTACCCTGGTGAGACCTCATCTGGAATATTGTGTCCAGTTCTGGGCCCCTCAGTTCAAGAAGGACAGGGAACTGCTGGAGAGAGTCCAGCGCAGGGCCACAAAGATGATGAAGGGAGTGGAGCACCTCCCTTATGAGGAAAGGCTGAGGGAGCTGGGTCTCTTTAGCTTGGAGAAGAGGAGACTGAGGGGTGACCTCATCAATGTTTATAAATATATAAAGGGTGGGTGTCACGAGGATGGAGCCAGGCTCTTCTCGGTGACAACCAACAGTAAGACAAGGGGTAATGGGTTCAAGCTGGAACACAAGAAGTTCCACTTAAATGTGAGAAGAAACTTCTTCTCAGTGAGGGTGACAGAACACTGGAACAGGCTGCCCAGGGGGGTTGTGGATTCTCCTTCTCTGGAGACATTCAAAACCCGCCTGGACGCCTTCCTGTGTAACCTCACCTAGGTGTTCCTGCCCTGGCAGGCGGATTGGACTAGATGATCTATCGAGGTCCCTTCCAATCCCTAACATTCTGTGATTCTGTGATTCTGTAATGAGAGAGACCCACCGGAGTCAGCTGTGGTCACCCCACAGTGAGCCCAGACTTCTCCCAGGCAGCAGTCACTCTGCCACCCTGACACCCCACGTAACACGTGCAGCAGTTCAGCACTCCTTCCTCGCCATTTATGCTGCCCTGTGAAAAGCCATAATTACCCTGGTGCCATATGGAGGTGGGTGGGAGCAGCAGAACCAGAGCGGGTCAAAAAAGTGCTCATCTGGTTGCGTTTGAGGAATGGAGATGAGGAACCTGAATCTTTTTGGAGACCCATGGGGATTGGGTCATTTCAGGGGAAGGCGCAAGCAAATCTGACTTTTTCCTGTGGTGGGAGGCAGAGCTATTGCAAGGTGGGGAGGACAGCTATTTCTCCAGCACCTCCCACCTAGGCAACAGGAGATGTGCTGTAATAAAGTCTGCTTAGTCCAGACTTCACATCCCCCTTCTCTGTTCTTCCCTATCCCCTTCTGCATAGTACCCTCCCTGCTCAAAAATCCTGAACGAATGCATGGACAGTCCTCTTCCTCGCTTGTCCTTCAGCTGGTTGAGAGCATCACATCCTCCTGTTAACTCCAGTTCACTCAAAGCAGTGCTTTTTTTATCACCCCTTCCTCCTTCTGTCCATTTGCTCCCCCAACAAGGCTGTTGCGCTTCATTTAGATCCTATGTCTTCCAGTTTTACCAGTATGTATCTTAGTTTTATCTACATTCTTTATACAACCTACATTTATCTGCCTCTTGTGTCCCAAGGCACTAAAAGAGGGCACCTGAGCTTTAAAAACTCAGCAACTGTTTTTAAAAAACCTCCTGGTTTGTGTGTCATTCATTCCAACATGCTGAAGACCAATTTTCCCTTAATAGGATCTCAGGAACCTGGAGAACCTGGACAGGACAGATGAAGTGGAATTGCTTCATTTCTAATAACACAGATGTAGTGCAAAATGCTCTGAGAGTCTTTCATTCAGCACTTATTTATTGCTCATAATTCACCTCCTTCTGACAGAGAAGGGCATGATAGAGCTAATTTAATATTTCCATGGTCAGATTCCATTCATATTTGAGTGAAATATCAGTAAATAAAACTGAAGTACAATTTATTAAGCTTCTGAAATAGTCACAGGTTAGGTTATCAAACACATTGTGTGCCGACAGCATGAAAATTAATTCACAGTCCTGGTCACCAGGCAGTGGCCAAGGAATCATTCAATCCAGGTGACCAGTGCTTTTGAAAAACCCTGCATCCTTCAAAAAATATGGCCCGATTAAAAAGTCCAGCTGAGACAAACAAGAATCAAATGAATACGGCAATTTATACAGAATTGTTTAGTGGGGCTAAGTAAAGCTGTTTGGTTGGGGTGGAGAGGAAAGTAAGTGCATTTGGTGTATGGGAAACAGGGAATGGATTTGTGTCAGATGGCTCCACGCCACAGAAGGTGAAATCCTGCTCATCCCCAAAAGGAAAATGTTCCATCTCAGCATTTACTAACTGAAGCAAAGG
Source organism: Caloenas nicobarica (assembly GCF_036013445.1). Lineage (NCBI taxonomy): Eukaryota > Metazoa > Chordata > Aves > Columbiformes > Columbidae > Caloenas > Caloenas nicobarica. The sequence continues at coordinate 151,145,998 of NC_088245.1, read as the reverse complement.
GTTGTGGTGGGTTTTTTTGTTTGTTTTTATTGTGTTTTGTTTTGTTTTGTTTTCCACAGACACTTATCTATTTCAATCAGCATCTAACAACTGGCTGTTGCTGAGTCCTGGCTCTGCTGGAAGAAGCCTGGAGATGCCAAGAACCTTGGCATGGACTGACGTTTGCAAGTCCTACAGTCCTGGCTTTCAGCAAGTTCACTAGGATTTACTGAGAGCCAGAAACCTGAAAGGTCTAAATAGGGACACTTCAAAAGGTTAGGAAAAATAAAGACTCCTTCAGGCACTTCTAGATTCAAGGTAGATCTGAACTCTTGCTGAATTTCAGAAACATTGGAAGGAGGATTTCCTTCACCTTTCCCCCAGGGCATACATTGTTTTAGCTTACTTAAAGATGAAGAAGGGAAATTATGGAAATTGCATAAAAGAAAGCTTGATCTCATAACATTTCCAGCTGACCTTGGCAGCTTTAAGAATATTGTGTAGGTTGCTGAACTACTAGATGTACATCCAGCCTGACCCTTTGAAGTGCACGCATCTTAAGTTCAAAGTGAGTCAGAGTTTAATAAAGTGTTTTACTTAATTTGCCCATATTTTGAATTCTCAAGGGCCAAACACTCCATTTAATGTGAATGCCACCAATGAATGGCAATATACTGAAAGCCTGGAAGACACCAGAAATCTCCAAGGCTGAAAGTGAGGACTTATGTAACCCAAGAATGACTACATAAACATTTCCTACTTATAACTCATTACAAAATAAAAGGAGCTTACAGGCAGGATAATTAAAGTAAAGGCAATGTAAGAAAGATAGAAGATACCAGAGCTAGTCAACTAGGTGTTTTAGCTGATGCTCATGCTTTTGGGCTATGATTTATTCTATGGGATGTGCCATTCATTGGATTGTCATAGTCCATCCACAACCAGTGCTATTTTTCCCAAATCAAGTCATGCAAAGACCAGGCAGGGAAGGATCACTCACTGTAATACAGTACATCAATCAAAAGGGTTATTTTCATGGACTTGGTCTCTAATCAAGCAGCAAATCATTCTCCAGTTTTGCTATCAAGGACCATTACTTTTAGGAAGTGCTTAATCTGAAAAAAATGCATCTATTTGAAGCTACAGGGTGTCTGGCAAGATATACTGAAGACAGAGGAAATGAAATATGTGCCACACAATTTACCCTCTCTGTAGGATTTTATGAACAGCTTATTTGTGGAGAGAGAGGCAAGTTGCTGGCAAGAAAAGAGTTTTAGCTTTCTATTTGTCTATTTTTTTGAGTTATTACAAAGGTCACTCCTGCACTTCAATTATCTTGAGTGCCACTTTTTATGGGGGAATTTTCAAATTATATCCAAAGTGCCTCAAATATTTGCAAAAGGCTTCAGGGTACATGTGCCTTTTTAATTTAAGTGCCTGGAAAAAATTACTGTTACGTCTGTGTGTTAAAGCATTTTCCCATCAAAAGTGGGGGTAAAAGCCTGTAAAGCCTCAGTGTGGCACCATCCAAATGTGGCTGTTCCTCCTACAGAGGAAAGATCCCTACCGGGGCATGATGCTGTGCCACCTGAACGTGCTGGCTGGGTCACTGCTAATGTGATAGAGCCATTGACTGCATCCCACTGGCCTGCCAACCATCATTTGGGAAATCCCAACCCAAGGGACCATATGCACGTACAACATAGGGAAACAAGCACCACTATCAAGGTTGACTTTGCGTTACCCCCAAAACAAGTTTCTCGCACTTTAACATAACAAAATTAGCATCTTGCGGACCTAATAATCCAAATAGCTACATTGTGCAGAGAGTGGGGTATAGGAGCCCACACCAGCTTTCAGAAACCAGCAGTGACTGAGGCACAGGGCTTGCACCATCTGAAAAATGACTGATCTTGTCTCCTGTGAGTTTTGCTTTCAAGGACAGGTTTTCCAGTGGTCAAAACAGGGCAATATGCCCTAACATACACAACAGGTCAGCTTCCTGATGCCTTCTGTGGTAGGAAAACAGGATGGAGTGTGGACATAACAGATCTGATGAAACTTCATGCTGGGACCTCTGAATTCCTGTTTTCAACTGCCAGGTGTTGTTCACTATAACACTTTGCTCCAGGAGTGATCCCACCGAAATTCAGGGGTTCTCTGCAAAAGCAGACTTGGTTTTTTTCGAGCCAGGAAAAACAGAGGAAAACATGCGTGCAATAGATGAAAGCAACATTTTTCCTTCTTGTACAGATGTTCTCTTCCTCTTCCCTTCAGATTTCTTCCACATTTTTAGGAGAAATGTTTTACTAAAGAGTGTTCTTAACCTCTTTCACAAAGGAAGAAATTTAATTGCTACTTAATGAATCCCACCAGTAACCATTCTTTGTTATACATGGAGAATAGACCATACAGAATTACTTTGTAATGGCCGTTCGAAATGTGATTGAGATGATGAAACACATGTTAGGTGAACGTGTCTTAATGCATCCTCTCTGCTGCCAGCCGCTCACTCTGCCCGTGCCTGCTAATTCCTAATAGCACCAGGAAACGCCTCTAGTAAGTCACCATCAGCTGAGCGCTTACGTACAGAAAAACCCAGATGAAACCAGGTTTTGGATATAGCTCTGTGTACAGATAATCAACAAAGAGTATTTCTCTTTCTCACACATTTGTTTCAATTAGAGCTTATTGAATCATCTTTGCAGCCCCAGAGAAGACTCAAGCAATCATCAGCGCTGCTCAGGAGGTAATTCAGGATGCCGTCTGGAATATTTGTCCTTTTTAATCATCTGCCACGCACTGTTCTTTTAGGATGTTGTCACTCAGAGACCGAAGAATAAAAAGGAATATTAATGTGAAAGGGTGTCTGTTTGAATGTGGCAATTCCCTGCATAAAAATGAGTCCCATTAATAGGAAAGCTCAAACTATCTTCAGGCAATATTTCAAGTCCTTGTCTGTCTGTAACCTCAGAGGAATTTAATTCCTTTATATTATTTAAATTATACACTAGAGGGAGAAATTATGAGGTACTGGTCATTTCAAATGCTTTCTTTAAAATATATAATTAAAAGAGCAAGCAGCCCTCCTAGCAGCAATTTTATCATGGCAGTTTAAAAAAAAATCTGAATCTATTGGCATTTAGAAAGTGTCATTTTGTCCTATAGCCTTTGGTCAGTAAACCAAAGTTTAAACAATTGCCCTCACAGTCTCATTCACTAATACCCAAACATGTAAAAACGGTAAGTGAAACGACAGCAGAACGAAACAGGCAAAGGAGTCCTGAAAGAAGATACATAGTGCTCATACACTTCTTAGTTCAAAACTTTAACTATATTCAATGGCTTCCCACTTCTTAGAGCAGTTCAGCGCATGGTTACTATCTGGTTTGGAAAGTCCTGAGGAACTGAGCCTTTGGCCCAGACTTTTATCTCGGTTACCTGCCTGTAAATCTGAAGCATCTTGCTGATCTCAAATGTATTATTTCAGTTTATAGCTTAGGACTAGTTCTACCAGAGCAATGCACACTTTGAAAAACCCTTTTCTCAGTTCAGCAGTGGTCCAAACAAGCTAAATGAAAATTGACCATATTGTTAGAAATGTTGCACAAAAAGAAGAACCACGGTTGATAACTTACATGCCTAGTAACTACATATTTGCTGCAACACTATGTTCATTTTTTTTTTTTTTACATTCCTATGAAAAACATCTCTAAAATCCATGGCAGGTTCAGCAATGCATTAAACATACACTGTTATAAAACTAGAATGCCATTAATCCTCACATCTAAAAATTTCTTTCTTTTCAAAACAGCAGGAAAAAAATCTGTCCTGATGTGGTATAAAATACATGTGTAAGAACTTGGTCCAAAAGGATTTTAAAAAGAAGAAATCCTACCACAATCAAGGAGCTAATAACTCTTGGCTTGCGCACATATATGTGCATAAAAAATATGTTCTTCTCTAAAAGCAAGGCTGTGGAGAATTTCCAGCAAGTACATGTACCCTTTTAGTATCAAATATGTAGTTTAATTTTATTTGGGGCATTCTTAAGCAAAAGGCCATGTTCAGAAGGGGATCTGGTCATCGCTTACAGAATGAAAAGAGCCAGAGACTTAAATCTCTCTGGAGCAGAACATGCATTCGAGAAGCAGGTGACCCAAGTTCACTTCTCTTCTGTCTCTGGATATCTGTGTAGCACACACAGAGTGGATGCTATTATTTATTTGCTTATTTATTGGAACAGTTCCACTTTCTATAAAGCACATGCTCACTGGAGCAGGAATCCACATTGCTCCTTTCCCAGCTCTACCACAGGCATGACGAACACTCTTTCTGCTCTGGTGAGTGTATTTAGCTCTTCATAACAAAACACCTCCAGGACTAATGGCGCAGAGCAACCATGATGGTGTTCAAGGCACAGTCCTGCAAGGGCTGCAGGGGTGAGTATCTGCCTTGAATTGAGCAGAACAAGGGCATGGACCTCCTCCTCTTCCTGCTGTCATAGGCTCCTCTGCCTGGTTGGCAAACAGTGCCTGAGTCCCCCTAAGCATCCATCCCCTGGAAGAAAAATCCAAACATGAACCATTCCCAGTACTTCTGGACTGGTTTATTCAGATTTATTTAGTTTTTAGGGACTTCTAGCTTGCTGGGCAGTTTCAGCCAAACCTGAGGCAGCACAGTAGACAGCTCAAAGGCATCATGATGGTCATGAGGAGGAGATAGTGGTGAGCCCACACCAGTGACGGGAGCCAGGAAGGGGGAGAAAAAGTGAGCAACAGACTTTTTGAGTTCTCGAACAGAAGAAAAGCTTCAGTGGAAACGTGTGTTACTAAAAACCAGAGCATCCTCATGGGAGAAAAGCTTTGTCTGAGAAGTGGATTCTCTGGTGCCTACTAAAAGCTGAACACACATCGCAGCTGCAGCGTAATTCAGTTAAAAGTCCATCAGCTAAGAGACAGGCATCCATTGGAAAGCAGGCGTTGTTAGTTTGGCTGCTCATGGAGCTATTTGCTTATTCACTGAGACAGCACCTCTCTCCACGACATGCTGCGGGAGCGATTCATCCAACATGGGAAAGAAGACGGGTGCACCTGGGTTTAGTAGGAAAGCACAACCTGAGAAGCAGCTAGAATGAGTAGAAGACAAGAAATGTAGTCTGTCTTTTCCACAATCAGAACTGAAATGAGAGAATAGTGGAAAGAGCTGACTTCACAAAGCTGAAAATTGAATTCATCTAGTTCACTATGTCAGTAAAAATAAACATAAGGCCTCTGCACCTCCCTTTTCAATGCAGAAAGGTATTTTGTCCATTTTGAAAGATTCTAAATCCATCTGATTTCTGAAAAAAACCCACATTATTTGAAGCTTAATTTCATTTATCAGTGTTTAAGTTTTGTGGTTTTGTCTGCCAGTGCTCTATAATACAACGTTAAAGCCTCTTTGGTAATTTTTTAAAATAGAAGCAAAGCTTTTTGTGTTCTGCTTCTAATACTGATGCACAGGCAATTTATTTCTATATTGTAGCAACTATGTGAAGTGAACTGGATTTTAGTTGCTCACTTTAAAGATCTTAGCATGTTGTTTTATTTCTAAAATACAGCTTTTTACCCAAGGGAAGTCTATACTTCAACAGCTCATTTCCCCTAACCATTCTCTGTTCTAAGGTTCACAGACAGACCACGCTCGTATTTATGTCGGTTAATGAAGTTGACTCAAGTCCTTTATGTTTTCCAACTGCTTAGCACAAGCAAAGGCCTTTAAAAATCTGAAAGGAACAGGGATCTGACCCTTTCAGAATAAAAATAAAGGAAGCACTCTCTGCACAAGTATGCATGCAAATAGATACTTTAGGAAGGTAAAACCTACTCCCAAAATAAATGGGGGAGATGACTTAAAACATTAGATAAAGAAATTAGGACAACTGTGAGAAATACGGAGGATCTGTTTCCAGAAATGAAGCACAACCATATTGAAGTCTTAAATCACCAACAAATGTTATAAGAGAACCCAAACATCCAGAGCAATATTTCCTGTGTAGGTAATACAACATTCCTTGATAACTCTGCTACTTTGTGCAACCATAAACAAGCCTCTTTCTTTCCTCAGCTTTGTTCTCTAATCGTGCAGCAAAAGCTCACGATAAAGAAATGCTGTTTTCCCTGGAGCACACTGTACACCCAGCAGCCTCTACTCCTCCAGCTCTCCAAGATTTCTAATTTATAAATTACAGAGGTTTAGCCTGAGAAACTCAGCTATATGGCGTTGAGGGAAATTTCCCCTCCTCTTGGCAAAATATGACTTGTGCATATACATGCACGTAGTTCAAGCTGAACTCCTCGTACTTCAGGAATTTGGAATCAGTGGGACCAAGTTGCACTTTGGGCTGTGACAAAGAAGGTCACACAGAAGCCCATGACTAGCTGAGGCTTTTGTCTGGTTTTCATATTGCTAAACTTAAAAAACAAATCAAAACAAACCAAAATAATAAAATAAAATAAAATAAAACAAAATACCAAAAGGCAAAACCATTTTGGGATGGAAAAAACTAAAAGCAAGCTGAAAAAATGCCCTTTTTTCTTCCCAGCACTAGAAATCCCAGCTGATCAAGCTGGAATGACTCTGAGGCAAAGTCCCACATTCTCACGGTTATGAATGGGTAAGTCTCAAGTACTGCCTTGGGCTCTACTTGGATGGAGCAGCAAAAGAGTAAATGTTTATTTAAGCCGATGTCAAACACTTTGAATTTTTTCAGTATACAAAGATGAGCTAGAATGTCATGAGTAAGTGAATACTGGGACATTCTGGTATTTCGTCCTCTGCTGAAAAGGCATTTCATTTTAGAAATACTATTTTGCTTCTGATTAAACTTGGACACAAATTCAGACCAGTGCTTTATTTATTAATATGGATATTTCTACTGCCTGAAGTTAACTCCTGGACCTTAAAAAAAAAAAATACAGTTCCCCCCTGCCAGGACTGCCACCAATGCTAGCTGCTTGTGAAGGTGGGGAAACCTGCCTTTGAGCAAGTTGTTTACTCTGCCTGGCAGGAACTGCTTCTGAAAGCTGAAGAGGCTCTCAAGGAAACCTCACTGAGGAAGCGAGACGCCCGGGACAGCTGGGTGACGTCTGAGAGGCAAAAGGGCTGCCAGAAACGGGCCATTGCGAAACAACCAGCTCCGGTGGCTGGAGAGGAGCCAGCAAGTACGCAGGAGCTGCTGCTTGTCCCCTCTGTTCCTGCCCACTAATGATTACGGATTGTTATTCCACGGCTGTGCTCTAATTCAGCAGGTGCCTTGTCTTCACTTATGTGCCAATACAACCTGTACCGCATCAGGTTGATCATCCTCCATCCTACACACCCTGCACAAATGTTTTCCATTCCCAAGAAAAATGCTTTGAAACCAAGGGAAGACTTACGCCCAGAATTTCTTCTACTTTCACTTTGATTACCTGAATGACAATCTTTCAGTAATTAGGATGTCGTAAATAATTTTTTTCCAAATTTCAGTGACTACAGAGAAAAAATGCTTAATGTTATAGGATTCCTTCTCCATGAATTAAGATAATTTCAACCCTGGACTGTTCCTATAAAGACAGAAAACCCCCCTCTGTTTTCCATAAAGTGGTATCTTTCATCAAAATTACAAAGTTTATCATTTCCCAAATAAACAGACAGAAGTCTTCCTCAGTTAATATTCTGTTAATTAGGGATTCATGCAGGAACAGTACTCTGAGTAATGCACATGACAAATAAAACATTTTAAAATTCCTACCACAACTGTGCCTGTAACAAGTGTGTATCTGCTGCACACCTAATCAGCTTCAAAGAGTTCACCTTCCCTTCTATCCAAGGGCCAAGAAGAATAAATGAAGGATCAAATCTCCTTCCCAGAAAGGAAACACCACACAACGCAATGCAACGCAACGCAATGCGACACAATCTTTTCTATAAAATTGTTCAGACAAATGCTCCAATTTCTGCTCAAATAGTATATTTATTTGTAAGTTCGTGTAAGCTGACAAACTGCCAGCCTCAGGAACAGACCCTTGCTCTTTGGATGGGCTGAGCAGACGGCAGTGCAACAGGGTTATCAACAGCCTCCGTCTCTGGCCACATCCATGTGCTTCAGGTCTTCCCCTCTCGTGTTGCAACAGTGAATTCCTACCTCATCATCAGCGTTTTGTTAAAAGCATATTAGTGCTCGGTTTCTCTAATTTATCTATGAAGTACCTGCTATTTGTCTATGACAAAAGAAGGGAAAAGGATGCGTAATAAATCATGCATTGAGGTCATCTGAAAGGTGTTGGTCGAAGCACAAGTCCATCCATATGTATCAATAACGCTGTAGTGATACCCAGGTTTGCTGATCAAGTTCAAATAATCAGCAAGGACATTCAGCTTTTATGGCTCACTGATTAAAGACTGATAAATTTATGAACTGCCCAATGCCAAAAGCAAATCACTACAGAGCTGCCTAAGTGCAAAACTCCCTGGGGAAAATAGACACTGAATCAACAGAAGCCACACAGGTAGATACCTGACCTACAAACCCCCAAGGAACAGGCAATGCCAGCACCCACCTTCCTGATTGTTTGGGTGCAGATGAGGTGACCTAATGTCTCACTGTCATGGCCAGACACACTCCTCTTCCTCCTACTCTGCTCTACTTTTTCTTTAACCCTCATTCCCCCTGTGTCCATCTTAGTACTGAATTGATTCAAACTCCCAAACCAGTGGAAAACTATAGGTAAGTTTTCCAGATGAGTGCACTGGCTCAGCTGTGTCACATAACTGTAACCCAAAAGTGGGTGGCAAAGCCAGCCTGGTGTCAGCATGGCCAAAGGCCCAGCTGGAGGGCTGTGGTGCTCTTGGTGATGGCTCTCCATGCCAATGGTGTTGCAAAGCCCCATGCTCTGCCTTGGACCAGGTTGAGATGGTTCCCAAGCAGCAGGAGATCTTCAACAAGAAGTGCTCAGAGATGATCCAGAAGCAAGGTGATGAGAAGAAGGAGGAACACCAAGTTCAGTATCTTGCTCCCACAGGGAAAGCTGCCAGCCTGGACAACATGACTGAGCAGATGGCTAAACGATAGAGGGCAAGCAATGAGCATTCAGCGTGAGAAAGCTGGAGTCCAGGAGAGGCAAATAAAGGTCTGCCAGTCAACTAAAACACCAAATAAAATCCCAGAGTCCTGTTCAAAAAACACCTAAATGGTGACCAGAAGCAGATGACCACAAAAAAGGGTAAGACCAGGACAAGTCTGGGCATCATCATCTCCTACTCATCCTCCCTGTTGAGTCCCTTTTGTTTATCATGTAGGACAGAGGCTGATTGTCTCCACTCTCCAAACCCCTCACAAGCTATTTTTCATTCAGTTTTAAGTAGGACTGGCAGCGCTGAGCTCCCAGTGTACTCGCAGTGACGGCAATGAAACACTCCAGCAGAAATTAACACTGGCGGGGGCGGGGAGGACAGACAATGGGTGTTTGAAAGAGCTTCTTTTCTCAATCTACAAAGACAAGAGCAATGTGCCATCTGTGTCGGCTTAGAGTGCACTTGCTGGGTATGACCTCTCGATTATATTAAATGGACGTGATATTTTTAGTTTACACATTTCCAGTTTTTGTGATGGTTCAGAAAATCCCCCACAGTCTTATGAAAGTTATTTTTGCTGTAGTGCAATTTAATAGCAATCCAGTGAGCTTTCTACAAGTCACAAACAATAACATTGCCATTTGCCAGTCAGAATAATTTTCTTTATGTCCTTGGTAAGTCCACAGTAAGTTCATTGACGTATTTAAAGATACAGTTTGGAGGCAAAAATGCCATATCTCAATCTTTGCATGCACAAGTATGTCACTTTTACAGTACCACCATCTGTTTTTCCACATGCAGACATTACAACTTCCAGAAGCCCACTAAAACACTAAGCCATTAAACTTCCTCATAGCTTTCGGCCATCTGCTTCTTCATCCCAAAGGTTTTCTTCCCCACCTTTTACATTTTTTTCCCTAGCTAAGTATTAGAAGGAAAAAAAAATCCTTCGGAGTAAGGACTGTGCATCTTCCAACACATACAGGTTCATGGGTACAGTTACAACAGCCTGAAAAAAAAAAAGATCTTGGACAAACTGTGATTAAATTCCATGTTTTCACAACTACACATAAGGGTAATGTGACATGTGATGCTTCTGGGAACACACGCAAAGGCTCAAAACAGCATTATAGTGGATTCCCAGGGAATTTATCAACAAAGACTTTTTCTCTTGTTCATTCCTTTAGCAACAATCTATCTTAAAGGATAGAATAAGAATGTGTAGACCCCATGGCGTCTAGAGAGAAACCAGACCTTTTTTTGTATACTTCCTAATATAATTTAGATCCCTGGTGATAAATATCTTATGGATTATCTCTTTTTATGCCTGAGTTCACCGAACTTTCCCACTGAGAAAATAATCTGTCAATCAGTGTAGGTCCTTCTTTCTCTTTGTCGTATGCCAGTTTTCTTCCACAGTGCCAAATCCAGAACTAACAACCTAAAGCAGGGAGAACAGATGGGTACACAACTGCCCTGAGCTATGGAGATGCTGCGAACTATTTTTAACAAATAAAAGAAATACATGAATGGTTTATAAGGAGGTTTTCTGGGCTTGCCTCATATGAAAGGTGAAGCTGTCACCACAGTCTCTTCCAGCGGTACAATCTACACCTGCAATTAGGATGGTGCCTTCAGGGACAGCTTAGTTTAACCTACATTTAAATACAAGAGAAGAGCTGGTTATTAGTGCCCCGATGAGTCCTCAGAAGTGCTGCACCTAAAAATACTCACAGGATCTTGGGGCTCCCGCTGTGTTCATCAGCTGAGGAACCTCACCACCAGCAGTGCAGCATCCAGCACCACCACGGCCCCCATCCAGCCTTCCTGGCTACAGTGGGGCTTGGGCTTCTCCAAGTCCCATGCTAAATCCCAGTAAACTGCCTGGAGGAGGCACAGACCCCGAGAAGACATGGGTAGCCCAAGCCTTTCTCAACTACAAGCCAGTTTTGCTCCAGCAGACATTTGCCTGGAATAAATTGGCCCAAATGTTGGCTCTGTGCACGTACTGCTATAGTTTTCAAGGTATACTGGTATAGTTTTCAAGTTATGAACATTGCATGCATGAGTAGGTATGAAATGCATTTTTATTTCCAGTACTTGTTTTTTAACACCATCTTAGCCTCCTGAAGCTGCAGCAGTTTCATCACATATAAACTGTGTTAATGTCAGATTTATATCCAAAGAACCTGAAAATAAGAATAATTTGCTACCAACACACAAATCGAACAGTTGGGAAGGGGAAAAAAAAAAGAGAAATAAAAAATGTATGAAGTATATTACTGAGAATAAAAAGCAAGCAACCAATGGTATAAATGAGATTATAGCAAGAAAACATCTCATGACTCTTTGGGAAGCAAGATTTTCTCTGTACCACATGAAGATATTGATATAAAATACTGTCTGTGTAAATCAGTCTAGAGAAAATGGTGCCTCTGTGTCTATCCAGTCAGTACATTAAGGATTAGATGCAACTTGGTAAAATTCGAAAGCTTCTCCAAACGCATTGTTAAATATCTCATCGGTATTGCACAGAGGTAATTAAAACTGGTGAGAGTTCTTGTATATGCAGATTGGCTTCCAGCTTCCCAATATTTTTTTGTGCTTTCTATTGCTAGGCCATTTCTCTCTCTTGTGCCAGAGATACATCAACTCCTTTAAAAAAGAAAGGCTAAAAAGGGCAATACAATCCCCTAGACATGTCGTTTAACACATGCTTTGCTTAATTGATTGGAAAAACCTAGTAATTTCTCGACTTAGACAGTATAACTTCTCTGATGCCTCTACTGTTTATTATAAATAAAGCGAGACAGAGCGAGGGAGAGGTGCCATTGCAGAAGGCGCTGCCTTTGGGGCAGTTCTGGGTGCAGAAGCTCACTCTGCTGACCCCCAACCACTGCTCCCCCTCTCACCACCATTTGCTGCCCCTCTGGGTTGTGTGGTGCTGCCGAGCTGCATCAATCACCTTAGCGATCCGAATTGAAAACAGCCGTCTCAAAATACACCACAAAAATGGCAGCTGCAGAGGGTGCAGCATTCCCTTGCACACCAGCTCCCTCCTGGGGACAGCCCCATGCTCTGAGTGGGGGACCAGGACCAGAGGCTGACTGCACACACCTGGGCAGGTTCACACCTGCCAAAAGCTCATCTACATCTGTGCTGTCACCAAAGGAGATGGTCCCCATCTTCCCTACCAGACCCCCTTTTCCATTTTCCATCCTTGTCTCTCTTGAACACACAAGCGCAATCAGCCCATTCAAGGACTTCGTTGGGCTAAAACCATTCTTTTCTCCTTTTGGTTTTGTTTTGTTCCACTGGTTTTCAACTGGATTATTATGACTGGGAAATCTGTTATGAGCCTCAGTACCTCACAGAGGTGTGATAACCCACTCACTCTTATTCTAAGTAGCATGAGCAAACAAATGCGAAACATTATTCACTACTGCAAACATCAAACTGTTTCATCTAGCCACATCAGACTAGGAAAAGGATTTCCATTTACAAATGTCTTAACTAACTTGTTTTAACAAATGTGATTTTAAGCCTGACCTAACATAAGTGTGGACAAGCTGCAGGCTTCCCCAGTGGTCTAGGCAGAAACAACCTACATTTTTTTACATAACCTTGCTCTCACTTGTATCCTACATTCCTAGAGATTTCCTGATTTGCACATACAAATTTAACTGGTGGATTGAGCGTACAAATCCAGTGTTCATGCTAGGAGGAAGCAAAGAGGATTTGCTGGCGTGCAGGCATCCTCAGAGCCAGTTTTGCTGGTGGGCTCAGCATGCAGAGCATGGCTGCTGTGAATGGCATCGCACTGCAGGGGAACAAACCCTGCAAAGCCTCAACAGAGACTAAATTCAACACTTTTAGGTCATATATCACCTTCCAAATGGTGTAGAAATCTAATATGGACCTAACTCTATGCAACCATAGAAAGGTGTCTAGTGGGAGGTCCACAAATACCTTGTGGATACTACACCACACGTCTCACAGAGAGGAGAGGCATAAGCAGATGAGGACCATGACAGAAATTTTCAAACCTCTGGAACTAGATGTGGAAAACTGGAAGAAATGTGTGTCTCAGTCCTGTTCCTCATTCTTTTGGTGTGTCCTGTCTTCCTGTTTTGTCCAGCCCATGCAGCGTCACTTCTTGAGGGGGTAGAGCAGGAGCTGAATTCCTGGGAGCTGTGTTCATGCCCCCAGGTTGAGCACGGCCTCCTAAATCTTTTTCAGGAGCTCAAGCCACTGCAGCATTCTGTCAGAGTCCTCACTTAGAGGCAGATCTCGCCTCAAACCCTCTTGCAAGATTATCCCTTTTCTCCCAAGAGAATTAAAGACTTCGTCGCAGTATGTCAGCTGCTGAGCAAAGGCCAGATTTTATCCCATTTTTGCCACACACTATTTTCTAAGGAAGGTAAAAATTGGTGAGCTTTTTCCTTTACCGTGTCACCCTTCCGAAGCTATTTCATTAGCCACTGGAGTTCCTCCAGCTCTCTGGGGCACCCTAATGGCCCCGCTGACAGTCGGGCACACTTTCCTATCAGTTTTGAGAGCCAAGGTTTGAGCACTGGGGCTAAGCCTTGGACCCCTTTGCTGTCTCAGCCCCTTTGAGTGCCACCCCAAGCTTTCTTGTCATGCTGACACATGAGGGTTGATACTCTGGGGTCAGTTAATGAGGTGTCCCCGAAGCCAAGGAAGAAGAGGTCACATGCTACAGGGCTGGGACCTCAGGTTGTTGCAGTTTTTACACTATTGCAGCAGCAAGCATCTCTTTGGTAGTACGAAAAAAGGCAAGAAAGGCTAAAAATCAGGGTTCTGCACTCCTGTGGTAGACGGCTCTGCACAGGGAACTTGCATTACGCAGTATATCCCTTGCCCCTGTTTCCCCAGCATCAGCTGGAAATCCCAACCTAATTTCAGCAGAAGCGAGACCTGGGTTCATTGCCTTGGGCAGGCAGCAGACACGAAGGTCTGACACCAAAGAATAAGGAGACATGCCTTTTAATCTCCAGACTTTAAACGGGTTTGTCTTCTTTGCAACAGACAGATGTTGCCTGACAAATCTAGTAATGAAACTTTCATAAATTCTAACGTGTTCTTCTGTAAAGCACAGCTCTGAGAGGCTGAAGAGAAAGGCTAAATGAGCACCAGTCCCCATTCATGCTGCACGAAAACATTCTCTGACTGTGAATAAAACATGTCTTTATCACCCTTCTCCTCCATTAAAACGAAAACCTATGACCTGCCACCCCAGCTGATGATAGCTTTACGTTTCTGAGGGAAAAAGAAAAAGAGAATGCAAGCCACCAAAATGAAACTTTGAAGACTACCAGCTGCATGTGCTTTAATTCCAATTACAAGGAAAGCATTTGTATGCCTGTCTTGCAGAGACGCGATATGGATCCCAAAGACTGTTTAATACAGCTATTAACAGTTTATTTTTGCCACCCTCACACAAGACTCAATTTGCACTCAGCAGCAAGGTGTGAGACGGGAAAGGCTGTTGTTTGCATCCACATTTGAGAGGTCTCATCAGTCCATAGGAGGACTGAGAAGCGCGCCAGGTCCCGAGGGCTTCGCTCCATGGATTTGCTTTCCATGGTCTTCCGTCGCTGCTCCCCACCCTGAGCCTCTCCAGCAGCGAGGAGTTGCTTCTGTGCCCTGCCTTTATCTCACTGCAATTATGGGATGAGTGAAATCTGAATGCATTTTCATGCCACCTGTTGTAAAGCCCAAGAACAATATGCATTGAGACTCACAGCTGTTTCCTATATTGTGCTCATTTTTAATATTGTGAAGCCAGAATTCCCAGAGTATTAAAACAGCCTAAATTTAAAACAAAAAAACAAAGCCACGGCTGCGATGCAATTTAACAGGAACCACAGAAGCACGTGCTTCGCACTGAGGTTTACTCCTCACTATACAGAAATGACCTGATGGACATGTACAAAGGGATCCATTCAAATAAAAGCAAGCGGGATTATACTCATGAAGAACACATTGGATTTGGCACAGATCCCCTCATTGTGTAATCACTTTAGCAAAGAGAAAAGGCACTCCGATTACTTCAATGCTGTCTTGGACTTTCTGTAGATTCTACTTCTTTAATTGTGTTTGTTATTAAATCTGCCCTCCACCAACAGCCTAAAGTTTCCACATAATTAAGTACTTCACCTACACTATGAACAAATGATCTTTCCTTTTTCTGTATGCGAGTACACATGCACAAACAAAGCCAGCATGTATTATGTTAACAGTGCCTCCTCTCCCTCCCTCCTGAAAATATCCATTGCTGTTTATAAATTTTGGATGTGCCTAAGTTCTCCTTATCATTTTCTGAAAATGCTTCACAAAAAAAGTTGAAGCCTATCAGCAAAAAGAAACGTGAGAAGGATCCCAAATGAAAAACCAACAGCAGCAAGGGCGTCCTGCATTTGCTCTTGCCATCCCGTAGAGCCCCTTTCACATTTGCTGTGACATTGAACACAGTGCCATCCCTCCCAACTGCAGCACAAAGATGGGTTCAAAGGTTAGGTCATCCCATTTAGCTCCCACACAAAGGCCTCAACATAAAACCCTGCCCTTGATTATTTATAGCATAAATCAAGGCACTGTCCAGAAAGACTAAAGCATCCCCAAGCCTGACTCAACTGGCCTTATCAATAGCTTGTTGTCTTGCCTTATGCCAGGCCTATCTTCGCTGCAATAATCATGCAAATCGACAGCAAGTCATGCATATATATTTGTAATTTATGTGCTCAGGGTTAAACCAGCACCTTTGGTGAAACGGTGGAAGAACTCCTCCAACGAAGCAGAACCGAATCCAAGGACATCCATAGTGAAACACTGCAGAAAATGCTGTAACGAATTACTCTCAGAAGTAGATTTTTAAAATACTCAGTTATCAGTAAATGGATTAAGTTTGATGTCATGCATCCCATCATTTATACTATTTATATCAGCCATTTTTGTAATTTAAGTCTTTTTTACAAGGAGTTAAGATATCTTACTCTACATTTTAACAGAAATTCTATATTTTTATGAAGAAAGATACACATTTATCATTTTTATTAGTGTCTGTCACAGACTCTCTTTAGGTTTGAGAATATCTAAGAGAGAAGAATCTAGTGTTGTTAAAGGGCTAGCTGGACAGCATCTTACAATGCTTCAGCTGGGCATAGTTTTGAACCGTAAGCCATTTGTTGGAATAAAATGAAGACTCAGCATCGCATAAATATTTCATGAATTTGTATCAAATTTGCTGAATTGTTAGTTTCAGACAAAAGAAATCAGTGAAAAATGGAAAGGCTCCATTTTGACATTTTGAAAATGAAAGGTTTTGATTTTCTCATTTGAAGTTACTTCCGTATACAAATTTCCCTTATTTTTTAGAATATTTGAATTGGTTTGAAACTAAAATAAAGCCTTTCATTTCATGTCAAAGAAAATGTTTCACTCAACTCAAAGCATTTTTGAGGCTGTGGGGTGCAGTGGTTATTAGCCCTCAATTCACTAAAAATTTCATCTAATTCACTCTTGGTCTGACATAAAGCCATCCTTTTTTTTTTTGTTTTTTCATCAGAGACACTGGTAAACAGAAATGTCTGTTGTTCTCCATCCTCTCCTCAGTGGGTATTTTTCATATCCAGAATCTGATATTTGATGAAATGGTTTTAATACAGTCAAGGTCCACTCAGCACTTTAAATACTTTTTACTGCTAAGAAAAAAAAAACAGCATAAAAGCAATAGAAATACCCAGAAGCTGGTTAATTATGTTTTCTCCCAATTTATAACAGCTGCCTTAGAAACCTTAGAAACCTAGAAACCCTAAGGTCTAGAACTCAGCCTTTAGGTGTTATTTCAAGAGTGACAATGGGATTCAACAAGCCCTTAAAATCACCCAAATTCACAGCTGTAACAGCTGTGGCAGCATCTCACAAGGTGACCTTTCAGCATCATTCAGACTCTGAAGAGCAGACATCTCATTCACCCCTGAAAAGCAGGCATCTGGCTTTTATGGCAATGCAGGGGCTGCCTCTCAAGGCAATGGAGAGAAACAGGCAATTCAACATGGTAATTAATCTTATTTTGGGAGAGGTGTCTCAAACAAGGAGGAGAACGGACCTCTGGATTTATCTGCCACTAGTGAATGACTATAGGGAGCGTTTGCCCACTGTGTATCAGGGTAAATGTCCAATTTCAAAATGAATCTGACTCTGGTGACCAGCACAGACCCAAACCCCTCATAGCCCTTAACTGGGAAGCACTAGCCATGTCTCCGGTGTACTCTGCCAGCTCTGTGCAGTGTCCCCAAGTCCTCACAGAGAGGCAGCTCCCATTTCATGGTCAAGTGAGCATCACCATGGAAATGCTGATCTCTTGCAGCTCCTGTCCCTGGCTCCATCAGGAACACCAGAAGCACTCAGACAAGGAAAACTGCATTTATTTCTGTGTATCTGGGTCCAGCTGCCTCGGTTCCAGCAGTGGTTCCCTCCTGAAGCTCAGCACGAGGAGCAATTATCGAGGTGGCAGTGCTTCACTTCCAGTTTCCACCCAAGGAGCAGGTGTTCATACAGCTGTTGCTCATTTTTCTTAGTCACCTTTTGCAGAGCATTTTAAAACTGTGCAATGAACTCTGGCAGTCCTTAAATGACACCTCACCTGCCCCGCACCCTCCACGTTCCCAACGCATGTCTGCTGACCAGCCATCTTTCATCGCCTCCCAAAACATGAGCAAGAAATCTTAATAAAATTCCTCACTGCTGCTGACTTCATAGGAAAACAGAGCAGAAGCGGCAAGAGAAATGATACTTGTGCTTGCCCGCAGACACATGTTCTCCCAGGGGCGCCGGCCACTGCCGCAGCCTGCACGGGCAAGCCTGCCTGCCTGCTGGCCTGCCTGCATCCACCAAAATGCAGCAACATGTCTTGCACCCTCGCGGGCACCCCTGTGCCCATGCCGTGGCAGCCCACCTCCGTGTCTGCCAATGCTCAGCATCTCTGCCGGCCCTTCGGCAAGACGGGGAGAAGAAATGCCCCCAAACAATCCAGAACCAGGCAAGTAGGTTCCATACTCCCACATATTGGCATTTTTTCCATTATACCCCCAAAGGACAGTTTTGTTAATAAGTTATGATTATTGCTTTTTTTTTTTTTCCCCCCTGTTGGTTTCTTTTTAGAGGTTCCTGTGATTTAAACCTTGGAGCAAGGCAAAATAATATCACCCAGCTCAACTGAAGTGCACGTTAGTCACAAAAATGCATATATTGCCCAGTACTTTCTCACTGAGAGTGCGTCTGGGTACATTTTCATTTGCTAAAAGAAAAATAAATGAAATTATTATCATAGAGACAAAGACAAGAAACAAATACATTCTTCTGTAAATAAAAATCTTCCTAATACATCACTTAGAAAGGAGTTTTAGTTTGTGGAAAACCCAAATAAAACCATCATTACTACACAATAAAATACATTTTAATATTTTTCTCTATTTTCAGTACTATTATTGTGGATTATTTGCATCTAATTGTTATTTCTTTTCCTGTGTTGGTACTTTAACACAGAGTATACTCAGAATTCTGCACTAGTATTGCATAGGATCAGGTGCTCTGCAAGAAAATTGTGCTGTCACCCAGGCACTACAATGACTTCTCTGTAAGATGAAGCAAGAAAAATAACTGAAATGTAGGCATGGGGAAAGACCTCATCTAAGTGCTGCCTTCTACTAGTAAACATATATCCTGTGTCATGTAAACATGGCATATTCTAAAAGTTTTTTATGATGTTCAAATTTCCTTTTAGGAAATTTTAAAATGCAGGGTTTTGTTTTATTAAACAGATGCATAATTTGCTGAGAAAATTCAAATCATTCTGTGTTCTGTGCTTAACATAGATTATGGGTAGCGTGTCAAAGAGGATGAGCTGCAGAAATCGGAATTATCTCTTTCAAGAGTAATTGGCAGGTATGAGAATTCCAATCATTATTACGGAACCTATTCTCCTTACTCATGTGTCTAAGTAAGAATCAGATCTAAAACGTTAGTTCCTAATTTAGTCTGAATCCCTCTTCTGTCTCTGCTGGTGATAGGGATGATTTACCAGTTTTAAGATACACTTGCCTGATAATTAATGCACTGGCAGAGCTTTAGTGCCTTTCTCGAGCTCAGTTAATTTTCCACATGTTCATATTCCAGCCATAAAATCACCTTTTAGTGGAGTTCACAATATAATATGAAAGAAAGGAAAACCACCCCCAAAGTTTTATAATTCGTGCCTAACTGTAATTGCACGGGCATGAAATTAGCAGGAGCACAAGCAGAGTCATTCTGACTTGTCAGTTGTCAAGTAATGCTTGTCATATTGCAGATCACAGATATTATTAGCTCTATGTCCATTTTCTCTGCAGGTGCCGCACATTCGCACGGGTAGATGGTGCAAAGGAATGGCACGTCCCTGCCCCTGTCTCCTAAGAGTCACTCGCAGCTGCGACAGTGACATTTCACGGCTGCCCTTATTATTACCACCAGGTGAAGCGCAAATGAGAGAGCTCCACGGGAAACTCTAACCGTTTCTGAGACCTTGAGACTCATCAAGTAATACCCGCTTTGAAGGGAAGTAAAGTGCTTTGAAAATACACAGAGAAACCACGTATGGAGGGAAATTACTGAAATAACATGCCAAAATGCAAAATAATCTTCCAGCCCACTAATCTGTACAATTTGAAAGTCGATTGTTAAGGCATAAAAGGTGGCAACTCTTTTGGTAATTACTTTAGCAATGCACATGTAAATGGCATTACCATTGAATCTTCCTCAGAAAAACCTTCTGTGTATCGACATACCATGGATTTATATAAGAAGTGACCACAAAAAGAAGAACGTAAAATAATAAAAAAGAAGCCAAGTTAAGGAAAAAAAACCCCAACAATTCAAGATATTTGTCTTTATAATGAGGGCTTTTAGGTTAATGAGAGCAACCTGAAGTAACCACTTTAAATGCCTACTTTAAATACAATAAACAGTAATTATGAATAAAGTCTTATATAAATTAATTTCTAGAAGCTGTCACTGAATGGCAGAGCTCCAAAACATGAAATAGTTGTACCCCAATGACTCCAAGCCAGAAGACAATTTAAAACAATCAAATTACAAGACTTTAAAACAAGTCTTACCATGGTGGTGTCTTGACTCAACAGTTCAAGAGTCAACCTGAGTTCAAAATGGTGCGTTAGCAACAGTGCAAGCCCCAAGAGGCAGATGTGCAGTATATAACATCCTTCTGAAATAAGGCACTGATGGGTTCAGAAGAGAAAGCCACAAGGTCTTGGTGGCTGCAAAACTGTATCACAGAGAAGGAGCTGGGCAGCTAATGCTGGCCCTGCATGATTTGCTGCAGGCTACTAACAGACCCAGCTAATGACCAATTTTCTTCTCACAAAATAATTCTTCTAACAGGGGAGCCCCAGGAGGGACGTAAACTATAAATATTCCTAGCTGCTAAGTTACCTCAGCCACTAACAGGTTTTTATTTTTGTCCTGACATCATTTAATACAAAACATAACAAATGCTGCTGAGGTTTTTCTGCCACCTTCACAACCAGGAGAGATAATTTCCTTCTGTTCTATGGTATCAATAGCACTGTGGTGAAGTATAGATGATGAGCAGAAAATTGGAGGGATCTACCACTGAAAAGGGATTATTGTCAGTAGTTTTCATCTCCATTACCACTGTTTCAGCTCCCTAAGAGTTTTCAACACAAGAGTATTGGTACTGAGCGAGTTTCTGGAAGGATTATGACATATATTCCGTGTTGAAATGGCTGTTCCTATGACAATTAAATTGGAACAAAGGAAGACAAAATCTGAGCACTTCTGAAAATTTCATCTCAAAGCTTTATGCCATCTCATTCTTCACACAACATCTTGGTATAATCTCATGCCTTAATTATACTAATGTGGCCATGCATACCTGTCCCATAACTGGACTAAAGTCCATTTCCAGCGACTCAACCAAGGTAAGGCTCTCAATAGCTGTGTGTCTCAAGTCTGGTATTCACCCACAGCATGTCCACTTCCCACTGCTCTTGAAGTGCAATTTTTAATGCCTCCTAATGAACAAGCCAGTTTAGCAAGTCATACAAATTTCTCTGTAAGTCTGCCCTAACCTAGTAGACATATAATGTTCTCTTTTATCACCACCGATCTGGTAAGCACTTTATCATTATCACTTGATTCATGCACATAACCTTGCTTTTTTCCCAGAAAAAATACAGAACAGAAATGTTTATTGATGATTTCTGTTTTCTGCATCATTAACAATTTTGCCATCTCCATCAAGTAATACCTTATACTGTTGCTAGGATATCTTTTCTTTCTAACATACTTAGATAATCTTTACTGTCCCCAGCTCTGGTAACCATTGATTTTTCCCTGATGTCTTTAGCTTCCCTCATCAATTTTCTACACTTCGTAACTTCTAACTTATATTGATTACTATTTCCTACTCTTTTTTCATTTTGTTGTAACATTGCTTCTTCATTTCTAATTACTGCCTTCCTCATAATCCTGAAACAGGATGGGCTTTTAGCTGATAGTGTCCCTCTCCGTAAGAGAATCTATGTTTGCACATCCAATAAAATCCCCTTTAAAAATGCTTCTTTGCATTTTTAGAGCAAAAGACTTTCTCACAGTTAATTTTACTATTAGTTTTCCTTAGCTTTGTGTATTGACTCCTCTGAGGAACAAAGCATATATATTACTTGTTCTTTTAAGCCACAAAGCTGTATGCCAACACCGAATGTAACCAGGCTGTGATCAGATGTTCTCCACCAGCCACAAGGATACAACATCTTCATCTATTAGAAGATTCTAGAAGGCAGTTGCTTCCTGAGGTAAGATATTCCCATCCATCTTTTATACAAACTTTAATAAGTTTAAGAAGGACAAGGAATTACTGGAGGGAGCCCAGTGGCAGGCTACGAAGACGATTAGGGGCCTGGAACACCTTTCTGATGAGGAGAGACTGAAAGACCTGGGTCTGTTCAGCTGGGAGAAGAGAAGGCTGAGAGGGGATGTCATCAATGTTTATAAATATCTGAAGGGTGGATGTCAAGAGGATGAGACCAGACGCCTTTCAGTGGTGCCCAACAATAGGATGAGGGGCAACGGGCATAGACTGAAGCACAGGAAGTTTCATCTGAATATGAGGGGAAACTTCTTTACTCTGAGGGTGCCAGAGCACTGGAACAGGCTGCCCAGAGAGGCTGTGGAGTCTCCTTCTCTGGAGACATTCAAAACCCACCTGGACACATTCCTGTGTGATCTGCTCTGGGTGAACCTGCTTTAGCAGGTGGGTTGGACTAGATGATCTCCAGAGGTCCCTACCAATCCCAACCATTCTGTGATTCTGTGATTCTATGTTAGCATTATCTTCATAAGGCAGCACGTCTCCCACTGTGATGCCCTACCTCACTGCTGTTCTTCCTTCCACCCATTACAGACAGAAATGTAAGCATCACCTAACAGACTTTGCTCTCTGGTTTCATGTGCTGAGCAATTTGAGGGCCACTACCACCATACTTCTTAACGAGGTTCTGCTGATTAATATTGATTCATGTGATTTCAAGATCCCAAAGTTCTGAGTTATCCATATTCATATAAAATGCAGCACTGGCTTCATGCAGGCTACATAGACTCTCCCCACTCCCTTTCTACTCTTCTTGCCCTCTTTGTCTTTCATAAGCAAAATAAAAATCAATTATCTTAATATTTGAGTGTTAGGAACCAACCTATTAGTTTTTAGAAATGGTATTTATACCATAATTGCATCTTTCCATCAGGGATAATGTTGCATTCCTATGGCTTCTCTGAGCTGTTAACAGTTTTCAAGCACTAAGATTATCACTCTGTCTGACATTCTATACCACATTGGCCTAATCTATTTGCAAAAAAAAATCTGAACTATTTACTGCTCCCTCTTTTGGTTTTAGTTTTGTATCTCCCTTGATACATTATCTAGATTCCAAGAGGGAAAACTAGCTCCTTTTCCTCCCACTTCGTATGTACAGAACCCTGTGATCTGAGTGGGAAGTGACACATAATTTTCCCTAGAATGTAAACTTCCGGTTTCACCTCAGAAACACAGCCAACTATCCAAACCCTGGGTCTCCTGTCTTCTGTATCTTTTCACTCATTTGCCTGAAATGATATCTAAGAAAATCCTGCTGGCTTTTCTCCACACCTTGCCTGAAGTTTTCTATAATCTGCATAATTCTACATTTGCCCAAATAATTTCCTCTATTGTTGATAACCACTTGTGGAAACTTGCCAGCTTTACAGTTTCATTTCATGTTTTTACGCTAGGGAGACAGCTGACAGATTTCTTGCTGAATTCTCTATTCGTTCACCTAAACATAGCATTGCTGGTGATAGTTGAATTTTACGATGACTGAAGAACCTCGTAGCAGCAAACTGATTCCTCACTCCACAAGCTGTAACCCTTCAAATATCTCTCCAATAGCTCTGTCTTCTGCTCTGCAATGGGAAGTTTCTCCCATAATTTTTCAAAGGGTATCTGAAAAAGGGTTGACACTTCTAGCTAGGTTGCATGTCTTCTGGTTTGCTCCTCTCATCTGATCATATTTCTTTAGCTTCTAGTTTTTTCTTTTCACACATTCCTCCCCTTAGGACCTCAACAGCACCTGGCTGTCCAAGCCTGCTTCTCTCAAATGCTGCACAGTGGTGGCATCCAAGCTTCTAAGATGATCTAGGTTCTCCTTCACTATGATGATTTGCTTGCGTTCACGTACTGGAAATCTCATGTCTTATCAAGAAAAGTCACTACAAAGTAGCTCCAGACTCTGATTCTGACCAACAAGCTGCTGGTCCCTCACTGCACAAACATACAGATGTTTTCAGGAGGATCACAAGATCCTCGCCTTGCCGGTCACATGGATAACAGTGAGCCCCATCCCATAGAGACAACTGAAGAATAAGAAAAAGGCATAAATATAGATGCTGCAGCAAAATTCCAGACAGGCCTTTCCAGCTCTTTGCCCAGAAAGCAGCCTGCAATTCCAGCCTTGCTCAGGTGAGCTCTCCTCAGCACAACCACTGCCACATCCCTGTCTATATTTTAGGTAGTATTTAACTATTCTCATTTTATAAAATGTGTTCCCCTGGGAGACTACGAGTAGTTCATTTAGAATTGCCAGAGAATAAATCACACTTCGGTTAGGTTATTATCTGAAGATTTATACAGATTAGCATAGATGTGTCATTGCAATATATGTCGAGATTCGTGTAACTTCAGCAGTCAAAAGGAAAAAAGCCATAAGAGGTCTAGGTATGGTTACGCATATGGGTTTAGATTCAGCCCTCCTGACTTCAGAAACCTACTTGAGGCCCCCGAATTAGAAGCACAGCCTCCCCTGCCTCCATATTTAGGCAACAAAGAGTGATGGACGGATTGAGTTTCTCTCAAAAAGAGCTTGAAATCAAACCGCCTTCTGGAAAATGCTTATCCCTCTCCCCCGACTGTATGGAGGGGGCCTCTGTGGCATGAGTTAGGTGGGCTGGTCCCTCACAAAGGTCAGCAGCTAGCAAATACCAGAGAAAATACTCAGTTACTGTTAGTCTCCTTTCAATTACAGTATTTTCCCAAAATAGACTGGTCAGCTTCCTCCCAAAGAGCTATTCTAGTTGCGTATTTTTCTCCCAGGCAGCTCTTGTGATCCTGTTCAGACACAACCAGTGATTTGGCACATTAATAACACCTCAGTACTAAGGCAACCTAAGAATATAAAATGTTGAGGACGTGTGGTGTTCCAGTCTTAATGTGCTTTTCCTAAGGAGCTCTGCAACGAGGCCAGTTGTTAAGTGTTGTTATGACACACTCCTGGGCTTTCACTTTGACTTCTTTTCACATCTTGTCGAGTCTTCCAATGTCTGAAAAGGCCATTTCGATGTGCTGAGGTCATATGTTAAAAAGCTGAAAGCAGGGGCCCTCGCTAATGGTGCTCTGAAAGCAATTGTTTGGCAGAAGTTCATCGCATAAATCGCGCTATAGTTTTTTAGGATCGTAAAAGGAAAAATTATACTCTGTCCTCTAAGGAGGTGATGCAAAGTTGATGTTCAAGAGCCATTGTTCAGCCACCAAGAGCTGGAATGGGGACTGGAATAAGTGGGTGGGGAGAGAAAAGGCCACTAGCATCAGCAAAGCAGCCAGAAGAGCACTGGCAAGAGAGAGGATGAGAGAAGGGAGTCAAGGAAGTTGTAAATAACAACCAGGAGAAATAAGAATATTCCTAAGTACAAGTATAGAGGCAGGCAAGTCCCTCATCTACAAAGCTGACATCAGACTTTTGTTACACGGTCAAGTTATAACACTTAAATTTAATACAGATTTTCATAACTTTCATTTAAAATTTGTGCTAATTCCTGTTTGGAAATGCATATTTTGGCTTAAGGACAGTTTATTTCAGTTTAAGTGGAATGCAGTGCTCAGCAGTTTTAACCAAGCAAAGTAACGTTAATTAAAACCAATGAAGGAGACTTCCCACAGTCTGCTGTACTACTTGAGGCACTCTGCCTTATGGACATACTAAAAGTAGACAGATCGGTTTTCTTTTTTACCTTCCTGATCTGTCTCAAAAAGGTTTTCTTCAACTGTTGGGAACAACATTTAAGATCAGTTGCATTGGTTGATTGCAGTAAGGGGCAGCTTCAGTCAGTACAAAAAGAAACCATATGGCTACACAAAGTTCCCACTTCAAGCCCTTTTCTCCCCAAACAGAAAACAATAGCACCTGGCAAAACAGCCCATAGGAATTTCCTCCCTGTAGGCACAGAGCCAACATGCCATGAGTTCTCCCAGGAGCAATACTCCTTGAGACTTGGTGGGGGTGTGACAAGGGGATTTGCAGCCTCTGAATCAGACCATCACACTCATGCAACAGCGTTTGGGTCTGCTACCAGCACTCATCTCACCAAAATGGGCTGGACAACTCAAGGGAGGAAACTCATGGGTGGGACATAAAAGACTGGGATCTGAACCAGGCATTGCTACTTGATCATAATAATAATTACAGTACTATTGAAGAGTAGTCCTTCTTCAATACTCAATTACTCAAGAATCATAAAATACAATTGCACTTATGTGTAGCAACAGGCTGTACAAATACTAGCCAGCAAGGCTTGGGGAAAAAATAAAAAGGGCTAAATAAAAGAGTCTGTGCTTCAAGAGATCAGACATGGTTGCAACGCCAAAGGAAACCATGAAGAAAGTTGCATCAACATTTACAGGAAAAGCACAAAGAGTTCAATTTGTTTGTTTTTACAGCCATCATAGGCAAAAAAAAAAAAAAAGGCAAAAAAAAAAAAGCAAGCTAGCAGCAGTAGGAGAAAGCAAACAGGATATTTGGGAAGCAGGGCCATTTCACTTGTGTTCTGTTTTGTTTCCAGTCTTCCATCGCTATTTCATCTGCTTGCATTGCAGACTCAGGCTTGCAGAAAGGCTAGGAAAGATAGTCTGAGGTTTTTAATATATGTGAGCCTGATTTTGTAAAGACATGCTTACCACGGTCCACTCGAGTAGTGCCACTGGCAGCAGAACCAGTTGTGAAGGCAATGGGAAGCAACAAGAAGTGTTTCCAGGACCAGCAACTTGACAAGCAAGGTCTCTGCCAGTTCACGACCTGTGACACTTGGTGAGTACTGTATTCTACCCTTAACTGAGTATGAGTGCCCCTAAATTAGGGTGCAAACTGTTTTCATACACATGGCTATTCATACTGTACATCAATTGCAAAATATTTTAATGCCCTGAAGATGACATCAGACCTTCTGAAATGTATACTAAACCTCCGGATGGCAATTCAAAGCATATGTTCCGCCTGGTCTGCTGAGGACATAATAGTACAAAACTAGGATGCCTTTAATGAATAAAACACTAGCCACTGATACCATGTGCATTATACATACTTTCCACTTCATAGGCAAAGCAGTTACAGCTTTCACTGCCTGAAGCCATACTACATCAGACCGTGACTGTATCACATCTGAGAACACGAGCACATTGAGGTGGTGCGGTCTTTGAACAGGAAACATTGAAATGAAACCCAAAGTGCTGCTGCTGGTGATCCCAGACCTGGCACCTCTGCCTCTGAGTCAGCAGCAAACCCACATCGCAGCCTGTTCCTGGGGTCACCGTGCAGTCCTGCCTGGAGAACCAAACCACATGTTGACCATTGCCTCTGCTCAAAAGAGATGCCGCTCAAGTTCTGGTTGCCTGGCCAGAGTTCAGCTTAAGCAGTCATACCCTGCCTACCTTCATTTCCCCAGCAGTTCCAACAGCATATTATAACCTCATTATTTTTCTGCTCTAAACTATAATTTTATGTCCCTCCACACTGCTAAAATAGCTACCATAATCTGTGCCAAAAATGCATTCCAGCAATACTCAAAAACACGTTAAGGCTTTCTCCTCAGTTTACATTCAGCAGGGTGAATTTAAAATACCTCACTACAAGTTGCACAAGAAGACCCTCAGCACCTGTTAGGAGCGGGAGTAGGATTTACCTGGCAATGAGTGTCCCTTTGCTAATTCAGAAATTCTAAGGAAAGACAAGCTCAAAATACATGAGAAATTGGCCCAAATCCTGTCAATTATAAGAAAATAATGCTTCATCAATACTTGCATTGATTTAACCATAGTTATTCCAAATTGTTTTCAGGGCAAATTTAATGAAATTTCAAAGCAGCTTATTTTGGTGCAGTATCATCAGGGAGAGTGGTGGCTTTGTGATAGTGGGGGGTTTTTGTTTTGTTTTTGTTTTTCAGCATCAAGCTATCCAGCTAAACCGAAATAAACTGCTCCTCCAGTAAAATACGAATGTTAATAGATAGAACTATGATGATCTAGATAAATCAGTATCTTAGCCTGAGGTATAGGTCTCAGCTTCCTTAATTCATGGTGTCAAGACCTTTGTGCTGACATGTCTCTATGTGTCCGGCACATGGGACCACGTTAATGGGTATTTGCTCCACCACGTGAGCCAAGGGATGCTGGGGTGCACAAGCGATGGGACTCCAAGGGCAGCTCACACCCCACCAGTGGGTCCCTCTCTCCCTGGGAACTCTGTGCAAGGTGCACCCCACCAGCAGATCACATCTCAAACCAGTCAGCAATAGCTGGACACCATGGGAGCAGATGGGAGCTGCAGACGTGTGAGATATAGGTCCATTTTCTGTGATGTCTGATTCTCATACTCCATTCACAAACAGCGCATAAGCCATGTGCTGGGTTTAGTATGAATTCACTGAGCTTTTCGCAGTTCCACACACTTTTATTCCAAACTAGGAACACCCATAAACAACTTTTGCACAAAGGTAAGCCAATTAGTTTTGCTTTCTTGCTACTTTTGTATAAGAGTACTTGAAGTTTATGCCCATTTGTATATTGATCAATATAACAGTCGCTCTTGCATCCTTCCTGGTTCCAGTGGTGTATGTTGAAGACAGAATGTGAATAGTTCTGCTCTCACTTGCATCTGTGCAAATCAGACATAACTTCGTTAAGTCAATGTACTTGCACTGACCAAAACGAAAGTTTGAACACCTTATTTAAAATTATTTTGATAGAATACAGTTCATGCAATTAGATTTAACCTCAAGAAAATGTCAGCTTTTTACAGAAAAAAAGAGTATGCTGATTTCCAGTTTTCAGTTAAACATGTCTCTTTCTCATCACATCTTTCCAGCAGAGCAAATATTTTTTGATTAGGCCTGGTAACCAGTGTTTCCTAAGAGAACTATGACAAAGACTAATTCCAAACTATTCAGCTTTCCTTTTCATGATTCTGACATTTCATTCACTTTAGGGTAAACCTAGGGGCTCAGTTTTTTTCCAAAGTTGTCATAATCCAGGTCCTTTTTCCTGGACATAACACATCCTACTTTATTTAATTCATAAGGTAGAACTTGTAAAAATTCAAATATGCTTGCTTTTTCCTCTCCTGTTCTCCAGCCTATTCTTAGTTATCCATACAAATCTCAATACAACCAGAAAAGCTGCCTTTTGCTTTTTGGCTTTGGGAAGTGGGAATTATTTCTGAAGAAATTTATAAATATTTGCTCCAAATGCCTGATCAAATGAGTTATTTCCTGCGACTTGCCTCTTGATACCTTAAATCTGTTAGCATTTTGGCATCAGATCCTCCGTTCCCTCAGTGTCTCGGATCACAGTGTGAATTGACAGCTTATGAAAAAAAGGACAAAGTAATCTCTGGAAAGACTGAGAACCAAGAATAAATAATTAAATAAAAATAGAAATGAAAACATCTTAGACTCATCTGGAAACAAAGGCTGGGCTGAAGAAACATTAGCAGTTTCTGGTGGCTCTATACTTCTGGTGGTTTTACTGTTGTCCTTCCCACATCTCCAAAGGGCAGGTTTAGAAAGGTTTCATGTCAGCGGGTCCCTCCCGGCTCTTAGGCTGCTGCTCGGGATTTTCAAGAGCCTCTCTGCAGAGACTTCAAAACACACCCAGGGGAAGAACAAAGAACTTGGTGCATTAACAACCACTTCTCCACTCTCCAGACAGGGTTTTGCTCCAGCTTAACTCCCTTTGCTCTGACAAGATGTGGGGCCAGCTTATACCCATTAGCCTGCACTTCTCTCAGTTAGGTGTGAAAAATACATTTATTGGACACTGAAAATTTGCAGGAGGTGCATTTACTGTGTGTAAGAGCCAGAAGGATGTCTTCTACACAGTGCTGCAGGCAGCGAGCGACCAGTGGAGAAGTTGAATGTATTATCCTCTGATACTGGGACCAAGTTCCCCTCCAAAACCAGATTCACAGCTCCCAGTAATTCAAGGAAAACTCTGACTGTGAATTGTAGGAGCTGGACACCACTCAGACAATGGAAGTGCTTGCCTATCCCAATTCCTGCAAGTGCTATTCTGAAGCAACCCAACACTTGCCCAGCACAAGATCATTTAAAGAGAGAAGAAATATATCTACATCAGCTAGTTTCAGTCTTTCCTAAAATGATTGCACTCCAGAAGCACTAACAAAGACACAGATGTAAGATTTTCTGTGACTTATCTCTGAGGCAATTATTTATAAATCTCCTCGATTCATTATGTGCCAAGCCTAAATTAATCCTCTGGTTTAACAACAGGAATGTATATGCAGCCTTGCACATTGCAATCAATAGTGCATGCTAGGCATTT
The DNA here is from genome assembly GCF_036013445.1 of Caloenas nicobarica. Classification (NCBI taxonomy): domain Eukaryota; kingdom Metazoa; phylum Chordata; class Aves; order Columbiformes; family Columbidae; genus Caloenas; species Caloenas nicobarica. Next base: position 151,115,682 of record NC_088245.1, on the reverse strand, counting down.
AGCTTCATAGACTATTTTTGATAGCATGAACCAATTTTGCCCCTTTTCAATATTTTAGGCAGAAAAATAATTTTCTCAAAGAAAAGTCCGTGGCTAGGGACAATTCCTGCTGTGAGATCTTGCATCTAGCTGCGTCTGAAGGCTTCTGAGATGTCACGGAAAGCTGGCACCATATGTGGTTGAGAACCGTACAGGAAAAGCACACACCCAGATGCACATGTGCACACACACACAATACACGTGCACGCGCTCACACACAAACTTATGTAGAAAACGGCAAAGTATGTCCTCCTCCTCTCTCTCCGCATTCCCATAATAAAACAAAATTAAATGGCATGATTCCCTAAAGATTAACATTCCCTAGGCTTAGCTATTTTACTTACCCAAACGAAATTTTACTCCTGGTTGCCAGAGACAATGCAAACGGGGAAAGTCAGGGCAGCTGGTGTGCTACACCATAGTTTTGCCTGTGGTGTAATCTCTGCTGCATCAGCTACAGATTTGAAGCAGCGGTGATGCTGCTATTTATGGCCAGGATGTCACAACTTCTTGCTCAAAGCACTGAAAAGTTCATGTTAGGAGGCTGCTATTTTTTTCCTCCTCCCAAACACTAATTGATCTTGCTTTTTTTAAAAAAGTCAGCAAAGTAGAGGATTTTAATTTAAGCTGTCAGTCAAAAGTAATGGAAGAGCTAGAAGGCCTGACATTGCTTCTTTCCTGTGTGCTGAGTAAAGCTGTGTTAGGGGGTATGTTTCAATAGGAATGAGGGAGGAAGGACCAGGGCCAGAATAATTAGCAACCAGGCTTTATCCAAGACAAATATTAGGAAGGAATAAAGCCATTAAAATGTGCTGCTTATTTGCTGATGCTAAAGCACATGTGGCTTCTTTTCACGGGAATTAAAAAATAATCAAGGCAATAGAAAATGTGTTCTCTGTTGTTACAGTACCTGGTAGAAACTCTGCTTTTGCCAAGGGCAGGAAAGTTAAACTCAAAACAGGAGGTGTTAAATAGATGTCCACAATCGTACACAGCATGGTGCTGGCCATAGCTGGGAGCCTGACCAACTGAGCCAAGCGATGTGAAGCTGTGGGCACTCCTAACCTGGAAACCAACCTGGTAGATCATTCATGTGTCTACATGGAGGTTGTCACCCATGGCATGAGTTCCTGGGGGCAGCAGGGACTGCTCCCTTTGGGTTCCCCACGGCTTGCACACTCCACCACTGCAGTGGAGCAGATGGGCCAACTTAAGCAAAGTGGATCCATCACCACCTCCCCAGGGCATCCACCAATGGAGGGAGAAAGAGGTTCTGGCTGCCCTTCCCTCCTGCCCCATGGGATGGGGTGGCAGGTCCAGGGGCTGCGACTGTCCCCAGGCGCAGGGACCCTAACGCAGAGGAGCTCGTGTACGCGGGAAAGGAAGGGGAGGCTGTCTCATGCCTCTTCTATTGCTCATTATGCTATCTTTGGAGGGTCTTTCAGGCTATTATCTTCTCTGTAGTGCTGCCCACTTTTACTCCCACCTGTCCCTCCTTTCATGATTTCAAGAGGAAGTGGTGTCTGCTTTTATTGTCTGCTTTGACATTCATTTCCTATATGGCGTAGGAGGATGACATCTATACAAGGCTATACATCTATCTATCTATCTATCTATCTATCTATCTATCTATCTATCTATCTATCTATCTCATAGATGGGGAAATAACTCCGCCTTAAATGAGACACAATGCAAGTCCTGATTAAATTGCCACATTAGTTATGTTTGACATGCTATAACCTTGAATACTGAGAAACTGAAAAAAAACCAAAACAACGCTATATGCAAATATTATATTTATTATTATTATAATATTTATGTACTGAGTCGCATTAGGTTTCAATCATTTTCGTTGAGATGTTCAGTTTGACTTCTTCAGTTACTTTGTCAATGGGTCACGAGTCCAACTTGCTTTTTACTTCCAGAGTTCTGGGACTCGTTATTTGCCATTCATGGTGTTATTAATTCTGGCTGCCTGAACATTTTCATTGTCAGAGGGAAACGAGGAAACCAAAGATAACTTATCGGGCATTGTTCCCATTTAGGTGCTCCTCTGAGATTTCCTTTTGACTGGAATGTATTTCATTAATTCAGAGGACATTCTGGCATGGATGTCTAATTAGATCTGCTTAATGGATTTCATGTCACAGAGGCATGTAAATCTTTCCATGAAAGACAAGGTTTGCATTGAGAGATAATATCTTTTATTAGACCTCCAAACAGAATTGAAAGGAATGGACACAATTTTCAGTTTCTCTAACAAAACCTGTAATATTTTGCTACAAACTTTTCCTTTCTTACCTCTTCAGACACTCAGAGCTACAAAGACCTGACCACTGCTGTCTCTTCATGGCCTTTGTGTATTAGCAATCACTTTTTTTTCACGAAGAGCTTTTGCCACATCTGTATTTTTCTTACTTCATCTAGAATTTCGGTCTTTTGACATTCACTTGCTTTTTACAACCTACTGCATATTATATCCTATGAGTGTATTCAATTTTACTTGTTCAGAGGTGGAAAGGATCCCAGATGGGGTTTCCTTCCAGGTTTTCTATGCCCAAACATCACCAACTCACAGAGATTACAAAATGCTCCTGCAGTCACTGTGATTTTTGTGTTATTGCCTACTTGACCTGAACACGAATTCAGCAATTGCATACACTTGTCATTTTGTATACCAAATAACACCCTTAAAATATCCATTCTTCCATCTTAAAATCTTTAGTAGAGACCTAAAATCTTCAGAGAGGGAGGAGTTGCTGTGCCTGGCTTGGTGGCTCACCTGTTCTTACGAGAACAGCACAGAACATGCACCCACAGGCCACTTCCATCCTTCAGCTTAAGCTTTATTTTTCTGATGCTGGAGGTATTTAAAGTAACTGACAAAGCAGATTCCACCTAATGTATTAGACACTGCATGGGAATGTGTAGCTAATTTATAGAGAGTTTTATGCCCTGTACTAGTATATTCTGCAAAACATGCAAAATACATTACTACAATTTAGAAAACTTCAGTTCTTCTAATAACTGGTTTGCTGTTATATCCCTTGAGGTCTTAGGATGCTTATAGCTCAACAGGAACCGCAGATCTTCTGTTTTGGCAGAAGTTACAAAAATTCTGGATCCATCTTGCAAGCTTTCTCATAAACTTCCAATCCCACTGTTAATGTTGCTAAATAAACAGCTTCCGCTCCATCCCATGGCAAGTTGCATGGGTTTATTCTTGGTGGCACCAAACCCCATTTCATAACCCACTTGGGTACGATCCTACCTTCACAAAGACATGTGTGAGTGTTTGTAAATCATAAAAATCACCTCTTCTATAAGCAAAAAGTCCAGTATTGTGATATATTCTTGAAAAAAAGGAAAAAAAGGGTCTTCTGCTGTGAAAAACTTTCTTAGCTGTAGAGACTAGAAATTAATTCTCATATATAGTTTTGTATTGCAAAGAACAGGGAGAGTGATAAATTTATACCTGCCCTCTCCAAAGATAACTTTATTTTTTAAACACATTCAGGCATGTGTCAAAACTAGATTTAAAAAGCCTCAGTTTTAGGATATCTAAATGCTGATTTTCAAAGGTTAGGTAATAAGAAACCTCTAGAAATCAGAATTTTGGAATTGGAATTTGGCACCTGAAAACATAAACTGTAGAAGTGGTTTTCATTATGAACAAATTAATTTGAGTTTTGATTAGTTCATACTTATAAAACCTGAAATTAAGCACATCTGATACTCTATACAGTTGCACCTTAAAAGAATACTACCTTTTTATTTTTTGCAAAATTACATCTCCAAGTCCAAAGAAGGAAATAAACTTCCCTAGTGCACCTCATTTTATGTCCTTTGCAATTTTGATAGTAGTTATTCAGAATGATATCTTTTCATGGCTCTTTGTAGAGACATAAACGACAGTGGGTTTTGGTACACAGAAGCTCAACCAAGCAGATTTGCAAAAAGCAAGCACATGCTGATATAGCAAAATCTTTAAATTGGGTAAGCTGGAAACTGGTTGCCACACTTATCAATTATCCCCAGACATAAAGCCCATAAAGGGTTCAACTCCGGCCCACATCAGTAATGACTAAAAGCCATTAGCGTACGTAATGGCTGCTCGTTTGCCTATAGGAAATGAATGGATGGTCTCAGTTCAATTCATGCAGGACAGGTGGTCACATCACAGAAACCACTGAGCATCGCATGGGGAGGGAGACCGACCTGCCCTCTCCTCCCCAGAAGCCCCTTCCTCCCAAGTGGGTCCAGGCTGTACACAGCAAGTGGACAAACAGACATTTTCCACTATCAATTAGCTACTGCTCTCAAACACGTAGCTCACTTTTAGGAGGGAGCAAGAAGAAAGTCTGGAGCCTCACGATAAGCCTGGGGGATTAATAAAGGCAATTTGGTTTACAGGATAAAGTAGAGCCTTTATCACCTGCAGTTCAATCTACCAACTTAAAAATACATGAAATCACAGGACTGGCTTCAGCATCACATGAAATAAAAAGCTAAAATAAAGTCTGTATTTGGGGAAGTATTTCTAAAAGATAAAGAAAGAGGGATACCCGTGATTGAAGGTCACGCTAGGCATTTCTCCCACCCTGTAAAGCTTAAAGTACTGAACATAGTATTGTAGTAACAGAGAGAATAATAGTTGTCAAAGATTTTCTTTAAGAACATAGACGAGGGACAGGAATAGGTCCAGGAGAGAATCTCAGCTTCACAGAAGTGGAGGGGGTTATAAGCTTTCAAATTATCTTCTGTTTGCCTGCTGCTTTGGACACTTTAATTTTTCCCTAAAACTTAAAGCCTCCTTCTAAGCTTCTGGTTTCTTCAGGGTGCAATTTATCACAATCTCATTTTATTTTGAAATGCACTAAAGCATCAAAGCAAAAAGGGAAGATGAACTCCATTTAATCCCTCTGTTGCACTGCAGTAAGAGCAAGCAAGCAAGGAGGTGTAAGTTTACAAGGAAGGCAGGAGAAGAAACGGGAACGGGGTAATCTCATTGCGACTGGGTTTGGAGATCCTGAAAAGGCAATAATAAGCTTCCAGAGCACAGCTGTCTGGTCGCAGAGTGGAAAAGCACTTCCAACCTCCACTAGACATCATTCAGCATCTTCTTAACTGGTAGAGAGAAGAACATGCTGTTATTTTACACGGCTATGAAGTACATGCCACAAGAGGTTTTAGCTGCAGTGAGGGCCAAGTACAGACTTCAAAGGCTAACATTTGGATGCAAAGAAGTGAGAAACGCGCTTTATTTCTCATAATGAGAAATGTAACTTACGCTTTATCAAACCCTAACTTCTAATAGGAGCTACATAACTAAAAGCTCCGCTCCTCTCTGCTGACTGTCAAATAGCCATCAAATATTAAAGAGATGAGCAAGAGCTCTGGAGGGGGGTTGTACGGTCAGCCTTAATGTGCACGTGTGTGAGCATGTGCCACTGTGTACATAAGAGTCTTCACAGTAGGGAGGATCCTGAAGGCCAGCAAATAAACCTGTAAACCTCCCCACTCTATGTTGCACTCCACCATTCCCAGTTGCCCCAGGAAGCTGGCGTCCCAGAGAGGCTGGGCAGGAAAGGGAAAGAATTGGGTCGGGTGCTGTTTGCAGGCTCCCTGCCAACAAAGTCGATGGGCTGCCAGCGACGGGCTGTCTATAAACCCAGGCCCCTATGTCCAACAAGTAATTTGTACTGTTAGAGACAGCAGCACTACTGATCCTCCCAATAGTTTGGCCTTTTTGAAATCCAGTGGTGAAATAACATGAAAATCTTAGCTTCTCCCTAAAACACTAGCTGCTTCCTGGCCCCTGTGATTAAAGTAAATCATGCAGGTTTTCCTAGAGAGGAGGAAGGGCAAAGGAGGTTGTCTTCTTGGTTCTACAGAGGGATCTGGACCAGCTGGATTGTTGAGCTGAGGCCAGTTGTATGAGGTTCAACAAGGCCAAGTGCCGGGTCCTGCACTTGGGTCACAACAACCCCAGGCAGCGCTACAGGCTCAGGGAAGAGTGGCTGGAAAGCTGCCTGGTGGAAAGGGATCTGAGGGTGTTGATTGACAGCTGGCTGAATATGAGTCAGCAGTATGTCCAGGTGGCCAAGAAGGCCAACAGCATCCTGGCTTGTAACAGGAATAGTGTGGCCAGCAGGACTAGAGAAGGCACTGGTGAGGCTGCACCTTGAATCTTGTGTTCAGTTTTGAGCCTCTCATCATAAGAAAGACATTGAGGTGCTGCAGTGAGTTCAGAGAAGGGCAACAAAGCTGGTGAGGGGTCTGGAGCACAAGTCTGATGAGGAGCAGCTGAGGGAACTGGGGCTGTTCAGCCTGGAGAAAAGGAGGCTGAGGGGAGACCTCATCGCTCTCTGCAACCACCCGAAAGGGGGTTGTAGCATGGAGGGGGTTGGTCTCTTCTCCCAAGTCACCGTCCCTGAAGCTGTTTAAAAGATGTGTAGATGAGGCTTTTAGGGACACAGTTTAGTGCCAGATTTAGGTTATGGTTGGACTCCATGATCTTAACGGTCTTTTCCAACCAAAATGATTCTATGATTCTCAATACTTGGAGTTGGCAACAGTGGGGTCATGCCTAGAAGACCGAAATCAAGCATTGGGAAAAGATGAAACATGGAGGGTGGAAGGGGGACTCTGCTGGGCATGTTCAAGACCAACCTTCAGTTTAAATATACTTTCTTGTAGTGCTGAGTAAGCTGGGAGGTAAACCCTCCTGACAGTGGATGAGGCTTTTCAAGTGGATCAAAGACCTGGAAGGCAAAGAGGAATGGGATGTTTCCACTGACTTCCAGGTGGTTTTGTAATAAGATGAAGTATAATTTGATTCCTTTTATACTCTCTGCTGACACAGCCATTTTCACAGAGGGAATAAAAACAACTTCAGGACTTGTGGGGAGCAAGACAGAAATGCTGACTGCTTGATTTCAAGTAGTTCACCAATCAGTATAGCCTAGTCAGAAAGCACACTGGGCAGGTATATAAAGAAATGCACTACAGTCAATTATACTTTTGATTTTTTTTTAATCCTGGATAGAAAATAGAAGAAATAAGGGGGAAAAAAGTGAAACTCAAGAGTATAAAAAATGTTACTCCAATATGAACAATGTATAAAATCATTTTTAGAGAGTGCCCCAAACAATAAAAATTAAGTTCAGATCTGAACTTGAACAATGTCACTGTTGTGTTGAGATCTGAGTGTGAGATGTTACTCTAGGCTCTATCTCTAAGGCACTTGTCTGAGAATTCAGGATATTGACACCTGAGGTTATCGTACTCTGAGTGGAATTGAGAAAACCAGAAAGGATTTATCATAAAACTTATATTTAAATTGTACCTGCTTTGATGAAATATAGACACATATTTAATAACCCAGCATTTGGTACATGCAAATGTTGGAATTTCTGTTTACTAAGGGTTGATAACATTATTGTGGAAGAACCTTGCTTTGTTTATATACTGTGGAGTATCATGTGTGTGTGAAGTTTCTTAATTTATCCAGACGCCTTTGCAAGAAGCAGAGTTGCTACTGAATTTCTGAAACTCTGCCTAGTAAAAATATCTTCACTTACTAACAAGAAAAAGAGATTTATCTGTTAGTGGTTAATGTCACCAACAATTTGGTGGGGAGCACTTCATGAACAACAAAAATAAGGCACTCCTGTATTCACATTTTAAAGATAATTAAAAATCAGATCTAAACCAGTTTTTTACATGACTCTCAAGAATCACAACAGAAGAAAAAGAAAAAAGCCAGTGAGAAAAAGTGTGCTAATGTATCTTCCTCTGGAAGGTAACTAATGAATAAACAAAAAACTGTCAATTGAAGGCAGCAATGTTTTTGATAAAAGGAGAAATTATCCCATGAGCGTCTCCCCAACATGCTTAGCAATGTCTTGAACAGGTTTTGACCATTCAGACGAAGCTGCTCTTTAACTGGCCACTTTTGCCATATTGTCAAAAAACCCAAAGGCAGGCATTGAACCCTCCCCATCTCATGGTCTCCTTTTGAGTTAACCATGTCCCCAGAATACAGTCTTCTTACATAAAAATGAGTTTTCTTCCCATTTCTTTTTTTTTTTTTTTTTTGCCACACCTGCACAACATGACCTACCAAGAGAGACCTCAGCCGAGACTGCTGGGATGAGGGGACCGGGCTCCACAGAGGTCACTGCCCTGCAGGACAGGGAGCAGCACAACCCACGGCCAAGGCCACGCTGGGCATGACGGCTCCCCCTTCCACAGCCTCCTCCTTCCAGATCCACACCTGATTCCAGTCGATGCCCAGCACCCACGTTGGAGCAAACCACACAGTTCGTGGTGCGGCACGTTTATTCTTAAGCTCACCCCTTCAGTGTTCAACTTCTATTAAACTAATACATGGGAGAAGTACTTTCAAGGATTAATGCCATATTTATGCAAACAATGACAAGCCTTCTGCAGTAAATGAAAGCCCACCAACCTACAGCTAGGTTTAATTTGGCAGTGCCTGCCATGAGTAAATGCACTTTGATGCTAACTGCTGGCATCACAGCTATGCTCACTTGGTTTTATAATTCAGACAGTGTTAGTCCTTTCATCAAGCAGTTCAGTATATTAAAGCTTTTTTTTCCCCCCCAAAAAAAATCATCTGTGCCTTTGGGATTTCTCTGGATTGGTTTTCAATAGAAATAAGCCATGCTATGAATGGGGTATTAAAGGACAGACTGGTGAAAGAGTGAACTTTCCCTTGTAGGTTTATGGTCAACGGGCACCAATAAAAAGAGTACAAAGAAAAGTGTTTCTTTTAACTACCACTTAAAAGTGCCAACTATTCCCTAAAGCTCAGGTACTAGACATAAATGAGCTAAATAAAAAGAAAACTCAAATGATAACAGTTCAGTGATTGACAGCAGGCAACTCCACATCAGGCAACATACCGGGGCTCTGATTTTCTGCAAAGGTCCACAGAGGATTCCCACATCGCTTTGCCCTTCACGTGTTTGAGGGTGCCCTGCTCAAGAGCAAGAGGTACTATTGCTGTGGTTTCTTATGCCCCCCTGGAATATGATCAAAGAGCCAACAAGTAATTTTTGTAGTCCCACACAATCGCAGTCTGAAGATCAACTTTTCTTTCAAGCATAACTATTTGTAGTTGGTATTTTTCAACAGTGCATTAAAAGCCAGCTGGAGCAGGAAGGAAAGATAGTGCAGAGGATATACATATTTTTTACTTCAGACATGTTAGACCCACAGCAGCATTATGCCTGGCACTTCAGAGACATTAAGTAAATCTTTGTCGAACATCTATCTTAAAAACTGTCAGTCGTGCTTCATTTGCACTGTCCCTTTTTAGTTCCATGTGGTAAGGCATGCCTTTTCCTGTAATAATGTTGCAAAAAATTAACAGATTCCCTAATTACTCAGCATGGCTGCAGGGCACAGAGCACAAGTCAGGCTGCAGTCACCATCCAATTGCTCCCCTGCCATCAGTGCTTTGACTCAAATTGTCCCTGATCTCTCTCCCTCTCATTTTCATTTTCTCTTTCTCTAGAATATTTTTTTCCTAACTCATTGCTTCTCCTTTACCCACACACAGCTATTGTATGAGCTTGGGCTGATATCTGGGTTTAATTAACCGTACTTGTATAACGTAGCAAGACAATTTCGATATGACTGCTGTGGTAAGAATAGTGGAGTAATATAATGGTCTACTGAAGCGTAGCATTGTCTGTTAAATTGAAGGTGCAACATCTCCTAAAACACAGCAAGCAAAGCCACCCACATTCTTCATGTACTACTAAAACACTCTTATTCAATTTCACTCTCAAATAGTCTTTTGAAAAGAAAAATTATATCTTGTAAAAACATAGGTGGCCTGAAACTAAATGCATATTGGTTTATGATGAAAAAATGCCCTTCTGTCACCAGCTGGAAACATTATCCACTCAGCATAGAAAATGTACTGAGAAAGGACTCCAGCATGGAAACCCATGTCATGAGACTGGTGTGAAAAATGTTGCAGCTCATGTACATGGTCAATCTTTGCTTGATAACTCTGGTTGGCTTCTCATTTTGTTTGTTTTCATGATCTCTAATGTGCTGTGCACACGAACACACACACAATGGGAAAAATACTGCAGATGTCTCAAATACTCTGTGTTGATCGACACATTTCTAAACATTTTGCCATCCAAGTACAAAGGTAATATTTTTGCTGTCATAGCCAAGAGAAAAGTCACACCACTAAAGCTGCATGCACGGCGTAAGTCAGGATGACAAAGGAGAGATTATTTTTAGGCAAATTTTGTTTAGACATAGTTAGGGATTGTTTAAAATCTTCAGGGATCTGAGTGCTGGAGCCAGCTTGGAAACAAATGTTCCTGCCCTTGCCTGCGTTAAGGGAAAACTCTGCCTCTCTACAAAAGCAGGCAGAATCTGCCTTTTCCCCCATCCTGTTTTAAAGAAAAACCAGGGAGGGTTGGTGTTTTCCACAGCAGCTCAGTAGCTGGGGTGTTAGGTCAGAACAGGAACAGCCACGCATAGCTGCCTGCTCTGCCCAATTCAACTTGGGTATCTGAGCAAAGTTCTCTTGGGTCTGAGGGAAGGCTCCTAAACGTAATCTCCTAACAGCAACTTTCCAAAACGGTTCTGCCCAAACCATTCAGTTGTCTATGAAACATGGCATTGGCTGTGCTGAGGTGAGTCCAGCATTGCAGTGTGGAGGCAGGACCCGCACAAGAGCCCGGAAGACCAAGGCTCATGGTCCAGGCCAGGAGAATACGACATCCCATGGAAAGATTTGGGAGAGCTGCACCAGGAGACACCAAAAGACATCTGAAGAGGAACAGCATGTTGACCGAGAAGAGTGGGTGACAGAGTCTGAATCAACATGGATCTCCCGATCATGATAATCCTACACAGTCTTCCAATCCCCTTAATGATTTTCTCAGAATAGCCAAATACGTTGTCACCTTTAACCATGTTATTACATCAGTGGCGGGTCTCAGGACCCACCTGGCTGTATCAGCCAGCAATGTTCATTATAAGCAGGCATGTTGTACCCTGTCACACGAACTAACAGACAGAGACGTTCAGGACTTCACACCACACATTCCCCAAGGGTTTTAATATCCAGCAGTGCACAGACTGGGGTGCCAGTTGAAGGACATCTGGAGAGACAGGTTGGATTAAGGAATGAAGACCTTAAAAAGAGGGTAAAAAGTCAGGCCTTTCCAATCTCATCCATCAGACTATGGCATGCTTTTTCCACCTTCCAACAGGTGGTCCCAGACACAGTTGCCTTTCTCTGTGACTGCTCCTTTAGCATCATTTCTGTGAAGCTCCCTCTCCATTTGCAGTAAATTCTTTCAGTGACTGGCAACACTCTTCCAGCTACAGGGCTTCAAATTGGGAAAACCAAAGACTCCCCTGGCCATTCTGGACATGGTCAGGATGGACAACGGGGCCTCCCTGTACTCGCCTCTCTATTTTATTCAGGAGCAGAACATGCCAGTCTGGCTGCAAGGCAATCCTAAAAAAAGTTTGATGCAACACTTGGGGGAGGGGAGTGGAAATGTTCTGCTTTCCCCTTGCTGATCTGTATAATAGTAATGATGGGATATACAACGTTTAGGCCAGTTTGGTCAGATAGTCGTATGGATTACAGAACATGCCAGAGAGCACCTGGATGGCATGGGTCTGTGTGCTGTGATATGGATCATGAAGCACTTTCTAAAGGACTTAACAAGGAGCAGGGCTGCGGTGCAGCTGGGCTGACACTCGCCTTTCGAACACTGAGCAATCTGTAAATGCCCTTTGATTTTGTATCCAAAATATTCAAATCCAGGGATGTCTGGGCTTGCCACTGTTATGTTTTATGGTCCACCAGCAGGTGTACCACAGACTCCTGTACAATACCATACCGCCTGTGAGAAAGGGGCCGCACTGGCAAGGCTGGCTGGTGACACGTCTTTCCTTTGTAAAGCTGGGACTTCTTCCAGTGCCAGGGTGGCATATACGGGATGGCACAGTACGGACAAGACAGAAATAATCAACAAGTATAGTCAACCAAAAAGCACATAATAAAGCCTAAGAGCCATCTAAATCCAGCTCGCTGCAGTTTGCCACTTTAAAGTCAACATTCAAAGGCAAAACTCTCCAATCACAGGACTCTCCGTGTTGCAGGTGAACCTCCAATTAGTTTCATTAAGGCAGCTGGAAGCCAGGATGGCACTTGCCAAGCCACAAACCCTGTAGTTGGCAATGCAACTTCATCTGTTTAGGAAATAGGCCTCTTTGCTCTGAGACATTACCAGAATATGATGGAAGAACAAAATGCAGTGTTGAAGTGCATCTGGATTTCTCCTGTCTTTGGAGAACTGTGTCTGCAAACCAGTTTCCCTTTTTTGCTCAGCACAGGTGCTGGGAAGGTTTTGGAAAGACATGAGCAAAGCCTTTTGTCAGCCTTATGTTGTTCTAATTTGAGGTTTTGTCCATCAAGCAAAATCCTTATTGCTAAGAATGTGTGTTCCTCTGTTCTACTTCTCCACAAGCTATTACATAAAAGCCTTTATTATAGATAAGAGGTCAGACCGTGAGTAGAGTTGAACCGGTGTAAGTACAGAGTGGATTAATTCTGCTCCAGCAAATGAAGTTTGCCTGGATTTACAGTGATGTAGGAGAAGACTCTCGCCTGCTTCTGCTCTTCCACTGAGGGATTTACATAGGCGAGCATGACCATTAGGTGCCGGAGGAAAAAATATATGTTAGCACCCCATTCAGAAACAGTCGTCGTCATTGCAATATGGCTCAATAAAAGAGTAATTTAGGGAACATAAGACATTCCATTTTGTATTTTGTGGACAATAACACCCAGTTTTCACTTTCTGATTTATGGGTTTGCTTCAAGGCATTCAGTGCTAGCTCTACAGCCCAGTTAAACATGATTTGTTCTATCCTTGAAGCCAAGAAAGGATTCAAAATAGACAACTGAGGATTCTTTTCACACCAGGAAATTCTCATTTGGCACAGGACCAACACGGCCAGCTGTACACAGTGTATGGGACCTGTCAGGGATACTGCTGAGCAAAAAAGATGTGATCAGACTGCAAATTACAGCCACCAAGTTGTTTTTAAGGTTCCTGCCTCCATCTTGGGTATCTTTGAGTCTTGCACTGGATAATGGTGGTGATGACTAGTACAGCTGCCTTGGAAGGCGGTGTGATGAAGGAGGTAACCACAGACCACAATTTGATGTGACAAATTATTGTAGAACATGCTCTCTGTAGTGGCGGGTGGAAAGCTGGGTGCAGAAGGTGCTGCTTTACCAAACCAACAAGTTTCTCCCCGGGATGTGGTCAGCACCAGGGCCAAGCTGCCCTTGTGCCAGACAAGCTTCCTCCAACAGCAGGTTTGGCAGCATAATCGTGCCCGTGCCTGGAGCTCTGGCTGGCAAAGCCCTGCCAGCCACAAATCATACCTTATCATGGCTCAGCTCAACGAACTTATGCTGGCAAGAAGTCCCAGGGTAGACTGGAGCCAAGTCTCATTAGAGAGCTGTGCTATTAGGCCGTACATCTCGGGTGATTAAAATCATTAAAACTTGTGAACTGACTAGACCTGGCAGACTGAGAGCACTGAAATACACCTCACGCTATTGCTATCATCTGACACTGAGAATTAGCTTAACCTTAAAAGTAACATAGTCTTGTACATCATGGCAAAGAGTTGTGCTGCCTTTCGGGAAATACAGCCCCACTGGGAATACAGCTCACCAAAGGGGTGAGGAAGTGAAGCACCCAAACTACCACTGCTCTGTGGCACCACAAGACAGCTTTGGAGTGATAGGCTCCAATTTTCAGGTAGTTCTCTCTTTTTCTTGTGAAAGCAGATGCTTTCCACATAAATGTTTTGGCCAAAATCCCAATGTTTTCACAAAAATTGCCTTGAAGGAAATTTTTCAGCCTTTTTCATTAAGCGCAGGCATTCAACTTGCAACACAAGACTGTAAAGCGATGCCAACCATGTGCTTCCTTAGATTAGAGACCATTTTGACCAGAGATAAAAGTAAAAGAACTAACCTGATTAGGTCAGCAATTTTTACATGACATGTGGATAAAAGAAACCTAAATTAATTTAATCCATTACACATTTACTCCAACCTTTCCACTACCTGAACATATAGATGTCAAATGTACTCTCTTCCTTGCACTCTTCCACCATTCTCTTTGCAGTGAGCACATCTTCTGTACGTTTGCTTTGCTGTGATTCAGCATCACTTGGCTATACTTTTAAATAAAAGCAGGCCAGGAAGTGATGCCAAGTGCTGTCTCCCGATGGCTCACCCTACTTTGCTCTTCACCCACTGCCTGCTCTGTTTTGACCTCTTCAAGACAGCCTCTGGATGTGGTCCTGGGATATGTTGTTGCATCCCCTAAGCTTGCTGTGGTGAAGACTGCCCCAGATTTGTCTGCGTCCTCCTTACAGCATTCCCCCTCTAACATCATTGTGAGTGTCCTCAAACACTACATGTGCTCTCTTACCATGGTCCCAAAGCACTGAACACAAGTCCTCCATTTCGTGTTACCGAAACACCGCTCTGGTGCTCCCAGAAGCCTGGAACTAAAAAGATGCACAAATAATAATAATAATAATGTCTTAGGACCACCAAAGACCATGTGGGGCTCAGAAGAGATTCAGGTCTGGGGGCTATGTGATGTGGATGTGACCAGTCTGGTCCTGAAGGGCCCCTCAGGCCTGGGGGCCGGGGAGGTGGGGACCACTGTCTAAAATCGGGGCATTTGCCTTATACAGATGTTGCCGCTGGTCCACAGAGCTGAGCATCCCCAAGTCACTGCCCCAGCACCACCTCACCTGGCTGAACACTTGTGTATGGGCAGATGTCTGGCAGTATTTATGTGAAGGGAGATGGCTCTCCTGCGAGCACAAAGATGTCACTGACTGAGAACACACCTCGGCTTGTGCGTGCATCCTTCCCAAAACCTACCCCTTCATAGCTACGCTTGTTTTTCCAAGCATGGGGTCCTAAAAATATTAAAGACTACCTTACAATTAAAAAGTATGCATGAAAGGCAGCATGCGGTATCAAGTGCGAAGAGTTACATGTTCTAGAACTTTAAGCAGCTTTAATTGAAAAAAGGTT
Source organism: Caloenas nicobarica (assembly GCF_036013445.1). NCBI lineage: Eukaryota > Metazoa > Chordata > Aves > Columbiformes > Columbidae > Caloenas > Caloenas nicobarica. The sequence continues at coordinate 151,100,489 of NC_088245.1, read as the reverse complement.
CTGTAGACAATCATGTATGTTCAATAAAAGTAATAACATCATATACAAATGACATTCTGAGAAACAAGACTGCATTAAGTTACTTAAGAAGAACTGCTCTCCAGCAAATACAGTTACAGCCTGCCATCTCCTAATTTTATTTTCAAAACAATCTTCTTTTTTTTTAAACAAACATGTTTAATTTTAATCTTTTGTTGTTGTTGTTAGTGTTGTCTGCTATTTCCATAGCAATACAAAACAATTGTAACCAATGCATGTGTGTGTTAAAAATAACCAACTATTTCAGCAAGTTATTCTTGTTTCAGTTTTTTTAAAATGTCTGCATTAATGTCCATTAAGATACCAACTAGCTCAAACTGATTTTCATGGTCAAGAAATGTCCTTAAAATTAAGTTTGTTATTGATCTCCAGTTCAATTTTTAAAAGCCATATATATTAATGGGTGACAGCTTAGAAGACTATTTATTAATAATACCCATTTTTCTGTAATTCTTGTGCATGACTGACAAATGGAAGAGACAACAAAGACTCAATATTTTTCTCTACAAAAATAAAAAAAATCTCCCTTAGATAATCTTAACATTTTGTCAAATTAAGAGATTCAACTATTCAAAACCAACAGTTTAGCTAAAGGCTTGTCAAAATACAGTTTTTTGGATGCAGATATTTTTAAGTTGTTACTTTCTTAAAGGACTTGATAGGAGGGGGTTCAAAAACTTCAGGCAGTCAAATTAATGCACTCCCTATTTGAAAAGCCCATCTATGGCAAACAAGCTTCAGCATGGACACTGGGACACACACGACTTTTTGGAGACTTGCTGAAAACTTATATTTTCAGCACATCCAACTTCATACTTTATTAGCGTGACCTCAGTTTTCATAAACTGTGAAAATGGACCTCCAACGTGAAATCTATTTGTCATTTCAGCTTTTCAGCTGCAATGCTACTACTGAATAAAGAATGTAAATTGCTGCCCCACTTTCATTCTCCTAATGATGAGCGTGCAGTTGAAGTACTTCTAGCATATTATTAATACCCATTCGAACTAATGTTTTTGACTCTGCATAAATACCAGAATGTATTACTATTTTTTTCCCCATCATGCATAGGCAGGTTGAAATCATCTGCTGAAACTTGGATTCGAAATGCGTCCAAGGAGGAGGGTCCACTCACAGACCATGCCTGAAGGAGACACCAGCATGGGTGAAAGTTACTCCTGTGGGCTCTCACCTTCCACCAGCACTTACACCTCTATGAAAGAAGTTACATAGAATGGCACAAGAAGAAGAACAGTGGAGGTCAACAGCAGTGCTGCTGGGAACCAAGAGCCAAAACCTGTTTGGAGATGAGACCAGCAGCCATGGAGGTTTGTGCTGTAGAGGAGGCAGTAAGGAGGGAAGGATCTGGGCTCCTGCAGCACGGCCCAAAGACCTTCACTGACTTCAGAGGGCTGCAAGCCAGCTCCTCATGAGGAAGTGGAGAGGACTGTCAAGGCAGTGTTAAAAGAAAGAACAACCTGTTATTACAAAGGGCAATTGTTGCTGAAAAAGGGTCACATTCAGCAAGCGAAGCTGCGCTACAGCATCACGTGAAGCACACTGCACTGTCCCCTCCATCCTGGCAAAGAAAGTGTCCACCAAAGTGGGTTTCAAGCACAAAGTCCTCCCAGAAAATAGTTTTAATTGTGTGCATTCAGATAAGCAATTACACTTAAGGCTCTTATGCCAGTTACCCAGAAACAATATAAATAGTCATCTCGCTGACAGATAAAACACACGGTGCCAAACTTCTTATAACAGGACAGGCTATTAATTCCATTCAGTTTTGATGATATAATGCCATGGAATATATTTCTGTCCACATTACTGACAATTAATGCAGCCTGCACACTGAAAGGGAAAGCTTTGTGTTCAAAGGGAGTAAAATTTCCATGTAAATATGGGACAAAGGTTCCGAATAGATGGCAAGCCTGAAAAGGAATGATTTACTACTCGGCATGCATTTTGCCAAAGAGATTTTTTTTTTTTAAATAGTAGTAATAGCAGAGAAATGTCCTGCCTTTTAACTAATTGGATTTGTACAATTCAGACACCCTAATTTATACTGAAAAGGTTTGCCTGCCTTCCCTCTTTTCAGCCTGGCAGATGGACTCAGCAAAAATGTGAAATTCATGCAGTCATTGCTACTTGTAGCCCACTTAATTCACAGGCCTTTGTCAAAACTTCTTTAGTCAAGATTAAAAGAGAGGCTACCATATCTATCATAACCATCTGGACTGAAATTTGCCAATCTGGATTGACTGGACAGAAGCCTAAGCTGTACTAAAGAGCAAAACTCTGTTTGGGGAATTCCTTCCAGTGGAAAGAATTTAAGCACAATGGAGATGAGGTGCTCCAGAAAGTGGGCATGTTGAACCCTGCTCTCCACCCTTTGGCTCCTCTGCCATTTACGCAACTAGAGACAGGCAAGTGAAAAATGCTAATCAAGATGTCAGATTTTTTAGGGGGGGGGCAACTGGCAATATTTATACAAAGTGGGAAGGAATTAAGAACATAGCCTGCACATTTTAGTTTTAAAAATGAGAAATCGATCAGATAATGTACCGTCAAGGCATCATGCTTTCAGCTAAGAAAATTCCTTCCTATGAAAACATACAGCTGGTGGCTGAGCACAGTTAGTGTACTATGTATTCACCATTCATCAAAGCTCCAATGCTCTGAACTACCTCTAGCACAGGGTAGAGGAGCCAGTCTGTAGAGATGAGGGGCAGGAGACCAGCCTGGGTTGGCCGGTGGGTAAGTTTATCTCTCATTTCATCTGCTGATAAGCAGGAGACTCCACAGATCCCCAGACTCCTCCAGAAAATGAGCAGCAGCCATTCAGAGGGTATTTATTAACATCAGCATTTGCAAAAAGCAGCTAAGTTGTTTTGTTGCTGTTTTGTTTGGGTTTTTTTGTTCATTTGTTTTGTTTTGTTTTATCTGCACGTAGATCCCTGCAGCTATCCCCAGCTTTTTAACCTCCAGAGTGAATTATCATGGCAATCTTCACACAGAGCAGCACTCACATGCCCTCTGTGAATAGTACCACGGAGTGTATCAGGTCTGTACTCATCTCTACACTGTGCAGATGCTCCTCCCTTGACTTTGCCACTCTGTGACTCTACACATGAAGTGATTGTCCTGAGCACTAGAGCTGGTTGACAAATACAATGTGGTATTTTCAGTCATGGGCTATAGATTTTACTTTCCAGCTTGGCTTCCCGCAGAGAGAGAAGGGATGAGTCAATTTTGGATTATACTCTAAATTTACCAGCTCTCCCAAGCTTTTCCTGAAGGTTTTGGTGTGAGATGGAGGGTGGGTGAGTTGAAGACTATAGTGAGGACTGTCTGTTTTAAATAAAATGTATATAGATTTTTTTTTTAATTACACAAAACATGTTTGGGTTTTAGGTCGGAAAAAATAGAATACATATAAATAAATAATGAGGTACCTAGGGGTAAAACAGCTATGACAATTTTTCCTTTGTCATTCTTTGCTGAAAAGAAAAAGTATATCAAGGTCAGACACCTGATTGGAAAAGTGAGGGCAAGCAAAGCTGCCAGGGGAACACACTTCCCTTGCAGATGCTCTGTTTTCACTTCACCAGCGCTAAACTGTTGGCAGCACACTAGGTGGTAACACATCTACAGAGGCCCTCTCCCATGAAGAAGATGGCTCGTGGGAACCCAGCTGAGCTGTAACGCTTCCCTTCCCATCCACACACAGCTTGCAGGAAAGCTGCACCGACATGGCTATCAAGTTTTTTCAGCCATGTTCCTCTTCCACCTCATACCAATCTTAAATCCTGTTGCAATTCAAAAGACAGAGAGAGAGAGATGAAAGAAACAATTTAAGCATCATTAAAAAGGCCACATCTTCTCTCACGGGCACGCTCATTCCCCCAGAGCTGTGTGAATAAGCAGCATCTAGCTTTCCATCCCGGTAAATCTACACCAAGGCATCTTAATTTTCAAGGCTGGTGAGTAAGAAAGCAGTGGGGTGGGCAGGGATGAGTTCTGTGGAACACGATTTATTTGCTGACTACAAGTGAACACTCGCCAGCTGTCGGTCATGCCAGTGCTCCATCAAACATGGGGTCTGGCATCCATGCACATATCTGTGCAATGATGCCCTGGCATAGGGTCCTCATTAGATGGACAGAAAATGTCTCTTCCCCATTAGGTGTGAGCTGTGCACACCCCTGGCACAGTGGTGCCCCCCAGCACCCAGGCTCCCAGCAGAAGGCATCACCAAAGGGGTCCATTCAGAAAACAGCTCATTACCGAAATGCAAGATCAGACTTCTCCTCTAGAATGTGTCTGACACAACACTGAATGGCAAACGGGGTTGGCAAGCAACCACAAAACTGTTAAATCATTAACTTTTGGGATGTTTTTAAAGAGTGTCCCACCTGCAGGCAAGTCAAGAGAAAGGCAATAGGGCTTATCTCATTTCTTAGTGAGCAAAATTCCTCCAGGCACAACAGGTCCAGGTTAGTCTCAGTGTCACCCCTCACTGCCAATCCAAATACTGAGCATAAAGGCCTTCTGCTGTGTAAGAGCCAGGCTTTGAGAAGTGAGTAGCATGGTAGTGAAGCAGCACAGCAGTAGGTATTACCTCTTTGAAAGTCGTGTTTATAAAAATCCACTCTTCCAGCAAATAAATTTTAGTACAAAATGTGACTTGCATTGTGCACATGTCTAACATACATGCCTGTGAAAATCTGGGCTGCATATCTTATCAGATATTCAGGGTCAAATCTGTAGGTGGCTCCATTGACTTGAATAAATCGACTTCAAGTTTCTGAAGATCTTAAGTCTGATTTTGATCTCTTTTACTTTAAATTGAGATGACTGAAAGCAGACTGACTGTTAAACTAAGATTTTTTTCATTCCCTGAACAGAACTGGTAATTACTTATTTTATGAACTCATGCATTTAGTTTTCACTCATCTGACTTGATTCTGTTATCAAACATCTTTTAAAGACATCATTGTGTACAGTTTGGATTGCAGTAAAATAAATTTTTGCATTTGTACCAAGTCTTTGTTTCTATGAGTTTCAAAGGAATAGAAAGAAAAAAGTTCTATATTTAATCAATGCTTGGGTTTTTTCCCCCTAAAATTACTTTGTAATACTTATTTTTTTAACATTACTAAGATAGTGATGACAAATCAGAGGACAAAACACCTCTTTGGATAGATAAAACTATTATTATAAGAAACAGAAACATTCTCATAATATTTACATGTAAATACTTCATTTTGGCTTACTTATACAAGCTAAAATGCTTCTGAATTTTGTATATATTTTCGCTTTATCTGTAAATGAGATTAGCAACCATTGTTTTTTCCAGAGGGATTACAAATTGCATATAAACAAAAAGCTAAGAAACAACTCCATGTGTTAAATTCCCATAAAAGAACACATATTAAAAATTTTTTTACTGGCGTAACAACTGAAACTCTAAAAGAAGGGATCAAGTTCCTTTTAGCTACAGAATCAGGGAAAGAAGCAAGATTAAAACTTGTCAAGAAAACTGGCAGGCAAATGGAGATGGGGATAATGGCATGATGGACTGAGGTACCTGCATAGAGTTGCGGTCTCAGGAGCTAGAAGTCACCACTTGTCCAGAAAGAGAAGCCAGCAGTAATGATTTGCAAGGCTCATGCCCATAAAAGACTTACAAGGTAGCAAGATGGTCTTTCACAAGTGTTTTCCCCCCCCCCCGCCCAAGTAAAAGATACTGTATAGGTGGAAGGGGTTAGTTTATTTATGGGGAAAGCAGTTATTAAGAGCAGTGCAAAGATAAGGTTAGACTTGGATGATATAATGTGCTGATAAAGCTGAGGGAGATGTCTCCTACCCAGAGTGTTTTAAAGCCCTTGATCACTGTGGCAATACTAATGAGTTAATTAGAGTTGGGACACATGTAGCAATTTACTGGGAAATGAAGTTTCAAGGTGCCTTAAAGGAAAATGACAAAAATACCCAGGTTTTTGTAGCACTGTGTCCAGAATGCTTTGATGTACAGCTACATTTAATAAAAACAAAGAAAGCAAAGCTACAGATTCCTGAAATGCTGTGGGGAAAGGGCAGAGAAGGAAATTCACTTTCTATACAAGAGCTGGGTCTCTCAGCCACAATGCCCAACTTTGTGCCCCTGAGTGGGGACCCGGTTGGGACCTGCCATCCCCCAGCTGAAGACCACACAGCCAGGCAGCACCAGCCTGGGCAGGAATCCGACTTCAGCCCCCTCCATCTGCTGAGCTTGTTGCAGACAGCCACGATGTGCCTGCCCCTCTCGTCAGGATGCCAGGTGAATATACAGCTACCACTCTCGCAGCATCTTTGCACAGTAATAATGCGGTCGTGCATTATGGATGACAAACTATCTTGGAGGAAACAGAGAATCATAGAATGTCCTGAGTCGGAAGGGACCCACAAGGATCATCGAGTCCAACTCCTGTCCCTGCACAGGACAACCCCACAGTTCACACCATGTGTCTGAGGCCTTGTCCAGTCTCTGCTTGAACACTGTCAGGCTTGGGGCCGTGACACCTCCCTGGGGAGCCTGTTCCAGTGTCCACCACCCTCTGGGGGAAGAACCTTTTCCTAATGTCCAACCTAAACCTCCCCTGGCACATCTTCCTGCCATTCCCTTGGGTTCTGTCACTGGTCACTAGAGAGAAGAGATCAGCGCCTGCCCCTTCTCCTCCCCTTGTGAGGAAGCTGTAGACCATGATGAGGTCTCCCTTCAGTCTCCTCCAGGCTGAACAAACTAAGTGACTTTAGCCACTAATCAAGTGACTTTATCTGCTGAGAAGTCTGTGGGCACAGGGAAGTGCATTACTTCCACTCCCCAAAGCAGATCAAGTCAGGATCTGGGTGATGAAGCCCCCCGTACAATATTCGTGACTGTTTATTAGTGGGCTGATTAGCCAAGGACCACAGCTCCCTTGGTACTGCTCTGCATCCGGCTCTGCTGCACAGAGCTCACTTTTTTCATCACTTAATGAATATTTAAGTAAGCTGTGCAAAGTGGGAACACCATTGGCAAAGCCAAAAGGGTGTTCTGGGATCAGCCGCTCCCATTCACGTTTATAGGAACTGTTCCTGGAAATGGGTTCAAGTCCCCCCAGGCAGTAAAGGGAATTGAGCCTCTCAGGTTAGTGGTATAATTATCTGCAAATGAGTAAAAAGGCAATGGGTTCACCCTTCCTCTTTGGTTTTCTAAACCAGGCTTTTATCTCATTTGCTTTTATTGCAGAGCTTGAAGATGAAATGTGACACAGAGAAAAAGAAAACACTGGAACAAGATGCATGAGGGTTTTTTCTTTCTTTTTAGGCAAGAAAGAATTGCGTTTGGTTGATTTAAACCATTTTTTCCCCAATTACTTGCTCCTGGTCAGACAACTAAAGAATGAATAAGTGCACTATTAATTGCAGTTTGGGATTTTATATCAAGCTCTCCTCAATTTTTCTACAAAACAAGCAGCAAGCAACAAAGCTTTTACAAAAAAAAAAAAATCACATAAAATAATTAGAAAGCACAAATTAAAAAAACTCCCCATATCTTCTGTTTAATGTCACTGTTTTTAAAGAAGAAATCATATCTCCAGATATCTATATATCCACATATGACAGCGCAAATGTTATTTAAGGATATTACATTTCTTTTGGGGAACAAATAAACAGTTGTAGATGACCTTAAGTTGTTTCTGAACTTTGCTAAGTTAAAGCATAAAGGGAAAAAGAATTCCTAAGAAATAAACTTTTCCTTGAGCACCTTTTTCTCTTGCAAAGTAGAATTTGGCAAATGTCATTAAAGAGAGTTAATATGGCCTTATCTGTCTCAGCGAGACCTGGCAAACTTCACTCGCAGAAGGCTGAAAGCACTGCTTCTAATTTGTCTTTGTATTACAGTCACGCTGCTGGTCTTGGCTGGTTACACCAGACAATTAAAATAAAGTAGCAGATAGGAAAGAGGAGAACAAAAAAGAAGGAGGAGGAGGAGACTGAGGAGGACGGGGTCAGGTGCAGCAGCCCCGAGAGGCAGAAAGGGAGGGAGAGGCTGCGCGGCCCCGCAACTGCCTGCAAAAGCAAAACCATCCTTCACCCTCCGAGAGATCCCTCCTTGAGCAAAAAGGGACTGAAACAAACGGCAGCCAAAAAAACTGGTAGCTGACAGCATTTTTACTATTCGGTTGTTTGAACATGGAAATGGTTTGATGATGGTTAAATGTGTTACAAATGAGCAGCCCAATGCTGTATTCGATCCAGATTAACAGTCTCCAATTAGCCAGCACTGCTGTGAAGGTGAAACAGTGGTGAAATTGGGAGAGCAACTGCAAGGGAAAGGTTTCTACAGACAGAACTTCAGATAGCTGAGAAGGAAGAAGGTACCCAGCACATACAGCAAGTCTGCCCACACGCATAATAGTAATTTCGAAGCCTGAAATTGCCAATTGTCACTACCTCTCCTGTAATCAATGCAGGAACAAAAGATTTTCATCAAGGTCTAAAATAGATCTTCCCCCCTAACTCCTTTACTCTGAGGACCGACAACAACAGTGTGCAAAAACACTGGCTGGAAAACACTTTTGCCTTGATTAGTAATAGCCATATCTTGGCTTATCCTTACTGGTCCTCCAAAACATATAAATTCCCCAAACTTCCCATGCTGTTAATTGTCTCTATGAGAGGACAATGAATTTTTACTTGAGAGGTCAGGCTAACTGTCACTGTTCCTAGAAAAGAACTGTTTCCACACAGCCTATGGCTGGGATAACGCAGGATGGACAATATGCACCACAGTACTTTGCACTGTGTGGACTCTGACTTCCTTGCCTGGTTCAGTGTTATTTCCCAAAGCACACGGCCGTAATATCTTCAAAACCACCATACAGGCATGGCTGGGAGTTATTAACTTTTAAAAACAGTGGTCATTTTGCAGAGTGTCTATAACCTGAGAACTTAAAAGTTGTGGGCCACAAATGTCACAACATCACTGCCAAACAAACATTTAATGTGCTTTGCAGAGGGGTAAATTTTAGACAAGATGTCCCACATCAGATTAAATCACTGTCAAAAAAATCCTACTGTACTAGCAGTTAACCAGAAAGGCAAGGTACTGATGCTGTGGTGCATTTTCAACGGTTCAAATGTTTCCTCCCAACTCTTTCCACACATGCCCCAAAGAACATCCTAAACTAAAATGTTTAAGTGACAGAGGAGTTCAATGAGGAGACTCAGCAAGATATCTTGAAAGAGACTTTTTTGTGTTATCATACAGCACTAGCATTGAACTCTGTGTTGTCATGGAAATCCCCTCTTTACCCAAGATGTTCAAAGTAAACAGCCAACCCTCTGCCTTTCCTCAGTTTTCATGAATGACAGCCTAACTACCACAGCCACCACTTATCTGCAGGTGGTTTGGGCAGTTTAGGGGGGTAATTCTCACATTTTTTCACTTAAGTCTGGGATAGAGGTCAAGACATTCCCCTCTAATTGCTGACCTTCCTTCCCCTCAATTTTGTTTCTATGCCAGCTGCTAGAAAAAAAAAATGCAGTGCTATCCATTCATTGATATCCACAGATGAAAAGGTATCAGTTTGAAATCTCCCACTTTTTAAAACCACTTCAAAGTTTGTATTTAAAACTCTCCCAGGTGGTACTTTATACTCATCTACTTCTGGTGAAGGGAAGAGGAGGAGAATGATCTCTGCGTAAACGGGTAATATCAGCTTCTTCCTTCATCAAGGCTGGTATTAACAGCATTGCCATATTTGCAGACAACATGAAAAACACTGAAATCACTTAGAAAAACACCATGTTAGTAAGTGGGAACAACCATCCATAACACAGAAAATTATCTTCTCTCTAGGGTGTCCATTAAGACAAACAGCAATGTAGATGACACTGCCAGTCATTTCTTCTTTGGGCTCACCTCCATCAGTATTGTCCAAGATGTAATACCTTGAAATTCTGCCGGGAATGGACTAGTTACTTGATTTTAAGGGGAATTATACATTTTTTTCTGTGCTCTTAATGCTTTAAAAATGAAATCTGCTCAAGAGGATTTTTTGTTGACACAAATCTACCTCATGTTCTCTTTATTTTAGAATGAGAGGAAATAAGCTACACAGACTAGTGTCACTGTAGTAGCTGTTTCCCTCTTTTGCAGTAGCGAAGAAGAAACTGGCCAAGCAAACTAGTCAGCACAGCATGCTCAGAGAAAATCCTTCCCACCTTCCTTTGCTATCTGCTTATTACCACCACGTGCAAAACCAAGGGTGTCCCTAAGGTACTGCAAAATGTTTCCAGCAAGCATCCCTGGGGAGGATGTTTCTGCAGGGAGAAAGGGCATGCAGCCATGTGGGTAGCAAAAGAAAACTGTAGAGCTCAGCAGGGAAAGGCACAGAGCTGGCAAAAGTACCTCTGTACTCATGCCAGAGCTCTATTTCTCACATCACAGGTCTCTTCCCTCTGTTTCTGGGTCATGTTAAGGAACGAGAGAGAGAGACAACAAAACTGAGTCTCAGCAGCGCTGGCTGTAGGAAAATGCTGGTGCCTCACTGTCGCTTACCTTCATCCGTCCTGGCACAAGCCATGCTGCCCAAATACATCCTCCCCAATCTCCCATCTTATGCCAGAACCTTTGAAGGAAACTCACTTATTGCCCTCTCTAGCACCCAAAAAATGAGCTTTAAGGTTGTTTTGTGCTGCCAAGAGACCTTCCCAAAAGCCAGGCTTCATCCCAGGCACAAAGCGCCACATTGCCATCAGGCTCACAGTTCCATTGCACTGCTCTCAGAGGACTAAATCACAGCGTTCGCATCCCGGGCTGATGAAGGCTTTTCTACTGTAAGTTCAACAAAAACATGCATGTATTGAATTGCTTCATTATTCCAGTTCTTTACTGTCACCTGAACTTGAGCTGGCAGGGTCTTTTCTGCTCAGTATCACTAACTGCCCCTCTCAGCTTCTGCCTGCACAGTCCACTTCCCAAAATAGCCCAGGCAACAAGGGGAGAGAATGGCAGCCACCATCTTAATGCACCCACAGCTTTGTTTGTCCGTTTTTCAAACTCTGGGAATACAAACACTTCAAATATAAAATAGTTATTTTTACTGCATTTTACTGTCAGCTCAACTCACAAAACCACACCATACAACAACTAAAGCACCACTTCAGCCTGCAGCAATCTCCTCAATCCGTTTTGGCTCAGGGAGTTACCCCTTCATGTTGAAATACATGGCAGTGGGCTTGATAACATCACAGAAATTATGACTGTTTAAATATTTCCTGTGCCAAAAAAGAAAATACATAAGCTGACATGAGGGTGATGCAAGTTGTCTAATGAATGATAAAGAAGTCCCATTATTGCCAACTCCCTGATGCACTCTTTACCCATCCTCTAATCTTCAGCAGATGCTGACGATAACACATGTACGTTGCTTCATGTGTGAATCCCAAACCGTTAGGTATGAGTGAGGAGTGGACTCAGGTGTGATCTAACAGCTAGATTGTGAAGCTTTTTGGTACGCAAGGCTCCCAGTGAGATCAGTGGGCCATGCATGACAACTTCCTGATGAGACTGAAACCTTCAGAAACCCCGGACCTGCTAGCTGGGGATGGTTTCATTTCTTCAGTTCTTCTCCTACGCACATGAATCAAAGATTTTCTGCATCACTTTGGCTAGGTCACAGACTTGGACAGTAAGGTAAAAGTAAGAGTAATGAACCACTTTGCTGCTGAATCCTATACCTATCCTCTCTGTGGCTGATTTTTGCCTTTGCCAGGACCAGAATAATGATGCCTCCTCCTTCCAGAGGAAATGTCAGGAAAGTACTTCCAGATCAATGGAGGGCAAATACCACAGAAATGCACTTTATTAGTCTGTTAAACAGAACGTGTCATTGGTAACCAAGTCACTTGACAAAGAAATGGATCAATAAAATAAGTTTGTATAATTCATGGGTTAGCATAGCATAGCATAGCATAGCATAGCATAGCATGGAATAGAATAGAATAGAATAGAACAGAATATTCCAGTTGAAAGAGACCTACAACGATCACATAGTCCAATCGCCTGACCACCTCATGGCTGACCAAAAAGTAAAAGCATGTTGTTAAGGACATTGTCCAAATGTCTCTTAAACATTGACAGGCTTGGGGCATCGACCACCTCTCTAGGAAGCCTGTTCCAGTGTTTGACCACTCTCTCAGTAAAGAAATGATTCCTAAATAAATTAGTATGGAGCAGTATCAAACACAGAGCTGCTTCTCATCACCACTGTAAATTTTGTTTTCATTCAAGGTTTAATACAGCACAAGCAAGATAACAAAAATGAAAATTGTCAGGAATGGAATGACATCCTCAATTGTTTATGAATTATAATGCTAAAAGAAAAAAAAGTGTGTTGCGAAACAACTGTTGAGTACATTACACATCAAAACTAATTTTACTTCTGGGTTTTCAGAATGGAGTGTTTCAATTTTCACACTCTAAAACAAACCATATGAGAGCTTTAGATGCTTCAAATGGGTTGCCTTTTGTTAAAGCTTTTGAAATCAGCACTATAGTTGAGTTTCATGGATGAATTTTGGTTGGTGTTATTGCAGTCAGTAATGCTAAAACAGTCTGTCAAGCTCTCTAGTAGAGAGAAGACAGAAGAGAGAACTAAGGGGAAAAAAACCACACAAACACCCTTTTAAAATCCATAATACATCATGTGGTTTTTTTGTTTGTTTGGGGTTTTTTGTTGTTTTGTTGTTGTTGTTTTTGTTTTGGTTTGGGTTTTTGGTTTGGTTTGGTTTGTGGTGGTTTTTTTTGGACATGAATTGAGAAACAAAGAAAAGGCAGACACTCAGGAACAGCTTGGCCCGTAAGTCACAGCTCATAATTCTACAAACTCCTGAATTTGTAAATGAAAGCTTGTGGGAAACAAATAAATAATATTTCCTACATGTTATAAACTGCAGTCTGGACTCATCCTAAGTATTACATAAAACAAATGAAACAGATTTCCCTTAATTTCTAAACACTACAGTCCAAGTTATGTTCTTAATGAAAAGACGACAGCCTAATTCATTCTAATCAACGTGGTTTTACAGAAAATAGGTCTGGTCAAGCAAACTTGTTGCTGTTTTCTGATGGAACTATGAGCTTGATGGGACAAAGACATCTACAGTCCCGGGACAGACCTCCATACGGCACACACACAACACAGCTCATGACCCTGACTTTTTAAAAGCACTTACACAAAATCAATGCAGCCAATGCTAAATCAATTACAAAGCACACGACAGAGAGCTCACACACATGAATGAAACCCCTCTGATCATAAATGGGATTCATCAGCTGACAGTAGCATTTTTAATGGGGCCTACAGGGATCTGGTTTCTGACATAAAATTGCTCTGTATCTTCATCAATGGTCTGCAAGAAAAAAACAATTGATTTTTGGTAACAGTTGGGACAGGGTGAAAATTGGAAGGAGGGGGATAAACACAACCATGGATGTGTCAACTATTTAACTCATCTTGAGCCGCCTGATAAGGAAGGCTTTTCTGGACTACATTAAACCCACGCAGCCATCTGAAAAATCTCAGGCGTACGGGCAAAGTCTAAGGAAAAAAGGATGAGGATCTACAGCAGAGGTGAAGCCGCTGTGGAAGCACCGTGCCCCATCCCGGTGGCTGCCTGTCCGTCAGGGGAAAATACTGACAGATTGGAGCAGGACTGGATTCAGGAAAATGCTACAAAATTTATCTGAGATTGAGGAACTGAAACAACTCCAAAGGACTCTCTTATTTACCCAAGAGACCTCAGAGGTGACTCATTAGCAACATTCACGTAGTTACAGAGGAGAGAGGTTCCTAGAGATAAAGTACGCTTTGACCTAGTGGGAAAAGACACAGAAGTATCTAATGGCAAATCTAAACTCACACTAAACAGTAGAATTCAACACTAAAAAGCTGTATTTAACATATCAAGACCTTTTCCTAGGTAAAAGAGTTTGTCTTTTGCTTTGTTCTTTTGAACAAAAATGAGGGGCTGTACCAATGCAGAGGGCACACATCTGTTAGATGTGAAAGCAACTGACTTCAAAATTACAAAAAAAAAAAAAAATCACCACAAAAAACCAAAACAAACAAATAAAAAACCTGAACAAACCAACCCCCAAAAAACGCCCACCAAAAAAATGCCTCTTCCATTTTATAGGCATACAAACTTCTTCAGGGCTTCACTGAAGAGGTGCTGCTGACTGAACAATCACTCTGAAAGATCAATTTCCTAAGAAAAAGCAAGCTCCATACAATAAGGCTTTTAAGGGGTACAGCAGAGATAAAGAAGGGGTGGAGGAGGACTTGCTGGCTGCTCCCTCAGCTCTCAGACACCCCCAGCCCTCTGTTGCTGCTGGGAAATCTCATCAGGACCAACGCAAGTTGGATTAAATGCCTTTTTTTTTTTTTTTTTTTTGAGTAGTAGCACCATGACTATCTAAGGATAGGGGACAGGCAAGATTTGTACAGAGGCATAATACTTTTATAGTAAAAAGTATTGTAGTAGTGTCTCTGGGAAAAAAGCACGCACACTTTTGGGCACGCAACTCCTTTTTCCAGGTGCAAGGCAAGCTGTGGAGCCGAGTGGGGTGTTAACCGGAGGAACGATGCTGAAAAAGGAGGTGGTGGTGGGGAAAGAGTGAGGGATGCTGGGGAACGGTCCTCGCTGGCCTTGGTGTGGCCTCCCCGTGCCCCACACCTGCCCCTGCAACCCTGGCACCGGCTCCCTCTGCCCCTCACACGCACCGAGGTGGTTGCAGAGCTCTCTGCAAAACTGCGCAGCTGCTTGAGTGAGTAACTGCATTTAATTCATCAGCTCTCCAAGATTAGCAGAAGAGGCATACTACAGCAAAGACCAACAGAGCCAAATAAATGTGGAGTGTTCAGGCCAAGACACAGAGCTACCGCAAGCCAAAAATTTTTTGTAAATGAGGAAAGCATTCACTAAGTACTTTTCACTCTTCAGACCTTTGCAAAACCCTTTCTAAGGTTTGCTTCAAGCAAGGCTGCTCCTAGCGAAAGCACCAACACAAAACTTCAGGAAGACTTTTTATTTTGGTGACGTTATTTTTAAGTACTTAAAAAAGTGGATTCATAGCAAAAGGTCATCTGAAAGTCACCTATGAAAAAGAGCAGCATAATCTCAAACACATCACAGCAGAGCTGCCAGACCTATTGAAAAATTGTCAGGGTGGATGTGGGTGGGAAGGAGATTCTCCAGGAAAACAGCTTGGGGAGAGCAAGGCCATTTCTGCTGCCTTTGACACCAGGTGCCCTGGTCTGCTGAACAGGCCTTGTGTGCATGGGGCACTGCATGCATCTGAAAATGCCATTCTAGCGAGCACTTGCAAACCAACAACCTCTTTACATCTGTTAATATTAAGGTCACTGCAAGCGTTTGCAGCTATACTGTACGCCCAAACAAACACGGTCCTGTGTTAATGGCTTCATGCTCACTTAATTTGGCTGCCAAGCATCAAGCAGGTCGGCAGCCTTCTGCAGTTCTATGCATGAACTTTGCATTAATGCGCTGCCGCCTGAGGAAATAATAAGTTAGAGAGCTTCCGTGAAGCTAGTCTGGCTTTAAGGTATGTGTGTACGCAAACCCATGAGGAGATATCACACACACAGAGTGTAGGAGGTCTTACAAAGAAATACTGTTCATTTGAAGTGATGGGAGGTGGCCAGCAGGTGTCTTCCCCTTCGGGTCCCCCTTCCCCTCCAACTCTGTTCACCAAGTCGCTCCACAAACTCATCACAGGTCCCTGCCCCACCAGCCACCAGGTAAACCCGTTCCTGATTCAATGGGGCAGTGGGATCGCAGAGAGCCCTCTGCTGTCCCCCATGTGCCCCAGGTAGCTCATTCACCAGCCCCCCGGGCCAGCACCCACTCAAAACCAAAGAGAGCTTTGGGGGCAACCCTGCATCTCAGAGCGCTGGATCCAGGCAAGCACTTCAGGCACACTACCTCTGTACATAGCATCCCTGATCCTGAAACAAAGACCCTGCAACGTTGACAGGAATTAGAATAGTAAGCAAATCCCAAGAACTCAATATTACAATTGTTCGTTAAGAAACTTCCCCACGGTCTGTGGTTTCCAAGCAATAGCATTTACATATTATTTACATAGAAAAATGTCATTGCTGTTACATACCCAATATATGTTAGCATAAGCTTTCCATGAACTTTGTATGAATGCATTCCTATACTTGAGCTTAGACATTAAGATGACAATACTTCCTTCAAATAAAAAGGAAGACGTATGGAGGCTGATAGCAAGCTCATTTTTTAAATACTCAAAAAGTCCCCAGGGAACTATAAAACTCAAGAACTACTGTGCATTATTTCACAAAAATGTAAGAAGAAGTAGAATTTCTTATAAAAGGTGACACATAGTAAAATGTAATTCACACAGTATAAGAACATAAAAGTATGAATAATAACCTAGTATTAAGTATACATAGAAGTTATTATTAGGGGAAATCACAGATTTTCTTTTTATTATGAATTTGGAGAATTCTAAAAAGAATTTGAAAAGTGACAGGACTTTATTCAGAGAAGTTTCTCCCAAGTGGAGCTTCTTTTAGAAGTCCTTGAGAATAAAAGTTTTTCTACACCTGTGCCAAAAAATTTCAGAAGAAAGTCTCTGCTAGGTGACCTCTGGCAATGCTTGGCAAGGTGACCTAGGGTGGCAACAGCCTTCTGCGGGGAGCTGCAACATCTGTGGCAGAGCCGTGCAGATAAACTTGGCTTCCCCACTTCTCAGTGCAGTGCCTTAATGACAAACCCACCTCCCCCAGCAGCTTGATCTAACATGCTGTGGGATGGAGGTGCATAAAGCTGGTGTAAACCAGTGTCGCTGCTGAAGGGGATGCTCTGGTCCTCCTTGCCACCTGCAGCTGTTCTCCCCTGTCTCCTCCTGCCAGCATAAATATTTGGATGCCATGCAGAGGGAACCAACTCAGCTGAAAAATGAACCCAACTTGAAATACAATTAATTTCCTTCTGGTTTTGCTCCGTCATGCAGCTGGGCAAACCCCAGCAGTGGCAGGAGGGAGAAAGGAAAGGGAGAAAAAGCAGTGACAGGCAACACACTGGGCGGGGCGGGGGTGTCATTTGGATCCCCTGCCTAGCAGTAGTCTGGCAGGATGAGCTTAAAAATGTTTAAGTCTCTGAAGCAGAACAAGCTTTAGGTCCTATGCATCTAAATCCTTAGATGGAAGAAGTTTGTGTGGCAAGTTTATATTCTGTATCACTGCCCCAAAACCAGTGAAAGTAAACTTCAGAGAGGTTACGGGAGGGGAGGAGGAAGGCTGGCGGTGAATGGGACCAGACCAGCCATACTGGTGGATCCGACTAACGCCCGCTGGCACAGGGGGCACAGCAACACACCACCACAGCCCGGAGGACAGCCAGCAGCACGAGTCAGCACTCAGAGGGACCCCAGAAGTTCAGCTGTGGTTCTTCATCCCAAACTCTCAGCCCACACCTGTTCCACCTCACTTGGGTGTTGCTGAATTCATTGCAAGACAACCCATCCTGTAAGGAGGACCATCAAAACCTGAATGTTGCCCCTGGATGAAGTACCTCAGCACACTGCATATCAACCTTCTTATCTCTTCCGTGCTTTTCAGTCACTTTCCACCACGCACCTTTTCCAACCATCTCCCTTAGGTGATCACACGATGTTTTGGTTTGTCAGCTTTTAGGTGATATACTTTTAAAATACTTTAAAAATATACTTTTTGAAATATATTGACACTTTGGCAAACAAGACACTCCTGCAAGCTGACAAGCATGACTTCCCAACACTACACCCTCTGGCACCTGTGGCTGACATATGACTCTGAAAGCAAACTATACAGCAAGCCTTGAAAAGTAAATGCTCCCTTTTATGCTACTTCTTCGAACAACTGGAGACCATCCACTACCTTTTAGGAGTACACATGCTAAGAACCACATCCATCCCTTTCTCTCCTTGATTGCTCAGAACTATTATTCCTTGCTTATTAAAACCTCTGCATAAAAATCTCTCTTTTTTTGTTGTAAATATTACCCCTAAAGAATAGATAGTAATAAACCACTGATACACTAGAACTAGAGAAGGTGAATTTTCATAGCTGATTTCCATATAGCAGAGGGTACAGCTCCCTGCCTTTGTGTTTGCCACTGAGATCCACAAGCTGCTGTCAGGTGTGTAGACTGATGAGGATTACAGTATTGGAGTGGAGCCTCATTGTAAACATACTAATTAGTACCATAAAGGTGGCAAATGCAGCACTTTAGACAATGTGAGTACTAGGTCGCAAAAGTCAGAAAGCTGCTACTTTAGAGTTTATAATTAATAAAATTGCTTATGATGGCCAAACCAGTGAAGTAGAAAAAAGATTAAATTTTTTCACTGGATCACTGAACACTTGCCAGAAAGATCACACTAAAATCCAGGCAGTTAAGTTTCTAATTCACAGCCACAAAGTTCGACCCCAGTTCGTAAGCCAATACAATATAAAATAGCAGCATTATGTCAAACAGGCTATTTCATATTCAAAAAGCCCTTTCATTAACAGAAGTGTCTTCCCAAAACTCACTAACTCATTTTCCCCTTTCCCACAGTGATTTAGAGTCACTCTAAAGAGAGAAAGTGATGATTCAAACCCAGAAAAATCTGCATCTTAAAAACTGGCTACAAACCAGTGAATATTTACATTAATCCAGAAACATTTTCTAATGTCTCTAGAATGCAAAGAAGCCTTAGGGTATTTGTTTGTCCTAAAGAAGATAGCAGAAAGGAAGAAATGAAAGAGCTGGACTCTGGAGGGTCGAATTTTGTATGAGGTACTAAACAGTCTCTCAGTTCGGAGACCATAAAATTGCGCAAAGAACCAGTTTTTGTGAATATTTTTAAGCTGCTGTATTTACATAAAATAATTGAAAAACACTCCACATCAAAATCAAAACACAAAACAAGATTATGTCTTCAGTTTGCTATCAGATCTAAAAAGCAAGAAAATCACCCTAACCTACTTTCAGTCCAGTCTACAATATAATACAGATAAAGAATGGTAAGATTGTATGCCAAGGCCCCCATGCAAATAGACAGCCAAAACCAAATCTGAACCTAAGGTGGAACTCAGAGAACTGAGAATATCTTCTGCTTTCGCCTACAATTAGCACTTCCACCTTTACAATGACGACTGTAGAGAATTTGCTCTATATTTTCAAAGATAGGTTTTTGCTGTTAGAAAATGTGTGCATTTTTAGATTTCATTCAATCTCTTTGAGCAGCCCAACAGTTCTGAGTTAAAATTCT
Source organism: Caloenas nicobarica (assembly GCF_036013445.1). NCBI lineage: Eukaryota > Metazoa > Chordata > Aves > Columbiformes > Columbidae > Caloenas > Caloenas nicobarica. The sequence continues at coordinate 151,081,066 of NC_088245.1, read as the reverse complement.
ATAGAGGAACCACCCCCCTGCCCATATCAATGAAAAGCCCTCAGGGAACGACAAAGCATTAACCTGCCCAGTAACTGCATTAACCTTTCCCCAAAGGACTTTTTTTCTGTGAAACTGTGAAAACCTGCCAAGGTGTCAGAATATTAGGATGCGTCTTCCACCATACTGCCTCATGCCCTTCTGTTGTAAAAGGGCAGTATTCTCCGTAAAACAACGGTTTAAGGCAGAGACCCTAGTACTGCTGATTTAATCAGGGAATTTCCTCGTAGTCTCTTCCAGTAAAAAATACTTCTAAACATTGCTACCCAGAGTCTCTTCAAACTCAGTAATAACAAATATTAATTATCTTCCATGGACTACCTTCATGGCTGCCTCTGTAAACTGACATTCAGGAACCTTGAGGATTAATTACAGGTAATGAACTCAGTTCTGCATCGCACAGTTAAACACAGCTCCCTGCAAATGAGTTTGACCTTTCCTGCACCGCGTGCTCTGGAACTTCTTACCCAGAAGGGGATTCCCTGCAGCCAGCACCTTCACATAAGAACCAGCCCCACATATGAGCCATGCTAAGAATCTGGCTAAATATTCAGGCTTTAAAAAGGAAATAGATATTTGACAGGAAGCCCTGTTTTAGTAGAAGACACCATGTGAGCCACTGGCAATTAAACAGGCTTCCTGTGGAAAATGCTTGACAACTCTTGTGCAGTCTTGTGAATACCTATGGGAGGTATATCTGCAAGCACACAGCTCAGTATAGAGAGACCTGGGCTGTGAAGCTTGAAGCTGCCCCAAAATCCAAGCGTTACAAGGTCAAGATTAGTGCGAGACTGAGCTAAAGAGCTGAAATGTTACTGACAAACTATTCAGGCCTAGTAGCACACTGAGAAACACTCCCATGCTCTCAACTGATGCCATTAAATAGGTAATAGGATTGAATTTTATCATACATTCCATGTTGAGATGTTTTGGAAAAGAAACAAGATAGTAGGATTATATACCAATGTATTGAACATTAAAATTTGTATTTGACATAATTGTTAGTTCCTGTGGACAGGCAGGATTTCTGTTAATCAATCAGGTCAAAACATACCTTCTGCACTTCTGCTTGAATCTCAGATGCAGGAACCAGGAGTTATGGAAACAGAGAAGACAAAGCAAAAGTGTGCATCTAAATATCTCATTGGCTTCAAACGTTATATTTTGTTATTGTTAAAAAAAATATAGTAGTGGTATGAAAGAAAACCAGAAAAAGCTGACGCTCCAAAGTTTCTCCACAGACATTCAGATTCAATAAGTCATGTCTTAAAAGTCACATCTGACATCAGAATTTAATGACACTGATGGACTTGATCCTCACAAGCAGGGAGAGCCGTGTCCTTGCCCTGGAGAAAGTGGAGAACCTCCTCCTTTCATGTGCTTGCTTCTAAGGCTGGGAACTGCCTGGTTGCTGATGAATGTTTGCAGGTCAGTTTGCATTTTCATAGACTTTAGTTGCTGCCTTTCAGTCATCGCTCCCAGTAGGGAAGAAACAGTTTTGAAAAGCCAGAAAACTGACAATCTCCACTCTCGCAGAGGAAAGCCACTAAATCTAACATCACTTCTCATCACCTACCTTTTATAGGTCAGACGTGTCCAACTGCAAGTTAAGATTAAAAATGGCTTGCGACTAATCTTAGCACAAACATTACTGCCGCTCTAATACACCACACCGTGCAGCAGGGTAGGAGGTGAAATAATCAGCTCTCTTGCCGGCCTCTGACCTTGGTTTTGAAGTACCTGGGTGGGGGGAGGCAACATTTAAAATGTGTTTAATGACCTCTGCCTGTCTGGGTCAAGTTTAGTAATAATTATAACAATAAAAACAAGTAGTCTCACTTTAAGATCCTTCAGAGGATGCTCACAACAACTTTGACTCGTGTCTTTCTCAGTCAAATAAACACCATTTAGACGGTACCTTTCAAAACTACAGTGCCTCCTGCTTTGCCTTGCAGCTGTTAGCATGACTTGGGATTCAATGCTCACAGCAGCTTTAACAATTTTTAATGAATAATTACACCCGCCAATTTTCCATATGGCTTTAAATTCATCAATATGATTATCTTTGGAGACATGCATGTACGGATCCCACTGGACCATTTCAAGCAAGGTCAAGGATAACATGTTCGGATCTATAAATTCTTCAACATGCAACTGTTTCCAGTGCTTTCCCTAAGGACTTGTTCCCTGGATGCATTTTTTTTTTCAAACAAAAACATAACTCCATCACAAATAAAGAAGCGAGATTAAATTGTCTTTTTCCTTCCGTGCATCTAAATGAATCTAGATGTCTGCAAATTATTAAGATTTCTTGGAAAATCAGCGACCGTAACCAGAACCTTCTGTGCCCCTCAATGAACAAAAAAGCATCACTGAGTTGCGAACCAAATTTACAGAGCAGAAATACTTGTTGACTTCATTTGGGGAAAAATGTCTGAGGTGTAAGAAAAGCCTGAAGATAACAATTTACATTGTATGGAACCTTTCAGCCCCATTCTCTTTTAATTACCTTCATCACTACAGAAACAATGGGCTTTTTGTTTTGTTCTTTCAACTTCTTGGAGTGAGTACTGTTACCCTATTAACCACAGTACTGCAAATAACAGTGAAAGGATAACTAGCCTTATAAAGAATCAGCTCATTTCATGATTTCTCTGCTCAAAGCACCAAATCCTAACTGTCCTGCTAAGCCACCTGGTGATAATAAACATTGAAAGCCGTTCTAGTGGTAAAATAAAAAGGTCGGACAAGCTACCGCCGTCCCAAACAACCACAGCAGAGCTACAGGTTGGTCCTTGCTGCTGCTGCAAGGTGAAATGCTGCTGGGAGTCGGCTGCAGGTCGGCTGCTGCTGCTGCTTCTACTTCTTCTTCTTAAAATGCACAGATAGTGTAAGGACAGATGCAATCAGAAAAGCCTGCACAGATGGTTTTTGCCAGAGAGCCTTCAATAAGTTATATTTATATTCACTTAAGCTTGAAGTAAAACAGCAACATTATCGTTAAAATTAATGAATCCATGCTTTGGTTTGCTGTAATAGCTATTTTGTTGTAGATTGACTTACCTTCTTCTGTATGATGTAGCTGACAACAGAAGGTAAATTTTCACCATCCAGAGTATTCTCTGTTACGTAAAATTATTCACCAAACAGGAATGTTTATTAGCCATAAAGGAACTACGGTTAAAATAAAAGAAACACAGGTTTCCTCGAGGAAGGATGGCCAATGTTTGAAGTGCAAGCAGAGCTATAAACTTAATAAGGCCATGTTTGGTTCAAACCAGTGGCTTTAGCCTTCACATGAACAAAACAGGCCAATACCATACTTGAGGCCAATGCAGGCCTGGTAATATAAATAATTCAGATATTCAGCTTCAGGTAACTTAGAGCTCAGCTTGGCATGGAAAACGTGACTAGATCCTGCCTGAAGTCATTCAGCTAAAAAAAAAGCAGCAGCACTGAAGGCATCAGACTTGGCCACGTGTCATTCGTTTCCCATGTCCCAGAGGTGGCAGGTGACAAAGATGGCAGTGCGGCCTACAAAGACTTTTACTGTCCCCCAGCCCTGGCTGGCTGGGAACATCACCTTGGACCCAGCAGCAACCCCTGTAAGCTGGGGGATCTCAGCTTGGAAAGCGTCATGGACCACTTTCCCTTCCTCTGTTAAATCATGCTGACAGTTTACCAGAGAGGCCAAGGGAGGGCTCACAGCCCTGTGGCTGCACCGTCCCCTCATGCCCACAGCCTTACATTTGGAATATACCCATCCCTGAACACGTAACCTTTATGTAGCTAGGTTATCCAGGGATTTTTCCTTGAATATTTCTTGAATATTTTATATTTCTTGAGCACTGTTCATAGTAATTGAATAATCTAATAATTCTCAGCAGCCACACACAGCTTAGTCTCTTTCTAATTTGAGCATGATGATGCCTCATAAAATGAATTGGGGCAAGCCAAAAAGTAAAGGCGTTTCAGGCGGTAATGAAATCTAAAATGCTTGCCTGCATCAATTTATTAATGTCACCGCAGAGAAAAAAAGCAATACAGAATCAAAATGAAACACAGTGCCTCTGCGGCTCGCCTATTGCCTATCACTTACACACACATGTACATAGTGTTAATTAAAGACTGTGAGGCTGTAGTACAGGTTCCTCTTTATCAAGCCTTTCTGCATTATTTCATGTATAACCCAGACTAAGATGCTGTGATAAAAGCTCAGCAGAAAAATGTCCGAGCAGCCTGCCAAGAACCACACAGACTTGGCCTGTGGACAAAACACAAATCCAGGACTGTGGAAAGGAAAACAAAAATGAGGACAGAAAACCAACTTCTCTTTCATTTTGGGATATGGAAAATAGAAGCATGTTTTTCAGCAGCTGATTGCCTACATGAAATATTTAAAACTTGCTCTCTGCAGCACAGCCAGTTGTTGTTCAGAACCAGAACCACGCTGGAGGTCGCGGGGCTCCTGTCTGCCAACATTGCTTGAGCAAAGTAAGGGATTAGAAGAACCTCTGAATTTGCCCCAGTGTAACTGTTCACCTTTGGGATGCAAAACCTTTCCTAGAAGAAACTCTCAGAGAGAATGTCACAGACTTGCGCTACACCTGTTTGAGCTCCTATTACAAAAAAGAGGGAAGTTATTTTGAAACTCAGCCAAATCTTTGAGAAAAATGCATATAAAGTACCTCTCGGCAGAGCAAACTACCTTATCTCTGTATCTAAGGGTTAGCTATTTGATTTTTTTTTTTTTCTGACAATATACTGTTCAGACAGCTTTGTCTTGAGTCTAACACCATGTCCCTACTCTAGTTTGCACAGTCCAGAAGAATTTTTATGGCACTTTACAGCACTCCACCGTTACAGTACAGTGTTTTCCAGGAATTCACATACATTTACTTAAAGCTAGATTTATATGAGAGCGTTTCATGTTGATCAACTGACAGTACCATGCACGAGCAACAGAATGTCTCAATTTTGACATTAGTGTGATTTGAGAAATGTCGTTTCAACCAAGAGAGAAAACTTGGAAGACAGGCAAAAAGAATGAGATCATGAGCCCTTCTCTTAAAAATAGTTAACTGCAAGAGTGGAATTAGGCTGATGTATGTAGGTACTAGATATTTGTATACATTTGCGTGTCCGGGTAGACGTATTACCCAGCCTTCTCTGAAAGACTAGAATACATTGGGAAAACTATTAAAAAATAGCTAAACAGAGCTTTACTGACTTATTTTCCCCTTTTGGGGAAAAAAAAAAAAAAGAAAAGAAAAAGAAAAGAAAATGTCCATTCTGTCCTGAGGTGATTCATTTGAAAAAAAAAAACCTGATCCAATTTACTTTTTTTTTTTCTTTTTGCTCTTTGTATTATTTAGCTTATGTCAACATAAACAGTTTTGAAAACTCTGAGCCAGCTGATCAGGAGCTCGGTTTTGCCTTCAGCTGCAGCTTTTGGTAAATAATGGACCAAACCAATTTACTCAGTTTTATGTCTAAATTGCTGAAGGGTCATTGCAAACTAGACGCATTTGAAAAATTCCCCAGGGCATAAAGTCTAGTGAGCCTCTTTCCTGGGGTTCATCTCTCCTGTTTCCTGAAATGCCTTTTTTTGCCAACCCTCTTCTCCCTGGCTTCCCAAGGCACACATCAGCCTCAGGAACTCTTAATTCCTTCTGTTCACATATGTAATCCAACTTCTTTTTTATCCTATATGAAGGTAGAAAATCCATCTCATAACAGGACTGAAAAACAACACCATACCTTACTGCATACAGGGTTCATGCACCTTGTATCATGATGACCCAAAAGGCATTTACCCTGTCATAAAGGTTCATTAAAATACACCAACTAAACAGGGAATGAATAGCAAAAAAGCTGACAAGTTGAAATTAAATGGCACTAATTAGGTAACTTTCCTACTTCTTATCATTGTAAGGCCTGACACTGCCTGCTGCAAACCAAGAGCCAGAAACCTCACACAAGGAACCACAAGAAAATTTGACCTTTTGTCAATCACTATAAAACCAAACTAAACAAACTAACCAAAATAAAACAACAACAACAACAACAACATCCCACGAATGAAACCACACACAGAAAAGTCGTTCTGCAATATGAGGACAGCCAGGATGAATCACACAACTATTCTTCAAATAATTAGTACATACTTTACTCATAGATCTTCTTTTTGTCCTAAAATGGAATTATGAAGGTGGCAGGCCACCAGCTAAGTGTCCAAAGCTCTCAGAAAAGGGTCAGTTGGGAGGGTAGAAACCATTCAAGCAAGATACATAAAGCATAATAATAATAATGCTGTTAAACTTTGAAAATCACTGTCAGCCCAAAAGGTATCATTGAGCACATGTTAAATAAAACAAAAAGCATAAAGCATGTGTCCTGAAATTCAATTATCTGGAGTCCAAAGTTCAGAAGAAGGACAGAGCAAAGCAAAGGGTTTGTTCATAACTGTACAACACACGGGCTGCAAGGACTGGAGCACTGAGTGTTTCAACTTTAACAAAAGGTCCCAACTGGAAGCTCAAAATAAATGACTTTGTTTAAAGGCAAGAATGTATACAAACTGTTGGTGCCATTCTGGTTACAAAGAGATACTGCCCAAAAGACCAGGTCTGCACCTCCCTTTTTTGCCACTAACAGAATTTAAATAGCAAGTACAGAAAACACCTTACGGCCAGAACAGACTACCAGTTATTTCACTGATGCTTGATGCAAATGTTGTGCCTCTCATGCCAAATATTCCTCCCTGTGCAACAAGGACAAGTCTGGCTCTCTGGCTCCATGTACACCAGCCCTCTAGGGGCCCATGAGAGAGGAAGGATTTTGCAACTTTCAAATGGAAAATCACAAGGCCATCTAATTCTGCCAGCCACTCTCGTTTCCCCTATTTTCCCTCACTTTTTTTCCTTCATAGTATTTCCATTATATGAGTTGCCCCTATGTTTACCAGGCCCCATCCCACTTTTCTATATTCTGACAAAAATTAGGTTTCTTCTTTGTACAGTTTTGCACCATTACTGGTGTATTTGTGATCACCCCATTCAGTGCCTTCTTGCGGAATCAGGATGTGTGCTCTACTTTCAGATTGGCTGTGTCTTATACCAAAACATGCCAAATATCAAACCTTGCTGTAATCCCAGACACCTCTCTTACAGCCCAGATGCTGCCAATTCTATTCACCGTTTCTGATGTTTCAGTAGATTTCCTGCCCATGTAATAATGGCCACGTCCATCCCATGCAAATATCTTTTCATGCGAGATTCCAGGAAACATTATGTTAAGTGTCCAGCCACTTAACCATCTGAAGATCTGTTATTTGTAAAGGGCCATTCAGTAATAAAATGAAAAAGAACCTCCAGCAATATAAATATATATGCAAAATGACCAGTCATCTTTAATGCAACAGCTGCTGAGGAAACACAGGATTTCCTTGACTTAAAATAACTGAAATGTTTCCATCAGGTGGAAAACAGTTTCTGAAAAAGCTCTGTATTTTGCTCTGTTTCACTGCATTAACCCCAACGTGGTGAACCAAACCAGGAACTTTTTTTTTTTTTTTAAATTTTTTTCATGCTACAAATATAAAACCAACCCATTCCTTGTGGTCACACAGCCATTTCATTCACCATAATTCTCCGTTTCCATCAAAACAGCATCAGGGCTCTGGCATGCCTTAAGAAAACAGAGCTTCAGCAGCAGCTGCCGTCACTCTTGTGAGTCTTGCCAGGCTCAGTCAAACCCAGGGAGCCGCTGAGGCCAGACACCCGCACCCCACTGCTCACAAATCACCTCGGGGCTCTGCCAGCACTCCTGCCTTCTGTGAGAGCAAAAATCAGTGCAGCTGAAAGTACCGTAAATTCAGCACGCCAGGTGGTTTGCAAAATGCGGTCCACAGGCTGTTGGCTGCGTGTAAAGCACAAGCTTTCCTCTTCCTTTCCACATATGAAGATGAAAGAAGGAAAAAAAAAATAAACCAACACTTTTTTTTCTTCCAGTACCACTTTCCTGTGTAAGTGGAGCATCCCTCAGGGCAGCCCCACTATTAACATGAAATTGGAAGAAATAACACCTGAAATTGTCACTTCTTGCTCCCAGTGACATCCCGTGATCACACATGGAGTCCCAGTAAAAATACCGCACAGTATTTTCCTTCCCCAGTCGAGCTGTGAGCCACCAAGAGTGCACCCATGTCTGTAAATAGCAAATCTCAAAACTGCCGGGATCAAACACAGTGGTCCAGTGCAGCTCAGGTTCACCTTGCAAAGACTTCTTCCAGATACATTCTGAAGAAGGGAAAATAAATTTGCATTGTTTCATCCTAGTGTATTTTATCCCTGAGCTGGTCTGATTACCCACTCAGTCTGAGACCAGGAGGCTGGAGGTTGTGGACTGCTGTACATGCCCATTTCCATCCTCAGACCATCCTGGCTGCTCATTCAAGGCTCATGAGTGTTTCAGGGAGTCCCCTAACCACAGTACAACTTTTGCCTGCCTAGAATGACTATGGTGCAGATTTTGCTTTTTATTTTCTTTCTGATTATCATTACCAATTGGAAAAAAAAAAAAAAAAAAGCAAGACCAACCCTGAATGGTTTGTGAGTCTGCAAGGACATGGGGATCTCCTTCTGGCCGTCTGTGTCGTCACAGCTCAGCTTTCCTGTTATTGTTTACTAGTGGTGTAATCTCTTTCACACAGAGATGATACAATAACAACAACAGCTCAAAGATACATGGTGAGAACATCTTAAATGAAGCAAACAACACATTTGAGGTGGAGAAACAGTCAACACATACTAAGTTATCCATTGGCTTTTTATACCCATTGGCTTGCTATGATCATCACATTTTTGGAGTGTATTGGCCACACAAAAGAAATTGAGAAAATGTTTCAGCAACTATATTTGAAGCATTACTTATTATCTTTCTGTTATCTCTCAACTCACTGTTTCAAACTGCATATAATGGATAAACAAGCTTTCTCTGATTTTACTTAAAAAAATGCAACCTAAGGGTCACACAACTCAAATAATTGCGTGGTTCTGTTAATTTCTATGTAGTGACTCAGAGATTACTGAGCTGCCAAGTAACCACAGGGCAAGGTGGAACAAAAGAAGGGCTAAGAAGGAGAAGGACAGGCAGGGGTTTGGAGAGCCTGCCATGTGAGAAGACACAGAACAGTCTCAGCCTGGGCAAGATAAAGAAAGAGAAGGCGAAGGAGCTGAGTAAAATCATGGTTTGTAATGAGAAGTCGATTATTTAGTGACTATTCCCAGTTGCTTCCCACCCAAGAACTAGGGTCCATTCAGTGAAAATTTATCTGTCAACAGGCCGGAAATAAGTAAAAGTATCAATTTTGCACAGAAAACATAATTGTCAATCTGAATTGTATAGGATGTGGTAGTGTCCAAAAATGTATGTGGGTTCAAAAAGAGATAAGAAGAAGTTTCTTAGAGTGAAATCCAAAATCACCAAACTACACACGACACCCAGCTCAGGAAAATCCCAAGCTGCTGGCTGCCAACAGCAAGCAGAACATACCACAGAGAAGGATTGCTTTAAAAGCAGCCTCCATTTTAGACTTGTTCCCTGAGCACCCCACACAGGTCACTGTTAGAAACAAGCTACTCAGTGAAATGTGTTTGGGTAGGAAAACCCCTCCTGGTTTTGCATTACACTCAGAAGCTCAACTACTCTCAAGGCAATGATGCCAGCAGAAAAGCAACAGCAGTGTCTGGTGTGTGCATCTATAACACATTTGCATTTTAAAAGCGGTATGTTTGCAACATCTGAAGTATTCTTATTTCCCTCGAGTAATTCAGGATTGCCTTTGAAATAGGTGGCAGACAAAGAGGTGGAAGAAGAAAAACCCAAACAGACTTAACATGTGGATATCTTGGCAAGGTCTAGCTGGCAGAGCCTTCCTCCCTACACCCTCTCAACGATGAAGAATCAGTCCTTTCCCATCTTGTTCAGGATGCTGGCCAGACTTTACACTCCCTCCAGTTCCTAACCAATGTTCTGAGCATCTCATAGATTGCCTGGAGGGGAAAGCCTCTGGGCACCCCACTCCTCCCCCGAAATACAGGCTGTCCCACCCAACCTCCCCTCCACGCCCGTGACTGACATGCCAGTTCAGGTACCCTCCAGGAAGGATAATATTTCCACAGCAGAAAACACATCTAGTTTTGCTTTCTTATCTGCAAAATGCAATGCACGGAGAAGAGCTACACCTGCTTCCCCCCAGCCTGGGAAGAGCCACGGCCAGAGCATCCTGCCCAAGGGCAGGTCTGCGGCTGCTACCGGCACCTTTAGTTGTTATAAAGTGCCAGCTCCGAGCAGGGAAACACCAACTTCTTTCCTGACAGGGAGTGCGTAGGTGTCGGTGCCAAATCCACAAGTTAATTAAAAACTGTATTTTCTATGGGAAAACAACACAGCCAGCATAATAGAGCTATAATTATATCCAGGTTTCCACTGGCAACTTGTTAATTGAATCTTATTCTGTTTCTTAAAGGAGAGCAGGGCTGCTGTCACGCCCTCCTTCCCTCTCACTGCCGCAATTTCTTCAGCAATATTCCCACTAAAATGTCAATATGTTTGTGTCCCTGCTCTAAAAGGGGCTCAGCATAATGTTCCATGACATGCGCCGTCCTGAAAAGAAGCTGCTCTGCTGCACGGCAAATCACTACATGTGTAATTACCTACATCATTTTATATAGAGCATCAAAAATGAAAATATGATAAGTCTCATCTCTCCTCAGCCCTGCTCTGTTGCCATAGCAACCGGACACTTTTTCTCCCCCCCATCCATTTTCCCAAGGGACAAAGGAAACCACTGGAGACTTCACAAATCAGCATAGATTAAGCACAAATAGTTTGCCAAGTGCGTTCGTTCACTGGCATCTCTTATTTCAGTAATTGCGTGCGTTGTGCTCGCTAAAAGTGAGTTGCCGTAAACACGCCGCTTGCTTTCTGCCTGACACCATCCCTGCACAGCAACCCCCACCTCCCCTCCTCCGCCTCCCCCCGCACACCCAGGCAAACTCCCTCAAGCCAAGTTGTTGGCGTTTTGTTCTGTTTAGCCATTATTTTCCCTCTTACCTGCGCATGGATGGATGGAGGCGAGCTCGGTGTGACCCCACCCATGCAGCTGAGTCCTAAATTACTCTGGCAAGCAACAGGTTGGAGCAAATACCTACATCCTTCAGACAGCCCTTTCACATGTGGTATGCTAAAAAGAAGAGGTGAGGTCTCAGCTTTGTGACCCAGGTAAGTGGAAACTTTCACAGCAGTGCTACATGTCTTGCAAGCACCACCTCAGCTGCAGGAGGTGCATGGATTTGGGCTGGCACAAGCCCCCTCTGGGGAAAGCCGCTGGGTGTTGCCTCCCACCCCCTTCCAGTCGTTCATGGCTTTGCCAAAATTGAACTGATGGGGCTTCAGTGCCCCATGCCAGGTGTTTGGCTTACACTGGTGGAGTGGTGTGGTTTGCTTTTGTTGGAAGTGCTTGCTAAAATGCTTCTTCTACCCCTGAAAACAAGGCTGAGGAAATTACGGTCTTCGTGGGTACTGAAAACAAAATCTTTCTAATTTTTGTATGTTCCAGAGTTGAAAAGAGGAGGAAAGGGCACACAGGTTTCTGCTCCTGTGAAATTTCCATGGAGTTTGAGTACTTGAATTCCCCCAAGCCCCTCCATCTGCACGTGCTGAAGAGCGATACCCATATTGGTGGAAACTCCCATCTCTGCCACGGCTGCGACACTGGGAGGAAGCCCCAGGAAAAGGTCCAGCCGACCGGCTGCACCCACCCCTTCCAGCACCAGGAGCTACATGGCCCCACGGCCACACCTCCCCACTGCAGCCAGCCATGGGGCTGCTGGCCACAGGCACAGAAAACGGGAAAACGAGACCCTTGTCCCACAGGCAGCGCGTGGGTGACATAACCAGCCATCCATGAAAAAGCCCTCCTCCAGATGAATGAGGCTTCTCGCTGCTATCCATGCAAATGAAGACAAAGCCCAGCAAAGGCGATGATGATGACCTCTCATGCCAGCTGTCAGGGGGCCATGTGGAACGTGACACGGAGGATGAAGACTTACTGGCAACCGGCACCAGCGATGACCACTTGCCCCAGCAGTCACCAGACATTGTTCTCGCAGATGTACCAGGCGCTCTCCCATTTCGGGTCATAATGAGCTGCAGATGTGACAGGCGTTTCAGATTCTGAGCCTGCAGCAATGAAATGCTCTATATAGATGCTTCTGCCTCATATTTACTTGCTAATTTTTAATAATGACAATTTAACTTTATTGTGCGCTTCATATACTGTAACGGCCAATTCAGAAATCATCCTAAAGGGCTCTGATTGCTTAACAAATCTTGCAAATAGCTTTCCAGAATTTTTTATAAAGCATGTATTCTGAAATTTCAGTGTCACTTCAATAGCTCTCTAGAGGGAAGTAATAAATAATTAGGAGGCACCATACTTCGGAGATACAGAGTCAGTGCTTCAATTAGAAGTATCCCCATCTCACTTTTAAAGAACTTCAAAATCAGCATAAAAAAAAAAAGCTGGGGTTGTACAGAATATATTTATACACATCAAAGAATAAGTCACAGGCGAAAGCTTAATTAAACTGAAATTTGGGTTGATCATACATTTCAGAAGGGAAAAATACCTTATGTAACTCCAAGAAACTACGGGGTGTTTCAAAAAGATGGACCTAATTTCAAAGGGATAGTGATTTCAAATTTGGTCCATCTTTATGAAACACTCTATATGATAAATGTTGGAAAGCCTAGACTTTCCAAAACAAGGCTAAAATTGAATCCCTTCAAAGTGTCAGGTTTTACTCCACCAAAAACCTTCACACTTTTCCTGTAGCCCTTTCACGTAGTGATGTAATTACTTTCAATTTTTTGGTTGCTTTTGGCACAGAGCTAAAGCTATTTACATTATCCTGTGGTACCAGCTCCTACTGCAGCTAAGAGTATAGTGAGTGCTGTATTTAGAAACAACCTGGAGTTCCCAACAGAGCCACAGCTCCTCCATATCAAACTCCAGAGCTGACTCTAAAAGCTGCTTTCCAGTACAGTTTATTTAACATTAACCATGAATATATATACAGTCTTAAATGCTCCTCATTTCAGGGAGCGGCTGCAATAATATAAGCTTCACAGATGCCTGCAACACGCAGAGCAAGATTCTTGTGAGTTGTGTCTGGATATCATTGCCTCTCAGCATTCATGAAGGCAGATGTATTTTCCAAAGCATATGTTGAAATGCTGTAGAAGAACATATTTTGTTTTACAGAAGCAAGAAGTTATATGAAATGACACTGAATTCTACCTTATTCTGCTCTAAATAGCTTGCAACCAAACCTAGTTTTAGCTGTTTACCTGTTACAGTAATAACCCTGAGGAAAGGTTTGCAGTAACATGCTCCACTTAATGAAGGTAAGCTCTTTAATAGATACGTATATTGTATTCACAAAGGGAACATGTACACATTTATTTGGATGCATTCTTATATTTCACATATTTGTGGCTTAAACACGTATCAATTGCATGCATGTTCTGCAAGCAGATGGAAATTATTTATGCCCACTTAGGAATATCTGGAGGAAGGACTTTTGGATTTCATACGTGCATCTGTACTTAACATCCATATAAAAATTTACACAAATGTTTCTGAAAAACAAAATCTTTTCAACTTATTTAATTATGTCTTCCCATTCTATGTGATTCACTCACTCATTAAAGAATTAATTCTTTATTATGAAAAGTTATGGTGTGCAAAGTCTCATGTTAATTAGTTCATTTTGGTGCCTTTAAGCAGAGAGAAGAGTAGAGAACAATAAAACACACTCAGTGCAGAAAATGAGTTTCGACATCAGATTTGTAAAGACAAGCATTCCTCTGTAAGGCAGATAATCGCAGCACATTTCCAGGAGTAAGTAAAACAAACCAAAACCAAAGGAGGGAAGAGAGGAAAGCTTAAAATCTAGGTCAGAGGAAGAAACCAGAAAAGTACAAAGCATCATTTCTTGTGAGCCTCACAACTGATTCAGTGAAGGTCTCATCTCCTGTCACACTTGTGCATATGTGACACTGACTGCCCCTGCGCCACAGAGGGAATGACAGGAAAGTTATCACAGAACCATAGAATGTCCTGAGTTGGAAGGGACCCACAAGGATCATCGAGTCCAACTCCTGTCCCTGCACAGGACAACCCCACAGTTCACACCGTGTGTCTGAGGCCTTGTCCAGTCTCTGCTTGAACACTGTCAGGCTTGGGGCCGTGACACCTCCCTGGGGAGCCTGTTCCAGTGTCCACCACCCTCTGGGGGAAGAATCTTTTCCTAATGACCAACCTAAACCTCCCCTGGCACATCTTCCTGCCATTCCCTCAGGTCTTATCTTTAGTTAAACAAGGGTTATCATAGGTTAAACAAAGGGGTCTCAGGTGGCACCTTTGGTGAAGCACGAGAAATCATATCAGCGTAATAACATCCCTGGATCTACTACAGAGAGCTCACTTCAGAGAGAATTCACTCGTGGCACAGCCTGCAAAATATTTACTTTTCTCAAAAAAAATAAAGGCCAAGGAGCAAAGGAGGATTGCCTGCAATACTGTGCTCAAGGTAAAGCCTACAAATATAGAAAGCATTTACTGCATTTTTTCATAAACAGACTAGACGTACAAGTGGTTCTTACACCCCAAATTTTTATGAACCTCTATTTGCAATCTTCATCCTGCTGCTCAGCCACCTGGTTTTACATTTACAGATGGCTTTGAGATCACAGTTTGTTATCTTATTCAAACATAATTAACAAACACATTCCATTCTCTTACATCCAGAGATCTGACTCTGTGATAGAATAACAAAAATGGAAAACTTCAGCAGACATAGCTGGTTATTGCTTTCTGCCACTCTCTTAGAGAGGTCTTCAATACCTCATTTTATTCTTGCTGTCTTCGGAACAAGTCCTTTCCTATTGTACAAGGGACACAACTCCTACATAAAGTCACTATTATTTTTCTTGTCTTTGAATAGAAAAGCAAATTAACTGATGAATGCATCTGTTATTTCCTTATCTTTTGTGTTCAATTAACCACTATCATTCTGAGTGACAAAAACTGTCTCTTACCATCTGCCCACTAGAAATCTGCTTTAAGAATGTTTATCATCATTTATTAATCCCTATAAATCAACTTTTAAAAATTATTTTTAAGGTAGTGGTTTTGCTTTCCTTCTGGATTTTGCTTTTCTGCTGGCTCTACCAGGAAGCTCACAGCACCCTATGTGAAGAGAATAACACGGAAGGAAATTACTGGACATCGTACGTTTGCATTGCATTGCACCGAAAGAAAACCAGAGCAAGTATAAATTTGAGAGCAGGCCAAGGGTGAGACTGGGTGGCAGAAGCATGTGTTGGGGTGATGGGCTGACCCGTGCCTCCCACCTGCACCCCCATGGTGCCCCCTTGCACCCACTTGCTGCCTGTCCAAGGTGCATGTGCCCACATGAGTTTTGGGAGGTCTCAGGCTGGGAGCTGTAATAAGCCCTGGGGTGATGGCAGCTCTGCTCTTCCCCTGCAAATCTATCTGAGGCTCCGCTCTGAGGCTCGAGGCAGGGGCTGGCATGGAACTGGCGTGGGAGCATGGTCACTCCTAGTTCATATCAGACGCTTCCAGCCCAGCACTGAGCGATCCCAACCTGCTCTGATGAGGAACACTTCTTTCTCCCTTCTGTGAATACAAAAGCAAATTAGCTGATGAAGACGTCTGTTCTTTCCTTATCGTGTATGTTCAATTAATTACTGTCTATTGCCCCTTTTTCTGGCTGCACCTAGAGTGAAGTCAGTCATGAAAGCCTTGATCATCCACGGCGCTTAATATTTGCTCCGTCTGGCTCTGGCTTGGTTCATTCAGCCAGCTCTTGCTGAGCCAGCACCTTGGCACCCTCCTGGGGATAACTCACTCTGGGGAGCACTCCCTCAAAGCAGAGAAGACAACAGGTATGGAGAAGACAACAGGTATGGCTGCCTCTGCCCCATGCAGCTTTATAGCATTATCCCAATGGGTTTTGTATGCTCAATTTGTGTCTTACAACCTCATGCCATGCCCCAGATCCTGTAACATGCATCTTCAGCTTCATGACATAAAACGACCCTTCCAATGGACAGTGAAAAGCTCTGACTAGAAAAGAAAAACATTTTTAAAAAATAATTATACCTCACGGCTACTGGAGCACCATGTGAAGCCCAGAAGAGATTCAGGGTTAAATACTATGTGGGGTGGATGCACCTACTCTGCTCTGGAGGGGGCTCACCATAAGCAACCTGAGTGCAAACCGAGCCATGGCACTTGGCCTCAGGGCTAGGAGTTAGTCCCTGGCTTTCTTTTAAGCTAGTCTGGTGGGTCCCAGAGATAAAACACTCCTTTATTTAGTCTGCCAATGAGACAGACCTATTTCAAAGTACATTTTCTAGCTAGTAACTCCCAGAATCCTTTTTCATACTTTTCTGGTAAGCGTTGTTCCTCACTGCTTATCAGGAATCCCGCAACAACTCCGGACTGAATCGCTTTTCTTATCTGACCTCTTCTGGTACTCCTTTGTCACTCACATCAAACCTTTAACAATACTGACTCCTACAAAGAAACTGTAAAATCCTTTTCTCCACAGAAGATGCATTGGTTAGCACAGCAGGCCAGCTTTCAGGTTTTGCAAAAGCCTGTCTGTGCCTCAATTCCCTAGTTGTGAAAATAAAATAAAAAATAAAAATTAAAAAAAACCCACAAACAAACAAACCCAAACAAAACCACCAAAACAAACAAAAACCCCCTACTATTCTGTTAATAATACTTCCTTACTCGCAAAGATTTTGAGGGTGAAAACATCTATATCTCTTCCATTGTCATATATTATGATGAAAACCAATTTGTAACTTGTATCAAAATACAACACAACTTTATGAGCCTGACTTCACACATTCCCAGAGCCATCACCATGTAATCCAATGTCAACACATCTCCGGTCTTTGGTCCTTCCAACTGCAAAGTGGATACGTCCACAACTGTGTGAGAATTAAGGCTGGTAAAATAGCTCAGTAGCCCTGGATGAGAATGAGAAGTTTGTACCAGAACGGTGAAGAACCATTAAAAACTGCAGCTATATTACTTTCTCTAATGATGTCTCCACTATCCTCTGCAGGATTTTTGTTCAAATTATATAAGAAAACAGTACTGTTTTATCTCTACAGAAAATAAATCTCCTTGCATTTTTTTCTCAGTTATTTTTTCAATCAGTACCAGATTAAAAACCTTCGATGTCCAGGATTTGTCTGCTTTTTTTGTCGTTGTTGTTTTCAAATAAGCTTTTCTTATCTGTGAAGATACTTTGTCATCTATTTTCTCAAACTGTAAAAGATTCACAATAGCTAGGGATTACAGCAAGGTTGGGTGCTTCTTAATTTCTTTGTATCAACCTCTGGTATTTTTTCCAGAATCCTTAAATCTTGTCCTTCTATAGATGGCAAATTATTGACTGTTATTTTTATTATTCTTTTTCCTGATTTATTTGTCCCTTGTAAACTGTTTTTTTTCATTCCTTTTATAAAAATCTATAAAAGGACGCAATATGTGGAGGAGAGATAACTATGTAATATATTCCAGAGAAGATTTATCTATAATTTCGTAAGTTCATTTCAAAATCATAGCATTTGGATCAGTTCTGTTTCCATCTTGTATAGCAGTCACCATCACAATATTACTTCCTCCTTGCAAAGGAAAGCTGTTACCATGGTATTCCCATTATTCCTAACAGAGACTGGGGGAAAAACTGTTAAGCTTCCCAGAAAATTCCCTTACTTCCAATGCAAAGGTTTGCAGGGGTAGTTACAACAGGACTTGTACCTGCTTTGCAGCTTGAGGGCAAAGGGAGGCGGGTCAGTGTCTGGCAGCAGTTTCTCCAGCTGGAGAGGCTCCTGCACTCGATACAGTTCCCATCCATTTCCTTGAATTACGATCATGTTTGGGCGAACACCACAAAAATTTCACTGTGGTGTGGCATGAGAAAAGCTTGCCTGTATCATGTCTGCTCGCATTTGAATTTTAAATGCTCCGTTTAAAGTGATCGGCAGGCCCTATTACTCAAAAATGGAAATTTTTGAGTGAGAACAGCTACATTTTCCGACTCTTTGCTGTGCAGTGGCCTGGCTGAAGCCCATTGTGGAAAAGCATGGAGAAGCATCTGCAGAAAGAATGACATTAGTGAAAGATGATAGGCTTCTAAAACCATGATTAATGGACATGATCACATCTAGAGAGAGATCCAGCTCCCCAGGAAAGGCAGGAGTGCCCAGGGACAGGGCTTGGGTGGCTGACAGCTGGTGGGGCTGGTTGGTTTCTCACTTCGAAGGCTACAGCAGCAGCAGGGCTACAATATGATACAGGAAAAAAAGCTGCAAAACACGGGATGGCATCGACAGGTACAGCTCCCAGCTGCCAAACCTGGCTCTGGGGAGAGGAGGGTGCTTCTAAGTTAGGGCTTCTCCTGAGGGCACCTTTAGTGGTGGAACCTCTTCAAACCATCTCCTCTTGAGCACTGGGGTCACGTCCCCACTTACAGAGGTCCGTCTTCAGCAGGTGAACCCAACCAGGGACCAAGGATGGGTATCCTCCAGTTACAGTAATTTACTTGGAGGTTTGAAGAAAAGCTTTCCCTCAGTTTAAAATGTTTTCTGCCCCTTCTCGTATTGAATCAAGTGGAAGTTTGGAACAACATTTTCAAAGTTAGAAGGTAACATGTTTTTATTATGAGAACGCCAAAAGGAAATGTTTCAAACAATGCAAAATCATTACTTTTGGTTTATATTTAGCCAAAATGATCAGCAACCAGATTCAGATGCCCTAACACTGTATTGCTGGAGAAAAACAAGCCAGTAGGATAGTAAATTTTTGCACGGCTCTAGCCTGGCTTTGGTTTCCTGCAGACTTAACCTGAATTATCTGCACTTAGGCCCCCCTCTCAAACAGAGCTGCCACAGTGTGAAATGGCAGCATGCATGCATTTGGATTAGTGAATGGGATGATTTTGTTGGCAGTGCAAACAGACTACAGCAACAAGAAGATGGTTAATCGAAATTTTTGGATTAAACGTTTAATTGACAAATAGGCAGTTTCAGAATCATTAGAAGGATTCACAACTTTTGCTTGAATTTAGAAAATAATCTCATAAATATTTGGTATGTGTTAGATTGCAAAATATTTCAGATAACTCCAAGTGCTTTGTTTTGCCACCTTTAAAAAAAAAAAAGTTTCTCATCTTTCATTTTGGTTCACTGTTCAAGAATTGCACTTAGCTCTTGCCAAATGCCTCAAAAGATCATTTTGCATCAATATTGACAGCATCACTGTCCGTCGCTTGTTCCATGTGAGATCTGAACAGGTCTCAGAGCCAGAAACTGTTATCTGCGGTTGCCACAAATGTTCCTTCCTCCTTCCCTCTCCATCCATTGCCTCATCCACTCAGAAACCAAATGTGTTCCTAGAGAACAGCTGAGAAGGGAGACAAGTGTGCTACAGGGAAATGTTTGTGGTCATTTTGAAGAAAAACCTGGAAATATTTCTGTCAGGGAGAGCTGGCTGAGCTGCTGGCCTGTGGGGAGGCAGCAAGAACGAGAGGAAGCCCCAAGGGATGGTTCATCTGCTGCTGCTGGTCCCCAACAGCCTCCCCAGGCTGCCACAGGCTGCAGGACCCACCACCGCAGAGCCACGGACAACAAGCTGTAAATTCCTCTGCAATGCCTATTGTAAGTCATATCTCAGTGAATCACCATTGCAATCCTCTTCTGTGTTACATATTCAACGACTACTTCAAAACAATGTTAACAATAAATGATTTACTTCCAGCAGTCAGACGGCTCCATTTTTCTGTATCACATAAAGTTTAGGCTTGCATCTTTGTATATATACTCTGTGATATCAAGATATTAGAAATACTTGAAAATACAGCAATAAAAAAGCTGCTGTAATTAAATATACCCTCTGAAAAAAAGCTCAAAGTTGCAGGAGGCAGAGCTGCCTGGATGCTGCATCCCAACCTCCCAAATCCAAGTCCTGCATAGGAGACTCCGAAATTGCCGTAACGTCTATTTTCCCCATTGCATCTACCCGGAAAGGCAGCGAGGCTCAGCCTGGAGCTGGGCGCAGGGCAGGCTCGGGGAGCCGCAGGGAGGAGAGGTGAGGGCACAGCACGGGCAGGAGGCAGCCAGACCCCTGTGTTCAGCTGCCAGTGGGCAACAGACTCGGGGGCTGGCTGTCCCCAGGCCATGCTTAGCTTTCTTCTCAGAGGGAGCCAGCTGGGTCACTCAGAAAGGCAGTTTGGAAGGAGAACAGTACATATGGGGCAGCAACCAGCTGTCTGCGGACAGGACCCAGGAGCAAACTAGGGAGATAAGCTATGAAACAGTGCAGGTTCACCCGTTTGCTCCATGGAGCTAATAAACTGGTTTTCTCTTGTAGGAAAAACCAAACCAAACCAAACCAAACCAACAAACCCCATGACCTCAACTTATTTAGATATGATCCTGTGTCTACAAGGAGAGATTTTCAACTATCTTCAGGCATTAACTGGTATCATGAAATCCCTGGGAACAACCCAGCTTGGACAGACTGGGCTGGATATTTGCTTTCTGAGTTTTTAAACACTTGCTAAGGAAAGAAGCAGGTAAATGCCCGGTCTACAGCAGGATCCTGAATTAAGGACTACCATCCCATCGTCTGGCTAGCTGGTCTGGACACCAGACTGCTGCTTGCTCAATTGGCTCCATACCCAGGCTTTTGCACAGGACTTTCACCATCGAAATAGAAACGAGAAGGTCCTTGAAATGGGAAAGTCTGCTTATAAAGCTGATGGCGTGATATTGCCCTCCGTCTTTGCTCCAGCAAAAGGAGGTCTACACCTAGACCTTTAAGCCATGTACAAAGCAAGCATGCCTGCCCTGAGCCCCTTGCAGGCTGAGAAACTAACACCAAGCTCAGATATATCACCCTAAGTGACAATTAATTGACCTGAAAGTTGCAGCAACTCCAGAGGCATCATTGCTGGCTCTGTTGCTTTTTAATGTGTCATTTGGAGAAGGTCAGGAGATTCCTGTAAGAGACGTAGGAAGGACTTGCTGAAGCAGACTGCCAGCTCAAGAGAGGATTAAATTATGATTCTTCAGACTCTAGTTTTATCTTACGGCAGGTGATTTGTGTGCAGGGCACAAAAGATAGGAACAGACATCTCAACGTTTCTCAAAAGCTTTTTGTTTTCAAGGGACCTACAACAGACATCATAAGCTGTTTGTAATATGAGAGCAGCAGATACAAAGGTAGTGTTTCACCCTTGCCAGATAGCTTTGCTAGGCCCTGTTGATGTATTAATGTCACTGAAAAATCAGCTGTAAATCAGAAATGTGGGTCTCGTAGGGTAGCAAAACACTATTAAAGAGTTGCTGAGTTTGGAAATGGGAAGTCCTACACTAATAAAAAATAAAAAGAACAGCTCCGAAAACAGAGGTAAAAAAGCAAGGAGATGCCCTTCCCCAGTATCCAAGTCTTCAAACTCACTTCCAGAGTGCCTGAAGAAAACGAACCATTTGTTTTGCCTCACAGCATTAAAAGCTGCAGCCACCCAAATATCAAAGGCCCACATTTCCTTTCCCTGTCAGCGACTATTACATCTAAACTATATTGTTTGAAAACAGAAGCCAAATGTCCACATTGCACTGAAACTTGAAAACAATGAAGTCTGTCTACAAGATGTAAAAACCAAAGCATGCCCCACTGAGGTTCCTTCAACAGCTTCTCCTGCACCACCTTGCAACAGGACCGTCTTTAAGCAGGCTGTGAAGAACAACAGGTCCTCACCTGTGGTGCACTAAGCTGATGCCCTATTGTGGTTTGTGTTGATGGTGACTACATCCTTGGAAGAGCACATCTTCAAACAAAAAGTATCAAGAGTGTGTAGGAGTAGTAACGCAGGCAGCACTCAGGGTTGAAATTATGACGATGTGAGGGATGGGATGACTGTGCTTCAAGAGGAATGAAACAGCATCTTGAGAGAGGAAAAAAGACTTCTCGTTTTAAGAAACTCTCTATTCATCTGAAGTAAAGAGCAACAAATTTGAAATGGTCTTTTAAACTATTAGAGCATACAGCTAGGCTAAATTTTCAGGAAGAAGAGTTTGTGTCAATTTTGGCAAATAGTTTTGGCCTTTTTTTTTCCAGTCAAAACGAAGTTTTTAATAATAATAGTGATTTTTGCTGCTACATTTAGTTTTGGGGTCTGGGGTGGGTTTTTTGTTGTGGGTTGTTTTCTTTTTTTCTCTTACGAAAAGCTGCAGATAAATCTGTAAATGTTATGAAGGACCATCCTTCTGCCATAATTTGAAAAACATGAGATCTTCCATAACTGATCTTTACAAAATATTTGTAAGGAATTTACAGTGACAGAAATGCATTTACACTCTTACTACATGCATATATCTATTGGATCCCTGCCTGTGATTTTTTTTTTTGTTTCTCCTAGGCATTTTAGCAGTCTGGAAACCCAAACCTGCAACCCTCTCAGCTACCTGGGATGACAGTGTGCAGGGAGGATCTGGGGTAGGGGTTTATGCCAGCATGTAGTATTGGTTACCTCTCCTTTCAGGCTAGACATGAGGAAGAAAAGTTTTATAATGAGGGTGGTGAAACACTGGCACAGGTTGCCAAGAGAGGTGGTAGATGCCTCATCCCTGGAGATATTCCAGGCCAGGTTGGACGGGGCTCTGAGCAACCTGATCTAGTTGCAGATGTCCCTGCTCACTGCAGGGGGGTTGGACTAGATGACCTTTGAAGATCCCTTCCAACCCATTATTCTATGA
This sequence comes from Caloenas nicobarica, assembly GCF_036013445.1. NCBI lineage: Eukaryota > Metazoa > Chordata > Aves > Columbiformes > Columbidae > Caloenas > Caloenas nicobarica. Next base: position 151,058,092 of record NC_088245.1, on the reverse strand, counting down.
TTCTATGATTCTATGATCCTTCACTTTGACTCCAGTGCCCCTGACAGCACCACCGTCCCTTGAGACAGCTGCTGGTAGGAATCGGAAGGGCCATCATCTCGTGACACCACTGATTGCTTTGGTTACTTTCTTTGGACATTTTGCCATCTGCTTTCATTATTTTTAAGCACTACCTTCTTAGTCTATTTATGACAGTGGCAGAAACTTTGGCATCCCGTTCCCCTCCCACAGTTTTTCCTGAAGTCTCTTCTTTCAGGCTTTAACAGCTTCTTTTAACGGTGTAAGTACATATCTGCCTCCCTCCGCATGCATGGTACATCTGTAAATGTGAGGCTGAGAGCTACACAAGCTCAGAAAAGGTGTTCTGAGAAATGCAATGTCAGAAGAAGAACAGAGCAATTTCAGTGAATGGGAGGATGCTACATAGTTTGATGCAGAAGAAACAGGACCTGAAATTTTAGTCTCTGATTTCTGTTTATGTCTTTGTGTGGCTGTGGGCATAACCCCCATTTGTCATTATTCACATGTTTCACAACACACCGGTCTGGGCTGGTGAAACTACAACATTGGTGACTATGCAGTCAAGACAAATGGGATTTTTGAATCTCACTTAACAAAACAGAAATCCTGAGTGACTTACATAAAAGTTGAAAATAGCTCTATTCAACTGCTATTATGTTAAGGTAGAAATTATTAAACATTTTTTCTTTGGTTATGCGGGCTTCCTCAAAAAGCTATTATCAGCTATTTTAATGGGAACATAAAAGGACTATTTCAGAGAACGGCAACTTAAAATTATCATGAAAGTGCTCATACATAGGCAGGTGGATGGGATTTTTGCACTCACACCTGTTTCTGAGAGAGGACAAGCCTTTTTAGGACACTTTGGGTAACATGAAGAATCACAAGAAAATTCCTCATACTTTCAGAGAACAAGGTGGTAATTACAGAGCATTCGTAAAACCGAATAGTGGAGCTGGAAACTAAAGAACAAGCACTGACATGACAAAAATAAAACCCATTGACTGACTGTGGTGCTTTATTAGGGCTTAGCTATTGCGCACATTTTACACGTGAGGTTCAAATGTGCATAAGAAACGCAGTTAAACAAGGTGACACTGAAACCCCCCGTGTCAGGAAGATGGATGGGGCCTTACAGGGTCTCCATCACTCCTTTATACAGTCCTGCTCCTTTTTATTTCCCTAGGCTCAGGCCAGCTGGTTAGCACTCCCTACCTCTGGGGCAGCACTGAGGGGGACCTGCTGAGCTGATGGGCAGGGGGGTCCCTCACTTGCCCAGCACAGTCTGATCCAAGCCAGCCACCCTGCTACTGCTGGCACAAACGTATCTTAGGAAAGCGATGTAATTTTCTATACTTGGGCACAAAAAGCAAAATAAGACATGCAGCAAAAGGGCCGACCCTTAAATTGGCTAGTTTGATTAATGTATCAAAGGGGGAAATTACTTCAGAATTACAAACCCTTATTATAAAACAATGAAGAAACCGTGTTTACTACATCTGATTAAACAAAAAATCTTGGAGAGTACACAAGACCCTGGTTTATTTTGGTTTATTAATAAATCATTATAATTGTGTTCCATTGTTTTGCTAGTAAAAAGTTAGCATCAATATTGTATTTGTTTCTATTAAAAGAGTGATTTATAGAGTACTCCTTACATTAAAATCATTACAGAAACATCAATTCATCAGTAAAATTTAATGGACAAATAAACTGGAGACAACATGTTCACTTAAAATAAGATTTAGCCTAATATTGGGTTCCAGACTGAGGACACAGAAAATTGAACCTCTGTATATTAAACAATATTGTAAGCAAATGCAGTTTACTGCTTTGTTTGTTAGCTAGATTTCCATAAGCAAACATGGATACAGCAATGCGATGCGACAGGGCTATTTTTGTATCATTTCCATCTCACCCGCGGGAAAGGGAATCTAGCAGCACCCTGCGATGAGTTAACAAAAAAGGTTTCTTGAAGTTTGACCCCATCAGGAGAGCTGCCCAGGCATCCCTGAGGCTGCAGGCAGGACAGCAGGCAGGGCAGCCCATGCCCAGCAGCCGGCCCCAGGGTGGGTATTACCATTTTGTGAATGTAAGCCAAAGCAAGCGCTGGCCTTCCTAGGATGGACTCTTTGTGGTGATGCTGGGAAGGACGTGGGGACAACAGAAAGTCCAGCCCCACGTGAAGAGTCATCCCAGTCCATCATACAGAAGAGCAGAGCGAGCCACGTTCCTGCCGTGTTGGCCTCCCAGAAAGGCTCACAGACACCCAGCTCACTTCAGTAGGTAGGAAAAGGAATTGCCTCTCAAATCCTTTGTGAGCTGACAAGTGGTGCCCAGTGTGTCAGAAACCACCAGAGAGCAACCACGCAGCAAACCTGCTCTGCAGCAAGGGGGCTTGGTCATTGGCAGCAAGGCGCAACTGTGCAGCTCCTCGGCACTCTGCTCCTTATGCTTGTAGCAAGATCCAGCATTAACTGCAGGAAGTATCTGTATGAACTTAATGTAATTTTTATCAACCTTTAAATGCATCTATTCTCCTTTTCTCTAAATGTTTTTAAGGGCAAATAGCGGCTCCTGTCGACTTCTTGGCTTACCTTTGTATTATTTTTGAAGACATCACAGATATATTTGCAGTGAACTAATTTACTAATTTGGTCTGAGAGATTTTTACATGCCTGTTATAGAATAACTGCTGAAAAACTGCACCATAAATATGCAGATACAGTATATAGCTATATGAGAGGCTTTACTTGTCACAGAAAATACTCTGTGTTTTCCCATATGCTAATATCTGATTAGCACACTAAGAACAAGGACACTTCACTGGAGTAACTCACAAAGTGTTTTGTCACATAAAGGAAGCACATGCCTTGTTAAGCCACATTTGCGAATAGCAATTAAGGCAAGGCCTTTGCCATATGGTAGTTCTCAGCAAACTTAAAATAGGTGAGGCAGTCTTAAACCAGAGCAGCATAACAAGGCAAAGGATGTGTGACTTGACCACCTCACCTGAAAAGTGTTTAATCAGTTATAGCCACGCAATGTCTATTTCTGCAATAAAATTATTGATTATTAAACAACGCATTACTAACATCAATGTTTGTAAAAATTCTCTTACCCTCATTGCAATGGAAATTAAAGAAATCTGCTCTTTTACTGCTCATTTCTAAAGGGTCTGAACAGGACACTGGCAATAACGAACCGATTTCCATCCAAGAATTTGAAAAGCAATTGAGACATCTGCTGTGGCCCGGGGGCTCGGCACTTGCATTCTGCCTGGGACGTGCTCCACAACTGACCATGTTGCATGTCCAAATGAATGCTCCCTCAAGCCAGGCGTAATGCTGATCACCACAGCTGACTACTGAGAGACATGATGGCTAAGCAAAATCTGGACAACCACAGAAATTCTTTTTTAAACTAAAATAGCGCCCCCTCCACCCCCCAAAAAAAAAAAACGTAATGAGTTATTTGGTAGCTCTGCAAACACTTTAAGGAAAAGGGTGATTAAGAAACATTTAACTGCAGTGCAGGCTTTTATGGCTGTTCTAGATATGAATCATTACATGTGTACAAGAAAAATCTATCCCAGAGAGAGAGGAAGATTTAGGTGATAGCTGGTCTGTGTCCTACCATAAATTCAAAACCACAGCTATGGATTTGGGATTGTGTGTACCTGATTCACACACATGCATTAGTTCTGTCACTCACCACACATGTCAGATTGACCACACAGGTCAGGAGCAGTTCACCCTGCAGATGCAGCGAGCGTGATGTGACCAGAGCCCATCAGACTGGCAGCCAGTGCCCAGCGGCTGTTTGCTCTGGGCTGTTGGATTTCTATCCATCCAGTCTGAGCTACTGCTCACCTCACTTCCTGAGCATCTAGAAATGTGGCAGATAACTGAAAAAAAAGTAATCAATGGGTAAAGCAATAATCTACCAGGACTGCAAGAATCAGTAGAGCTGGCAGACATGTGCCTGTTTTGCCTACATCTTTTTACTAGACGGGTGCAACTGAAACAAACACTGTGAAATGAAAGATGTCAAAAAGCAAGAAAGAAGAAACTGGTCAAATTCTATTAACATGAGTGCAAATTAAATGCCTAGCTGCGGTACGTGACTTTGAAAATTTCTGACCTAAATCGAGAGAAAAATGTCCTTTGCTGAACACACAGAATGCCAAATACAGATTTTGGATTCATCTATGAAAATAAAACAGATTATGTTACTATCAGAGAGAGTATGGTGAAGCATCAACTCTCCCATAAACCCAGTTGCATACATATATACATAAATAAATCCCTGACCTGCCAAATTTCCTTAGCTGATGTAAACTGTTTTTAAGATATTTCTATTACATGAGTAAACATCACTTCCTATATTTTTTGTTGACTGAGTATAAAGATTTAAAGAAGACAAATCAAGTTTATTTTAGATTCCCTAAGGAAAAACAAACCCATCTGTCCTTACTCCTTCCCTGCTGTTTTACAGTGTTCACTATTAGTTATTTCCATAACACACCTACATTTATCCTTATCTGCAGGAGGACCATTTATCTCACAAATATTCCTGTCAAACGGCGCTCAAATGCCAGCAGATAAAGCAAACAAACAAAAAAGTTGATCCTCATACAAATGAAATCTATATCGTAGCAAAGGAGTCAAGATGAGCTCTAACCTGGTGAGACTAAAGCTGATGCCTTGATACCTCTCATGCAATGTGACACAACCTACATGGGAACAGACAGAAGTTGTTGAGAAACTAGTATAATGGGCTAAAGAGAAGTGTGACGCTTGTTTTACTACATAATGTTGGGCTTGTCATACTACATAATGTTGGGCTTGTCATCATAACGACACTTCTTTAATAGCTCTCTGGTTGAAGACGTCTCAGCTTCTTGCCCTTTTCCCCCTCACGGGTGGTGTATATAAGAGCTGAAGACCAAGACTACCTGTAACAGAGGTGTGGTCCCAGCGAGGGAAGTCCCTGGCAGCACAGAAAGATTTCATTTTATTTTCCCCGGCACAGCGGTGACTTTCACAGACTGGTGCTCACAGTCCCACAGCCCAGAGGAAGGCATCAGCCAAACTCCATTGGAAATTGGTTTTACAGGCACCCTCTCCCAGCAGCTTTGTAAATCACAGCAAAGTACACCAACCAAGAGATCAACAGCATTAAACGTTGCAGGGAGCATCTCAATGTGGACAGTAGTTTAAGTGGCCACCACAGAATCACAACCTGTGTTCTTTTTTGCAAGAAAATGCTCCACTAAATTTGAAGAAATCTTACAAAAAATAGTTACATCAAATCACTAGCCAGCAGAGCTGATGGAAAGTCATGTTCACTGAGCCTCAAAATACACCTGTAGAGAATGCTTCTCTGGAGAGTTTCATGGTGATGTGATCTTAGCTCTCTACAACCATTGTATAGGGCAATATGCGTAGATGTATGTATGGGAAGCATTTCCAAGCCCCTTGCTATGTAACCATGGACTCAGCCCAACATTTACAAATGATCCTCTATCGTGAACTTTCACTGACAAAATAAAATAATGCACTGTCATAATGATGGCTTTACATATTTATTCCCCGGACAGCAGTAGTTTACAACACGATTTCTTACATCGTGGGACTTCAGGTTTACTCCCCCTCATTTCCACTGACAGTGCTGCCGTTCACACCACATGCAGATGGCTGAGGTGTGAACACGGGGTATTACCATCCCAATAAGAGAGTTAGGAGAGCAGCAGTGGTGTTGGCAATTTTATTTCTTGAAAGCTGCTTATTGCATGCCTCACCTCCGTGGCACGCAAGCCTCCCAGGCACGTCTCTCTTAACACGTGCTTCCACATCAGTGGATTTGGTGAATATCTCAAGACAGTTTTGTTTAACGTAGCACTGAGCTGTGCTGTTTCATTAGTCTCAATGACAACATCTCAACTTACCTGAGCTGAAGGTTTACATTTCTCTGCACTGACAGTTTGAACACAATTTAGCTTGTGCTCAGTATAATCACAAATCCCATCTGGTTTTGCCTGAAGAAAGACAAGGGCCCTTCTGGGGAGGATCCCGTGGTGTTTTGTCTGCTAAAACTCGGTCTCATGGTACCAGTTCAAGGTAGACGAGACAGGAGGAGGCAGCTGAGTCAGGCAGGGAGCCCCACACTACACCCAGAGCACCCACCATGTTCCCACTGGTGCCCTCCCATGGAGCAGCAACCCGGCTGAGAGACAAGGTTGGCATCAGGCCCCTTTCCACAGCTGCTCACGCCCAGCAGTGTAGACACAACCACTGACCTCAAGCTGTTCCCCATGTCTTTCCAGTAAATAAACTGTCTGGTCGAGGCAGCTTGAGCATGACATAGCTGAGAGGTTGTCAGTGGAGATCCCTACCAGAACGGTTGTTGGTGTGCTGGCACGGCATGTGCTGGGGAGAGGAACCCTGGGCACACAAGCCAAGGGCAGTGAAGAGAAGAAATGCATCCCATCATAAGGCATTCAAGAAATAAAGACTATGTAGAAAAAGCTAAGGCTTTTTCAATAGTCTCGAGAAGACTAGGCTGTTTATAAGAACTATTCTCATTACTTCTAACAGAGCGCCTACACGAGTTGTTGGACAGATGAGGTGCATTTAGACTCTGCTCCCGCAATTAATTTTTTTTAATTCTATCTGAAGAAAAAGTATTTCCTTGAGCCTTGAATGTATCATAAATTCCATTATATGTACTCCTTCTGTTATAATGCCTACTCTAGTTGGAAAAGATAAATAAGTTTAACTAAAGCTGAACGGACATTTGCTTTCTATTTGGCTTTACTCTGAAATCACAGTAGTCTTTGTAATATCAATTCTGAACACAAAGATACATAATTGTTTACTTAATTCTTCCTTTCATTTGCTTTGATATATTTAAAAACAAAAGCATGCAACATCCTTAACATTCTCACCATAAGCAAACACAGACAAACAGTTTGCCTCAAACTTGAATTAAGTCCTACTTAAAGCACACCACAAGGGTAATTTCTAGTACTGGCAGCACAGTGATACTGATAACCACATTATACTACTGAGCTCAACTATGGCTTCCAGAGAAAATAAAACAGATGAGGAAAAATGCCCCTACTTCTGAAGAGAAGTATTCACACTATTCCTCAGGCGTATTTAACGAGCATCCCAGTACATCTGTTTGCAGATGTACACGTTGTCATTAACATTATCCTCTCTATAAGCATGCCTCACCAAAATCTTTACTTCTGAAAATCAATGCTATGATACTTCACCTTGCACTAAAAATGTCTTCTGCATTCAACATACACAAATGATATCAAATTTCATTTGCTTTACTTCATTCTTCCATACTTCTTGCAGCCTGCGAGACCACAGGACAATTCCATCAAACCCTCAAAGGATTTTCTACCATCACGTAACATTACAAGGTAATGAGTAACCTTTGAGTAAGCTTCTACAATTTAACCCAGTCTGCAGTGCACAAAAGCCTGGCCAACCTGCTCTGTAAGTCAGCAATGCAAGTTTCCAGGACCAAGATAACCCCTTGTCCATGTTTGTCCTGCTAACACGGCCATCCCTCAGCCACTCTGTTCCCAGTCTGTAATTGCTGAAGTGGTTTGAATGTACCTTTCATTAAGGATCTAATATCTTACTCTCTCAAGTTCCAGAAACACAGTTTGAAATGGAGGGTACCTCAATGTACATTAAATTAAAGCTTCGCAAAGCACTAGGCCCACAGCAGCAGCAGACCAGATGGCCAACAAAACCAAATACAACCTGCCAACAGCAGAGAGTTACTTTCACATATGGTAGCACAGTGGCTACAAATCTCCACTGACAACATGAAGAAAACCCTCCTGCACCTTTGACCTGGAATTAAAACCAGGGCTTCATTAACCTTGATCAGTAAAAAGAGTGGTCACACACATCTCTTTGCTGATACACCTCCTCCACGTACCGTACCATGGTCCTTTCAGATCTGTCAGGCCAGCAAACAGAAACCGAGGTTTTTAACATCGCAAAGTAATCAAAAGTAGTGGTTTCTGGTACATGGCTCAAGCGCTGTTTTCACTGCCTGGGCAGGAGGGGACAGACATTGGTGCTGAGGAACCAGGAGCCAGGTCTCGGGGACCCGGAGCCCCTTTCCTGAGTGTCTCCGGTCGCATCATGCCCAACTCCCACCATGGGAGGTCACAGGAATGACAGAGCTGCGTGGAGGTGTGCAGTGGTCGGATAGCACCCCCAAACACGGCTGCACCCCAGCACCCAACACCGCACCCGTTTGCAGTGACGCACACAGAAACCTGCTGTTTCTGACCACGGCCTGGTAACATGCTGAGCACTGGCCTCCCCTGTACAGCTGATTTAAGCACACCAGGCTCTTTGAGTGTTAGCAACATTATGTGCTTTCCCAGGGCAACAAGAGGATTTAGTTCCAGTAAGATAACTGCAGCATACCCACAAATCCCCAAAGAGCACTGTTCCCATCACTAAGTTGGGAAAAGCAGGTAATAAGAGCCACAAACAGGGTGGATGAGTTTGTGTAACATAAGGGAAATGCTGAAGGTAATGCCCCCGCAGTCACCTGTCACAGTGCCAATTATTTTAGTAAATTTAAATAATAGAAAACTGCCCTATCTTTTGCTTTTCAGTAGAAATAAATACTGATACATACTAAGGGTTTCATAATTTCTTATCTCCATCTTTGTCATTTACACATTGCGGTGAACTCATAACTAACTGCAGTGGTGAGCGTTTACAGCAGACAGTAAAAAAATGTTGTTCACCTTTCAAGCTCTGATTCAAGCTCCACCAGTTCCCAGATCCAAGGGGACCAGAAATTAAGGGCTTTGTTAAAGCATCAGAGAAACTAAAGAGGGCTACAGAGTAAGCTGCAAAAACAAGTGTAGGACTTGGTAGTATTCAGTACGGTTCCACTTCTTGCATCCTTTTTAAGACCGTGGGAACTCAACAATATGTCATGGCTGGAAGAACACAGTCTCACATTACAAACCTAAGAAATAGCATTTGAAAAACAATGTTGTCTATCTACTGATGTAATCCTGTTGATGTGTCCTTGTAAAACGCCTTATTCCTTAACCCCAGGCACACCTGCAGCATGTGTTGCATTTGTACAATGGCAATTCCATTAGCCTTATCCAAAGTGTCACCAATTTGCTGCAAAACTCCGTCTGCTGAAATGCACTGCAAACAGAGCAGACAGGCCTTCTCCCTTGAGACTGTATGTACGGCCGTCTGCTTATTTTCAGCGATATATCTAACTTCACACCTGAATTCGTAATTCTTCCCAGGGAACCCAGTGCAGTCTATAGACTATACACATGGCAACAGAGGTGAAGATCTGAAGTCCTCACTGCTTCAAAAACACCCCATGACAGATTTCTGGAAAGCAGTGGTTGTATAAATAGAAGAAAAAACATTCTCCTTGTGTCTGCTGTTCCCATATTTTTTGAGCCTATTTCCAAAAGGCAATTTTACCTAGAAAAAAAAAAATACAGTAATTAAAAACTACTATTGCAGAGAAAGCTAATTTTGAACAATATGCTTACCTTTTTTTTTAGTTTTCCCTATACTTCATTTCTCAATAGACCAATCTGCAAGTAGCAAGACCACAGAAAAGTGTTATGCTGAAAGCTGCAAACATGAAGGAATCTTCTGAGAATCTCTTCTTGAGAAGCAAGTAAAGTAGCATTAACTTCACAGCCAAAGGAACAGAGATAAGGAGAAGTCGAGTGAGCGACGTGGCACAGCTGGAAAATGGCTCGGCTTCAGTACTGCACTGCAGTTGGTCATTGTTACTAGCAATACTTTTTTACAGAGTAGCCTACTAAAAGAGGACTTTGCAGGTAAAATCAGGATCTTGGCTTTCAGGACTTTACAGTTGGAGTTACATGAAAAAAATGGCAGTGATAATGTACATACGCATGCTGTAAACACTGGAAAGCAGGAGAGCAGGGCCTGCAGTACAGCCAGCAGAAGGCAAACTGTGTTGTGGCTCTGGAGAACCATGATTAGGTACATTTCTTAATCATTCCAATGGGGCAGTTTTAACCTTTTCTCAGAAATATACTTCACATAATTGAAACGCTCTTTATTTGTTTGTTTTTTTTGTTTTTTTCCTTGAGAGCGCCCAAATGAGGCAGCTTAAGCCAACTTTTAGAAACAGCACAGCAAACAACACAATTTTGAGTGAGGATGCATTTCCCTTCCTACTGTCTGAAGATCTTCCAGAGCAAACAGAAGGTATTATAGGAAACTATCAGTAATAAACATTCATCTGGGGTTCTCGAAGATGAAGCAAGGCTATTGATGTCTTTTTCCCAGCTGAAGCAGAAGTCGGAGAAGGGAAACAGCAGAAGGCAGTGGCACCAGGAGGCTTTGGGTTCCCTGCTCCTCCAGGTCTCTTCTCACTCCTCCCTCCCCCTCGGACAACTTGTTTCCTTCCCACATCAAATTCTGTCTCTGTTTGAAGCTGAAGGCCTCTACTTTCAACTCACACCCATAGGAATGGGGAAGCAAACAGAGCTGGTTGGAGTCCCAGGAACACCAGACCAGAATCATGGAATCACAGAACTGTTTGGGTTGGAAGGGACCTTTAAAGGTCTTCTAGTCCAGCCCCCCTGCATCTGCAACTAGATCAGGTTGCTCAGAGCCCCGTCCAGCCTGGCCTGGAATGTCTCCAGGGATGGGGCATCTACCACCTCTCTGGGCAGTCTGGGCCAGTGTTTTACCACACTTACCATAAAAACATATATGCCAGCAGCCCCGTGTGATGGACGGCGTGATACTAGCTCAAATCCTACCCACCCACTGAGATCGCCCACCCTGAAGCAATGATGAGAGACAGCCACTTGCCACACAACTTCCCGAGATTTCTTTTGCCTGTTGGGTACACGTAAAACCTACGTGCATGTGTGAAAGCAATAGCTCATGACTTTATAAAAGAGCGCTTATTAAAAAGCAATATATTATTTGAGTCAAATGACCTCTCTGGCTTTATAGGGTGAAATTATTAGGAAGCTAACTTAATGTGTTTTGTAAACATCACAAGTAGATTAGTGTCGGCATATTTTGTTTAACTTTTTCTAATCAACCTTAAGCACTCCTGCTTTATACCCACATACATGAACAGTGAAAATCTCTTTTTAAAAACTGCCGTTGTCAGGGTATGTGTATTTAAAAAAAAAAAAAAATCAGTCAGTGCTTCTTTTGGACCCTCAGGCTAGCAAGACCTGGCAGAGCATTAGTTAAGTATATATATAAAAAAATCTGTTAAGAGACTTTAACCTTCACCTAATTCTCCAGATTTGGGGTCTACTATGAATCTAATGGAAATTCCCTACCACAAAAATATTACTTTTTTATTTAACACTTTGAAAATGCTTCTAAAGTGTTGATAACTGTTTTAAGTCAAACAGAAATGTGTACAGAAATGGTTCATACAGTATCATTTCCAATGGTGTTAATGTGAACAGTATGACAAACAAGAATGCATTTCTTTTCTAAAACTTAATATAATGGCCATCAGATTTTCGATGTTCACCATATTCACCATTCTTCCTCCTTTACTGAATTAAGAGCACATTCTGAACTGAATTAAATCCAGAGCTTTTATGGAAATTAATTTGAAACCCAAGAATGGAATTGGCTTTCGGCATCCATTAGCATGCTTCTGTTACACGTGAAAAATACTCTTCAAATTTCCATTAAGGAACTTCAGAATTTATTCCTTCATGTGGGGGCTTAAATGTAGTGCACCTATAACTGCGGACAAGTGGAAGAACATTACCGGTTTCTTTCATCATCCATGAGATGAGCTGTGGGGAGATCACAAGAGAGCAGGGAGAAAAGCCACACAAAGGAGAAAAATATAATCGTTTGTAAAATATTCCCTTTTATGTCATGTTATGCCCACTAAATAATTAATTACAAATACATCAGCTGCTGTTAAAAGAAAAAAAAAGAATGGGCTGAGAGAGGAAAATCAATGAAAAGCTCACAAATGTAGTTAATAAAAAAAGTACAAGAAGAACTGCTGTTCAAAACCGCCCAGGTTAAATGCTGAAGAAAGCACTGCCAGCAGCAATCGCCTGTAGGCATCCCATGAATGATTAGTGACTTGGTGCCACAGAAACCCCGATGTTGAAGAAACCCCCATGACCTGAGGATCTTGACACCAGGAGCGAATTGCAAACCGTGTAATCGCCCATTCCAGATGGCTCTGCAGCGTAAAGCCACATTGCCTGTGTCCAGTTTTCCCCAGCAATAGCACCATACAGGTCAGAAGGAGTCTGCATTAATTACTCCCCATTGTCAGCATCACCTAAAATTCCTAATGGTTTTTGGATTCTCTCTGTAAATAAAAATTTCAATTAAAATGCCTTGGAGGAAACACCTTTCATCTAGTTAAAGATGTGAATTACAGATGAATACCCTGCCTGTTTATGCGATTTTGTGTGAATACAAAATGAAGTTTTTAAAAACTACTGCACATAAAATATGAACGCCTTTATTCTGGGAGAAAAAAATCATTGCTGTAGAAGAGTCACCCTCCTTTACCCCCTCCCCAGCTATAGCGGAGACAGGCAACACGTGTTTTCGAGATTTCACATTGCCACAGATTGATCTCTTTCACATTACGTGTGAGACAGCTGGTAACTTGCTACCTGAAAGGCAACTGTACGGGTAGAAAACCACCCGAAAAAGGGAAATGGCTCAGACAAGAGAGTTCACAGTGGTTAACCTCCTGGAACACATTAGCTACACCAACTCCCAGTTGCCCAGACTAAACAACCCTGAAAACCTCTTGATTTTATTCACTAACAGGAAATGATTCAGATAGAGTTCTGCAAAGGCAGTCAACAAGAAGAGGTAAATTACGCACACTTGCTGTACTACATTCTACTATGAAACAATCGAGTATAAAATTTATTCAGCTCTGGTGTGATTTTTTTCTCCCTTCCTTCTTTTTAATGTTTTGCCCTCGGTTGGCACATCTAAAATATAAATTGTGGTGCTTTTATCTTAAAGCTTAATACACATCACTTAATTTTTGTAAAACACATATTTCCTACAGACTCCCAACAGAGCAAAACATTGCCAGGTGTGAGAGAGACAGAAACCGGGATCTCTTACAGAGCATGGTGCCTGCATATAGATAATAATGAAAGCCCAAGTGCTGCCAGGTCTGGGGCTATGAGCAGAGAGACTTGCTTTTTCCTTTAAAGCTTGCTTTTCATAAAAGAGATTTACTTACCAACATAAATGTCACACGCATATCACCGAACCGGCACGTAAAAGGATCAAAATCTTTTCTGGCTCCACAACTCATCCCAACTGCTCTTCGAAGCACATCTATGGTTACAAAACGAAAAATCACCCATGCCTTCTCAAACTACATAGCACCAGCAGCAGCAGAGCAGTCCTGTCATCTGAAAATGAAGTCAGCCTCTTTCCTCCTGCACCTCTCTGTTAAAATGAAGCAGCCAGCCTTCAGGTAGCACTTTCATGATAAGACAGAGAGTTCACACACTTTGCAAAACTTTAACTGTACTGCCCCTCTGTCTATCAATACATATACTTACAGGCCCACAGAGCAGGCAGAGGAATGGTATTTGGCATAAGCCACCAACATTCTCTCACATTTTGCTGGTCAAACAACACCTAGTATGTTGACTTCTCTATTATCAGACACCTGGAGCACTGCTGTGATCAAGGACAAACTACAGACCCAACAGCCTGTCCCTCTCATCAGCTCCAGACTTTGTTGATGCAGACTGCTGGCAATTATTTCCCATTGTCCTTATTATTAAAAAAAAATAAGTCTCAAGGGGCCTAGTCAAACCTCCTTGTGGCCCATCACCATTCAGGTTTTAATTAAGAGCTGCAACCAAGTGTTTATACCCCATGCAACCAGGCAGAACCTGTGTTCAGGATAGCTCTTCTTCTGAGGCAACTTCTGGAGCTTTTCATGCTAGTTAAGAGCTTCAAGGTGGTACCTCTTACAGGTACCTTTTAGGGGGGTGAGGGGGTCTCGCTGAGCAATTTGATCTCAACCCCAAGCCCATGGGCTGCAAAAGGATAAGAAAGCAGCAATTTGCCTAGTCACGTGCTGAGGTTTGCTGGGAACCAACCACGCTTCAAAGTCAAGGGAGAAGGCACCTCACAAAATGCCAGCTAGTGCCAGTTTTAAAATATGGGTTTTGTAATGTCTGGATTCCTGCAGCTGGAAGGAGGGTGCTGGGCAGGGTGCAGCACAGCGCACCCTGATGCTGAAACCCCTGGCATGTTGGGCTGACATACTTTGTTGTCGTGCTCATGTCAAATGGATTCCCAGCCAGGAGAGATGCTTTCCTGTATATCTGGATATACTTTATTTCCTAGGATACCCCAGGAATTTTACAAACATTTTTCTGTGCTGTTCTAGGGACCTACAAACACCAGCAGGGCCCTTCCTGTTCCTTCTGTTATCTTCAAGTTTAAGTCTTAAATTTATTTTTAAAATACTGGTGAGTGACTTGTAGCCTCTGCTGAACTGGGTCATGGGGAGGCAGGTAGTTCACGGGTCTTTCCAGAATATTCTTTTTTTTTGCACAGTTGTCTACCATAAGAAGAGGCTGAAGGCGATGAGCACGCGGTCCCATTTATCTATACAGTGTTGGCGACCAGAGGCCAAGAGGGGTCTACTGCCTTACCCAACTTTTAAGAGCAAGGAGAAGATCATGTGAATTAGCAGGAGGCACCAGAAGCGACCAGGGCCCTGACGGGTTGCAGTGCCAGTGTCACTGCTGAGGAAGGAGCGGTCTGTGAGACCATCCAACGCACCATGTGCACCAAGGCACTTGCTGGCAAGACAGCAGTAAGAACCAGGTAGGATTATTATGCACTGGGCATCCTGCAAGTCGATTTCTAAGTCAGCTGGTTAAAGCAAGGCTTAAGTTTGAGGCCTTTTCCTAAAAACGACCGTGACTTGGCTCAAAACACCACATGAGGAAGCCAAGAGGCACATATAGCCACAGCTAAATGTGTCTCTGAATAATGGCACCCGCAGTGAACACTGCAACTGGGCAGAGAGGGAGGATGCACAGTTTTGCCATTCTCAGTGGGAGACATTTTAGCAACCTGCAGACAGGGCAGCAGCGGCTCAGGCAAACACTGGCACTTCCACATGGCTTGTACTGTGGATGGGTTGTTCCCTGTTTGCACAGGAGACAAGAAACAAAATCCAGTGAAAGGCACTCCCCAGAGAGGGGGCGACTAGGACAATGCTGCAGATGTTTGGTTTGCTGAGATAACGCCACCCTCCCTTTTCACCATCCCCACGTGACAGCAGCACGGTAAGGGACTGGGATCAGGACACAGGCTGAGCCGGTGACAGCCTCAAGTGTGCGGAAATGAATGATGACTGCCCTTGGGGGCTGACTGCTGGGCTGCACCTAAACGAGGGATGTAATTAAAACACCAGACCCTTTAAGTCCCACCACCTGCATCTTGCCTTTCCTCTGCACATCCAGAACAATCCTCCTCTGCATCATCCTCCACTTGTTGCCAGCTGTAAAAGTTTAGTGTTCCTGTTTCTAACACAATCCTAGCGTAAGCGCAGACAGTAAAAAACAAGGTGCTAAAACCAGTTCCTCTATTTTTACCTTTGTTTCAGACGGGAATTCACACGATTTTCTAACCATATGCTTTATGGGACTTACCAGTCCTGCAGGGCTCGCAGGACTCATCAAACCTAAAGCTGAAGAGTATATTTGCTTCTGAATTCTGCAACACTTAACGTTGTCCTACAAATCACTGCCTCCACTCCCTGACTGCTCATCAGGAGCCAGGATTTTTTCATACCTGCAGCACTTAGGACTTCAAGACACACCTAAAGCAATCGTTCCTGTGGGATGGTTTACCAAAGAAAAGACAATGCATAGGTGAAAGGACAGCTTTGACCTTTTGTCTTCTGTAAACGCAGCAATCCAATCATTTTGCCAGATGGAGAACCTGGTAGGGGAAATCACCTTGTTGATATTTAAGAATAACCTTTATACCTTCCAACCAGAAAGTTCACTTCATATCTCCATTTCTTATGAATATTTCAGGAAGTAGGCCATATATAATTAAAGACACCTATGACAATTGTAATGCTCATCCTCCCTGCAATGGCTGACGAAGAGCAGTAACCCTGAAATTAAATTTTATAGCCCCGTTTCTTCCTAACTCGTTCAGCTCCTCTCCTGAATTAGTCAAGTGGAAGGCTTCAGCCATGTTCTTAGACAAACACAGGAGGACACAAGTCACCACAGCCCATGTTGCCTTGTGCTAAATAGATGCAGACAGGTACAGCTCAAACAGAGTTCAGTAGCTACCCAGAGAAAATTATCCCTAACCTCAAATCAGCCCTTTATGTCTGCAGAGGACACATCAGACACATGTTCAATTGAGAACACACTGCTATAGTTAACCACAGGCAAAACTGCTGTAACCGAGATTAACACGAGTATGCATTTAAAGCCTGTGCTGAACTGGGGCCTTAAGTGAGTACCTCACTTGGGAATAGGGAATTATCATCAGAATACCTGCATCTGTAATAGGCCGCTGGGAACTGCTTTCAAAATTGCTTCTGAAATACTCTATTTTCAACATCCAATTATCAACTCTACTTGAGAAGCAATGGATTTAATTTAGAGAAACAGTTCAGCAAAACAGATGGGCTGTGTGTCATTTCTGGGCTCCTTCAAGACCTGTTTCCTTCCTGCATTTTGAGAAAACTCACCAATACCGAAGGGAACAATAGTTATGAACCCCATATGCTTTGAATACATAAACCACCTATATTCAAGTCCTAAAGCTGTTTGGCAAGCCCTTCTGTTTCTGAGGGAAACTAGGCTGTAAGACTTTGTGACCACTTTGTTTATCATATTCATCCATTCAATACTACTGACAAAGTGACTGCTTTCTTTGATGGCTTGTGATGAGCCTTGCCAAGTTAAATAAAGGGCTCCCTGCTATTAATCTGCTCTGCTAAGGTCTCTTATTTGGCTGAACCTGTTTGTTGAACAACTATAATAGCTATAAGTACTTCAGATTAACTCACAGTAGCCCCAAAGCAAAGACAAGCTATAAATTTTCAGGACAGGTGACAATTTCCAAAGTCTGAAGGAAAAAAAAGACTTTCACAGATAAATGACTGGAGCAATGGTTGCACTTTGCAGCTCTGCTTTCAGTTGCTGACGGCACATATATGAACATTAAAAAGCACACCTAATCAAGAAACGAGCCAAAAACATCCCTTAAATATTAACAAAGAGCGATGCAACTCCTAGCAATGCAGGAGAAATCAGTCTGCAGTTTTAAGGGTTATTCACTTCTGACGCCACGCTCTTCATTGCCATGACCTGGCACAGCCTCTGTTGTATTGATGTGTTATTCAGTATCTCTGTTCATGTTCCCGAGCAACTGGTGGCCTTGCTGGAGCAGAAGGGTTGGACCAGACAACCTCCAGAGGTGCCTGCCAACCTCAACCAGGGTGTGATTCTGTGATCTACCAGTAATGCACAGGGACACACTCTTTGTATTCAGACCCAGATCCTCTTACTGTGCCTGGGAGGTAGGTCAGCTACTTTTCTGGTACTTTTTTTCAGGAATTCCTCCCAGGTGACTGTTAAGGACCCTTTTGGCTGTTTCCATCCTAACAGGAATGCATGTTCCTCAATGCACCCAAGAGTCCTGGTCCCCCTGTACACAGTCTGGTTGGACTGAAAACCCAAGGCACATCACATTTTTTTCTCCTTCTGATCCTTCATACAAATACACCTGATAAGAAATATTGAATCTGTACAAACCTATCATTTTTTCTTAACCTATTTAGAAGCTTTAGGGCATTAAATAAAGCAATAGTAGAAGATACTTTTAGAAATTTTAATAATATACATTGCAGCTTAGCAAAGCTATGCATTGAAGTTATAGTCTGTGTATGCCCAGCTCGGCTTTAATCACTTCAGTAAGAAATGAGACAATCAAAATATGATTCAGAAGAAAGAAATGAGCCAGGGCCTTTCCACTGGCAAATATTAGAAAACCAGATTGATCTCAAACAGCCAAGAGAGAGATTTGCATGCCTTGTACAGAAGGAGCACTAGACTGATCATATTAGCTACAGATAAATTTGTTTGTCTTAGTAGACAAATGATTTCCTATCAGTAATGCTGGTTATTTTTAAGGGTAAAATAGCAATGTTTTATATTGAAATAAAATAACAAAATGCAGTTTTCACTCTGAGGCAGTGAGCTGAAGTGAGAGCAACATTTCTTTCCTTACAGACTGACCACTTGCTATCGATCTTCAAAGAAAAACACAGCTCTTGAATCAAAACATTTAAATTCTTCCTCACTTGCTTTCCTTCTTGTTACAGGAGCTGTTTTGCCATACGGTGGTTAGCAGATGAGCAGTTTCCAATTATGTGGCTCCTTTGGACAAGTCATGCTGATTCACATGATATTTAAGGGCTAGTGGTCCAGCACAGAACTTCTGGGTGGCAAATACCAATCCTTTCAGAGGGATAGGTGACAACCCCACCAAGAGCACCACGAAAGGAAACCTGAGAAAGCTGCAGCAGCATAACGATTTATTCCCTCCTGACTTTTCTGGGAGGATTTCATCAGGAGAGGGCAGCGCAGGCAAAAGTGATTGTCTCCCAAGAAATAATTACAGCATCCTTAATAATAGGTTTCAAAGAGAGAAACTACCTTGGTGTCCCTTCTTCTGGGTTCTCTGAAGGACAGCATACTCCATGGGTGGAGTTTACTTTGGACAAGTACTGATTTACAGCAAAGTTATGTTTTTACTAAAACTGTCCTATAAAAAAAACATCTCTCAAAGGAAACAAATGGATTTTTTTTAGGGTTTCTCCCTTTCCATTCAAAGTCATAGAAACAAGTTTTCAGAGAAACTTGTATGAGCCTACAGGAAACAGATGGAACTTTGAGACAAACTCCTATCTTACCTTTTTTTCCCTCCAGTTTATTCATCAGTTCTCTAACACTGGCAATAATCTTATATACCATGGATAAATGAAATGTACCGAATGGTTAATATTTTGCAAACTTACTAAACATGTCTTATTTTCCCACAGCAGATGTATCTAAGAGCATTGGTTTCACATATTGGACAAACATAAGGAGAACTCCCTCATATTTTACATGCTGCAGTGGGCACCATAAAGGAAGATCCCATTTCAAGTCCTCAGAAAAACAGACTGGTTACTCTTTCAAGCCTTCCATGAGGGCCAGGATAGAAATCGTTAAAAAAAAATTATATTAAGGTCAGCAGAGGCAGTATCATGATTTCCGTGTTTTCCATCTTCTCCAGATATGGAAGGATTTCTTCTAACGATACCGAACCAAGTACTATTTAGCAAGAGAAGTAAACTGAGGCTATGCTTCATTTTTTTCCTTTGCCAACACAATGGAGCTGTCAGTAAGATAACCTTGAATGTGTTCATTTTCACACATTAACCCTTTCAGTCCCATAAATATTAGCAGTCTTTTTGTCTCATGGGCAGAGGAAGTGCATTTTAAACTCCTGAAACAATGAAGAACAGAAATTTTAATTAAAGTTTGCCTTGTATACATGCATGGATAACCCTCCCTTTAGCAAAGAAAGCCCTTTTTAAAATTAAAGTTATCATGCCGAAATTATTAACACAACTCCTGGGAAAAATGCATAATCTTTGTACATCAAATGCCAAAATGACTAAGTGAACTATGTTTAATAAATATTATGTTTCCCTTTGAGTTCATATACTCAGTTAATCATGCACTGATAGGAGAAAAATATTTTTAAAGCTCTAAGTATTGCAGCTTAAGCATTTTAAATTTTACCAGCGTCCTGGTCTTTGTGGGTCCCTGAAGGTTTCAAATCTTCCCTCCTTGGGATACAAGCCAGCAGGAATAACTTGGAAAAGACCAGGACTCTCAGATCGACAGTGATTTTTCCACATCTGCCAAGTTGTGTGCCGTCCTGCTGCGCTCAGGTGAATCGTGAGCACATTCACCTGCGCTGCTGAGGGGCAAGCATGTCTGCACTGCTGCCTGCAGCTCTCTGGGACCAAATTTTGTCCTATTTTGGGGCAGGGGAGGCATTTTTGGTGGGTGCCTGGGCTGGCTGCATGTCCACACTGTGTGATTCCCACTGTATTAGCACCCATTTGTCATTGGTTTTGACCCCAGAGCTTGGCACAGAGCTGCTTCCTTACGTCAGAGTATCAATATTTTGGTGTGGAGGGAAGAGAATTTACAAGAGGAAATGCAGAAAATACTAGGCCCTATCCTGTATTTTTGAGGCACACCCTTTCGAGTCTTACTGTTTATCAGGCTTGCTTAAAATCAAATCATACATTCATGGAATCAGTGGATCATAGAATGTCCTGAGCTGGAAGGGACCCACAAGGATCATCGAGTCCAACGCCTGTCCCCGCCTATGACAACCCCACAGTTCACACCATGTGTCTGAGGGTGTTGTCCAGTCTCTGCTTGAACACTGTCAGGCTTGGGGCCGTGACACCTCCCTGGGGAGCCTGTTCCTGCTCCACCACCCTCTGGGGGAAGAACCTTTACCTAATGTCCAACCTAAACCTCCCCTGGCACATCTTCCTGACATTGCCTCTCCAGAAAGGGTACAGCAAAAATTGTTAATATCATTATTTGTGTTATATACTTATAGCAAGAAGATTTAAATGTCACTTCAAAAGAAAAACTGGGAGCAGTCTTGACCACAAAATCACCATGGGTGTATGATTTTGCATAGGTGAAAGGAAGACCCAAAAGTAAGAGTGACTGGATTTCTTTCAGTCTCCTATATTTATCACCACTCCTCCACCCTGGAATCAGCTATGTCCAGCCCTTGGTTGACAATATACATAACCACAGTCAAAGGATGCAAAGTCCTTCAGTCCAACAAGGGGATACATTGATCCATGACATCCAGCTGTCCCTATCCTCTCCTCCCAAAATTCAAGGTGTACTTGCATCCAAGCTGCAATGGTCCTCAGCCACAACTAAAGTTTCTCTACAAGGTCTTTTCCCTTGGGAGACCGCTCCCAGTCTAGCCAGTCGCTTTCATAGATATCTGTCATCCTTAAAAAGAAAAAAAGAAAATTTTTAAAAAAAGCAACTTATGTACACAATTGTACCATTTAGCAGCTAAGTATATAGTAGCTGCCTTTAAAAGTAGCCACAACCATCCACTGAAAGCAAATTAATTATTTAGATATATTTATAGGATTTATAGGGCAACTGAAGCCAAAGCTAGTTAATTGAAATCTTGATAACAGATTGAAGCCTGTACTAGATCCTATATTGTGAAATGCAAAGTCTTTATTAAATAAAGCCATTAAGGAGGATGATAATCCCTGTGGCCTTAAATATGAATAAGGTGCAATGTAAATAATAAAAGGTAAAAATCCAATTTTCATGCAGTGAACTTTCAAATACTCCGCTGTTTCCTTTAAATTACCTTTTATTCAACATATTGTAATGGCACTGAGGGCACATCAGGCTTCCTTGTAATACAATTATTGTTCTGCATAAAAACTGGTTTTTAACTTGAAACAGGAATGTGAAATATTTTATTTGGCTTCTCTCATATGTCAAATGACATGAAAATTGAGAACAAAAGCTTCATAGATGCAATAAAAGAGAAAATAAGCAAAGGAAAAATAAACACATGCAAACAAAAAGGCCCAGGATGAAAAGACAAAAGAAAGAAACAGGGTACATAATAGTAGTTTTCCAGTTAATTTTACAGCAATTTAATACCAGGAAACAGAACAGGAAAACAATTTCAGTAACTAAAGTAAGTAAACTTGGATATAGGTCAAATGTAGCTGTAGCACATGGTAAAGGAAGTGAAATTCATCAAAGCTCTTTAAGAAGAACAAAATCTGGTGTGAAATGTCTGTCACCCTCTTTCCATGCATAAGGACAATGACAAGAGCTTGAGCACTTTTAAGTGTCACAACAGCACAGTGCTCGATTCTGGGGGTATGCGATTTCTCCCCAGCTCTGCCCTGCAGGTGGTGGGTCGCTTTGGACGTGCTTCAACTTCTCATCTACAAAGGGAGGACTGATATTTACAATTTTATGTAAAGCACTCTGTGGAGTTAAGAAACACTAACTAAAGATACCACTATTTATTAAGAAACTGGAAACCGTAACATAAGGTCAAGAATTTACTATTATTGTTCAGGAACAGAATATCTCTATTGGGAAATTTAAACAACCCATTAAAGATGAGACTATGCTTGCTATGGATGTCTAACAATTTTTCCACTATAAACCTTTCTGCAAATCAAAATAATTCCTCCAGCAAAGCTGAGATGAAATAAAGAGAAGAAAATGATTCCATATTCAATTCTGTATTCAATTTGGAAGCATTATACCCAAAGAAACCCTTCAGCACAAAACCACAGTTTACCTTATAGCATCTTCACTGCATCAAGATGTTTAAGGAATCAGCAGTAGAGATCTGAACTACTGTAACCTCCCAAAACATATAAACATGTATTTTACAATATTTACTTTTCACTGTCTGTAGCTGTGTCTGCCACATTCTATTTTCTGTGCCCATTCTCTGGTCGTAGAGTAACAAAATCCAAAAATGGTTTGGGTTGGAAGGGACCTTAAAGATAACCTAGTCAAACCCCCCTGCCATGGGCAGGGACACCTTCCACTAGATCAGGTTGCTCAAAGTCCTATCTAACCTGACCTCGAACACTTTCAGGGATGGGGCATCCACAGCTTCTCTGGGCAGCCTGTTCCAGTGTCTCACTACCCTCATGGTGGAGAATTTCTTCCTTACGTCTAATCTAAATATGCCCTATTTTAGTTTAAAACTGTTAACCATCATCCTATCACTATAGGCCCCAGTAAAAAAATCTCTTTCTTATAAGCCACTTTAAGTAACGAAAGGCTGCAACAAGGTCTCCTCACAGCCTTCTCTTCTCCAGGTTGAACAACCACAACTCCCTCAGCCTGTCTCCACAGAAGAGGTGTTCCAGCCCTCTTGACCATTTTATGGCCTCCTCTGGATCTACTCTATCAGGTTCACGTCTGTCTTGTATGGGGGACCCTAAAGCTGGATGTAGTACTCCAGGTGGGGTCTCACCAGAGCAGAGTAGAGAGGCAGAATCACCTCCCTCAACCTGCTGGCCATGCTCCTTTTGATGCAGCCCAAGATACAATTTGCCTTCTGGGCTGCAAGTGCACATTGCTGGTTCATGTCCCATTTTTCCTCCATCAGTATCCCCAAATCCTTGTCCACAGGGCTGCTCTCAGTCCATTTGAAACTCAGTCTGTACTGATACTGGTGGTTGTCCCAAGTGCAGGACCTTGCACTTGGCCTAGTTGAACCTCATGAGGTTCACATGGGCCTACTTCTCAAGCCTGTCATGGTCCCTCTGGATGGCATCTCCTCCCTCAAGCGTATCAACAGCATCACTCAGCTTTAGGTGTCATCTGCAAACTTGCTGAGAGTGCAGTCAATCCCAATGTCATTAATAAAGATACTGAATGGTACCAGTCCCAATATAGACCACTGAGGAACACCACATGTTACTGATCTCCATTTAGACACCGGCCATTAATTTGGTCCATCTCTGCTCCATGGCTGCTCACATGCAAAAGGGGTAGGGAGCACCTGGGGTTGCTCAGAACCAGCTCTGCACCATGGGCAGTCTGCCACCCCATGCAGAGGGTCTCCTAGGGCCAAGGGGTGATGGCGATGGGGCAGAGAGACAAAATCAAGGGATCACAGGGGTAATGGCAATGGGGCTGGCTGACGTGCTGCTGCCCAGGTGGCTGTGAGTGGTGAGGGACACCGGTGGCATGGGACTTCACAGGGGCACAGAGTGGGCCATGGGGATCTCCTGAGTGAGATTTTCCTGGGGATTTTCCACGCAAGACATTTATTACTGGCAAAATTGGGGGGTTTTTTGCTTCTTGTTCATGCAAATAAAGTCAATACATGAAATAAGAGGGAAAAGGAAAATCTATTCATGGCTTGCAGAGCAGAAAATAGTAACACCTGGCAGACTTGAAGTGAAGTAATACAGTAACTCCATCAGTGCACACCATTATCCTGAATAATGTTTGAACTAGGTCAGTGAAGCTATCCAAATGAAGTTCCTTGAGTTTTTCTTCCTAGGAAGGAGACCATTCCCTTTCAGCAACACTCTCAAAACCAGCTCTGCTGAGGTGCTACGATATTGCTACTTACTATGATAGTGATTTCTCACACCTCCCACCAAAACTGAGTCACAGTCCTAAAGAGGCCTCCCGAGGCTCTCACATGCCCCTGGGAACAGCTTGGGCATCACAACTCTTTCTCTCTTAGCTTTGAAATATGCAGTCTTTTGGAGCTACACAGCTTGAAGGGGAAGAGGAGAGGGTAGTAAAGAAAAAAATTAATTCATCCTTTCAACTACAGAGAGAGACTTTTGCTCCCTTACCACATGCCTAGTGGCACTGCCAAGTAGCAGATTACTCACTTTCCTTCATTAATTACTGAAAAAAGCTACAAAAACCAAAACAGTGTTTATTTGAAGTTCATTCAGACAAAGCTACTAAACAATTAGGATACTGAACACTATCATGGTCAGGGACTCCCTGGATGATTAATTTCTTGGGTCTGCAATCACATGACTTCAAAAAGCAAAATACTGCTATAGAGGCATCTTTTAATGCACTTAATCAGCCAAGGAAGCTCTTCAGGGGAAAAACAAACAAACAAACAAACAACAAAAACCCCGAAGTAACCTTTACCGTCTTGCCTGAGATTCATTATGGGCATTTTGGTGTGCAGAGGAGAGAATTTACAAGAGGAAATGCAGAAAATAATAGGCCATATCCCTGTATTTTTGAGGCACATCTTTTCAAATCTCATTGTTTATCACGCTTGCTCAAAATCACATCATACAATCATCGAATCATAGAACGTCCTGAGTTGGAAGGGACCCACAAGGATCATCGAGTCCAACTCCTGTCCCTGCACAGGACAACCCCACAGGTCACACCATGTGTCTGAGGCCTTGTCCAGTCTCTGCTTGAACACTGTCAGGCTTGGGGCCGTGACACCTCCCTGGGGAGCCTGTTCCAGTGTCCAGCACCCTCTGGGGGAAGAACCTTTTCCTAATGTCCAACCTAAACCTCCCCTGGCACGTCTTCCTGCCATTCCCTCGGGTCCTGTCATTGGTCACTAGAGAGAAGAGCTCAGCGCCTGTCCCTCCTCCTCCCCTTGTGAGGCAGCTGGAGCCGCCATGAGCTCTCCCTTTAGTCTCCTCCAGGCTGAACAAACCAAGTGACTTTAGCCGTTCCTCACATGGCTTCCTCTCCAAACCCTTCATCAACTTCGCAGCCCTCTTCTGGACACTCTCCAGTAGCTTTATATCCCTTTTATTCCATGGCGCCCAGAACTGCACACGGTGCTCCAGGTGAGGCCGCACTAGTGCAGAGCAGAGCGGGACAATCCCCTCCCTGCCCGGCTGGCCATGCTGGGCTGGATGCACCCAGGACACGGGTGGCCCTCTTGGCTGCCAGGGCACACTGCTGGCTCATGTTCAACTTGCCGTTGACCAGAACCCCCAGATCCTTCTCCACGGAGCTGCTTTCCAGCATCTCGTCCCCCAGTCTGTGTGCACAGCCAGGGTTGCCATGTCCCAGGTGTAAAATTCGGCACTTGCCCTTGTTGAACTTCATGCACTTGGTGATTGCCCAGTTCTCTAATTTGTCTAGTTCTCTAATTTGTCTCTAATTCATTCTCAAGTGACCAAATTAAATAGGAAAGGGCCCCTCTGACAGAGCAGCGTACCGGTGGTATCATGAAGGGAATTTAAACTTCTGGTTTGTATAAAATCTAACTAAATTAACAAAAAGCCAAAACACATTAAAGAGGCTGGAATAACTGGAATAACTCCTGGAATTTTTTAACCTTGTCTGATGGGAAAAAAAAAAAAAAAAAAAGAACTACAAGGAGTTGAAAAACATCGCCCATTGGGAATGTGTGTCCCCCCCTGCCCTGGACTGTGCCCCTTTCATTGTCACCTCAGTGCACCCTGAATCCTCCTCCCATTGTCACGGGCAGGAGACAGCTGCCACTGCTGCTGTTTTCTAAGCAGGTGGTGGTCAAAGCAAGATGAGTCTAGTGAGTTTTACTTTGATAAGAAATATGCCATGGCACAAACCCACTGACTCTGTTTCAGCTGTCACAACAAGGAAGATGCTCATCAGCAATGGCTGGCCATGCCCCTGATGCAGCAGATACACCTGGACTCAGAAGGTGTGGAAACAGATTTAAAAAAGAGGGTTCGATGCGCTCTCCAAATCTTATTAGTCTTATTATTGACTACACCGAAATGCCAGCCTACAACGCTGTCAGGGCAAATTCTCCCTAAACACTCCCCTCATATTTTTAAGATTAAGCTATTGCACGAGCCCTACTCCCACAGGAAACCAAACATCCAAAAATTATTCTCCCCCATCTTCTGCATGGCCCTGTGCTGCCTTTCAGTCTGACTAAACACGGCACAGTCATCCCATCATTAGCTACCGCCAAGCACACCCTTCTCCCAGGGTCCCCGACCACCAGCATCACTGGTGACTCGTGAAGCTTTTCATCATCCGCGTGGAAGGAGCTCATCTTCTGAGTCCCTCTCTGGAAGGAGCTCATCTTCTGGGTGCCTCTCTGTGCCCACTGCACAGAGAAGAGTGATGATGTCCAGCCTGAAAGCCAGGCTCTGCAGTGTAGGCTAGAAAGGATTAAAATGTGTTAATTTGGGGGGGTTAACAATTCAGTGACTACACATGCCCATGCCTCTGCTCCTGACACTGGCAGGTGCCCTGGCCCACTGGAGAGTGAGGGTGCACATGTAGAGGGAAGGAGAACAGGAGAGCCATAGCCCATCCCCTGGACAGGCTGTTCCTGCCTGTTCCTGCCTGCTGGGTGTCTTCAATCCGTGGCAGAGCACTGCAGGAAGGGGACAATGACACAGATCCTTTCCTGCATCTTCTGTTATTGCTACTAACACAGCAGTTTGCTTCTGGGGTTCCTATTTTTAGTAACTTTTTAAAGATGGGCGAAACATTTGAGAGAGGAGAGGCACTAAAGAGCATCACAAACTCTCTCGAGTCACCCAGAGGACCGTGGTGACTCGATGCACCAAACCCATTTCCCGCTCTCATTCAGGGGCAAACAGGGTTCATCTTCTCAGTTCTACACACTGCAGAAGGCAGATAATTCAATGCTATATTTTATATTTTTAAAAAATATAACAGAATAGGCAAACCCAATTCTTAGATTTTAATGGTCTAAGATCCTTACAAAACAAACATTAGAAGCAGAGAAACTGGAAAGCAAAAGTCCTGTGGCTCTCTTACAACTCTGCATCTCTTGCAGTGTGCTGCTGGCCAGACAAAGGGAGGAAGACACCGATTTTCCCCTTAGCTACTTGCTTCCTTGTTTTCAAGGCCTGGGATGAGTGGGAGATGGCTATTCAACCCTGGCTATTGAGGTTTTGTTTGTTAATAAGCACAAAATGACCTCTCCCTGGCAGAACAATATTATTACAGATGCTGAACCCTACACAGTCCCTTCTTTAAAGTGTGCTAAATTATTTTTAACAGTAACGACTACAGTGATAGCCCCACCATGGAAATATATACTGAGATAAAAGCAAGACTGACTGTATATAAAAGGAAGTCCTGTGTTTATCAAAAGAACAGATAAAAGTCAAGCTAGGAAAAAATAAAGTTTCCTTTCTGCAATATAGATCAAAAGTACCACACGTTCCTTTTAGAAAATAATTTACTGACTTTTTCATTATTAAAAAGATATGATTGGTTCAGATTTTACATTGCTGCGTGACTGTGAAATATAAACAATCAGATGTTTTCCACTATGATCTAATACCATGATTACCTACACAGCAGAAGAGAATAAGTAAAAAAAAAAAATCATCTCATGGTTGTTAACTATTATTTTACTGTATTTTATGACGTGTATGTATGACTCTATTCTCCAAGGGCTCTTTTATGATTTGTTTTAGAAAGGAAGCATGCGAAGGAACGAGGCTCTTCACACGAAAACTCTTGGCTGAAACACAAGATGCTTTGGGCTGAGCGCGAAGCCGTCCACGCCTGCCTGTTCTGCGGTGCGGCACCCTCCCCGCACAGAGCCGGAACGGAGCAGCAGCCCCAGCACTGATGAATCCTGCCCACTCAAGGTGCGGCAGCTCACGCCTCTGCCAGGAAAGCCTGTGCTATTTCTGTCTCTTATCTCGTGACATTTTAGCACAAAATCGCAAGGAGGCTCGACAGCGAGGACAAGAAGAGCCTCAGCATCCTCAAGGGACAGGTGCCTCACAGCATGCTGGTACCCATTCCTCCCCTCCAGCTGAATCCTGATCCCCCTGCTGGACATCTATCCCTCCTCCTTCACGTGACAAGCGCGAACCTGTATTTTTGGGGTTCCAGAGGAGGCTGTGTATGTGTACACCCATCATCTTGGAGCAGGGACACTACCACCTGGGGCTGATCGCAGGCACACGTCCAGAGATGTGGCAGGACCAGCCACTGTGCCATGACACATGACACTCATGCACATCACATGGTGACAATACTGCATGATTTATTTAATTGCATATGGACTCAAGAAAAATGCATGGAATGGGCTTTTCTGTCAATAAACTATATATTCAGGGAGATAGAGATATTAAACACACACACACATACATATACTTGTGTGTTTTATTTACAGATAAATAAATGTTAACTGACGTCAGCCAAAATACAATCAAAACAAAATCTTCATTCTACTTTGATTAGTTAAAATAATTACAAATTCATAAATTATTACTATCATTGGAAATGAAAATGTATTGATTTGCTTATAGGGATGACAACATAGCAAACCTGATACAAGCTGCAATAAAAGCATTTCAAAACATGTAAGGAGGCAGCCAATAAAAAGGCAGCCTGCTAAAAGCTGTTTCAAAATGAAATTAGAAATTCAAAAGTAAATTCATAAAATCATGTCTTTTTATAGTAACTCACAGAGGGGTTTTTGATTGGAATTAGCCTGAAATTAATCCACAAATAAACATGTTCAATAATATTTACTGAAATGATCATTTAGTGTAGTAAATATGATAGTGCCTGTAATTTGCTGACTTTTTGGCTGTCACTCAGAACGCAATCAGGCAGCAGCACACCAGACACAGGAACGTCCCTTTCTTTTTGGTTAACACCATAATGTCTTTACCCACAGTCCATACACCACTGCACAATCAAAATTTAAGATCTCTCCCTCTACCCATCTTGCACCCAAACCTACTTTAACGATACATCAACTGCAGCAATTAATGAACTTTTGTCCAGAAGGGGAAAGACTTCAACAGCTTAATGGGACAGTAATACATATTTAAATCAATATTATTCAGATGATGTGTCTATTCTAGTTCTCCCTCTGAAAATAACTGAGACTGTTGGAGAAATGATCATTAACATTTTGATAACAATCTTGCCAGCCTTCTGTTAAAATATTTTCTCTTTAAACTGTGACTGGGATTTGTTATCTCATGCAAGCAGACCATTCTAAAATTAGTAATGGCCAATTCAGATTGGTTTGGATCAGATCTTTTAAAAACTTGGAAAAAAAAATATGCTAACTTGCCTGAATAATCAGACTCTCATGCCTGTTGCTGTAGCAGCAGAGAGACACTCTAAGCATCAACCAAGCAGCAACTTCTTCTCATAAACACCATTTTTGTGCACAGAACGGCACTCCTTAACCATATACAGCATTAGTTTCACTTGTCTGATAAATCATATTCCAGCCGACAGCCAACACGAGGGAAAAATTCCTCACTACCACAAATCCTTAAGGTATCTTCAAAACAAAACGTGGCTGAATGCCACAGAGCAGGAAAGCACTTTGCACCTTTGTCCCATCTTCTTTGAGAGCAGATGAAAATTTCTCAGCATCCCCAAGTCAAGTTATGTTATGTGATCACCATGGTGAAAGAAAACAGTCCCATCACTCTCTTTTTTTAATTAGCGAATCTCACAGCCTTCCCTCCTCTGGCGCCCAGCACTGCAAGCCAGGCTGCTCAGCCTTCCAGCTTCCAAAACGGGACAAGATAGAGACCTGCTGCAGAAACAGCTTCACAGCATTCATGAGGGCACGTGTCCTTCAGACACCCCTGCCCTTGGGTCAACCGCATGCAAACAGACCAGTTGCACCAAAAATCCCAACTGTTCTGACAACAAGATGAGAAACCAAACTTCGGCAGGGGCCAACCCCACTTTGAAAGTGCCAGAAACCAGTTCTGAGACAAACTCCACCGTGGCTTTCGCTATTTAACCCCTTGAGAGCTGGCCCACAAATGCAGAGGAGTGAGCCTGGTGCCAGATACCAACCCTTCCCAGTGACCCCCAGCAGAGATGGGGTGCAGCCCTGCCAGCTCCTTTGGGCAGATGTTAGGCTGTTCATCGCCTGAGTTCACAGGTGACCCCGTCTAACAGCGACCAGTGCGCGGCAAGTTCTGTGGAGCTGATGGAAGTTACGCTTAAAAGACTGGGCGGAAAGTGCTCTTAATTCCAGGTGTTTTACATTTTTCTCTCTACTTTTGAAAACAAAATGTCTTTTTAATACCAAATGTAATATTCCCTCCTGTCCTTCCCCTGAACTGAGAGGCATCTCATGTACATGTACGGTTAAATTAATGTTTGTTCTTTTTAACTAAATAAAAACATTCAAATTACATGCAAGGACAATTAGATTAAATTACTGGGCACACACTGTGGGGTTTTTTTAAGTTATTCAAATAATTTTAAGGGTTTTCAGCAATGCTCTAGCAACATAAGCAAAACTTCCCGCAAAGAGGAGGTAACGAGTTTAACATTGCTGCTGAGGAAGACGGTAATAGAGCCAAGCAAGTAAAACTAGCACATCAGCAACTCCCCCGACACCCCGAACTGTCAGGAAAACAAGCTGCCAGAGGAATCCGAACTTGTTGAAGAAAGAGAAACTGGGGCTGGTAAATGGGGAGAACCTGTGCCCAGGCTCATCTGCATGAGGCACTAGGAATAATTTTTTCTAGCTTTTTTCACACCTTTTGTTTGTTTACTTGTTTGTGGGTTTGTTTGTTTGGTTGGTTGGTTGATTTGGGGTTTCGTGGGGGTTTTTTATTTGTTTATTTTTCTTTCTTTTGCATAATTGTCAGGCCACTAACTTTCAAGCCAAAGTACCAGTCTGCTCCATGCAAGAGGCTTCTGTAATCAGAAGCAGTTTGTTTTGGTGCAAGACTAGGGATAAATAGGTAGCTTTCTGCTGGCACTGTATTTCTCCATTGCTCCCTCCCCAGCTGCAGAAGCACAGCTGCTGTGGGAGCTGGGGCAAGGCCAAGGTCATGCAGCCTTCTCAAATCCCATAGTTTATCTTTGTCCAGGCTCTCATGTCCTATTAGAACTAATCTTGAGTTCTTCCCATGACAGCTTACCCCAGATTGGGAAAACCTGTTGCAAAATATCAGATTTTAACAAGACCACATTGAAAATGTTTGCAAAAATTCAGCTCAATATGTGATGAGTGAACACCGGAAAGCTGAAACCGTGTGCATCCCAGACGGTTTTAGTCCACAGAAGTCACCAAGTCCCTGAAAAGTGAATGAAATTAGTGGAGTAGAGGTCAGCAATTACAATGTTGCAATGCTTAAAGATATTAATCACAATGAAATATTAGTTGTAAATGACCTTTTGCAGTTTAAGGAAAGGCTTTTAAGGAAGAGCAGGCTTCAAAAGTGGCATTCCATAGTTACAGACATTACAGGTGGATTACTGAAGTGCAAGAGGGAATTATGGCTTTTACCTGAAATTTAAGCAGTGCTTCTTAACAGAGACAACATTAAATGTTGAACGAAATAGTGAAATTAGTGGGGAAACTCTAAATACAACAGTGCAAAACTCAAGAACTACCCAGACACACTTTTCAAGTTGAAACAGTAATGGGATTATTAACCTAAAATTATGGGACAGCAAACAAAAATAACTCTAGACTATAAGAAAAGACATTCCCAGAGCATAAAATCTTATATGGCATAAATAAAATATTGTTGTAGCATTTTATGTGGCAGCTTATTGATTGTATGGAGACAGCTTTGTCTATAAAGAGCAGTATAGCATTTGCAGCCTGCCCCCGACCTGCAAGAAGAGGCACACGGCAATAGCAGCCAGCGACTTCAGCCGGTCTGACCTGTTGGGCACCTGGCCAGCACCAGAAGTCTGCCTGAACATGAACTGATAAGATTAGAAACAGGGAATACAGTGTAATGTTACAGCACATACACCGTGCTCGTTGCTGCATCCCTGCACCGGCGTTCCCTGCAAACAAATGTGCAGCATCTCTGCCAAACCCCATTCAACGGCAGAAAATAACTATCGTAGCTTCAGTGTACTCAATCGGCGCTTTTTAATCTCCTGGGATCCCAGCCTCTCTGGTAACAACTATGTGTTTGTAGGGCAGCTTCCCTCTGAATATCATGAAGCACATGGGGGTGGGTGAATGCTACTGAGACAGGTTTTCAGCTGGGAAATGTGAAGATCTGTAAGTTCATGCAGCTCAACAGAGGTCAAAATGGCCACATCCTGCACAGGACCACGTTCTCCATGCCTTTTCAGCCTTAAAAACACAATGGTGTTGTCTCCCTAAACAGCGGAGGTTTAGGAGAGGTGGGCAAAAATTGACAGAATTAAAATGCACACAGGATCTCAGGTGTAAGAGTCTTGAAAGTCTCTCCATTTTCTCCTAGAGTAACCAGCTGTCAAATAGCAAACACTGTCACACACTCAGCATTACCAACGTTTGTCATGAATCTTTCAGAGGGATGACATATTTGACAGCAAAAGGAGTCCCACAGAGGCATGCCACACTGCCACAAACCCATAGGGAGGATCTGGAGCCAGTGGCACAAGTCCTCTTCAGGGGCCCAAGAATCTTCTGGGTGGGACTGAGCCACTGGTGGCCATCCCAGTCCAGAAGAAAAAGCCCACTGTCAATACTGGCACCTGTTGGTCACATCAGGCCCATCACGCATTTTTCTAGCATGCAAGTAAAAATTAACAGCACCATCCAAAGATGGGTGAAAATACTCTGGTTTTGGAAAATATAATGGACATAAAGATGACAGTGCAAATGGCGAGTTTTCTGAAACGTGTAAGAGCTCAGCGAATCCTCTCTCCTGTGCTCACTCACTCCTGTGAGAACAGCTTTAATTGCCAGGCTTTTAAATTCTCCTGGCTATATTTTTTGCAACACCCTTTAGCATGATTGTTCATCTCCTGCTTTGAAACACATTTTTTAGCCACCTGCCAGAAAAAAAAAAAATCCTCAGGATCAGAGACTTTGACATGTAGAATATCACTCCTATTTGGATGGCTTTATGACAAAGTTCAGGAACTGGCCAGCCAAACTACAGTATCAAAAGCAAATAATTCAGAGAGAAAGAACAAAAGTAAGGTAAGTCCATGGGTCTATGCATACACTGCACTGCTGACAAAAGGCACTCCTATCTGTGCAAATCTGGTCATTAAAAAGCCAAGCTGAAGAGTCTCCTCTGCCCAAGAAAAAGTGTGTTCCCCACACAACCCACTGCTGCTTACAATGGATATAAATGCATGTAAACACCAGACTCCATCCGCTTCCTCTTATGTAACCCAGGGTGGAATCTTCACCTGACAGACAACGTATCCAACAAAGAAATGCAGCTGTGGAAAATTACTGCAACGTCTACTCCATGTTGAATTCACTGTAACCTCAAAAACTTATAGATAGTGCAGGATGAGGCAGGACTGTCATAAAAAATAATGATTCAATGTGTCTTTTGGAGAATTTCTACAAACAGAGCAACTGAAAAACCCAGCTAGCAAATTGGCACTGCGCCCTCTGCTTACAAAACTCCTGCGAAGCAAGGGCAACAACCTCTCCCCTGGGTTACCAAATTGCAGCCTTCCACCTGAAACAGTGAAATAGCTCTGCAAGGCTGACACTTGGGAGAAGCACCCAGTGCGACACAGGGGAGTGCAGCCCATCTGTCACTTCACTCAGGCACGGTGACACATCATTTTCCTCATGCACACATCTTACCCTCTGCCATTACCTATACCCCCGTCTGGTAAAGCACCGCATACCTATCCATCACTTGGGCCGTATTGTCTCTTCCAGGAAAACTGAGAGACATGTTTTGTTTTTCTAGGTTGTTTCTTTTTCATGCAAATGTTGTTGTTCTCAGTTTGTATTGAAAGCAAGGAAGCAATAAACCCCGCACCTGGAGTGGGAGATGCCTGGTTTAGGAGGAAATTACTAAAGACTTGCATACATTTAACTGGCTAGTTGATCTTGAGAACTCCTGAAAAAAATTGTAAGTGATAAACTGCAATAATTGTTAAAAAAAAAAAAAACACAACACAACAACAACAAAAAAACCACCACTCAGTAAAGAAGGCAGATTTACCATAATGCCTCAACAATCTAAGGGAGCCATTTACTTTGACAGAACCTGAATTCCCCAAGCGGTTCGACAGTGGTAATGGAAACAGAGGAGCCAATAAATTATAACCTTGTGTGTAATGCACCTACCATTATAAACCACTCTTAGCCTCCTGCTTTACCCCCCAGGGGGGCCACTCTAACAGTTGCTGGATTTCTTTTCTTCATTCTTCCAGTGTGCTCTTTCAGCTGCCAGACCCTTTCACATTGTCTAAGAGTATACTCTGCATTTACATAGCATCTTTAATGTGAACATCCCAAATATACTTTGCCATTTAGAAACAGACTGTTGAGCTTTTTCAGAGGTTGAAATAGAAGCATTGGGAGACAAACTGGCTTACCAAAGGTCAAGTACCACTATATCAATAGCATCCCAAATATTTTTCAAGCATATATTAGTAGGTAAACACCACTTCCAGATTTCTCATGCTGCATATGTATACCACATACTTTAAAACACCTACAGTATTTTGGAAGTGCTTCTGAAGAATGGTCTTTGCCAGCTTTCGGAATGGTCCCAGTGCGAGTCCATCCCCAGCCCCTCCCACGCTGGGTTTCAGCACTCTGGATAGACCAGGTCTGCGATAAATTATGGCAAAAAAAGGACCAAAGACTGGATAAAGAAATACAAACCCCTCAGAGTTCTGCCCAAGTCATAAACAACATTCATTGATTTTAGACAATAACTTCTATGCAAAGCAGACTTCCTTGAAGTATAAGGTGTAGAAGCAAAACACAGGCCTAATAGGAACATGGAAGCTGGCCCTGCTCTGTCTTCTAAGGTTAATTGAAATTCTCAGAGAAACAGATCCCTGGTGTGATTCTAACATATCGGTCCGAGGATCTGGGCAAGGCTGAAGTCTGATAGAAGTGACCTTGGCTGCCTGCCATTACATTTCACAATCAGCAGTTTCCTTCCTAACCAAAAAAGCCCATAATGGTATGCCCCATTTTACATACCGCACTACCTAAAATGAAAGGTATTAATTAGTAAAATAGTGTAATTTGCATTTAAGCCCCAGGCAGCAAATCTACAGCAGTTTCTGAAATAAAATTTTAAAAAATATAAAAATAAATAATCACTTCTGCTCTCTCCAAAGGAGCTAAACTGTCAAACACTAACATAAAACTGAAAAAGATTATAACAATTCTGCTCTTCAGTATCTGCCTCAAAAAGCCTAATTCTAGGGTGGTTTGTATCATCTATTGTTTAGTACAGAGAGAGGTGCTGTACCCTTTTCTCCAGGATAGCTCAGCAATCAGCTGTATCAGCAGCTCCAAGGAGGATTATTCTCCCCTGCTGCATTTTTTAAAAGCAGATTAGTTCAGACTTTCTTTCACTGTAATGAACCTTGTAAGGATCAAGCACATTGCATTGATTTTCAAGATAAAATCATGTGGTCAGTCAAAAGGCCAAGCAAACAGTTTCACAGACCCTCTCTGCCCCAGGAGACCCACAGCCCCAGAATCACTCATTAGCCCCAGCAAGGGCAAACCAAAATGCAGTTGTTAACCATAAAAGCTAAAATGTGATTCTCAGGTCATGTGTAACTTTGCTTTCTATCAAATACAGATGGGTAACAACACACACAAAACCAGACAACAGAACTGAAGATGCTCACCAAGGTGCTATTCAATCAAGGCCAGAAAATGATAGAATGCAATGTGGTTTTATTTTCCATATGATAGTTGCAATAATGGCTAGGGAAGTAACTTCTTAAAAACCTGTCAATTCATGGAAAAGTAATGAAAAACCAACTTCTCCAAAAATTTGCAATAACATACACATTTACTCTCAAGTAACTTTCCCTATTAAGAATTTCCTTACATGCACACTCCCCTGTAACATCCGAACTTGACTAGGATTTAAAGATATGAAAACCAGAGACTGTCTTCTTGCCGGATGGTCACAAAAGCTTGGTCAGGGTGCAAGAACCTCCCTCTGCAACACAAGCCCCGCAGGTGTAACAAGCCTTCCATGCAGACCCTACCTCCCGTAAGAGAAGACCAACTGGACATCAAACCAGACCATGAGGATACAATGTTTTAAACAACCTATAGGAATGCAAACTTCCTTTTTTGTAATGCTGAAACTCAAGATGACAGGAGCCATCTGCTATGACAAAGCTGCAACCCGAAGTTTAGTTGAAAAACAAATACGCAAAAAAGCAGAGGGCAGTATCCTGTTCCTTTTTTTCTTCTTTAAATTTGACAAATCATTATTAAATACCTGAAGATCATTGCTGTCTACAACTTAGTAATAAAGGATCTACCCTTCCAGAAATATTGCTAAGCATATTTCACTTCAGACTCCAAAATTGAATTTTATGGAACAATGTATGGCATTTGCCGTCATTTCCTGTAGGCAAAACTTCAAAACACCAGTACAGGTCTATTCATTCTTCTCAGGGGGAAAAAAAAAAGGCAATGAATTAATTGAAACATTTACTATAGCAGTACAACTTCACAGGGAATCTCTGCATTGACCTTTCCAAATCAAAAGCCTTTACACTAAGCTACAGGTCAAGCAGATTTCAGGAAATATCAAAGACAATTAAATGTATCAGTTATATATATGACATGAGAAATAACATGAAGTTCACAGACTTCAGAGTGTCTTCATTCCAAAATTTCCTAAAGAGTTCCTATAGCAAATTTTATCATATCAAATTCTACTATTATACAGATTGATTTTAAAGGGAGCAAGATCAGCCACTCGATTGCAGTTTTAAAATTCATAAATGCACATGTTGCAGTACTCTCCTTCAATGAATCACACACCTTATACATAAAAACGAAATTACGCTCCGCTGGGAAGGTCAACTTCAGCCTCGAACCCCACTCAACCCTGGCTGTCAGCAGGACTCCGCGTGTCTGTAACCGCACAGGCAGCGCCTCGGGAGCGGAAGGGAAAACTCAGCGGCTGAGATGAAAGCGGCGGGTACCGGACCGGCCGAGTATTTCTAGGGACGTATCCTCGCAGGCAGCAGGAGAGCGGGAGCCAGCTCCTGCCTGCACCTGACAGACACCTGGCAGGGGCCGACACGCCGGATAAAAGCGCTTTCGAGGCACTCTGTGTTTCTTAAACTCTGGGAGCCGCGTCCAGCTCTGCTACACCGGGGGCTGTCCCGGGGCCCGTCGGGGCGGGAGATACCGGAAAGTCGGTACCAACCCCCGCGGGGGTTCCCGGAGCGGCCCCGGCCCTTCGGGCCGCCCGGAATAGTTTTAGGACATCCCGGCCGAGCCTCCCATCTTTACATCAGGGGGGCAACCGCAACCTCCGGCCGCAAGAGCGGGGAGAGGCCGACGCCGTGGTGCCCCGCCGGGGAACAGCCTCCGCCGCCCTGCGGGACGTCCCGCCGGCAAACCGGGACCGTCCGGCGCCCCGCGGGGACGCGCACACGCCCGGCCGCGCTCCCCCCGCCCGCCCCCGGCCCGGCACCCACCTTTCCCAGCAGGGCGCTGCGGCTGGCGGCCGCCAGCTCCCGTAGGCTGGCGGCGGCCGAAGCGGCGGCGGCGGCGACGGGGCTGGGGGCGGCGGCGGGCTGGGGGTACGCGGGGGCCGCGGCGCTGGGGCTGCCGCTGGCGCCCCCGGCGGCGCGGGGCCGCTGTCGGATGCCGTCCAGGAGGCGGACGAGGAGGATGTTGGCGGGCAGCTCGTCCACGCCGCAGCCCACCAGGATGCGGCACTCGGGGCAGCGCAGCTCGTGGCGGGAGCTGACGATGCTCTCCAGGCAGCGGCGGCAGAAGGTGTGCTGGCACGGCAGCACCTTGGCCGTGGTGTCCAGCCGCTCCAGGCACACGGAGCACTCCAGCAGGTCCAGCAACGACGACTCGTCCATCGCCGCCGCCGGCTCCCGCTCCGCTGCCGCTCCGCCGCCGCTCCGCCGCCCCCTCGCCTCCGCCTCCGCCTCCGCCCCGCCGCCGCCTCCGCCTCCCCTCCGCGGGGCAGCGCAGGGCTCCGACGCCCCTAGGGCCGCCAAGGCCGGCGGCGGGGGGGGGGCGACGGCGGGGCGGCGGGGGCCATCGGGGCGGCGGGGGTGCGCGGGGAGGCGGCGGCGGGGCTGTCCCCGGCGGCGGGCCGCGGCGACCTCGGGGGCTGCCTGGGCGGCGGTGCCCACCGCCGTGCGGTGCAGCGGCGATGCCAGCGGCGCGGAGCGGAGCGGTGCAGGAGAAGGACACCTGCCTGCCCGCGCCTCCCTCCACCTCCCGGCACGGCTTGGCAAGGCGCGGCTCAGCAGCTGCGGCGGGGCCCGGCGCGGCGCGGCCCGGCGAGCTGCCCGCCGCGCCTCCGCGCGGGGCGGGGAGCGACGGGGAGCCCCGGGGGGGCGCCCGCGGCACGGCGGCCGCCCCGCGGGCGGTCCCCGCCAGCCCCGCCGCTGCTCCATGGCTCCCTGTAACCCGACCCAGCAGGGCTCGCCGCCTGCCTTCCTCCGCCGCGCTCCCTTCTCCACCTCCTCCTGGCGGAGGCTGCCGGACGGGCCGTGCGGCTGCACGCAGCCGGGAGCAGGCGGAGGAGACCCCCCTCGGGGACTCCGAGGACACCCGGTCGGGGGCGAGGGGGAGCCCTTGCAGCCCGGGCCGGACCGGGCGCCCCGAGGGGAGCGGGGTCACCGTGGCGGACGGCCGGGAAGGAGTCCCTGGGCACAAGCTGCCCCTAGG
Organism: Caloenas nicobarica; assembly: GCF_036013445.1. NCBI lineage: Eukaryota > Metazoa > Chordata > Aves > Columbiformes > Columbidae > Caloenas > Caloenas nicobarica. The sequence continues at coordinate 151,018,793 of NC_088245.1, read as the reverse complement.
GAAGCAGTGCCTGCCCCCGGGCCGGGAGCGGGGCCGGGGTCCGCGTCTCCGCCCGGACCCGCCATCCCTGGCGGCGCGGCGCCCCCTGGCGGGCGCGGCGGGGCGCAGCGCGGGGTCCCCATCCATCACCCGCCACCACTGGGTGCTTCAGCGCGTCCTCAAATAATCGTGCTTCACTCGTTATTGTGTCCTACCCAAGCTCTGCGGGGACTGGAAAGGAGAAAATAAGAGCGAGCCTCTTCTTCCTGCCGGGTGTCCTGTGCTCCGGCCCGCTGTCCGCCCCGGTGCGGTCCGTCTCCACCCGTTACCCGCGTCTGGATGCAGCAGCTGGACTGTGTCCGAGATCCCATGTGAGCCGGTGTTCAGGCACAGCTGGAAGCGGGGAGACCGTGGCATTTTGGAGTTACGGATCCCGGGTGTATACTAGCCACGGGAGACTTTAAAAAATAAGATGCAGTCACTTGCACATATGGAATATGAACAGAAATTCCCCTAAGAGAAACTGCAGGAGAAACCCCATTCTTCAGATTGATATTTCTTTTGGAAAATTCCCTTTCTGGCTAACTTTTGACTACTAGTACAATAAAAGAGCCTACTTAAGGCAGAAGCTACAATTCAAATACATCATAATTTTGCCAAAGAGAATTTCCATTTGTGGTCCAGTCCCTAATACAAGCTTTCTTCTGTACCTGTGCCTGTGGTGCAACAGAGGACTTTTGGATTTCGGGATTGAAATCCAAGCATTTGCAGAAGCCTTCCTTTTCCTTTTTCAAGTCACACTTTTAAAATTGACTTTTTGTGAGAGTTGCGTCAGAAAGGCTGCACAAAATATTTTTGTCAGCTTTATGAGTCTACAGACAACTTCTGATATGTACAGCAAGATGACCCTGTTGTGGTAAGGGTAATCTAGACACTGGATAGTGAAATTTACTAAATTTCAGTGTGCAAAAAGCCATGAATCTCTTGCTGTTCTTGTGTTACTCCAGAAGAGAAGGAGTAAGCACAAAGGTAAAGAAAAGCTCCTGATGCTGAGCTTCATTGTTGCTGAGTAATGTCCAGTAATCTAACCTGTGTCCTTGCAGAAAGAAATTCCAAACTCAACAAAATAATACCGATGCCTGGAGAAATGCGAAATACAGTATCAAGGACTTCGGCTTTCTCTGGAGTAAAACTGTTAATTTAAGTAAAAGGAGTAGTGCCGAACCTTTGAGGATAAAAGGCACTGCTTCAGCAGGAGAGGGAAACACTGGAAAACCTGTAATGAAATGAATAATCATTTCAGCACCTCAGATTGCTTCCCTCAAATGTAAAAAATTAAATATCACTGTCAAAACATAAAAGCCAAAAGTGTTCTGTTACACACCAGTGTAAATCCAGAGTACCTCCAGTGACTAGAATGGTGCTTTTCAGCCATTCTTCCTTCTGGTTGCTCCAGGGCTTGCAGCCAAACCAACCTGTCACCATGTCTTCCAGACCTGCCCAGTTATATAGCCCTAAACCAGGAAAAACACTGGATAAACAGCATCCGAAGATGATGCAAGGGACCCTTGACATTGGGACAGTTTAAAAAGATGCAAATCTGCAAACCAATAGAAGAAATTGCTGACATACTTAAAATGAGAGTCTTGCTGTAACTCACCTCTAAAGCATCCTCTTGAACATGAGCTGGACACCATCATGGAGAAGGAGAAGCTAAAACTGAAGCAAAGCTACAGCAGACCCCTGTGAAGGGCAGGAGGTGAGGGAGCTCCCAAACCACCGCAGAAGTCATGGGGGAGGATGGAGGAAATGGGAAACCTGAGAAGGATAGGGACAAGGGAAAACAAGAACAAAAAGAGGTGAGGAAAAAGGGAGGCAAGGATTAAAAGAGGGAAAGCTTTATACAGAAATTACACAAGGGACTAGAGACAAGTAAAAGCACACTTCTACGAAAAGGAGGGAGAGACTTGTGAGTTGGGCTCCAGCTAGAAGAAACACCTCCTTAGTGTTTGAATAGCCTTTGATGTCAAAAGAAACATTTTCATGCTTAAAAGTTTAGCATATGTTTGTCTTCTTCCCTGTGCATGGACCTAAGTGAGAGTCAGGCCAGGCCTGAAGGAAATTAAAGAAAAAGAAATTCATCACACATGCTTTCTCGTCTTGCCAGGGAGACCATGGGAAATATTACATTAAATATTAAGAAATTAAATACTCAGTCTTTTAAGTTTGGAAATAGGAAAAAGATGAAATGCTCAGAAGCCTGAGATAAAACACATAGAAAGGAACGGAAATAGATACAGAAGATGTAACAGGTTTCGGTTTACTTTGAAGAAATGTGGATTTTATTAATTTCCCTGTCTCAGCTGCCAAATCATCTAGCTTCAGATTATAAATGCAAAGTGATTATTTGTGAACTAATTAAGTAATGTGATTAACACGGTTCTTAATCAGAGGTGCTTTTTTACACATAGAGATGGAGCAGCACGTTTTGCCACACGTTGCTTGGTAAGTGTGTTTGAAGAGACAGCTGATAAGGCTGTGGAAATGACTTCACTCCCATGGTGGCTGAAACAAATCCTTCTTGATGCATTAACTTTGAAGAGTACCTGGAGACAAAAAGAGACTCAAAAAGGCAAAATACTGTTGCAGGAGAGTGGAGTGAAATTGAAGCATTCTAAGACTTCATCTGTAGTTGTCCTTAAATTATGATAAGGTACTAGGTATTGCTTAATGTCTCAAATAAATAAATAAATAAAACCAAAAACCCAAACACAAACCTGTTCTGCCTTCCTGGTTCTTTTCCTTGCATCATCTTTCTTCCTGTTAAATTCAGAAGAGGAGAGACTGACAGTTTTTACTGGCTGTGGTTGTATCTATGTTGGTTTCAAAGGCATTTTCTGGGGACGGTATGTGGACATTGCACCTTCAGCTTTGCCTTCGTATACTTGCATGCTGCTCTTGAAAATGGCTAACTCCTTTCCAGTCTTCTACCAAATGGGATGTGATTATATAGAAATTATTCACAATCCTTGCTTGTATTCTTGCTCTGCTTGTAAGGGTCTGCAGCACAATAACTATTCAGTTTGCACAGCTAGGGAACATTTGCCTACTACATAACAATAAGTAGCTTTTATTTGTATGATTCCTCCCAAACCTGGAAAGCATTTGTTGAGGTTTGATTGCAGGGTGACAATAAACCGTGGCAGATGTATCGTTAACCCCTTCTCCCCCTTTAGCCCCTCCTTCTCCCCCCTTCCCACTAAGCACAGGTGATTGGGAGGGAAAGAAGGACAGAGAGAAGAGAGTTGGAAAAAATTAAAAATGTTTTACTAATGCTACTAATAAAATAGAGAAAATAATACAAAACATACAAAACCAATCTTGAAAGTCCCGGCAGCTGCTCTGGCAGATGTGGGGCCGGCACCTGGAAGTCCTGGACTGGACTCTGCAGCCAACCAGAACGGGATTCAGTCTGTCACTAGGCCTCTGTTCACAGGGACGACTCGCAAGCTCCTCTCCCAATGTCGGCCATAAGGTAAAAGGGATGAGATCTTCGTGATCTCCCACTTTTATATGAAGTATCACGTGAATGGGATGGAATACTTAGTTGGTCAGTTTCAGTTCACCTCCAGCTTGCGCATCCCGGGAGATGCATCATTATCAATGACCTTGCATTCCACTGCTATGTCTACCAAAACATGTATCTAGCTTTTCAGAAAACTGCAGTTAGTAAAAAGACTTTAGCTAATAGGGAAATTCACTAAAAGAGAAACTTGTTTTTAACAAAACCAGGACAGCATTATAAGAATGGTAGGCATTATTATTTTAGAATGAGCCAATGTAATTAAACTTACGGTGGAATGCACAGCAGTCCATTTTTACTCTTGCATTTTCTCTGTATGTTTAAATGATCGTTCAGTTATGCTTACATTACTTGCTCTATTTACATTTAGATTCAAAAAATTAAGGCACTCCCGAGCTTCTGAAGTAAATGGTATTAATATTAAGCAGAGGGAAGGAGGGGGGCCTGTCAGCTCTGTTTTTTGTTTTTGTTTTTGTTTTTTATTTTGTTGGACCTAAACAAGTTTGATGATGAGATCTTCAGTCTTCTCCTTTGACTGCAGGTGAGATTTTTTGATCGAGATTTTCTATCTATCTACATACACATCCTCCTCCTTTGAAGGGGAAAGTATCTCCTTACATGCATGCTGGTCTTGTTGGCCAGAGGTCAGGAAGATGTGTCTAACAGGGCAGTGGAATGACAGCAGATGTTTAGGCAGGATCTGCAGCTGCCCTGCCTTATCTTCTCCAATAGCCCTGGCCAGCTGTTCTGCCCCCTCCCTTGCACCTGGACTGTATAATCAGTGTGTCTTCATTAAATTCATCCCTCAAAAAAAAAAGGGGGCAAAGAATTTTGACTATAAAAATGACAGATAAATGTTAAAACTCTATAAATGAAGAAGATGACTGTTATATTGTGGCTTGGTTTCAATAAACTTGCAAACTGAAAGGGCAGTTCCTCTGAGAATATATGGTGTCCATTGCCAATATCATTATACTTGTCTATCAAACAACTGCAGTTTTTTGACAAGATTTATCACATTCCATAGAGTTTGGGTTTTTTTAAAGATGCGGACAGATGCAAGCCAGGTGTTGCTTGTTGTGCAGCTCTCACTATGCATCTACCCTCCTGGCAAGACACTGCCCTTCCAGTGTGATTATATACCATTCCTTTGACATGGCTTTCAAGATGCAGCTTTTACTATAACATTTTTTCGAAAGGGCTTAAAAATAGCTTCAGACATTTATGACATTACTTTCTTTGCAGTAAATTCAGCATAAATGATGCAAGGAGCTTTTATTCTGAGTGGAAATGAGCTCGATGGCATCAAAGGCTGAAGAGGAATACTATTCTAGTCCTGAGGAACTTTTTCAGGTCCTGACTATAGCGACATTCATTAGTTCCTTGCCCTCTCTAGGAGTCTGTTACAGTTCCATAAGATGATAAAAGATACATTCTATCTCTCTTCCCTCTCCTCTCCTCTCCTCTCCTCTCCTCTCCTCTCCTCTCCTCTCCTCTCCTCTCCTCTCCTCTCCTCTCCTCTTTTCTTATTATAAATTTGATTAAACTGTCTTCATTCAGCCACACAGATTTTTCTTAAAAATTGAATGATACTTCTGTTAGTGATTAGTTCATTTACCGCATTTATCAAAATACTTTTTCCAGTTTGTTGATTTTTTCCTGCTAATTCACATGTAAATTTAACAGCATCTTTGAGCATAACTGATAAAGCCTCTTCTTGCGGGACTTTGCTGAGACAAGACTGTGGATACACCACAGCAGCAAGGAGAACACGGCTTAGCTGGCAAAGCTGGACTTCATCCTGTCACAGCAAAGCCACCTTACTAGCAGACCCACATAAGACATCATAGTTATTCCTCCTTTGTGATTTTCTTGTCACAACCCTGAGAGGGCAAACTATTTCATCACTGTCCTACCACTAAAGAAATTCCTATCCAGTTGTTTTAGAGAAATCTGTTGCAGGGAAGAAGAGACTGCTGTGGTTAATATATATGTTTCTAATTGCAAGGCTTTTAAGAGTTTAAAATCAGCTGTTTAATTTTCTTGTGTTGTTGCAGTTGTTTTTAAAGGCCCAGTTGTCAGTAAACTTACACTTGACATCTGAATTTCTCGTATTCATGGGATCTCATAGAGACTGGACTGTGTTCAGTTGCGGATGCTTGATATTTCCAATTTTACTGAGGGTTACCCAATAACTCAACTTAGAGCAGTCAGCCAAGAAAGCTGATTTGCCTGGAACCACGTTTTTTTCTGGAGGTCCATCTCGTGCATATCTTCCCAGTGCTGTATAGGCACAGGAGTTGTGTTTGTGTCCCTGGGGCAGCGGCGGTGGCTGGTTCTCACATCTGCAAGGGACATTTCCAGGTCTGCCCTTCACCACAGGGCTGGGCACTGCTGTTTTGAACCACCATGTTATCAGTGTTTCTCTCAAACTTTAACCAGCACACCCAGCCATCAGAAACTGCTGCTGAACCCTAAATTAATCCATGCATGATCAAGTTAACAAGCCATCTGCAGCTAAAACTTGAAAAAATACTATACACTATAAAGTTATTAATTTCTGTATCATGCTTTTGACTTAATAAATGTTTTTAAAAGGAGAATTAAGTTTTCTTTTTTTGCATGTGGTTCAGGAATAACTTTGACTTTTATTTGTAAAAGTTTGGAAGAATGAGGATTAATTACCATATGTAAGAGAGAACATGTGTTCTTTCAATCAGCATTGACTTCTTTAAATCGAGGAGGGAAAACAGCAACCAACAATGATGCCGAAATAAATGTTTAATGGAGCACAAGGTTGTAATTTTCTGTATAATGAAGCATACCGTCTCTAGAAACAAAATAAGTACAATCTCCACAGACAGGCATGTACTTAGAAACATAAAGACACACTCAGATAAGTCTTCACAGTTTCCAGCTACAGACAATAGAGGCAGGGAATAACTCAATAGACTTTATTAATATTCAAACAAGCAGCTGTCAACACTTCATCCCAGAATAAACTGAAGCTCCTTACATAGCTTTTACTACTGTAATAGTTAGGTTCATTGGCAGTAGATTGGAAAACATGCAACACTAATGAAGCCTCCCCGCTTCTCCTGGCCCACCATTTAACCCTTCCTAAAGTGAAAAACATTTACTACATATGCAATACCACGCTCCCAAGAGGCTTCAGGTTCAAAAGAGACATTTCAATTTCGTTTCTTAGCAACATACATCCAATAAAAGTGAAACACTATTCGAACTGTAGTATGTTTGTGTTGTTTTAATCTATAATGTAGTGCTTTGCAAGTGCTAAGGAAGTACACTGCTACAGGATTTTTACAATGTCTCTTATAATTAGATAGATGTGGGTTTTTTTGTTTTCCCATGCTAGATTACCTGCTGCAGAATATATTTCTGAAGACATCGTAATGTTTTCATGAATAATAAATAAAGAGGTAACTTCTGCTCTAATAAGGGCACACTTACCAGGATTATAGTGTGGTTTGTTACATAGGAAGAGATCTTTTGATGTTTCATTCATAAGCAGCATTTGGACGTCTTGCGAGGACTTGATTTCTGTAATAACATGAGTATCAGCCAGCCTCTAATCTGGGGCTGAAAGGATTTGTACAGCACTTATTTCTTGGAAGAACAGTAGGCACGGGGTAATATTTTCTTTTCGCTGCTCCAATGGCTGAATTGATGTGACCAGAACCAGTTCTGTGGTTTCTCAAGTTCAATGTCAAGTTGAGGAAGAGCAGGAGCCAGTCAGGTCTCCAAAGGCACATAGAGAAATACGCCCTACAGAGGAGCTTTCAAAATTTCACTCACCACAGCTATAGCTCTTCCCCTCCGTCATTTGGCATAATTGCTTTCCCAATGCCTGCAAAGAGGAATAGGAAACATGATGTTTAGCTTCTTCCTATGCTTTTTCTCCTTCTCCTCTATATATTTATCTTTAAAATTCAGAAATGACTCATCCCTAGAAAAACTGTAATACTTGTATTTTGTATGTGCCTGGTAATAACAGTTCCAGCACACTAACACTGTTTTCAATAAGCACATATTAGAAAGGTGGAAACGAGAAAATTCACTGGATAAAGAAGTGCTGTCTTGTTATTTAATGCAGAACGCAAGATAAAAGAAAATAGCATAAATTATGTCTTGTCTTCCATCAGCTTGGAAATACCCTATTCGAGAAAGGCTGCAATGTTTCCAGCTGCCATCATGATTCACCTTCTCAAGGTACCTCCTGCCCTAGCTTCTTCATATTGATCTTACATGTCTTGTTCGTTACATTAGGCACTTACACAGACTAATTAAAATTTTCTAGCAGTGTGAGCTGAAAAAAATCAGTCTGAAATATCAGGAGAAAACTGTTTTGATGAGAGGCCCATAAGTATTTACCACCATAGATATAACTTAGGAATTATTTAACATTGAAGGCAGCTAAGGAAAACAATACCATGCAGAAACACCAGGTGGAACTAGGAGAAGAGGAAGGAAGGAAGGAAGGAAGGAAGGAAGGAAGGAAGGAAGCAAGGAAAGAAAGAAGCAAGGAAAGAAGGAAAGAAGGAAAGAAGGAAGGAAAGAAGGAAAGAAGGAAAGAAGGAAAGAAGAAAAGAAGGAAAGAAAGAAAGAAAGAAAGGAAGAAAGAAAGAAAGAAAGAAAGAAAGAAGGAAAGAAAGGAAGGAAGGAAGGAAGAGAGAAGGAAAGAAGGAAAGAAGGAAAGAAGGAAGGAAAGAAAGAAGGAAAGAAGGAAAGAAAGAAGGAAAGAAGGAAAGAAGGAAAGAAGGAAAGAAAGAAGGAAAGAAGGAAAGAAAGAAGGAAAGAAGGAAAGAAGGAAAGAAAGAAGGAAAGAAAGAAGGAAAGAAGGAAAGAAGGAAAGAAGAAAAGAAGGAAAGAAAGAAAGAAAGAAAGAAAGAGAGAAAGAGAGAAAGAAAGAAAAAGAAAGATCCTCTTTATAGTTTGCCAAGTTTGCTGAAGAAATACTTTTTCTAAATGCAATCTTGGTAGAAAAAGATTTATTTACTTATATTTCACTAATTATCAGCTTATCTGGATGCATACAAAATTTAACAGGCTGATTGGGTCTTTAAAGCAGAGAAGTAAACAATGTACTCAGAAATAATGAATATGATAACTCAGGCTAATATGATAACCCAGCTTGACACCTCCCTTTGCATGCAGAATTTGGTGGCAAGACATAAACCTTCCTCATACTGTGCTCTAATTACCTGATTTTTTTTTTTTTTTTTTAGAAAAACCTGAACACTTAGCAGCTCTTCATGAGGTCAACTGGAAGTTGTGGTCACTGCCTGCCTTTGTAAATGCGGTTATAAAAGTCAACAAGCTCTGTCAAAATAACAGAGGAAACAAATGACATAGTGAAGGGGCACAGTGTCTCTCAACTAAATAGTTAATCCATCTGACTTGAACCATCTCAATGATATGAAAGAAGGATTGGGTTTTTTACCCTAGTAGAGACCAACGCATCGGCAGTCCCTGTGGATTAATAACTACCCCCTAATATGCACTTAAACCGAGAATAGGAAACCACCCACAGCTGTAGTGAAATGCTGGCTACAGATTTTGCAGAAGGCAAGGAGCCAACTATGCTGAAGTTTTGGAGCAGCCTCCACTTCTTGCCTCATGGAGAGCTGTCAAAGGAGGAGGTGCTTTTCGGTGGCAGCTCCAAATCAGCTCTGTCTTCAGTAAACAGCTGGAGTGCACATCCATCTCTATACAGAGAAATTATATTAGGAAGTACTTCAGGTTCTGTATCTTTAGTTTTTTCTTCTACAGAAAGCACAGTTGTAAGATCCTAAGTTTTGTAGGATTTAGCAAAATGGATGGTAAAATCTTCCACTGTTGTTCATATGCCCTGTGCCTATTTTTATAACTTTACATTAGTTTTGATACACATTTCGATGCCACTGTTAAGCTTCAAGTGACTCCCTAAGTTGAATTATTATTTTTTTAACATTAAACAGTCCAGGATACATTTGCAGGGAAGGTTTTATATGACAGCACATTATTCTCACAAAGGCACTGACAGCAAAACCTTAAAAATTCTGTTTCTGTTTCATCAGAAATATTTACTGGAGAAATTATGTAAAAATGTATTGCTTGTAATACATTAATTAATCAAGTATTCAGTGCCCAGCATTCAAAGTGATATTCTTACATGTGATGTTTACATGGAGGCATTCATATTTTCTGGGTAGAGAAGAGTGATCATTCATACTGGGTTTCTTGTGTAAGTATCTCTTCACAAATTGGCATTCTGTCTTCATACGCTTCTCTGGGATTTACCTTCCTCATGATCATTACAATCAGAGCACTTATTTGCTAGATCACTTACGGAAAGAAAACACAGAAAGGTCTTGAATATAATCAAAGCGTATTTTCTTTCATTTGCAGAAATGCTCACTATGTACCAGCTTTGTAGTTAGAAAAAAAAAAAGTGTTTCTTTCTAGTGTGTTCATCTCATTTTTATTTCCTGTCTGAGAACCCAAATTATAACTGGAAGGCCAGTTCATACTGTCTTACCCCTTCTGTAATAATTCACCCGTCTGCAAAAAATCATAATGTGGCCACGCAGAACAGCATTTATACCTCATTTGTAGAGCATAAATTATATAGTCCAGGGTATTGCACATTAGGTTTTCCACCCCATAATTTAAAACTGAACATAATCAATAAAATTACAGAGTCTACAACACTGTCTTTCCAGACCGTATTTGCATATTGTCGGTGCTACTGTGTGTTGTAAAAATCTGCACACAGAGGAAATGCTGGTGCAAGAAGACAATAAATTTGAGAGATCTTCTTAAACCCTGCAAAATCATATCATAAACTGTTTTCTCAAAAAAATTTGACTGGGAACTCCTCTTTACTGGGCTAATGCAGAATGTAATAGAGATGTTTATAACCAAACACTAGTTTACAATAGGTACACAAGTAATGGCATTTAATAAATATTACTAGAAAATTATACATTTTGGTCAAAATCAGGTTGCTATTCAGGAGCAACACCATCACAGGCTTTTTTAGGAAGTCACGCAACGAAGTGGTAAGGCCATGTAATGTGACTTCTGTGACAGTGGGGCTGAGACAGATTTAATCACTTCATGCCGCCTGTTTATGCAAATGGCTCAGCCAAGCCCTGTAATATTAACACTGTGGGCCAAACTACTATAAATATTTCTGAAAAAATGAGCTGGGAAAAGAGATAAAGCTTTACTGCTTCCTGCTTTTACTTTGACTTCAATATGCTAATAAATGTTAATAATATGCTGAAATGCAGAGCTTGGAATAAAAAGGTCTCCCCTCAGCTCTCTAACAGACAGGAGAAGGACAGTTTCCCATCAAAGACTGTGACTCTTCAAGATGTGCTGCTCAGATATGTGTATATTAAGATGCTGATGATCTCCAGGCACATGAGGGATGATGCAAAGGGGCAACCACACCCTTCAACACTGCAGTCTGGAGGCTGTAGGCAGTGGCTAAAACAGATCTCAGGAGCTACTGGCACAAACCTTTAGAAACACAGATGAAAAGGAGATATTTCAAGCATGCAGCTATTCCAGTCTTGTTTATGCTCATGCAGAAATCAGTACACATCTCTGAAGTGTTGACTGGACGCACCAGTGAGGCATTTTACCCCAGCAAGCACCAGAACATGGAGCCTTAGCTGCGATGAAGTGTTAAATAACCATCAATACTTCACAAGTGTCTGAAATACAAACCTGTGCTGGCAAGTCCTGTCACTTTTGGTTGATTCTGGCAAAGGAGCTTCCACCTATCTTGGGAAAAGAGGTCTAAACATCTGAATTTCTTCCTGCAAAGGAAGAACAAGGTCTAGCACCTACAGGGAGGACTTTCTATGACAAGTGGGGCTCAGTTTGGGTCTTTCTATTACCTATTTTCATTTCAGATGTCTGGCAGCTTTAGATCTGAAGGAAGCATCAGTCTCTGCTTTCACAAAAACATAGACTTGTGGTGGGTATTTTAGCTATCTTGTGTGGCAAAAATGTAATGGAGAAAAGGTATTAAGAGGAATCAAGTGCCAAGAAAAATCAAAAAGAACGAAGGCCAGCAGCAGTCTAATCTGCTTTGGCTAAATCACAGCTTAAGCAACATTGCCTGCCACTCCTTTGGAGGCATACCCCTGCCAAAGACACTATAGATACCCATACAACCTGTTCCCACAATGGTGAAAAAGAGGATATTTTGCAACGTGTTCTCAGTAACTTGAACAAATGCCCTGCTATGGAGGAGGGGGTCCATCATTCAGTGTGTTTGTGCACCCCTGCAAGCAGCTGGTACCCTGCCTGGTATTGGCAGAAGCAGATGCCTGGCTCCAGAACAGACTTTTCCCACAACACACACATAAACACACAGACGTTTGTGCCTGCTGTTTGTTGTTTCTCCATTGTCCTCTTAACTGTGCCCTTAACCCTTCAGGCTACCTGCACATCCTCATGGACCTGTTGGAGAGGGTCCAGAGGAAGCCACAAAAATGCTCGGAGGGATGGAAACACCTGACCTACGAGGACAGGCTGAGTTGGGGTTGTGCAGCCTGGAGAAGTCTCTGGAGAGGCCTTGTTGCGGCCTTTCAGTACTTTCAAGGGGTCTAAAAGAAAGATAGCAACAGACATTTTAGCAGGGCTTGTTGCGATAAGACAAGGGGTAATAGTTTTAAATTAAAGGAGGGAAGATTCAGGCTAGACATGAGGAAGAAACTTTTTACACTGAGGGTGATGAAACACTGGCCCAGGTTTCCCAGAGAGGTGGTGGATGCCCCATCCCTGGAGACATTCCAGGCCAGGCTGGACGGGGCTCTGAGCAACCTGATCTAGTTGCAGATGTCCCTGATCATTGCAGGGGGTTGGACTAGATGACCTTTTTAGGTCCCTTCCAACCCAAACTATTCTATGATCTACCGCTGCCCTCATCTACTACTGCACCACAAGAGTATGCTCCAAAAATAACTCACCATAGCTGTCCCGTGGTAACATCTGCTCCATAAGGACCAACCCACAGACTGATCCGTAGATACGATTCACAAGGAGATACTGATAGTACAGCACACATCGGCCCCTCCACCTAGGTAGTGCTACAGAGCTGCGTGAAGAGGTTGAGAGAAAAGCACATTTTCAATGCTTTTTTCTATGTTTTCATAGTATCTAATGAAGTGAATGTGAAGATAATAATGCAATAGACCTTCTGAAAAAGACATTATGTATTCACTCTGTATACCTTTTAACAGAATGAGCTGCATTCTGCCTCAGAAAATAAGTAGGAGGCTTTTGCAGCAGCTTTGTAGGAGACTTGTAAGAGCTGTCTGTCACTTGCTGAAAGGAGCTCTGAGAGATCAGTAATGTTTTAGGGTAAACCACCCTGTACAAAAAGAGAAGTGAGTCTTTTTTAACACTTTGCATAAAAAGGAACTACCACCACAGTGAGAGACTGAAGCAGCTTTATTATTTGACTCCTCAAAGCAAAACTTGCCAAGATTTTTAAATGGCAGGCAAAAGGAGGGGAGCATCTGCCAGGGAGAAGAGCACAGCACAGCCCAGGTGGGATCTCTTCCCACAGCCCCAACAAAACAGGCAGAGATGTGGTTAGATCGCTTTGTCAAAAGCAATTTTTCAGGAGCAAGCCTCAGTACAAAGAATGGGGAAAATGGGCATGTACAAGCTCAGGTGCACCATATCCCAGGAAAATACATGACACAACCACCGGTGCAAAAACCAGCAGGTGACAGAGCTGTCGTTTCTTAGGTGTCATAGGTACACTTGGGTTTCAGGGTCTCGTTGTTCTCAGGAAGGGGAAATGAGTGCATTTGTCAGCACATCACGGGGCTATATGCAGGCAGGGTGATATCCCTGGTAGCAATCCCCCATGTGGTGAGGACTAAGTTCCCTGGTAGGCTAAAAGTTTTCTTTAAGAACTGGTTAGACAAATACCTGCTGGGAATGACATAAATACAGGCCATCCTATCTCAGTCTGAGTGATGGACTAGAACACCTCCCAAGGTCCACTCTGGTTTTATTTTCTGTGGTTTCTGTGTTAGTACCCAGCTGAAAAATGAAGTGGTAGAATTTGGAAAGTTTATAATATCTACAGCTCTATGGAGAATACAGGGGAAATAGATGGAGGTATTACAAAGGAATAATTCCCAGAGAAAAATGAAGAAAACAAGTGTGGTTTTGCACTATTAGAGAAAAAGACAAGTAGAAATAAAAAGACGATGTTCTGCCATTGTATTGCATTAAAGAGATCTGTTTGCCATGAGGGTAAATGGAGGGGATGATCTGCTATAGATGGAGTTGGTTCATAGTCAGACTGGAGAGTAAACAGAATAGTATTGCAGAACAGGAAACATGCAACTATTGGATTAAAAAAAAAAAAAAGTTTTGCAGAGACATCACCACATACACATATGTTAGGGACAGATGTGTGCACGCACTCTGCAAAAGCTGTGGGAGGAACTCCAATGTGTAAAAATACCCCTGTGCTGCCAGAGCCATAACCAAGTGGCTGGAAATGGCCCTTTCTCAGTTTCCTGAGCTGCAAGACTGGTTTGCACAGAGAGACTGAGCCTACGACCCTGGATATATTCAGTAGTGTTTGCTTTCTAATGTAACAGACCACCATAAAAACAAGCTTGTGAAAAAGGGTGCTGAATGAATTGGGAGCCCACCACTCTGCATTGACTTTAGTTCTTGATCTACGCCCCTGACTCTGGGGGTGTTTTTGTCTCTCCTCTCTGACATTTGTACAGGTGGAGGAGCACAGGACTGGAGGGGATCTGCTGGATTGCTGAATCCAGTCCCCATTGACTGCAACAGAGGCTTTGATTGAAGGGCCATTTTCCATGCCCTCCACACACAAATGTCCTGCCACAAGCTTGAGACCTGTAGGAAAAGACCAATCGTGATACCTTTAATGCAGCAGAGGAAAAATTAGGAGAAACTGAGAACATTTCCAGTCCCTGCAGTCACAGGATATCTGATGGATACTTCAAGGTAGATCATGCCCTGTATTGTGAATGAGGGACACAGTCTGCCCCTCCTTGTCAAACCGTCCAGCAGGATAACACCTTTCTGACCCCAGACCACAAACTGCCTTAACTCTCAGCACGTGAACTGAACACACTATGTCTGCCTCAGCAAGTAACAAACTCAGTAAACGTGGGTTTGTAGAGTAAAACCATTGATGCTGAGGACCTATCGTTGACAAGACATAATTCGGGGGCAAAAGTGCTAGTCTGATCCCTAGGACCACATGGGGGCACATTAGGTGTGCAGCTGAGACGCATCTGGTTTAATGTCCTTTGGGGAACTCCATTCACACACCCTGAAGCTTTACTGTGATGTAACCCACACTGCAGTGAGTGGGGACCACCAGGACCACCACTACAAAACTACATTCCTGGTCTGGGTTAAAATGCTGATATAGATGAACCTGTTAACAACTCACCTGGGAGTGTTATGCTATCAAGAGCAATTGTCTGTGCTCTCTCTCCCATCCCCTCAGAGAAAAGTATGTGTGCAGGAAACAGCTGGTGGGGAATTATTCCTTTAGATGATAGAAAGGAGTTCCTCTTTTGCCTTACAGGTCATCAGAAAGGAATAATATTAGGTGAAAAAATGGTACAAAGAAACAGCAGAATAGCATCAGCTCCTTTTGCAGGTATCAGCACATCAGAGACCTCTTCTGTCTCCAGCAATTCTCCCTTTCTTTTTGCAGTTCTTGCCATGAAAAGTGGCTAGGAGGGACAAGGAGCTCTTTGATGAAGAACAAACCTGAAAACTCAGAGCGGTTCAAAAAATCTCTCACCACTCATAAGAGCTGAGCCTTGACAAGTCCCTCTTCCTTCAGACTCAGAAGACTTCATCAGATGCCAAACTTCAGGGAAACGAGCTTGTATAGGTCTCCTTCATTTTATTTTTAGAGAAGAGAAATAGGCCACGCATCCTTCAGAGATGTGCTTAGTGTCTGTCACTTACTGAGACCACAGTCTCGCAAAAGGAATGTGCTTTAGACTGAGGTAACCCACACCCAGCCATTGTGACTGGAGCCTGGAAACTGTGATGCCTTCTCCAGCCCTGGCTTTTAGAAAGAAAGAAATTCCTGTCACACTTATAATAGAAATATTATAATAATAGAAATAATAGAATATCATAATAATTTTAATAAATAATACAAAAAATAAAATAAATAATAGAAAATAACTGACTGTTCCATCTCCTCTTAAGTAGGAGTCAGTGCTCAGATTATTCCTTATTTATATAAATACATCCTGTGGTGGGATTACACAGCGTCTAGAAGTGCAGACAGAGAGTATGCTGCTGATGAAAAGAGTGTCTGAGTTTGTATGAGAGACCTGTGTTTGTCAGGAGACCTCAGACTGACACATGTTCAAGGAACTAACATTTAAGAAAGAAAAAGGAGAACATTTTTTCTGGCAAACTCAAAAGGAACATATATATACAGTTTTTAATGCTGTTCTTACATCCAGTACTACAAACTTTCCTCTATCCACTCATTAAATCAGCACCTATTTATCACCACAACTGACCGAAATTATCCTAATGATAAATGGCTTGTTACACAAAAAGCAATTGAGGGAGAACTAGTGACATTAAGAACATTTCAAAATTTAAATGATGTCTTCTTTCCTGTAAAGTTATTTCTTTCAGTAATCCGTTCTGACTTCAGTATCTCCTGAACTAGAATTATTGACTTTAATACATTTTTTACTATTCAAATTATGGTCCACCTTTTTTCATAGGTGGGTACTTAATTGAGTAAAGGAGACTAAATTAACATCCATACAAGATGATTATTTAATTTAACAAGAAAGCTTTCCATGGTTGGATGAGGCAATAAAAAAGCTGAATTATTGAAAGTTACTGATTGAAACAACAACAACAACAACAACAAACACAACACAACACAACACAAAACAAAACACACACACACACACACACAAAAACAAACCTTGATGAAAGATATGCCTTTTATGAGAATCTGGAAATTTCTGTACTTTTCTATTCAAAAGCCTGCCACTCTCCTTTTCATACCTACTGGTTATTCTAAAAATCCTGGATTTCATCAAGAAGAGAAGAATCATAACATTATCTGAAGAATGTAGAATTTATACATCTATTTGTACATCTGTTGTACATCCTATTTTATCATTCACAGGCTCACATAGGCAAAATTAATAAACTCATTGACGTCTTTTTAAAAAACTAATGGCTTCAGAAGACTTGGATCTATTAGATTTATGGGAGACAATGAAGATTTATTTAAGAGAACTAACTACACCTTATTATCTGTAATGAGTGCCTTTCCAATTAATATTCTAAGTGCAGAAATTGCAAGGTAAAAAAATCTAATCACAGAAGGAACGTGGTTCTGAGTGGCAGCCCTAGTCCATGGCTGCCACAGTGCAGGTAGAGAGGGCCAGACCCAGCAAGTCCTCACTGAGGCTACCCTTTGCAAATTATATCGCTGTCTATCTCTCCATATCTGATATGTAATGCTAGCTTTATGGGAAATGTAATGAGACTTGTAGTGGACTTCATCTGCCTTTTAATAACACCGTGCTCAGGAAAAAATCATTATGAAAGGCAAAACCATTATTATGACAGGTTTTACACAGGCACGTACTGAAAGGCAGTAATCTAGGTAATACAGCTATTTATTAAATTTTTTAAAAAAAAAATGTTAACCTGGAGAAATTGTACTTTCGAGGCCTAATCCTGGAGATTTTTTCATCCTGCACAGAATCTACTAAAGTCAAGCTATCTATGATATTCAGAAATAGGTCATTTGGTAATGTTTTAGTCAAGCATCACAAAAACAAATGCAATGAAAGAACATGACTTGTGTGCTTCCACACCCACCTCTTACGCTAAATTTTTTTAAATGGCAATTAACCCATTTCCTTCCCAAAAGAGACACTGAGAAAGGATCACAAGCAGCTACCAAGCCTGTGGTATGGGCCCAAACCTTACACTCCATCATGGCCCCGAAATATGGTATGTCCCAGGCGGTCCATGTGAACCACAGGTGAACTTTGCAACAGCAGCTCCATATTCCCTCCTTTGGGCCATGGGAAAGGTTTAGATGGGCCACCAAGCTACTTTGCACCTTATTATTGAAGGATGTAACACAATACCGCTGCCTTCTCCCAGAACAACTCTTTTCTTCGTTTTATTTGGTTAATAAAAGAGATGGCCTGAATTATGAGTTTGAGAGCTACACCAAGATTCAGCTTTTGGTAGAGCAGTTTGAAACCACCTCTGCACTGATGGAACCAGTTTTTATAAAAATGTAGTTCTTGAAAAACACAGCATTGCTGGACTGTAGCAGTATGGTATGTTCTGGTAAAAGAAAACAGCTGAAAGGTCACCAGAAATGTCCTACACAGCAAGGGGGGAAGCTACATCTGAACACCACCCACAATTCACGTTCCTGTACCACCTTCTGTGCATGGAAGTGTCTTGGCAACATCAGAGGAGATACAGTTCATGTTGTGCTGGAGAGGGTGGCTGGTTTGATCCTCACACACAGGACAACTTCTTAGGTGACAAGGTCTGGAGGATGGCACAGCATCCACGGCATGTATCCACACCATTCCCTCCTAGATCGGTTCCTATAATAACTCCAAAACCATCTAGCTCAGGGTTTTGGACAGCTGGTTCAACCAAAAAGTTCTTCCCTTACTCCTGCCCCATATCTCTGCCCATTCTGCAGGCGATGTGCAAGACGTGTGAGGGCAGATCTAGCAAAGGTCATCTGTTGCAGGTGCCATGGAATTTGTCACTAGTTAACATAACACAATGCATGACACGTACCCAACACTGCAGTCCCATTTCTTTGTATTAACGCAAACCTTATACCACATGAACACATTATTTTCTGGTTTTTAATTTCTAAACCTGCTACATATTCAGGTCTACATCTTAATAAAACGCATATTTGAAGTGCACAAAATGCATATTTCATACCTTCAGAATTCTCAGCCTCTGTAAAATATCAACAGACCAGTTAAAACCAAATGAACCAAAATCAAAAGTCAGACTACTCAAGTCCAGTATCTAACACTTCTTTTGATTTGTCTTGGTTAAAAGGCCAAGGAAATCAAAATATATTATAGAGCTATATTTACTCCTTTATTTGTGATACAACAGTAGAATGAACTAGTTTACAAATAGTTATTTAATTTGATTTTTAGTTTGAAGATTGCTTATGCAACCTTCATCAATGATTTATTTATCTGAAGTTCTTTATCAGTCATTTTAGCACCAGAGATGAAGCCAGTTCTCCTGTGGGCAAACTTCAGTGTAAGATTTACTGAAGTATTTATGGGATGAGATATTTACTTCATTTCTGGAATATGCAAAAATATGCCTCCTGTGGTATGGAAAATCAGCAGATACTCCAAGTGCCTGATTTGATCAAATGCACCGAACATTTATTTAAACCACACAGGCTGGCATAGTATATATGGTTATG
This sequence comes from Caloenas nicobarica, assembly GCF_036013445.1. Taxonomy (NCBI): domain Eukaryota; kingdom Metazoa; phylum Chordata; class Aves; order Columbiformes; family Columbidae; genus Caloenas; species Caloenas nicobarica. The sequence continues at coordinate 150,999,705 of NC_088245.1, read as the reverse complement.
GTCGCAATAGCTGCATCTGTAGCATGCTTACAGATGTCACAAACAATTCAGGATGAGAATGAAGTAGAAACATATGTCACATGAAGTGTAACATATTCTTTAAAAAATTCTGTAATTATAATGACATACCTTGTACACTTTTGGCCTGTGTTTGCTGCGTTTCCTATAAACTCGACACGTATTTTCTCGTATTCTTTGCTAGCTGCTACTTCCCACTCTGGCCTAGACATAACTGGTTTGCTCAGCTGCAGAAATAGCTTGTGTTCTCAGAAGGCTTATAGGATCTTTTCCCTCAAACACAGAGGTGACAAATGCACCTCTCCTTTGCATTTTAACAACAAAAAAGGGAAGAGGAGGCCTGAGGCAAAAGTAATCTACAGAAGATCAGAAGTGCCCAAAAGAGTACAAAGAGAGGATTTTTTTTTTAATTGACAAATCCTTTTTTTCCCCAAAATTGTCGTTGTGGCTCTTTATCAAGTCAAAAAGCTGCATAAGGTGATAGATTTCAGTATTATTATTTGTCTTGACAGTCCCAGAAGAAAGCAAAAACTCTGAGAGGCAGCGAGGGGAGGATTTTCTAGTTTCACCTAAGCATTATTGAAAATTATTTCAACCAGATCCAGTTTTAAAGGTTTTATTACACAGTTCTGTCACTCTTCATGAGAAAGGTGAGATAAGGGAGCAGACTGACTTGCAGCCAGACGGCTCCTGATCGTGTTGTGGGAATTCACGGAGCCATCGGACATTGATTTGACATGGGTAGGTACAAAAAAGACTCTGTGAAACGACTGTGCCAGGACACAGCAGTGCAAGTCAAGGCCCAATACCCTACCACATTAAGAAATCATGTTCCTTGTGCTTTACTCAATATAGGTCTGTTGTATTCAATACCAGAAATAAATGGATTTTAGTGGAGAGACATGAAAATAAATAGCATGTACTCTGTTGGGAAATGCCACATCCCTGGCAGTGGTCCTTAAGGAGGATTTCACACAGAAGCAGCGAGAGAGAGGTTGTACCTTCAAAAGCTGCATAGAAGAGTAGTAATGAGTAACACACATTTTCTCCATACACTACTGAGACAATTTCTTCCTATCAGGAAAAGACATTGTATAAATACATTTAGACTTTTTTCTTTTAAATACAGTTGTAAAGATAAATCCAGCATAGCTGGAGACACAAGGAACAATGGGATCTCCTGGCACCATCCAGAGAAAGCTATCTAACTTGATGTTCCAGCAGGGAAAACTCTGTGTACTTAACACGCGTTCCCTCACTTGCTGTTATTGAAAGCCATTATTAGCTTTGAGAGAGAAAGTGGTTTGGCTGCATATTTCACAGTACAGTGACTCCAGTCAATTGGATTCTCGAAGCAGGCTTTCTAAAAAGTATCATTACTTCCTCTCGATTTTTTTTTGGTGTGTGTCTGTACTCATTAATAAAATATACGAATAAGTACCCTGGGATGAAGAGAGAGGGAGCTGCAACAACAACAATATGCAGAACACCGCCAGGTTCAAATATCACTGCTACCTTTTTCAAAATCAGTAGTGACACGCCTTTGGATAGAGGCCAAAACTGAAGGTATATAACAGGCCTTCCCAAAGCCTTTGATATGTTCCAAGTGCAGTAGGTATGTCTCAAGTTCACACATAGAGGTGCACCTGGATTAAACCATGCCAGGAGAGAGTTGCCCCCACTGTGGAGATCAGATCCATCTTCTCATTAGCCCACCCCACTCATCTGGCCATTGCACAAGCAGGGTGGCCATCAATGTCCCCTTGCTGCAATGAGGTACGTAAGGCACAGTGAAGTCCAACTGGAGACAGGCAATTAGATGCCATATAGCAGTGGTAGGGCTTGAATGTTGAAATGAAGGGTGTGGTGGTGCCAGTCTCTTGCCTACCATATGTAAAACAGAAAACTTCCTGAGCCCATCCTGCACAACATGTAGCGACCACTTGGTCTCTGATTGGAAAATGTTAGCATAAGCAAACGGCTGTAGGCCAAGGAAGACTGATAATACTTCTCTCTAGTCTCTCCACCTTCATAATTAAAAGGGGAAATGAAAAAAAGGATTTAGATTGTATTGAAAGAAAAGGGAGCAGATTCAATTTTTGAGTTATCACAGAAATTCTCTAAAATTCAATTACAGTGATGTAGATCTGACATAGGATGTATTATTACAGTACCCCAGAGAAGGTCAATGAAGTATATTATAAGGTCTCCGTGAGATTTCATCAGGACTATAATATAGGTGAGTCTCATTATTTCACATGTTTTGCAGCTGCTCTAACTTAATTTTCAGGGGTGCCATCATATAATTATCAAAGATGATTACATTTTATGCCCCCAGATCTTGCAGGTTATGTCTACAGGGAAAGAGTTCAAACCTATTATATAATAGCAAAGATATAATTAGACTCTGGAGAGTGAATAAATAAATCACACTAAGCAAAAAAGGGCAGCATATCTACCAATAGACCAGCACATTTACGGCTGAAGTTAATGTCATATGATGAAAAGACCAATTTAAAGTACTGCAAATTTGCAGGTATTTCACAGAACCTTGACTCTTAACTACGTACCAGTAAAATATCTCTGTTCCTTTAGATACAAAATCTCTCTGGACTGACTGGTGTTTTCATCTTCTCTACAAATACAGATGGGCCATGGTGACTTAATATTTCATGTGTGGGCCAGATTTCACCCCCAGAACTCACTGTGGATTTGCAAGTGTACAAAATGTATTTATGTTTAAATTCACATTAAGTTCACAAGGCAAAAAAATGAGAGAGATTGGTGGTAGGGTTATTTTGTCTAACCATGGGTGATTACTGCCATCTGACATGTCCTAGGTATCTAGGGCATCTGAATGGGGCTGTCAGATAAGACACAAGACTTGGGAGAGGTCTGCTCCCTTGTGAAACAGCAGCTCAAGGGTGTGTGGGGCACATGGTGAGATCTAAAATGGCTCTAGATGTCATGATGTTTTAGCACATTAATTTTTTCCTGAGATGTTATTTAGCTGCGGAGTTTGATCCAGTGTCTGCCAAAGGACCCAGGTATTTGGGCCACTGGGATAGGTCCTGAGAAAATTTTAGTCATCAGCCTCTGTGGGTCAGGGATTTCACCTGGGACTGTCCATTTATCGATCTATAGCTTTTGTGTGGTGAGGGAATAAATTTAGTATTGTTGATTGTGGTAATCTTGTCTTGAGAAGATGTGGTGGGAAGAAGACGGACAAGGAGGAACGTGCAGAGACTGAAAAGACCTACTTGTCAGTGAGCGAAGAGAAACGTGGGTGATGCTAGCTGTCCATTCTGACAGCTTGAAGATAAGGGGCCAGTTGATGTCAATTTGTTGTGTTAGGCAAGGGGAGGATGTTTAGAGCTTCTGTGGGGAATTCAGGGAGCCTTACAGAAAATGCATCTTTTGTGATGATGCATAGATTTCTTTGTGAGTTTAACAGGAGTACAGCTGGTGCTGCTTAGATGAGGCACTTCTGAGAAAATTACTACTTAATCATTGCTAGTTATATCCAGACTGTTTACATTTCAGCTTGTACAACAGGATAACTCTGTTAACGTAGAGACCTTAAGGGCAGTTCAAACCATTTGCATTATAAGCTAGAACTTCTGGGGTTTTTATGTCTCAGAACACCACTTTTGCCTCTGGTACTATTAATACGTGCATAAAACCTACACAGAAAAACCCATTCTTCCATGAAGTCTGTAGTGATGACGGGCCAACATCAAGGTTCCTGGTGCCACCTCACTACTCCCTTTTATGGCACTGGTTGTGGTCATTATCGGAATTATGTATTTTACTTCACTGCTCTGCAGAGCCACCTGCGCTGCTTCCCAAACCCACGCACCGACCCAGGCCCCCACCTTTCAGTCACCTCTCACCACAGTGGGTACCTACATCTTATGACTCCTCCTCATGTCCTCTCCACTAAAATCTCATCCAGTCTCCATTTTTCTTCCCAGCTCCCATTCCTAGTCTTGCTGCCCATTTCCCAGTCCCAGTTTTCCTCTCTCTCCTCAGTCTCCAATGTTTCCTCACCAGGTTTTTCTCCTAGTCTCCTTTGCATGTCCACCCCTTGCCCACTCTGAATTCAAATCATCCTTTTTCTAGGCTTCCTGAGCACTGGCAAAGTTGTTGAAACTATTGAGTGTGGCCTTCTAGTGCCAGAGCACTATTATTCTTGTTGCCTACCTAGAGAACAGAATTTGAAGTGTGGTGCCCCAGAGCAGATGGAAATGCCTACTTTAGCCTAAAACAAGAGGGTAGAAAAACATGCAGGAAGACCCAAAAGCACAAGAGCAAAGAATGTTTCTCAGTTTTTTGGGAAATGAACAGGCTGGAAGTGATGTGTAACTCTGAAAGACGAATAATACTTCTAGTATTCCTAGAATGGCTTTCCATCAAGAATCTCAAAATATGCCAGTCGTTAATTAAGCCTAACAGGGCGGCTGCCAGGAAAACATAGGCTTCACCAAGCCAGCAGATCACAAGTTGCAGATGTAGGTGCAGAACCCAGAGTTCTTGTTTCATGGGGTACTCTGAAGGACTAGCTCAGAAAAAATATAGTACAATATTTAGCATTTTTATTCATGTCAAAGAAGCACAGAAAATTGCATGCAATGTTTACTTCGGTATCATTTTACATGTTCCCTTAGTGTGAAAATAATGTGTGGATGTGTTTAAATTAAATGATGTATTTGTGCATGCAAATCAGGTTTCTTACGTGGAGGCAGAAGTCTGCTCAGATGTTGTATGTGCAATTTAAGAAGCAGCTTTGAACATTTTGCCCTGTATTTGCCCGAAGGAATGAAATCCAGTACATTAAGATTACATTCCTCTGTGCCCAGCCTTAGCAGTGCATAGAGCATGTTGGGTCACTGACTCTGTAAAGCATTTAAATTAACTTTTCTTAACAATTACAGTAATTAAGTCTCTCCTAAATTACAAATTAAGATCATCTGGATGCATTATAGAAGCAAAGGTAGTATTAGCAGGAGGGAGGGAACAAGAAGTTTACCAAGTCTTCAACTATTCATAATTTTACAGACAAGCTCATGTTTCTGAGGACTAGGCTGTACTGTTGCCGTGGGTGTGTAGGGCGAGGCATCTCTGCAGTGCGTCCTGACCTCTGACTCTGCTCCTGCTGCTCTCCCTGCTTGTTGTGTACCCTCTTCGGCTGTCTGTCGGTCTTTGTTAGGTACGCCAAAGTGCTGGTGTGAGTTTGCTGCGGCTTAAGCCTCTTGTATCTATACCATTTGTTGATGGCCTCTACCTTGCTGCCTCTCTGGCTGCTTGGCTGACTGGTGAGCAGCTGGATTGCTCCAGATGTGAGTCATGACATGGACCAGTATATAAAGCATTACTGTAATGAGGGAATTCGGCCTTAAATACAAGCTTGAGCCTCAGGTATAGGTGCAGCCCTTAGGAAAATAATTTTTGTGTGTCCAGCATGTACCATAAATACAGTCCAGATATCCTGTGAACTTCTGGACTAGACCTACATAGTATTTCGCCAGCAAAGAATTCGTTTGGCCTGTTGGCTTTTGTGGTTAACAAAGTAAAACATCTTAGTTGTATTGCAACAGGAAGGACAAGGACATGGGAACATTGCAAAGGGAGTAGGGGAAAGAGAGAAAAGGGCATATTGCAGACAGAGAATTACATTTCAGATCATTAACAGCAAAAAACTGCTTTCTACCTTTGAAGGATATCAAAACAAGGGAGGAATTTCAGACTCAACATAAGCTGTAGAAAGAAGATGTCCAAAGGAGACCCATGGAAGAGTTTAGCTGATATTTACATTGCGAGAAGTCAGTAAGAAGGTAAATCAGCCAGTGTGGGCCCTGCATGAGGGGCACAACTGAGATCTATCAGTCCAGCCTACATTACTGTGCTCCAGGCATGACCTCATAACTCTCAATCTCCCTTCCCAGGTATAACATTTTGTGAACATGTTTTCAAAGTGAATTGAAGATACAAGCAGAGGGACAGACTGGCTCGTATATCTCTCTCTTCAGGCACAAGATCTAAAGTCATCAGTGCACGCTGCCAGCACAGAGTTGTTTTCTGCTGTCATTGAACAGTAGCCGCTTCAACAGTAGCTCAGTGACTTCATGGATACTATTTAAACGCTCTCTAATGGTACTGAGGAGTCTTGCCCAGAGCAATCAAGACCATGGGCCAGAGAAAGCATACAAAAATGCATTGGTTTAAAACAAAGTATTTGGCTGCTGCCAACACCTCGATGCAGTTTTCTCTGTCTCCACCCATTAGTTTAAATGAAAAAATAAAGAATATAAAAGCCTTTAACCAGCAAGCAATGAAAATGCTTGGAAGAGGCTATGGTGTAAGCCCCCTGTTTAACTCAGGTCCTATATACCAAGGGAATACTTTGAATACTGTTTTGTTGGCTGTGCTGGAAAGGGAAATAAACATAGATGCTTCTCACGCACCTACATACATCTTCTATCCTGAGGGTATTTTTCCAGGAATTAGCTTTTAAAATAATCCTGTAAAAAGCTTTGGATTCTTTTTGGGAAAGGATCCAAAGCAGCTCAGTTTGTATGTTGTAAGAACTAAATGCAAAGTAGGTTCTTGTAGGTTCTTGTGGGTTCTGGTCTAAGAGAGGTAACTAACTGCTTCAGGACAAACAGAACTGGGATCCTTCCTCTGAGCAAGCACATGGTCTTACAGTTCACCTTTAAAATGGAAGCAAGAAGGGTATTTCGAGAACGGCCTCTCAGTGGGTCGTAATTGGTGCAGGTAGTGGAGTCAACTTGGCCTCCAGACTTCCCTCTAACCTTGAATCATCAGCACTCATACAGAAGTATTATCACAAGACTGAGTTTGGTCTTTTTAACCAGCTGGCAGTTAGAATTTATTATGTATGTTGAAGGTTAGTAATATACCACAGTCGTACATTACAGGTGATACAATACTGTATTAAAATATTAATCAAAGCTGCAAACCATCTACATTCATGAAGGCGAGTAATCCGCCAAGGAAGAAGTTATAAACGAAATGGAAATTCATTGCAATATCTTTGAAAAATATCCTATGAGCCAAAATATACTGTACTTGGAAAAGCATCCTAAATATTTTCTCTTAATACAAGCTTCCTAAATTAAAGATGTATTACATATATTAAGAGTAATGAAGGTGTAATTAATTTTAAGGGATGTGACTTTAAATTCTCCTGTCACTCTGGAGAAAGAGCATGGACACCAGCTGGGTAATGAATGGAATGTGATATTCTGCTAGACCTAGAAATTCATTTTGGCCAAACTTATGAGCTAAGCCTCTTTGATATTTTCCGCCATGTAAGTGAAAATTTGTGACATCATTTTGGTCAGTTTTACCCCTAAATTTATGATCCAAATTTCAATTAGACTTTGGGTTTGAACCAATGGCTCGAATCACCACCAATTTCGAAACCTAATTTTACAAGGCACGTATAAGGTCAGAGCTGTTCATGCCCTGTTTATAGTTTTTTATTAAATTGAAGTGATTATTCCATATCAGAAAACTCTATTACCATCCAAATGATAATAAATGCTTAAAATAAAGCTCTGGTTACCCTCTCTAGTTACCTTTCTAAGCAGTTTCTCCAAGTCAGATGACTCCAGTGTTTTATTCAACACATACATGCAACACACTCCAAGACGAGAGCCTCCAAGTTTATGCCAAAAGCAAGACATTTACTGGCTCAGGGCATGTTTGAAATATCTGCCAATAAGTCTCACAACTTCGTTCATTTTCTGAGGGGCTAAATGACTGTAGTATCCTATAGCTATTTGAAGAGGACAAATATTAAATAAAGAATTCCCTCACGTAGCTCCCCATAAGTAACAGTGAAATACATGCTTTAGTATGGTGGTGACTACTGCTCTTGCCAGGTGCCAGGGCTTGCTGTGGCCAGTTTAAGTTCCATACAAATCCTGAGATAAATCCTGATCCATCAAAGGTGGAGGCTGCTAGATAGGATGGCCCATCATTCAGGCACCTCCAATGCCTACTGCTTCTTGGCTTTCCATTCAGATCTTGTGAATTTTAGTGGTATAACAAATGCACTCTTTGTGCTGCTTAAAAACACCGGACAAGTGCTCCTTGGCAATCAAGTGTGAAGCTTTTGGATTCCTGGGTGTCCTGCAGGGTTTTGGTTACCTGTTTGGACAGGACATCTTATGACTCTTGCTGAGGTTAATCAGGAGTAAGGTGGTTTTGAGTAGTTTTGGTCTTACATCCTTACCGGTTTATTTTCATGTGCAAACTGAGTATAGAAAGTCACCAGATGAGTATGACAGTTCTGAAGACTAATTCTGCCTGACCAGTAGGAGTTACACAAGATAAGGCAAAACCGGGCATCTGGGGCTGAATGTAATGAGTTACTCAAATTACTTTGCAAGTGCAAACCACAGTACACTGTTTAATTATATGCTAATGTACCGTGCTTTTTGCTAGATTTGGCTTCATTTGCCATAACCTCTGAACAAGTGAAGCTCCTAATCACAGGAGTTGTCAAAGGTGGAGGCAAAGGGAGGCAGGAGGAGAAGGAGAATTTTCACACTTCAGGCAGCTGAATGCTGTATTGGAAACATTGCCTCTGACACAATCTTGTCTCAGGGGTCCCTGCCTTCTTATCCTTCTTCCCACGGGATGCACAATACAGACCTGACAGAGCCATAAGCTCTTGCGCTAGCTGCCACTGAAGTGACTGCAAGACATTCTGGAATGCATCAAGTGCTGTTTGCAGTGATGTAGCCTGAAAAATCAGTCCTGAGGCATTTGAAATCAAACATCTGAAATTATCAGGCATATTTGGTCATCGTTTCTTCTCTGTTTCCCTCCTTTTTCTATTAAATCAGGCTAACACCAGCCATTTTAGAGAGAAATTGAAGATAAAATCAATATTGCTTGTAAAGCTCTGGAATATTGAATGTTTTACAAAAGACATCCATAATATCTTGGCAACATCCATAAGAAAGTTAATACATTTGTAGCAGGGCTTGCTGTTGTGTCATTAATAATGTTTGTGCTTACACATTGCATAAGGAAGAAAAAAAGGGACTGGTGAAAGTGCTACCTGTTCAATGTACATTGGCTAAGGTGGGTGAATATCCAGTATGTGGGGATGGAGGTTGCACAACCTTCATTGGGGCAAGTCCCTGAATTCTGGCTTTGCAACGTTAGTATTGGTCTCGTACTGTGTCTCCTCTTCCCTTCACAGGGATGCATGTGGGTACCTAGACATCCAGCCATGGATATACATATGGACCTAAGAAGCCTGCAAATTTTAATATCAGATACCAAAAGAAGAAAAAAAACCCACACCAAAAAAACCAGCCATCATTTAAAATGATACTGTCCTTTGGTCATTCCCAGTTTTCTCTCTCCCTCTCTCCTTCTGAAAGTTTTCCCTGATCTTGCTCTTCTTGCTAATTCTCATCGCCTTCTTCTCCTTTTGATAGAATCAGAGAATCATAGAACATCTTCGGTTGGAAGGGACCTTCAAAGGCCATCTGGTCCAACCCCCCTGCAATGAGCAGGGACATCTGCAACTAGATCAGGTTGCTCAGAGCCCCGTCCAGCCTGGCCTGGAATGTCTCCAGGGATGGCTGAGTCTTGTTTTGAAACAAACGCTGGAGACAGAACCACATGTCCACAGACAGCCCAGGGAGAAAATCCAGATGTCAGGAAGTCAATGGCCTTGTTGACTGCAGCAAGTTAAAGGCCCAAGACATTTTAGCATATGCACAACAGCACAGTTCCCTTGTAATATTACACTATTTCCTGGTGGAGCAAGAAGTGCAGGAGACATATTTATTCATTAGCATCTACTGAAATAGAAGGTGCTAGTTCAATTCCATCTTTCCTTGAGTGTCCTGCCTCAATTCAGTAGCGATTTCATATTTTCCTAGGAGAATCAGCAAGCTGCTTAAGCCTCCCATGTATCACAAAGTCCATCTTTCCATGGCATTTTCTCAGTGAAGTCGCAAATGAAAAGCAAGATATAAATGTACTGATGAATTTTATCAGATCAGCCAGTCAACTTTCAGGATCACATACACATAACACCTATTTATACTTGTGCAAAATGAATTGGGAACTCTAATATGCTAGTTAAAGCTCAGTTATACAAGCGTCACCGCTTTATATATTCTTTCTACACTTTCAAACACTTTCTACACCTTCAAGCAAATTCAAAACATGCAAGGCATGAGCAGAGCATCAAAGTGAAAGATGTTAGCTAGTTGAACTGAAAGTTAGTTTACCTAGAAGTGGTTTTCTGTTTGGTTGGTTTGATTTGGGGTTATGCTGTCCCATCCTTTTAGCCTGTCATTGTCCTTTCCTTTGTTTCCTCCAACCTAACCATTGCCCTATGCCTTCCTCTCTTTCCTTCTTTCCTCTCCTCCCTCCACTCACGTTCACATTTATAGCTCTTGTATTCTTCCTGTGCACCAGAGATGTGCCGTTAAAAACACGGAAGGAAGATTTCTCTTCCTTTCAGATGAGCTTTACAGTGCAAATAACACTTACAAGAAATAATTACAGAGAAAGAAGTTTGTCCATTTCCCACACCATTGGAGCGTATTTAAAACAGGAAGAATGTTTGGAAAATTGAGTAACTTACTTTTCATTGTGGAAATGCAAACAGCAGTTTACAGAGACTTGTACCTCTCTCAGATTGGAGTGGATAGTAGCAAAATGCAAACTACAAATTTTCCTTTCTCCAGAATTTAAATCCTTAAGTCAAAATCTGTGTTATGTTAAGATTTCCTAATGAAAGACTTTGCTAAATATTAGCATAGGCAAAATTGCTCCCTTTCTTCTGTGAGTAAGGAACTCGTAGCTGGACTTTTGTTGTCTCTGACAATTTGATACCAACGATAGATGCACTGATAAAGTTGGACTGTTTTGAAAAGATAGAGAAAATAAAAGGTCAGCTCAGGTTGTCATCTTAATTTTGGACAGAACATCAGCATGTGCGTAAGTACACAAAATTTATATTTAGTATACCCACATCCTAAGGGCTTCCCTAAAAGTTAAGGTAATAAATAAGGTGTCTGACATGGGCATCTTCTGTGCTGGATTATTTCAGCAGACAAATACTGAAATTAAATAAGATAGGCAAGAGCATCAAAGGTGAAGATGGAACAAATCTCTCATAGCATTGCAAAAGTTTGGAACTACAAATAACAAATCCAGAAGCATCAGAGATTAATGTTCTTTAATACCCACAGTTCTCCCTCCTCCCCAAATAATAAAAGCTCACAAAATTTGACAAAGTTTTAGAAATATGAGTATGACAAGGAAAAGAAACAAACTGTTTGAGAAATGGCTTGTCTAGAGAATATGCACCAAGGAACAGAACAAAACAAGTCTATATGTAAAGACTTTGGTAAACCAAATAATTTTACTATGGTAAGTACAAAAAAGAGTAAATGCATAGAAAATGACAACATATATGAAAAACTGAAAAATTACAATGAAAAACAATACCTGCAAACAAAGATACTGTGGAGAATCAAGCTACAAATCCAGATAGAAATGTAGTGGAACACACCAAATATCTACTGATCCCCGGTTTAAAACTTTATATCCAAAGTCTAGCTCAAAAGGGCTTGAACTGCTGGCTGTCCTGGCATCCAATCTTTTTATTAAATCAATAGCAAAACTCCAATGGATGTTTGTAATGCAGGAAAAAGACTTTTAAGAGTACTTTTAATACATGTTCCTACAGCAATGTATCACAAGTGTGCTGCACTCCAGCTGTTCCTGGTCCTTCAGCTTAACTCTTTCCTAGCTTCTTCTCTTCTGTTGGCTTTTTGGACATTTGAGAAAGGATTGTACTTGGATCCATCCTTCTGTGTTCTCCAAAGCCTCTCAGAGTTTTTGAAAGACTGTGAAGAAAGTCTTGTGTAGCATATAAAGTGTTCTTTCTCAGCAACAAGACAAAGGGTAGTTTAATTTGGTTATGGTTTAACTACATCTACAGTAGTTGGTATGAGGTCTTCCTTCTAGGAAAGGAGTCATGATTAACATATTTGGTAATTACATACATTCTAGAAGGCACAGAAATATGTTTTTAATTATTTCAAATATTTATTACAAACACAAGAGCACAGTTACTGTTGATGTTCAATCTAAGCTAATTGCTTCGTAATTTTCAGACTCTTGCTGCCTTCCTTGTAGAAAGAGATAATTCTGAAAATTAGAAAAATATTTAAACAAACTAGCCTGGAATAGTCTGTCTAATTATTTGGAGGAAGGTCTCCAAATGCTACATAGGATTTTGTGACTATTGGTAATCAGCTTCAGTTCCCAGATACCTCTGAGGATGGGGACTTGTAATGACTCAACTGGAGAAGTGAGCCAGGAAAATCTGAAGAATCTCTGAGAGATACAATTTGGAATGAACCAAACTTTTCTGGCTGGAGGAAATCTTTTTCTGACTAGTTTCTACACAAACCAGCATCCACATGCGTTTTCTCTGTCCTAATGAAAACAAAACCAAAACCAAAAACCAAAACCAAAACCAAAACAAAAACCAAAACAAACCCCAAACAAACAAACGAACTAGCAACTAAAAAGGAACATAGTGCTTCACAGAGGAGGGAACCTGTGAAGGACAGAACCTATATGCCAACCACACGGGGGCAGAAAGTGTTGGGAGAGAAGGGCTGAGGGTGGTGGTAGGTGTTGCAACAAACTTGACTGAGGGGACAGGGTAGATTAGGAAGGCAAGGAAGAGGGTTAAAAGCCCTGAATGAGCACACTCACGGGTAGTCATGAGTTTAACATCAGTGAGTCCAGCCTTTGAAGCAGGTGGGATAGTCATGGAAGATGGAAGACCTTTGCAGGTGTGTACTTGCAATTCTGTGTTTTAGGAAATAAATATAAATTCTGGGAAAGGAGCCCTTTGTCGAACACATCCCCAGAAGTGCTGCCTTTTCATTCCTAGGATGTTCTGTTCAATTACTTTACTTTTCCTTTTTACACTTCTTTCACTCTGAGCCCTTAATTTTGGAACAAGACGAATATCACAACTTCTGGGAGACTGAAGAGGTCTTTAGACTGCTCGGTTTTAGGTATAAAGCAGATGATTTTCTACCACAAAAGGAGAAAGGATCTCCAAGGACCAAAGTGTCCAATAATCTGCTCTCCTTTTCCTCCTTGTGTCACCATTTCTGGATGCAAGTGTCCTGGAACACGGCTGGACAGGAGAATTCCAGGCCCTGCAGAAAAGGGAGAGGATGCAAGATGCAAAAGGGAGAATCCCGTCAGCCTTACCTAGCTGATGACAGCGAGAAGAATGCACATAAGGCAAACACACCATCTGTTTTAGACGTATAGTGCACGCACTTTTCATGCTGCCCTACCTCTCCCATGACGTGAGGGAAGACAGAGGCCCTCTGGATGAACCTAAGAGGTACTACAACTAAGTACTCTGCCGTGGTATTGCCTCTGACATGACTGAAGGTAGGATGGGAGGATGAGTATGTGACAAAAGATATTCACGTGCCACAAAGCCCTCCATCCTGATAGAAAAAGTAAGCAGTAAGAAGCCTCACAAGTTGAGATGGACGAGTCCATAGGTTATCACAGTCCACCCTTCTTTTCCTTCCTTGTGGCCACATACACTTATTTTGGCACTGATGCTTGCAAGTGCCCTCGTTCCAGCTAGGTGCTCAGGGCAGGAATTTCAGATGTGTCAGAGAGGGTAGGTGGACACACATGGATATCATAGGGGCTGAAATGGGCTTCATGTGACAGGCTTCAATGTGACAACTTAACAAAAAACTCTCATTTTGGAGGCCAGGATTCAATGTGACAACTTAACAAAAAACTCTCATTTTGGAGGCCCAAATGTAGCTCTTCTTTTTCTTTCATACTTATTTTTCCACTGTGATTGAGTCATTTAAACATGAGTTTCTCTTTTTTTTTTTCACACATCTCTTCGCCACTGCAAAGGGCACATACTCAGCATCCCTGCTGAGCAGTCCCAACGGGCCAGCTGTCAGCCCTGGTAGGATGTGGACTACCAGACCAAACCACAGGGAGCCCACTCAGAGGCAGGACCTTGGGCACCAGCATTACACTGTGATTGTACCCTACATATGGCCTGGGTGACCTGAGGTCAGCAGGGCTGCTAAACAGCTGAGAGCACATTCTTGTTGTAGGTTTTGATTGCCTTCTGCGTAGAAGACTGGGAGAAATGGAAGAATGAAAAATAACCTAATTTTGGTTAAAGATGTAAAACAAAATCCTCCGGTGCCTCTCTGATCCATGATGAAAACCAATCCTCTGAAAAACATCTTGCTTCGCAAGTACTAGAACTAATGAAGCCTAATTTCCTACAGATTTGTGTCCTGTGGGTTGACTGACTTGTGTGGTCTAAGAAGATGCATGCTTTTTGGGTGGCTGGAGAACACATGAGGTCTCCCTCTGTGTGGATTTGTTGCTTTCTTGAAAGGTGTGTTCACATTGTGCTTTCCTCAAATCTGGGCAACAAATTAGGAATGACTGTTTTTACCCAGCTGCTAATCGTTAGAGACTTCTGAGGATGTATCTTTGTTGGCCAGTAGATTCAAAAGTTGTTAGGAAGGAACACAAACATCACAGGAGCCTTGTTTCCACAGGAAATGGGGCTAAAAACCTATTGTTCTCCTCCTTCTTTCTACTCCACACTTTCTTCTGTCTTCATGGTCCTACCACCTTTGTCTGGGAACACGAAGTTCGAGAATACTAAGTAAGTTCGCCAATGACACTCAATTGGGAGGTGCTGTTGACCCTCTCAAGGGCAGAGAGGCCCTGCAGAGGTACTTGGACAAATTGGAGAACTGGGCAATCACCAACCGCATGAAGTTCAACAAGGGCAAGTACTGGATTTTGCACCTGGGACACAGCAACCCTGGCTGTACCTACAGACTGGGGGACAAGATGCTGGAAAGCAGATCCACAGAGAAGGATCTGGGGGTTCTGGTCAACAGCAAGTTGAACGTGAGGGAACAGTGTGCCCTGGCAGCCAAGAGGGCCACCCGTGTCCTGGGTGCACCCAGCCCAGCATGGCCAGCCGGGCAGGGAGGGGATTGTCCCGCTCTGCTCTGCACTGGTGCGGCCTCACCTGGAGCACCGTGTGCAGTTCTGGGTGCCACAGGATAAAAAGGGTATAAAGCTACTGGAGAGTGTCCAGAAGAGGGCTATGAAATTGCTGAAGGGTTTGGAGAGAAAACCGTATGAGGAGCAGCTAAAGTCACTTGGTTTGTTCAGCCTGGAGGAGACTAAAGGGAGAGCTCATGGCGGCTCCCGCTGCCTCACAAGGGGAGGAGGAGGGACAGGCTCTGATCTCTTCTCTCTAGTGACCAATGACAGGACCTGAGGGAATGGCAGGAAGATGTGCCAGGGGAGGTTTAGGTTGGACATTAGGAAAAGGTTCTTCCCCCAGAGGGTGGTGGACACTGGAACAGGCTCCCCAGGGAGGTGTCACGGCCCCAAGCCTGACAGTGTTCAAGCAGAGACTGGACAAGGCCTCAGACACATGGTGTGACCTGTGGGGTTGTCCTGTGCAGGGACAGGAGTTGGACTCGATGATCCTTGTGGGTCCCTTCCAACTCAGGACATTCTATGATTCTATGGTCTCTTCTCAGGAACAGATGCACCCTGTGGGCTGTAGGAAGATAACCTCATTCCCAGTTTATTCCATCATTTCCCTTCTCATCTATTACTGCCTTCGTCCTTGTCTTTCATATAACCTAATCTCAGCAAGGAACTAAATTCAAGAACAAGTCACAGGCTGCTAAGAGAAGCAGCCCCTTTGGAAAGTCAGACAGGCTTTTGTCTGTCATGATACCAAACATCACCTTTTCTTCTCTGCAGGTATGGAGGAAGCAACTTGCAATGTAGCTCCAGGGTCAGTCTTTGACAACTGGAACTATTGAATTTAATATCTTAGTAAAATGAAATTATGCCTAATTATAATTTAATGCTCATTCATAACATGGATTTTGGTATGTGTTGATAAGAACAAATGCACCCTTGTTTCCAATGCACACATTTGCCCAATAGCATGGTGATAGTCAGGTCAGCTGTGGACTTAAAAGAATACAGATTTTATGAATCTTGTATCCCAACAAGGCTGAAAGGTCTCATTTGAGAATTATTTTCCACTGATCTACCAAGCAACATCAACTTTTCATAGTACATGTTGGATGCTCACAAAAATAACTGTAATCTTGATATCTTTCTCCTTTATGACCTCTGAGTTAACTAGTGTTAGTTGCACTCAGGCCATTTTCAGGTGTGTTGTTTGTTTCACAATTCATTTATTTTTGCTTCAGTCTCAAATAATGCTATCTGAATAGGTTATTTCACATTTTCCAATTTTATGGAACGCTGTCTTTGCAGAAATAGTGGCAATTCCCTCAAGAACAGCTAGTTGGCAGCCAGAATTTGCAGCCTTTAGAAAGTTCAACAGTATAATAATATTTCTGCGTTGCTTTGGAAGAAAAGAATCAGTAGTTCAGAAAGGTAGCTATGATATTTTCCATTTGAAACACATTGAAGTTATTCCTTTATAATTTGCCTGTCCTGTCCACAGGTCCTTGAGACTCAATGATTCTTGGGGTCTCTCATGTGGTCCTTCCCTGATGGAGTCCTGCGGGAGGTCTGGGGGTTCCTCAAACCTGATTCTGAGGGGTAGGAAAGTGAGACAGGCTTCAGAGGGAAATTTGTGGGGATTCACCTCAAATTCCCTTAAAATCTAGGTATATGTGAAAAAAACAGTATGATTAGTCACTTTCCCCCTTGTCTCGTCTACTCCCGGGAGCTTCCCAGAAGTGTTGCCCTGCTCCCCACTGCAGGGTCCGGCTCCCTTTCTCCGTGCCAAACCTGCTAAAACATTCTTTTCTTCCCGTTCACCAGCAAAATCCGAATTTAGCAGGAGCGGGGAAGGGATGCAGGGCTCCTCCTCATCCTGTGGTGCACCTCTAGGTGGGGTAGGCGAGTTTCAGCAGCGAGCGGAGCCCGCTCCGGGGCTTGGTGAAACTTCCCCGGCAGAGAGCGGGCGGGAAGAAGTTGTTGGGAAGCCCCTCCGAGCCTGCGAAGGGAGCCGGCAGCTCGGGGCTTTGGTGTGTTTGGGTTCTCTGGGACCGAGTTTGGGACATTCATGACAAGCCCTGAGAGAACAGGAGACGTGCGCTGGCTGTGCCTGAGCCTCGGCACCTGTGAGAGACCGACCAAGGGGTTATCCTGAGCCCTGTACCCAGGGGTGGACCTCTTCTCCAGGCTTCAGTGGTGGTGAGCCCATCTGAGCAAGGTAGGCTGGTGTCGAGCGTCTTCGCTGCCTCTATCCAAAGCTGGCGTGGCGCTGGTGCGGGAGCCGCTCCGTCCTGGGGATGTCACTGAGGGCTGTGGCTGGAAATCATGTCGGGTTTAGGTTTTGTTTGAACAAGATCTACCATTCAGTGAGTTTCTCTGCTCCCGGCATCAGACTAATAATCGCTTTTTTAAATGTGAATATGAGAAATCAGCTACAGTTTCTGGTAGCATCTGTGATTAAAAGCTCACATTGAATGTACTTCAGACTTTTTTATTATTAAAAGTCCTGATGATCTAATCGGTTCACAAACTCTAGAGGATCCAGCAGGGTTTTTTTTGTTTGAGTGGATATACATAATTCTCCAGAGGATAGTGAGGCTGCTGGTTTGGGGTTTGTGTTAACATTGCAAACTAATTTACCTGTATATTTGGGACTATTACCATACTTTTGAAATTACTACTAATGCTGTGAGATATCACAACGTCGGTAGCGTCGAGGCTGACTGCATGTAAGTGTGAATACGTTTGTAGCGTGCCGATTTTTATTTCCCCTGCTTCCACAATCTCACTGAAAAAGGGTGCTGCGGGACTGAGGTGTGGAGAGGAAAGCGAGCTGCTGGCCACGCTGGGCAGCAGCGGCATCGTACACCTGATCCAAGCACAGTGCGCTGCAGCTGTACGTAGTGCTGGAGTAGCTCTAAAATGCCGAGCTCAGCTGTGTCTGAGGGAACAGAGAGCTCAGCGAGGGCTGTAAAACCTATTCCAACAGTAAAGTGTCCTGTGTGAGCCTTGTACGACTGTGAAAGATGGTCACTGATACTCAGCTGGGTGCTTTTAGCTGCTGCTGCCATGGCTACAGAATTGATACAGTGGATTAGAACAAGGTGCAGCTAGACACTTGTACGCCTAAGAGAAAAAGTGTTTCATTTTTGCAACCTGTGGAGCTTTAGGTATTACATGAAGGGGCGCTGGATAGCACTTCAGATCTGTCCCCCATGGGATAAGGGGTGAGATCCTCATCTAGTGCAATGATGCCAAGGAGCTTAGTGATCAACACCTCCTTGGGGTACCACCCAAAACCTCATTATATGCCTCAAGCTACAAGGAAAACTTTCGCACCTACAGCTGCCGGAATAAACAAGGCACATGGCTACTGCTCCCACTTCTCTACAGTAGAGGAACATAATGTTGACCATCGCAGTTTCAAATGATAGCTCTTGAAATGTTTTGGACAAATAGGGGAAATCTCTGGCAGGTCTGTAAGAAAAAATATGGGAGATCCCAGATTTTAAAAGGATTGTACAAAATGTGATTATACAAAATGTAGTCAAACAGCATGACTGTGATCAGGATTACTCAGTTCTTTGCTATTCTTAGTCAGAAATGTCTGAGACATAGAAAGTGAAAAGAATACAAAAGAAAGTTCAGGCAACACAGTTAAGAAATTAATTTTGAAATTAAATGAAACAAGGACGATCAAATGAAGGAAATATATTACATTCATCAGAAGCCAGTTTGGCTCCAAAACATTCAGTGGGAACGATTTCACTTTCAGGTAAGCTACTGTGAACACAATTTCACTAGAGATGTCTGACAAGGGTGAAACTGTTACTAAAGCTTGGCCCAGCTCTTTTGGTTGGCAGGGTGCAGCACAGTTGTGTTGCTGTTTGCAGTAATATAGTCTGACCACAACAAATATCTCAGATGAGAATGTGTCCAGAAAAAGCCAGCATGCCTTTTTTTTTTTTTTTTAAATGTCGATGGCATTTACAGAAAACTGCTGCCATAAATAGGTGCTTTTTAAAAAATCTTTCTCTGTTGCACCTAGATGGAAAACATGTGACATTTTATTTTTTCACATCAGATTGTGAGATGGTCTTTTTCAAGGGACTGTACTGAATTGTATGCAGTGGAAATCGCCTCAACGAAAATGTTGAACTAAGTGCATGACTGTACCACAAAGGTGTTTAGAATTCCTCTGAAAACGGCTTCATGCAAACCATGTCAACTTTACATGTAAGGGTGACATTTCTTGGAGGGCTGGAATATTTTGACAGAGTCTACAATTTCTAATTGAATAGCATAGCCATGCTAGATAAATAGCCTAAGTTTCAGTTTTCAAAAAATAGCAGCATAATCTTTTGAAGATAAGATTAATATTAAGATAATGTTTTTCTCATGTTGTCATCAGTGGAGGAATTCCCCTCTAATATCCTCAACAGAGTTGTTTCCTTCGACCATGCTAGGATGGAACTGGGTTTCAGATTGTATCTACGCTGCTTCTCTTCTCAGCTTAAAGGGTAGATAAACTGCAACATGAGCTCCTGCCTATAGCAGAATAACTTGAGAGGTTCCAGCATGACCACACCCTGCATGAGTCATTTGTGAGGAGCTGGGGATAGATCAGCCTGATTCACACCTGTTAAAGGCATCCTATTTCTCTCTCTGGTTGTTCTCCAGACCAGGCCTTCACTGCCTTCTGGTGCACCCTTGACCCTCAAGACCTACAGTATTCTTTATGATGCATCCAGAAGATAACAGGTGCCCCTTTTTACTCAACAGCTCCTGGAGCAGCAGCTCTTGTTGGGGAAAAACCTTCCTTCCTAATACATAGAAATGTTCTGGTCAGTGCATTGTTAGGACAAGAACTTGTTTGCAAAACCAGAGACACTTTCTTGCCATGTATTTTCCAAGAAAGTAAGTCCCTGTAAAGGATTAGATATCACTGAACAAAGATGGAATTGTGACATTTACGACTGGCCATCTTGGCAAGTATTATTCACCTGTACCGATGATCACTGTGCAGACCGTGCTTGGCCATACTTTTCTCAGAAAACTAAAACCTGGCTTCATACAGCAAAAGACTAGGACATCCAAATATTACGTGGAGGCCAAGTAACTTGTTGTTCTTTTGTTTGATTTGTTACTCATCCAATTCTATAACAAACGAACTGACATCCTGGGCCCACGAGGTCCATGGCAGAGCTCCGACAAGGGTGGTGTGCCCAGCTCTTGCTGGCTCCGTGACAACATTTAGTGAACAAACACGGCCTCCTGAACTGTGTTAGTTTTGCACACGTTTCTTCTGACTTGACGTAGCTTGGATCTTTCAGTTTCTTCGCACTAGGGAAATCAGAACAAAAGTTGAGAGGAAGTTATTTTCAAATTCAGGATGAGACCATTAGAAACAAAAGAATAGGAGATAAACAAATACTGTTTTAAAGCATTATCTGCTATTGTCTTTTGAAGAAGTTAAAGCTTTGCCAGTGGATTTTCAAATCTCTGTGCAGATGGAGTCAGGGCCACATCCTCCTGATCTGACACTGTCAAGTGCTGGTTTTGGACTATCAGAAGTGGCATCCTATGAAGTTAATCCACAATGCTTGAGCTGAATCACCTGCCATGAATCTAGCAACAGGTTTTACATTACTACATTACCATATTGTCTGACCATCTGCAGTGCAAAATCAATAGCAAAGTCCCTGGTGGATTTTGTATAGTTTATGGTATTTATTCTTTTTCAGACTTAGTTCTACAGAACTGAGCTTTTTTTTTTTTGATTCAGTGCCTTAAATTCTGCTTGTTTCCTTTTTGGGAGGGGAGGGCTGGTAAGATTTGATGTGGTAGAAGTGGTTGCCAGAGCTGTGTCAGTTTTCTAGCAGAAAGGCTTTTTCAGGAGGTTAATGTTGCCCCATTCCCTGCCCCATAAAAAACCTCTCCAGCAGTTTGTGGTATCTCAGCTGCCCCTTGCCCGACTTGCTGTGCACACGAGGCTTGGAGGGTCATGATGAACTGACAATCCAGGGACTTGCTCTGACAATAAACATGAGAGGGTTAAACTATGTTTTGGGAAGATTACTTAGGTATGGTAAATGGTCACTGGGGAGCTGGGGAGGAAAAACAAGAGTTCATAATGCTTAGCTTGTGGCATCCTGAAATGCTGACAGACCTGAGACCCTTTTGATCTTAAAGGCCAAGATCAACCTAGCTGCAAACCTCCAGCATCCAACCAACCTTCAGTGAGATGTTTGCTTCCCTACTGGAGCCTGGCATAGAAAGATATTTGAGCTCCAGTTAATGAGCCTCTGGTTCATTAGGCTTTATGGCTAGGACATGGTGCTGCAAAACTTGGCTGAATTCAAGTCCACACTAGCTCTTTGGTAAAAAGGAACCCTGGAAAGATTTGCTTTTTTCCCCTCTTCCCCCCAAGGTTGTGTTGTATATGAAGCTCTGTTACACCAGCATTTATCCTCTGTTCAGCACTGTAACAGGCTGGGGACCAAAGCAGAAACATATGGCCAAGTACTGAGAGAGCTTTTAATTCTGACAGAGCATCCATCTCTTCCTTTGAATATATCACAAAGAAAAACTACTGAAGTGCCAGTTAAGCAGCATGCAATTATTTGCAGATTGAGTGTCAGGATTTTTCTTTTCATTTTAAGCAAGAACCATTTTAATAGTTCGGGATTAGATATTTATAATTATCTGGACTAAAAGGATGCATTCCTGTGACATGCTCCATTTTTCTCTCACAACTGCATACACAGTCCATGGCTTGAGAGATGGACCGAGGAGGGAAGGACATCTGTATACTAAGAGATGATCAATTGAGGCTTTATAGAAATTGGCTTCTGTCACTAAAAAGGAGGAGGAAAAAAAGGCCCTGTGCATTCAGATCACGCATCTTGGAAGAGAAAAACTGGGACTGCAAAAATATGAGGAACAGAGAAGATCAAAGGCTAAAAATGGCAGAATCTGTTAAAATACCTGGTGCTGGTTTATAGCCTGCTATAGTTAGGAACTATGAAACAGACAGCATCCTCAAACATGAGACTTAAATTTACCACTTATAACAAAAAGGAATTTGAAATTACCATCCTAAAGTAAAGCTTCTCTTCCTATCAAAGTCACCAAAAAAGATTTGTGCTAGACCTCAAAAGAGCAGAGTTTAATCAGTGCTGAGCACAGTTTAATTCTGTCCCTGAAGGGCAGTTGCAAAAGAAAAAAATCAACCAAAAAAACAAAAGGCGGGGGAGATGTTCTCTTTTTGTCACTTGATATTCTGCCATTTCTTTCCTTGGTGGGTAGCTGGTGACAATGGGTCCCCCGAGTCAGATGTACTTGTATTTCCTAAAATAGCTGAGAATGATCCGTGGGCTGCTGCCCACCCAGTGGCCCGTGACAGGGGGCCAAGTGAAGCAGCACCACTTTCAGCTGGGCACCCCCTTTCTTTCGGAACATTTCCCACCTGCAGAGCAGGTACAGCTCAACGCCTCGCAGGCTCACCTCCAAGCCACGGGAGTTTATGGGCCAGTGGATCCGCATGAGCCGTGGCTGGCGTGAAGTCTGGCAGTCTGAAACCAGATTCACAAAGCGTTGAGTTGTGCCAGCTGCAGGAGGGCAGTAATTTCCAAAAGGGCAGGATGCACAGCTGAGGGCAGTAACTATCTCAGCTGTCACTGTTTAATCCATCACCAAGTCTAAGTGTCAGCACCCTCCAAGAGAGACAAAAGCGGAGCCAAGTATCCAAGCATTATGTGGCACAGATTTATTTCATTACGTTAAAATACTTCCCCATGATGATCTTTGTCTCTTTAAATTTTCCATACAGAAAAAGCATGTGCTAACTTATTGCCAATTTGAGGGATATATTTTTGTGTGTATGTGTAGATCTTGTTGATTTCCTTGGGATGTAAAATACAAAGGAAAAAAACATTGTTCTTTCCTTGCTCTCAATTTTCAAAAATTACCAGCTCCCATAAGCAGACCAAAACAGATAACAGATGACATTGGCTAGAAACAAGGAAACCTAGATGCAAATACAATACAGTATATGAAGAACGTCTCTGATGTGGCAGGGTTATGTTTTCTATCATGATTTCTAGCTGGTTGTGAGAAAGAAATCCAGAACTAGCAGTTTGTGTCATTTAATTGGATGAGAAAGGTGCAAATAATCCAGCTGGTGACCAAATGACAACATTGGTAATAAATAAATAAAGATATAAGTAAATGAACATAGAGGGTCTTGGTCCACATCCCCATGAAGTCACCAGGAGACTCTCCAGTAATGTCAGCAGCTATTTCAATGGGACCTGCATGCCCAGTTCTGATTTCCATCCAAGGTCCAGATGTACGCACGTGGCACTACAAAAGAGAAATAAAAGGTGCTGGTCCGTGAGTGCTTTCCTGGCCCAGGCAAGGAGCCACTGGTTTTCACAGATCTCAAAGTCGGGCAATGTGCAAGGTCACTCAGAGAAGGCAGCAGGTCCAGCACATCGGCCACACAGGTCCCAAGTAGCCCCTGCACCCCGTTCCCCCCAGCCTGGAGACGTTTTCAATGAACCAGGAGCCACAGCTGGGCTGAACTACAGGGGTTTGTTCATAGCTGTGCAGTACAGGTCTCCCAGAGCTTGTAGAAGGTTGTTTTTAATTTACCTTAGGTGTAAGCCAGACTAAACAAACAAACAGTTATCTCTGGAGTGAGTTATCTCTGCATGGGGAAACACCAGGAGCCCTTTGAGGAGGCAGTGAAGGGTGCCCTCGGGGGTACAGCATATGGGTGAGGCACGTTCACATGTAGATGAGACATTTGGTGGCAGTTTGATGAGTGTACACATTTTCCACTCTCTCCTGCCCACAATGTCACCTGTGCCTCAGCCTTTAAATTCCAGCCTCCAGAGCAGGGAAAGATAGCACAGGTTAAAAGAAGCCAAAATCCCACCAGCTTGCCTTTCCATCAAGAGTGAATCTCTTCTTGTAGCAGATGGATTTTCAGGTCCATGCCCAGGAATGAACAACAGAAGTCTGAGCAGCTGGGAAGCTAAGGTCTGATGTCTTGGTCGAGTGAGACTACAATTGCATGGTTTCTTCCTCCAGAAATGGGCGCTTGCCAAATCTCCTGTGTCATACAGAACACTTGCTTCATGAGCTGCAGAGCCCAAAGATATCAGGCCTTCGATGTAAGGCAACAGACAGACAAATGCACTCAAAATGACAGAGAGATTTCTAATATTTACTCTCTTTGCGTCTACCCTCAGTGCTTGTATGGGCAGATCCATGGCATTGAGCACAGCCTTACCTTGTTGGCAGAAGGATGTGGTTAAAAGCTCACTGTTTTTTCTAGAAAAATGAGTATGTTGATGTGGTGCCAGCCAAATACGGGCAGAAATCTGAGAGTCTGTGCAGCTCACTTGTTTGTTGATACTCCGCTTGTAAGCCATGTGCCTGTCCCACGTCTTTTCTCTAGCCTTTCTCCCATACAACGCTGAATCTGTGCCTGTAGAGAACATCAACAGTTTGCCACATTATATGAGAAATGTATAAAATTTCATTTTTCTTTGAAGTACTTCTTGACACCCCTTCTGCGTTCAAGTAAAGTTGTCACTGAGTTCACTGAGGTTTGCCCACGCAAGGAGCAAAGGCTCTGTCCCCTAGGGAGTACGCAAGCCATTTTCTAGTAATTTGTCTGCTAAGATGACAGATTTCCTTATTATAGCACTGAAAACAGGAACTTCACTGTCTTCTAACAGAAATGACTTTACATGTTTTATGAAGCTGAGCCAAAGGCACTGCTCTTGTTAGCGGGAGTTGGTGGCTGTTTGGTTGGTCTGGACATGAGAATTATCTACTTCCCCTTCCTCTTTTTTTGTTTTTGTTAATGAAGGCTTTCTACCTGACTAAAATACGTAGCTGTATTTTTCCCTTCAGGTCATGTTATCGGAAGCTTTGAGTTGGGAGTGGGAGTGAAAAAGTTCACTTACTTAGTAAGATTAAAGCAATTAAAGGCTAAGGCTCATATTTAATTTTCCCTCGTAGATGCGATTTTTCATGCAGTGACAGCATCAAAACCTTTTCAAGTTTTATAGCTATTTCACATTTGGCAGAAACAACAGGAAACCATCTGTAGCAAAGCAGGATTGTTGTAAGCATAATATTCGGTAATGAAAAAAAGATTAAAAGAAAACACTGTTATCTTTACACGATAGCTTTGAAGGCACAAGGAGCAGGATGCTTGCATTTGCCCATCTATCTACTAACATCATAAAAATATTCTAGATGAGGCAACTATGGAGAAAGTAGATTATTTCAGCAGAAGGAAGAAATCCAATAGGAAATTTGACTTTTGGTTTCTTGTTGAGATTTCTATGATCGATGTAAAGATGCCTGTGCAGAGGAAGCTGTATATGACTTTTTTCTGTATATTGTGACTGACATGCTGGAACCTATGTGCACATACAGAACTTTAAACAGGGAAGTTTTCCTAGAGAATGCGAGTAAGCTATTCATGTTCTTAAACTTTAACTTCATGCTTGAAAGTCTTTTCTGGACCACAGAAATAAAAATAAATCGTGGGAATTCAGATAGCTCATATTGACCTGTGTTACCTTATGGAAAAGTGTATTTATTCTTGCTTTGCTGTGTTTTATGGGCTGGAAAGGAAACATCCAGACTGAGAGTGCAAAGTCATCGGTTGTGGGTGAAAAATACCTTTTGCTGAAACTTCGTTTGTTAACTGGAGTGTCACATCCTGAGGCTGCAGTTTTAGGGGTGTTCATGGTACCCACTGCATACCTCTGAAGACCATGGTCAGTCCTGTAAAGTTATTACAGCACTATAAGTACACTAAAATTTCTGGTAATGCCAAAATATTCATCGGTATGTCTGTTTGACAAAGGGAAATAACCATTTTTTGAGTGCACTCTAAAATTTAGCCTGGGCTCTTTACTCAAAATATGTTGAAAGTTTGACTAGTGAATGAGAAACAAATCAACCCGACTGTAATTTCTTTGTTACTGACAGTGTTTCAGGTATTAATAATCACACCTAGTTTTAAGATAGCATTTCACTGTGCAGAAGTCAAAATATGTCAGGGAACTGCAATATCTTCTTGTTATTAATGTCTTAAATTATAGCTAGACACCCTGTTTTTCCAGTTTTCAAGGCAAGTTACGAAGGCTTTTTTTTTAAGTGCTGAGCTGATGAGACATTAAAGGTTTCTTTTTCAAATAGTTTGGCTGTTGGGTTGCTCCTTTCACTCACACCTGCCCCTTGACTTAGAAATCGTCTCCGCCTCTTCAGCATCAAACACTGAATTTACACAGGCACAAGGAAAGCGTGGAAGGCCAACAGCTCACACGCCGTCATTAAGATGGGAATGCAAGAAGAACAAAGCAGCACAATGGTAAGAGAAATATCACAATACCCTACCTTTCTGCAAGGGGCTGACTAACCAGGGCTTTCCCACAGGAGGGAAGGGTGCTGAGGATACCACAGGATTAGCAGATGCATGTAGGGCTGCTGGCAATGACTAACCCAGCAACAGCGAGCGAGGCAAGGTTCTAGACATGAGTCAGGTTTGGAACTTGTTGCGGTTTGTAGAGGCTCAAAAAGGCTTTGTAAGACATCACTGCACGAGGCTGCCACTGCAAAGTGACGGGCTTGCAGCTGGTAGAGCTGCTGTCTGCTTTGGAAGGGAATGCTTGCTTTCAGCAAAATGTTGTAGTCGAGCTCAGCTCCACGCGTTGCTCACCCACAGCACAGCCTTGGGTGTGCCTCCTACTTACATTATTTTAATGCCTTTGCAAAGTACTCTGGCTTATTAATTCAGTAAGTTCTTCTTAATTATCTGGGCATCCCTGAAGAATTTCAGAGGTGCACATAAGAAATGTAGCAAAGATATTTCTTAAAAATACGTGAGAAAAATAAGAAAAAAAACCACCACAGTCGGATGATGTATGTGGTTACCACCTAAAGGAAGTAATTTTTTGTTTGCGCTCGTGGCTTTTTCTTCTGGAATTCTAAAACACAGAAGCAAAGAAAACGAGAGGGAGGCATGGTGTCTGGATTAGTTTTGTTCCTTCAGAACTTTCTGTTCATCCTTTTTAAAAGAAGTTTGGTGGAAAGACTTAGGTGGAAAGATTTGAGATGCTCCCTCAGTCCTGATGTCATGTTTTTGCTGTGTCTTTTAACAAACTGCAGATGTGCTTTTATTTGCTATTGCCCATGCCTATGACTGAACTGGACAAAAATTTAAAGGAAAGGTACAATTGCTACATAAGCTGCCAAAACTGTATTAGTTTAATCAAAACGAAGGAAAGAGAAAGGCATCTGCTTTCCTCCTTGCAAAGCCAAGTGCAAAGGTCGTGCTAGCAGCTCAAGTTCCCCAGAAATACAGCAACAGACAAACCTGCTATCTGTGGTATTTCCTCTATCATCACCGATTCTAGCTGGATTAATCTAACAAGTGTTGCTCACAGACCTTTGCCTAGCTTCATAAACATGTCCATTTTTGCAGAACAGGTGAAAGTTCATAAACAGTTGTGTTTAGCTTTGCAATATTTTTCTTCTGGAGTTTTCACCCTTTTTCATGTATACAGATGAAACACTTCTCCTTAATCACAGAAGAGCAATTAGCAATGGGTGTGTGAAAAGTGCGTAGAACAGCAGGCACTCTTCGAATCTTTGATTTGAGAGTGCTCTGAGGTGGGAAGCAGATACTTTCTATTAGATCATCTTCAGGGACTTAATCCGATGGATGAACTTTGGTTGTCTAGTGGATGTGTCACTTCACATGCTGAGTCTAAAATATATATCTTAAAAAACTTGCTCCCCTGCCCCTTCACCCCAGAGGTGCCTACATTCCTTAACACCCACGTTTCCATCCACTGAGTTCCTTGCGTGTCTGAACGTGTGCTTCTGGACATGCTTTACCTGGCCTGGCCTGTGCTGGATGAACAGAACCACATACCACATCTAAGTCTTGCTGATGAGAATGGTTGCACTTTTACATTTAGCCCATGCTTAGGGAGCTCTGGTGGGAGATCTGGACTTGATGTGCTCCTCTGCCTGGGGAGACCTGCTGTTTCTCCCACAATGGTGCCTCCAGCCCTGGTTCTTGTGTGTTCTGGAAGAGGCATTTGTCCATCCTTTTTTTTTTTTTTTTTAACTGTTACATTTTCCTAGGCATTAGCGACTACTTGGAGAGCAAAAGCAAAATAATACTGCTGCCTGGTGGCTAGGGTGCTTGCCAGGATGTGTGGAGAAGTGGGTTCTGGGGAATACTCAATATAAGATATTTAAATTTTTTGTCAGAGTAAGAACTGGAGCTCAGTTTCCAAACCCTGTCCCAGGTGGTGCCCCAGTTGCTAGGTTTGGAAGTCATGTGTCTGAGTGAAAAAGAGAAAAAAACTGTCTCATGCAAAGCAGAAACACATCAACAGGAGGTAGCTGGACAGCCCTGTGAGGAACCCCCTGCAGCTGCCTGGCTGGGGGCTCGGGGCTGCCCCCTCTCCTGGGAACCCACCCAGCCTGTCCTCAGCCTCCGAAGGGAAAGATTTCCAAACCGATGTTCAAACAAAGGAGGATGCTTTCTGCAGGCAGGCAGAGGTGTTGGCTTTTCGTCACCTCATGGATAACGGGGTTATTAAGGGCAAAGAGATGGAGCAGCACTAGTGCCATGTTTTGTGTCAGAGAAGTGGCCTGAAGGAGACATTCCGCAGGCTGGATTTCGTGGAAAGCTTTGAGGACGGGATGGCAAAGCCCTGCCAGGTTCCTACGCCTTGCCACGGTCATGGCCAAGGCTTTTGAGGATCTCTGTTTTGAGGTATCTCGCTCTCCCCAGGCCCTGGCTGTAGCAAGGGTGCTGCCACCTCCTGTGGCTTTCACAGAGCACTGAGTCCATCATGGCACTGCTCCTATTGTGAACCTGGCCTGATCCCTGCTGAAGCACAGAGCTTTCTCAGTCAAGAATGTGCTAGAGATTAGCCCAGGCTGGTTTAAATCAGGGATGGCTAAGAGGCAAGTAGCTCCACAGGCACCAGCATGGATGAAGGTTGATTTCTGACGGATCAGTGTTTTGTGGCTGATTGCCAGCTCCAGCTGCAGCTCTCCCCACTGGGACATTTGCAAAGACTTTGCTGCCATGGGCATTTGTTGGTGGCTCACAGGGCAGCCTCCTCCCACGCTGGAATGCACCAGACACCCCGGCCCAGCCACCTGCACCATGAAACCTCCGGGGAGTGGATTCCTCCCTGCCGCATCCTGGTAGTCAAGACTGCTGGGAGAGGGGCTGGGGGTGCACCAGTATGCCAGGGAGAGTGGGTGGGAAATTGCATCATGGCCACACAAGCACCATTTGTTTTGGAATCCAGCTAAAACTGGGTGAAACAATTTAAATAAATTTAAAAAAAAATAGCGCCATCCTGCAAATATCCAACAACCCTGTGGTTTTGGCACTCTCAAGAGAGACAGGAGTTCGAAGTTCAGCTCCCTGTTCCAAATTAAACAGAGGGAGTGTTTGATGTCCCATTTTACACAGTGTGTCATACTACTCCACTAATAAATTTATCCGTGGAAACCTCTGAAATGTGCTAACCATACCCTATATGCAAGACTTTAGTGCTTATTAAAAAGAGTAGCAATGCTTTTTAATCTGTTCAAGAATAGCTATTCAGAGTGCATGTAGAGAGCACTGCAGAGATTTAGGAACAAGATGTTGCAGGGGCAAATTTCAGTGAAGGGGTAATAGGCGATATGAATGTGGTCATCTTAGGTTTTCATTTCCAGGCTTTTGACTGGCTTTGAAATAAAAATGGTCTACAGCAACTATAATATTTTTTGAACACTGAAGGTAGACTTCAAAAAAATGCTTTTATTGTAGAGTATTTGTTTTTTATTTAGGAGACTTTCCTAACTGTGCTAATACACTTTTCTCTTAGTAGGCCCACTGATTTCAGCTGCTTATGCTGCTCCACTAGCAGGGGCAGCACGATCTGGCCTTTATGTTTTGAAGACTAAAGATAATCCCTTTTGGAGAAGTTTTTTTATGAGGCACATAAATTAGGAAGAACCATTTTGTAGCTCTATATCCAGCTTTGGCTTCTTCCTACAAGAAGAATGTATGTGCGGGAGATAAACAGGACCTCAAGGATTCAGATGAGGAGCTTTATATATGCAACAGTCTGAGCAAGGAAAATGTACAGAACTGACACCATGTGCAACAGGCAAACTCAGTCATTGTTTCCTTAAGGCTTCAAACTTACATCACTATGAGTTGCCAAGAGACATGGCAGTCCTATGGCTTTTTTTTTTTTTTTTAACAGATCCGTATGGCCAGTATGTCATGACATGACAACAAAAAAGAAACGGGTTTGACATATAATGTGTGAGGATTTGGGTCACTTTTCACTGCATGTCAATAATGCAGAAGAAAAGTAACGAACATAGCTTATTAGTATCAAACAAAAATGCTACCCTTTCCCTTGCGCACTGGTGGGTTGAGCTTAAATGTAATTAAGCATAATGTAAAAATAATTCATCTGTCAATAGCATCATTTATCATGAAAAGACAAATTCTCTGTAATGTATGGTTTTAATTAACTGTCACTTGCTCTCAAAGTTGAGATGCACTATAGACATTTGGCACTTAGGTGCATACATGAGTTTTTGGAGATATTTTAGAAAGCAGAGCCAAGACAGACAAAAACCAACCCTGAAAGCAACCTGAGCGCACATGTGAACACAAGCACTTGCTATTCATTGAAAGCTTTGTCTTTTAAACAAATTTCCTGCTTGCATCCTTTTTGGGAGAAGAATTAGCTTTCACTGTTCACCATTTAAAGCACATCACTAAAACATGCCCCCAGGTCTCTGCACAGTGTGACATTTTAGACAAGCTGTAAAGAAATGTAGTTCCTCAGTTGCTGTTGTGCACTTGATAGTTGTATCTTCCAGAAATTCTATAACCCTTTACTTACGTCAAGCAAACAGACATGGAAATAAATCATTTTCTATTATAGAGTTTTGCTATAGAATACGCTGCTACAACCATAAACGTGGGGTTTTTTGCTGCTTGCACAGGGCAATGCATTTAGTCAGGCTAAGCCATCTTCGAAGAGCTACCCCAGACCAGGCCTGGGGGACTCCGGGGGACTGCCTGGACCAAGCAGGCTGTCCTCAACTCTTGGGGAGGAGCGGCTGTGCCAGGAGGCAGGAAGGGGCTCTTCTCACAGCCCTCCCAAGTCATAGACATAATTGTGTTGTTACCTTTCACTTTGCAAGATAATCTTGTCATTACCCACCCCTTCACGGGCAGAGGCTGATAACACATAATGCCACGTTGCCCTGGTGGCAGTGGACCACAAGCAAGTGAGAGTGAGTTGCCTGGGATTTCACTCCAGGTGGGATTATTCCCATGCAGAGGCAGCATGTGGCTGGCATGCCTTTGCTGCCTTGAGTTTATGGGGGACTCGAATGGCTACAGAGAACGGCTGCATGATGGGGGCAGGTAGAGCAGAGGATCAGGATGCAGCCCGCATGAGGCTTGAGGGACAGATGCTCAAATCCTGTTTGGGCTCCCAGATGAGTGAAGAGCAATGGGGACATGAGTGGTGGCTGCAGGAACAACACAGGGTGCAGGGAGGGGGAAAGGGTACCAGCTGCTTTCCACCGATGCACTGCTCCTGCTGGAGCAGGGTGAGGAAAGGCAGTGAGACTGGTAATGCAGAGCTAAGGTGGCGTCATTGGCACCACAAGGCACACAGGTAGAAGCTGAATTAATATGAGGCGAAGGACTGAATGGGCACAAAGAGAGTAAATGTTTGGAGGACGAGGAGAAGCGTGGCATCTCTCTGGGGGCTGGAGAGGGAATTGCTGGGCAATCCAGAGCATTTGCTGCCTAATTCATTGCTGGTACTCTCATTAGGCCAGGGGGACCTGATAGTGTCCGTCACTGCTTCTTGAAAATTACAAGTTATTTTTAAGAGGCACGCAGAAATGGAGCAACTGCCTACAGCCATGTATTTCTGTTTCCCTCTCTCGACTCCCTGTGAGATAGGCCAAGCTGAACTGGCCTTGCTTACATTTCTTTTTTTTGCAAAGCTGTGCTCCGTTCATTGCATTTGACTTTGGGTTCAAGCAGCACTCTGTAGCAGGCTGTCAAGAGCTGAAATGTCAGAATGAAATACTGAATGCTATTTCCTCAGATGCTCGGTGTCAGAAATTATGGAGGCTCCAGGCTAAGTGTCCGCAACAGATTCCCATGATTGCTGCCATGGAGCCATGCTTCATTTTTCAATACATTGCTCATGGGTTGATGAAACAGATTTCTTTGAGAACCTCCTGTTAGCACCAGATAGAGGACATGGTCCCCAAGGGAAAAGAAAACAAAAACAAAAAACACGAAACCAAACCAAACAAAAAAACCCACAACACACCAACAAACAACAAAACATCCCAGAGAAAAAAAGTATAAATGGTAAATCTTTCAAATAGAACACGATATTTGTGGCTAAACTGAGATTGATGCTGCAGCTTCACAGGCAGTTGTGTCAGTTCAGCTTGAGTGTAGATGTTTCTCCTCCCATCCTAGTGAGTAGATGTTGAACATGTTGTATGGGCTCTCTTCCCACCTTCCCTTTTGCCCTATTTTAAATCTGCTGCAAACTTAACCTGCTTTATTCAGATTTTAATGGCATGAGGTTTATGTGCTAGCTGGGACATGCAAGCACCTGGAGTCCTAGAAATGCTTATAATTTGCATTCTTAATAAAACATAATTTAAAATCCTAAATATAGAAAGTGCTCTATAGCTGAAATGGATTAAACCAGCTCCTTTTTCCCAGATCTCAACATCCCAAACGTCCCTGTGAACCCATAAATTTTGGAAGAAGTCCCATAAAGGCCTGGCCCTGAGCTGCTTGAAAAAAGGAGAATCAGGAAACCAAATCTAGAGCTTTCTATTGGGTTAAATCCAGAACATGCTCATGGGTCCTCCCCAGTGGCAGAGCCAATCTGTGATGCTCAAACAGCCCTTAAGGATCCTTAGTCTTGTTGTTAATCCCATATTGCTTTCTGGTCCTGTGATCAAAGATAGAGATTATGAAATGCTTGAGAAGGGCAAATTTTATATTAACCACCTTCTTTTCTCTATCAGCCTGATTTCAGAACATCTCTTCACATATGTTTTTGAGTGCCATGAATTAATACAACATTATTCCAAATACCATGGTAATTCTTCACCCTGGAAAATGCTCTTTAACTTGTTCTGCTCCATGAATGGCATGCCCAAATTTATTTGGCCTTTGAATGTTTCAACAAAACAAACAATAAATATCTTCGCAAATTGCTGGGTGTTATTCTCTCTTTATGACAGACCTTTTCTGCTTGTGTCACTTCAAAGCCTTCGTTAATTAGCAAAACACCTGCTAATGCTAAAGTTTCAGCAGCCTGAGGTCTGGGATATTCTGTTGTGTTTCTTTGTCCTGACACCATCCTGAGCACTCTCTTCTTTCTCTCCTGTTGTTCACTTCGTATACCTCAGTGCTCTACGGCTTTGCCTCCCATCAGGCAGGTTCAGTGTCCAATTAAATCTTTACTACCAAGGATTTTCTTCCAGGGGAATTTAAGAGGTTGAACAAAAGTGTCTAACCACAGCTGGCTTAGAGAGAGGATGGATACACCTAAAATGAGGAAACCAGGCTTGTCTCAGAAACCACAGGCACAACATGAGCTGATGCCACAGTCCTTCTCGTCACCTCCCACCAAGTCAAAAACGCCTCCTTTCAGTCCTCCACAAGCAGCTGGTGCGCTCTCGCTTCCCCGGCAGTGGTGTCGGTGCCGGCATCTCTCCCTGTGCCTGGTCCTGGATGCCGCAGGCAAGTGGAGGCTGTGAAGAAAACACAGGTGCCCGCACAGGCAGCCAAACCCATTTCACACTTGCACCCCGTGCCACAGACGGTTGGCCATTCCCAGCTCCCTCCCTGGGTACGCCCCCACACACGTCTTCGTGCCTCTCTGTTTTTCCCATAAAGTGTCTGATTTTTTTTTTTTTTTTTTCACCTCAAAGTGATAGCAATTCCTGGTACATTTATCTTAGATGATGTGGTCGTTGTAAGATGAAGTACCTGCAGCAGCCAGTCTGCGGTTGATTTGAATGCAGGCGAGTCTCAACAATGAGCTTAAAGGAGGGTGTCAGGTATAAATCTTGTCTTCAAACAGCCAGGGTGCATTCCAGACTTCAGAGACACCTCTTTGTGTGGAAAGGTTGGGGTTTTTTTTATACCTCCTTTTTCTTTTTCTTGGACCTGGAAGAGGATGAAAGTGGCGGGGTGTGTGCATTCGTTTAGGCTGATAATGAGAGTGGGGCTCACGGGCATGGTAATTTGGCAGCCTCTTCACTTCCTGTAACAGTTTAAAAAAAAATCATCCGAGGGCTGCTTAAAGACAAACATTTTTTGTTTAACTACTGGGGGTTCATTTTCTGAACAGCCATGCGATTAATCTTATTTGTATTAAAGAGGCAGGCTGCTTTTTGTAAGCGTTTCTGAGCTATAATTAATGAAGATCAAAAATGTTACAGAGACATAATATTTAACTTTTCATAGGTGCAACTACACAACATCTGCAGCAATTAGAGAAGCAAAAGAAAAAGGCATTGTGTTAGGTTTTTTCCCCTTCAAAGTGTCTTTGTTAAGCCTCTTTCCTGGACGCAAGTCTTTAGTGGTCCGGCTGTGAACATAATTTTTGTTGAGGAGACTAATCAATACTAAAACCAGAGCTTTTTTTTTTTTTAATTGCACTGAGAGAGAAACACATTGTTCAAAAATGTTATCAGCTAGGTTAGACTTGTGAAGACTGAGCCCACGAAGTTAAGTGCAGAACTACTTATGTTGTCCTTTGAAGGACCAGACACAAACAAGAGTGTTTATTGCTTGCGTAGCAGTTTTCAGGCAAACGTCTGTGCTTGTTAAAACTTCAAATGCATCACAGCAGTTTAATGATTTTGCATGTAAAAAATCCTAGATGTCTCTGCAACTAGGAATTCCATAGCACAGATTATCTTTTAGCTGTGCTGCTTAAAAAACCAATTAGTTTTTAGTAAGTAGTAGTTCATTTATCTCTGACTGATTAAATGAAGAACAACTCTAGAATGTATCACTTGAAGACATATGACAAGAAAGGTGCATCGTTTTGCCTTGGCACTAGCTGCCTGCTGGCCCATCGATCTTTCAGGTACTCTAGCAAAAGGAAAATCTCGTTTTCACTGGCCTGAATTTAAAACACAAATCACTCTAAGTGTGTCACTCAGATTTGCGAAACAATGGCGTGCTTCGCCTTTACGTACAAACAACAGGTGCGTGACTTCATTACGCCCAAGATCACTCATTTTATATGCATGTGGCATTTTACTAACGCTTTGCAAAGAGAAGCTGCAGCTACATCATTCCTATTGGTATCAGAACTTTTCTGGCATTGCTAATGCAAAACCAGATCTGACATCTGATCTGGGATAAGTCTGATCTCAAACATTGTTTGACAAACAAGCAATCCTGGTGTGATCCCAAAATCAACAGAGGCACCATCTGATGTGTACTAAAGCACGTTAAGAATTAAAGAGGAATTAAACTTTGTCCTTTCTTTGTGGGATGCAAGTGGAAGTAGTTACAACATGGGGACATCCACCACACCGTATCTGTACCCTAGAAAATTCTGTGCTACCTGATGCTGAGTCCGTCTGTCTCGGGTAACAATAAATTCTGCTTCTAGGAATTTGGAGGCAAAAATGAGCAAGAGGTGCAAGGCAGCGCTGAGTACCCTGCTGCTGTTCCCCACCAGTCTCTTGTTCCCAGTTATTCCTTCCCAGGCAAAGAGCAGACTGCTGCCCTGGCGACCAAGGGGTCCTTGCGTTTAACCCGTGATCGATGTCTGATGGTAGATACGTTCAGTTTGAAGAAATGTTTGCAAAACTGAATCATGGAAAGTTTCACATGCTGATTACATCATATTTATTTCTGTTTACTTTCTGACTCATATCTTTCCTAAGTATACGCAAGGAAAAAAAGTCTAACAATTTATTGCATTTAAATGAACGGTCTTCCGCCATATACTAGAGACATCTGTTCTCTAAAGCTCTCCCCCTAATCTGTCTCAAGGTTAAAACCCAACAAGTTGTTTGTGGGAAGAGATGTCAGGATGCTGATATGAGAGTGTTTGCATGAGAGCAGGACCACTGGTTTGAGCGAGAACATTTGGCTTTGTGCAGGGACTGGCTGCAGCAGAGTGGCACAATGCCCAGCTTGGGGGTGTCATGAGAATTAGCAGCAATGCTTTACCCAAATCCTGAAGAAAACAGTCACAAGCAAATATCAACAGCTTCACCTTTTTTTCTCAACTGCAAAACTATTATAGATAAAAAATGCACACTTTCAGTACCAAAATCCATATGTTCTTTGATTAACTTTCAGGTTTTTACGTTTTAACTGAGGTGAACCCCTCCCACAGTCCTCTTGGTTACTCATCTTCCCAAGCACTCTTTCATCTTCTTATCTTTCAGACTGTAAGATCTTTGAGGAAGAGACAGTCTTTGTGTACTGTACAACACCCAGCATATTTAACACTAAACTCAAATGTTTGCCTACACTGTAAAACAGTTGCCAAAAAACGTGGTTTAAGAGGGTGTCAAGGGTGTTCATTTCTAACTATTAAGAAGGGAGTGAGAAACTGAGTGAACATACTGTAGTTTTTGTTCAAAATGAAATGAGAGAACGTGGAGCCATCTGAAGATTTCATTCAGAGAGCCCTAAGCACAGCACTGGTCAGCACACAGTTGAGGTTGCCCGTGCAATGACAGTTTTGCTCCTCAGCTTCTTCCTGCCGGGTGCAACTTGTACATTAATTGCAGCAATCATCATGAAAAAGTTTTGATAAGGACATTTTCAGGAAGAGTTAGAGAGGTCTAAATGTTATGGTCACTGTGCTCACACTTAACAGGCTCCGTTTGCTCAGGAAAATGAGGCGTTTTGGGGTTTCTCTTTGCCTTTCCAGCCTGTCCCCTTTTGCCCAACAGATCTGCTGTGTGAGGCCCCAGGTTTTTTATCCTGGTCTCAAGATGCAGGCCTGCCTTTAAGTCAGAGGAGCAGTGTCTTTGATGACTTTTATTTATTATACCATATAATCCCTACACATATGTTCAGTTTATAGGTAAGAACACAGCTAGTTTGACTCTGTATGGCACTTTCTCAGATAACGTGATTCTTTTCTCTGGTGACCTGCAAGAGTATGAAGTAAGTCAGAGAAATTATATTTTCAGTTCATGTAGGAATAAGTAATTGCGTGGGCACCATCCACTGGAAGTTTATATCTGTTTTCTTTCCCTGACTACTATCATAACCTGAAATCAGAAAAATCACTCTGCATCTTGCTTTTATGTGATCTTACAGGTGAGATCCTTCAGTGCTGCTTCTTTTTCTGCCTGTGATTTTAAACAAGTTAAAGATCCTTCTGAAGGGCTGTATTCGTTCGCCTGCCTATGTGTGGCTACTGCCATTTAAGATGTGCCATGTAAGCTGTCCGTGTGAGGCTGGCAGGTCTAACACAGAACCCAGAGGGGACCTAAAGTGTTTTGGAGTGGCACACCAGGGTCAGGCAGGGTGTCACAGGACACAGAATCATAGAATGTCCTGAGTTGGAAGGGACCCACAAGGATCATCAAGTCCAACTCCTGTCCCTGCACAGGACAACCCCACGGTTCACACCATGTGTCTGAGGGTGTTGTCCAGTCTCTTCTCGAACACTGTCAGGCTTGGGGCCGTGACACCTCCCTGGGGAGCCTGGTCCAGTGTCCACCACCCTCTGGGGGAAGAACCTTTTCCTAATGTCCAACCTAAACCTCCCCTGGCACATCTTTTGCCATTCCCTCGGGTTCTGTCATTGGTCACCAGAGAGAAGAGATCAGTGCCTGCCCCTTCTCCTCCCCTTGTGAGGCAGCTGTAGCTGCCATGAAATCTCCTCTCAGTCTCCTCCAGGCTGAACAAACCAAGTGATTTTAGCCGCTCATCTCAGATGGCACCAGCACTTGTGCATGGCAGCTGTGTTGAGCCCTTGTTGAATCCAGCAACCGGAAGAATTGCTTAGCTAACAGCTCCAGAAAATTCCTGATCATCTCTCTGGTCATCAGATGACTTCTTTTTCCCTAAATGCATCGAGCATTTCTTCTTTCTTGCTCCCATGGTGGCCTCCAGACCTCCAAGTAACCACAACTTTTACACTTACTACTGCATATAATGGATTCCTAGCTTGAATATAGATATGATCACTTTACAACATCCTAGTAAGGTTTCAAAATTATGTAGATAATTTAATATCACAAATATGAACTGATTATTAACTCTTAACAAATTTCTAAGAAAATCACAGTGAGAACAGAACACCAAAAAATTGGTTGAGGGACAAGATCAAAGCAAGGGGTTTTTTGAGTTCTAGTTCCAAAAACATTGAGCATCCAAAAAGTGAGCTCACTCTATTTCTTAAAAATTATTACTATAAATTTCCTATGCCTTGTGCAGCTTAGCCTTGTGTTTCCAAAAAAGCCTGGAACAAGATCAGGCCTGTGACATTACTGAACAAGTAATATGAGATTTACTTCAACACATACTACAACTGCTAGATAAAGAAAGAGCACCTAACTGGGAATGTGAAATGCTTTTTTCAAGCCTGAACTATTGCAGTGACTAGAGATCTAATCTAAAACTTTTTCCTAACCTTCAACTCAGTGTTATCACAAAGAGGAAGATCACCAGGAAATTCAGAAAAGCTTGACCTCTCCTTGTAGTCAAAACTTGCTTCTCTCTGTATCCATTTCTTTATTAAAGATAAATGACAAAGTGAAGTTAAGGTATGTCTGTGTCTAGGGCAGGTCACAGATTTGTCTCTTACAGTGGTAGCAGGCTGGTGAGGATCAACATACAATATTGCTTGTGAGGAATAATCACATTTAAAAGTCTGACAGAGAATTACACCTCCTGAATGCCTTCATGCCCCTAACCCCAAATTTCCAGTACTTTATAGAAACCCTCTTTGTCCCCATTACAGTGAATTTGGGAAAAGCAAATTTAAGTGTGTGGTGACATTGATCTGTAGTAATGAAGTGTTTGTAAAAAACCTTGTTTACTTTACCTTGCACTTGAAGCTAGAGGGTATAACACAAGAGCTGTCTTGAAACAATATTCCTGATGCCACTGAGCCTTGGAGAGCCCACGTTCAGAAGTCAGAGCCATGAGAAGTCGGAGCAGAGCTGTCACGCCAGGGTTTCAATTTTTTTTTCTAAATATAAGTTTAGGCTGGCTGGGAGTTCAGAGTGAGTTGTATGAGAGATGAAGTCTGGCACATCTGAGGACTGTCTGTACGTTGATCTCAGCGCCTTGAGTGTGTCAAGATGAGGACTGGACTCATTAGCCCTGTGTCTACCACCGCGGAGTTCTCCAGGCCACTTTTGCGGAGAACTTTGCATTAATGTTAATAAAGGTTACACATAGAAAGGGTCAGTCTTTTCAGCCAGTAGTTTGTTCACAGAAATGCGCAAACCCTGCCAATGCTGTTTCTAAGCAACTGAAACCATTTATAAATTCAATTCTAATTCGGAAAAGAGTTTTAGACAATAAAACTGGGAAAAGCGTTGGAAAAAACAAACCGATTCAAATGTAGGGTTCACTGTGTAAAAGAGTTTATATGCTTATGGTCCTTTACCTAAGAAAATTGCTTATGTATTTTAATGGAAGCTAAAATCTTTCCCAAAACCATGGGGAAGCACCTTTAGCCAGGCCTTCTTCATATGTAATGGTTTACACCATCTGAACTCAGTCTTGGGTTTGCCTGGTACAGGTCCCTGGAAGTGTCCCCTCCGGTCGTGCCAGGAAAGCTTTAGCTGTCCCAGAGGCACAGACTGCCAGACCTGGAGCAGCAGCAGGGAGCCATCCCTATCGCCAAAGCTTGACCCAAACGCTGAGGAAATTTTCCCCTCCCAGAGGAAATGAGTGCTCGGCTTAGTGGCTTCCACATCCTTCCTAAATGGAAAGGTATTTTCTTTTCTCACCCCAAAGCAAAAAGAAAGGAGAAAAGCAGCCCAAATCACACCACTGTAGGCTTAGGGCTCAGAGTGTTGCAAGCCCAATGTTCACAGTGTGACACACAGTATGAGACATGTGACAGCAGCGAGGTGCCCCCAGGGCTGTCCCTACTGAAGAGCTCTGTGAGGTGCCCTGGGGAGCGTCTCTGATCCCCTGAGCTGCGTGGGTTGAGCAGGAGGGGGAAACGCAGAGCATTGCCTACCTGCTCACTGGCATGTTTGGGATGCGGTGCTCAGGGGGAAATACGGGCTTCATCAGGATTACTGCTCAATGCCATAATGGATGGCTAATTATAGGTCTTGCAGTGAAAGAAGCAGCCCGACAGAGATCTTAAGCCACTAGAATTGAAGTAGAGATGTTATTTCTGGGGTATTATTCCCAGAGGCCAAAGTACAATTACAGTGGTGTTTTATGTTTCCTAAAAAAAAAAAAAAAAAAAAGGCAAAGTGTATGGTTTTAAATCAATCCTCTTATCAAGGAGTTACTTAGACACACTACTTCTTCTTGTGCTTTCTCCTTGTAACACCATTGATATCTTTGCCTGGCAGAAGGTAAAGGGTGTGAGCAGGTACAGCCTGGCAAGCTTGATCATGTAAGCTTGGGTACCTTCTTTGAAATCACCAGAAAACCTGATCTTGTATACCAAACAAACATGCCCTTTGCCATCCAGTACTCCTCCAAAACAGCCAAGGGAAAATAATGTTATTCCCTCTACGTACAGGAGAAAATGTTCTCAAAACAAGTCAGAGGTCTCTTTTGTTCCTAATGGGAGCCTAGAAATATGGTTAGCTACACCTAACCACTTTAGGTGAGATATTGCAACACAGCTCTTCCACGTATCCTAATAATGGCCAAGAAAAAGGTTTCCACAATTGTCTGTATTTGATCTCTCCCCAGAAGGTAAACTGTATGAAGAAAAGATTGGGAAAATGAGCTCTCAGATTTCCAAGTAGGCGAGAAGCCATTTTGCTCTCTCTAAAGTGTCACTTTCTTGCGCAAGGTGACAGAAAGATGGATGAAGTTTGAAAGCTTGGGGTTGGCGTGGAAACACTCTTTGCTGGGAGTGTGCACTTTTCTGACTTGAAAATAAAAATGGGCAGAGTATGACAAGGTTAGGAGCATTTGCAATCTGTGCCTTGGGAATAGGCAATGGAAGAGAAGAAGAATTAACCCATCAGAACTGAGGACCATGCCTTTACTTGTTTTCTGATGTGTCTGCCTGGGATATTTTCAAAGTCAGGGTACTGTTTAGAGGGTCTATGAGTTTACTCAGGATGTCATTGAAGTACAGAACTCCAAAATTTGTACGTGTCCAACACATCATGTTGGACTACTGAGAAACAGCATGCAGTTGGATGGTGAGAAGTTATTGAAATGGGGGGAAGGCAATAGGTAGGACTGTCTTTTCAGGCTTGTTAATATAATAACTTCAATCCCAAAACACATGGAAGGATTTTACAGAAGGATATACAAATTGTACATAAAAGTCAGCTTGTTCATCCCAGCATGCCACTGGTTTCATGATGCAGGGTGGAAGACACAGCACAGCAATACTTTCGATGTCCATTTGGAGCGTATGAGTTTGAAGCATGTGAATGGAGGGGTGATGTTTTAGGCATTACAGGAAAATGTCAGCTGGTGAAATGTACTTACAAAAATGGGCTCTGGGTTGTGCAACATAGAGGTGGCTCAGGTATCAAATCTAGAAAGAGCAGCGGGACTTTGGTTATATGGCCACTCTGCAGAAAGTGAGTCGGTCCTTTGCGGTCCTGTGCTCCACAAACTCTAGCTTGTTAACAGCCCCTTTCCCAAGCACCAAGGATCCTTCCATAACCATGGTTTAAATAGGATGCCTGTTTACTGATCTTAAATATCACTGTCAGCAGCTTGACTCTTCAAAGATCTTGCTGGGTTACTGGTTGGGTGCCAGCATCCTGAGGGAAGGGTGCCCACACCACTTGGCATGGCAACCGATGTGTCTCTTTGTCTCACCTCTGGTCACCAGTGCCAAACCTGCCCCTTTGGTGAAGCCCAGGATCTCTCCTAAAGCTGTGCCTGATGACCACACACCACACATACAATAGCCTTTGTAAACACAATTAGTTGTCTCTGAGATGTGCATCAGCCGGGGGGTAGCTCCATCTTTAGCAGAGAAAACCTGTTTCCTGAGATGCAGGTATATGTGAAACATAGAATGGATATGGGCACTTTAATTACCAAGCCAGGCAGACTGTTGCAGAGCTATCCCAACCCCCCTGTTCTCTGAACACATTTAAAGGATGAAAGTGGGTGATTCATGAGCAAAAGAGGGATCTAGTCATAACCTAATATCCCAGTCCTTGAGTAAGCTGAGTATTGTTCTTAAAGCCTGTTGGCTTTCCAAAGATTTCAATTTGTGTGACAGGATGCTAGATGTACTGCCCAAATGGTCTGTCAAATCTATCATGGTGACAAGGAAATATTGTGCTCTCCTCCTTCTCTCTGAAATTCCTTGAATACCTGGTGCCAGCAGTTCAGCTGATAATGCAAAGAAGGATGAAAGCAGACTGCCTTGTCTAGAAGAAGTGACTTTTCAAATGGGCTGTGACAGGCTCCCTTCATCTTTCTGTAACATGTCATTTTGATGCAAGCAACAGACTACAAATAAGCCCTTTGGTACAGAAATGGCTACAGCAGTTTTCATATTTTCACTAATTGTGAACTATTACTTGTTAATGTGCTAGTGACTATTCCATTACTCAGAATATAGAGAATGTTGCATTTCAGGCTCTGAGCTAGGATTTGGCTATTTTCAAGAGAATTTTAAGGTTTCTTATCAGGCTTCTAAGTACGGGTTTATTTTAGGGTAAGTCTGTGGTGCTTGTAGTGGTATTGTTTTCACAGAGAAATTATACGACTACTTCCTTTGAGCGCAGTGAACACACCGTTTTTATCTACATGATCCTCTTTTATTAATTCTGTCAACTACCATATTGAGTGTGCTCTTTGTGTGTCATGGCTCAAATCCAGATGCCGCCAGGATCACTCAGAATTTCACCGCAGACTTCAGTGGGATTTCACCTGCGCAGCTGTGCCTGATGCTCCACCTCAGAGAGGGAGCAGTCTTGTTCTTCCCTGAATTTCAGGTTCTTCCTTTGAACCAGGGCTGTTTAGACGTGTGTACTTTTGAGTGTCTCAGCCCCTCCTAGGGGCTGTGGTCTCTACCCCCACAGGTCTGGACGCAGGGACCTCAGTGACTACCACCCTACCCCACCAGACTGAAGCAGGTGCCATCATGCAGGGTGTGCAGGGCTGTATGCAAAGATGCAGCCATGTCCCTCTGCCTCTGATGGAGGTGACAGGTTTTAGATCTCTA
Source organism: Caloenas nicobarica (assembly GCF_036013445.1). Classification (NCBI taxonomy): domain Eukaryota; kingdom Metazoa; phylum Chordata; class Aves; order Columbiformes; family Columbidae; genus Caloenas; species Caloenas nicobarica. The sequence continues at coordinate 150,956,104 of NC_088245.1, read as the reverse complement.
ATACAGCAGAAAATCTCTAAAGGACAGTGAAAAAAGTCTTCCTAGAAAACAAGACAGGGCTGACAGAGTTGTTTTTACTTAACAGCAGACAAGCACCATGCGAGGTGTGACCAGAAGTTACTGCATGCACACCATGGAGTTAGCACAGCAGAAGAAATATATCTGTGTGGCAAGGCTGGTCTCAGCACACAGGCTGATGTATGCCTTGGGCTTTGCCTCTCCTGACTTATCCCCAATATTAAAGTAGCCTGAGGGCTACTTTAACTTGTATCCAACTGTAAGGGCTCCAGTGAACCACTGAAGTGCACAGGCAGGGTATAGGAATCGTTACAGGTTTTCTAAATCATTTGAAGCACCTATGGCAAGTTGTCGGACTGATCCATAAGAAGATAACTAAGGTCTGCTCAGCTGCACATGAGCTCACCCTTCTGAGACAGGTCCAAGGCCTTAAAAAATAATCATGTTTACGTAAGAGATCAAATGCTTCCCATATTTGCTGCTTCCAAACCGATCTACCGCAGTCAGTCCATCATAGGAATTATTCTTCTGCATTTCAGCCGCTCACTTTAAAGCATGCTCCTGCTAAGCAACATGACAAACAAAATTCTCCTAGACCACTTATCTGCGCAGATCAGGCTCCGTGCTTTCGGGATAACCTCCATTGTCTGCAAAATGACTTAATGGATAACTTTCAGTAATGTGAGGCTGAGAACAGGAGCAGCAGCAGCACCGCGCAATAGGGTTGGCATGCTGTGTTTGAACTACCTAAGAATACATATCTGAGATCTGCCTCTGCCTCATACAGGTTAGAAAATTAGTATTAGTCCTTTCTGACACAGTAATGTCTAATATACCCATGGAAAAATGTTGTCTTTCCCAATGAGGGGGGACTCCTGTTTTCCAGCTGTAGCAGACAGCGAGTTTTATATTCACACATCTCAGATACAGATACAAGCACTGCCAACATGCAGGACTTATGCACAGGATGTCAGCAGCAAATATGTGTAGCGTGAGAGAACAACTACGTTTGCTGCTCTCAGACTGCTTGTTTAGCTGCTCAATGGTTTAACACTTAGGCCATTCCAGGTTTTTCCATGCTGGATGTTAAGTTAGTTAAGTAAGCAGACTGAGAACGCTGCAGCAGCCATGTTCAGAAGAAGTCTTCCAGGTTTAATGTGCTTTAACTTCATGGATTTAGTTCATTCCCCCCCTCTAGTTCCTCTCCCAGACTCCCTCTGTGTTTACAACCCTTTAGTGTTATTTTAGCTTCTCGCTCTTGCATTCATCATAATCTGTGAAAATCAGGGTTGACATGGTGACAAAAGTTGTCACATTGAATACATTGTTTACTTGGCTCAAACAGTTATTTTTATAGTCTCTCCAGAGAAAGTTTTGTATTCAAATTTGCTAGAGATACTCAACAACTTTAACTAGAAACTTAGCATTTCCTCTCCCAAAAATTCTTCGAATGATATTCTCCAGCAACAGACTAATTGACAACATCTTGCTTTACAGAGGCACACATCCCTCGGCATTAGATTTTCTCAACACATTCAGACCAGGAGGTTGGGGATCGGCAGTTCGGCACAGCATCGCTCAGCCAGTAAATGGCTCACCTAGGAGACACGCTCATTAGTCCCCAAAATTCAGTTTTGTGCAAATGAGGGATAAAAATCCCATCAATTCATGATAAGAGTGATTCTTCACACGCAGACTGAGATTTCTCCGGCATTCTGTGCTGTATATTTCACATACTGAATCTCTCACCAATTTAATTTTCCCCTAGGCTTTCATATTGTTCTAAGGGAAACAACAGCTAAGATCTTTTCCAAACCAGTGGAACAAGACATTATGTTTGACAGGAAAGATCTAAAACTTATGTTTTGCTTGTTTCATGCTTAGACTTGAATTTACAAAAAACAACTTCTCCAAGAGGAGCTAGTACCTTGTTATTTATATCTACTGAACACTGCAGTCACCTGTGTGATCTAGGACTGTCTGTGTCTGGGTTATTTCTGTATCGATACCTGCAGATATTTTAACCTGGAGGATGATGAGTAGACTACTTTAAATTTTATTTGTGACCAATAAGGAATATTCACCCCCCTGAAATTTTTAGCTTAGAATTATACCTCCCAAAAATTTGGGCTAGGTATAACAGATTCACTAACACCTTAAAGTACTTTACGATATACGCCTTTGGCCTCCAGATAACCATGCAACAGTTTGCAAGATCTCTGCAGCAATCACTATTAGATGCCTATAGGACTGCAAAATAGTATTTCCAGGTATAACCAATTGGCAAAAATCAGTGTGATTTGCCATCTACAGTGTAGTTAAGGTAGAAGGAAGCGAGAAGACATGGTAATCCATGGGCAGCAGCCATGATTTCAGGGCAGTCAAGAGATCTTGCCATGAAAAAGGATCTGAGTTCTGCATCCTAGAAACATGTTTATTTGCATTAAGAAAAATTTAAGGTGAGATCACCACTAACGTCTGACCCAGCCCTAGAGCTAGCAAAAGAAATGGCTAGAGAAGGTTAGTGGCTGGCTGTCCTGCCAGCCACCAGGGAGCAAAGAAAGATGTTTATTAAAGAAAATGAAAGAAAAAGCAGACTCTGCCATTCTGCTAAGTCTCATCTATTCTGTTTCTAATTTGTATAACATTTTAGGCTTTAAGGAGTAAACAATGTTTTTCTGCTTCTGGCTCTTTGAACAGTTATTCCATTTACCTTTCTCAGCTCTAAGACTGTGGGTTTACCGCCTGTCCAGCCTTGCCTCCTGCCTCCTCCCAGTACCTGGATGCTGAGCTGTGTGCAGGCAGTAGCACCAGCTCCTCCTGAGCCTGCATGGTACCTGGGAGCAGTGGACACCCAGCATTAGTGTTGTGTCCCATTTGGGCTGTTTATCTTGCTAAGCCACCTATGCCCTACCTGCACCACCCTTCTCCCATCCCTGCTGTTGTAAATGTCTGCCTCTTTGTAGATCACACCCCAGATGTGGAGGTATTGCTTTGCTGGACATAAGGGTTTTTTCCAACTTGCCCTGCAGAAGCAACACATACATGTGTTTAACACAAAATTTAACTAATTAAAATATATCAAGCTGATTTGGGAGGTGGATCTCACAATCTGTCCTGCTCAGGAAGGGAGGTTATCCCATTAACTCTAAACAACACCTCAAGGTCCTCCAGAAAGTATTAAAGGAGGTGTTGCCAGTATAAAGTAGTTTTGCGTGAGCTGATCCAGCAAAAGAGTAGGCTTCCTCCATTTCAGATGAATCCAGCAGACTAGACCAGGCTTTGATGTACATACTAGTTTTCTGTTCAGGATAAACTCAAAACTACATGGTCCCATCCCAACAGCTAGGGCTGAGAATAGCCCACAGACATATCAGGCACACAGTCTTTTCCCTTCACTGTATTTCTCAAATAGCGTTCAGCTAACACTGGCTAAGTCATGTGGTAGTGTAAGCAGAGCTTTGACCTTTCAAAGCAGATACTTGACTCCAGCAATTGTTTTCTCTGGGTGTAAACTCAAACAAGCAATAGTACACCTAAAAGCACTCCAATCCATTTTTAATGCACTGTCTTCTGAGGCGATTGAAAAAAAGGTAAAAAGCTAAATCCAGATAATTTCATCATCAGGGTCATTTCTCCTTGGGGCTTGATAACCCTGCAATCTGTAAAATGGGGTCCTTTAAACTTCTCCACTGCAGCAATGTGGAAATTTCCTTCTCTGAATGCCTTAACTTTCCATTTAGTAAGGATTGCGTAGTGTTAACAATGGGAAAATTTGAGGGTTTGTATGGAACTGAGGCTTCCCATGTCTCTTCTAAGTTGTTGGTCTTAAAAGTACAGCGAGTCGGCTCTGCAGGAGCAGTCATTGCTTTATACAAACCAAATCTTCTGAGAAGTTCACTGTCTCCATCTGAAAGCCATCCTTCAGTCTTTCACACAGAAAAAAATACATGCAATGCTAAGCCATTGCAAGTGTACCCCAAAGAGACAAGACATAAGCTTATCTGTGACATCTCCTAGACCCTACACATTACCTATAACTCTGCTTTGCTTTTCTGCTTCTGAACAGCAGTTAAATACGCAAGGAGCAAGTCTAGTTTTTCTACAGGCCACTCAAGAAATTAACTTAACTTTAACATGGTTGACCGAAGAGCAGTTGAATATCTGAAATATGTATTTGCTGAGGTCAATAGTTTTGTGTTGTTTTATTGAAGTAGAGGTCATCTATTAAGGCATCCTCCAGTAGTTTGAGCTCAGGGTTTGCCATCAAGAGACATACAAGATACTCAGAGAGGTTAATAGACAAGGGGAGCAATTTCTTTGCTCTGTTTAAAGCAGAACTGTTCTTGCCAGCCCTCACAACTGGATTCTCTTCTGACCACACAAGTATGTTTGTCCATAATACATACGTCCTCAAAAAGAGACATTAGAATTTGAGGATGAAAGCAGATTTTTGTAGTGGAAATATTGCAAAGATGTTCTGCCAGAAAAATCTTTTTTTACCAACTTCAGCATCCAACTCAAAATAGCATCTCATGATGCTAGAGTCATTGCTTTCATCCAGCATCACAGTGAAAAGATTCGAGCTGGCATGTCTCAGCAGTCTGCAGGAGATAGGATGACAGCTTTCTGAGGGCGCAGATTGCTTTTGTTCTCCAGATGAAAACACTCTTACCATGGCAGTCTCAACATCCCCTCCACCAACCTGACAAAGCAAGGAGCAATGAGAATGGGAAAGTGTTGCTATGGCATTGCTGGCAAAACAACAAATTTGGTGGAGTTTACTCCAGCAGAATGAAAAACCCAGGGCAGTCATTAGGCACAAAAGGAATGTAGTTGCTGGCATGTAAGTAGCAACACTGCAAAATTGATATATGTCTTACAAATGTAAGATATTTTTTCACATCTTGGTGGAAATGACAGCATAGATTATGGGGAAGGAAAGAGAAGAACAAGTCAAAAACCTCATCAGCTTCAAACTTGTAGTAGCTCAATAGATGAGATTTTATGGTCTCTAGTAAACCCCTTTGACTGCAGGACCTTTATTCTCCCCACAACCTCATCCTCAGATGTGTGAAAAAGAGATCAGTGAAATACAAGATTGGATGAGTTAGGACGGTTTCGCACAAAATATGACCAAGCTGAGACATCAGATCAGACTCAAATACTATAGAGCTGGAGGGAATAAGCTGTTCTTAACATCTGTGGTGGATAAGACAAATGGCAGCAGCTTCAAGTGAATGAAGAGAGATGTAGATTAGACATTAAGAGAAACTGTCTAATGCCAAGAATGGCAAAGCATTGGAATAAATAGACAAGGGAAAAATTGTGTAACCTCTGTCACTGGAGGTTCCCAAGACCCAGTTAGATAAATGTTTGCTGGGGTGGTGAAGAATGATTTTGTCTTAGTGTGAAACAGAGGGGTAGATTAGGTAACTTCTTAAGATGCCATTTGGTACTTTTTTAAATGATTGAATTATTTGATAACTGATAAATACATAATAAGCATAGATCTCAGAATCACCATTTTTTCTTCTGACAGGATGTATTTTACTGTACTGATAGATTGAATTGGCAAAGGTCTATATAATTCTCTGTAAAATCTAATGGCTTTATAGTCTGGTGGTTTTGGCACTCAATGTGTCTTGGAGATACATAGACTTTTAAAGAAAGTACAGCTGAGAAGATGCAAGAATCTTATTTTAATTAGGCTAAATTAATGTAGCTCTGAGATTTGTTTCAGTATAAGCTTTATGCTATTACAATTACTTCATCATCAAAATCACTCCTTCAAAAATAGGGACATGAAGTAGAGGAAAAACATCCATGCTAGCCTTGCAAAAGGAATTTTTGTGTCAGAAAACTTGGCCACAAATGTTGCACACACAGACACAAACTAGAAAGCTGTCAGAGGTGATAGAAATTAAATATAGGGAGAATTAATTTTTTTCCATGTTTAGTAATAAACTTCATGAAGGCCGTAAGATGGAAATGCGATATCCAAACTAGTAGACATCTGTGATCCAAATTTTCAAATAAAGGTCCATGTGATCTGAAGAAGTGTTTGCAGTATCCTCTGAATTGCAAGCAAGTTTAATCCAAGGAGAGCCTTCAGCATTTCATTGCTGCAATTACGGTGAGTACTTAAATGCTTAGAAAGTAAAAATGTACTTGAATTTACAGCTGTAAGCTATTCTTCTTTCTTATAATCCTGATAAACATGAATTATCCATTAATTACCAAAAATTATTTTTAATCTTCTTAGAAGTATCTTAGTTTTAGCCAGCTCTGCTTTCTGCTCTGCGCTTCTCTTCTGCCCACAAGCTGAGTGGAATGACATACCCTCAAATAGACATGTACCATTTCTCCTCTGTCAGGAGGACTGCTTTCCAACAGCCCACCTTCCCTATCCAGAGTCAAATGTATCCAACTTCACCCCTTGTCCTCCCATGGCCATAATATAGTTTATCAGCTGCATGGGACCTAGTAAGGACATTTCTTTGAGTGCCTCTTCCGCCTCCTCCTCCTCCTGCTTCAGAAGTCTTTTCCTTACAAAGTCCAGATGTGTTCCACCAACCTGCGGAACAAGGTAAATCTGTGTTCTTGGCTGCGAGGCTCTCGGACAAAGCCATCCATGGCGTGTTCAGCCCTGAAAAACAAACCAAAACAAAGCAAAGCAAAACAAAACCAAACCCACAAAGCATAGTGAGAACCTCCTCCACAAGCTCCCAAATCCAGGGACTGATGAATCAGCATGAACTTCCAGCAAGTTCTGCCTCTTCCTAGCCTAGAGGGATCCTAAATAGCTCTAACACTTCTGCCCAGCTCTGCTCCAGAACCTGTATGAATGTACCCAAACAGGGACAAGAGCAATAATCTGAACTAGTTCAAATCATCAGACAGGGATACAGTCCTGGTGCAGGTATCTAATATGTACTTCACATTTCTCTACAGCTTGACACAAGACACTGAGTTATACCTGTATCATCTATAAGGGTACAGCCATGCAACTACAAAAACACTGTGAGGGCCCCAGTGAGAGCAAACTAAGGCCCTGGTGAGAGGCAGCACTCTCTCCACAGCACATGTCCCTGTCAGCCTAGTCACAGAATCATCAAATCATAGGATCATTTTGGTTTGAAAAGACCTTTAAGATCATGAAGTTCAATGGTTAACTTAACACTGCCAAGTCCACCTCTAAACCATATCCCTAAGAACCTCACCTACACATCTTTTAAATACCTCCAGGGATGGTGACTCCACCACTTCTCTGGGCAGCCTGTTGCAATGCCTGACAACCCTTTCTGTGAAGAAATTTTTCCCAATATTCAATTTAAATCTCCTCTGGTACAACTTGGGGCCATTTCCTCTCATCCTATTACTTACTGCTCAGGAGAAGAGACCAACCCCCTCCATGCTACAACCTCCTTTCAGGTAGTTGTAGACAGTGATAAGGTCTCCCCTCAGCCTCCTTTTCTCCAGGGTAAACAACCCCAGTTCTCTCAACCACTCCTCATAGGACTGGTTCTCCAGACCCTTCACCAGCTTTGCTGTCCTTCTCTAAACTCACTCCAGCACCTCAGTGTCTTTCTTGCAGTGAGGGGCCCAAAACTGAACACAGAATTTGAGGTGGGGCCTCACCAGCTCTGAGTACAATGGAACAATCCCTAGTAGTGCTGGTCACACCATTTCTGATACAAGTGAGGATGCTGTTGGCCTTCTTGGCCACCTAGGCACACTGCTGGCTTATATTCAGCCAACTGTCAATCAACACCCCCAGATCCTTTTCTACCAGGCAGCTTTCCAGCCACTCTTCCCCAAGCCTGTAGCACTGCCTGGGGTTGTTGTGACCCAAGTATAGGACCCAGAACTTGGCCTTGTTTAACTTCGTATAGTTGGCCTCAGCCCACCAATCAAGCCTGTCCCTCTGTAGTGCCTTCTGTCCTCCAACAGATCAACACAGGTACCCAGCTTGGTGTTGTCTGCAAATTTACTGAGGGCACACTTGATCCCCTCATCCAGATCATTGATAAAGAGATTAAACAGAACTGGCCCCAATACTGAGCCCTGGGGAACACCACTCGTGACTGCCAACTGGATTTGACTCCATTCACCACAACTCTTTGGGCCTGGCCATCTAGACAGCTTTTTATCTATTGAAGAGTACACCTGTCCAAGCCATGAGCTGCCAGTTTCTTCAGGAGAATGCTGTGGGATATGATGTCAGAGGATTTACTAAAATCCAGGCAGACAACATTCACAGCCTTTCCCTGATCCACTAAGTGGGTTACCTTGTCATAGAAGGAGATCAGGTTGGTCACACAGGACCTGCCTTTCATAAACCCATGCTGACTGGGCCTAATCACTTGGTTGTCCTCTACGTGCCTTGTGATGACACTCAGGATGATCTACTCCATAACCTTCCCTGGCACTAAGATCAGACTGACAGGCCTGTAATTCCCTATATCTGCCTTCCAGCCCTGCTTATAGATAGGCATCACATTGCTGACCTCTAGTCAACAGGGACCTGCCCACTTAGCCAGGACATTCCATAGATGACGGAAAGTGTCTTGGTGAGCACCTCCACCAGCTCCCTCAGAACCCTTGGGTGGCAGTCCTGCCAGCACAGGCTCGTCGCTGTTAAGCAGTTCCCCCACTTGCACTGCTCAGGCCAAGGGCTTTGCTTGGAAAGGCACGACACCGGCATGAAACTTGCCCAAGTGCTTTCTCTGCTGTGGTGCAATTCCAGTGTTTCACCTATGGTAGCTGTTCTGTGTGTATGTATCCCTCAGCTATCCGGTTCCTGGGTTCAGGCCAAAATAACTATAAGTCTCCTTCCATGGTGGTGTGTAACCAAGGTTTTTTCCTACCAACTAATTCTTCACTCTAATTCTTGTCACCATCCCAAGGTGCTTGGCATGGCACAGCAGAGTGTTGCTGGGGGAAGTGTGAGCAGCTCTCTGCACTGCCAGGGGGCAGACATCCCTGCTCTCTTTCAAGCTGTTTTCTCCCATGCCTTCAAGTAGCAGCTTGAACCTCATCATAAGAGTGCTTTAAGGCTCATCCTCTTCCCCGTTCCACCACTTAGCACAGGATGGATCTAGTTCTGCATCCTGAAGCTTCGCCAACCCATACCATTCCCTCGTGTTGCAATTGCTTCCAACCCTGTAGGCCCCATGCATTGTGATTGCCTCTAACCCTGGAGGGCCCATGCCATTTTGTGGAGTCATGTTACACAGACCCCACCACACAACTGTCCTTACAGATTGCTGTGGAGTGACCAGATGGTGGCACCCCACCAAAGGGCAACCACAGCCCGTGCTTGCCTCTGCTGCCTTCCAGTTATGTCATGTTCCCCACTTCTGTTCTCACCCTTGGTGCACTTTCTCCAGCCCAGGACTCCTGATCTGGATACCAGCCCTCCATGCTTCTTCCAGCTCCGTGCCTAGACTTCTGCCCTGGTTCCTGCTTCCACCCAGCTTCATCCTGCCTCCCCAGCTGCCCTCTGGTCTTCATTTTTCTTCTAACCAGAGAACAGTGAGCCCTGTCCCACCCAAACCCTGGTATATAGGTGTGGTAGCACTTTGTGGGGTTTAAAGCTTAGGTGGTGCTTGGAATAATTAAGGGGCCAAATGGATTCCTCCTACAGCTTGGCTGCCTCAGGAGAGCAGGGATGTGCATATATTACCCCTGCAATCCTGCACACGGCATTCTGACACCACACGGCTCCTGTTTTCATGTCATTCCAAGCAGCCTTTGACGGATAAAGGTCTGCAGCATGCAGACAGGACCTTTGCCATGTTGAAATGCCTCCAAGCAACAACCACCCATGTTGGCAGGCTATTAAGTTTCTATAGAATTTTGACAAGACTCCAGATGAACATCAAACCACCCCAAATTTCCTGAGGGGCTAAGAATTAAAGAAAGAAGAAAAAAAAAAAACCACACTAAAAAACTGACTTCACATGTCATTATTCCCTGCAGCTTTGTAGCTAATTTAGAATCTGTTGATCCTGGTGCCAATAAATAGTTTATCTTTAAACTGCCTCTGTACTCAGACTTGGTTTCATTCTCAGGTTAGTGTTAGTCGTTTAGCTAGCAAATCAGTAATCTAACAGCATGTATAAGAGAGATATTCACCATAGATATTTTTCTGACCATATTTGTTTCATTAAGCAGAACCTCACATGATAGGTAAATATTTATCTGGGAAAACTTGCTTTCTCAGGAGAAGGTGAGTACAGAATTGATATGTGTGCTAATGCACTGCCCTCCAGTGGAGTCGGGGTCTGGTTTAGGAGACCCAGCTTTTCAGGCCTTCTCTTGTGGAGTGTGTAAAGAAAACACTCACAGGATATACATCAAATCAAAACATTAAATTGACCATCAGTGGGGCATTATTAAATCTATTCAAAGGTGTTTTATGGAGAGGATAATTCGCATCTGATTTTAAATTTGCAGTACAAAGTAGTGTTGTCCCAGAATACCTCCTTTCCCAGCAAGTACTGCAGTCAGCGGGAGTAGAACGTCTTCAGCTGCTTGTGGATGACGCTTTACCTTTCAGAGCTGCTAAGGGGAGCTACAGGAAGTTCTCCTTTTTAAAGAATAGCCAAATCCAAAATTTCTCAAGGCTGACAAGGTTTTACAAACAACTATTAAAAGAGCTGGAAGGAGCTGCATTTATTCACTACAACATCCCTCATCATCCACTAGGAAAATGTGTCACCTTCTGGTTGGTAACAGAAAAGATTATATTTATTTGATCATATTAAATGTTTCTGGAGATAACTTTGAATCCTTTCACTGGCTTCTTGTCTTCCAGACTTCTTAGGACTGTTATTGCTTCCCAGAGGTCCCTTTCCTATTGTTATTTAGTTTTTCCTACAGCAACACAATATTATAAAACCTGAGATTTGGTTCACAGTTATAGTAAGACTCTTGACATGTCCAAAGACTCTTTTACCAAAAAGCAGCTTTAAATGAACACACATTTTAAAAATTCATGCAACTAAATGTCTAGATGGTAGAAACCAAGCCCATTAGACCATGATGTTCACCATCATTTCAACTATTTTCTGGTGTTACCTCTTTCATTTTTCCCACGGTGCTCTGCTACATTTCCGTCACATCACCTCTGTGTTAGGACAAGGTAATGCTTCTGAAACCGCATCTTGGCATTTTCTTGTGCTTGTGTCACTGGAATGGGATGAGGCAATAGATGTGTGTCGAGATGATAAAAACATCTATTTCTGCTCACAGCATAGTCGGATTGTAGTGCCATAAAAGGCATGTGAATTGGCTAAATGATCGGTTAATGGGGGTGGAGCGGGGGAGGTAATGTAAAGCCAATCTGAAGTACGGTATATTAGAAGAGGACATATAGGCTGGGGTTAGTGGTACTCAGGTCATAAGCAGGCAGCAGCCCTCCCCGGGTGACTGGGGGAGACAGTCATGAACACCCTTGTAGCACACGTGGGAAAAGCAGTGTGGCATAGCACAAGCAGAAGGAGTATAGCTTCCTTTCTATATAGATATTTTCCAAACACCCTATAGGCTTGCCTTCCGGGGTGTTAGTTTGCATACCTGAACTCCTCCCTTTGCCCATGCCTTCTGCAGTGTTTGCTGTCAGGTCAGCATGTGGCAAAACCCGACCCTCAGACATTATGGGGGGGACAGTAGTTTGTGCAATGGTTTCCAGTTACCCCCGTTCCCAGGCATCAGGCATCCAGGCTGAGACACCAGCAGAGCTCACAGGAGACAGCCCCACAGCTGCCCTAAGGTGGCCATGCAGGCAGGAGACTCACTGAGCTACCTGCAGTGATCAGCCCTCGGACCCCGCTGGCCCCTTTAATCAAGAGGGATGATACCCTGTTTCCCCAAAAATAAGACAAGGTTGGTATTCATTTTTGCTCCAAAAGATGCTTACTTTTTTACATGTATAGCTGCCTGGACACTATTTAAATTGACTGTTTTTCTGAACTGTAACTAGGGCTTATTTTTGGAGTAGGGCTTATTTTTTGAGCATCCTCAAAAATCATGAAAAGTCATGCTAGGGCTTATTTTCAGGGTAGGTCTTATTTTTGGGAAAACAGGGTAGCAACCTGCTTCTGCTCCCACTCACCTCAGCAAGCTCTTCTCCCCCATTGCACACCTCTTGCAGCTGGGGAGGATTTGGGATGGTTGTACCCACAGTCGTTCATCCTTCTCGTGCCCTGCCTTGCTGCTTGCCTCACGTGGTTTCAGCAGTCCACTGTGGGGCTTCCAGGGTGAGGGGAGTTGGTTTTTGTAACACTTTTGGCTGGTGGTTTCCTAATCCTGAAAATATTCTCCCCTCCCCATCTACACTTGGGGTCAATAGCTCCAGTTGTTTCATTAGTGGTTTTTGCACAAGAAATGCGCTTACGTCTGCTGTGGATCATGGAAGAAATAGAGACTTCCTTTGGATGTGTGATACCAGGATTCTAATTTATCCTTAACAGGAAGATTTTATTTCTAATAGAGCAGGTACCATGGGCTGTCTGGACTTCAACAGAGCGTTTGACACTGATATGCGTAAGGAACGCGTGATAGGTCCAACAGGTAAAACATGAGCAAGCAGAGAGCTATGGATGGATCATGTCAAAAGAGCATTTACTGTACAGAAGGCTCCTGCCTGGTCTCTGAAAACCAGTCTTATTTACGTGTCCTGCGCTGCAAGTTGCAATCAGAATTAGCTGAGCCCACGAAGCTGCAAGGCAATACCCCTGCTGAAATGGCCAGGATGCAGTCACGAGGTTGCTGCTTCGTGGGAAGGAAGCCAAGTGGTTAGTCACACAAGCTTACATCTTGCATGGCACTGCTGGTGGCGGTGTCTCAAAGTTCTCATGATGTGCATGACAGTGCTGGCAGTGAGAGAATAGACATGGTGAGAGAAACGATGTATTTTATTAGGCCAGCCAATAGATCTAGAAAAAAGAAACATCTCAGGCCTAGTCCCTTCAGCAGATCCAAAAAGCAGCAGTAAAAGCCATACTAACTGTAAGGTAGAGGTACTCACTCCTGGACCAATCTCGCTATGCTAATCAATCCCACCACATGAGAGAAAAAAGGTGGTTAACACCTGTGAAGTTGGGGGGAGGGGGTGTTACCTGGGAGCAAAGTGACAGGCTTTAAGATCCTGCAGAAGGAAAAAAGGAGGTGGGAAAGAAAAAAAAAAAAAAAAGAAGGGTCATTAGCACCTGTGTTATATTTTTAAATACATTATTACATTTCTGGTATTTTGTAATTAACCCAAGTTAATTGCAAGCTCTTGGCTTGTGCATTTCCAGCCCAGAGGACAACTCAGCTTGACATAGCCCTGTAACAGGTTTATCAGATAAGGTACCACTAGGCTTAATGCATTCCTTAATTAGGAATGTAAACACCTTCATTAAAAAAAGAAAAAATGAGGGCCTCAGAGAAATTATGAAGAGATTTTATGATTATCAACTCGAAAGAGAAGTATTCCAACAGAGAAAGACATTTCTTCCTCCTTCCCTAGGAATGGAGGCAACCCACTTCCTAATTGTAACCCTACGCAGCACATTAAGCACAGACATCCCCCTCCATGGGGATATTGTCTGATATTTGGGAGATCCAGGCTGAACAGAGATCCGAGGGACAGTCAGCCTCTCTGAGGGGATGTGGGTATGAATAGATGTGTTTGAGTCCACCTGTGTGCCTGTAAACACGTAATTTCTACGGGTATGTCCATATAGTGGGCTGTGACTTCAGCTGCTATTAGCCAAGTGGTGGTTGTTCCTCCTCTCACTTCTAGGCATGGTGGTTGGCATAAATAGCAGCCCCAGCAGGTTGTAGCTTGCAGCTACCCACAGATATGGAGGTTTTGGTTGTTCGGGCGTGTTCTTCTGCTTGGCCTTGAATCGGGAGCTGCGTTTTGGCCTCTACTCCCCATCTTCTCTCTATCCCCCCAGGGAGACCCACACTCACGAGGTGGGTGGGTGGATGGGGCGCATGGGAGAGCTGCTCCCATGTACCACCCTGCATCTCCCTGCTCGGGCTACAGAGGCCCACAAGCGCTGGCTGGTGCTGTGGGGGTCCCATGCCATGCCCCCCAGCAGCCTCTCCCCTCAGGCACCCCCTGGCACAGTGCCCGCTTGCTGTGTGGCCCCTGTTCCCTGCAGAGAGCTTCCCCTCCCCATGCTCCTTCTCCCTGCTCTTCCCAACAATGGTGGCCCGGGCAGCTTGGGATGTAGCTTTTGAATTTAAATGCAGCCAGCCTTTAGTTTAAAAAAATAATAAATCCCCTTTAAACAGAGTTGTGTAAAAAGTAGAATAATAAAAAAACCCTAATGTTTGTTGGCAGCGTATGTATCCCTTTGTCTGCAAGACAGAGGCCTGTTGACAAACAAGAGGCTTTTTTGGGACTCTAAAATCAAGTACCAAAGTATAAATGGCCACCACCTAATACTGACTTCATTACATTTGCCAAACACAGTGAAATTGCTGCACTGTTGCTTCAGGCACTTGTAGAGGGAAAGAAAGTTTGTGGCTGGAACCCTCCCAATGACATCCTCCTCCATGCAGCGACCTGCTCAGGGGAGGTTCACCCTCCGAAGGGACCCCCACGCTCTGCTGCAGCCGCTTCCCACAGCACCCCAGCTGCTATTCACTGTGCCTGCAAGATGCAGTAATTCAGATGTTTTCGTGCAAACCACGGCAAAAAAAGCAGAACTGTGTTTTGGCTTCTCTAACCATTTTCTGGCTTGTAGCTAAGAAATGCAAATGTTCTGCAGAGCTAAGAGCAGGCATTATTTATTGATGGTCACCATGGTATTTCTATTCTATTTACAGTTTCTGTAAATTCTATTGATGGTCACTGTAGGATTTCACCTCAGTTTCTTCATGTAAAGTATTTCTAAATTTCTCTACTTCCATCCTGCCTATCAACCATTATTGTATAAAAAAGATGTCAGTCTCTGCACAATATGAAAAATCCTGCCCTTTCCAAATACTGTGAGATTTGAAGGTACTCAGCAGCTCACAGTATCAGACCCTGAGAAACGGAAGCAAAGCGTGAGCTCAAATCCTTATCAATCTTAATAACACAAGCCAAGACTTTGACTGTTCTTATTAGGTTATCTGTCATCTAGAAAGCATAAAGCCCAGTAAAAAAGGAAAATATGTTAGAAAAACATCATCGTTGCTTCAGTGGTTTGTATTTTCCTAATAAGCTTTTAATTTTCTGCTCCAAATAGAAAGTAATACTTGTCTTAGGAATTAAGGAGAGCTACTGAATCTAAAATGAGTCGTTTTCAAATCAGCAATTTTACCTTGCTCCCAGGAGCAAATGCAAAACACAAGCTTCCTCTCAGATGAGGAAACTTCTTAGGAAGCGGTGACGGAGAAAGCACAGAGCCGATGCAGCCCTGGGACGACCCCTTAGACAGTGAACAACTGTACTGTTGCTCATTAATTCTCACCTTAGAATTATTAGGCTAGGGAGTCTAATGTGCTCATTTGCAGCTTTTTGTGATGATGTAAAATCCTTCTTGCAATTATTTCCATGGAAAACTCGGGTGCCCTCCAGCAGTTGTGAGCTGGCAGCGGGGCGAGCTTACCTGGGCTGGGGAGCAGGAGCTCTTTGGGGGAAAATGGAGTGCAGCCCTGGTGTGCCTCCAGCACACTGCTCCCACCGCTGCCATTGCCAACGTTTCTGAAAAGCCTGAGCACTTCTAAAAGAAACAAGTAAGCAAGCAAGCAAGTGAACCAGGAGGAATTGTGTCAATTGTAGTACTTCCTGGCAGACATTAGGAGGCGCTGAAAATAACTGGGAAGTCTTCATGTAAGTCACCTTAGAAAAATTTTGTTTTCGGAGACGTGGAAAGCAAGGCTCTCCCACTGAGGAAAATCCTCATGGGAACTGGCCAAAAAAGTCAAGATTTGTTTCCCCATTACAAATATGATGTTTCAGATTTTATGTTTTTTTAATTGTGCATCAGAACAAATCCTAGATTTTTTTTTTTTTTTTTTTTAAATTATAGAAAACAAAAGAGATCGTGTGACTCAGCCTAAGGGTCAGGGCAGCCTTTTGACTGGAGGACGTACAAGTCCCTGCTCATGTTTTTCCCTAGTGAGTATTTGCTTCTTTGTATAAAGCAGCACCAACAGGAGAGCTACCTCAGCAGTCTCCATGGCAGAAGGTCATGAGTGCCTTTTCCCTACACCATCACTTCCCCACCAAAATATCAGCCTTTCTAGTGGGAACATCACTGAAGCAGATGCATTGCAGTGGCAGGTTGCAGGATCAACAAATTACCATTTTTCTGCCCAAAAAGCCATCACACGCTCACTCCCTGCTGACCTCACTGAGCACCTCAGGTTGCTGGGGCAGCAGGGATTGGGATTTGCCTGTGAGCCACCTGCCCCGGGAGGACTTTGAAGTGGGGATGGAGACTGCCATGTTCCTTGGGTAGCCCTGCTTTGGTGGGGTTGGGTTTTGGAGGGATGCTGCTGGCAGATGAGGCCAACATCATGGAATCATAGAATCATAGGATAGTTTCGGTTGAAAGGGACCTCCAAAGGTCATCTAGTCCAACCCCCCTGCAATGAGCAGGAACATCTTCAGGTTGCTCAAAGCCCTGTCCAGCCTGGCCTTGAATGTCTCCATCAACCTGGAGGAGGCCAAATCAGGGCCATGCCAGTAACAAGGGGGCTGGGGGGAAGCTGGCTCAATGCCAGCCAGCTGTGGGTGCCCTGGGGTCAGGCAGAGTGACCCCAGGGTCCCCTCAGCCCTTACACCTCATTAGTGCCCTTGTTTCTTCAGGAACATGTAACAGCCATGCAAAGTTTGTTGAAAAGAGCCTTTCCTTCTTTCTTGCTTTTTTCCTGCCTTGTAGTATCTTTTTTTTATTTTTGCTGAAAATCTTTTCAGAAAGCTGATGGCCCATCCACACAAGAGCCAACACGTGCCTTTATGTAAGGTGAGAAAGCAGGTTCGAATACAGACATCCAGATGAATCTTCCAGATAAGTGAGTCTGTAAGAGACAGATAACTCTCATTAGGCTTGATTGCCCCCACATCCTCAGCACACGGTTCCACCGTTAACAAATTAAAGAATCTTTTATGTACCCTCTTGTCAACACAGCTCCCACTGGAAAAATCTTGTTTCTGTGCCCCAGCAATGAATTATTTTTGTGACAGAGTTGACAGATCACAGAGTCAATTAAAGTTTCATGTGTAGCTTGAGCTGTTCTCACTTCCTTTTGATGTTTCAGGTAAAAGGAAGAGAGTTACATCATTTTAACACTTTTTACATCTCTCTCTGAGGTAATTTTTAAGGTGTATTTGCGAGGTCAAAGTGCTAAAAAATAGATGTGAGAAACAGTGTCGTTTGTGTTGTCCTACAAATGTAATATTATTCTTTGTAATATTTTTTCCCAACAATACAAACTGTAACCAAGGCTACAAATAGTTTTCTTCATCATCTCTATGTTTCCATTTGCTAATACTTCTCTAAGTTTTTTCTCTCCCTGAGCTTGTGTTGCCATCATTGTCATTTGGTGATGGGCTCAGGGAACACTCTTTCCTTCTGAAACAAAAACTCAGACCCCATCTTTTCACATAAGGCCAGAGTCAGACTGAACTCTGCTGCTGAACTCTGAAGCCCCTGAGGCCCTGCAGTGAGGATTATATGCTTATCGCAGCTAAAAAGGATTTAGCGGCATCAGGAACATGCAGAGATTATCTACTGAGCCCAGGCAAAAAAACTGTGATAATCTGTGGAAAAGGCCAGTTGCGAGGTTCCTCTCATAAACCTAAAGGTTTTTTTGGTGGCACCTGTGAAGTACATACAACCTGCCCATACTTATTTATACAAAGCCTTTTGTTTCGCATTCTGCTGTCCATTGCTGTTGCTGCTAGTTGTGGAAATCTTGGATGTGGATTTGTGATTGATACTAATTTGCCAGCTACTCAGGAATTACATTCGTAATCACAGACCTGCTAACCAAACTGCTTCTTAGAAAACACCGGAAGAGAAATGCATACAGAAATATCAAAACAGTGAAGTTTCTGAGAGAGCAGTTATGCTTTTCCCTCTTGCAAAGTAGTCTTTTGTCCTTGAAGTATATCTACATCAGTGATGAAACTAAAGAAATGCAGAGACACCCCCAAACCCCTCCTCTCTACAACATTAAGCAATATATTTTTCTGTACTTCAATCCATGAGTTTGTTTTCCTCCTGTTTTCAACTGTATTTTTAAAAACAAAAAGGTCTATGGTAGGAAATTATCTTTTGCACTGTGTTAATTGTTGAAGCCACAGAATTAAAATAACAGCTAAGATCACCCATCGAAAGCTGTAAGCTTTAGCTTAGACCACCAGCTGGGATAACCTAATTATTTGCACTTTCACTATATTTACTCCGTTTACTCATGG
Source organism: Caloenas nicobarica (assembly GCF_036013445.1). Taxonomy (NCBI): domain Eukaryota; kingdom Metazoa; phylum Chordata; class Aves; order Columbiformes; family Columbidae; genus Caloenas; species Caloenas nicobarica. Next base: position 150,937,668 of record NC_088245.1, on the reverse strand, counting down.
ATACTGTAAATATTGTGGCAATTCTACCTAAGCATCTAAGTAAACTATCAAATTCAAAAGCTGAGTACTGCGAAAGATGTTTATTCTCCTTTGGATAGCATGAACTAGGCATTTTCTCTTTGGAGATTTTTTAATCGATTTTTTGGTATCAGCTGCAAACACTATATAAAAGGGCCTTCCACCTGGGAGGGGAAATATTTGAGTAACTGGGTTCCAAGCGTCTCTTGTCCTATTCCCCTGGGCCAAATTTGTGCCTTGCAGTCTACAGGGGAGAAGCTGAGACAAGGAGTCTCTAGCATTTCTTGCTGTGGTTGCCACTGGGAAAATAGTCTTCCTTTTCCTGTCAGCTTATGTGTATATTCTTAACAGCTAGTAACGAATATGCCCCGAAAGGCAAATATGGCTGTAATTAGCAAGTCCCTCGAGTCATGATGAGGCTTGTTGCGTATTGCACACCTGATCCACAAAGACACAAGTCTGTGTTTTACACCTCCTCCCTGGCGACACCCACACGGCCTGAAAAAAAAACCCCACAAGTCGGGGTCTGCGGAGGGCTCGGCAGATGAGCTGCCGGAGATCCCAAATCACTGAGGAGCGATCGCATGGTCCCAGTGAAAACACACCCCAGCCCTCATCCCCCTCGCCATTGCCTGCCATCCTGCCAGAGAGAGACGTTCGCTTTAGTCAAAGCACAGCAGAATGTGAAGGAACAGTGCGGCGTCTGTTGACTCATTAAGAACTAATGACTTGTATTGATTGGGGGCCATAACAACTGGTCGCTCTTTTTCCTGCTTCTTGGCAGATGCAGGCTCACCGTCCAAGCTTTGTGTGTCTTCACAGACAAAAGCAACCTTAGCACTAGAAGATTCCTTGTTGTGTGGATGGGATTAATGAGTGACAAATAGTACGGTATAGGTGTAAGTTAACACGCCCGAAAATTGGCAGCAAGCACAAGAGCAGCCTGGCATGTCACGGTAGATACCATCAGGTATCATCCCAGCTGAGGAGCTACCTATGGCCCTACTACCAGCAACCTCATGCATCTGCCTTCCCCCCACTTCTGTGTTGTAAAAATAAAGTAAGCATCTGGGTTTGTAACTCCAAAGGAAGGGGAAAAAAAAAAAAAAGGAAACTCCCCAAACCAGAAAATAACACTTCCAGTTTAGAGCCGTGTACCAGAATAGGGTGGATGAATAATTAAAATTAAATTTAATTTTTCGGTATTCCAGTTTAGGGCTGAAGTCCCCCCTAGAGTTCTAATCTGGCCATATTCAGCATTTTGAACTGGCTTTTTCCAGTTAAAAAAGTATTTTCCATATGCTTGACATATTGCTATGTATAATGATGGAATGCAGGGAAAAAAAAATCCATGTTTACATACAAAACATAACCCCACATGCATATTTATATTGAGAGACAGAAAAATATTTTATGTATGTATGTATAACTTGACATTTTCAACATTTTATGTAAATAGATGCCAAATGGACAGATAATATTGTGCTATACATTAATGGGCTACACTTCTTCATTTCCATTTTTAAAATCTGGCTATGATTGCATATAAGTACCTCAAACAGCAAACATCTGGGTGGCTTGAAAGCAACTGAAGCATGTTTTTACTGTAAGACATATTGTTACTGTAAAGTTACAGATTCAGGCTTTACCAGATAAATTTTTGGTCCCAAGCAGCCTCAGACTCAATTTATAATAAATACAATCATTTTGCAGTATCAGTAGGGACACAGCCTTAATAATATCCATATTCAAATTCTAACAAGCTCTCTTATAATTAGGGTTCAGTTTAACAGACATATGCAGTGAGACTATATATCCTCAGAGCTTTTCCAAGTAACTGTACTGTTATAGCCAAAGCCTTTGTCCAACTTAAATGTTTGACAGTTTATACAATTACATGACTATTTTCCATCTCTTACCTCCAGATTTAGGACAATTTCTCTCTGATTCTCTTTTGCTTCTAGGTTTCAAATCGCAATTTCCTGCAGAAACGAATATACTCATAATTCAGGTTGTCCACCCACCCACCCAGTTGCCTGTCTCAGCTAGCCCGATTGCTGGAAGGAACATATAAAGCAAGTTCACAGCTTGATGCTCGAGTGATATAATCTTTGCTTAATCTACTCAGTGTTTAAAAATGTAAATGTTAGTTGCTATCTCAAATACTAGAGCGTTGCTCTCATGTAGGTTGTATGCTCGAATGTGGCACAAAGCAGTAATTGTATTCTTCCGGGATATTAAAAGTCTCGCAGTGTCTGAGATCTGGAAAATTTAAAGAGTAGTTTACATCTGCTAGGACCAATGTGTTGCAACTGTATCTCAAACATTTGCAATTTGAAGCTGTAAAATCCCTAGGGCAGTTTATGTGCTGTAACAATACCATGAAATATGTTGTATCATGCTAATGAAACAATTTGTGCCTCCTTTTCCTGTCTCTTATTTCCCCTTAGAAAGAAATACAGTACATGAATATGTAACATTAGCTCTTATTCTTTTGAAAAAATGAAATAAATTAGCATGTGTGTTTATAACAGAGATTGCAGCTTTTATTTTCCCCAACTATTGTAATAGCACTTCAACTATAAAGTTTGGCTTCTTCCTTGAGTTACACTTCTTAAATCTACAGTTTGCTTATCAAGAACAAAAAGCAGCCCACGCTTCTGACCAAAGGCAGCTCAGGGCCTTCTTGGTGGATCTGCAGGAGCCGGTGAGGAAGGTGCAGCCCCAAAATGCCAGCTGCCCACGCTTCTTGCTGCTGCTTCGCTCCCTGACTCTGCTTTTGGCTGCTCCATCTGGATCTTTCCTAGACAAATGGGATCGAGCAGGGTCTAGCACTAAGCGGTGTGGACACAAGCCAGCTTGCTGATCCCCATTCCTCTTTTGTTCGGCAGTCAAGACGTAGCCGTCAGTTCCTCCGCGGGAGGATTTCTCAGCGACCCAAGAAGTTCTGGGGCTCAGACTTGGTTCCTCGTCTTTCACAGATTTTTGTAAAGGTTGCAAGACCAGGCTCCCTTATGCTGTCGGTCTTCCCAAAGAGAGGCAAGAGGTGTGCAGTGAGGGTGTGTAGCACGTGTGTGAGCGCACGTGCACATCTCCCCCGCTCTCTGTTTAGACCTCTGGGCATCGCTCCCTTGTAACCTTTTCTCTGCTTACGAGCCCTTCTGTTCTTATTTTGGCAACACACACAAATATTTACTCATGTTCATAAACAATCTCCGATTCTGTCTTTTCAGGTAAAATATCAAGAGAGCATGGCTCACCTGGGTGAATGTAAATGGACTCACGTCTTCCCTTTTCTGGTGGTAGGTATTTATGTGCGTACAGGTCTCTCCAGCATGCAAAGATAACTGGGTTCTGCTTGGGTCTTTGCAAACATCTGTGAACTGTCATGGTACAGCTATGGATGACTTAGGGATTGAAGACCAATGCAGTTATCCATTTCCATTCAATAAAGCACCCAGGCATGTGCTGCTTAGACTGAGGCTTCCAGGCAGGAGGGGGAAGGAGAAGGACCCAGGGAGAAGCAGCCACAGAAGGCACTGGAAGAGCCAATTAGCCTGGGTGTCGCATGAAACCACAGCTCTATCATGGTTGAGGCCCAAGGCAGCTCATTATCTCAGGTTGTTATAATTGTCCCTTGCAGTCACATTTATGAAATCTCGTTAGAGCTGAGAGGGTTGGAGGTGCAAACTCAGGCATTTACTGCACAAGAAAGAGTGAGAATTAATAGGTCAGGAATTACACAGTGAGTATTTTGAGGAGTAGCTGTGCCATCAGTGCTCTGAGAAACTCTTAGCAGAACCAGGTTGCTGAAAACCATATGCACCTCAATCCCACATAGTTGCACCGCTTCTCTTTCTGAGCTTTACGGGCATTTCATGCTGCAATGCTGGCCCTGCCACCTTCTGAGCTGGGAAAGGGGAGGAGATGAGGCATGGGGGATGAAGGCAGTGGAAGTGACAGTGCTCTGGGATGCTCTCTGGTGGCAGGTCTCCCTGGTGTACTCCGCCAGTGCCGAATACTCCAACTGCGGCGAGAACGAATACTACAACCAGACCACCGGCATGTGCCATGACTGCCCCAAGTGCGAGCCGGGAGAAGAGCCTTACATGGTAATTTCAGCTTCCTCTGCTGGCAGGGGGACACACATCAAGTACCAAACACGCACACATACAAAAGAAAGCTTTGTTACATGGCAGTAATATATGGATAGGAGAGAAAATGGGGAAGGACAGAGATGCTTATTCAGGAGGGTGTTGTGGGAGTGAGGCACCACGCATGTGCATGCCAGTATACCATATCCCAAGAGCAGCCTGTTAGAAGTGATATTGTAAAAGTTGTAAGGTAAAAGTTTCACACACAGCCTCTGCTCCTCTCAATAGTTATTTAATATCTGACGCTCTCGTTCTGGTGCAGTGTGATAAATCTGTTAGTCTGGCAGGCTCGCTGGCCTCCCACACCAATAATTTAATTTTGCGTTCTCACTAAGATATTTTGGCACTAGAGGAACTTGAATGTTTCTTCAACATTTTAAATTATGGTTCCTAAGTAACCATTTGATTTACAGCAGATAATTGTTGCTTATTAAAAAATAAATTACTGAAATCCTGTTTGGTTTTAATGGGATAAACATCCTATTGCAAGAATTTCACACAGTTGGTAGTCCTGAACAAGTTCGTTTGAATAATAACAGGTTGGGTTTAGTTTTATTTAATCTAAATGTGATGTTCCACAAGGATATGTGAGTTCAGGGGTTACAAAATCTCATACAAACATTGCCTTTTGTAACGTTACCTCTGGCCTCTCCTAGCATGAAAGCAAGATTGCTGATATCCCTGCTGCAGCCATATTTCCCCTGTAACCTTCTTCTCTACTCTTCAGTGTTCAGTTCACTTTCTGTGTGAGCAGCAGCTGGAATTCACTTCCATGACTTGCTGGAATAAGATATAAATAGCTATGGGGGGCCACTTTCAAGGAGTCTGATGCTCTGGTTCCCCTTTTCCCTCTTTATAGCCCTCCATGGCCTTTTTAGGAGACAGTCACTAAGGGATCAAACAACAGATTGTTTTCCTGTGGTATGACACTGTGCTACAAAGCCAACGGGCCAGACTGAATATTCCCTTTAGCTAGAAACCGGAGTGCAGGGCGAGCCTGCTTTTCAGTGAGTTATTGTTGTTGCAGACATGTGGATATGGCACCAAAGATGAGGACTACGGCTGCATCCCCTGCCCTTCGGAGAAGTTTTCCAGAGGAGGTTACCAGATATGCAGGCGCCACAAAGACTGTGAGGGTTTTTTTCGAGCCACAGTCATGACACCTGGTGATCAGGAGAATGATGCAGAGTGTGGACCGTGTCTTCCAGGGTAAGGATTTAACCATAGACCTTTGCTCTCCCCAAGGAACTGCAAAATCAATTTTTAATGTGAAAATCTCTGACAGTCTCTCTTCAGGTCCTAGCTGACTGTAGGTACAGTACTGGTGAATTTTGTTTTTCAATCTCTGCTAAATCAATACATTTAAATGTTTCAAAAGCATAAGTGAATTTGGTAAATCAGAACATGTTAATCTTACTGAAATCTCACTGAAGAAACAACTGTTGGGAACAACCAGAAAAAATGCAAATTCTCCTTTTATTAGGAGTAGGAAGGGAACAGCTCGCATACCCAGGCACAAGTCTACAGGGACATTTTAGATGCTCTGAGAAATTCAGCTTGGCCTCCAGCTGCAGCTTCAGAAGACCACTTTGTCAGTCCTGCGTCATACGAATGAGCTCCATGAGGATGCCTTGGACACCCTGTAGGGTCCATGCTCCCACTACAGCGTATCTAGGAACATATAATGTCTCCTCTCCAGATGTGACCAGCTGGCAAATTTGTCAGCAGTTGACAGCATTAGCTAACGTAGCTGTTAGGTGAGATTTGCCAAGGCGTTTTAGTCTCTCAGGGTCCTTTCTATCCTACAGAAAGGGGTCTAAGGAGCTGCTAATGTGTCGTGTGTGCTGTTATTCAGAGTTAAAATAATTTCCAGAGCCAGCTAAAGGGGCTAAATAGATGCTGTTTATTAAGTCCATCTTTTTAATGGTCTCTTACACTCAGTATAATTCTGAGAGTAATAGTGAGAAAGCAATTGCTACATTGAATATATTAACAATGTATTCTTGACTATATTGCCTTTTAAAGTCTGCAAACCCAAAAATACACTTGCTTTCTCAACATTTTCTTTGTAGGGTGGGTAAACACTCTAAAACACAACCTCACCTTACATACTTTTTCAGTTTCTGCTAGTGTGCGTGTTTGGTTTAGAAACCTAATTCCAACTGACATTTGGCTTTTGTGCAGTTTGCAGATGCAATATAACCCACGCTACTTACAGTGCAGGAAACCCTGTTAAAGAGGCCCCACAAGCTTCCAGGTTTATTCTATCAGTTAGTCTGTGTGAAATTTTCACAGTTTACAAATAAAAGGAAAGACTTGTCTAGCTGCCAGCCAAGCAAAATTATGACATGATTTAAAAGGAACTCCCTCTTGACTTCCCCTCATGCATCATAAAGAGCAAGAAAGTTAAATAGTGGCCACAGTTACTGTTTTGCAATTTTTGTCAGGACTAATGAGGTCACCCAGGTGGGAGCAGAGTGCTAGGTGAAAATAATCAGCTTGCACAGCTGGTGCTTGTGGAGTAATCTCAAACCACCGTGTTTGCACAGGTGTAACCTGTAGCAGAAACTGGCCTGCTGGAGTCTGGCTGTGAGTCGTTCGGTGTGTGATTCTCAGGTCCTGGGATAGTTTGACAAGGCCACCCTCTTACTCCAAGCTTGAAGAAATGGAATTTTCAAGATAAATTAAATATAGGCTAAAACAAGCTCTGAGGCTGCCTTGGCTCCTCGTGCGACTTAGAGACCCCAGAGGTTGCTCCTGTGTGATGGTGGGGGAAATGCAGAGCCTTTGTATCAGAGCAGAGAGCTGGTGAGCAGCGCCGACCAACCAGCCACCCTTCCTCATTGGCCCCATTGGCACAGGAACAGCCAGATACGGGTGAGTGGCCTCAATAGGAGTGAAAAATTAAAGTCTGCATTTTCAGACTATTCTCCTGTAATGTGCTGCAGACCTTCCCAGGGCAACAGCCCACATGCTGCCATCTATATTTAGGGGCATCTCATCCCTTACATCCCTGACCAGCTCAGTAAAGCATCCTGAGGAAAAGATGAGTGTGTGGCACATTCTGACTAAAAGATTTTAGAGAAAACACCACTGAACTGGCAGCCTTTTCCCAGGGACTACAACTGTCGCTCTCTATTATTTGCCTTAAAATATGTGCTGGATAATTATATATTTTTTCTTCTATCTTTTTTTTGTTATTACTGATGATTAGTCTTAGGGAAGAAGGGGACTTTTTGTACAAGAGCATGGGTCATCCACTGCTTTTCTGTGTCCAAGTTCTGTTTCATATAAATAGGAATACACTATCTGTCAAGCTCTCAAAAAGGTTGCAAGACTGTCACCATGGGGGAGTTTAAAGTCTTAGTTCCGAAACTGTGATCCTCAAAACCAAAGTTCAGCTGCCAGTGAACTTTAGAGGTACTTAGACATAATGTCCTGGGACACTGCAGGCTTCATCCTCTGCTCCTTCTCAGAAGCTCTTCCGTCACAGTAAACAGGACAGATCAAGAATGTGGAAAGTAGGTGCAACTCAGAGTATTTCCCTCAAGGAGGTGATCCATTAGGTGTTTATGGAGTGTGACTCAGATCACAACCAACTAGGAGCAGCCACAGAGAGTCAGAGCAAGAGTCCCTCTAGCCTGTCTTCAGTAGCAGCCGTAAGTGGAAACCCACAGAGGAGTAAGAACAGGCCCAGTGTATATGATACATATGCCTCGTGCTGACCCAGCACCTACTTTCAGCTCTGAGTAAGTCCCTGGTCATCTCACAATGTAGAATTGAAAAGAGTTCCTTTTCTTCTATAATGTAGCCAGAGATGGCTCCACTACTAACGCTTCCCCTTTTCATATGTTCGTCTATGGTTACAGCAAATGCAGGTTCTCCTCTCCTCTCTTCCCTCCTGTGTTTTGAGAAAAGGAATGAACTCTTTCCTCTGTTTTCTGAATGAAAAGGTGTAGCCAGTTAATTTCTAACAAAATAACGTGCCCCCTGCAGTTCTGGATAAGGCAGCAGATGCCTCCACCTATGTGCTCATCACCTCCTGTTGTGTCTCTGCAGACTGTCCCCAGCTGAGAACAGGGCAGCCCCTGGTCCCAGGTGCCCTCATCCCTGCAGCAGAGTAGACTTAAACCTGGGGCCAAGTCCCTGAGTGTGACGTGACACCACCGAGGTTAGCCTGAGATAAACCACCATGGTGTTCAGCAGGAAAACACTTAAGTCCATTTTTCAGTCTAGCCTTTACTCCTGGATTTTGCCTGTAACACTTCAAAATCTGAGCTTGGCAGGTGCTAAGGAAAGAGAAATAATGAGTCTCATAGTAGAAGAGTAACACCATGAAAATTCATTACTTTATTACTGGGCCGCTTCTTCTCCATAGTTAGCAATATAAAGGGATCAGATATTTCCAACATAGCTTTTAATATCTGGTGCATTGCAAAGCAGCCAGAGACATAAATCTGTTGCCAGTACTTCATAAGGGTGAATCTTTAATGTTTGCAGCTGCAGAGCTTCCTACTCACTTGGGTGAACAGTTGCTTGTCATGGGTATCCTCTTCAGTTTTCTTTACGTATCCTTCACCATTCTGCATTGTGGCAAAACCCAAGAAATATTCCACCAGCTTCATTTAATTAACTGTCAGAAGGGCAGTTTGTCTTTCCTAACCACTGTGGCTGTTACACTAGGTCCTAACTGTCCTGTATTTTGCTTTATAGATGTTCATGTATCTCTGGTCTGCCACTCTTTTTTGTTTCTTTCTTTTTTTCTTTTTTTTTTTTTTTAAGGTTTGACAGTCATTTCCTGCTTATTTATTGACTGCTTCATAAGCTAATGTAATGCAGGCCCCCATAAGAGAGGAAAGATGAAGTTTCGCTCCTGAGAGAAGGGTAGAGTATCAGAGGGCTACAAGAGACATTCAAAGGGAAGAGCGAAGGTGAATCTTTTAAAGCCATTAAGAAAGAAAGGAGGAACCACGTTCAGTTTATATGCCCTCTGAGGTACCTCAGATACCTGTCCCCAACTTGCATCTCTGCACACTCCATTTCCTGGACCTATAACCCTTATTTGTAGGCTGGGTCATTCATTAGTGACCAACTGATTTTGATGGGCAGCTCCAGGAATAATTTCCTAACAATGCATACATTTTACAGAAAAAACTTACCGTACATGCATAGACAAGTACATCAGAGCAGAAAACAGATTCCCCACTGCATGATGTGTTTATTATGTTAAGTACCTGTCTACACAGAATGGATTATGAAGTCATTAATTTCTTCATTAAAATTCGTAGTGATTTACAAGTGATTTGTAAAGACATACCATATCACCAACTGTGTATGATTTTGGTGTAATTTACTGATTAGGTTACCTGTGGATCCAGTTCTTGCATAACCGATTATCTTATTTCAACACGTTATTAGCAGCCCAGAAGTTCAAATCACGAAAACCTTGCCTTCGTGCTGTAATTCCGCTGTCAAGGACTAACTTATAAACTATACAGCAAGGAAGGAAAAAAAAAACCAACCCTGTAAAACCTAATCTGCCTTTCCCTGTGAGGGTGGTGTTTTCCTATACTTTTTATTCTGATTTGGCTCAGATTTGACTCTGATGTTAAGGAGGTTATTCTTATGGCACTAGTGAAGAAAATCAGCCAACCATATCCAACTGGTGGTCTTGTCTGAAAGATTACTGCTTTAAAAAGTAACATTCCCTTATTTTCAAAAATCTTACTTCTGGGCATGCTGTAAACTGCAGCTTGAACTCGGCAGGGAGAATAATGTTGTTTTAGGCAACGATACTACTTCTTGTCATGTAGGCTTGATGGTTGATTAATTAACTTTTAGGGGGAATGGAAGAAGAGTAACACTGTCTCTATTCAGGCTGTTTGAAAAAAAAAAAAAGAATAATCTTTGCATCAGATTGCTTATAAAAGTTGTTTTTTAAAATGATTTTATCTCAGTATAATTGGTTGCTGCTGATCCATGCTCAGTTGTGGGATATTAATTTACACTGTTTTGCCTCATCTTGCCCTTCAGTTACTATATGCTGGAAAACAGACCTCGAAACATATATGGGATGGTTTGCTACTCATGCTTGTTGGCGCCTCCTAACACCAAGGAATGTAAGTGTTCTGCAACTTCTATGCATTTCATCTGGTTTTGACTTGGAATCATCTGGAAGCTCTGTATGAAGTCTTTCAGTGATGATTATTGCATTCAAACAATAAGTTTGTCTCCAGTGAAAGAATTTCTTCTCCCAACTAGCCTTGCCAGCAAAGGGAGAAAATGCTGAACATTTGGGGAGGGATCAGAACCTTTGATTTTAGGACCTGTCGTTGTTCAGTTGTGCTCCAGTTTTCATCTGTTAAGACATCCTGTACAGGATTTGTTATGGTTACTTCACCAATAGGTACAGGAAGTCACGAATCTTCACTTTTTTTTTTTTTAAGTTCAGTTTCAGTTCAGCTGTGAAGAAAACAGGGGACACTTTGTAGATCCTAGTAAAACTGCATCACACCTTTTCATATCCTTTGGTTTCAAAGTGATACAAGAGCTGAGACTGGTATGTGGTAGTCAGCATGGTTAAGAGAACTAATTCTGTAGGTTTCATTGGCGAAAGAATCTGTAGTTTGCTAATTGAGAAAAAAAAATGCACTTGTATGCGTGACACCCTAGCAGTGCCTGATTGTTTGCATGCCGCATGTGTGCAATGGCTTACCCATCCTCATGCTGTAGAGAGGATGGACAGACACAAACCAGCACTGTAGTGCAGAGGTAACTCCCAGAAGACTGCTTTTTCCTCTGGGGGATAAAGAAAGTGAGAAAAAGAAAAGGAAAAATGAGATTGACTCTGAATGAACAAATTACTTTGACACTGCCTCAGAGAATCTGATACAGATCAGGAAAAAAAGCTTTAAAAAAAAAAATAAAATGAGCAGTCCCTGAGAGAAACTTGATGCATCTAAAACCAAAATCCTGCCTATGTTTTAAAAGTCTTTATCATGGAAAGGAATTGGAATATTTTGCCTGCTTGATTTGAAAGCAGAGGTTGACACAAAAGTCTCCGAGCATTTATTTGTGTACATAAATAGCAATTACGGAGTTCAGATGCTGCTGCACTGTGTATCATTGCTGCTCTGCAAGCCATTTCGAAGGAGGATAGGTCATTAATAGCCAGCACCTTTCCTAAAGTGCAAGAGCTCAGATGAGCCAGGCTATAATTACCACCTCACAAAGCTCCTGGTGAGTGATTACAACCTGGGTGGAGGCATCTCCCTGACCTGTCTGCATGCAAAGTGGCTGGTCCCTTGTAAAGCTGCTCACCCCGCTCGGCTGCAGAAACCCACCCGGTCCTGAGCCATTCCCTTCTGCCTGCGAAAGTGGGAGCGAGCAAGGACAGAGGGAGTGTGATTCTGGTGCGATAAGGTCTGCATTAGGAGGTAAGGGTGCTAGGGAGGACCCAAATGTGAGATGTGGGAAGAAGGTGGAGAGATAACTGAAAACGAGAGGTTAGGAGTCTCCGTGGGAGATCACAGAATGGTGGGGATTGGAAGTGACCTCTGGAGATCATCTAGTCCAACCCACCTGCTAAAGCAGGTTCACTCAGAGCAGATCACACAGGAATGTGTCCAGGCGGGTTTTGAATGTCTCCAGAGAAGGAGACTCCACAACCTCTCTGGGCAGCCTGTTCCAGTGCTGTCAACTTCAAAGTAAAGAAGTTTCTCCTCATATTCAGATGGAACCTCCTATGTTTCAGTCTGTGCCTGTTGCCCATCATCCTGTCATTGGACACCACTGAAAAGAGCCTGGCCTCATCCCACCAGATGAGGGTACCTGGTAAGAGGAAAGGATGTGGAGATGCCTCCTCCTGCATGCACATGCAGGCTGGCTGGCCCATTGCTGGCAACACAACCATGCTTGCTGCTGATAGCCAGAAATTAATTACTGCCTCAGATCTGAGGGTCTGTCTCCAACACATGCTGAAATGAGTTTCTAGTGGCATCAAACATATGGCAGCTTACTGATTTGACAAGGAACTACTAGAAGATCTTGCGGCTTCTGGTACTCAATTCAAAAAAACAAATCTTGGCTTTTATAGGATATCTGGCACATAATGTGCTTAGTTCTGTGAGGAAAGTATGAATTGCACAACTGATTAACTGCAAGCCATTTTTCACTTGACAAACACAAGGATAAGTATATATTATCTTTGGGATGAATTTAGGCAGGTGCATAAACCGACAAATTGACTGGGTACTAATGTAGGAGAAAACATTAGTCCTAGACTGAGTAAACATTACTATTTTAATCAAGTCTGTGAAACCAATCATTTGATTACAAGTATCCAAAAAATGGGAAAGCTTCTTAAACTCCAAATCCCTCAAATCGCTAAGCTTGGGTAATTTTGTTTATGATGTCTAAACCTCTGGACCCTGTTTGGAATGGCAACTCTCTAATTCATAGGCAATAATTTGTACTCCAGATAGAAAATTAGCCTTTCTTCAGGAACCTCTTGAAAGTCTCACTGTTGTTGTGGCAGGCAGCATAAAATCTGGTATTAGCAAATGATCCTTATCACATGCTTCACTGTCATCAGATTATGCCAGTCAGAGCAAAGGTGACATGTCAGTGCTGCACAACTGCATAATTTTTTGAGCTTCATAAATTCCAAATTCATCTAAATGCTGTGCCCTGAGCATATAACCTTATTGTGAGCATGCAGTTTCTGTCATATGAAGGATAATATGAGCTCTTTGCTAGGAGTGGTTCCTCTATACAGAACAAACTTTGTTTATTGCCCTGCTGTTATGGTAGAGGACACAGAATGAGAACTCCAAATAGTCCCAGGAGTCTTCTATTCCTTTCTTGAGACTTCAAAAATAGCATTGAACAGCATTCAGGAGCCTAAACCACACACTAAAGGGGCACTTCTCCCCTAGAGATCCGCTTCTTCAAGTACTCCTGTGTACAGCACACAGATGGAGAAAGGTGACTTAGTGGGTTGCAAGGAAACAAAGGCGGCAAAGTACTTAAAAACAGGAAACTGGGGGCAGATAAATGCCTTTTCAGGCCTTCATTAGGTTTGAGACAGGGTTGGAGGACAGTGGTGCTCTCCTTAGTGGCCAAAATACCTTCCTGGGGAAGAGCCTGGCCTGCCTGTTTCAGAGGGCCAGAAGGAGATCGAAGTCTGATGTGCGCGCTGCTGCACGGAAACATGCTCAAAGAATTTGCCTGACGATACGTTTTATCTGGCAGAAAAGTATTTGGTTTTGATCAAAGGGTAAACAAATAGCTTTCAACTCCAAGAACCTGCTGTGCAACTTTCATCTCCTGTGCAGCCAATAAACCTTGAAATGGCTGAGGAAACAAGATGAACACCCTGTGTCCCAGCGTCTGGAAATATTAGCGTAAAAAGGACTGGAACTGAGAAAGAAATTCCCCGATGGCCCTGTATCACCTTTACTTGAGACATAAATAGCACAAAATAGCACAGAAAAGAGGGGGTGGAGAGGGAGACATTTCACAGAGGTTAGAGATTTAATTGATGCAAACGTTTCACCAGGTCGTGGTGTTGAAACTCGCTCTTTGGACTGAAGGGTGGAAGCAATAGTGTTCCGCAGTCTGGGAGGGGTATCAGGCTTCAGTGGCTGCTGGTGGGCAGTGGGTACATAGGGGAAGGGGCTGTGTAGATGTGAGCATAAGGATGTGTGTTGTCCACCAGGAAAGATTTCTCTTCCTGGGAAAAGGGTAAATGTCACCCTAAAGACTGCAGGTTTTCATATCTCGTGCACCGTGGAACACCTCTGTCAGACTTTCGGGCTCTCAGCACGCAGCCTCCTCAAGTCTACTGTGTAGGAGCCTCAGGACTGGTCTGCTAAGCACAGAGGAGCACAGTGCCAAAACGTCCAAAATGCGAGACCTTCAGCTGTGCATGAAGCAGATCCGTGGGCCACCAGTGCCTCTTGCTGGCACTAAACTGGGCTATGATACTTCTGTGATAAACAGCAGCACAGGTTTTCTATGCAAATCAAAGAATGAAAGTAATGAACACCAAACCACTTTAAGATGTGGTTTCCCATAGTTAATGGTGCTGGATTTTCTGTCAGCACCTCTGGAATTGGAGTCACTTGAGGCCTCTGACTACATAGGGTGTTTTTGTTGCATTCTGTTTTCTTTTATCCAATTTAAAAGTATATGTGAAAGACAGAAGGTTTTAACATACATGGGGTTTCTCTGGCAGAGAGGCACAGTTACTGCTGGAAGAGATTTTGTCTTTTAGCAGCTGCAATTCTCTATCAGTTTATGTGTATGAACTCCGCTCTTCATGCTTCGATATTTGCCATTCCAGTTCAAAAATAATGGAAGACAACAAAACCAAATCCCACTACAAAAACTCAAAGAACACTTACTCTGAAGTTTTATTTACATAATTATATCAAATATGCAAATCTTTTTGCACTCACAAATTATCAATCTAGAGAACTTTGGCAACTGATTGAGGGTTTTCTTTTTAATCTACTGTATCTATTCATAAGTATGCATGTGCACAAAATACTGTTATTTCCTTTCACCTCTTTTGCTGGTTGTATATACGAAAACAGATGCAATAATCAACCTGATGTAAGGTTTTAAGTCTAACACCTACCAATGATGGTTTAGCAAAAAAAAAAAGAAAAAGAAAAACAACAAAGGAAAACAAACATAGTCAAGTTATTTTTTAATTACCACAAAGTGAATGGCATCTAGAAAAATAAAAGATCGCTTTTATTGTTTTAACAATAAAACTTGAAAAACAACTAAACAGATGAGATGGAACAAATGACTAACAGGCTGACGGCTTCGTGTGACGAGCTGTAATCAGGGGGTCACTTCCATACCCATGCACTGAAGGCTGAGCAGTCAGCCTCCTTAGCTGAAATGCTTAACACAAACAAACCTAATGCCAAACCCACTTGTATTAGTGAAAAATAATTATTTCAGATATTTTTATTTTAACTGTCCATTCTTTGTTATATCACTAATTTTCTTTCCTTGCCAGTTTTGTCCTTTTGTAATATGATCAACATCAGGACTTTTTTTCCCCTTCTGTTTCAAATTATGCTTGCAAATGAATAGGCTTGTTAGCTGGAGCTAACAAACTTTTCTTTTGGGGGGTTGCGGGGGGGGACGTGGTGTTTGATCTCTGAACACCCCATTCCTCTTCACATGTGGAACGGGAGAAATGCTGAAGGCAGTGCTTTATTGTTCACTGGTGATATGGCCTAATTCTCATTCCCTTAGGGATGGAAAGGAACCTAATCTTAGGACAAAATTGGCCAGCCTCAGCCATAAACCTTCAAGGGGAGGGGTCTGAGAAGCAGATATGGGGTTTGCTGTCTTCACCGGCTGGGAAAGCTGGGCCCAGGTACCACTCAAGAGGGCACCTGGTCCCAGTGCAGCTCTCCTGAAAGAAAAGTCCAGCGACTTGGGTGCTCCCATGGTGAGCATCACCTGCCCATGGGAGAGGTTGCAGGTTTCTGCAGCATCGCTTTGCCCAGGCGCAGGAGCTGCAAACCCTGCAGAGCTGCAGGTTTCCACCGCCTGTACAGCCTGGCCACCACGGCACAGGGGAGATGGGAGAGCAGCTCCTTGCAGGTCCGATCGCTTTTTTCCAATGCTCCGAAGTCACTGTAGTAGGGTTTAAACAGCGATTATCCCCCCACTTCGTGCTGCACAGAGAAAGAGGTGATAACACTGAATTCCTGGGGACAGGGTGAACTCACGAAGCGTGTGCCTCTGACCTTCCAGTACCGTGCAATGGTCACAGCTCCCAATGAATCCTAAACAAAACTTCAACAGATGCAAATAAACTGCATCTGTTGCAATTTAGCATCACACAGCCTATAATCACCACTACTTCCCTGCCCTGGCAAAATAAGGGAGAAAGAGAACAGTTAAAGACATTAACGTATGCACAATAGCATAAAATATTTCATTTCATGTGTCTGAACAGTAGTGGTTACTTACATTGAGAATGACCAGATCGAAAATAGAAGTCTGGGACAACCTTGCTATCAACATTTTTTTAGAAGTTTCCATCTCAGGAATCCATTTACTTCATGCTCTTCCTGGTTTAATAACTACCTACACTAACTGAAGTATCTACCTGTGGCTCCAGGGAACAGAGTAACCTGTCTTACAGTACTCTGTATGTCTCCCGAAAAGGCAGAAAAACAAAAAGCAGTAAGGCAATCCTCCATTGTCTAGGGTAATCTCTTTTGTTAGAGATATTTATGCAATTAATATGCAATATTTTCAGAGCTGGCTAGTGTTTGATTACTGAAGTCATATGTAGACACCTTAGAGAGTGGCTTGGGTTTGACTGCTGCTTCAGCTTCCATGACTTTCTGAGCGTACAGGGTTTTCATATGAACTGTTGTTTCCTCAAATTTGAAACCAAACCTCTCGTGTAAGTACCTGAATACAGATTTACATTAATCTGAAAATTCTGACCTCTGCTTTCTAAATATCTAGGTCGCTATTTATGACTGGGTTTAGTTATAATCCAGTTTTCAATTACTTTGTCAGGTATAAACTGTCAACCTTTATTGAATTTCAACTCAATATGATTTATTTTTCATCTCATATTCCAGGCTGCTAGCTACATATTTGCATGTGTGCTTGATCTTACTTTGCTCCCATAACACACTCTCAATGATAGCACTGGCAGCTTGGGTGGCAGTAATGAGCGTGCGTCGCCATTCCGAAAAGGACCATGGTTATGAGGAAGGCGGATGCATTAGGAGGGAGCAGGATGCACTCGATGGCAAGAAATTGGTACATATATACACAAAGGCATCTTTAAAAGGCTTCTTATATCAGGATCACTTTGATAGTCTGTAATATACAAACTTTGGTTATTTTTATAAGAAGTTATTAAGTATTAAATAAACTTTTAAAAAAGCTGCTGCCAGCCGTGGGCAGCAGTGTTTTGCGTGGACCAGTAAGATGACACCCACAGCAACGTATGTCAGGAGTACATATGGTCTCCTACTGCACCTACTTCACTCACAAACACTTGCCAGGGGGCATGTTGCTAAAACACGAAGGTGGTGAAAGGTTTGGAGGAGAAGCCGTATGAGGAGCCACTAAAGTCACTTGGTTTGTTCAGCGTGGAGAAGAAGAGACCTCACGGCGGCTCCAGCTGCCTCACAAGGGGAGGAAGAGGGGCAGACGTTGATCTCTTCTCTGTGGTGACCAATGACAGGACCCGAGGGAATGTCAGGAAGATGTGCCAGGGGAGGTTTGGGTTGGACATTAGGAAAAGGTTCTTCCCCCAGAGGGTGGTGGACACTGGAACAGGCTCCCCAGGGAGGTGTCACGGCCCCAAGCCTGACAGTGTTCAAGCAGAGACTGGACAAGCCCTCAGACACATGGTGTGACCTGTGGGGTTGTCCTGTGCAGGGACAGGAGTTGGACTTGATGATCCTTGTGGGTCCCTTACAACTCAGTACATTCTATGGTTCTATGAAAACCGCCCCTCCTGTCACAAACCTTTGTCATTTCTTGTCGTAAATCTGTCTTGAGACACATGAACAACTGTAATCATCCTGTTGCATAAAGCAAAAAGGTTTTTTTCGAAACAAACAAAAAACTATTTTGTTGCCCAGCATTTGTTCACTATGGGGACAAAAGGCTGACTGCACGGCAATTTAAGTTAAAGCTATCTTTTGAGTAAAAAGCCCCAGGCATTCAAATGTGACTGCAAGTTCAATCGTTCTTTTAAACAATAAGTATGTGTTTTAAATAAACTCCAAGAAAGTTAGAACTAAATTACAACGTTTGAATAAAAACATTTATAATGCAACAACTGACCAAACTTCAGTAATAAACTTCTTTCCTAATGTCTTCATGACATTCCTACAATATTACTTACAGGTGTGTAGGAATATAAGCCACTCTTTTGCACAGCCATATTACGGCCATCAGTCTTTTTTTGGTCTTAAAATAAAGTTGTTTCCATATGTTATACTGTAGCACTTTAGGATGTCTCTGCCTGAACTAAGTCTTCATAGATGGTCTAAGTGTCATGTATATTGGAACCACAATTAATAATGTGATCAGGATGCAAAACTGTATGTGCACAGGAACAACTGACATGGCAGTCACGGTGTACTGCTGGATTGGGAAAAAGCAGCAGCTACAAGTTCTGTTTCTTTTTCCTCACACAAGAACAACGTGAATCGAACTTCTGCAGAAGCTGGCATTTTTGGTTCCTCTTGTAGTGCAGGTGCATTAATTGGCACTTTCTTCTAAGCCACATCTAAAGAAAAATCTTGGCTCACAATGAATGTGCCAAATTATTAAATTTGATAATAGGCTTAAAATATGCATAACAACTAACTCCCACCTAGGCGTATGTAAAAGACCATCACGTTCTATCACCAGCCTCGATTTTGCCACGACAGGCACTACAGAACAAACGAGGTGGCCCCGTTCCCATGCAAAGAAAATTCTGCACGTAGGCTCTGGAGCTGAAGGTGCTCACTCTTGTGCATGGGAGAGGCTCGTGTGTGCATGGTGTGGGCAACACACCTTGTCTTGATGTGGGGGAGAGCTGAGTGAAGCTAGATAGTGATGCTGAATGAAGAATGGATGACCTTGGTCCTTGCTGTTCCTTATGCTATGTGCTGCTGCGTGATTTCCCACCTTGGAAGGCTCTACTTCCCTTCACAGACAGGTGAAAAACATGAGCTTAACAATAGAAAATGCCTGAAAGATTGATTAGGTAGAAATACTTCAATGACTTCATATTTTGGATGAAGGAAAAGAGAGAGAGAGGAGAGTTTGATAAAACTTGCCTATGGAGGAGATGAGCTGGAGCTTGTTAGATAAGCTCCAAGCAGACCAAGCAGCAGAGCTTGCCGGTGTTCACAGAAAGGCAGGGTAAGAAAAGCTGTTGTTGGCTTGTTGCAGCTTGCAAGAACTGCAATTGGCTGTAATTGAATTTGCCAGGGAGACTGCAACAAGAGGTGTAAGACTGGTAGCTGGGGAATTGAAGGAAAGTATCAGGCTGCAGTATTGGCCATTTACTAAACCTCCTCTGTTGTCCAGCCGTGATGAGTAAATACATAAATCAAGACCAAAGGTGATTCACTTCAGTTTGGTGAAGAATTGCTAAAAATTTAAAAAATTATCTGTCTTTAATCTCCACTACATGCAGATGGCATCTTCATCTACTGATACCAAGGTGCTCTACTGCTATATTGCGGTTTCTGGAACTCATAACTAATTCTTAGAAGGAATTTTGTCACAGAGGAGGGACCAGAGGCAAGACTTATGTAATCTGCCTGTCATTTTCATAATATGAAAAGCATCTGAATTAACAAATTGGTATATTTAAAACTTTATGAAAACACTTCTTCAGTTTGAAAAAACCCACAATTATAATAAATGAATCTGCTTCCTTCTAACAAATGAGGTTTGAAAGAAGTTTTACCATTGTTAAAGAAAATTTATTTTGAAGACATCTGCAACTCACACTTTGTGGCCACTTTAAGAGTCTACATTTCTCATTCACTACATGCAGCCACATTTTATGTCAGGTAATACTTTTTTTTTTTCTTGTTAGAAAACATTTCTCTTAATTTGAAGAGCATGTATGTTTCTTTGTTCTTAACCACGGAACATTTCTCAGACCATTCCAGACCACCTAATTTCCTGTCAAGTTTACCTAGTGGATTTAATTTCTTGTAATATTTACTAGCCCAAAAGAATGGCACAGTTAGTTCTCAGCTACTCTAGCTGCCAAACCAGCTTGTGGAGCCATGTGCCGTATGTACCTTGCCAGATGACGAGGACAGCCTTTTGCCTTTAGGTCTGCTGAATTTAATTATCACTGGACTTTTTCCATAGGCAGCTACTGCAAAGCAGGAGGGATTTCATGCAGTCTCCAAGCCAGAAGTTGTTTTTCTGTGTCTGTTGACAGTAGCTGTTTGTGCAACCTGCCTACCAATGATACTCAAGTTTATTTGAGAATGAAGAGAATGTTTTCTCCCAATTCTAATGTTTTTAGTCTGTTTTGGAATGCTATGCCAACACCATCCTGTAGGAAAGCATTCCCGTCAAGAGCCTTATTCCCAATAATATCCAGTATTGTCTGGTATCGTCAAATTATCTTAATTTATGACTTTGTTTACTGCTTTGAAAACTTGGTGTATGACACCATCTGAAAGAATAGTATTCACTTTTAAACTTGACTGTAGAATTTAGACATGGAAACCCCTATTGGACAATATCACCCCTCTGCCAGTATTAAATATTCCTTTCAGTTCTTCATTTCACTGTTTCTGTGGATTTCCCCCCTCCCCAGAATACAGATGTGGACTGACAGCGGGAATCATTAGAAACATACCACCCAGATAGATTGCAGGAAATTCTAATATTCCCTTTTATGATAGTACAACTCCATGAAACAGAAAAGCATCCAACAGTATTATTTGTGACTTTTCCTAGGTTTTCTTGTGGGGTCATGAAGGTTTGCATGCCATCAGAGTTTCACAATGATCCTGCTAGTGAAGGGTGCTTGTGAGAAGCACTAATTTGATGAATCTACCAGCTGGGTCTTGGGCTCTGCAGTTGCAAATAATGGAGTGGGCATTGTAAATGGTTTGAGACATCAGCTGGATCCTGGAAAACTTTCTGCTACCCAGGACAGATTTGTAATGCGGGAATCTGTATGTAACAGGTGGCCCTGCCTGTGTCTGAAGATGCTGGGGTTTCTTCTAAACTCATAACCACTCAGGAACTTTGACTTCTTCCACTCCCTCTAGATGCTGAGCAAAATATGTAGTCTGTAATGCAATTTTCAACATGATAGAAATGCAGTCAAGCTAAGTAAAGGCTATTTTTACTTCGGCCAAGCTATTGCTTTGGCTGGACAAAGTAACCATGGAAGTTCATGGCGTTTCTCTTTATGTTGCAGGTGCAGGGGCTGCCTCTGGCATTTCAGCCATTTTCCCAAGTACCTCTGGCACAAGCACTTTCTCACCCTACCAGCATGCTCACAAAGGTAAGAATGCGTTCACGGATTTAATTTAGCAGCTGCTGGTTTTGAAAATAACATCCAAAAAGTGCAACTGAACTGAAAATATCTATTGTGAATTTAATTGCTAAAACTGCTATTTAAAATAATTCCAAATTAATTTTTATTTCTTGGTTAATCAACACCACCGGTTTAGTCAGACTTAAAATGGATTGGAACTGTGCTCAGTAATGCTAGCAATGAATTTAACTCATTATTTGTAGCCATACATAAATGGCACTATGCCTCAGCAAAGCTTAGCTTAGACAGATGAAAATAATTTAAGGCACAAATATAGCCAGTTTCTTATTGAGCTAACATAAACAGTTCTCCAGCATTATTATTAGGTTTTAAAAATATGCGAACCTGAGAAGACACAACAGGAAAGATGAAGTTAATGAGGTACTGACAATACTGATCTTCCCAGTATTATTTGGAAACATGATGATGAGGATCACGTTTCCAGAAAAATCAAAGTTTTCATGCATTTTAGCATATCTGCCATTTTCTGCATCTTTTTTTTTTGGCTTTTCAATACTAGTTTGTTGCATTCAAATTCTGCTTCTGAATATCTTTTCATATACTTTATTTTAAATTCGTTTTCCAGCCGTGCTGGTTTGTCTCTATTAGAAAAATATCAGTGCTTCCACGTGTGTATTGTGTGCTCTTTTTTACTGCAAAGTTTCTGAGGCAGCCATAGTTATCAACAATCATTTTATCGTTTTATCTCTAATCACAGTTGTCTGTTGCTTTTGTTTGGTTGGTTTTATTTGGTTTGGCGGGCCGTGTTTTGGCTGATTGGTTGGTTGGGTTTGTTTTGGGGTTTTTTTCTTCCCTGTGCTATTTCTCAGAATACAGCATTAGGAAAGCTGCCTCTCTTGCCTACATATAGCTTCCAGTAATATTAGCAGATAACATAGTTTCCTACACCTTTGTATCTGATGGATTATGTCATCAAATATTTTTATGAATACTGTTAACTGGTTATTGCAGCATAAATGTCATAATTTTGAAAAACTGTTGATTAGTTTGCCTTTGAGATGTAGCACTAAGTTTTTCAATGCTTAACAAGTAACCAAAATTCAGATCAACTAAATGAGTATGCAAATGTAAGTGCAGAGCAGACTGCAAACTGTTAACCATTCTCTCATCCTAAAAGATACTCCTTTATGAAATTTTTTTTTGTTGTTTCTTCCAGCAGATCTTTCAGGACAAGGACATCTGGCTACAGCTCTTATAATTGCAATGTCTACAATCTTCATAATGGCTATTGCCATTGTCCTCATCATCATGTTTTACATTGTGAAAACAAAACCTTCTGCTCAAGGTAATTATTTAGCACATAAAATTTTAGCTGCAGATGTTATTTTTAGATAGTTTCTGAGAATAATTAGTGTCATATTTTTATATTCTAGCCTGTTGCAAGAGCCACTCAGTGAAAAATGTTGAAGCCCAGGCTAACACACAAGAAGAGAAGAAAGAAGTGCAAGGTATAAGTTGCTTTAGTTTTGTTTTTTCTGTCCAAGACAACATTGAGCTTAAATAGTCTTAATGCATTTCTCTTCATTACAATTTCTCCTTTGAATTGTATAAAAATCACATCGGTGTACTAAAGAATTGCATATTATAGGGTTTGTACTTCCAGAATGTCTTTTAATTCTCTGATAGCAATTTAAAAGGTAGCACAGAGATTTATGTTTGCAGTAAGGTCGCCAGCAGAAGCAGCTCCTGAGACAAAACACTGGTTTGGAAACTCATTGCCAATTTAAATTTCTCTAATTGTTGGTCTGCAGATAATGTTGTAATATTCTCTGAGAAGGAGGAGTTTGAAAAACTTACAGCAACTCCAGCTAAAGCTGTTAAAAGGTGGGTAATAAAGAAACATACTTCAAGTTTGACTGAAGTGGGGAAGGGACATAATCACTGTTCATCCTGGTGCAGAGGAACATGTGAAGAACAAATTAGATGGGTGTGCAGGCAGTTTGCTGCAGCAGGGAGAAGACTAGATGCCTTAGTCAGGTTTTCCCTCTCTGGTTTCTAAGAGAGGATGACAGACATTACCAAAGAGAAACCCGTGTCCTCCCCGCTCCCTCCATGACCACTTTCTCAGCTCTTGGGGCTCCATCTCCTCTTTTGAGATGTCCATTTTTGGGACATCAGTGCTGCTGTCACATACATATTAGTAAGGTTCCCCTTCATTTTAGGCAGGAAGAGTAAAAATAGCTGCTCCAGGCCTCAAGGAAACTCCATCTGGGTGGCACAGTGTGATAGTTTTCCTCACCTTATGTCTGCCTGGTTGCCAAACCTGGCTGGGTAACATGATTAAGGTGGGCTACACACTGTTCTCAGTTGGAAAATCCCTCTATCAAAGGATTCTTGCAAGCTATGCATGGCTGTGTAACTTGGTGGGCATTGTACATATACCTTGGGCAGGGGAATGCAGTTACATCTGCAGGATTTTGGAGGAAAGGCATTTTAAAAAATGAAAGGCAATTTTATTCCATTACTCTAAGATTGCAAAAGGCAGATGATCAGAGTCAACTCATGAGAAGCTTCACTAAGATAATTGTATCCTTCATTTTACAGTGAAAATGATGCATCTTCTGAGAATGAAAGACTTTTAAGTCGTAGTATGGACAGTGATGAAGAAGCTGCAGTTGACAAGCAAGGGACTCCAGAGAGATGCTTGTTATCTTTAGTGCATTTGGCCAGAGATAAATCTTCTACAAGCAATAAATCAACTGGGGTAAGGCTATTTTGAGATTTCAAAATTGAGAGCGTTTTCCTGTGGTGGTTTTTTTTGTGTGTTTTTGTTGGTGGTGGTTGGTTGGGTTTTTTGTTTTGTTTTTGTTTTGTTTTTTTAAAAGAACAATATACAAACGATCACCTCCCAAAATGCATAATAGTGGAAACCAGATTAACTTACAAGAGCTTCTCCAGACAAATTTATTACAGAATCTCTTTCGTATAGTGACATACACATAGATATATATGCTGTTCAGGACTGAAAAAACAGATTTCCTACAAGAGTAATACCTTTGCTTTTTCGGGTATTATATTTTATATTCTAAAGAATTTTGCTTTTTGAGTATTATATTTATA
The DNA here is from genome assembly GCF_036013445.1 of Caloenas nicobarica. Lineage (NCBI taxonomy): Eukaryota > Metazoa > Chordata > Aves > Columbiformes > Columbidae > Caloenas > Caloenas nicobarica. Next base: position 150,913,335 of record NC_088245.1, on the reverse strand, counting down.
GTCTAAAGAAAGAAATAACAAACAGCAAACTCTCAATATAGCTAATGCTAATACGACTAACCCAAATGCTACATTTACCACAGAAAATCCAAGACAGTAAAATAATATAACACCGTAACATCAGAGCACCTTGACCTAGTAGCATTGGCATTTCCATGGCACAGACTTTCCAATAATATCCGGTGTTGTTCTTGGTTTTTGTGTATAATTTTGCAAAAACCAACACGTGCTTTGAAGGTCACGCCTGTGTTCTGAAGGACACTGTAAATCCAGTGTTTGTTTTGCTGTGGGAGGCCTTTGGCCTTTGCTTCTTCCTGCTGAGCATGTACTGCTCAGGGTGTTTTGTCTCACTTGGAGTATTCCAAGGTGTAGTTAGGGACACACATCACCCACACAACTCTTTAGTTTATTTTAACATGAAACTATCCTTAAAAGGAAAGCGTCTGCTCAGATATTTTTTATGGTTTTAGTGCTTCAAAAATAATTAAAAAGTGGCAATATCTAGGACAAATTCACATCATTAATATCAAACATCATATTCCTTTTAAGAAACTTTTCAAGTTTTAAATTGTCGGGATGGTTCAGATCAAACTTTCTAAAATCGCTCATTTTTCAGCTGAGGCCAGACACAAAAAGTCTCAACAGCAGATAAATGTTTTTCTAATTGTAGGCAGTTATGACTATCTGAAAAGAACTGACTACTTCAATGCTCACGTTTTAAAATTTATTTTTCTAAGGTCTCTCTAAATACCCAGTCTTACTATCTTCTGTATGCATTTTGTTGAAACTGGGAAATACAAATTGGGTAGGCATGAAATCAGAACATTTAATGAGAAGTGGGTTACCTTCTAAAGACCATATAGCTACATTCTCCAGAGTCTTTTAGCTAGATAGCTCTTAAGCACATCTGAAGCATGAACTATTTCTTCCAGACTTTCTGTTTTAACACATTCCTCATGGACTGAAGCCTGCTGACAAGGTTGAAGACAAAGTTTCCAATGAAAGTGCAGACTGCATCAAGATTCTCTACGCGAACACCTAAGATTTCATAATTAAGGCAGTTGCCAGAAGATAGAAAAGAAGTAATTTTCTTCAGGCTGGAGATTAAGTAGCATTTAAACTACAGGAAATAGTATTAAGTAGCTGTTGGACAAGGGTAAAGAAAGTTGGTCTTATCCATGTCTGCTCCTTCCTAGTTAAAACAAAAACCATTATGCAACGAGCTATCCAATGCAAGGATCGTCAGGCTCAACTTTACCTGTTTGTTCTCAGCATAAGTGTTACAAATCCTTCATCTTCTGACTTGGGTAAAAAGAGCATCCTACATAATTCTTCATGGGCATGGAAGTATTTAACCTCCCTCCTTGCCCTAAAAATGAGAGCAGACTGAAAAGAAGTATCCAATAGTTCGCTTAGGAGGAGTTTTAATAAAGCTCATTGAAAGAAAATTTCCTGTTTACAAGGTTCTGAAACAGCTAATCCAAGACTACAATAGCAACACAACTGACTAAGCATAAGTAAATTACACCAAGAACATGTAAATGACAATCAGTGTCTGCATTGCATTGCAATACAACACACTTGCACAGCATCTGCACCTGTGAGATTGGCGTGGTGCAGGAGCAGCGGCCACTCTGTGGTCTCCAGCTGCAAGTCTGTTAATCCAAGTCATTGATGTGCCTTGCCCTTTACAGGCCAAATAAAATGAGGAAAATCTTTCCACAAAACAAAATGGTGAAAGCGGAGCTTTTTTTACTGGCCTGGTTCGCAGTGAAAAGTCATACATTTGTGGAGATAATGCTAGGGTCCCATCAAAAAGACAGCTTTTCAGAAAGCTCAGTCCTAATGAGAGCTGGCAGAGGGATGACAATTCCAGTCCCTGAGAACTCATGACATTTTGACATTTGTTTTCGCTTCACATTGAATCCAAAGCCAAATCTTGAGAATATTTTTGCTAAATGAAACAATATAAAAATGTTCATGTTCAGCTTGGAAAATGTCAGGTTCTCAGTCCGTTTCTTTCTTGTCAAAAATGACTAGAGCACCCTGGGCCTCAGATTTTCCCTGTTCAAAGCATCATTGATTTTTTTTTTTTTTTTTTAAATCTATCTGTAAAATGTTTCAGATTCAACCAGGCAAAATATCACAGAAGAATATGCAGCTAATTAATAATGCACTAAGCAGTTCTATGTCAAATGACAGAAATGAAGATCCCCTTCCTCTACAGTCCTCTTAGATTACTGGAAGAAGGCAATTTCAGTCTGAATTTAGTTCCCTGTTGCAAATCCTGCCCTGCTTTACCTGGACATCCCTGCATTAATTGCCTGCATGTGTGGTATTAAATTTGTCCTCATTGTTGGGAGTTTGCTTCAGTCTGAAAGAGAAATAAAATATACAAACACTTGGAGCAGAATAGTAATTGATCTAAAAAAAGGCTAGAAGACGGAAGACTCTAGCAGTGGAAGGTGAAATGAGAAATAGGTTTACGCTTCACAGAATTGCTGTGTCCTTTTCTTTGAGTGTTCAAAGGGACCCTTGAGGACATTATGTGATAACCTCTAGCACCATGAAATGAGGAACTCCCACAGGTTTTCCACTGCTGTCTGCTAATTGCTTACTCCTGTGAGTGAAAAATTAATGAAACAAAAATCTTCTCATTTAGATTCAAAGTCGAAGGAAAAAGATACTTGACGTGTATGCTAACGTATGTGACGTTGCAGAAGGTGAGTGTACAAAACTTGCACCTATAATAACACCACAAAATTAGATCACAAGCCTTTGCTATAAAATACGAAAGGCCTCTGCCTTCCTGTGGAAAGTAGAAAGTCCCAATCCAGAAAAGACCCTCTGAAGGCAGATTTGAGGCAGCCAAGCCCAGGCTGGGCTTGGGCTGGATCACACCATGGCTTGTCTCCAGGAGCATCCACGGGTTTCCTTCTGCCGCAGAGCAAGGAGGGTGGTGCTGGGTCATGCTGGGACATGCACACAGACCAAGTTTTGGAGAAGCTCTCGCATGCTCCATCTAGAAGAAACCCGTTTGGTGCTTTTGTCTAGTCCCTTGGACAACAAAGAAAAACTAGTTCCAAACATGAAAGTGTGATTTGGGGAGGGTCAGGACTGCATTTCAGGCAAAAGTCTTGACCTACTCTGCTTCTTTAAATGCTGTCCCACTTCTTATGACAAAAAGAGTGGAGTTTCCAAGTAAGACAGTGTTTTAAGCATTTTAAGCCTCTTTAGCACTTGACTACCTGGACTGTTTTGGCAGAAGAGACATGAATTAATTTCCCTGCACAAGACACGACTGCATTTATGTCCCCCCACACACACACACTTGGTGTGCCCATGTGTGCGTGTACGTATGAGCTTTCTGTGGTTCAGGGAGCTCTATCTCCCATCAAATTACTGCTGCTGAGGCTGAAGCAGGGAAACTACAGAAACAGGAGTCTGGTTTTGGGAAAATACTGTAGCTGATTCTCTCCTCTATTCTGTAACCATGAAAACATAGAAAAAAAATGTCCGGGAAAAAAATAGCTTTTTCCCCACAGGATGAATGTTAAATCCTCTCTAGAGATTCAGTGATAGTAATGACACTTGAAGCACTAGCAGGGACTTCATGCTCGCAAGCATCTGGCATCATTGCTTCACCTCCCTCCTCACATTCCTACAAGGGCAACTTTCAATTACAGAGAAGTTGCAGCAGCTGCTGGTGACAGACTCAGGGAAGGGTCAGAGCTGTCTCACGAGCTCACACACTGTGCCTGATGCGCAGAGGTGTATTAATGGAGCTGCTCACTAGGGATATGGTTGCAATATACTTTTCCTAACAGCTAGTAAATTGTTGAAGGAAAGGGCAATGCCATGGGAATTTGTACAACCCATCTAATACTTCTTTACTTGACAACTTTTTACTCTAATTATTGTAACCTACTGTCACTAGGAAGAATTAATTTGGTAATATAAAGTAATAACTTTAGAGCTAGATATACTTATCATGGTCTATCACTTAAAGGTTTTAGCTGTACTTATGGCTAACAGTATATACTGTAGTACTTTGATAGATGTCTTGAATAGTCGAGACTTGTGCACAGAGCTATCTGATAATAAGCACCTCACTTCGCAGGTCTGAGCCCTACAGAGCTGCCATTTGATTGCCTGGAGAAGACCAGCCGAATGCTCAGCTCGACCTACAACACAGAAAAAGCCATAGTGAAAACGTGGCGCCACCTTGCCGAGAGCTTTGGACTGAAGAGAGACGAGATAGGTGGTATGACAGACGGCATGCAGCTCTTTGATCGCATCAGCACGGCAGGTTACAGCATCCCAGAACTGCTAACCAAACTGGTGCAAATCGAGCGGTTGGATGCTGTCGAATCCTTGTGTGCGGATATTCTGGAGTGGGCGCAAGCAATGCCGGCTCCTGAACCAGCAGCGACGTCCTGACTCTCCTGTCTGGGACCCGTGCTTCCACATCACCCGCAAGAACCGTGAGTCCAGCAAGCACCATGTCAAAGACTTTGGACAAAAGACCATCGAGGTCTCTTCTACATAATCGCTCCTGATGACTAACAGGAAGCTCTTCTCTTTGACTTCTAAAAAAAGTGAAGTTACACATCTACCAAAACACCGGCAGAAGTCTCCCAGGAAGCTTGGTATGAACCATGTCATTAGCAAAATGATCATGTTAAACAGTTGCTGATAATATGTGGACACACAAACATCCATTCTGTGGTCTGTGTACGAGCATATGTGCAGATAACCCTGCTGATACCCTTCCTGCCTGGCCTGCAAGAAAGCCATTGAACTGCTCTCTGAAAATATTCCTGCCTCTTAAGGCTTTGCTCAAAGGTTTAATAGTCAGTCAAAAGCAGTACCACAGCTACAGTGCCAATCAATACACGTTAGGCACGTACATTTCTATTGGCTCTAACACATTTAATTTAATTTTCTATACTTCACATGGGTTTGTTGAATCTAGAAGTGTGTGCATAGGTGTATATACACAGTCCTCAGGTTAACCAACTATATTATATGAGAAAAGAGTCAACATGATTTACAGATTGAAGTGCTTCAAAATGCTGTACATAATGCACATAAATGCACTCTCGGTCAACATGGACATTTCAGAAATTTTAAATTCAACCTGCTGACTTGCTGAGGACAAACTGGTTAGCAAGTGTGCAGTAAAAGTTGGCAGTCACTCCTTGTAAGTTGAAAGCAAGAAGTTCTTCCCTCCTGTACTGTTACCAAAAAAAAAAAAAAAAAAAAGGCAATGAAAACATCTTGTCCACTACCATGAAAAATTTATTTTTCCAGTAGTGACACCTATATATCAAATTCTATTACAAACCTTATATTACAAGCAGAGAAATTTCAGCAGACGACAGTTGTACACATTTTCCACTAAGACCAAAAGAGTACATTTATTTAGAGATACTTTAAATGCAGAAGAATAAGTGGGGTTTTTTTAAATGTTGTACTCTTGTAAATGTAAACTGTGAGCACAGAGTTCACTGGTAAAAATCAGATCCCATGGAAGATAAACATTTTGAGCTTGTGTACAACAAAAATTGACTTTATTTTTTTCCTTTTAACTAATCTCTGATTTTCCCAGTTAAAAGTTCTCTAAAACTTGTACAGACCACGAACCAGTAGCTGTTACAAAACCTATTTGCTTAATTTATAGCTAAAATGTGTGATGACAGATTTCAACAATTGTAACCACTAAATTAAGAGATGTGACAGTTACAAAGCAATACTTTTCAAATTCCAAAATGCATGACTGAACAAAATGCTATAAAAATATTAACTATAACCCCAAAGTTAACAATCAGTATTCCATCAGTTAGTAACTAGATCTTATCTATGGTAGTATCATAATTGTGTGGAACATTTAGTACCACCCTTTAATGTCTATATTTACTGTCTTTTCAGCACTTCATTTGTATAGCAGAGGAAGTACAGACTGCAACATAAAACCTATCCTTCTCCTTATTCATCTTCCACCATTTATTTCATATCATAACACATATGCCAAATCTGATGAGAATTTTGACTTTTCTTTTAAAGGAAGCAGCAAGCCGCATTTATTTGAACATTTAACTAGCTGATTCATGTCTAATTTCGGGGTGAAATTCTTGCTTTCTTGAAAGCAATGGCAAATTAATGCAGATTTCAACAGGCTTCACTAAGATTCCCAGATTTCCTGACGACTCAGCAATCTTCAACAAGATTTTCAAGACCCTGAATTTACAGTTTAGGACTATTGCTACTAAAAAAACCAAACCAACCCAACCAACCAAAACTGGGAAGATTCTATTATTTCTTGTGCCAGTGTGTAACTACAGTGTTATTCAGTGGACTGCCTCCTAAACTTCATGTTTCATTTAATAGTACACACCATTTATTTGTTTAAAAGAAGATACAGGAATCCTCTTTTTTATGTTTATTTGGCCTTGAAAAATTAGGGTCTTGAAATCAATGGTGCCAATGTGAATACAAACTATTTAACATTATTTTATTTAGTATACAGTATTTTTATTGTTACACAAAAGATTTACAGGAATGAAAAATTTTCCTGTAGATCTTGCCAAAGCTTACTTTCTAATAATTTTGTTTAATGCTGTATATATAACTTATTATATTGTAAAATATGAACATAAGATATGCTAATAAAATAAAGAAGTCAAAGACAATTGTATTAGCCATTTGTTTGATTAAATAATATATTCCCTTCCAAATCTGTAATTAAATGAGTTAGCCAGGGGCTAGCAGGCACATTACTGTGGTAGGGGAGTGTCTAGGTAACATATATGAAGGAATCTTTGTGTTCCTGTAGGATCACAGAATCACAGAATCACAGAATCACAGAATGTTAGGGATTGGAAGGGACCTCAAAAGATCATCTAGTCCAATCCCCCTGCCAGAGCAGGAACACCTAGGTGAGGTTACACAGGAAGGCGTCCAGGCGGGTTTTGAATGTCTCCAGAGAAGGAGAATCCACAACCTCCCTGGGCAGCCTGTTCCAGTGTTCCGTCACCCTCACTGAGAAGAAGTTTCTTCTCACATTTAAGTGGAACCTCTTGTGTTCCAGCTTGAACCCATTACCCCTTGTCTTACTGTTGGTTGTCACCGAGAAGAGCCTGGCTCCATCCTCGTGACACCCACCCTTTATATATTTATAAACATTGATGAGGTCACCCCTCAGTCTCCTCTTCTCCAAGCTAAAGAGACCCAGCTCCCTCAGCCTTTCCTCATAAGGGAGATGCTCCACTCCCTTCATCATCTTTGTGGCCCTGCGCTGGACTCTCTCCAGCAGTTCCCTGTCCTTCTTGAACTGAGGGGCCCAGAACTGGACACAATATTCCAGATGAGGTCTCACCAGGGCAGACTAGGCAGGGGGAGAACCTCTCTCAACCTACTAACCACCCCCCTTCTAATACACCCCAGGATGCCATTGGCCTTCTTGGCCACAAGGGCACAGTGCTGGCTCATGGTCATCCTGCTGTCCACCAGGACCCCCAGGTCCCTTTCCCCTACACTGCTCTCTAATAGGTCATTCCCCAACCTGTACTGGAACCTGGGGTTGTTCCTGCCCAGATGCAAGACTCTACATTTCCCCTTGTTATATTTCATTAAATTTTTCCCCGCCCAACTCTCTAGCCTGTCCAGATCTCGCTGGATGGCAGCACAGCCCTCTGGCGTGTCAGCCACTCCTCCCAGCTTGGTGTCATCAGCAAACTTGCTGATAGTACACTCAATTCCCTCATCCAAGTCATTGATGAATATATTGAACAGTATTGGTCCCAGAACTGACCCTTGAGGCACTCCACTAGATACAGGCCTCCAACCAGACTCCGCCCCATTGACCATGACTCTCTGGCTTCTCTCCTTCAGCCAGTTTGCAGTCCACCTCACTACCCGATCATCCAGTCCACACTTCCTCAGTTTTGCCGTGAGGATGCTGTGGGAGACGGTGTCAAATGCTTTGCTGAAGTCAAGGTAGACCACATCCACTGCTCTGCCATCGTCAATCCACCTTGTTACGTCTTCATAAAAGGCTATGAGGTTGGTCAAACATGACTTCCCCTTGGTGAAGCCATGTTGACTGTCCCTGATGACCCTCTTATCCTTGATATGTCTTAAGATGGCACCAAGGATAAGGTGTTCCATCACTTTCCCAGGGATGGAGGTGAGGCTGACCGGTCTATAGTTGCCCGGGTCCTCCTTCTTGCCCTTTTTGAAGACCGGAGTGACATTTGCTTTCCTCCAGTCCTCAGGCACCTCTCCCGTTTCCCAAGACTTGGCAAAGATGATGGAGAGCGGTCCAGCAATGACTTCAGCCAGCTCCCTCAGCACCCGCGGGTGCATCCCATCTGGACCCATGGATTTATGGATGTCCAGATTGCTTAATTGCTCCCTAACCCAGTCCTCATCAACTGAGGCAGACTCCTCCATTGCCCTGCCTTCCTCTGGGGCCTCAGGGGTACGGGGCTCCTCAGGACAGCCTCCGGCAGAGTAGACAAAGAAGGCATTCAGTAATTCTGCCTTCTCTGTATCTTCTGTCACCAGGGCACCCACCCCATTCATCAGTGGGCCTACATTGCCTCTGGTGTTAGTTTTATCTGCCATGTATTTGAAGAAGCTCTTCCTGTTGTCCTTGACCCCTTTCGCCAGGTTTAACTCTAAGGAGGCCTTAGCTTTCCTAGTTGCCTCCCTACATCCTCTGACAACAGCCTTATATTCTTCCCAAGTGGCCAGCCCCTCCTTCCATGATTTGTAAACCCTCCTCTTCCACTTGAGCTTACGCAGCAGTTCCCTGTTTAACCACGCAGGTCTCCTGGCTCCCTTCCTTGACTTCCTGCGCGTCGGGATGCACTGATCTTGAGCTTGGTAGAAGCAGTCCCTGAATGTTAACCAACTATCTTGGGCCCCTTTACCTTCAAGCAGCCTTGCCCACGGGATTTCCTCCAGCAATTGTTTGAAAAGGCCAAAGTCGGCCCTGCTGAAGTCCAGGGTTGCAATTCTGCTCGGTATTCTGCTCCCACCACAGGAGATTCTGAACTCCACCATCTCATGGTCACTGCAACCAAGGCAGCCCCCCACCTTTACTGCTTCAACCAGACCCTCCTTGTTAGCGAGGACGAGAGCCAGCAGTGCACCTCTCCTAGTCGACTCCTCCACCATTTGCATCAGAAAGTTATCGTCAATGCACTGGAGGAACCTCCTAGACTGAGGCTGGCTGGCTGAGCAGTCCTTCCAGCAAACATCAGGGTGGTTAAAATCCCCCATAACAACCAGAGCCTGTGACTGTGAGGCCACGCTCAGCTGACCGCAGAAGGCCTCATCAACTTCCTCACCCTGATCTGGTGGCCTGTAATAGACTCCCACAACAGTGTCACCCCTGCCAGCCTGCCCCTTAATTCTCACCCACAGACTCTCAACTTGCTCCTCAACCGCACCTGGACAGTACTCTATACATTGTAGTTGCTCTCTCACGTAAAGAGCAACTCCACCACCACGCTTGGCTGGCCTGTCTTTCCTGAAAAGGACATAGCCATCCATGACCACATTCCAGTCATGTGAGCTGTCCCACCATGTCTCTGTTAATGCCACCAGAAATACTGCTTCTCTGGGAACTTCCAAAGCAGAAACCATTCTTCCTTTGTCAATATAGTTTTGGATCAATAATTCACCTTGCAGGTACTATGAAAATGCCAAACTGAGCAACTTCTTGGAGAAACTGTTTGTAAGTTGTTATGTATGTACTGAGAGCTGGTACAGACGATGAGACTGGTGAGTAATCTCTCAGTAGCAATACTCTCTCGTTAATGTGTGTTCCTAAATTAGCAGTACTATGCCACATTATTGGCAATCTCAACTGGAAGCTTTCACTGCATGACAGGATAATTATGTTCATCCATTCTCAGGCTGCACTGGTGAGACTGCCAGCAGAACCACCAGCTTCTACGAAAAACAGAGCACCAACTTGCATTTCCCTCAGCCCCTGGTGATTAAACTAAGACTTTCCAAGTATTTCATACAGATCAAGCATTTTCTAAATGGAAGAAAAACTGTCCTACTTTGGGACAGTTTGGGATTTTGTTTATTCAGATTCATTTGTCGGTTTCAGCACGATGAATATGTTCTCGTTTCATCAACAGTTAAGGGACAGAAAGGCTCCAGAAACTGCAACAAAAGCTTCAAGTTTGCTGGGTAGTTGGGAGGAACTGATGTTCTGAGTTTCACTTTACTGTCTTTTTACTCCCTGCGCTATATGTGCAGGAGTTAACATGGAGTGAAGCTCACTCCAACAGGCATTGCTGCATCTAAACACATCGCTGTCAGAAAGACTTGAGCATTCTCTGCTTCAATGTGCTTATGGACAACCAGCCAAAGGAGAAACTTTGGCTTCTGGGGTTTAACTTGACAGAGCGCAAACTCAGATCTGCGTAAAAAATCCATGTCCTTCCATTGTGTAAAATAATGAACCAAAACACAGAAACACAACGAACAAAGCACCTGAGAGCCATTTTCGGATGTTGTCTTTGCTTCAGTTTTTCCTTCTTTTTTTTTTTTTTTTCAATTTTTGATTTAAGTTCAGTGCTTCCAGCACACTGTATTGTACCTGTGCAAATACAGGTGCCTGCAGTGAGATTCATTTTACACTAAATAATTAAGATGGGTTGCATCCTCAAACTACAGGCTATAGTGTCTCTAGACTGTAAAGAGATCCTGGAGTGACAAGCTTTGATGTAAACACATATTCTACAGATGTCAATGGTTAGATGAGTTGAATCTAAGCAAGTAACCAACTTATTACAGGTGTGTGACTGTATTTCAGCTCAGCGACGTCTCTGAAATACCTGCAGCCAGCAAGTATAGAATGCAGATGACCATGAAACTACTATAAAGTATGTTAATTAGTGTGCTGTTGTAGGGAATAATTGGAATAGATAAATGGTCAGGGTGTAGTTAAGGTTAATTTCTCGGGCATTGTGTACTAATGTTCTTAGTATGTACAGCAAATCGGCTCATATAAGATTAAAGATATGATTGATTCTGATATCCTAAATACGATAAGTAATTTGTAACAAGAAGTTAAACGGAAGTTTCTAAATTTTCACATAAGAACATTAACGATTTTAACCCGTTGCTGTGACGTTACTTCAAATATAAACACATTTCTTATTTCACAGTCTTAAACAAACCTCACTTCAATGATCCAGACTCTGAAGAAAACACGATCTCCGTTGCTTAGAAGTGGCTCCTCACTGCTCTGGCAAGCAGTTGATCACCTGCAGACTGTCTTCTTCAGAGCAAAATATCAATCCTGCTTTTGGTGTGAAGAAGCCAATTTGTATGTTTGCTTTTAGAAAATACTTCTTCTTTTCAGCTCCTGGCAGCATTTCTTTAGCAAATGCTCATTATCTTGGTCTCAGCTTTTTAACCTAATGCTGAAGGACCAGACTGAACAGAGAGGGGAAAAAAAAAAAAGGCTAGTTACATTAGCATAAATGCTCAGATAGTGATTTCACCTTGACTAACCCATAAAATGTCTTTACACAGCTACAGATCTACTTTGATCATCCCTGAAAGTTCGTTGTCTTACTCATCACGACAAATGCTACACACACACAAAAAAATTGTTATGGTAGAATATTATATTTCTCTAAAAGGCTGCCTTTTCACAGTAGAGTGGAAAGGCTACTGTTTTACCTTGTCCTGATTGCCACAGTCTCAGGATTTTCCTCCGGACCGAGGGAAAATTGTGCCTTCTTTCAGAGCAAAGGAGCACACCAGCAGCAAGAGGGGCTTCCAGAAGGCAAGGTGGGAAAGGCTGGGGAGAAAAGTGAGAAAGTAGAGGTTCTGCAGCACAGCAGGGAACGGGAGGCCACCGGTAAGGACAGGGGCAGGTACAGGACAAGGCCTCAAATAGTTGTGTAAAGAATGTTTCTGGGAGTTAGGGGAGATGCACAGAATTTTCCGCAAACAAAGTTTTTAGAGTTGGACATTAAGACCCAATCCCTAAAGAAATGCGTGGGTCAAGGGGAAAATTATTGACAAGACCTTTTGCTTCCTTTTTGATGTACACTTCTTTTTTTTAAAAAAAAAAACCTAATTGTTCTTCTTTATACTCTGATAAAACCAAACTTTCAAGTTGAAAAGACCCTTTAAGTCCTTGGAAATGCTTACTTAAAATAAAAGACTGAAGAGCTTCACACAAAGCTCCAGTCAACTCCAGGTTTTGCCACAAGAACTTCTACAGCCCGTGCCATGGGCACTGTAAAAACAGCATTAGGGCTTTTTTCTTTTGTTATGCATCAGCAGGCCCTACTAGAGAGAGCACTTAGCTGTGTGTCTACAGATAAACCTATTCCAAACTCCATCACCAGCCTTTTGGGTGACTTTGTGGAAAGTCCCTCCCAGGCAAGATTAGTACCTACTACCTTGCCAGGCCTTTCTCTCTTAACCCCAGCTTCCTAGCCCGACCAGTATCATCCCAGTTTTAACTTAGAGAAACTTGCCTGACTTTGCAGACTCTCTCTAATCTTAGGTTGCAGTCAGGAACTGCCCTCTACATAGTGTTTGATATCTGATGATCTTGGTCTGATGACATCAATAAAAAGAAACAGAGGTAAGGTGGGCTGAAAACCATGGGTCTGTGCCTTGCAGCATAAAGCAACAACAGCTGACTGCCTCTGTAGTTTGAGAATTTGTGATCATTAATCCATTATCCACGAACAAAAAGATCATGTGTGTAAATGCCCAGCAGTAGGGGTTGGAGGATGACCCAAAAAAGGCCGGTTGAACTTCTCCCCAGCAACCTCACAGCCTCACACAATTTAGAAATCCTGCTTTGTTATAAGAAGGGTGTATTTAAGAGGTGAGAAAAAAACAAAACAAAACAAAAGAAAACAAAACAAACTTACTGTTGGAGGTGAAAACCATGACCCAGAGGTGAACCAATGACTTCTGTATGCAGAAAACATTCTTCCGCGAGCAACCTCTATACTTCTCTGTGATAATGAAAAGCAAAGAGAGCTTATACCCTTATTATGTATTGGACAGGCTTCCTAGTGCATATTCCAGTAAATATATTAATATAAACAGGGTGAGAATGCACTATCTATATCTAGCTCTAGACACATAATATTGCATATGTATTCTATTTCCCCCACATCCAAATAAGCTCTTTTGATTATTTATTGTGATATGAATTATAATGCATAGCACCTGTTACCTTGAGCATTAATTTACCACTATCAACCACTCTTCAAGGACAAAAAAATGTTGGTTCCATTTTGCCAGAGTTCTGTGAGGCTAGACTGCCTGCATACTTATATTATGGAAGAATGATAAGAAGCCTTGCATGCTGTACTGCAGAAGACGTCAGTGATTAGCTGTTATACAGGTCACACACAGAGGCATCTCATTTGTCCATCAACTTTAAAAAAAAAAAAAATCATTTTTTTTATAGTTGGTGAGAGGGGCTGCTTTAAAAACAAGCTTGTAATAGAATTCAGGTTAGTATGGTAAGACAGTTCAGGAATACGCAATGATTTTCCAATTTAACCCACCACATAGAAGCAAATGAAAAATCAGGAGGATGTAACACTGGAGACCAATTAGTAGAAAGACAAGTGATACAGGAAGGAAGCAGAGTTAGGCATATATTTCTGGAATTTGGCCTTGGTGCACAAGGCTGCTGTGAAAAAAGATGCCATAGTCATGCTCCAGTGTGGAAGAGGACAAACCAGGAGAACATGAAACTGCGACGTTTTGGGAAGGACAGCGGAACAGGGAAATTCTGTTTATTTGCATTTCTTATTATAGAAATAGCTCTTGAATCCACATACTAGAATACTATTTCTTCTCAAGGACAAAAACCAGTCTGGCAACACTAGTTACCTCCAACCTTGTTCAAAGGCATACTGCTTTTCCAAAATGCTGATGTGTGGGTAGATTATTATGCTCCTGTTGGAACTCTTGTACCACATGATACTTTTATTTTCCTGTAAATTGGACAGATTTTTTTAGTTTCTTTTCTCCATAAGGAACTGTACTGAGGATGCCATTTTATGGAGCTGAAGATGACCTTACAGTAAACTTATTAATAGGAATGTTATACTATGCTGAGCTTTCCCAGCTGCTGTTGTTAGCATAGTTTACAGCCCTTGCTTGTGCATGTCTACCAGAGCAGTTACTGGCCATTAAGTTGCAGTGATCGGTGAGATGTGGTATATTCAGGGAAATATTCCTTGGGACCAGTCTAAATATCCTTCAGTGATGGGCATAGAAAGATTGGGTTAAAAAAAAAAAAAAAAAAAATATATATATATATATATGGCTTCTTGGATTTCTTTTTCTCAGGTAATTCTCTCAGTGTGACTTCAGAGATCAGAATGTCTTGTGAGTTATGTCTTGCTAAATTTCGACTCGGGAACAGTCACTCGAAAAAAGCTGCTACAAGCAATTAAACACTAAGTGATTTTGTTCAAAGTTATCTCTTCTAGTAGTGATCAGGTAGTCACAAATATACAAGACACTTGCTTTCAAAATTATGTGAAAAGCAAAAGTCTAATAACCAGGAACATTCCTAACCGTGGTCAGAAGATGGCATTAAAGAGTTCCATCAGCCCTAAATGCATCTGTTTTTGACAGCGGGTAGTAGTGGTTTTGACACAGAACACGACGATTGTCAGTATGACACATAAATATGCCTCTGCACATCACAGCGTTTCTCAGGGAGATGTCTAAGGTAGGATCACACACAGCACTGCGCAGCACTATCACTTTCAAAGTCTTTGTTAATTTTAAGAACATGTGCACATTATATCATTAAGAGGAGCACAAGCGGTCACTACTTTGCCACCACAGTTCCTCTAACCCTTTGGAAAGTGGAAGATTACCAAATTGTTTCATAGATCAAATTTTCAGATTTTCCGGACTAAATTTAGAATGTTATCCTGAAGATAAATGCTTTCGATCAGACCATCAATCCCTGAAGCTGTATAAGTTTTAGGTGAAAAACTCAGTATATAACTAAAGGATCCAGTGTCACAGCTCTAAATTACGAGCTCTGCTTACAGCCTCTTTTAAATCTGAGCTGGTAAGTTAAATAACGCATTTTAGACATTGATGCTGATCGTGAATAAAAGTACTTTAAAATTATGTTGCCTTCAGCATACTTCACCTTTCAGGTTAATTTATCTGCTACAAGAAATTTTTCCCCATATTATATTGAATTCAGTTATATAACATTAAAAAATATGCAAGCCAGTCATGTTCAGGAGAACTGGAAAATGACTGTGAAATCCCACTTCAAGAGGCAGACCGTTTATCAGCTGGTGAAAGTCACAAATATAAAGAAACAGAGCACACCGGTGCAGGCTGGGTAATGGTAGCCTACTTTCTTTAGATCTGCCAAGCTTCTGCAGGTACAACTGCTCCCTGCCCAGGGAACAACCTTTCTTATGGATTTGCCCAATCTAGACTTTGTAGATTGTCTTGCCTATTTATCGATAGGAAGCCTTGGATAAACAGCAAGGGCAATTACAATTCTACAATAGATGCATTTGTAAAAAAGTTGGGTAGCCTTTTCTCAGCTGAAAACTATCCTAACATAAGCAGGTGCAATATTCTTGTTGACTTCCCCAACGAGGACTTTCACAGCTGTTTGAAAAAGCTGCAACATAAAATTGTGGATCAATTCTTTATCTTCCTTTAAAGTGACAGGTTGTGACTACTAGAAACTTTCTTTGTTTCATGCCAGTGATGGTAGTTAAGTTTCTGGAGATCTACACGCAAGCAAGACCATTTGAAGCTACATGTTCTGACTGACCAGCTGGCTGCTGCCACAAAGTGTGAGTTGCTTTCTTTCATTTAGGTGCAAGTATTCATAAGGTCTCTCTCTTCTCAAATTATCTCAAAGAAACCCAGTTAAAAATTAATATTCTCTTGCCTGCTGCCACGTCTGGCCAGAGGTAGCTGGCAAATTCAAAACAGCGTATCCCTTTTCAGGAATGCAGACAGACAGTGATCACATAAACCTTATTTCCTTAGAGAATCGGGAACCACAGGAAATAGCTGGAGTTACAGTTACCTTTTCAAATGTTTCTTGTAGACAGTCTTCCGAGAGAAGGATAAAGTAGTTGAAATTCATACTCATATTACAGTACCCACACGCTGCAAAAGCAGAAACCCCCAGGAAATTCTAGATTCCATCTGTGAAGGCAAGACTAGATAAAGAGGTGCCAAAACTGTGGACAACTTGACAGAAATCTACCTTTCCCAAACCAAAATCAAACCACCAAGACAGCTGGGAATGCAACTAGCTTCCTTCGTTCCCCTTCCCCACAGAGGCTGCCAAGGTCCCTCAGGGGAGCACTAACAGGATGGGGATGTTGGAGCAAGGACACAACATGGACTGCTGTGGACAACTGGGGTGGGCTGGACCACAAGCATGATGGTCAAGACCATGAAACAAGCAGGTGTGTACAAAATGTGACATACCAAATATTTAGAAGCAGAAATACATAAATAACTGTGGGTTTAGTACGGAATTTATCCTAGTACCTACTTTTGGCTGTTAATGACAAAGGCAAGCTAGGCTAGCTATGCTTCTAATGTAGACAGCATTATTAGTTAGCCTAGTTACTCCGGATAATCAATTACAAATTGAAACAGATAGAGTTAAAATCTCCATTTCAGTTTTTTATTTCCAATCATTTTAGTTCCATTTTTGGTAGACTGACATTTTACTTTCCTTGAAGTCTCTGACCCTGAAATCACACTGTTGTTGGACAATCATTTCACATGTGTTTGTAGTCCATATGTCCCATGAAACCACGTACAATTAAAGATGTGATCTAACGCAAACTGAAAATCCGATGGCAAATAAAACTAGTTCCAAATTCATCATTGTTTTACCTTTCTAGATATTAGGAAGACTCATAAATATTTCTGCATTAACAGGATTAGAGATAAATTTGGGAAAAAACATGGCACGGTTTATATCCTTTAGCGATCTTTGCTGTGAGGTTTTAGGACAATGTACTGAGGAAGTATAAGTTGTCTGTTGGCAGCTGGCTTCAAAACTATCACTTCTGCCATCGCAAGTTGAGCCTCCATATGGCTCTACCACTGTATATATGTGACTCTCATTTTTTTTGCCAAGAATTATTACCCTCAGTTGAAAATCACATGCACGTTTTGGAACTTCACTATAGTTTTTTTATTTATAGAAGTATCTATTCTTCACAAGCCACTTCATATTCATTTCCATAATTCATTTATTTCTTTATTTCTGATACTTTTAATGTTTACTGTGAAATCAAGAACTTGTATTTTTCTTCAAAGCTCAGTTAAAAGTTACTTAAAAATAATTAGTCTCATCTTTAGTTCATCAATCAATTTAACTACATTAATACTTAACAGATCCAAAAAACTTTTTTTTGCATTTTAAACAGAAACATTCTAGGTCATAAAAACTTGAAATCAACAGTGATTCATCTTTTCAGACTGTAAAAACTACTGCATATAAAACCCAAGGGATCAGCAGTAAAAGCGACACCATACTCTAGGCATCTCTTTACCACATCACCTTTGCCATTATAAGATGTGAACACATTGTGTTAAATTGGTACCACAAGGAAGATCAGCAGATTAACAGTGATGAAGGCTGAAAGCCAAGAGTACAATCAACACTACTGTAGACATGGGAAATCTAACAACTTCCTATAGCTTTTTTTTTTTGTTATTAATTTTCTAATATTTTTAACAACCGAGCAGACAGAGAAGCACATGAGGACTGGGAAGACAATTCCTAAGAAAGAGGATTTTGTCTCCAGTCAAAGCTACATGCAAACTTTTGCACTGCTAGTAAATCTGACAGAAAACCAAAACTACAGATTAAGAAATACTTATTCCAAAACATAATCCACTGTCAGCAAAAGCTTTTAGCTGTGATTAGTGATATTTTAAAATTACCTAGGATTAGTTTCCTGCCCAAAGAGCACACACTGCTCGCTCACTCGCTCCTCCAGACATACTTGGTGCCAAATCTGCTGTAGACTCCTTTCATAGGAAAGCTTGTCAGAAATGTAAGTCGAATTGCTAGAAAAATATTTGCAGTTAGAATTCAACTTCAAAGACGCAGTTCAAAGACTTCTGGTAAAAAATACAAAGGAACAGCAAGAAAAAATGTATGAAAATGAGAAGTAAACTTCTCTGAAGTTTTATACCGACTGCCGGTATTAGTCAAAGACTATCATACAATAGATCTTTAATTTTAACTGCAGTTTATATTTTACAATTAAAGAGTATCAGTAATTACAGTACAAAACAGAAATAAGAAATGGAAGACTAAGTTGAATATTTAAAAGTATCCTATTTCCTATGTGTGAACACCGAGCTGTGTCATCACACTCAGAAAAGAGATCAGATGAGGATTGTAATGCAAATTAATAAAAAATATAGCAGAAACAATAACATATAATAATTATACATTAGGGATTACTATTGACAGACTTTTTAAGAAATGCTTTTATTTACATTTTCAGAGATCTTACAACCCAAAGTTACACTAGAAATTCATACAAAGCAGGATAAAATACTAAATGTTACATAATTACAAGAAAAGGTCAAACAAACACTAAGACATTCTGAAATCAAAACAACAATAACACCATTTCTCATTCAGCACATCTAGCTATGTTAAATCAAAACCTGGTTTTAATAATTAAAACTGTAATTATCTCAAAAGATAACTTGGGAAGATACCTGCCTGTTACTTATCAACAGTAAAATAAATAAATGAATTTATAAAACTCTCTGAAGAGTCAAAGGTAGCTAAGATTCATACCTGTAAGGAAAGGTTGGTATTTCTGATCTGCTTACTCAAGGGATCCAATTCCTTCGATTGCATCAGCCATTCAGAACAGCAGCATTATTTCACTTCTTTAAAAAGTATTGAAGAAAGCCATTTAGCATATTATGCAGTTTTTCATTTTCCTTTTTATCAATGAGGGAAATATCAATGAGATTGGACATGATACAGAGTAACTTACACAGTACTGTGGTTCTGCTTAGTTTATTTACAGAAAACAGTAAAAAAAAAATCCAAATTTCAAGTAACAGGCAGTTGACAAATCATATAGAACAATAATCAGATTGAAAGATAGTGCTAGTGACTTGTGCTTAGACTGGAGGTAAGAGAGTTACTCCTCGACAATCCCAAATTCAACAGAATTGAATTGAGGTTTATACAGAGGAAAGCATGATCTGGATTTGTAGTCCTGTGTAGTTCTTGGATCACCTGATGAAGAGCAAACAATTCAAACATCTTCTTATTGCTTCTGCAAAAGATTTTACATAAAATAATTGTCAATTGAAAATGGAGAAGTTTCATCTAAAGACTAAAGTTTCTACAGAAAACTATTCTTTTAATTAAGAAAAATGTGCATTATATTGGGAGTTTCATGTAATTCTTCTACATTGCCTATAGTGTCTGAGCAGGTTTTCAATGCATTTTACTTGAGTAAGTGGTATTTACATGTAGTATAAAGAAAGCTCAAGGAAAGGCTGTAACAGGGCTTCGCTAATGTGAAATAAAAAAAAAAAAGGATTTCTCAGCAAATTTTACTCTTAGTATATTTCCAATGTAGGTTATGATTTGTATTAGATTATTTTACAGGAAACCATGCTTTTTTCCCTAGAGTTCAATTTTGTTCCAAATAAAGTCAAACGAAAACCTCCATTTTGTCAACAACTTTAAGTCTAATGTAAAAAAATCACTCAGTTTAGATATCTGCTTTTATAAATGAAACAATCTCATTAAGTAATGCATGAAGACCTTTGTTACAATAACCTAACAATTAGTGAGCAACAACATATTTTATAAAGATTAACAATCCCCAAAAGGCTTAGACAGTTCAAGACTTTAAATTTTGTTTTCGAAGGAAATGAAAACTGCTGAAACTGGAATGCAAGTCACAGATGAGGCTATATTTTCAAAGGAGATATTACCAAGTGCCTGAGTAAAAGTGAAGGTCAAGGGAAAAGAAAAGAAGGGTTCTTTTCTAAGGATTCTTGTCATCTGCATACGTAAGGAATATTTCCTCTTTAGGCTAGGGTTGTTTTGTTTTGTTTTGGTTTTTTTATTAGTTTGTATTCTGTAAATTGAACTGGATATATAAGCATTGAGAGTCCTGTCTTACACATCTGTGACACAAACGGTTTAAATTTAACTGTTACCAAAAAAAGTCCAGGTTTGTCTATGGTAAAGCAAATCAACAGCAAAACAGAGATGAGTTTTGAAAAAGGAGAAAGATGAAGGTCCCCAGGTTCGCTGATCTAATAATAACTAACAGGATAATGGTAGTAAAGGATTACTTTATTCTGGAGAGTTTTTGTAGTATAACACAGAGCTTTTCCAAAATCTGAATATCCAGCTTAGAACTTCGAAGCAATACAGAGCAAGTACGGAAGAAGGATTCATTACTGCAGGCTTCCAGGAAAGGCTGTAAGAAACCTGTAAAAGAAAATAATTTTTTAAATGTATCATGGACCTCTTCTGTGCAGGAAAAAGTAACACAGCTGTTGATACCTTTAGAGGGCTTTAAATGCCTTGTGTTATGCAACTATTAGAAAAATGAAATAATTCAGTTTATGTTGGGTATGTGATGCAAAACTCAGGTAAACCCAGGAACCGAAAAAACGCAAGTTCCTAAGAGTTCTGACGTTATTGACCCTTGTATTAAAACAGGGCCTATTCCCTTGAGAACAAAAGAAAACAGGAAACAGAATAATTTTAAACTCAAATAAAAATTCTTATCTTGAACATATTTATTCAGTGCTCATTAATCACAGTTCTTTCCATTTGTTCATGTGAGGGGAATATTAAGCCCTGCAAAAAGACTCCCAAGGAAATATTTTAAGCTGCCGCAGATCCCATGGACAGGGATAGTACATGTAGAAGTTAATGTGATGCCTGACAGCCCTTCGTTATCAAAATACCATCACTGTACTCTGCTTCAAGACAGGAAAAATAATAATCGAGAGGTAAAAGTAAGAGCTGGATAAGAACACTTAAATATCAACAAAACTCCCTTAAAACTGTGGATGAATTTTTAAATGACATTATATAACACTTCCCTCTATCCTGTTCCCCAAAATCTGATCACTTCAGAATGAGGTTAAATCAGTTTCCTCACTATCTCATTCTTGGTTCTGATATTAAAGATTAATGTATAGCAAAAACATAAAGAAAATAAGTAAGGATTGATTTTTTTTTTTTAAATTAATAGTCTTTCATAAAGCACAGGGCATTTGCATTAGAAGAATACACATGTGAGAAAAATATTCTGATGTTTACATAATGTTAAAAATATTTCATGTGTTATACTTAATAAGAAACTGCAACATGCAAATTACAGCATAAACCAATAAACAGACATTTAAAAAATTCTTCGCACATATGCTGAAAATTGTAATTTATAAATCAGATGTCAAGATGCTTTTATCAGTTCAAAGAGGACTGGATGTCACTTTTGCTCAAAATTTTCCCTTTCCTTGTCCAAGGACATACAACTTATTGAATATAACAAGTAGCCTTGGAGTGAATTCAAGGTTTTAATTTATTTCAGGAGGCTTACTGATATGAAATCAGAAGAGATGCTACAGAAAACTGTTTGGAACAGGGCTTTTAAAAAAAAATAACTTGGCAATTAAAGTCAGCTTGAGAGCCTAAATAGCTAAATTTTCTCAGAGCTGGGCATTTATACTGAATATTTAGCGAGGACCCAGTAATTCCTAGACCTTAATGTTAGGAAGAAGATTTTTCAAAACCTGTATTTTTTACAAAACAATGGCATGTCATTTGACCACACCAACAAATGACCCAGTGTCACTCCCCCCAATGCCGAGTGCATCTTATCGAGCATTACAGTGAGGCCAAGGAGATCTCTGGGCCTTTGCTGCTTTACACCATCAGACAAAGAGATCAAGAAACAGCAAATGCCTTTAGCACAGATCAGAGAATCTATGGTTACATGTGATCTCTCCTCTCTTGTCAGTCGAGGTGCTTTTGGTAGAATTGACTTGAAAGGCTGGAATCAACAGGCAGAATCCACCAAATATGTAATATGTATGGATGGAAACTATACAGATGCAGGATAATAGACTTTGGTAGCAAGGGACCAACCCTGCAGCAATTAAAAGCAAGACGTCAACTGATGTACTATGAAGTCTGGAAAAGGCAGGCAGATGTTTTGTGGTTTGCAAAAAACCCAAAGCAACACAAAACAATTACTCCAAGAGACATAAATTATCAAGGCAATAAATGGTTATAAATTATTTTTCTGTTTATTCCTACTTCCATGTTTTCTTGCATTCTTTGTACCATGTTCAATCCACCTATGGTTTTATGCACATTCTCCTCCCACTTTTAGTACTATAATATTTCCAGTTACAATTTGCTGTCTCAAAATTGTAACAAGAATATAAAACCAGAATGAAAGTGAAGTAGAAATGTAAGCAGTAATCAGTAAAATATACTAAAAAATGATAAGTACATATATTTTTTTATTCTCTGTCAGTAAACATACTATTTCTCATTTTATTTTAGCTTACAGTCTTCAATTAAGGACAGAATGCTGTAACTGAAGTGACGTATTAAGTACCATTGACAACTTCTAAGTCACGACAAACATCATGGATACTGGAATAGTGACCTACAACTGCATTTCTATAGACATGCAGACACCATAAGAAATTAAAAGCAAATGAACTGAAGGCTAGAAGTTACAGAAGAATTCCTAAAAGGAACAAAGAAAGTGGCACAGCCTCCTTAAGATCAAAAATAAGGTTCATGCTGAAGAAATACATCTTATACATGTGCATAAATAAATATCTATATAAAATAGATACATATAAAAAAAAATTACTGGATATGTTTGAATTGACCTGAAAATGCCTTTTAATCAAATATCGCAAGGGAACAGTGGAATGCTGATTTCCCCCAAAAAAAACCCAGAACTGAACAAATTTACCAGGAATCCAACAAGAGAAGTCATTATTGACTGCATTCTGCCCTTGGTGTGTGCAAACACAGTCCCCATCACATAGTTACTGAGGGCGTACCACTTCTCATATTTCTTTTACTATTTTTCTACTTTCGCTGCAGAGGGTATTCTTTTTTTCAGAATTTGTGACGTCAAAAACTCAGAGCTACTACCTGTCAATTACAGCAAGCAGAAAATCATTAGATGGGTTCACCGTATGTGCTAAATTTAGCATACATGACTGACATGCACACAAGATTCAGCACTCTGTATTGAGCCACTGCTCTCTATGACAACTTTGAAGTTATTAAATTCATACAACAATGTATTAAACCTGGAAAAATAATTAACCTGCAATTCTCTTCTAGTATGACGGCATCATGCCCCAGTGAGTCTAACTTGTTAAAATCCATGAGAAAAGGTGGCAAAATTACAAACAGGAACAGCAAATAAGCAAAGCCTAATGAACGCAATCCTACCATCTTAAGAGTACTTTGTATCCAAACATTTCTATCACTTAGGAGTGTCTGAAGTAAAAAACTCTTACACAAATAGCCAGAAGAGATAACCTTCTCTAAAGCAAGAAAAATCTAGGACTAAAAATTATGTTATCACTCAGGAACTACAACTGTATAGAAATTCTTCCACGATTTGCTAGAGTTCCTACAAATGACTGCCTATTTGCAAGAAAAAGAAAGGGCCCTACCAATGTGTATGGCACCAATGATGAAGTCTGTTTTAACAATAAAAACTTGAACAGTCTCTCTTACTTATCAAAGATGATTATCAGAAGGGCAAGAAAAGTGTGTGTGAGAACACTGACATTCAAGAAGTAAATTGAGAAGAAACCTTCTTCATTCTATTGCCTGTTCAAGCAACAAATAAGTTTAGAGACCCCTCATTTAACATAACTTCTGACTCAGCTGAGCTCTGATTCATGAGAGAAGGTAACAAGACTGCTGGGATGAAGAGGGCGGTCCTATAATTTATTCTTATAAATATCCTTAAATAGCCATAAAATGCTTTACATTCCTGTTTTCCAAGGGTAAACAAATACCATATTCAACTGACCTGGACATGTCTTTGTTGCCTTGCTCTTACTGGTTCCTTAAAAATATTTAATTATAAAAAATAGATACACACACACACACACATATACATATGCTGTAAGAATGTCTTGACTGTGAAGTTTACAAACCAACATAAACGATAAGCATTACTTTTAAGACAAAGTAGAAATAATTTCTAAACTTTCACAAAGTTCAATTATGTGAAATCAAGCTGATAAAGGCACACATTTAAATGGACTTTTGTGACCCTGCTTATATATTTTCTTCAGATAAGCTTTTGCAGAATAAGTAATTGGAAAATGTACAAAACAAGCATATAATTTAAATGTATGTCTAGCTGATGAACTAAAAGAATATAAGCTTCACATTTTAAAATATTGTGGTGGTTTAGATCTGCACATATTTTGTTTTTACTAACTATTTTAGAAAACCTAAATTGGAATCCATCCTGACAAGACCTTGGCACAATTCAAAATAAACTGCAAAAGCCTCCACTGGTATCCTTAAAAATTGCAGCATGTTGCAGTTGCATTAGCTTAACTTGATTGGTAGACTGCAATGAACAATGAACAATTTATCACTGTTGACAGAATTCATCTGAAATTTACCCTCAAAGTAATCAGTCACTCACAGCATAAAATCTCAGCAGCTATAGTTATCCAGAAAATTCTGGTTTATACCTAAAGCTATGCCATCTCAGAAAATGAAGACTGTCAGGAATGCCAGTTTTAAGTTCATGCTTTAACAAATTAACGATTACAGTTTTGCCTCATTTCTAATTGCATGAGGATCTGCTGGGAGAATGGAGAACATGTGACAGCAATACAAGTGTCACTGCACTGTGAAAAAGTTTACGAATACAAAAGTTAACTATGTACCACAGCAGAAACACTTGAAACAGTAATATCACTTACATGTTGCTAATAACTGATTGTCTATAATACAGTCACGTGTAAGATTTGAACCATTTGCTGAATTTAACTTTTTCTCTTGTAATCCACAGCCAGGACTGTAAAGTGCCGGTGGTTGAAGCACAGCAGAGATAGGGTGAGATTCCAGACAGCAAAAGGCAACTCAAGTGTTGATGCCTACAGGGGTGACCCTGAGCTAAGAGAGCCCAAGTGGCAATTTCAGCTGGTCACTCAATGTGTTGGCCTCAGTACAATCTGAATTGCTCTTCAGTTTCCTAGGATTTGCAAGACATTCGTGCAGACAGGGCATATGGGAGACCAATGTCAATCTCAAATGGCAACTGGAGGTTACACCCACAAAAAAAAAAAAAGTAGCAGAAAAGGTTAGAAAATTAGCAGGAATACTTATGTCACAAGAGATGCTTGGAATGAAAAGAAGCCTACAAGGAAAATATCAGAAAAGAAAGCTATGCCTTGGAGGTCAAAATCTATCTTTATTAAAAAAGGGACAATATGAAAAGTCAGGTTAAGTCAGACTTTGTTAAGAAAATAAAATTCTCCCAGCCATTTAAATAGAAATAGAACAAAAAAGAGGCAGTGAGGTGATCTGTGGTCAGCACAAGAAAGATGAGATAGAAGCTAATGTTGTATTAGTCTTTTGGCTGCACACTTTGGCAAATATGCTGGTTTTCAGGAGAGAGCTCTATCTTGATAAAAGGGACAAAAAAAAAGTTCCCCAAAGTTGTAATTCCAAAAGAGTCCTTTAGTCAGGAACACAAGAACAGACTGCAGGACTCCGAAAGAAACGATGCCTCAATTTTATGACAAGAAGAGCTAAACAGTTATTCCTAACAAGTCAGGAAGCAGCACTTTGCGAAGAGAGAATGGCCAGAGCAATAGATGTATGTTGGACTTGCACAAAAAAAAGGAAATCTGAACACATGTGCCCTTCGCTAAGACTCTAAAGATATTTTCAGGAACTAAAGGAGATGAATAAATGAAATAAAGTGTATTACAGGTTTATCTGTAAGTATGTGTATAGGAACTACAGGTATGTTGTGTCAGAGTAGTCAGATACATTTGCTTGGTAAATAAATGCTACAGCAGTTATAACTCAGATTTTAATACCGTATGATAAAGCAACGCGTGATATTACGTTGGAGAAGATCGGGGTTAGTAGGAGGACTGGAACGTGTGTAGTGTAAGGAATTGGCTGAAAGTAAAGCAAAACATTTTGCCTTGAAATGTGAACTTTAGTTTTAAATACTGATTTTTGCAATTGTGCTTATTTAGTGTATTAATGACTGTGGCATGAAAACAGTAGTCTAATGAAATTCCCTGCTGGAACTGCCCATTTAGAAGGCAACAGGTAAAAAACACATGAAAACCAGACTTACCATACTTGCTAGAATAGCAGAAACGTAAAGACAATACAGTAAGAATCAACAAACATTTTCCCTGGAATGTCACTGATTAGAAACATGAGAATATGAAAACTTTCGATGTGCTAATTGAACTCTGTGTCTGTGAGCAACCAGCGTGGTCTAACCATAGAAGATTGATTCTAATGAGACCCGAGAGAGAAAAACACCATTTTACAAATAACCTAGATACCATTAGAAATTGAAGCTATGCACTAGTATGGGTTACTTTGTTCAAGAAGCCAGAAAAAGCCTAATGAACTACCAGAAACACTGAAGGAATCACAATTCTCTCTTTTACACCTGAAAGAGCTTTACTCCAACACTTTCTGTCAGAGCTCACCTGCCTTGTTTCCCTTGCTCCTGTATCTCCACTCCTGTAATAACCAGCTCCGAACTAAGCACAGTATTTAAAACACAATGACAAACTCAAATAAGGAAGCTTTTACATAAATAAACTAACCTGGTAGGACCTGTCATTCTGTAACGGCAGATTGCAAGTAAGAAGGTAAATAAAGTCTGAACTCTGACAAATCATAGATGTTACTCAAACTGCACAAATTGTACTATCTACTTTCAAAAGAAGCCTTTCTGCCTTTCTTTATGAAATTATTTCAATTACGACATTGCTCTAAATTCACCTTGAAAGTTATAGAGAAAAGCTGGCTAATAAGTACAGTAGTTCGGCTAGTCAAATACAAAATTTTGAAAAGGGTATTAAAAATATTCTAATCAAATCATACTTTAATTGTTTTAAATTAAACCATTTTATGGAAAACTATAAAACTGTAAACTGTTTATTAAAAATGCAAGTTCAGTAATTAAGAGCACACAAGATCCTACTTGAATAAACTTTACTGTTCTAAAGATTTCATAAATTAAACTGACTTGAAAAGCGATGCATATATCCAAGTACTGACATAACTCCTTTTTGCATCAAATACTTTAAAAAGTTAGCATTCACAACTGCCTTCAAAATGGTGTGCTGCTTACAAAGTACAGCATTACCCTGAATGCACAGTGAAGCTTTACTCACAACGTGGCTACTTGGCTCTACATAAGTTTACATTTAATGGTCCCTTTTATTTCTTACTCTAGTGTGGATGAGACAGAGGTCCAAAATTCAGAATGGCTAAGTGTTACAAACTGTTCCTAGAACAAGAAAAAAATGATGGCAATAATATTTTTCTTATTAGAGAGAAGGCTACTATGACTTCAGTAGCGATTAAATTACATTATTCCATTTACTGCAGTCATTTTTAAAACCTGCAAATGTGTATTTCATCAAAATCGAAGTATTCAAACTGCACTTGCAGTTAATTCACAAAAATGTGTGCAAACTTTTGGTGTACTTGCTTGCTTTTGGCAGCTACACAGGTCAGTCCTAACATTATCACAGGCTGCATTTAACAGAGTCAGAGATATTTATCTGTGATTAAAATATTAAACTAAAACATCTATTAATCCAACATAATTATTCGCTGTTTTCAGAAGAATGAATTGAAAAATCACAAAGGTAAGACGGGATAATAGAGGAAGGATTTCCTTTTAAATGGTTTGTATTTCAATGTTTATCTCACATAAGCTGTAAATCATTCCTTTCACTATAGCTTCAAATACGGTTCCTCTGGATAACTTCACATCTGCCTTTCGCACAGGTGAGGAGGAATCCTACCTTAGTATGGTACTCATAGACTTGACATTTTTACCCTTTTGGTACTGCAGAATAACCTCTTTGAAAAGTTTCAATCCTGCAGCTACCAGTAAAGATAATATGTTGAAAAATACAGTTACATTTTAATCTCTTTAAGCCTACAGGCATTTTTTTACTCTATACCTTCACTGCTCGTAGCCTTTAAAGTCTCAAAATGCTAAGACTCAAGAAGAAAATAAAGCAGTGGGTTGGGGTTTCCTTGATAGAGTCTGATCATTGACTTTTTAGAAGTACCTGTAGAATAGTGTGAATTGTGGAATACCTCGCATTAGTTACAGAAACATTCCAACTCGAATGAAGAGAGAAAGCGTACATACAGGGAGTCCACATAAAAAGATTGTCTCCATAGTAAGATGTTGTGATTATTTACTTGTAAACTTAATCTTTTTATCTCCACTGGCTTGATTAACTTCTCTATGGGATGAGTAAACCTGGACACAGAGTTGGTTATCCGTGACCAGAAAATTTCCTTAAAAAAAAAAAAAAATTAGAAGATTTTATGAATGTGTAAATACAGCTCACTTCTGCAGTTACTGAAAGTCTTAAATGATGTTAACATGGTTAAGAAACCATACTTAAGCCCTACCAGAATGTGCCTTGACTTACAGTAAACATAAGAGAGACATTTAGAGATTTTTTTTTCAATATGCACTCCTCTCAATTTGTGAATAAACACACACTAATGCAAAATATACTCAGAAGTAAGCTTGAAGACAAAGTAAACGTAAGCTTTATTTAAAGCAAAGGCCAGTGCTTTGTAATGTCTAATGAGCAAGTAAGTTTTGATTTCCTTGAATGAACATAAGGCTGGGAAAGCAGAACCTACTAATCTACACGACACAAGTCACCCATCACTGCGGGAGGAATTTAACATGTACGCTGTCTTTGTGTAAGAGTGCAAAGGGTGAAACTCAGGCAGGTCTCTGCTAATCACAAGTCTCAAATCAGGCGTGAATCAGCCGGCAGTTCAACAATGGTATTTTTGATACGTGACGATAAACTCACAACATCCTTTGGAACAGTTTTAACAGATTTACAGGTTAAAAACCAGAGTAATCTGCGTGAGAAGCAAGACAGGAACAGTATTCAACAAAATTGTATATAACAAGTATTCAACTAAAGAGTGATTGAATACTAATGATGTGATGTTCTTCAACACCCAGAGAACAAATTTTCTTGCTGAGGTCATGCTAGACTGTTTCCAGAAAACATTTCATGTCTGGCATCGAGGAATTCTTTTGAATAGTGTATTGCAGCTACTGTCCTAGAAACAAGATCTGCGGAGAAAGTAAATTTGTAGTCATAGGGAGAGAACTTTAGCGCAAGACGACACCCTAGAAGCCACTGGCGACATATTACAATAACTTGGATGATTATAAGTAACTATTACTTCAATTATTAAACATTAATTGCAATAAGTTATTTAAATGGGAAATGGTAAAAGCTTTTTTTAGCAATAAATACATTATAAGTTATTCAATTAAATTGAAACATGTCAGTATTCAGCAGTTAATACATTTTGCTCCCAAAATTTTAAAGGTGGTCAGAGCACTGCATTTGTGGAAATCTATCACTGAGCACATTCAGAGTTGTATCAAGACACTAAATCTGATTTCTTTTCTACTCTGCCCTGGTGAGAGCACATCTGGAATATTGTGTCCAGTTCTGGGCCCCCCAGTTCAAGAAGGACAGGGAACTGCTGGAGACAGTTCAGTGCAGGGCAACAAAGATAATTAAGGGAGTGGAGCATCTCCCTTATGAGGAAAGGTTGAGGGAGCTGGGTCTCTTTAGCTTGGAGAAGAGGAGACTGAGGGGAGACCTCATTAATGTTTATAAATATATAAAGGGTTAGTGTCACGAGGATGGAGCCAGGCTCTTCTCAGTGACAACCAATGATAGGACAAGGGGCAATGGGTACAAACTGGAACACAGGAGGTTCTACCTAAATATGAGAAGAAACTTCTTCACGGTGAGGGTAACAGAGCACTGGAACAGGCTGCCCAGTGAGGTTGTGGAGTCTCCTTCTCTGGAGACGTTCAAAACCCGCCTGGACGACTTCCTGTGTAACCTCATCTAGGTGTTCCTGCTCCAGCAGGGCAATTGGACTAGATGATCTTTCGAGGTCCCTTCCAATCCTTAACACTCTGTGATTCTGTCATATTATCAGAGAAGGTTTTGTTCTTACTTCTCTCTCCAGACAGGTTCATAGCTGAGATGCAACTAAACCAAATATCATGGCTTGGTAGTCTTCTTTCCTTGACTAAGATAAGGAAACCTTCAAAAGCCTTGGTATTGAAATCTTTCTTCCCTGTCAAATCAACAGGAATATATCTCTTCCCCTTTTATTCAATGGGAAGCGAGAAAAATGTCTTTATAGACCACTCATTAGTTTCAAAGACAAAAAGAAGGATCAAGTTGAATTTATGGTACCCATCTGAAGCTCCAGATTTGAGGAAAATACCACCATCACTAAAAAAAAAAAGAGACTGCAGGACTTGCTCCCTTCATTCTGCTTTTATCAATCAATTTTTGCAGCAAAGGAAAGATGGGCATCCTCCAGCAAATGAACATGGATTGAAATCCCGGTATTTCATATGGAGAGCCAAGGAAGAGATTGAAAAGGATAAATCTGAACTGGCACTCATCCCATCTGACCATGAAACAAAAACAGCACTGATGAGATAGCTACAGTGAAAATATAGCTAAAACACTGCTTTGGTGCTGTGTTCAGATGTATCAGCTATGGGAAAGAACACCTAAAATAGAAGGCTGAACAGGTTGAAGTGTATCACCTTTATGCATCACTATGGACATTTTTAGACAAAAATATTACCAGAGTGCAGTAAGAGAAAAGGGATAAAATATCTTTGTTGAGTTGATTTTCCACTGTCAGGTTCAAAACGAGCTGTTAACTCTCCCAACTGTGGAATTTAGAAGCAACCTATGACTTCCACTGAAGAGGGCAGACTAAACCAACTGGACTTCAACTCATGCCACTGAGCTCATCCAAAGGAAAAGAATCACTCCAGCATCCAAACATCATGACACAAAACACGAATTATTTAAAATTATATTGTTTACTCTAATAATAACTTACACCTTTATTTCAGCTACTTATCCAGTTTCTAGTATAGTTTAAATGAAGCAAGTATTTGCTAACACAAAGCAAATGGTTAGAGAAGGACTTCACTTGGTTGCAAAGTTTCTTTCCTCAAATGTAGTAACAGTAATAGTAGTGAACAGAATCCACAGAAGTACTGGAAGATGACCAAAAAAAAAAAAACCAAGCCAACAGACAAAAACCAAACCAAAACCAACCCCCCCAAAAAAATCCCAAACAAACAACAAAACAAAACACCGAAAAGGCTATTACAGTATGAAAGTAAGCTGAAATTGAAGCTTTCTTGACACAAAGCTCTGAAATTACTGCCTAACAACCCTAGCAGCTCCTCTTACTCTTATACCCCGAGGAGCAGGCTGAAACTACTCTCAATTTTCTTTCACCCCTGACATTTAAAAGTCAGTCTTTCTTCCAAATATGAATGTTTTTGTATATTGCAAGAGCAGTAATCTATATAATATTTTGCCCTCCTCCCCACCCTCCTTAGGCTTTAGTATTTTTGTAAAAGAGGTGAGGCAAACAAGATTGGAAAAAATATATATATTCTGTATCCGTGACATACTGTTACAGTTCCAAACCCGTTAATGACTGGGACAAAATGGTGAGATTATTTTTGGCTGGCACCGTACTTCAGAATTATACAATGGCATGAAAAGTCACTAATGTCTGGGAAATGCCTGTGCAGCTGGAATACTCCAAGTTCTGATATCTGAACCATAATGTAGTCTGGTAACATGTATGCAATTTGAGATCTCAATTTGATAAATACACATAACTCGAATCCTTCCAAGAAATAATGTGACTGTATTATATTCTGTAACATGGGCTCTGGAGCTTTGTTTGCTACAATAAGGCATCTAAGTGTCAAGAAACGCACACAGCTAAGCTTCCCAAGGGTACCAAAAATCTTAATCATTTCTTCATGGAAATCCTGTGGTCTTAAGGCCACTGTGTTTCTATGGTCTAGCTGAACAGGCGCATTGGTGTTATCCACTCTTGTACAGAATACATGTCAACTTGGGCAAACTTTTCATGAAGCTGTGGACCTGAGGCATGTTTTTACTGTTAGTTTTAAATGAGCTTGTAGCTGGTTTACAAGATCTACTAGACTGGCATTGTTCCTGTGGAAGACAGTAAGCTCTCACTAACCTGAAATCAAAAAGATTAAGAGTAAACCCTGATCCTGGTATTGACCGAAAATGTTGCAACCTGGAATCAGAAGCAATGAACCAAATGAACCAATGAACCAAAAAGAGCACTTTGAAGGCTGATAGCCCATGTTGTGGCTCTAAGGAGGAAATTATGACGTATGGTTTTACCATTAAGCGTGCAAATGGACAGACTTCTTAACACAAAGGGGGTCAAAATAAGCTGTTACTCCCCTTTTGTCTTTGGAGGAGGAATGAAACGCCTGATGATGAAAGTTACTTTTTCCACTGTTTTGTCATCTAAGTGAATATTCAGATGTTGCTTCCACAGTACCTTGTCATGAAGACATGGATGGGAAAGGTAATGCAAAAGTACAAATTCACTGAAACCATCTGTAATATTCACTGCTCACACTTTCTTGATCTTGTCAGACCTGGGGATTCCAAGTCAGGTTTCCTGAAAGACAGTCTGGCACTAGAAGTTGTGTAGGGGTTATTTGGTGTAGTAACCTATGCTTCTTCCTTTGTACCTCACACAACCAAGGTGTGCACTGCAAAAAAAGTCATCTGCTTCTTCCCTCAGACTGGAACACATAAGCTCACTGAAAACATAGAGGAGCTCCAAATTCTTAATGAGCAGAGTTTCACTAGCCTCTGAACTGAAGGGGTACTGATCTTTAAATGAAGTATTTTTTTATGGCTTGAACTCTAGCCCTGATAGTTAACATCGTTAGCCACAGCCTTAAGGACATGGATGTGCCCAAACATCCAAAAACACATGCAGGCACATTGCATACAAGGTGGCATGATAAACAGAGAT
Organism: Caloenas nicobarica; assembly: GCF_036013445.1. Taxonomy (NCBI): domain Eukaryota; kingdom Metazoa; phylum Chordata; class Aves; order Columbiformes; family Columbidae; genus Caloenas; species Caloenas nicobarica. Next base: position 150,880,070 of record NC_088245.1, on the reverse strand, counting down.
CTTGGCTGTCAGCTGCCTCTCACCCACCGCTCTGTGGGAGTCTTTATAAACAGACAACCTGTTTCATTAAAGTTAGCTTTAACTGGTGTGATACCAGTTAGCTCATATGCAGCTTAAGTAATTTACCTTAAAATATAAGGGAAATCTAGGTTTTACTTCTGGAACATGAAGAAGATATTTTCTTACAAGGAAGAGAACCTACATAAGGACCCCAGACAGATATGGACTGTACAGAACCATTAGCATTCATTGCTTATTATAACAAAAGGTACATGCAGTTACAGGGAACAGTAGTGCCTCATAGCAATTTCATATCTGATTCACATCCTTCAGTCCAACTAACATTTGAATCTGCAAAAATACTTCACAAAATAAATAAAACATAAAAAATTAAGTTACAGAAAATATCTGGAAAAAAATAAAGCACTGGCTTTTTTTCAAACTTAATTTCTAATCACTTCAGCTCTACAGGTAATGTTTTTGAACAAAAATATTGGAATACTCTTACAGAGCCAGAAAATTATTGCAGCAAGTTGAAAGAATGCCTAGGATTGCATATCTTACAGGAAAAACTAAAAACCTAGACTTTGCTGTCTGTCGGTCAAATGTTGTTTTTTCAATAACTTGATTCTATAGCTTAGTATATGAACAGCTATCTATGAATTCATATTTAGGCAGCACACCAGTAAAATTTTTAAATGGAGTATAAATTCCTGGTAGTCTAACACAGAGAGCCCTCAGAATACCTACTGCCACATTCTAGCTTGTCTTTTGATGACCTTTTAACAAGAAGCTCACAAAGAAATGAAAATATGATTTCCCATCAACAATACTACTTCTCATTGTTAAAAATTTCTTGCAAAACACTATGTATTAGAAAAGAGAAGAACATGCTTATAACTTGTGTATTGGCAACTTATTCTACCAAAGAGAAAGGCTCTACATAAGGCTTTATATCCAGTTGCCACGAAATAAATTCTCAATTAAATGTCAATTCAATTAAACATTACTCCTCCTTCCCTGATTTCATATACATACATTTTCTCTGAGAAGCAACAGGGCAAAACGTGAGTCTCCCACAATATATCTGTCCCCAGACGAAGGCTGGTGAAGCTGACATTCTGGATCTAGTTGCAGATGTCCCTGCTCATTGCAGGAGGGTTGGACTACATGACCTTTGAAGGCCCCTTCCAACCCAAACCATTCTATATCTCCATTATTCTTCAAACTGCAGGGATCTAACGTATCAGAACAACTACTGCAAGGTAACAGAAGATGTAGTGTCACTGGCAGTACCTAAAGTAAGACCAGACACCATCCATGTTGCTTAGGTTACTTTTGTCCATACAACTACCTCTTTCCCAAACACTTTACCAGTCATAGTTATGACCATTAGGAATAACACTTTGCTGTAAGACAATGCTAACTACATGGTCATAAAAAGAGTCTGCAAGGAAGAATAAAGCTTTAGCTAAATCTTTCTGCCACTTATCTCACTACGCAACAGCTTTTAATTCGTAGAATCATAGAATCATTTCGGTTGGAAGACACCCTCAGGATCATCGAGTCCAACCATAACCCGCTGTTGCATCCCAAGTCAAACATGCTTTCTATTTTTATCACTACAATGTATGGCAACAAAACACTTCCAGAATAACAATATACATTTAAAAAATAGCAAGAGCCCCTTCGTCTTTTCTCTTCTAAAAGGCAGTGAGTGATTTTTATCTTTAAAAAAAAAAAACAGTCACAAGGTATATTCAACATGGTACTGGAATGCCCCACTACTTTCGTGTTCATCCAGTTGGTTATCAGCTGATTCTCAGCCTCTATCACTTGGAAAAGCTCTGTGACAAATGAGATTATTAGCCCTTTTATAGGGCTACAGCACAGTAAAATCCAGCAAAACATAACTATCTCTTCCAGAAATGTATTTCCAATTACTAGAAACTGAAAAATGACTGAGGACGAACTGTTCATCCAAACTAGAAAAATAATTTAAATAAAGTCTGTTTTTTATCTCCACCTGCTGGCAGGTTTTCATGATATGGCTTTCATGGCACAGCCTGGCTTAAAAGAAAGACATCAGCAAGGTAAAACTGTGGAATAAACTGAAAAGCCAAACCAAAAATAGCACCAAAAACTTGACACCAATAAATAAGAAAGTAACCAGGACAACATATAAAGCATACATGCTGAGAGGGAGAAGACAAGACAACTCAGAAAGAGACAGAAAATACAGAAATACATTTTATGTCTCTAATGAATCTACGTGATACAAACGCTAATACTAGATTACATTATTTATACAGAAGAATCGTGATATTTTTATGCTCTATTTATGCTTACTTGACCTGTTTTCAACACTTTTTTTTAATAATTACCCAATTTACCAGATTCCATGGTCATCTGAAGTAATCCATCAAGAGCACTGGAAAGCAGACCTCTACTGGATACTTTTAAGTGACTTAAAATTACAGGCATGCATTGGTATTCCAAAAATAAGGCCTTCCCTTCATCTGTCTTCAAGTCTGTGCGAAGGGAATCAAATGCTTGAGCCAGGTAATCCACTGAAAGATATCAGAATACAAGCAATAAAACTTCTATAATCATAGTTCCATTAAGCAATATGTGAATAGCTATCCTGAGTTACTGTTGCAGACAAATGGCTGAAAAGATTAAATTTTATTTTTAATTTAAAGAAATCCTCTGCCTGTTTTTATTCCTTAAGAATTTGTTGTGAGTGAAGAAAAATACTAACTACGACTCATATGTTGAAGAAAAAGATACTTAAAAGGCCTTCTAATATTTTGCTTAAGAGAAAAAAAAATATGAGCTTGCACAGTTTGAGACGATGTTGATTTCAACATCTGGGAAAGCTCTGTTAGAGGAGTCAAGGGCTGATTTGTCTGAATAAAAGAAATTACTTTCATAAGAGCAACTACTCCCATTCCTTTCTACAAAAAGCTGTAGTTCAAGTTTCAGTGCATACATTTTATATACCCATGCACTGTGGAGTGCACTAAATTATACGGAGAATGTCGATTAAGTGAAGCAATCTAGTTTTCTTAATTTCCTGAAGTCAAATCTTTCTCAGTATCTCGGAATAGCATTGATCATCTGGAGCACAGAAAATTTTGTACAAGGAAACATTTTATCCTGTTGCAAAAGTTTAACCACGGCGCCACCTGCTGGATACTGACATTTTGAAGGAAATGGGATTTATGTTCAAACCAAATGTGCTACTTTATCACTAGATGATTAGAGCCGTGTGGTCAGAGTGATCGAAATTCATACACAGTGATATTCCACATATGTTTATCAACAGATCATACTTTCCATGTTATAGAAACCAGCAGTAAAAAGCAACCACGAGAAGCTGAAGTGATTCATTGTAATCAACAGCATTCATCTGCTTAGGATAAGTCTCTGCAATAACTTTCTTTTTGCATCATTTTTATCAAACAGTTCTAGAAATGTGAGTCTTGATTTAAGAGTAATTATCATGCTTCACCAAAATATCTCAACTGAAATAGTTCCCTCCAACAGCTGAAATACCATATATATTCATTAATGATGTCAGGGTAGTCTTCTACCACATTTAAATCCTGTGTTTACTGTAAATACAATATAAATACAGCACAAGTCAGTTAAGCATAAAGACATTTTAAAATAAAAACCATTCTGCAAAAAAAGATAGCAAAAATAGAATAATGGAATAATTTAGTCTGGAACCTCCTGCCCAAAGCAGGACCATCTCTGAAGTTAGATCGGATCACTCATAATCGTAACCACACTGAACAATTATATGCTATCAAAAAGATTTGTGCTTTTAAAATGTCTTTGAAAATGGAAAAATAAGTGGTTAGTATCACAAACAGTTGGAAAAGGGTTATAGATAGATTCATTCTTATGCTATGCTCGTAGAACTTATTCTTGCAGAAAATCCCAGTTATGCAGCACCACAGTACTCCTAAGTTGCTGCAGGTAGGCAGTAATCACCTCTTACACTTGCTCTTAATGGTATGTAAGTAGTGTTTTCTGCCTGACTTCCATAAAAGGGATCTGTAACAGCACCTCTTTTTCCCCATTTCCCTTGAAGACGGCAAAGGCTTCACAACTGAAGGCAGCAGTTAACAAATCAGCCAAGACAACAGTTACTCTTTTCTTTGTTTTCCACATTTTTTCTCACTCTGCCCAGACGCAATCTGATTCTTGTTAACTCATAGTGCCTACTTCGAAACCTTTACCTTCTCCCTCTCCCGCGAGGTAGCGAAGACCCAACTTGCCCTGCTTCTTTGCCAGCACAAAATTATACAGGTTTTAAGTAGAGAATTATACTTTACACTACTATTATACACCTTCTGCTAAATGTGAAAGGTGGGAGGACCCTGGGAACAAAGTAGAAACAGATAAAAACTCACAGTGAAAGGAAAGAGTCATGCACCCCCGATTCTTTTTGGTTAACAAAAGGCAGAAGCATCAGCTGAAAAGGATGTAGCTGTTTCAGATACAATAATCTCCTAACAGGCACTGAAGGCTGTCTGGACTATATTGTTTAAGAGGATATTTGATTTTTTTTTTCCAAAGGAATAAATACACAAAAAATCAAGTCTTTATAGAGTCAGAAGCTCAACTTGATATTATGTGGCAATTATATTGCATTTAGGATTCAGAGGGGACTTATTAACTCTGCTGCTTTTATGCTGATGAACTCTTTTTGCACAGGTGAATAAAACTGCTTCATAGCAATCACTGAAACCATCATTTAATTTAGACAACTAAATCAAAAGAGAAAGCTAATAATAGAAGTCAAAATAAGACATTCTTTTGGATTACTCATCAAATCTGCAGATTTACCAATTAAGAACCTTCAAGCATAATTCAGATTAAGTACTACTGTTGAAGTTTTCAAAGTCATATATAAACTAGAAGTAGGTATGAATTTGTTTAAATGACCAAAGTTAATTGTGTCGGTTAATTTTAAAATATCTCTATAAATCAGACTGATTGAAGGTTCTTCTCCAGGTTCTGACAGAAAAGTGTACATCAATCTCTACATCAAAAGGATAAGGAAGGAAAGCATTAAAAATCTGAGTTTGTCTCTCTTCTCATAGTGTGCTCAACAGCCAGAGCTCACAGAAACAGTCCATTTTGTCTTCATTTTAAAGAAAATGCTACAGTCTTTTCAGATCACATCTGTTTTCAAAGAAGGCCCCACCAAGATTTGCCATAGCATCTTGAAAGCTTGGAAAATTTTGGATAAAAAAGCGATTTTTCATGCTAGGCAGGTGGCTTTGAAGGCTAAAACATTTTTAAGTAAACAGAACACGGTACCTTTGTAAATGAGTTTAACAGTAGAACCTGAATGGACAATCATATCAAGAACTGAGAATTTCAATGTTGACAATGTTTTATTTGCAGTGCCAGACTTGGTAGGAGAAGAGGGGAGCAGCAGACAGGTAAGCGCTGGAGTACAAACTGCATACCGAACTTCGACCAAGGGGCAAAGCAATTTCAGGACATACATGGTATCACAATTCAATCTAACAATTCTAATCCACTACACATGCAGCTTTCTCTTTGTGACTACAGATACATTAGAAATACCTATGAACATCAGATTTATCTACTAAGACAAATGCAGCAAAGTTGTAACTATGTCAGAAAAGAAACACTTGACACTGCAGCTGATCGGCATTTCAGGGCACAGGTAAACAACCTGCTAGCTTAAACAGGACAGTGAAATTCTAGAACTGTGCAAAATCTGCTACTTATTTCAGTTTATACAGAGTAAGTAGCTATGCCCCTCTATGCAGTAAAGATCTTGGCAATCCTATCACTGCTGTAGTGGCAGTTTGACAGAATTACCAACATCTCTTTTCCTCTTCTACAGAAATGTCAATTTGTTTGACAAGAAGTCATCATACTAAAAACAACACATAAATTCCAACATGAAATTAATAATTGCAAGATTCATACTTGTTTCCACTATATTTTGCTTCACAAGGTAGTAAAACACAAGTAAAACCACTTTTCACTAATAAAGCATAATAGATGCTACAGTATCACTGAAATGGTTTTTGTCCAGGTACATGACTGAAATAAATAAACAAATAAATTTCAAAAACTCAGAACTTACCTTGTGTCACTGTTTTAAGCACAATTAAAGTTGACAGAAACCTCAAAGGCATACAGGAACTCTTAAAGAAAGCTGCCGATTTTGATTTATTCTCTGTAGACTGTTCAGAAGAACTCTGCAGCTTTCCCTTACTTACTATGCCTTTGAAAATATCTTCACCAAGCCTTCTCACTGTTGATGTCATTGTTGCATGCTGTTTCAAACAATGCACACAGTTAGTGTAAACATTAAAGCACATTAACATCCTGTGTACTATGTAGAGATACATATGTTCCCCAGAAATTAAATATTAAATCGCAAGTGGTTTGACTATGTATTAGAACATCATCTGAATAGGCTACTACTTTGTGTTCCAAAAGCACGTGAACATTATCACGATGCCTTATCAAGACACACTTCACAAAGAGACTAGTTAGTGAGGGTCCCTGATATGCTGCTCTTATTGGAGTTGCCTCTGGTTCCAGGACAGCTCAGCTTGAGTCAACTCTATTTTGTATGGATGCCTGAAGTTATGTCCTGCTAAGTTATTTACAGACTGAAGGTCTAAGCATGAACCTTAAGAACACTGTCCAGGTAAGACCTATTAGACTTTTCATCATAAACTGCACAGAAATATTACTTCTACTGAATTTAAAGTCAAGATATTTACAAAGTTTCCTACCTTTTGCTTTAGCAAAAGCAATAGTGACATCACTATGCACTACACTGAGTCTTTACAGTACAGCTACTGTCTTTTGCTTTATTATACTGCTAAATATTTTCATACAGCAGTCTAGTCAAATGGAGTAACGAATGTGTTGTGGTTGGACACTGAGCAGAAAACAGTAAAATCAAAATTCCTTTGCTACTTTGCCACACACTTCCATCAATTTCAACAAATCTCACGCATAAAGTGAACTTAAAAATATTGCATTTTTGAGTGCGAAAGTTTTGTAGAAACATATGTAAAAACATAATTTCTGAGATGCTTAGACACCACAACAGAGATCACATACTTATGAAAACTATGTTTAGATACACAATGCAAAATTTAAAATTGAAAAATAATTAATTTTTTCATTTGCCAAGTATCTATGATAAACAGTATGAATTTATGCTTAGCAAAGACAGAAGAGTTTCTTTTATACATACTACCTGAAAACATCCACTTTTCACATGTGTTTAAAACACAAAATCCATTATCTTCTGGGAATTTAGTTTTTTAAAAAATTAAACATACTGCAAGAGGACTACTTCTTTTACCTGATTACCATTATCTATCTGTCTTATGGACCAGTAAATAAATTTAATCACAGGCACGTGTAGTTTAGGATTCACAAATGGCATCCACTGGAGTTGCTCAGTAGCTATAGGCAAAAGCTGTAAAAATATACAAAAGTAAAATTACATGTGGTATATGAAGTGAAAAACAAACAAACAAAACCTCCTGACTTTCTCCTGGAGCTTAACAAATTCCATATGCAAATACTGACTGGGCAGATCCAGTAAAAGTAACAGAATTTTAAATTTTACAGAGGTTTACACGCAAAGGTGGAGATACATCATGTGAGCGCAACCTCAATAAAGCCAACCCAAATGGCTATAAGTCTTTATTATAATGAAGAAAACCAGTAAAAGAAGATTTTCTGAATACCACATTGATTTCCAAAGCTTGGTATCCCCAGAAAGAAATAAATCTGTTAAAAGTACGGCATAGTATCACATTTTATCAGTCGTAAATTGAAACTTTAATATCTAATATAGACATCAAAATATTTTAAATTATACATATTCATCTCCTTAGAAAAAAAGAATTATGTACAGTATCACACATCAAACACAAGACAAATTATCAACTGACGAATGTGACTTGAAATAAAATGTTGAAACTCTCAAGTTGAGACATCATACTTTTTCTTAAAAACGATCTGTACACTTTAAGAATTACAAATTATCTATTATGCCTCATTGCCTGAATTAATACTGACTTATTAACAGTGATTTTGTTTTAATTACTATATCCAAAGCATGTATAAAACAGGCTTACCTGTTATATTCTCGGAATCATTATTAAACCCCATAAATCCGAAAACATACTAACACAAGCAAACAATCCAAATCACTTTACCTTCATACACCTTTCCTGGGTGCAGGTATTTTTGGAGGTCTGGGTAACCAGAGGTTTATGACTGCTCTCTCTTTCTTCTTGTGTTTTTGTTCTGCTAAGGTGCTGGTCTGAGATCCAATCCATAAGAAAAGTTAAGAGCTCATAAACTTGTGAATTCAATGGTAGCTGTAATACATCCACAATATCAGATATTTCAGCTTTCAAGTTAATGATTTTTCTAAGCCAAAACAGTAACAGACTGAAATATATGAGAGCACATTAGTTCTGAAATATTATGCATAATTTAAAGGATGATGAAGATATGCCTAATAAAATCTGCGAGTTCAGTTACTGCATTTGGAGCCTGTGGAAAACCTTATATTCAAGGAAGCAGTGATCTTGAACAGGCCGTGTCTGCTCTGTTGGACCTTGTACCCGAGGTTTGAGAAGGCTGTATGTTATTAACATAACTTGTAACTTATAATATCTCTGGGAAATGTAAACTGTATGTGGATTAAGGGGTGGAAGATAGCAATCCTGACCATGACACCACAGTACATTGAGGAGCCAGAGATCCACATCATAGTTAACCTAAGCAGCCACAGCCTGTGCTGTGCTGCACAGATCAACCAGCTGCACAGTTTGTCTTGTGCTTGGCTGCAGGATAAACTCAGCCTGTAACAGGAGCCTGCAGGCAGCTCCCACTTGGTACCGGTGATCTCGCCTCCTGCCTGGCCATGCCTCTGTCTAAAAGGGCAACAAAAAGCTCTCCTGTGAACATCCTTCATGAATAGAGTTGTCTGCTTGTTAGAACATTATATAGTAGCTTGAATGGCCAAAAGAAGGAGCTTCTCTCCATGGATGGGACCTGCTCAGTGTGCCCTGGAAAAATCCACCCGAGCTGTTTCTGATGATGTACAAAGGCAAGGTTCCCAGCATCTGAAGGGATGCAAGATGTACTCACCATCTATACTCCTCCTCTTACTCTTATAAAAAAAGCTGTTTCATTAAGCCAATGTCTTTCTTATGGAGATCCAGAAAGAACCTTGCATTGTGTCTCCCTTTCACACCTCACTTCCCTCCCCACTGCAGAACAAGTACTATTTGTAATGGTTTCTGGGTGTGAAAAAATACACACATCATTTATTTGTACTTAGAGAAATGGTTATAAAAGGCCTGGGAAAAGATTTTCGGATACAGAATCACTACATTTTATAACTGTGGCCAAATGAATTACAGGAGAAAGCAAATCTTTAATGTCCTTTACATGTGAAAATAATCATTTCACTGCATTAGACCTCCTTTGCTTTATTGCTTACAATCCACTGTTAAAATTTAACTGTGTAACTAGCATTGTTAGAAAAAAGAACAAAGACTTCATCGAATTGTCATTCTGTCCCTCTTCTACACTGCAATGATATACTCTATGACAGATATCCAGAGGCAGCTGAAGAAAGGCTGTGTGAACAGTTCTCTAAAGACTCTGACAGTTTTGTTGTATCTATCTTCAGATGACTGTTTTCCTCTTCACTCAGGACTGTAACTACCAATACTGTTTATATTTCACTTGCAATCAAAGTACACTAAAACCTATGTAAACAGAGAAATATGTTGGTTATATATACACAGGACAGTTTTAAGGCATCTGGTGTAGATTAATTAAGTAGGATGGTGTGAATATCTCCCATTTAACTGTTTAGCTTCTAGCTGGAGAAAATCGTTACCAGTTGGGAGATGTTGGCAGAGTACTAGCAGAGGACTTGCTACTAAATGGAACAACATGGAGACAGAAACAATTTCATTAAGTGATGTAAGAAGATATTTTAAGGAAAACAAGGTGACTGTTTTGGAATTGTGTATGAACACAGCATTTATTCTCTTTCCCTCATTAAAGACTATTTCTCAAAGAAACCAAACCAAAACAAAACAGTAGTACAAACACCTCTGTCTTACAAAATTAAAATTCTTTATCTGATACGTCTGACTGAATGCTTCTTAGCTGGTGTTATTCATAAGCACAGTGCTGTACTTTAGCACCGACCAAAATGAGTTTAAGACTTGCTCTGACAGCAAAAGAAACCAGTTACAGTGTAAGCAGGTTATAATTTCAATTGACAGATAAAGGATGACCATATCTTCTTACATCATACCATATATAAAAAATATATACATACACTATATACATACATAATATACAGGATGTTTCAAAAAGATGGATCCCATTTCAAAGCAGTATTATTTGAAATTGAGTCCACCTTTTTGAAACACCCTGTAGTCTTTAAAGTAAATCTTTCATTTTGCCCAGTTCTTACCTTAGCAATTTTTGATGTTACCATCACTTTTTCATGCTTGACAGGTTTACTTTGTTGCACTACTTGACATATACTCTTAGACTTCTGTACCGTTAAAAATTCATGCTTCCTCTACAACAAAATGTAACAATGAATTACCTTTCACTTGCTACCTATAAAGGAAGAAGGTACATGCAAGAACAAACCTTACTTGTAGATTCTCTAAACGAGCTTGTACTTTTCTGGCTTGACCTTCCAACTTCTTGTTCAGCTCAGTTACATCACTTAACTGAAAGAATTAGAAAATATTAAATTATCTGTAAATTCAAAAATCACTTCTTGATTTAATTATCACATTGGAATAATTTGACGAGGCTGCTGAGCAGCTAAATTATTTAAGTCCATTTTTTTTCTCCTGAGCAAGTCATTGAGACAAAATCAAATCAATTGAAACCTCCTCAACAAACCACAGAATCACAGAATGGCTGAAGTCGGCCAGCACCTCTGGAAGTCATCACTCCTCAGCGCAAGCAGAGCCACCTAGAGCTTATCCTGACAGCTATGGAATATCTCAAAGGTAGGAAACTCTGCCACCTCTCTGGGCAACCTATTCCACGATAAATAAGACAGCAGTAGCTCTTCATTGACCTGCAGCCCAACTGTTCCATTTTCGGGGAAGAATAAGCACTACAGTGCCACTCTAGATACACAGGCACTACATATTTTATTACTTTTCATGAAGAAGTGACATAAAAATGGAGCACACATTTCAAGGATGGTCTAATAGTCTTGTTAATGAGGAGGGTGAAAGTTTTCTTCTCTGCAGAATGAAATGGTTACTAACCACGCTGCAAAACCAGTTTGCTCCATGAGAAAAGATGAGGGAAACTGTAACCTCCATTTAAATATAAGAAACATGCTCTATGCATTCAACAATCAACAGCATGATTATCGTGGAAGCCCTCAGTTTGCACAGAAATGCAAAGATTTTTATAGTGAGGGGAAATAAAGAGACAGATGGGTTGCACCAGAACCATCAGCAGTCTAGGATTTAGATCAGACCTTTTTAAAGAGAAAGAATAAGGCTCTGATGTAGATCTTTATCATACCCAGACTATCGGAACTGTAATTAATTCACTGAATAAACAATGGCCAAAAAGTTTAGATAGCAATTTGTGTGTCAGCATTTTAACAGTGAAGTGAGATGAAAATTCTTAATCTCTGTATTACTATGAACCACTGTCTCAGTTGAAGTACTGAAAAAATACTACCTTAATTAAGATTTATAAAAATAACTGAAAATACTGAGCGAAGTTAGAAATATACATTCTACTTTTTATTTAATAGAATCAGCACGGCAATTCAGCACAGGGTGGATTCTATTATTTTACAAAATACTTTCTCTCCATCCACTCTCAATTGGCTTCAGAGGACATGGATTTGTCCTTCCTAACAATTAGCTGTTGCTAGTGGGTCAGAGGATTAAGTCCAACTTTTTTTGTACTGTAAAAGATCAGAGAGGCTAAATTTCAAGTACTAGAAAATGTGTGGAAAGTACCTTCAGTCATTCATACAATTCTCGTGTTACAGAAACAAAAAAATCATCAATCTGGTAAACTTAAGCTGTTCAAATATTTCAAATTGTTGACTGTAACTTGTAAAATTATTGATAACAGGAAATAACTGATTTTACCTGTTTTCTTAAAGAATCATTCATTTCCTTCAAGGTGTCAAATGATGACTTGAGCCTTCTATTTTCTTTAGTTATTTCCCTTAAGGCTTCTGTCAGCTGTTTAACTTCTGCCTCGTGTTGCTATAAAATATCAAATTTAAAAACACGATTTACAAGAGACTATTTTAAAAACAATTCTAAGCTAAGTTCCACTATAATATTAAAAGAACAGGACAAACTTTCAAAGTTTAAGTTTATAATTCTTCATCACTAAATTTGCAAGTTTAACCAGTGCTGAGAAAAAGAACATCCACACTTCATTTAAGAAGAATCTATAAAGAAACTGAGAGCAACGTGCACAACCAATTGCTTTTATTCTTTCCTGATTCTACCCAACACAGATTATATCAATATGTACATTTCTCAGACAAGCGAAATGTGGGAAAGATTTATGATGTAAAACTAACGGAAAAGCTTTTACTTACATAATTACGAAAAACTGTGATTCTCTTTTGCAGCAGATTTTGAGGTTTCAACTAGTTTTTCTGGCTTTGCTCACTCTGAATTATGCAGAGCAAGAAACTAATCCTGTATCTCTTAGGCTAGTGCTCTGGTTTATAGCATAAGCATACGAATTGCTAAGTAAAACTTGCACACCCACTGCTATTCTTCCCATTTCCCTGAATCTTATTTTAGATTTAATCTTCTCTGGACAGCAGTGCATCTGGTGTACCTCAGATTTGATAAAACAGCAAAGTTTTATTTTACTGAAAATATTCCAGTTCTATATACTTACTATTTTTCATTTCTCCCCTTCCATGAATTCACTATTCTTCACTCATTCACTCACTGTTTCTCTACTTTTCCATTTTCAGTCATATCCTTTCTTTCTACATGTGCAAATGACAAAAATAAAGCACAGTAGAAGTTTAAAGGAAGCAAGCCCTAAAGAGATCCTTCTCTGTTTTGGGTATCTTCCAACTGGAGATATTCTATGATTCTAAAATCACAGTAACTTCCAGCTACAGAGAAAAAAACATCTACAATTCTTTTTTTCTCAACTGTCGCTCTTCTTCAGCCAACAGGATCAAAACAGTTGTGGGCATGACATTCTTTTCTAAAGCACCTACCCACACTCGGCTATGACAACATGAAATGACAGATCCCCTTTTCATACCAATACACATGCAGACTCTGCCAACATAGAGTTGAGTGCACCCTATCACATCATGTGCAATGTTTCACTTTCACTTTCTATGTACACAGTTAAGAGCTTTATTTGAAGTTCAAGAGATGCTCTAGGAAGAATCTGCATAGAAATATTAATCTACAAGGGAAGCAGAGCCAACTCGTCTGTTAAGCCATGAAGTTGTAGGTGATGCCAGGATGTCTAGGCCATTCACTTCCATAAGCAAACCAAGTCAAGTCATCCATATCTTAATCAGCTATATCATTTCACTCCTGCCAAATGTCTGCCTAGTGTGTTCTTAAGTCCTCTAGTACTGGAATCATTCAAGCATTTTCCGAGTTATGAGGGGCATTGTGGGACCTGTATCTTTCCCTGTGTGGGACATCGGTCTGTTTATAGCAATTTTTTAAAGCAGTGTTTTTTCTTTGAAGCAAACAGTATAAGACAAAATTTGCAGTCTTACCAATCCACCTGTCCGTATACTTAACTATTTTTGTTTAGATCTAGCATTTTCTAATACTTAACCTAATATTCCATTACTACTACTTCTCCTGTCACAGACAAAAAAATATTAGTTTTATCCTCTTCATTGCAACCTGTTATGTAGTTGAAGCTGGGCACGTTCATCCTGTATGTTGAACCCATGCACCTGCTCATCATCCTCTATTTCTACAGATATTTCTATTCAAGTGCAATACTGTACATTCACACCTTAAGAATAGTATAATGGCTTTTATCATACCTCTCATATTTTCAGTTTGTCAAGATCAATTTTAATCCTGATGCTCTTTTTCAGCATGCTTGAAATTCCCTCTCACTTGCTATTTTCTTCGAATTTAATAAATGTGCTCTTTCTCACCATCAAACTTCTTATTGAAAAGACTGAATAATACTGGATTGAAAAGATATTCCAGAATTTACTGTGTACATTCCTTCAAGTTTACCGTAAACTATTGTCTCACTACAGCTTTCCACCAATGGCATTACATCTATGTTATACTTTCCTAATATGACTATGAAAATGCCATGCAAAACTGGATAAAGAATTTCTAATTTAGTCCAGACATTTATATAACTATTACTCCTCTACTCTCAATGCCTGTTACCTTGCTGCAGTGGAAATGAGCCTGATTTGACAATTTATGATTAACATATGCTAGTAGTTACTTATTGCATTGTTTTCTGCATTGTGCTTCCTGTGGTTTGTTTGTAGCTTGTTTCAGGATTTATTTATTTATTTAGAGAACTGCCATTAAGCTGATGGCTGTACAAGTCTTTCCCTTTTGAAAAGAATAGGACCACATTTTTTCAGTCTTCTAATACTCCATTTGACCTCCACAAATTTTCACAGGTAACCACTAATTTTTCCCTGTTTTTTATCAACTAGTTCTATAACTGGTGTAACATTCTTAAAGCCCAGAAGATTTGAAACATCTAAATTAACACCTTAATCTATTCCTTCCCTGAGGTTGAGGTCCCCCTCCTCTGACACTCCTTTCCCCTTTTCAATGTGTAATCTATCCTCCCTCAACAGCCTGTGAGAAAAGTTTATCTGCACACTTCAAAGAAATTTAATTTCTCAGTTTCTGGTTTTCACTCCAAGTACACATATTCAAGGACTTTTTTGGCAATCTTCTGGATAATAACCAAAACTTCTCACAAGATCTAAATTCAATAGCAAACACCCACAAGAACAGTGTTGTTGAACACGTTACTCCATTGTTGAAATGATACCACTTCATTTCCTCCCACACCCCCGAAGTTAGGTTGATACTTTATTTCTTTGAACTTCTTGAGTGTTTTTCTGCTGATACTCTCTGCAGTAGTTATAAGATCTCTTTTTGTCTTAAAGCCTTCCCCAGGAAATCTACTTCAACCACAGCTAACACAAAGATATTAATTTAGGTTACATACAATTACAGACAGACCACAATTTTTTTCTCTATTACTAGTTATATAGTTATTGCTATTTTAGAAACAAGTTACCTTTGTTTTCTAAATTGTAACAGTAAAATGTACCTACACATCAGACAACTAAATGCACCACTCTGAAACAGAAGCCATACAAAAAACCTAACAACGTTGTTCGGTACTTTTTCTGTAAACCCTTCATTTGAGGATTTCAAGCAGTTTAAAGAAATAAGCATTAATATCCAGCAAACCTGTGATGACTTAAGATAACTACAAACGAGTTAAATAGCATGTAGAGCAATAAACACTGTTAAATATATTACTGTACCTCTTTTATTATTCCAAATTTTGTGTGAACTTCTTCCTCAACACCTCTTATTTTAGCCAAAGCTGCTTCATGTTTAAAAAGCAATGTTTCTCGCTCTGTTAGAAAACGCTCTCGTTTCTGGAGTTGCAGAGCATACGCCTGCTGTGCTGAACTTTCTCTCTGTATCAAGAAAACAAATGTTGAAAGAGCTTTAAAATACATAAAATTATTACAATTTATACTGAATTTGAATTTTCTCTCTCAGAGATTTGCTTAACTTTTTGTAAAATGATACAGTGTTACACAATAGGTTACTAATGAAAAGTATCCTGATGGACATCTATGTTCAGTTTCCCTACACATTAACCTACATGATTTTGAAGTGTGTTGGGATGGTTCAGCTTCCTAAAATACAAAATTCAACCCTACACAGTTTTTCAGGTATAAATCTAGATAATTAAGCTCAGGTTTTGGCTTCCAAAAGACTTGGATAATGGCATTAACTGTAAGACAAAACAGAGCCTGATGCAACTCTCTATCCTGAGCACTAGATTGTTGTGTTGTTTCTTCAATTAGTGAGAAGCATCCCTGAAAGAGTGGTGAGGAAAAAAAAGGATAAAAATTATTTTTACAAAAGACAATCCTGGCAAGGAGTCTAGCAGATTCGTGGGAGCTATTACAGAATAAAGCCATATAGTAGGTTCTTCTATTTGTGGCCTAGGCCTGGTAGGGGATGAACTGTCATGATTCCCCAGCAGCAAAAAAGGAAAGATTACTCAAAACGGAGAGTTTTTGCAGAAGGCCATGAAGGCAAGCACTCCCTCAAGCTGAAATCTACCCACTGTGCAAGTCAAAGCACCACTAACAAACCAGTGAATTAATTCAGGGGAAGAGGTAGATGATGACAGAGTTTTAGTATATAAATAATTGTGATTAAGTAATAGTAAAAGCTTTAGTGTATAAGTAATTAAGCTTTAGTATATAAGTAATAGTGATTTAGTATATGAGTAATTTCTGAATTCTCTATCAAAAGTGAGAATCTTTGAAACATTACTCAACAAAATTTTTAAGATTATTCCAGTTCTTACCTGGAGCTTTTGATGTATGACAAATAATTCATCATAAATTTGACTGATGTGAGGTGGTATTAAGCCTTGACTACTGCATACTTGAACATCAGCTTCATTCACAATTCTCCTTGCCAAAGCATTGGTAATATTTTGGTCACTATTTTCTTGTGTATTTGCACCCAAATGGGATGGTAAGGTGCTGCCTATGGAAAGGAAAAACCCATTTTACATTAAAAAACTAGTCCTAGATAAATAATGACATGATTGTTGTTCCAAGGCAGCGAAAACTTATTTTACGCATTTAGAGTGACAAGTGTAGAGCAAGAGGTATCAAAATGAGAAAGTAATCTCTTAAAGAATTACAGAGAATTGATCAAAGCTGTGTTCCATGATTTGTTTGAATCGATCACTGATCAATGAAGTTTTATAAATAAAACTATGTCCTACACAGATTACACAAATTACAGTGTAAGAAGCTGATGAAAGTTGCAGATAGCAAAGTGAAGGAATGGCTAGATTCCATAAACAGTAAAATAGCCAAAATTCACAGATAATTGAATGGAAGTATTGTGATCTTTTGGGGAAGAGATATCTGGAAAGGCCAATGGCACCTAGGTACCACATCAGGCCAAGATTACCTAGGTGACAGTATCAGAAATATAAGTTTGGGTACTGTGCTGGTTTTAGGTCGGATAGAGTTAATTTTCTTCATAGTAGCTCATATGGTGCTGTGTTTTGCATCTGTGACCAAAACCCTGTTGATAACACAGGATTGTTTTAGTTATTGCTGAGCAGGCCTTGCACAGCATCAAGGGCTTTTTTGTTTCTCACACCACCCCACCAGTGAGGAGGCTGGGGGTGCATAAGAATCTGGGAGGGGACATAGCCAGGACAGCTGACACCAACTGACCAAAGAGATACCCCAGACTATATGGCACCATGCTCAGCAATAAAAGCTGCAGGAAGAAAGAGAAAGGGGGGATGTTTGGAGTGATGGCATTTGCCTTCCCAAGTAACCATTACACGTGATGGAGTCTGGCTTTCCTGGAAATGGCTGAACACATCCCTGCCCATGGGAAGCAGTAAATGAATCCCTTGTTTGGCTTTGCTTGCACAAGCAGTTTTTGCTTTACCTATTAAAGTGTCTTTATCTCACAGAATGTTGGGGATTGGAAGGGACCTTGAAAGATCATCTAGTCCAATCCCCCTGCCAGAGCAGGAACACCCAGATGAGGTTACACGGGAAGGCGTCCAGGTGGGTTTTGAATGTCTCCAGAGAAGGAGACTCCACAACCTCCCTGGGCAGCCTGTTCCAGTGCTCTGGCACCCTCACCATGAAGAAGTTTCTTCTCATATTTAAGTGGAGCCTCCTGTGTTCCAGTTTGTACCCATTGCCCCTTGTCTTATCATTGGTTGTCACTGAGAAGAGCCTGGCTCCATCCTCATGACACTCACTCTTTACATATTTATAAACATTAATGAGGTCATCCCTCAAGTCTCCTCCAAGCTAAGGAGACCCAGCTCCCTCAGCCTTTCCTCATAAGGGAGATGCTCCACTCCCTTAATCATCTTTGTGGCTCTGTGTTGGACTCTCAAGCAATTTGCAGTTTTCTCACTTTTACCTTCTCTCACTTCATGCTGGGGAGGGGAGAGTGAGCAAGCAGTTGTGTGGGGCTGAGCTGCCACCAAACGTACAGATGTAGCAAAACTCAAGCCAATGAGGAAAAAGTAATTAGGGATAGGTTGTTTATTTGGCAACTGTAGAAAAGAAGGATAATAAGAAGGAGCATCAAGAAACAGGAAAAAGATTACTAGAAAAGCAATTGATGTAATCAGGGCTAATTGGTGGTATGCATCTGGCAGCCCTGTGGTTGATCACCTTTCACAGCTGGAGCAGGACAAGAAACAAAATCTGTTGTTCTCCTACAGTGTGTCTGGTCCCAGAGTAAAGAAGTAGAGCATAACTAGTACAATTGCACACAAATCATAACGGGGGGAAAGAAAAAATGGAAAATAAACCAGAAAAAAAAAGTAGGTGTATCTGTAACAAATCATAGAATCATAGAATACCAGGTCGGAAGGGACCTATTTATCAGAGCTTTGTATTTATTTTACCTTTGATCCCAAACACTGTAAGCTAAATTTTTCCTGTTGCAGTCCAATTTTTTTCTTCTTTTCAGAAAGCATGTGTTTTCACAGAACTGTTCTTATACTCTCCCCACCCATTTAATACAACTCTTGGTGGCAGTCTGTTACAGTTCTATTGATCTGTTCCACCTGGCTTCTGAGATTCCTTTTAGCTCCTTTCTGGGGTTCTTGGCTGGCAGGCTGTCTGTCTCTGCATTTCCACATACACTTTCAAAAGAATTCAGCTATGTTCTTCTAAACCTAAAACTCTCCACACAAGTCAGAGCTACGCTGATTCACAGATTCCTCCAATTGCAGCAGCATTTTCAAACATTTGCAGTGAATTAATGACAGCTGGACCCGGCTACAGTCTTCCAGTTAGGATTTCCTGACCTAACTGAACAACAGAAAACACTCTCTCTCTCCCCACTGCCAGTTTTCAATCCTTAAACCAACAAAAGACATCCGACATAGCAGAGTTGTAGTATCTGTTAATGCAGCTAGCTACTTAAAACAAAACAAACAAATAAACCCCAAACCCAACCAGCTTCTTCATTCGTATTATAGTCACCTGGCAACCAGTTTCATAAAAGCTTGATTTTTCTTTTTAAAATATATGTTAGCATTGCGCTAAGTATGTCTGGACCTCCTAAACTAATTCTGAAGGAGCTACTCATACTTGCATGAAAGGGTAAATCCCCAAATTAAAATGCATTTTAGCTGATTATTGTATTTCTGAACTGAAAAGAAATAAATGTACTAGAACATTTTTTACATTACATGTTATACTTCACACAGAATTGTAAAAATATTAAAAATTCAATATTTATTACCTGTTTCCACATATATAGATGTATTTTGAACTGCATCAGTTTCAGAGCCATTAATGGTCTTTTCTTCTATTTCTAAACCACTTAAATCACAAAAAGAATCTTGCTCATCATCCAAACTAAAAAAAAATACAAAAAAAGCAATATTTTGAAATTACTCAGTCCCCTTCTAACATACTACATATAAAGCACTGAAAGAAGTTTGTATAAATGTGTAAACATTGCTTGATCTAAGATTTTTATATTTGACTGGTAGCAAATAGCAGAGTTAGATCATTTGGATAGAAAGACATTATTATTTACAGGATTTTAAACACAACACTTAGTAATGTTGCTGACTTAAAAGTAGTAGCAGTAACTAGTTTATATCACCAGTTCAATTTATATAATCCCCGTATCCCATTGGCAATTCCAACACACACGTATTAGAAAACGAGTGAGACAATACTCCTCATAAAAATCACCATTCCCAGTATTTCATACATCAGCCACAAACAGTTCTTTATTGAACAAGAAAACAAGAATCTTAAACCAACTTCTGGATCTGTGCAATCCAAATGTATTGTTTACTCATGGTTTATTTGAATTATTGGAGATAATACATGATAAAGGAGAGCAGAAAACACCTCTTACCAATCCCAGTCTTTAGAACTTCGTAGGAAATCACTAGAAGACCTGATGCTGTTCTCTCTTCCACTTCCAGTAAATTCTGACACTAAAGAACATTTGGATAAAGACATAGTCGTATTTTCCAGTGAGCTGTCCATGTCGCCTGGAATATAGAAATAATTTTATTTTTCATTTGAGAAATTGACATTAAGAAATCAACAAGGGCTTACGAGAAATGCTTGTCG
Source organism: Caloenas nicobarica (assembly GCF_036013445.1). Taxonomy (NCBI): domain Eukaryota; kingdom Metazoa; phylum Chordata; class Aves; order Columbiformes; family Columbidae; genus Caloenas; species Caloenas nicobarica. The sequence continues at coordinate 150,859,591 of NC_088245.1, read as the reverse complement.
TGTAATTGTGTACATTTAAGAACCAAAAAAACCACTTACGCAGCCTGACGAATGAATAATTATAACAGCTTGAACTATAGGAAGAATTACTTAGTTTTCAAACTAGATTCGTCTTTCTGAAGTTTTACAGCTTGCCTTCATATATTAACTTTTCTATAACCGAAGTTTGATAAATAAATTGTTTCACCCTGCTGTTTGTGTGCACCAGCAACATGTGTTTCTCAAGACGCCTAAAGACATTCTAAATATCAGATGTGTATATATATCTTTAAATTAAAGCCAAATGTATGCATTATGAGGTGGACTGCTACTAACTGCTTCAAGCAGGACTTAAACACAAACAAGTTGGGAACCATCGTTCTAAAGCATCCTTTGTGCTCCTCCTGTGAATGTTAAAATTCCCAGGCTGGCTCCCAGATATCACAAACCCCTGATCAAGAATGACTACCAGTTAAAATGAGGAAAATACAAGACAACTTAAATTTAGGAATGATATAGTTTTAGTATATATTTTCCCTGAAAAAGACATCAAAACAACATTGTTTGGTATTACCTTTGTATTCAAGGGAGCTTCTACTCTTATATCCAGTATGTAATGCTCCTGAAAGGCAATCCTAAAAGAAAGTACAAAACCACCACAATATAGTCAGAATTTTCAGGGAAAATGTATGTTACAACTCACTTGTTTAATAGTTACAACATCTTGTGACAGAACTTACTACAAACTACTGACTTTGAAAAGAGAAGTGGGTTTTTTTTAATATATAAATGCCTCTCACATTAATATAAAGAGGTAATCATATCCCCCCCAGTCTAATAATATATAACACTATGAATATTTTATTAAAATATTTAAGAAACTATGGAGACAGTGACATAAAATAAGGGCATAAAAGTAGGATTAGGTAATCACAGAAACAGTGCCATCTATCTTTGCATCTAGGCATTTTATGTTGAAGTTTCCTGCTTCTCTTTTTCCTATTAACTTGTAACTACATTCTAAAAAAACAAATGACATAAGTCTTAGGCTACTAACTCCTGTATTTTCTTGTACATACATGCTGTTTTATAATGACATAAGAAAAAGCACAAACAAATCTTGCATGTCCTTCCTCGCAAGCATTACACTTTAACACCCCAGTGATAGTTTTTTAAAAATAGCTTTTGAAAATTATTTTTCTTTAAAGAACAGTTCTGTAGTTCAAAGCAGAATATTCCCTAAGAAAAACACAAGACCTAGGGTACCACAAAATGCCACCTGAATTGCAAATCCTTCTGGAGGAACTAAGAGCAGATACATTCAGATTTTAGTTGCTAAAGAACTAAAATTTTCACCTCACATTTGGGACGGTTTCTGATCCTAAAATGTCAAGCCACACTTCCTCAGAAAAAAAAAAAAAGGCTGGTTTCTGTGTTTACTTGATGATTCCCAGGACCAGCTTGATCTCCCAATCCAAACACGTGTGTGTCTCAGATCCAGTTTTCAATATCTCTCAATCTTTGTGTGCTCATGGGAATTTTTACAACATATTACTTCCCTTTCAGCATGAGTTATAACACTTAAGGTCTGTTATGCCCTGGGCACACTGGAAGCATTTGACCCATGGAGCACAGATGCAACAAAGGAACTGTAAAAATCTGTCTCAAGGAAAGACACACCAGACAAAATAAAGTGCACAGACAGTGAGTGTTCCTTCTACGAAGTGTCAAAGATTTTTGAAACACCAGCATGTCAAGGCAGGGGGGTCTTGGTTGCTGGATTTTCAGGCAGATCATTTTCCTAATCCACCGTGTAGACCCATAAACACTTATATCAGCACAAGTGATGGAAACAGAGGCATCACAATCCAGTTCTTTCATTCAAGTCGGTGCAAAGAACCTGGCATTCTCTGGTGTGAGATAGCATTGCTTTACCTCAGCAAGGAAGTGATACCAATCACAGTTTACTGTCTCGTCATTGTGGCAGTCTCTTGTGAACGATAGCTTTGATTCTCCTCTCTTAACTTGATTTTCCTTTGATTCTCCTAACTCCTCTTAACTAGACAAGGAACAATTCCCTGCTCCCTGAAAACAGAGCTAATCACTAGGCTTTACAAAAAACCAAACACTCCAAACGCATTCTAAATAAGGCTAGCGATTGCTGTAGCAAGAGAGATATGAAAGAAATTAGTTTTCCTATTATATATATTTCATACATGCCCACTATACTGCTTCTAAGAGGTTTCACATATAATCTTGCTCAACTAGCAGGCATCAGAAGGTTCGAGACAAAAACTAAGTGCCGAACTGCTCAGAGCGTGCTTCGGGAATGCACACAATTTGGAATTGCAATTTCCAGAGAAATTTCAAGTTCAGCCAAGGATGAATCTTTAGCACTTAGACCGGAGTTGGACTCGATGATCCTTGTGGGTCCCTTCCAACTCAGGACATTCTACGGGTCTACGACTTCCACTGTAATGCAACCAGGACAGAGAAAGGGTCGGGGGCATGATTAGATCTAACATACTTTACACGTAAGCTCCTGAAGCTCGTTTAAATCCTTTCTCTGGCTCTGATACTGTACGCGTCTGTCACACCACAGTGTTTACCGTGAGCCCCAAGGGAGAGCACCTGGCGAGAGGGAACGACTTATCTCCTCCCCCTCCTCCCCCCACGCCGCCCACCTCCCTCCCCAGGCACGTACCCCCCGGCTCTCCCGTCTCACCCGCGCCGGCCCCCGCAGGTAGCGCCGCTGCAGACACTGGGCGGAGCGGCCGGGGCCCACACCGAGGCCGAGTCCGGACCCCGCCATTGCGCAGCGATGCGCTCGAACAAACCGCCGCCACCCGCGGGCGGTGCGCGCAGGCGCGGGAGGCGGCGCGCGATCGGCGTTCCGGGCGCACGCGCACACGCTCCCACCGGCCGTTGGGAACGGGCGGGGCGCGTCAGTTCCCCTGGGCGACGGGAGCTGGCGGCTCCTGCCCGAGGAGCCAGAACGGGGCAGCTGTCGCCCCGACCCGCGCCCTGCCACCGCCGCACCCGCCTTCACGGGACCGGCGAACCCCTGAAATGACTGTTTCCCTCTCCCCGGCGGGACTGCGCTTTCCTGCGGCTCCGGCCTCCCTCTCCTGCTGCCCGCAGAGGGGCCGGTGCCCCGGCCTCGCACAAAATCACAGAATGTTAGGGATTGGAAGGGAGCTCAAAAGATCATCTAGTCCAATCCCCCTGCCGGAGCAGGAACACCTAGGTGAGGTTACACGGGAATGTGTCCAGGCGGGTTTTGAATGTCTCCAGAAAAGGAGAATCCACAACCTCCCTGGGCAGCCTGTTCCAGTGTTCCGTCACCCTCACCATGAAGAAGTTTCTTCTCAAATTTAAGTGGAACCTCTTGTGTTCCAGTTTGTACCCATTGCCCCTTGTCCTATCATTGGTTGTCACCGAGAAGAGCCTGGCTCCATCCTCATGACACTCACCCTTTACATATTTATAAACATTAATGAGGTCACCCCTCAAGTCTCTTCCAAGCTAAGGAGACCCAGCTCCCTCAGCCTTTCCTCATAAGGGAGATGCTCCACTCCCTTCATCATCTTTGTTGCCCTGCGCTGGACTCTCTCCAGCAGTTCCCTGTCCTTGAACTGAGGGGCCCAGAACTAGACACAATATTCCAGATGCGGTCTCACCAGGGCAGCGTAGAGGGAGAAGAGAACCTCTCTCGACCAGCCACAGCAGGCTAACGCTTTTGTATGAGCTTTAGGGAAGAAGTACTCCTACTATCCCTAAAAACAACAGAAAAAATAAAGCTGAATATACAAGTTACGTATTTCCAGCTTACCAATCAAAACATTAAATTGGTTACCTTGAAAAAAAAAAAAAACCCACAACACACTTTGATAATGCCAGCACTGAGCTGTAGACCGTAAGTTGTAAAAAAGCCACATTCATTCGTGCATATTCACTACCGAGAGACAAAGCTTTAGAAGATAAAATAACCCAGGCACATCTGAGCTACAGTCACTCAGCTCTGCAGCGAGGTCAGAAATCTGCTCCGGGAAACAGCTGATAAACAGGCTGAAAGGCAGGAGAGCTCTTCAGCAACAGCGAGTTATACCACAGCATCAGATGGAATCCCCATGTTACGTAGACTTCACTAAACCAAGTTATTTAGAAATATTCTATGTACAAAAAAACCCAGTTGGTATACTTCTCTAGCAAAATATCCCATCAAAACATTTAAGAACTATTCTCTAGCTGTCAAACGCTGGCTCTTCAGAGACTCCAGACAGCACAAACCAGCATCTACCCACTGCCTGCCTCAATGCTTACTCTGATGTGCAGAAAGTTTCAAAAGCCTTCAGTTTAGTGACTGGCAATTAGCACCTACAATTTGCATATGTGAAACAGATTTATGAGAGCAGGAAGCCAAATTATGCAAGTTTTTCTTTTTGAAACAAAGCAAAGTGAAGACATTTATTTTAACAAGACTAAGATTTAATTTTTAAAATTTGACATTTAATACAAATATGTCAGGATAACACAAATACACCTGAAATATGCCAGTGTCTGAACTTTTTATTTAACATGCAAAAAAAAAAATCAATTTGAACACATAAAAAACCCAACTATAAGCTGTAATTTTACATTTATACATCAGAAGTGTTCATTTTAAGAAGTTAAAATAATTAGTCAATAACATCTAAATACTCATTTATACTGCTAGAACATCTGTATTCTCAAAGCAATAATTCTATATCTGCCCACAGTCTGTAATGACAATTCTTCCATTTACTAGCCCTTTAGGAGAACCAAAGGATTCAATCTTTTTCACAACATCCATTCCATCTTTCACAAACCCAAATACCACATGCTTGAAGTCCAAGTGTTCTGCTTTTTTAAGTGTTATGAAGAACTGAGAACTGTTTGTATCCCTGCCCTTATTTGCCATTGACAATAATCCAGGGCCAGTGTGTTTCACTTCAAAATTCTCATCTTCAAATGCTGTTCCATAAATTGACCGTCCACCTGTTCCATCATGGTTAGTTATATCGCCTCCCTTAAAAAGAAAAAAAGGCACGGAATTAACTTACAAGTCCCAAGACACAGACCAACAGCACAATTATACTCCCATTCAACAGTAAAGGTTTTGCTTCAGAAGAACTCATTCTCAGTTTTCACAAGCACGATATTTACTTTAGCTATAAGGCTTCCCAGTTTCAGCAGCTTTGTTCATGGTAACGCAAGCAGTAGTGGAAAGTTTAGCCCTTGTTTATTCTGAATGCAGCATTTTGTCTTCTTGCTCCACAGGGTGACCACTCCTCTAGGCCTGGCTTTCCCACTGCCTGCTTCTTGCATCACTTGGCCCTGAGAGCTGGGACCTGCATTGTTCTCATTGAAGGCCTGTCCTTGCTTAGTCCCTACAGGCACAGAACTGATCAAGTAAAAAAGGTTAAGGTATCGATGATCAGTAACTCCTTGATTCTGTGCAGGCAACAGCTTTTGCCACATTACTGCTTGTCCAGGAGAACAGCTACTGCTAGTGAGCTGTGCCTTCTGTCTTTCTGCAAGGCAGCAAGCTTTTCGCTCCCCATGATTTGAATATATGCAAAGGTAACAGTATAGGTTATATCTTTCCTTCAAAGATTTAATTCTCATTGACAAGCTTCTCAGTGTACCTAGAGAAAGGCACAGCAGAGCAAACTTAGAATATACTATTTACATGTGATAAAAGCTCATTTTTGTCAGGGTACACATGATGCAGTTAACTGTTTTAAAGTCTGCTCCTTATAGCACATGCAATACCCTGAAACAAGCTTAAACCTGAAATGAGCAACACTGCTTTCCTTACCAGAAAGGCACAAGATTTCAACAGAAGAGCTATAAAGGGCACACTTAAGACACAGGTGACACCTAATCAAGAGACTGGATAATTTCTCATCCTGGTGACAAGCCATACATATATTACTGTCTATTTCTGAGTTTGTAGAAGACCATGCCTTGTCTTCGGGGATGCAGTGACATGCAGGAACATCAGTGTAGTGTGTAAGGAAGTTGGTTCATTCTGCCTGTTACAAGTCACTAAAAGCTCATTGAATTATTTATGTAACTTTTAGGAAAGGAAGGGTCTATCTTAGCTATGATCAATGTCCTAAGCTTTCAGTATTTATCAAGAATTTGCTAGTGCTACCAAACGCTCGCAGAAGTTTAAAACCAACAGTGTCTACACAGGGGTTCAGATGCACTGCAGGCCCATACTCTTGGTGAAAGATTTGAGTATTTTAAGGAACAGGCCACTGCATGATATCTAGAAGACTTCTTTTAGATGAAAACTTGAGCATATCGAATATTTGGAATATCAGTTTTAAAGTGGACATTATCTGATATACAAAGTATACTCTAAAATGTAAGCCTGGAAAGTAGGTGTTCTTGGCAGATGAGCATTTGGAAGTTCCTCTCTGTAGAGACAGAAGGCTGAATGGTAGTTTTGGGAACCCCTACTTTCCTTGGTGTTCCTGTTCAGCACCAAGCCCTTTTCCATTCTAAGAGGAGATCTCTATCTCAGTTTTTGCTTCCCCACTAACATGGCAGCACCAGGTAACACTAAAGCATCATGCACCTGGCAGACACAGGTAAGCAGTGTGGCTTAGGGCAGCATGTGCTGCTTGCACCATTTCTCATCTCCTGGTAGGGAGAGGGCAGATGAAAGTATTCTGAACGCTGGATTCATGCTGCCAACAAGAATGTGGTATCCTGTATAAGTGATTTTTTGAAGTGCCATTGTTAGTCAAGATGTCTTTCATCCTCTCAATGAAGAGTCTGCTTGTTACGCTTACCTGACACACAAAGTCCGTGACTATTCTGTGAAATCTGGAATTCTTGAATCCAAATCCTTTCTCTCCTGTGCACAGGGCTCTGAAATTTTCAGCAGTTCGAGGGACAATATTTGAAAATAGCTCCATAGTTATGTGTCCTAAAGGTTCATCATCAGCAGAAACTTCAAAATACACAACGGGATTAGTGTCCTTTGACAGTCCTGCTGCCAGAGATAAGTGTCCCTTCTGTAGTTCCGACAAGCTTCGCTGGCATTCTTCAAATCTCCTCTTGAAAGAATTAGCAATCTCTTGGCTTTTAAATCTGACTGCAAATTGTTCTACTTTTACTTCACCATCTGAAAATAATTCCGAGAACAAGTTCTTTAGTTCTATTCAGTATAGTCAAAAACCAAATAGCTTTCATCTTATATAAACTCCAGGGAAAAACAAAGCCACAGAAATTACAGACCACCTAAGACAAAAAACAAACCAACCAACCAACCAACACCTGAAAAAACTCACCAGCATAATCTGTGGCTGTCCAAATTAAAGCATTGTTTGATGTATCAGAGGCTACTAAGTTCATTTCTTTGGTGATGACATGGTTTGCACAGACTTTAAGAACTTGGTCCCTTCTCATGACAACTCTGTAGTATTTCTTCTGTGTATGGAATAGTATCTTTATCTCTCCAACACCACGCTCCTTCCACTGAGTAGCATCTCTGTCCCATCTGTAAAGTTTTGCCCTCTCTTTGAAGAGAATTTCTTCATCTTCTTCTCCAGATTTTACCTCCACCTAAAAAACCAGCAGAGTACCTGTGATTTCCCAGAAAGCTGCTATAACCAACTATAGTAATAGCATTATGTACACTTACGATCATTCTGACATATTACAATGGAAAATTATTCAATGTGTTCCTTTCTCCAACACCATATTCATCACATACCAAAATGAGTAAAACATCTAGCCTTTTTAGAATTTAAGAGCCCAACAAATTCCATTGTTTGAGATTCATTGTAGCACTGAAAGTTTCAGGTTTGCTGAATGATGTGCACACTGAGAAATGAAGATACAGTACTATTAATATTCCAGGTGTTACCTCTTGAACATTATTAAAAAGCTTGATATTTGTATTATTTCAACAGAATAAACACTGAATATAACAAAGTGACACCTGACAGCCATATCTCCTCACTTTATGTATGCATATTACTGGCCTCTAACCTCCCTTAGTTAACACATCTTCTGAAGGAAAGGAAAATTTGAGAGAACTGGAGAAATAAGTGACAAACAGCTATTTGTGGAGGGGAAGAATGAGACTGAAGAAGAGAAGCAGCATGTAAGGCAAGAAAGAAAACCACAGAAATCATAATATGACAGATGAGCAAAGGCATACTAAATTTTGAGGATGGTTGAAAGCATGTTATGAACATTAGACTTGCTGTTCAAATTAAAGGACACTGCATACTGTTTATTTGTGCTTATTTGTCTTACTCAATAATTACACTAATCTACAATTAAGCTATGTGTAGAAAAGCCAGATAATGACTGTAACACCAGAAAATTTTGAAATGGTTATTAGGCACACTAAGGCTAAATATCAAATCAAGACATGAGCAACTGTGTGAAGCTTCACTCAGTAAGTTATAAGGCTACCTTCAAAGTTGAAGGTTCTCGTACATCTTGAAAAATGATTTATTTTCCAACTAACAAAGTTAGCTCTCTTAGCCTTCAGGTGAGATTAATTGTACTACATCTTTATCACTTAGTGATTATAGAAATCTCTTGTCTAGCTCAGAGTAAAAAATTTAAGTTGGCATGGCTTTCACAGAACTGAATCTACAAGTCATAGATACAAAGCCGTAGCTAAGTTGTATTAGCACTGACAGTTATTCCATTCCCCGCCTTGGTTTTCAAACTGTGCTATAATCAATCAGTTTTAGCTTTTACAAGTTGTGTACAAATCTGCATACTGATCAACGCTCAAAGTATAATGAAATAAACTTTGAAGGGTTTAACTGATGCACCAGGCACCTCCCCAGTGCTAAGCTATACTAGGATTTAAAACAGCGGACATTTCTACATAGGCAGTGCAAGAAACAGAGAACAAACCACACAACACAGAAAGCAAAGCTGGTTAAGGAAAGCATTTTTTAAAAACTTGCTGTGTTCGCAGACATGCTTATCTTAATGTTGTTTTATATCCCAGAAGTCCTCTTACCTCTGGTAAGGACACGATTGGCTCAAAGTGGATGTCATCACTATGTACCACCTCATCATCACTGCCACCTTCATCTTCATCTGCTTTATGGGCTGTCTCTCCAAATACAGCTGCTCCTGTATTTGCCCATTTGAAGTTTTTATCTACAATTAAGATATTTACATTTTAAACTTTGCAGAGTTTTTCTGCCAGACAAAAACTTGTAAGAAACTGCTAGTAGCTAATCAATCAGTAGAAATTTGGTGCACAAAAGCTATATTGCATGAAACAGAAGTTCAACTGAGTGTCTCTTTCAGACTAGTTTAACTCACCTTTTGAGCCAAAAGCAAAGTCTCCAGAGTTTTTGGAAGCCAGATCTGCAAATGACAAGCCTGCAGTCTTGCCAAAACCAAATGAGAGGACTCTGTTTTCTATCAAATAAGAGAGGAAAAGTCAAAGGTTATTCTCTGCCTTTCTTAAAGAAAATGTGTTTAATGTTATGTAGTCACAAAAATTAACTGGAGAAGTCTCTGCGGTACTTTTGCCTTCCAATAAATTTAAAGTTTGCATGCCACTTGTCATAATGACAGCCATTTATTATGGTTTAAAAAAAGGGCTCAAGACTGTGAGATAGTTTCAGCATGCATGTGGGTTCTGTGCAGACCCACAGAGTTCTAATAAGTACTCATGTGGTATTTAACAGTAAACTAATGAATGTACATCATATGAAAATTATACAGACACTAGTATTGCTCTATAGCAGTGCCATTTGAACACACCAGAATTTGACGATTATTTTAATTCCTAGTGACATTTTTACTAGATTGGTACTCATGCTTCTAATTCAGTGCTGGTACTACTCGTCTGCAAGGCAGCAGCTACATTAGATGCTTTCTGTACGGTAGTTTAAGTTTCAACGAAAAATGAGAACATACCCCTGACCTTACCTTGTATTGACTCGGAACAATCTAAATCACTTTTTTTAGTTGACAAGTCTACCGGTTTGTCATCAGCTCTTGATAAAGTCTGTGACTCATGCACCGTTTCTGTGGTGGAATCTGGTTCTTCATTGTTGGTAGCTGATGGGACAAATACTGTCACCTCATCGGTCGATGGAGTAGGTACTTCTTCCTTACTGGTACAGACTAAGTCAGTTGAGCTTGTAACCTCATTCTCCTGAGATTAATAAAAAAATAAAGCAGTAAAGCAAATAAGCTAGAAGAGTCTAGTATTCAAACCATCTCCTCAGAAGACTAAGAACAGTCATTTTAGTAAAAAAAGAACACCAAGAAAAATTGTTTTAAAGCTTTCCAAAGTTTTTCACTACACTTAATGCAGACTGGACATTAACTTGACAAGAGACTGAAGCATCTTTGAAGCAGTATGCTTTCAAGAAAATACTGTAACTTCCAGAAATCAATTAGTCCTTACATACACATTGGAAGTGATTTTACTAGCCAAAGCAGTTTATACTTTATGAGAACAGCTGTACCTCCTTTTTTCTTCCAAAGGAACTTAAGATCTAAGCTTCTGTTTCAGTGTTGGCAAAGACTTGAGACACAGCCACAAAAGAGTCAAATAGTTTTTCACCACTGGATATTTTAGTTCTCACAGGGTGAAAAATATGTGAAGTCTCACATGTATATGAAGTGATTGTACAAGTTCAATGACAAAAAGATCAGCAAAGATTTAGTTCTTACTTCCATTTCTTGAATTATAACTTCTGCCTGGATGTCTTCTGGACTGTCATCCTCAGTATCACTGCTGACACCACACACAGAAGTAGAAGGAACCTGCAGAGTTTCTGCTTCAGCCACCTCCTCAGGAGTTGGTTCCTTTTCCCTAGCAGTAACACATTCTCTTTCACTGTCAAGTTCACTTTTTCCTGTGATGCCTACTGCAAAGAATAAAAATTAGTGGAAAATAGCTGTGAAGGCAGCTAAATACTTCAATATTTTTTGGTACAAACATTATAGGACAACCTCACATTAGCCAGAGCAACTTGAAGAGTTTTTCAAATAACATTACTGTTTAAACAGTGGAAGTGAAGACCAACTGAACTCCACTCAGGGTGACTAGAACTGGAAATTCGTCATACTTGGTTTTCTATTGCTATCAGGGAATTTCCATACAGCTATAAGAGTGTTCGACCTTGCAGGTGCCACTACTACTAGCTTCCTTCAACGTGTGTTCATGTTTCAGATGGCTCAACATATACCACCTCTTTCTAGCACGTATCCTCAAAATATCTTCAAACTTCACTTCTAGAAGTATCTACCCAGATTTTCAGTTACTGAACACTGAAGTCTGAGGCACAGCTGAAGCAGACATAAACAAAAGCAGCAAATTCAGTCTTCTACACTTGCATTTTTAGTATAAAGACCAAATATCTTCATTTTAGTTGGGCGATATTAACTTATAAGCTTAATTTAAATTGACGGTCTGCAGGGGTAGCAAGTATTCACAGACATCGACAACTTTTGTCTCGCACAGTATCATCCCAAGCTGAATTCTCCATATCCAGAAGAGGGGGCTCAAGGTAAGAAGATACTTTGATGTTCTTGTTTAGAGGCCACCTGAAATGCACATTAGTCATTCAGGTACCACTTCAAGCTCAGTAGGTTGAACTGTTAGTTAGCAGTAAAGCTGTATTTTGAGATGCAGCTTTTCTGCTCCTAGTATCAGTGCTTCTAAAAACTCTCTCAGGAAACACAAAATTAGTCTCAGTGCCTGAGTGTCCTTTAGATGTAGAGCTTATGTTTCAGTATATAAGTAGTTTTAAGAATTGTGTTTTAAGACACACCTTTTACAGGATCTTGCAATTTCTTTTTCTCTTCTGAATCGCTAGGATACAGTCTTCCATTAAGTTTCTTAACAGCTGTTTCGTAGTCTTCATCTTAAATACAGGAAACAAGCATAAGTTCTCAGGTATCCTCTAAGTACAGAGAAGTCTGCTAAGCCCTCCCAACTCACAAGCTTAACAATCATGCATACTCTTCACTCATGTTTTAAGAGTTCCACAGGTCAGCAGGTAAGCTTTCATTTCCTATTTTGCATACATTTGCTATTGACACTTTTCTTAACCTAGATTGTTACAGATGCGTGGCACAGGTTTTGTTTTCAGAAAACACATTTCTTATTGAGTGATTTTATTAAGAATACCACTAAAGAGAATTGGGAAGGAAGACGGAAGATATTTTATATAAAAACTAGCAAGCTCCGACATTTGTGTGAGTGGGCTTGTCTTCTCCCATTTTCTGTTGAATACAATGCTCCAGAACTTCCATTTAACATATTTGCTGCTGAATAAATTGAAAGTAATTTAGCTGCATGCAATAAGATTTTATATAAAATATTTCCAGTTTTAGTGTTAGGAATTTGCTTTAGAGGAAAAATAAGCCACTAGTCTAGCATTTAGGAAACCTGAGTATGTTCCTTTTTGATAAAGATTGCCTCGTATGTCTCCAAAAATAGTTACAGAAGCTTCTTGTGCAAATGAGATTAGGCTTAAACATCTGATTATTTAGTCTTACCTAACCAACAGCATTGGTAACATGAATGTCAACCACCATTGCACTATTATGTCTTGAAGACCTGAGTGTACATCTCTGGCCATAAAGAAGATGACGGGATTATTTCCCATCAGTCCAAACAAGAATATTCAAGTGTCTAATGGTTCTAATAGTATTCACAGAATCATAGACTATCTCAAGTTGGAAGGACCTATACCTACAGACCATGGAGTTCCACTCATTGCTCCTCACGGGACTACCTAAAACTAAACTATACGGCTAAAAGCGTTGTCCAGACACTCCTTGAACTCTGACAGGTTGGTGCCATGACCACTGCCCTGGGGAGCCTGTTCCAGTGAAGAAACTTTTCCTAATGTCCAATCTGAGCTTCCCCTGATGCAGCTTCATTCCATTTCCTCATGTCCCATCGCTGGTCACCAGAAAGAGGAGATCAGTACCTCCCCCTCCACTGACCACCTTGAGGAAGCTGTAGATTGCAATGTGATCACCCCTCAGCCTTCTCCAAGCTGAACAGACCAAGTGACCGCAGCTACTCCTCATAAGTCTGGCCCCCAAGGCCCTTCACCATCTTGGCCACCCTCCTCTGGACATACTCTTAATAGTTTGATGCCCTTTCTTGTACTGAGGCACCCAAAACTGCATACAGCGCTTGAAGTGGGGCCACACCAGGGCAGTGTTTTACATCCTTTCCCCACAGTAAGGCAACACAAAGATCAACTTTGACACTCCTTACCATCATCCTCGTCACTCACGTAACCGGGCTTATTCTTGTAACAGAAGAATGTTGAAGGTAGCTTGAGAAAGCCAGCAAGAGCCCTCTGTTCGGGGGTAGGTGTTAACTCGTAAACTATTACAACCTCATCAGATGGAAGATCTTCTGATGTTGTCGTCTTCTCAGCTTTTTACAGAAATTGAACAAACCATTAAAACTGAATCATTTCAGAACAGGGAATAATATTAACCCCATATTGCCATTATTACTGAACTAATTTAAGGCAGTTAGAAATACATTTGGAGCCTACAAATTTTCTATTGATCCTCAGGAAACAAAAATGGAAGTTATAGGATGCTAGGATGGAGCATCCTGATAAAACTTCAGAAATTCTAACCTGCATGCCCAACTACATCATGTCCTATTGCATCTGAAATTCAAGTATCAGAACAGAAACAAGCCTGCATCTTTATATTGTTACAAGATTATTTAAGTCTTCACATCAGACAAAATACGACTATGGAGAAGAGAGATCTAAGTGTCATCTAGAGGTAGAGAGGTGAACTTCAGGCCTGAAAAAAGTGAAGTTGTCTACAGCAACACATCCTACTGAATTGCTTAAAAGTGCTTTTAAGTTCTAGAAAGTTCTATTCATTTGCTGCTCAATATTTATTTCAGACTAGCTAATAAAAAGCTCAGATTTCCCACAAGTAATCTCAATTTATCATAATAGCCATTGCCCAAATTTTTGTTACAAAAGTAATTTTTAGTTCCATCTTCAACAACAACAAAAATATTGCTTTCAGCCTATTTAACTAGTTTTTCCAGCAAGGAAAAATACCACTATCAATTTTATTATATAGCTTTTTCCCCCTCTCTCCTTCAACATTAAGTTGTCCGTTCCACTTGTATTGAAAGAAACAGTGCATAATCAAAGGTTAAAGCTGAAAGCACAGCCTAGAGAAAACTGCAGAAAAACATAGGGCTATAAGAGAATGGAATGAGAGAATGGAAGCAGAGAGGGAAGACATACCAGTTTTGTTTGTTTGTATTGTTTGGTTGGGGTTTTGTTTGTTTGGTTTGGGTTTTAGATTTGTTTTGAGAGGAGAGTTTCGGGATAAAAGTATGAGAAATAAATTTGTTGACTATTTATAAAAATTACCTCCACAAGCACATCGGTATACACACATCAGCTGTTTCTAAAAATAATCTGATTGCTTTAGTAAGTCAACTTATTTGTTAACATTCTCCAGGTTTGAGTTAAACTACTCAGCAGAATTTGAAGAGTGCTCTCAAAAGCTAACTGTCCTTTTCATTAGAAAATACTTGGTAAGTTTGTGGCACAATGTAGTCAGTGGGAAACTAAAGCTCCAGCTATGAACCAGACTACTACTCGGTTCCTGAGCAATACTTATTTTCCTGCACATGAGATTTGATAGTCATTACTGCAAGAAGAGACAAGGATAGAAGAGAAATGTAATATTTATAGACATACCCTTGATCCTCTGACACAACTGAGACACTAAAGCTGCTTTCTAAATGTAGTTTTCCCACTAGTATCTTCCAGTAGATTAAGAGCAATATAAACAGTAAAAACAAAATCCAAAGCTCAAATTTAAGTATTTTTTTTCCAAGTGTTCCCTCCCCAACCTTTGCCTTAGTTGACTCTTCCTTTGATTACAAGTGAATCATTTCATGTAATTATGCGTAGCTCAGACCCATGACCAGTACATAGAGTCTTGTGGAATAATCCCTTTTGCTCACTTTTTTAAGATCTCAATAGCAATTCTGAGCCTGTATAAAGTAAATGTAGGATAAAATTCTTGAATAGCAAATTTCTAAATTCATATAATGATAACAGGCTATAGATGCTTTTATATATTCTCTCCATCTTATGCAAAAAACTCACTAACTGTAGCTGATTTAAGAATCAGGAGTATATCTAGTACTCTTATCAAGATATGTAGGTAACCTGCATATTAGCATGTGTTCTCTTCCTCAGATTAGTTAAGCAAGTGTCTCAATGGGGCTGATTAAATTCGCACAAAGTTCATCATGGAGGTTTAAGAGTGGAGTATTTAGTCTTACAGCCATTAAAGGTTACAGTAAAAAAAAAAAAGCTTTCCTTAGCATTACAGAATTTGCAAAAATCTGCCTTCGACAACAATAAAATCTTTGAAAGTCAGTCAGCAAGACAGAAAAAGTGTGAGCTTCCTTTAACCTGCCCACTATGAAGCTAGCTAGCAGACCCTGTCAGAGGATATAGTCCATCATATTCAACAGACAGCATTCACAAAAGAATTACCATAGAATCTTTTTCAGTAGCCTTTGTGCAAAGTAGCTGAATAAGATAAATACATTAAAAAGTCACTTCAGATTAATCTGTAGGTGAAGTTCTCCATGAAGCTGATCTATCAAACACTGGATTTAAGATTCTTGTGTTCCAAACATCCACTCAAAGTGATAAAAGGATTCAACAAAGACTACAACATGTATTTGCCCTCAGTGGTAAGACTGAGCAAGATGTTCACTGATTAAGTCAGTTTCTATCCACCCTCCACCACAAAAAAGTTAACTTTTCTAATTCAAAAATGCCACAAACAGCCTAAATGCATCTTCACAGGCAGCCATAAAAACAAAGAGCCATGCATACATACAACATATTCTTAAAAGATTGTTGGTTTCGTGATAAATAGAACTTTCTACTCCGGGGAAAAAATCCACACAAAACATTGTTAGTATATGGAAGGAACAAAATAAAGAACAATATCATGCACAACAGTGTTGGTTTTTTTTTTCCACTGGTGCGTTATATTTTTGCTTTTGTTTCAACTGACATTAAGACCAGATAAACCTAAATATCTAGCTAGTCACAATACTGATTTTTTTTCTCATGCATATATCAGTGAATATCTTCTGGATATAACAGAAAAGCACCAGAGTTTAAACCTTAATGCATGTAACTGATACAGTTACATGCAATTGACACAACTTTGATTCAGCCTTGTAAAGCACTTCTAAAAAGCTCATGACGAGACCTGAGAAAAACTTAAATACTTTTGCATGGACGTGCAGAACTACTATGAGGTTAAATTTCTTTTGAATGTTGCTCTCGCACAACTCAGAAGCTGCTCCCCAAAACACATTCCCAATAAGAAAGTCTCAGATTATATTTGCATTGTGTAGGCTTGAAAACCTATTTTAGAAAAGACTTCTCAAAATCATTTGCTATGGAGTCACAGAGCTCAAAACAAAGTCACCAAAAAGCTATAGAGGACTGTTAGACTTTAAATAAATCACTAAGTATATAATAGAAGAACAGTTTGAGGTACCAGAAAGGCATATTTTGTCTTTTTTTTTAAAAAACATGCACACCTGCCCTCACACACCTCCAATGTAAAAATGGGATCAATTTGAGGCAGCAAAAATTCTTTCATGTATGGATTGGTGGAGAATGCTTAATCACTTCACATTATGGACATCGAATTATGAAAATAAAACTGAATTGTTAGTAAATTCCATGCACAGGAATGCCTAAAAACACAGACTAGTTGACTTTAAATGATTTATACAGATCAGGAGTTCAGTGTTTAAATAAGAACAGCTTTTCTAAAAATACAATTTTGGGAAAATGGTGTTTGGAACAACATTTTGACATTTTTAAACCATGTAAGACACTAATATTAGAAGACTGTCTTGTGCAGACTAGAATAAAAATGCTTTTTAAAATTAAAATGCTATTGAATTAAGTTCAGTATGCTTACAGCAAGCATACTTGCAAGAAGCACCATTAGTAACATCTAATAATGACATATAATCAAACTATAAGCTGTAATAGTTTTGGTTACAGGTTCTGAATGTAAACAAGCTGGTTACTCAGCAAAAGTCTTCTGACCATCTAAGGTGGGCTTCATATTACACATGAGGTATATAAACATAAGCAGTAGCTGAAGAATTGCCTGACTCATTTCTGTGCATTCCTTGTTTTTAAAAGTGCAGTAGTTAACATATTGATAATCAAGCATTTTACTGGATGGCTTGTCTTGAGATCTTCAAGTACTTCATTGAAGTGGAAGACCTCAGGTACTAGGAGAGTAAAAATAACAGGATAATTTAATTTATTCGGAAAAGGAAAATTTTAGAGGTCTAGTGTGCATGTTCAGTAAAACTGTGACAGAGAAGTGCAAGGCAGATACCCTCAGAAAATAAGACAAACAGAAGCCAAAAGCTTAAACAGGGACATCCACTGTGCTAGCTCATATTAACAGACTAAGGGCTAGAGACATTCTCCAATACAACAAATACAGTAGGCAGACACACATCTTTAAGTACTCTTTTCCAGCATGCATGTTAATTATAAGGATCACTGAGCCAATTGCTTGGCCACAGTTGGGTTACCGTCCATGCCTGCTAAAGTGTTTCTATCACGCATTCAATGCACTATGTAAATACCTTTACTATCAGGTTGCAAGGAAGATGGACTTGTCCAAAAGGCCACTGGATTAGATTTAAAAAGGCTAAAATTAAATCCTAAAAAAATAAATTGTTTGGATATAAGTGTTTACCTGGAATTTTAGAAGAGTAAAACAGACTTATCTATGTTCTGGAAGCATTCCATAGTCATATTTCAAAGCAGGAAATTTTATCTATTAATTCTATTTAAGTTTATCCAACCCATGAGAATAGACTGCAGCTATCATCTTCTGCCACATCGCTTTACTATGCTTCAGTTAATAAACAGTATGTCTTCATAATTCTAAGACTAGTATGTAAATCAAAAACTATCATCTGATTAAACAGTCTTGCACTGATGGGAAACAGCCATGATGCCTTCTAAGAGAAGGACTCTACCACTAAAGTGCTAGTAAATCCCATTCTTTTCACAAAGACACTTCAGCATATTATAGTGGTCCTGTCGCAAATACATCTGTTTCAGACAGTATCAGGAACTGTGTAATTGAGGCTATAGTCACATGATCTCTTTTCAGGCTAAGGAAAGAGGCTTACATCTGGTGTTACTTAAGCTACACATCTGAAACTGCAGAGGTCAATAATTAAAACTTTAAACAAATGTATATAGAGTAGTTTTAGAATACCATCTGTTCAATCACAGAGATAATTGAAACTGAAGCATACATTTGCTGTTCTCAGACTTTAGCACTCAGAGCAAAGGCCCAGGTATATACACAATCAATCCAACTACCTATTTAAGTCTCAAAAAGTGAATCCACAGCTCCATCTTTAAGCACTTAAACCTGAGATTCAGGCACAGCATTTCACAGTCATAGCTGCTATGTGATATCCCCTTCCTCACTAATCAATAAAATTCCATATTGCATCACACCCCAATTTTTATATTAAATGAATTATGACTTTAAATTCACTCCTTTAGTTGAAACTCTTGAGAACTTGTGGAGACGATAGCACCTGCATTAGAAATGAAAGAAACTACCTATTATCAAGACAAAGAGTAATGAATAGCATAGAGATGACTGCTTAACAAGTTGCATAGTTGAATAAATGACTAGTTCAACTGACACTCACCTTTTTCTAGAATTCTAAATGAGAAGTTAGAGGGTCCATCTTGTGTTGAAGCAGGCAAGCTGTCTACCTTGTTGTCTAGAGGCTTCTGAGGAGTACTAGAACTTTTTGGCAGTTCAGAGACTTCCAGTTCTTTCTGCACTGTGTTCTGAGACACTGGAGTATGATCTTCACTCTTTCTTGGAGGATTAAAGCTGAAGCCAAAGAGAGAACCAGTGGCTGAAGTATTTCCAAATGTGAATGTCTTTGATTTTCCATTACTGAAAATGCTCTTGACAGATTCAGATCCAAATACAAACTTTGGAGGAGAAACCACCGCTTTTGTTGGTGTTTCAGAAGTGTTTGACACCTCTGTAACCTCTGCAGTCCCACCAGAAGTATCATCACCATGGCTGAGGTCAGTTCTTTCTCTGGTAGTTTCTTCTAGTACAGCCACAGCGTTTTTACCACACGGAGATTCCTTCGGTGTAGTGGCACGAGAAGAAAGAGGTGTTATCAGTGTCTCTCTCTCTTGGGCATGCTTTGCTTCATCAAAAATTTGCTTAAATGAGTCTGCAACATCTTGCAGCTTGAATCGCACAGCTAGAAGTTCTACTTTCCTTTCCCCATCTGCGAAGTCACATGCAGTCCATACCCATGCTCTATCAGATCCTTTCATTTGTTGCATATTCATATCTGGTGTTATTCTGTGATTGGCACAGAGCTTTAGTACCTGGTCCCTTCTCATGACTATACGCACTTGTTTGTTGTCGTAGTTTTGCAATATCTTGATATCCCCAATACCTCTCTCTTTCCACTGATTAGCATCTTTGTCATATCTGTAGAGCTTAGCTCTATGACTGAAGACAACTTGCTCATTTTCCTCACCACTGGTCACTTCCACAAGGTCAGGCAGAGGTACCACAGGTTCAAAGTACTGTCCATCTCTCTCTTCTTCTTGAGTAACATCAGAATCTTCATCTGTGCCTACTGATGTTCTACTCTGGTTCTGTTTGGCAGGGGATTTGGATGGGCTCAAGGCAGATTTAAAGCTGAAACTAAAACCTGTGGTAGACTCTCCAAATCTAAACAGATTTTTCCTTACAGGGCTACTTGCAAGAGGTGATGCATATACAGAACTACTTACACTATCATCCAATGCTTCTTCACGCAAGTCATAGTTATCCCATTCCAGAGTAGGCCCAGTACTTTCAGCATGTGGCTTTATAATCAGACCAGAAGTACTGCTGGCACAGACAGAGTTTACATTTTCCTCTTCTGACAGTTTAGTTTTGTCATCTGTCAGAAATGTTTTGAGATCTTTTAAGCCACACTTCATTTCTTCTGCTTTCTGTATAAGTTGAGCTGTCCTACCTGTATCAACAAGTTTATGGGGTGTCTGCAGTGGTATATCTAGTAGTAGCCTCTGACACTCTTCAAACTTCTGTTTGAACTCCTCAGCCTGCTCTGGTGTCTTAAATTTTGCTGCCAGATGTTCCAACTTTGCATCACCATCAGAGAAGTCATTTGCCATCCACATCCATGCTTTGTCTGAGCCAGACAGCTGTTTCAAGTTCATTGTTGTTGTTATCCAGTGATTTGCACAAACTTTAAGTACCTGCTCACGCCGCATTAATATTCTTACTTTGCCATTAACTTCATTTTTAAGAATCTTCAGGTTGCCCACCCCACGTTCCTTCCACTGACTTGTTTCTGGATCAAACCTGAACAGCTTTACCCTTTGGGAGTATAACACTTTTTCGTCTTCCTCTCCTGTAAATGGTTCTACTTTTTCAGGCATCTGAACTATAGGTTCAAAATGGATATCATCACTGTCCTCTGTCTTATACACGTCGTCATCCTTCTCACCAAGGTCAGCAGATGTGTTCGCTTTGTGATCCGTTTTAGAATCCTGTGAAGAAAACAACTTTTCACCTGCACCTGAAAAGCCTTTGAAGTTAGGGTCTTTTTTGCCAAACTGAAAGCCTTCCCCGGGAGTACTTTTTGCAAGTTCAGCAAAAGTAAAAGTGCTGCTATTTTGCCCAAAAACAAAGTCACCTTTCTCCTTGTTTGCTGTTTCTTGCAATTTGAATGTAGTTCCACTATCTGAAGGCTGTTCCTTTTTGTCTTTTTCATCAGTGCTTTTTAAGAAGCCAGTTTTGCACTCTTTAGAAGGCTCTTCTTCCTTAGTGGTATTTTTACTAGACTCTTGTATCCCAAATTTAAATCCACCTGCAGGCACTGGCATTGAAAAACTGAATCCTTCCTTTGCAGACTTAGTTTCAGTATCAGAAGGAATCTGAAATGTAAATGATGGTGTCTTGCCTTGCTCAGAATGACCAAACTTAAACCCCTTTTCTAACAAATCACACTTGAAGCCTGTTCCCAGCTGTCCTCCAGCAGGTTCAGATAATTTACTTTTTAAGCCAAAAGTAGGAGTTGATGAAGCATCACCAGTAGGCTTACTAGATGGATTCGGTGTTTGGCAGGCTATGCAGGATGGTGAAGAACCTTCGTTCCTCACAAGACAAGTACTACAATCCCACTGCCCTTCCTTTTTAGCAAAAAGCCCTTCAAATCCATTTTTCTGTGGCTTACTTGCATCAGCAATGGAACCAAACCTGGGGGCAGGGGATGCCTGAACATTTGGTATAGGCACATTTGGTTGACTTTGTGAGTTAGGATGCTGACAAGAACGACAGTTCACATCTCCTGCTTCATTTTGGACTAAGCATACAGAGCAGTCCCACTGACCTTCTTTTTTAGAAAAAGCAGTTCCCAAGTCATTTTGAACAGCCTTTGGAGCAATTGCTAGGCCAAATTTAAAGGACTTTTGTTGACCAGATACCGCTGTATCCATTTTGTTTGGATTCTGGCAAGCAATACACCTGGAGGCAGTGGGTTCATTTCTTACTAAACAGAGACTGCAATCCCATTGACCTTCTTTTTTAGCAAAAGCAGTTCCCAAGTCATTTTGAACAGCCTTTGGAGAAATTGCTAGGCCAAATTTAAAGGACTTTTGTTGACCAGATACCGCTGTATCCATTTTGTTTGGATTCTGGCAAGCAATACACCTGGAGGCAGTGGGTTCATTTCTTACTAAACAGAGACTGCAATCCCATTGACCTTCTTTTTTAGCAAAAGCAGATCCAAAGTTGTCCTGCACAGTGTTACCACTGGCTTTGAAACTTGCAGTAGAGTCAGTTAATGGGGGCCCATGTGTTTCCCACGCATCTGGATTTGGACTTTGACACGATACACAATTCTTTGCAGTTGCTTCATTTGGAACTAAACATACTTTACACTCCCATTGATTCTTCTTCAAGAGATGCTGCCCAAACCCACCAGAAGACCAGGTTTGTGTGGCTTCCTTTCCAAATGAAAAAGTGGTAGGGCCAGACGCAGTTGATGTAGCTGTAAGGCTGCCTCTGCTATTAGCTTCACTGCTCGCCCCATCTTTCGTGAACTGAAAGCTGAAGTTCAGGTTCCCAGAAATGGATCTGCTGGGCTCCTTGGTGTCCTGATTTGTTGTTTCTTTCGTAGTTCCATTACTCTGAGTCACAGATGTGTCAACATTTGATCCCAAGGTTTTTAAAATATTCTGTGCCTCCTCAAACTTACTTTTGAAGAGCATTGCTTCCTCAGGTGTTTTAAATCTAATTGCAAGTTGTTCTGGTTTGGGCGACTCGTCTGCGTAATCTAAAGCATGCCATACAAATGACTTGTCTGATCCAGCATTTGGAGTTAATTTCATATCAGTATTTATGTAGTGATTTGCACAGATTTTCAGCACTTGGTCCCGTCTCATTAGGAGACGAAATTTGCCAGATACTTTATGTTTCAGTATTTTTACATTTCCAATACCCCTTTCTTTCCATTCTTTAGATTCTGCATCAAAACGAAAGAGCTTGGCTCTGTTACAGAAGAATTCTTCTTCATCTTCCTCACCTGTCTTTACTTCAATCTTGTCAGGGAGTGGCACCACAGGATCAAAATGAGGACCGTCATCATCCTCATCTCCACCATGCGTGCTTCCTCCCTCTGTTTCATGACTTCTATTGGCCAAATCTGAATTTGAAGTCATAAAGAGAGGCTTGCTTGGTTCTTGGACACTAAACATATCACTTTTCTCAAAACCCAGGTTTTTGTGTGCATTTTGTCCCATGCTTTCTCCGAAAGAGAGACCTGGCATAGGTTTATTGCCAAAATTGAAGACGTTTCTTTGACCAGCTGTGTGATCGTTAACTGGTTTTCGTTCAATATATCGATCATCCTGTAAAGGTTTATCAGATGTCAGAAGATCCAAGAGGCTTTCACTGCTATTAAAAGCTGCATTGGCAGGTGGCGTTGCAACTTGAAGAGAAGAAAAGGTAAAGTCTCCATCATTAGACTTGAAGTTAGTGTTGAATTTAAAAGTTTTTGGCTGACTTGGCTGTGCTGGTGTTGGCAGAGAAGTTTTTGACCCTTCTGCTGTTCCTGGCTGTCCAAACTTTGGTTTTGGAAATTCTATCACTTTTGATTCTGCAGGCTTTAATGTTGGTGGCGCAACTGAAGGCTTTGTGAAATAACCTGGTTCAGGCAATGCTGGATTTGTGCTTGCTGGTGGAACACTATAATTGTAGTAATCATCGCCCCCACGAGGAGAAATGAGTCCAGTAGCTGGAGAATCAAAACGCAGAGGTGTGCCATATATTTCTTGGGAAAACATACAAGCAGAAGTGTTTTGTAGAGGTGGTGTATGCATCGGTTGTTGATAAGCATATATATGTTGCTGAGGTGTAAGCCGGTTCATGCCATAGACAGGAGCCTAAAGAAAAAGTACAAAACAATTGCTTTGCTTATTATGGCAACATAGAGGACAAAGTCAGTAATTTGTGCTGAAGCCCACATAACATGTACACTTAAAAGCAGGCTATACTTTCATATGAGTTTCAATCTAAGCTGATTTTAACTTAGTTTAAATTGATTAGTTTAAATATTGAAGGGCATCTGAAGCCCCATTTTCTTTTGCCATACTACTTCGGGGTGGGGGGAGAAAACAAACAAAGAAACAAACAAACTTCACCACACATACCTTGTACAGGACATGTACTAATATATTACAAACAAATTTTGCTGACTTTTTCTCCCAAACCCTACATCCCCAAAATTAAGCAGAAAGATAGATTACCAACATATCCCTAGCAGTCCAAATTTACCAAATACTATATAAGGAACTGCAATTACACCCAGCTACATATAGAATCAAAAGCAGTCATTTTCAGTAGATCATTGGAAATAGCTTAAGTGGATAGATTTGTTCTCACCTTTGTTGGTGTTACATTGGTTGCAGCAGTTCTGAGAAGATACTGAGAGTTATAGGCAGGTGACTGGTTGTAGTAAACAGATGGGCCAGTGGTAGCAACTAAAAAGGAACATCAGGAAAAGAGTTTACACTTGATTTGTTGTTTTGAATGGACTCTTTCTAGCAATTAGTTTTTAAATGGGAATCATTAAACCATTTCTGCAATACTTTCAAAAGTCTTAGCTGGTTCAGCAGCAACTTACCTGTTAGAGGAGCTTCATGAAGATTTTGTGCTCTCTGATAACCTTCCGACATTGCATCTGTTCCATAGCTTTCAGCAGGCCACCGATGAGACGTATTTGAGTTGGAATTACTAAGTTTCATTTCTTGCATTTCATTCTGTCAAGACAGTGTGCCAATAAAGAGCATAAGTATATATTTCATAGGTACTTGTAGAAAAAAAAAACCAAACAAGGAATGATCCCTACCCTTTTTCTATTTAAAAGCATGTTCAAGCTTGGGAAAATAAATTAAGTCAAGAGGTACCTGCCAGAAGATGATCTGCCGATGCAGTACAAAGTCCTAAAGATAATGTTCTAAAGCCAAAATTAAAAAAAAAAAAAAAAGCGCAAAGAAGCAGAGCCAGTTGGATGAGAACCAAACTGATGAAAGCAGAACTCTTGCATACAGTCCTTAGAAGGGTTCCCTCTGCACCCCTGCTCGAGTCCCAAAGAAAGAGATTTTACGCAAAAAGATTTAGTCTTGCGCTCAATTTAGGTAGATATTTACAGAAGATATTTCCACTGACTTAAGTAGCAGTCTACAAACTGTAAGTTAGTACCTGCTATTATCATTAAGTCTTTACCATAACTAAAAGGCCAGCTGTTATTCACTGAGTATGGTGAGAAAATTCTTTACCTTTAAAGCTTCCACTTGCTGACAGATCATTTGAAGTATAGATTTGTGATCTTCTGCCCACTGCGGAGGAGTTTTAGGAGAAAACTAGAAAAAAAAGTTAATTGAATCTTGTGAATTTTTATTTAAACATAACAATTCCCTGAAATAATAGCTGGCTAATATACCTTGTAGCTCTTAGTTGGTGAAAGAGAGAACTTCGTTGGTGATGGAGTGGAATGTTTCACCTCTGAATCTACAGCTCGTGAAAGACCATTTCTGAAAGCAGGACTTCCCTCTTCATCATTGTCGCCAAGTTCCTGGATCACTGTATCTAGCATTTCCTTCACAGTTTCAATAGACACCGGCAACTAAAAAGTTAGTTGAAACATGAGTCATGATTGCAATTCTCACTCAGAGCAAGACAGACTACATGCAGAATTCTGGGTGAACATTTCACAAGGCTTTCATTACACAAATACTGTTTTTTCAAAGCTCTAAATCTGTTAATCTTAATGTAAGAAAACAATTCAGACAAACATTAATTCTATTTTTTCAAACTTACTGATCTCTATAAAAGGATGGTGGCAAAAACTGTTTACATTAAAGCTTTCATCCACAAAGTAGTCAGAATACTGCATGATGTGGTCAGTTACAGAAGTTACTCGGAGATTATCACCCCACTGGTGTTAAGCAGGTCATTTGTCTTGAGCAAACAAACAACTTTAGCCTGCTTTAATGCAAAGCCTGGTCTAAAAAAGCTGATATAAATGCAAAAGGTTTCATTCTGAAACAGTAACCAGGCCACTGCATCTCTTGCAACAAGTTTTTAAAGCAAGAATGACCTACTGTCTCAGTTACTGAGGGATCCGAGTAGCTTTTCTCGATGATTTTCATTAGATAATGCCTGCTTTTACGAAGATAGGGTTTGTGTTCTTCTTGTTCTTCTGGCAGCACAGCATCATTCTCAATCTCTTCTGCCTTTCTTTGGAAGATCTAAAGAACAGGACACAGATTAATTAGGATCAGTCGGAAGGCAACTGAATAAAGCAAAACATTTTGGGGTAATGCAATTTATGAACTTACCACAGCAAGATTCCAGTATGAAACCACATTTTCAATAGCTTCAAATGCTAATAGAGCATCATCAGTTTTGCCATCAACTGCATCCAACATCGCAAATGCTATACGTGCCTCTTCTTCATACGCTGCAACTTGACCGCCCTACAAAGAAAGTGAAAGACAACTCATACCTAACAGTGGAATGATACGTATTTTTCTTCCTATAATTCAGGGAAAATACTTTTAAAGAAAGTTGGTACTAACGGTGCTCAGTGAATTCCAGTCATATATACAGTTTAAAAGGTAAGAATAAAGTTGTAAGGAGACTTTTTTTCCCCATTTATCAAACACTGATACTACCAAATGTCATCAATAACAGTTTTATAGTAATAACAAGTTGTACGATGCAGAGAAAAATCCCACAAAGTTTCTAACATAGACCCTCTCTAACTTCAGCCTTGCCTCAATCAATCTGTACCTGTATGTCTACACTATGGAAGTGTTTGAAAAGAGGATCAATAGGTTCCGGAATAGTCCTCTTCTTTTTGATAGTTTCCAACATAGGTAAAACTTTCTTCCAGTAGTAGACACTTCGTCCAATGTATTCCTTCTGGTCATAGAAGGAGTTAAGACTAGTGCCCTGGTGAAAAAAAAGGGAATAGAAGCACACATCATTTCAACAAATTAAATAAAAATGCTATTCATACATATCCTTCTCATGTTTTCTTGGCAAGTTCCAAGAGTGCTTCACTAACGTTTGAGATAACCTCCCTGATGTTTATCTCAAGAGCTATGTAAAGTAACATACATTTAGAAAACAACACTACAGTCGACAGAGTACTTTATAGGGTGACCAGAGCAACTAGTTTGCCTGACAAAACAAACAAGAACTCTCAGTAACACATTGTCATCTGATTTTTTTTTTTAACTCTCCTCTCTGTCTGTTTATAGCTTGGAAAATAAGAGAGAAAAACACCTTCACTTCTGTGTATTTCAAAATAATCTCAGCTTACTGTTTTTTGCAGGCTTTTTGCCCAGTGTATAATTAAGGCAGGTTGAAGGCCATGCTTCTCCAGTGCTCGCAGAGTGCTTATTCCATGCTGTACGATAAGCCTCAGTTTTGCTGCGGTTCCTGGTCTGAATATCAGAAGAAACATTCCTTGATTAGTGTTCTCTATTTTTCACTTGTTCACATGTCATTTGCTTGATGAGTATAGGCTACAGTTTAAGTCTTAACCTTCCTCTAGTTTAGAAATACATTGTTAGAAATGGAAATTCCACTCTTGCAAATCTTTCAAGTGTATCAAGTCCCTACTACTACAAAGCTTCAATGTCCAAAACATGTCAAAAAATAAATCTGATTTTACAAGAATCTACTGGGACCAATCTAAGCTGCTGTAGCAGAAACTGCCTAAAGGCTCACTCAAACATTTCCAAACTGAAAAAGCCTTACGTTGTTTTTCTCTGAATAAGAGTACGAACGGCTTCCCACCAGGATCTTTGTTTTTCTGTGTAGAGCTGTTCGTACACTGGCAATGGTAAGAATTGAGGCTGATGTGCATCGTAGTGAGAGTTAAACTTCTCTTGCAATTGCAAGTTGCTAGTGAATACCACCCCAAGCAGAAATACCTGTTTTTATAAAAATAAATAAAAGGTATTAAATACTAAAACACTTAAATTGTATAGTAATTTTAATAACTTAGAAAGTTTACTTACTTCAAGGTCCAATAGGCAAATGGATTCAGGAGCATCTGTCTCAAGTCTTGCTGTTTCTTGGGGCAAGTGAAAAACCCGTTTTAACCATTTGCGCATTGGGGGTAAGACTGACATAGAGTTCCACTGCAAACCAAGCCACACAAGGTGCTGGAGACTGCCATTGTGCATTCGAACAGCACCTATGCAAAAACAATGTTGAATGCAGATGTCAATATCCTAGAAGTCAGTAAGACCTGTATCTGATCAAAGCTGGCTTTCACATTTCACTCACAGTGCTGCCAAAGATACTCTTCAGACCAATGAGCATCAAGGTTCCAACTTTCACTTATGAAAGATTACAAAATTTAAGTTAGCCAAACATATCAAGTAGACAGTTCATCTGAGTGCTCAAGCCATCGATCCCTTGAAGCTTCTGAGGGGGTGACTCCTTCACTTCCATCCTTACCATATTCAGCCCAATATGCAACTACTTCTAGCACTATTTAACTTCTCCAAAATATTTATGGATTAAAGAAGCACTTCTTTACTTCGCAATAAAGTCTAAGCCTTACCTAGTACATTAGGGCAACTTTGGGCAGCTATTCAAGGTATTTGTCTGTTGCTGAAATATGAACTATTTGTAGGAGAGCTTCTGGTACAGAAAGTTGTGTTGAGTTTCAGAAAGTAACAACTCTTACCAATATCGTATTTATTAAGTTCCACTTGCATTGGTGCTTGTGTACTGACATTTCCAATATCATCTGTGCCAATAAAAGATCTCTCTCTAGAAGCTCCACTCTCAAATAGGCTATCAAACAACGTATATGAACCATTCTTGTTTGCAAAAGACTCCACAATCTCTTTAAAGTCTTGCTTGCCATGGCTTAAGTTCAGCAGCATATGGCCTAGAAAGAAAAATATCACTTCACATAAAGCAATGAACATAAGTAATATTTAATACATTGGCTTGTTTTTGTTACTTGAGGCTGGGTGGGAATCAGGATTTCCCCTTATGAAACCTACAGATTGTTATGTTCTCCCTGTAATTCGGTCAGTGTTTCAGCACATAGGCTTTCCAAGCTTTATTGACAACAATCCCACGGCATTTGTAAAGCCAGTTCTTGGGGAAAACAAAGCCATCTTCTTATAACTACTACTGTAGTGGCATTACAGCTACTTATTTCAAGGACAGCTGCAATACAAGTATGTCTTATCAAAATCCATTCTAAAACAATTGAACCTGATGTCTAGTGGGTTCATTTGTTTTCATCTAGGCCCTGCAAGAACACGTAGACTGAAAAACTGTCTACACTTAGCAGCCAAAAGAACAAAGATGATGAACAAATAAGAGGATGGAAGGACAGGGAAACAGTAATATTTTCCTCTTGGGGCTAACAATACTTGCAAAACAGTACCTACCAGCAAGCAGAAGCCATTTCCAGTAGATTAAGAGACCATAAAAGTTAAGAGACCATACAAGTTAAATCCTATCTTAGTGTGCTGGAAAGGCAAAAAGCATGAAAAAAGCCACACTTGAAAAAAAAAAGAGAACACACTCCACTAGCACACTAAAGAGGGAAAAACAAAACCAAACCACACACACCACTTTAGGTGTCAGGATCAAACTAGTTTGTTTTGGTTTTGTTTGGTGTTTTGGGGGGTTTGTTTGTTTGGTTTTTTACATATGTAGTCAGAATCTAGAAGATTTTACTGCATATTGAAGTGTTAACATTACAAGATAAGAAACGCGTTCTTTAACAAACCACTTGACTCTTAAACTACCCATAACGCTAAAAGGGAACTACGTAGCTATTTTTATTACCAGACTGGCTTTTCCGATCACAGGCCAACATGTCTAGCACATCTTGTCCAGTTTGATCCCCCTTTATTAGTTTTGATTTTGGTTTAGGAACCTGATGAAGTAAAGAGAGAACTGTTACAGTTTTTTCACAATAAGAGCAGGTAATTTAAGTTAGTCTTAAGAATTAGGAAACAAATTTCTTTTTAGTATTAGAAAACCATAGAAAAAAAGTTACATAATTCATTTTGAAGGTACTATGTCACATAGCTTGGAGGGCCAGGGGCAGGGAACCCATCCAAAACACACAAAACCCCTGGGTGGACAATTACAGCTATTGCAAATAACGTTAAGTACGCACAAGAGCAAGTAATACCTGGAATGCGAGCAGGTAAAGAATTAAACTTGATTTTTTTAGTTCTGCTGTCTACACAAGCATACGAGAACAATTCAGTTCATCCCATTCCCTCTCTATAGCAATAAGCCTAATGCTTAACATGTGTTCAGCTGTATTACCGAAAAGGGAATATACCGTAGGAAAGAAACTTGCTAGCCTTAAAGAATCAGGTTACTCTGACAAGGGAAACAGCTGCAGATACACTTTTACCCTATTCATGTCATTCGAAACCTTTTAAAGAATTGTGAAAGAGTAGAGTTTCACAAGTGAGGAAAGAGTTTTTCCTTAGGCACACAAACACTAGTTCATCTCAGGAATACAGGAGTTCAACACATGTAAAGCAAGAACATTTCAAGAACTGCATCAACTAAAGGCATAAACTGAAAACACTTACCTGGAAACTTATCAGGTAACACAGTGCTGCTAGTTCACACACAACTTTCCACTGTGTCTCATTGTGTTGGGCCATTTTTAGTAGCAGAGTTCCAGCGAGCATGTAGAGCTGTCCTTTCATTTCCACAAAGGTACGAGACAACTCATCAGCCCCATTCACATACGGCTTCAACGACTGAAGCACACGATCAAAACTAAAACATAGAGAAGACTCATTCTAAACAGTCCTGGTAAAAGCTATAGCAGATGGTTTTGGTTGATGCTATCTAACTGTGAATCAAGTAACTTCATGAGTCAACGGTTACTACTGTCTCTGTTGCTTAGACCCGAGTTGCATTAGAAAGTACAGTAACGGTCTCAAACTCCCAAAGCTCTCAACTTCTTTTACTGAAGTAAAACATACTAAATATTACCTAGATATTTACAGTCTTTCAGCACATCTTTGTACAGGTGCTTTCAAAACTATTCTCCCAAACCACATGGATAAACTTGTTTACTGCAGATTTAGAGATATGCAGGAGGCACTAGTCACTCTGCTCTTCCCTTTCCTTCATTTATCAGAAAGGCCAAAAATACAGCTAGACAGGCTCTTCAAAAATAGAAGGTACTGTAGAAATCTGAGTAGCTGTAGGCTAGTACACAACCCCCATTCAGGAGAGGCTTTCCAGAAAACAGTTAAAACACTCTTTCAGTTACCTGACAAAGCTATAATGGCTGCTAGCATTGCCATGATCTGGAAGTGTTTCAGATGTAATCACCTTGAAAGGCTCTAATAAAATGGCAGCAAAAAAACCAAGACGTTTTTGGTCAATGTTAGAGGACAAAAAGAAAATAAAATACACCTGGGCATTAAGTATTCCTCATTCATTGTCTGTATTCTTCAAATATCCATTGAAGATTAACAGACTGAAGAAGTGTTTTACAAGACAATATAACAGCCATTGCATAATTGAGGAACAACGGTTAAGTCAATAAAAGCCAGTAAGAAAGCGATGATAACGAAAAGAAAGGAACACAGATCTTAATCGATATATTGACTACAAACATCGTTTTGTACTACATTGTAAGTGTGCCACAGATTACACGCCTTGAAGTCAGCTGGCCCTATAACACCATCAGTTTTCCCTGAAGAAGAGTGTTCTTATTGAAAGTGGCTTCCTTCTTCCCAATTATCCTATATACCTGAAGTTCCTAATTATTCCCATATGTGTTGTGTTCATTTAGAAAAACAAGACCAGGACAAAGCTGACACACAAGAGGTGTTTCTTTTTTGTTTGTTTTTTAAATTGTCTGGGAAATCTGGATTAATCAATTGCTGAAGTACGGAACAACATCATACTGAAGGAAAAGAAGATACAAAGTTAATTGACCCAGGATATCAATGAGTCTTCGCTATGGCCGTGTGCTGACTATGCAAAACAGGGCTTGCATCTCAGTCAAAAGATACCTTGGGGTTCAAACCCACTAAGAACCATTCTTACTGGCTAGTACAGAGAAGCACTTCTCCCCTCCACAATCAAGTTAAGCAGTGAATTCGAAACGTGATAAATATTCTGTGAATCAGAAAAAAAGAACAATTCTTAGAATTTTTTTCTTTTTTTTACTATAGGAAAGTTAAGATAGTACCTTTCAAGTGCCTCTCTGCACTCCTGAACATCTCTAGAAGAAAGTGTCATTTTGACAAAGCTGGAATAGGCCAGCAGATGATCTTTCTTGATAGCTCTCCAGTTACTTTTATCAGACTCCAAGTCTTGTAAAGATTCCAGATATTCCTAAAGAAGAAAGTTCATCATAGGATAAGGAACAGTCATCCTTCCATGAAGGCAAGGGCAGTACTTCTCCAAAACATATTAGTAGCATTTACTGTATAATCCAGTTGAGACCTTATACATATTCTTCAGCAGCAAAGTTCCAGGGAACTAATTGCCTGAGCAATCTTATCCCTAATGGAACTGCTGTATCTAACTCAGCTTTTGAAGCTAGAAACTCCATAGCTCTATAAGGTTTAATTTTAGGGAGAAAATTCCCATTAAAAAAAAAAAGTATTTTGTAATTCCACTGGCTTCAGCAGACTTGCATTTGAAGGAGTTAAATCACTTGAGAAATAGTTGTCAGAGTAATGAAACTAAGAGAAACAGACCAGTTAAAAAGATATGGAAGACTATCACAGGATCAAAATATGATTAAACACCTCAAATGTCTCTACAACACAGGAACACCATTCCAAGCTTGACTGCAAAGGTATTTTCTTTTGTGCTTCCTGACAATGGAGTACAGCATCTCTTAATCTATTATTTGAACGGTAGAGCGCAACTAGTCTGATGTTTATGTAGACATCATCTGGTCTTGCGTAAAGTTCCGCTTGAATCAAGTCAAAAAGCTGATTCCATCCGTCTTCACCTTTACAATCCAGTAATTGCTCCTGTTAAACATGAAGGCAACATGTTAATACTTTGTTTCCCATGTGAGTCTTTCCAGCAACTACAGTACCAGACAGTTTTTTCTCCTCCACTACATAGACTACATTACTCAAACTACACTACTCTTAAGAGCTTTCAGGTATTACATAAAGTTTGATTAAATACTCAAATATTTAAAAACAGAAATAACTATCATAGAAGAAAATCCTCAGAAAAATTTGCCTCTTACCAAGGGTAAGTAATGGTTGTCAAACCATTTGGTTCAATGACAGCATACTCTGTCATAGACCATGTTGCTCAAAAAAAAAAACAACCCAGAAATCTTAAGACTTCAATGTAGTTGCTGCCTAGCTACACAGTATATACCTCTGCGAAAGTGACACTGCGTGACTGAAAGCATTTACACAGTATTTGAGAATTATAGCATTTATCACTTTCTGCAGTTTATCATAATACAGACTTAAAAACAAAAAAGCAGCATACAGCAAGAAAGCCCAAGTTCACAGGCCTGCTACGTTCCTGCTAATCACACAACAGAAAGATCAAGTAATGCCTATCTAGTCTTAGTTGTCACATCTGAGAAATTAACACAGTTTCTCGGTATTTTGGAAAGGGTTAACCTTGAAGCATTAAAAAGGGTAGGAAAGCCTGTAGCTGCAGCTTTCTTGTAAGCTAGACGAAAAGGTCAGACTGCAAAGAAAGTAATATCTAATATATTTTAAAATATTTGATATTAAATCATTTCACCAGGAAGAGTTTTGTGCGAGTTGACATGCAAAAAACACTCCAGTCAGACACTGGAAGTTTCTTTATGCCACAGAACAGAGATAATTTGGAATTTACCTTCAACCTGTAAACAGCAGGACTCCCAGGGAAGAGCTTAGCAGCTCTCTCAACCCAGTATTTTGCTCTTCCATCAGTAATGTCGTTGTTGCATAGTAACTCTGCAATCTTCAACACAAGATCTTTCTGTGTTGGGTTCAACTCCACAGAACGCTAGTTTTCCCCATGCACACACAGGAGGAAAGAAAAAAAAAAAGTAACTTGATCTTACAATCCATACAGAAAAGGAAAGAAAGTTATCTCCCCACAAACACACCCAGCTATTCAAATTAATTAGACTTATCGATACAGACTGTATTTAAAAAGAAGCCTTTCTAAATGCCACAACTAGTTCACAGCATCCAGATGAAACAGATGGAATTCAGAAGAGCATAAGAGAAATAATACAAAAACCAGCTCCTCTGCATCTACCACTAGCTGCTGCTATACACAGACAGCAGGACTACAAGAACCTCTATTCTACCCAGATGTGGACACTTCAAAAAATACTTAAGACACACAGTTTAAGAAGTACAATAGCACTTCATGGAGCTGTGTTGGCAACCAGGCTACTGAGCACATCATCTCCCTCCCCAAAACCAGAACAAAGACATTCCAATTACGAATTTGGCATTTATGCACTTGCCTAATCAAAATTAGATTTGCTTTTTTTCTTCGGCCCCAGTCCCCTACAAAACTGAATAAAAAACCCACTAGGCCTACAGTCTTCTAGTAGCAACCAGATTCCTGTTGTCATCACAGTCCACATTAAGGAATTTTACAACAGCCACAGATCTTCAGTCCAAAAAGCAATGTATGACATGGGAAGAATTTAACAGCAACTAGCAAAGATCAAGTCCAGAACAAAAACAAAAAGAATCAACTTTAAAATATGCTACTGAAGCAAGTGATATCAAGTGAAGAATCTCCTCTGCAGTGCTTCATGTGCTTTCCAAATGTATATCAATAATACAGTTTTTCCAGGAACACTTTTACTTCTATGAGTTTGAGAATGTCCATCACAGAAGGATTTTACAAGTTCATTTACAAAGGAATAAAACAGGACATTAGTGGTCAGTGCAGTACTTACCTTGTAACACCCAAAAGCTTTTTCTATGTTATCCTCAGCTTCATAAATTTGTCCAAGAAATCTGTGTGCTTTGGGATCTCTCTCTTGTACGTTGAGGTATGTAGATATATACCTACAGGGGAGAGGGGAAAGTCAGTTACTCGACCAACATTTTTCAATAATACTCCTTTGCCTGACCTATAATGATAACTTAATCTGCCATAGAGGAAGTATAGATGTATTTTGTTCTAGATACCTTGTCTGTACCTTAAAGTAAGAAGTAACATTGTTTGACGTGTACAGATGCTACTTGTCAGCAAGTATCTCTCTTTATTAAAAAAAAAAAGTAGTAGATTGCAGAAACAGTAATAACTACATAATACAGTGAGAGAAAAAAAAATTCAACCAGATAAGTTTTTCAGTAACACATAACTAATCTTCTTTCGAGTTGTTGTTTTATAAAGATTTAATTGGCACTCAATACCCACATTCATTGTCGCCTTAAACCAGCATGATACTGATCTTGGTTTCTCTGGTTTATTTCATATTCATTTAGCTTTTCTCTTACACTTCAGAGAACAGAAAACAAACATACAGCAACATATGTTACCTTTTAGCAAGTTCATATTCTTTTATTTCAAAATACAGCTTAGCAAAGAGGAATCCTTTCATCGATTTCTGAAGAAGAAAAAACAACATGACAGACATACTTCAGACATATGGTACTTTTAAAATAATTCAATAGAGTGACCCTTCTTTTCAGCAACGTAAAAATACTTTTAAATGACTGAATTTGACAACTAGTTATCAGGTCAAATTCATTCCTCATATTTAAGGATTTGTTTTTGAACAATGTAGGATTAAGAATGAAAAGAGCAACAGTTTTTACTATAATTGGCAAAGGTTACTGGGCAAAATAGAGATTACAAGTGAATCAAGCAACAAGCCCTTATACATGTGACATTTCAGAAACACTTCTGAATAAAGAGAAGAATGGAAGAAGGGGGTCTGCTACATTTAATCTCTTTTGTTGCAATATTGCAAACAAAAAAAAAAATCCTACAAACTAAGAGATCTGTGGTTCAGCCCCATTGTAGCATAGTGTCAGACACAGGAAAAAACAATTTCTACCTAAGTCATTCTCAGTTTGGGTAAATAGTTTATTTCTGATGTTGCCAGCCTAAGATAACTTGAACATACACACTCCATAGGCAAAAGGTGAAACATCTCCAAGGGTATTTTTTGCAGGGCAGAACAAGCAATTAACAAAAAGAAACGCACAGAGAGGAGGCAGAGGACTAGACCGCAAATGCACAGACAAGAGGAAAAGGGTAAAAGGAATGAGCTAAAGAACTAAGTCAAGCAAAAACCTCAAGGTAGAATTAAACCAGGCAGAAATTTAAAGCTTGAGTTCCCAGTATCAGTTCAAAAGCAGATTTTGCCTTTGAACCAAGAAATACTGGAGCTAGTTACATCTATAATTCCAAACAAGCGTGTACATTTTGAATACACTTGAACTACTAGTCTCCCTCCTTCTCCCATCCCCTCTATTCATGCAAAACTTTAAGAAATAGTTTAGAATGAAACCAGGCCTCCTAAGATACTTCAAGTTTTCAGTCTGTGTTTTTGAAGTACGTTATAAAAAGGAAACACCGAAATTGTCAGAGTGGAGTCAAACTTGGCATCTCCTTTTAAACACAGATAAAACCTCAAAATAAATGCTCTGCAGCCTTATAAGCACCGCTCTCCCCGCCCCCCCCATCAACACAAGAAAACCAGTAACTATTTCCACCATTGACTGAACTATACAATTAGTTGTAAGCATTACTTAACAAACAAACAAAAACTTCAATGTGCACCAGTTTGCCTTAAGCACAACAGAAGGAGATTTTTTTGTTGTTGAATTCAGTAGGAATATCAGAACAATTAAAGAGCATCTCTGATTCTGGCAGTGATATATTTGACATTGTTTAGTCTAAACAGCACCCAAGTCAATTAAACAAAGTCACAGGACAACTTTGTCGCTGTTGGGAAAGTACAAATGATGATTATGTACACAGGCCCTGCATAAAGGCCCTACTGCATGGATACATTCATGCTATACAACATGAATATTCTACTTCCACAATAAAAATCAGTTCAAAACAGCAGAACAGGATTTTTCAGGATTAAATAGCTCCCATGAATTGCAGCAGACTGCTGTGACCTGTATACCATTTTCCAGATATAATGGAAAGGTAATCAGTCATGCAGAATTCCTCACTCTTCTGTCCAGTTACTAAAATACAGTAGGAAAGTTATTTTCCTCCAAGTTGTCCCTCTCTTAACGCTGTTATTTCACAAGGCAGTCATACAGACAAGAATACTAATCACACAGCAGAAAGGAAACTGAAAGTGTCTCAGATACTCCCTATTTGACTTCTTTATTTTTCTGAAGAAACGAAACTCTGGAAACTCATGAACTACACTCTCACAAAACTTAAGAATGCTAAACTTAGAGAGCCCGTCGACTCTTTAAAGCTACACTAAGGCTTACCAGGATAAAAGACAGGTGCACAGCCCTGGTAAAACCACTATTCCCGGTTAGGGAAAGCACCTCCAGCAACCGAAACCCCAAGCCCTCCCTCACAGCAGCTTCCCCTACCTCACTCGACTTTAAGCAGCCCTGAGTAAACACGGACTCAGACAGGAATCATACGGACCCGGAGACACCATAACCCCTTCTCCCTCTTACCAACAGCGATGAGGAAGGGCAGAGCGGACCAAACCCAAGCACCGCACCGCCCGACACGGCGCGGGGAGCCCCGGCACACCCAGTCATCAACCCGGCCCTCCCCGGGGTTTTCCGTGCGGACCGGAGCAGCAGTCAGGCCTCCCGGCTGGGCGGGAAGCGGCCACCCCTCAGCAAGCGAGAGAAGGCCGCCGCGGCCGCCCCACGCGAGACGGGGGCGGGAAGGGACCCCACCGCGGGCCGCACCGAGCCAGGACGGGCCGGAAGGCCGCAAACAGCCGCAACGCCGCCCGGAGCCGGCGCGGGAGGGAAGCGCAAAGCCGCGGGAGGTTCCGTTGGCGGCCCGCACCGGGGCCCGCCGCCGGCAGCACTCACCTCTCTGGGGGAAGGCGCGGCGGCCTGCACGGAGGCGACGTACCGCTCCACTTCGGGCTTCGTGCGCCTCATCATGGCGCCGCGGCGGGGGCCGCGCCCGGCCGGCTTCCCTCCCTCCCTTCCTTCCTTCCTTCCTCCAGGCGGAACGGCTTCCTGGCCGGCCTTCGCGCGGCGCCTTCGGAAAGGAAGGAGGAAGCGACGAAAGGACGCGGCGGCCGCTGGTGCGTTACGCAAGTTCCCGCGCAACCGTACAGAGCGCTCGGCTCCGGCGAGTGCGCAAAAGCCGCCCCACGCCCTCCCCCCGCGTCCGGCCGCTTCCCATCACGGCCCGCAGCGGGGGGGGCGGCGCCTCGGCGGGCACCGCTCTCTGCGCATGCGCCCTGCTGTGTAGGCGCGGAGGCGGGGGGAGCGGGAGCGCGCAGCCTTTGCAGGGCGGGGGCAGCGGGACGTGGCTCGTCACGGGCCAGTCGTGGTGGCGGGGGACCTGGGGCGCTCTCCTCCCTTCCCTGAGGGAGCCCGCCCGGTGAGGCGATGGTAGAGCCTCTCCTCGACCCCCCGCTCCGTGAGGCCGTTGGCCGGAGCCAGTGAGGGGCGCGGCCGGGGTAACGGCGCGGCTTAACGGCTGCCGGCCTCCCTGTGCAGCTGAGCTTCAAGCGGCAGCCGAGTGTTGCTCTGTTGCTACTACAGCGGCTTCCGTTCGTGCCCGGCCTTTGGCTGTCACAGAAAATCCTCACGTGGAAACAAGCCTCAGTATTTTCTCGCCAAAGGTTGTTATCTCGTGGCTCGCCAGAACCGTGGATTTAATCCATAAGCATGGGCCTTATTACTGGGATCCAGCGCCCTAGAAAATGGGTTTCCAAATACTCTAGAAGTTACGGTGAGAAACCGCTGTTTTCCCGCCACTATGAATAGTGTAGTTACATTTCTTATTATAATCCTGAAGGACAGCTGGGAACATGGACCAAAGATGACAAGATCAGTAACCCTCAAAACAGGTGGAATTTGGCAAGCTGCAGTTGTGAGAGTTCGGTGGTGCTGAGCACTCGCTGGTGGTTGCTCTACAGCAGAAAGGTCAAGCTCATTTCCACCGGGGACCACATCAGCCTCGCCTGTGCTTTCAAAGGGCCGAATTGTAACTTTAGGACTGTATAAATGTAACTACTCCTACACTTACACAGTCTTAAAATTACATTCGGCCCTTTGAAGGCAACTGTGAGGTCAGCCTCAGAGTGAAAATGGGTTCGACACCTCTGCCCTACAGTGTAATTCCCAGGGAGCAGCCTGAGGTTCTGCTCACTGGATTCCCCCATCCCATTTCGCCTCTACCAGCGCAGGCACTTTGGGCAAAATGAGGCCACTGGGCTCTGTCTCCAGAGAAGCGTCATTAAAAATTTGTCCTATTCTCAATCTTAAGCAACCCATTGACAGCCATATCATTTCTGCTATGCCTAAAAAGTACTGATATCCCCAAAGCTCTTACCATTTTTGCCAGAAAAATAAAAAAACCCCATAATCCAGCTTGTTTCTGTAAGGAGATGAGCAGCATCTATGTGACAGCCTGATTGAAAGAATTAACCCTCTCTTATATTATTTGCTTTATTAACGGTGATTTATTTAGATGTTGGGTTTAATTTCCGAAGAAGAAAGAGGATCTGGATTTAATTCCCTAAGAAGAAAGAGGATCTTTTTTTCTCTGTACTTTTTTGGATGGTGTGTCTACCACTGGGATTGCTAAACAATTTATCAGCACCTGCCAGGCCAAGTAACAGAAGTCATGGTGCTGTTGTGGAGGAGAATGCTGGAGTTGGCTCACTGGAGGAAGCTACTCCTCTTCAGCTGATGGGGAGCCATAGGAAATTGCCTTCATACAGGCCCATTGTCTTGACACTGGTCACCTTCTCGCCCATCCCTGTGGAAGTGGCACCTCTGTGTTGTCCCCAGTGATCACACCACCAGGAAGACAGCTCCAGATGACTCTAGTGCTGTCCTCTGCAACCTGACTGTGCTCAGCCTGGCTCTGTCGTTTGAAACAGAGCACCGGCCTTGCCACTGCCAACAGCAGAAGGGCTTTAGGCTCAGCTTTTTCCCTGTACAGCTACATCCATTGGGCTTTCTGAAGTGCTCTTTGTTGGTAGTCTAAGCAGGGGCTTCAAAAGGAATCTCTCTTGCCCATGCATGATTGATCCTGTGTAGCAGGAAGGGGCGAAGCTTCTGAGGCATCCCTTCCCACATCCCAGGCTCACAGCCTTCTTCGAGAAGGGGTCATGGGTAGAAAAACAATAATAAACTGCCTCTTTCAGGAAAGTATGTGCAACTATGCAAAATACTTGTAATACTGACAGGCTAGGAAGTGAGCTTCAGCACCACACCTGTAATTGTCCAGGCTGCCTAATTGCTAACGTGCTCCCTGGATCTGTTTTTCAACTGCTTTTAATTAATTCTCTTAATAACAATGTACAGGGTTATGATTTAAATGATAGTTCACTCCAAAGACAGTCTCCAAGAGAGCAGTATGGATTTGGAGAACCCTGCACTCAAGATAAGATCTCAATAATAAAATAAGTTCACCGTGAGAGTGATTATTCACTGGAACATATTGCCCACGAAGGTCTGTGAAATCTCCTTCCATGGAGACACTCACAGCTTGGCTGTGCAAGACCTTCAATACTGATCCAACTTTGAATTTAGACCTGCTTTGAGCAGATGGTTGGGCTAGCTGATCTCTACCCCTTCCAACCAATCTTTTTCTATGATTCATCAGGCTTTGAACCCTCAAGTACCCTCACATACTCTCAGTGCTACATCATGTGGTCTGAGATACAAATGCTCATGTTCATGAAATAGAAATCACTGCCTTGGTGAACTGTAGCACAGCGTTCACCATCAGGAGCTTGGAAACAGAAAAAAATCAGCCCATCGTAGGACCACAGGGCCACCATAGGGTCGAGAAGAGACCCGTGGCTGTAGAGTGGGAACCAGGCCGCTACGTCACAGTAGAATGTAGCCCCAAGCAATGTGGACGTGAGCCAGGTCTTGCCATTTAGTCCCAGGATTACGGACTCTCCCTGACCCTTTGAGCAGCAGGGCTGCACATACGCAGGCTGGAGGAAAAGACGTACAGTCACATGAAAAACCTAGAACAAGAAGTGAATTACAATTTAGAGGAAGCATTGCTGAGTATGGTCTACTGAATCCATGGCATGGTCTGAAATCCCAACAATGCTACCATGCTCGTTATGTAAACATTTTTGTGAGGATGTTTTAAGCTCTTCTAGTCTTTAACACAGTCAGGACTACATTCAGTTACTGTACTGTTACAGCATTGTTTGGATTTCTCAGAGGGAAGTGTGACTTAAAAAAAGATCGGTGGCAAGTTCACTCTGTTATTTACTGCATGGGGGAAATATGCCAAGCCAAATGCAACTTTCTCTCCAG
The DNA here is from genome assembly GCF_036013445.1 of Caloenas nicobarica. Classification (NCBI taxonomy): domain Eukaryota; kingdom Metazoa; phylum Chordata; class Aves; order Columbiformes; family Columbidae; genus Caloenas; species Caloenas nicobarica. The sequence goes on along the minus strand of NC_088245.1, from coordinate 150,818,465 downwards.
GTGCCTGTACCTGTTCACGAAGCAAACTTTCAGGCGTCTTCCCTCCCTGATAATTGTTCACTCCAGAGTCTGTGTCTTGGAGCTCTAGAGGCAAACTTTCAGGCAAGGCCTGTATCCGTCACAGTGCAAACTTTCAGGATTCTTCTCCCCCTGATAACTGTTCGCTCTGAAGTCCGCATTTTTGAGCTCTGAAGGCAAACTTTCAGGGGAGGCCTGTACCTGTTCGCAAAAGCAAACTTTCAAGTGTTACCTCCCTGATAACTGTTCACTCTGGAGTCCATACTTTAGGGATCCAGAGGCAAACTTTCAGGTGAGGCCTGATAACCGTATCCAGGGCAGACTTTCAGGAAACAATATTCTCAGAAAAAAAATTTAATGGAGTAGAAAAGCAGGAGGGCTGGCTCAAGCTGGGTAACCTGCGCAGAGGTCCCACGTGAGCCTAGAAAACCATAGACTTTTATATCTTTACAAACCATTCATACCATGATTCAGTCCAATAGCAATATTTCACTTTGCTTCTCATTGGATCTTTTTCTCTCATCTCTTATATACCTTTGTTTTGTTTAGCTGTAGACATTGTTTATAGTCCATAGCCTTGTAGGTGCTGTTTTGCCTGAATAAATCCTTTTCTTCTCAGTGAAGTGTAAAACAGGCCCTATCTTGCAAGTGTTCAGTGTAGTTTGTAGTTGTTTTTGGTAAATATGAGCAGAACTTTACAGCTTAAGTTTTCAGCAAATCCAGCTTACTATGTAACATGAAGCAGAGAGTATATGAAAAATCACACAACTTTATACTTCCAGATGATTCTTGATATTCAGTATGCATTTACTTTAGCTAAATGATTAACATGAAACTTAGATTGGGCTCATCCACTGACCTGTGAGTAGTAAAACCATCGCCATACAGCCAGCTTATTTAGCAGAGAGAGCTCAAAGTAGGCTCACTCAGGCTGTCATATTTATAGAATAAAGTGATTGACTCGCAGTCACATTGCATGCAGTGGGAAAGGTCTGCACGAGACTCCTTGCACCCACAACTCATCAGTGTTCAGTTGCTGTTCTGCTTCCTTGTGGGTTTCCCAAAAGTTCTTGGCCTGGCTACAGCTCAGGCCTTTCCCTCCTCTGGAGCCTGGACCAAACTGCTGCTGGTTTGGCTGGGGCGGAGGGGTGGTCAAGTGCCTCCACCACAAGTATTCAGTAACTACATAGAATAAAATAGTAAAAAAGAACCCTACCTAACATTAAATTGGAAGTTTTGGGTGACTGTTTCTTTACAGTGAAAGGAAGAGGGAAAAAATTGGTAAAAAGACATATGTTTTACACTCATACACTTAAACTCCTATTTTCTATAGGAAAACTTAGTGACTGTGCCAATTCAGAAAATATCTGGCTGAATCAAGTTGTTCTTTGTGAAACAAGCTGTGGTTTCTTTCATGAGCCTAAGCAGTGGGATACTCAGGAAAGGCATATGGCTCCTTTAAATCAGGATAATGAGGAAGTATTTACATAGAATCACACGTAAAAGCATAGGGAACCAAGAGAGTTGCCTTCCCACCCTTCTCAAGCAATCATTTAAGAGAGGTGATACAAGGTTTAATAACATAGCTTTTATTGATGACATTGGAAAGCAGATGTTTTGGAGCAACTAATTTTTCATTAACAGGAAAGAACATTTTATTTCCTATACTGTAACTACATAAAATCTGTTTAAGTCACTAATAAAAAAAAAGTTTGCATACTTCATAATGTAGTACCATCAAGACGTTCTAAGTAACTATTTTCTATAAGAAAGGAAAAAATAAAACAGATTTGCATGGACAGAAGTCAATAGTATAAAACAATAAAATGTATGTTATAAAGAGTTCTGGTGATTTGTGAGCTCAGTTCTTGGCTAAACAGATAGATCCTAGCAGGATCAAACCTTGTATATTTACACTCATAGGTGTAAAAGTAATATTGCCAGTTAATTGAAATACGCATTTTCAGTATTGTTCTGAAACTTAATGAAGTCCAGAAGCTAAATTTTAAGCTCAGGTGTTCACATCTGAAACAAAATACTTCTTGCATCCTGTATAATTAAGGCAAAATATGTTATCTTTTGAAAATACCTTGTATATAGTTTCTGCATAAAAATATGAAATAAAAAATAAAACTATATATATATTTAATGGAACACTGTTATGTATGGTCCAGCAGAATAAGGCACAAAAAGTAAATAGAATGCAAAAGCATGTATAAAAGTTAATGTGTTACTTTGAGTGGAATATAGCAAAATTCAAGTAGTTCTGAGTATGCTCATTTCTTGCACTAAGAATATATATTTTATATAGGTATTTCATGCTAAGCCAGATGTACGAAGATTCATCATGTAAGCATAATCTATCAGAAGCAGGTCGTTTGTACAGTGACTGTATGTAGAAGTCTGATACTCTTCAAACCACCTCAAAGAAAGCTCCTTTAGTGAGACCACTTGGCCTGAAATCCAAGTGTGACTTTTTCCATGAGGTGAAGTATGTTGGTTTCTTGCCCAAGTCGCTTGAATTGGGCAACTTTTGTGTGCATGCTTAATTTGAAGGCTAATACTTTAATTAATTTAAATGGCAACAGATGCTCCTAACGTTGGACACGTTTGCACAGTTTGTTTTCGCAGGTATTCACAAGCAAATTTTCTCTCTGTAAATTCCCGCAGAGATTACTGTGCAGAATGGGCCACTTGCATCAGTTCAGCTGCATTAAAAGGGTCAAAAACCTTTCAGGTGAGCTTGTATTTAATTTAGTTTGGAAGTATGGTCTGTTTATCACCAAATAAGCATAAATGTACATGTATAGAGAACAGAAAATCTTAAGATATTTTGATTTGATAGAAGGCACATGTCATAATTTGTTGTCTGATGGCAGCCTCAAAGCAGCGCCTCTCCCACCCAGTAGTACATATAAGATTTTCACAAAGGAAGGGGACCAGTTGAAGCCTTTACTTCCTTCCCAAAGTTTCAGCTAGTTTCTTCAGTCTTTTCTTCAGCTCTAGAGGAAACTTCTCGTAACACTTTTTGCAGACAGGCTTCATATCAAACTCAACAAATTTATTCCTAAAACAACAAAGCAAAAACCAGACAAAGTTTTAGCAGCAGGGATAGTGGGAAAAAAAAATAAAAGTATCCTATTAAATGTGCACAAGCAGAAGACCACAACTGCAACTTATAAGTATGAAGTTACTTTCACAAGGTTGTACATTGTAAACAGTAATTACAGTACCCTGTTGAGTGAGTGATGCAGTTTTTACCAAAATGTCCATATTTATTAACTGTGTCATTTGAAAAGGCTTTCAAACCTAACTGCAGAGCTAAAGAGACTAAACATAAGATAACAGAGTAACAACTTAATGTTGAAGTTGCAGTTGTGTGAAAAATATTTTGGTTTTGATTGGCATAAATTCATGCAGAAACTGAAAATAAAAGCATCCTTAGCACTGACCAAAGAAGAAAGGAGCAGAGGTGGTGGTGAGAAGGAAAAAAAGTTTACAAACAGATTGGCTTTTTCTTTTTCTGCTTCTCTTTATCCTTCGCTTCACGTTCCCGTTTGGCAAGTCGCCGCTTAAATTCATCCGGCATTTTCTCATAACAGTGTTTGCAGACAGGTTTTAGATCAATTTCAACAAACTTATCCCTTTAGAGTTAAACACAGAAAAAAATAAAGGACAGAAAAGGAGAAGAGTTAAGAAGACTGAAGGAAGACCTGAATAGATAGCTAAAAGAGATGTAAATTAGTAAGTGGAGCAAGAGGAAGAAAGATGCACATATTTTCTCAGTGCTGCTTATATGTTTTTCATATCGTCACAATTACACTACAGCAACATCTACACTTCAAAGATAACCACTGATATGTTTTGAAGGCATCACAATTATCGGTAAACTTACTTGAGTGTTAACTTAGTGTTGCAAGTTGAACAAGCGAAACAGTGCACACACCATGCCTTATTCAGAGCAGACACAACTAGGGCGATGGGAAAAAAAAAAGAAATCATTAGCATTGCAGACAAGAAAAAAGGTATTACAAAAATTTTAAGCTCCCACGTTCATGAGACATGAAGAACAGTCATTTGATTTTTGTCCCAAGTGTTACGGACCATACTGAGAGGCGATGTTATCAATGCTTACAAATATCTCAAGGGTGGATGTGAAGAGGATGGGGCCAGACACCTTTCAGTGGTGCCCAGCGATGAGGGGCAACAGACACAGACTGAAGCACAGGAGGTTCCATCTGACTATGAGGAGAAACTTCTTTACTCTGAGGGTGCCAGGGCACTGGAACAGGCTGCCCAGAGAGGCTGTGGAGTCTCCTTCTCTGGAGACATTCAAAACCTGCCTGGACACATTCCTGTGTGATCTGCTCTGGGTGAACCTGCTTTAGCAGGTGGGTTGGACTAGATGATCTCCAGAGGTCCCTTCCAATCCCAACCATTCTGTGATTCTATAACAGTAATGTGGCAAGACTGGGAAGGCACATGTGAGTGTAGCGCAGCAGGGCTGTTAGCATTGACTAAGCTGTCTCTGAGGGGACATACAACTCTGTGTTCAACAGCAAGACCAGTTTAACCTATTTGTGCCTCCTGTTGCCTGCTTCCACCTCACAGCATGCTGACCTCAGGCAACTGCTTTATGAGGCTGTATTTCCAACTTAATCAGGAGACTTTGACAGCTGAAAAGCCATCCAGCAAGAAGGTGTTTTATGTTTTCACTCGGTGTCATCTCTCAGCTCCTGTTCAGGCTGCAGAGCCATTGACAGGAGCGCTTGCCCAGCCGAAGGAAATAAAGTGAAGCCAGCAGTCAGGACACTGCTGGTAAAACAGCACTACCAAGGCGAAAAAATTTATAGACTTGAAGGATAAATTACTTGATCAAGACAAACTTGGATATATATTTATTCTTTGCTTTGGAGAGAAAATAACTATTTTCTCTGTTCTCTATATCTTCCTCTCTTTCAATATACCTTCCCACTTTTCCCTGACACAATTTGCCTCTCTTCTAAACTAAGTTAGAACATGCAGGACAGTGGTTTCTCATAAAACACAACATTTTTCAACAACAACCAAACCAGAGCATTGTTATGCAGAGCTTTTTTTCCTGTACTATGGGACAAGCACGTCCACAGATGCATAATTATTCCACTGCTTGCCAGAATAATACTAGTTAAAAGAAAGTTTATGCTCCCAAGCAACCTCTGGAATACAGTCATAGACATCCTCCTGAAAAAGTGCTGCCACAGATGTTTGTTTCACCAGAGAGAGATCGATCCTAGATACTTAAAATTTGCGAAAGCAGTGTTAAATTTGTGTGCAGAAATGAAAGAAGAAATGTAACTGATGATGTACAGTGAAAATAAAGAAATTACTGCATTACACTATATTCTGTTCAGTTCAGAGACCAAAATACACAATATGGGTGTCAGATTACCTGATGAAGAGTCAGAAACACACAGAGATGTAGTTATCTGAATTTTTTCATTCACCTCAAGATCCAGTTCTGCTCATTCTAGTAGGATTTTATGGAAAAGGAGGACAGTGTTTCCTCCAAAGCATTTTGGATTGTAGCTCTGCAGGTATAGTCCAGTCCAGAAAATGTGGGGAAACCACATCACTGGAATGTAGGTCTCACCCAGTAGTTACATGACTGTAAACTAGTTTACATCTCTTTTTACACACTAGAGGCTTCCTCCTACACTGGTATTACAGTATTTACTTCAGGCAGGGGTAAACAGGCACATAACAATGTTGCATTATTTCAGGTAGAATAATTTTCTTGTTGGCATTTTATCATAACTGGTTGTCCAAAAAAACCCTCCAAAACACTTCCCACCCTCCCCACCTCAAAAAGCCCTCTAAACTTAAACCACTTGCTTCCAGTTCTGCTTTATAGGACACATTTTTCCAAATACAATCTTTCTTGGGTTTGTGACATTATTATCAGCCTAGATCTTTAAAAGATGGGTGCCTGCAATAGATAGGTAAATATTTCTAGGAACCAAGCCGAAATAATGGAAACTAGGAACTTAAAAAAATCCCTTTGAGTGCCCACCCACATTTTTCACTATTCAAGTACTTTCAAATTTAGTTCATGACCCCTAAATCCATTTGAGGAGATGCCCATGTGGTCATCCTTGCCCTTGCATGTGTTGTTCTTTGAAGTCGGTGCAGCAGGAAGCCACCTCAGTGCATCTCACAGCATCCCTGGCCTTTGCATCTCACTAAGGGGTTTCCAGTTGGCCACAGTTCTCTTCAGCCCCTGAGTGGTCTTCTACCATCATGAAACACTCACTGTAAGGCTTTTTTACCATTTGGTCTCTGACTAATCAGCTCTAACCTAATTTCTGATAAAGAGAATGGTTGTTTTTGTTTTAATGAGAGCAATCAAGGATTCAACAGGAGGCTGCTTTCCCCTTCCACTCATAATGAGAACTTCCATCACAAAGGAACATGGAGGAAACAGTTACAAAAGTGCTTACCATCTCCTTCAATTACACGGTTGCAATGGAAGCAAACATCACCAAATAGCTGAAAAGGAAAGAGAAGTAAATAATTGTTAATGTAATGATTTTATTGAGAGTAGCTTCTCAAACTAACAAAATAACTATATTTCAGCTGATGGACACAATAGCTGTCCTATTTATTTCAGTAAAATAAAGAGAATGCTGGCAAATTTGGCTTGGTTTTCCAAATACGTTTTGTATCATGTTATGACAAAAAGTCTTTATAATTTTAAAGACAAAAACATTTGTTTACATCTGTTTGATCCTCTGCAAATATGATTTTGTTTTGTTTTAACATTTCTCTAATCCTGAACATCCGAAATACAGCAATCGGTGTCACATACACATCATTACTAATAAGCCAATTTAACATTTGAACTTACATGCATGACTAGAACAACATATTGCTCTTTCTGGCAAAAACTGTAAGGAAATGCTATATTTATTAAAAAAAAAAAAAGGCCAAAAATCATTTATTCTACTTCCAGGCCTAACATTTGTCCACAACACAACAATTAAGAAGTGCCTAAAAATTCTTGTGTCTTTTCTAAGTGTAGTAGTTAACCTAGTAAGAAGACATCCACACTCCATACAACTCATGGCTGCAACACTATGACTGCTCATGTCATGGCATTTATTGTCTATAAGTATGCCAGCAACATTTCAATCATCTGCCCCTCATCACTGACAAATTAAGAACCTGTCTGTAATTAGCAGATGCCTTACAACTCCCAGATGTAACCCCTACTTTTGTACTTATACAGGCAAAGAGGTGGACGTGACACAACGCAGATTGCTTCCAAATAAAAAAGGTCTATACATGGTGGTGCTGGACTGCACAATTAAGGGAGTCTGGAGAGAGGTGGTAACATGCTACATTACTCCTGTATAAATGCAAGTGGTCACTAGGTGGTGTCCTCTGACAAATTCAGTCTGCAGTCTTCAGCAACCTAATGAATGAGCTGGGTGATGAAGCCTTTGTTAACACACATTCATCTTAAGAGTAGCAGCTGTAGGGAAAACCACAGTACTCACTAAGGCCTCGTCTCAAACCGCAGCTACTGAGTGGTAAATCTCCTTTAGCTTCTTGGGAAAAATTGGGTGCCACAGAATCATAGAATCATTTTAGTTGGAAAAGACCTTTAAGATCATCGAGTCCAACCGCTAGCCTGTCACTGCCAAGTCCACCTCTAAACCATGTCCCTAAGAACGTCATCTACACATCTTTTAAACACCTCCAGGAACGGTGACTCAACCACTTCCCTGGCCAGCCTGTTCCAATGCCTGACAACTCTTTCCGTGTAGAAATTTTTCCTAATATCTAATCTAAACCACCCCTGGCACAACTTGAGGCCATTTCCTCTTGTCCTGTCACTTGTTACTTGGCAGAAGAGACCAACCCCCTCCATGCTACAACCTCCTTTCAGGTGGTTGCAGAGAGCAATAAGGTCTCCCCTCAGCCTCCTTTTCTCCAGGCTAAACAGCCCCAGCTCCCTCAACCTCCCCTTGTAGCACTTGTTCTCCAGACCCTTCACCAGCTTCGTTACCCTTCTCTGAACTTGCTCTGGCACCTCAATGTCTTTCTCAATGTCATTAGCTGCTCTGATCTCATAGACAAGTAAAAGCTCGTAACAGCTCTACTTAAGGACCACCAAGCTTGAACAACCTGATACTGATTGTCCTGGCTAGCCTTTGTGAAATACCTCCAGTTTTCTTTCTCAGCGCCAGACCAGCGTATAGAGAAATCCATATAAATTAACTGCTGCTGAACATTTACTAATTGGCATTACACCCATAGGTGCCTATAAGAAAACAGAAGAATGTCCATGGTTTTCCATCTCTGCCTAATAAAACCAGTTCATGAGTTTACCAATTAACACCACATTTTATGAAATATGCAACCTTACCTGATTGTAGTGGGTTTCACAATATGCCAAACCTTTTCTCTCGTAATGACGATGACCCAGGAATGGCTTTTCACATTTTGCACAAACAAAATGCTACAAAGAAAATTGCATACATTATTTTGGATTACTTGGAAGTAATGGTATTTTTTTCTGGAAAGCAAACCAACCAAGCCCAGTACTGAACATAACTGAAGTCTACTGAGCTAGCTGTGCCATCTTGAAAAGGAGAGTTAATTTTTTTTGTTTCTACATTTAGACCATTAAAATAATGCTCCTTTTAATGCCTTCAACATTTCAGTCCAAAACTTACCAAAAAAATATAAATCAAATAAAGAGATTCTGGTGTCATTAGTTAACAGAATGGAGAGACTTTAAATCATTTGCACCAATATTAGACTCTTGTGAACGTGATTGCTGAAGGAGATTTTCAAAACAACAAAAGGAATAGACTGTTTATTTTCCTAAATATTCTACGTGGCCTTGAAATGCGAACCCTCACATAAAGTGCTTTAGAGGTATTTACATGGCAGGTGACTCTGGAAGGCATAAGGGTGTTATGATGCTCAGTAATACTATGGTTGCCACAGAATTTTACTGCCTTTCCACATGTACTGTGTTGCACTCTGAAATTTTCTTCTGTAAGGACCTCATAGTGCCTCGTCTGATTACTGATTTTAGCTTCACAATCAAAGCTCTCTGTAAGGTAAGAGATAACTCCCATTTCAGAGTGGAACACCAGCCACAAGAAGGTTGAAGATGGGATTAGGAGAAGGTGTTTACCAATCACTGCTGAATACTTCGCTAATCCTTTCATTGAAACTGATCAGCAAAATCCCAGATAAGTATGTTAATATTTACGTTTGGAAAGGAAAACATATCATCTGTTGTTTACCTCCACATGCCACTGTTTGCCCATAGCATTCACCACCCGGCCTTCAATTGGTCTTCTACATGCCCCACAGATGGGGACACCCATTTTGTCATGGCAGGGTAAGCAGTATAATTCTCCCTTCAATTCACGAGCATCAGCAGTAAGCTCCTTCCTGTTCAAAAGTTAATGAATTGAGAGCATGAATAAAGCCACTGAACAATGTCAACTCTTCAGAGTTTCTGAAAAGAAAAAAAAAATTAGCATTTGTTTCAGGAATTGCATTTGTACTACAGTAATGCAGCAGCATCAAATATGACACAGTTCAACACAGTTCAGGACTGATCAAGTCCACAGTAAATTGAGAAGAAGCTGCTAAGAGCGATGCACTACATCTCTCTGAGAACAGCTACTGAGCTATTGTCATTCTGCATTCAGGTTATGTAGCACAAATGTGTGTGTGCAATCCATAGCTATGTTTGGCTTTTAGTCTGGCGCTCTTATCACCAGTTTATTTTAGATTTGCATAACTGTAACTGAAAGTAAAATGTATTCCTCTACCTCTAGGTTGTATCAAACTTCAGAGAAAGAAAACTACACACTTAAATGAGCTGGCTATGCTTATTCATTGCCAACTGCAGAATCTCATACACGCTACTTTTTAGTAATTTGCATAGTTGGAATACTTAGATCAGCTAAACTTTAAATGCTACTGTACTCAGAAGTGGTTGCCACTGACACACCACCACGCTGTTATTCCCATCAGCCTTTGCTATGGCACTGAAATGATCACAGAGTCACGGAATGGTTGGGGTTGGAAGGGACCTCTGGAGATCATCTAGTCCAACCCACCTGCTAAAGCAGGTTCACCCAGAGCAGATCGCACAGGAATGTGTCCAGGTGGGTCTGGAATGTCTCCAGAGAAGGAGACTCCACAGCCTCTCTGGGCAGCCTGTTCCAGTGCTCTGGCACCCTCAAAGTAAAGAAGTTTCTCCTCATGTTTAGATGGATGATAGCTTCCTTTGCACCTAAAAACAACTAAAAATCCCTGCTATATCCTACAGTGTCCCCTGATCTCTGCATCAGTGCAGGATGTAGCAATGTGCAGCTTCATGTACTACAGTTGCAAAAGCTGATAAAATGAGGCGGGACAAAGCTTCTAAGAAATGTATAGGCCTTAAAAGAAGAGAATAAAGTTTGCATGCCACTCAACTAAAAAGAAACAACACAGGCAAGATAGTAACTCAAGCGGCCAAAGAAGACTGTTTTTCTTCCTCTCCTAACAGAACAACGAGCTACCATTTCACTGCTACAGACACCATTATCTGTGTCCACATTTCCCAAGGTACCACCTTGCCCTGCAGAGCCCAAACCTTTCATTACTCCCCGACAGCTCAGCTGTCATTTGAACTAAAGGCCCAACTCCAGCACCCTAAAAACAGCAACACACAGCTGGCCGCAAGGCACCCAAACCCCACCCCTGTTGCCAGTTGTACAGGGCAGGTTTTCACTTTAACATGTAAATCGAGGAAGCAAATAAACCCAGCATTTTCCTGTTTTCCTTTGCAGAACTCAAGTTACCCGCAGTTTGCACAGTTGAAGTGATCAGGGTGATAAGGATCATTTTTGAATATGAGAGGCTGTTCATCAATAATGGCATGACACTTCTGGCAAATGTACTTTCCCAGGCCTCTGGCTTTTTCCCTGTTATGGCAAGGACGGCAGAGATGCCTGAAACGGCATAAAAAAGAGAGGTTAAATACTGATACCAGGTACTACAGGGCAAAATATAAAGCAAAAAGCTATTAGAACCTCATTTTGATACTCTTTAAAAAATTTCACTGCTAGACCAACCAAGTTCAGAAGAGGCAGGGTGATCATTTTATTTTTTATCACCACAGGAGTATCATTTCTTCAGCTCATTTGAGTTTAAGCTGTGTTGAAACACAGAAAAAGTTTGCTATAGATTCTCATTGCTGAATGTTTTACTCTCAAAATCTTTAAAATTTAGACTGGAAGCTGGATGAGTGCACAGGTCCTAATTCTGTAGATAACTATGTAGATCATATTATACATATGAGGCCAATGGCCATAGAATCCCCTTGTAAAACACTCTTTCTGATTACAGCTGGTTAAAAATATCCTACTCTGTGAAGGTTCCCACTAAACTTAAAGAAATTATTAATAACTAAGGTGCTAAACTAGACCAAAATTGGAACCCCGAGTTGGAAAAGAAAGTAAAAACCGATATTAAAAAAACAAAGACAATGCTTCTGTATCTAAATGTTTTCTCCCTTATTATGGCTCTGAAATGTCACCAGGTAAAGAACGTTTGCCGAGAAATCTGTTGTTGAAGTAGGTAAACTCGTAATATTTTAAGAGTATATTTTAAGATACCCATTCTTAGCTTTGTGATGCACTTAGACCAGGGGTGTCAAACTCATTTTCACTGGGGAAAATTTTCACATCAGCCTCACAGTTGCCTTCAAAGGGCCGAATGTAATTTTAGGACTGTATAAATGTAACTACTCCTACATTTATACACTCCTGACTTAGACCTTTTTCCCACAAAAGATGCTTCAGTTGCTCTACCTCAGCTAGAAAGTGTCAGGAACCAAAACCTCTCAGTCCCCCCTCTTAGTTCACTTTATTCGTGATGAGTAACAGAAGGAAGGGTGAAGATCTACCTGCCAGCATTCTTGACAAACCCAATATCAGCCAATACTTGTTGACAGATATCACAGCAGAAGCACTCTGGATGCCAGCTATTGTTCATAGCTTTAATAACACGACCAATAATGAACTCACCTGTAAGAAACACAACACCAGGATGTAAAATACCATGCTAGACAAAGTTAAAAGCAATCCACAACTGAATTCCTACAATGTCATCATTCTCTTCCACCCCCCAGATCTGCTTTCAGTGTCACATTTTTGGTTCTAAACTCTGGAATTTGGCTTCTCCTTTTTTGCTGTGAGTCAGAGGAAAATGTCCTTGTTGATGGAAGACCTTCTGTTCTTTACATACAAGCCCTTCTATATGCACACTCCACCGTCTCAGCAATCATCCTGTTTCAATCCCTTCCCTGTTTTTACTTATCTGTTCTTAAGCTGCTAAGAAATACATGGAGCTCTTTATGGCTTGCTTGTGTCCTCATCACCTTCCTCCTTCTTTTCTTTTAGAAGATGACAATTTTAACTTGTCATGTAAGTAGCAGTGGTTTCTACTCCACTAGGATCAAGCCTTAATGGGGCTCTGTACTCAAAGCAAAACAGAACTGAGCTTGGGTGGCTCCTGCAAAAAAACCCCACAGAATTGAAATGCAAAGGTGCAGCGAAGCTGCAGAAACGCCAATCTAACACACACAACTTCTGACACACCATGAGGAGTCCTGTCCTGAGGCATTAAAAAAAATAGCGTGAGAACTACTGTTTCGCATGCACTGTGTGACTGTACAGCACAGACAGTGGAGCCATGTCTGCCACACACAGGATTCAGTCGTTCTCCATGCGGACGGTGTGGCCAAGGCACCTGAGCAGCGCCAAGGCTCTGCGTAAAATGTGTTGGGAGCTCAGCTTCCTAGTGCTGTGGGAGGATGAGTCCTGGCTTTGGAGAACGTACAACTCAAACAGCTGCCAACGGGGAGTGATGGGGCAGGTAACTGATGTGGACGATAACATCCAGCATGCGACTCTGTGGCGTTCCCATGAAGCCACAGCTTTCCAAGAATAAACCCCGACGGACTCCAGAAATGTCAGGAATGCTCGAGGCCTCATCGCTGACAATAGCCCTGTTGATTTTGGCTGTGCTCACTAAATCCGAGCAGTGGCAAAACCCAGCTCTGCACAGGACCTTGATGAGGTTTGAAGGGAGCTTGCCCTACAAGAAGCCATGGCAGGAGCAGTGGGAGCTGTGCCGGTTGGGCAGGAGAAATTGTGGAGATAGGCAGCGTAGCTTCTCAGAAATCGCCATTGACCCACTTCTTCCTCTTCCCCTGCTTGTTCGCATCTGCGGCTTTAAATTCAAAGGTCCATAATATCTAATTCTTTCTCTCTCAGTTTTGTCTGCATTGGGAAAGGCCTCACTGAGATAAGTGAAAGCTGCAGTGCCTTGCCAAGGTGCCACACAAACACAAGAGCTTCCAGACCAGGTTAATTAAGCAACAGTCAAGTAATCACTTCCCAGCCCTGCCCGAGCACAATGTGTCACACACAGGGGGAAAAAAAACATGCAAATGATTACAACACAGCAGACACGCAAGCGTTTACATCAACAGTGGCAAATAAAAAGCAGTAAAAAGCAGCCCTCGGTGTTATGTAGGGTGGACATGAGCTGCTGAAGCCTTAAAGATATTTGTTTCAAAAATACAATGGGGGACCAGCCGACGATCATTTGATTACAACACTAGAAGATGAAGACTGTCCCCACTTCTGTGGAGTAGGACAGCACAGGTGGGTTACAATAGTCCAAGCAGAGGATGAAGACTTGTTGCAGGTTTCCAACTGCACGAGAAGGGCCAAATATGAGCACATGCAGATGTATAGATACGTATAATCAGGAGTCATGAATGGTGTGTTCATTGGATCACTGGATCAACAGCTAAACTACTTACTCTACAAATAAAGGACACTTTTTTTTTTTTTAATCCTATTGTTTGATGACCTTTAGGAAAAACAGCTCTCCAGCTTCTCTGAAGTCTAGTTCACTCGGGAAGTTTAGATGCTCAGCTGCACAGGGCCACCTCCCTGAGAATATATACAAGGGTTGCACATCTTCTCCCAGTGACATTTCCATTTGTGAGCAGTGTGAAGTGTTTAATCTCGAAGTAAAACTTACCACATTGATGGCAGCAAGGGGCAAAAAGCATTTGAAAATCATGTTCACAGTACTTCCTCCCTTCAAACTGCAAATGGAAAAAAATCTGAGTGTTAGACGGACAAGAACATGCCCTTAACATAAATGCTGCAACATACCAGTTTGTTTCCAGATGCAATTAGGTGGTAAAACATGATGGGCTGCACAAAAAACCCAGACTATGTGCCAGGCATTAAATCCACCCACCTTAATTCAGCTACTAGTTAGCACGTAGCATTAACAGCACGCCATTCGTCTAATACTGTTGAGGGTGTAAGGCATTTTCCATCCCCCATTTACATCGCAACAGACATGAATTTTTGACAAACTGCTGAAACTCTGATGCAACTGAGAGAATTCCGGGCAGGAAAATAGCTAATAAAAACCTTTCCTGAGGGGAAGCATTTTCCTTGAACCCATTTGATCTCTTCTCCACTCTACATTTCCTGCAAGAATGACCCAGCAAGCTGGGGGAAGTAAGTACAGGGGGAGGTAGAACACTCAGGGACAGAAATTTTAGCAATTTATGAAGCAGTACAGACAAAACATGAAGGGAAATAAGACTTCTCCCTCGTGATGCTTCTTTCACAGAATCATAGAATCACTTAGGTTGGAAATGACTCTTAAGCTCATTGAGTCCAAGTTTTAAGGAACAAAGTTCACTATACCAACCTGATGAAATAGGGAACCAATCTTAAGGGATTTGGATCTGAATTTTTTTATAGCTTAGAGAAGTTCAGCTACAGTTCAAGCTTGCATAGAAAAAAAAAAATGAAAAAAATAAGTACTACAGCACAGCATTAGAAACTTAGCTGGAAAATATGTAAAAACATGTAGGCGAGTATGTCCTGAAATGAAAGGAAATGTTTACATACCTTTAGGCACATCATTACTAGACACACATGCCAACTAGCATGTCAAAACCAGACAGACAATATTAGGTATGCTACGAAATGTTTGAATGTCTTGTTTTAAAACACTGGAAAAAAGGAGATAGCAGGAAACCCCACTCCTTTCTTTTTACTGGGTCTAACACAAAACAAAGCGAATCGCATAAAATAACTACCCAAAAATTAAATTTTGGTGCACAGACAGAAAATACAGCAATGTGCTTCAAGATTACCTGTTTTATACCAGGAAATTCCAAGGATCAAATATAATGTAAGTATAGTAATTACTCGTGCAATATACACAGCCACTGGCAGGATGGGAATCTAATTAAATACTCCAGAAGTCACTGGATACTTGAGATCAGAAACTCAATTCCTGTGTCAAACCTGAACTGCACCTACTAGAAACACAAAGACATGCTCAATACAGACTCTTTCAGAAGTCTGCTAGCAATTAATCAAGTCTTTTTCCAGGGTAATACTCTAAAATAGATGACTTTTTTAATTGCAGCTTTAAAAAAAAAAAAAGAGAGTCAGAGGGCTATTACTGTCTCAAAGAGCAAGGGAAATTATTGGTCCATTGAGAATTGTGCTTGCTTCCTGCTGGATAAAATACTTTTTAAACTGAAAAAAATCCACAAGCTTCCTGTTTTGTGTAAACAAGCGGTCGAATGGGAGATGCATAGGTTTTCTTGGATTTCAGAACCACCACATGTTGAGCTGGGCGGACCAAACAGGTTTTCTTCCCCTCTGATGTATATCAGACAGGTTAGTTACCATTCAGTCTTGTTTATATTTTCAACATTCTTGGCTCATTTGTGCTGCCTCTTGTGGATGACCCAGCAGTTCATCCACCAGAGAAAGCCTTGAGCTTCTACAATAAATCCCACAGTACATATTTTAAAAAGCAAGGTCATTTGACTGTTATATGCTGGAGGTCCATACATTAAATGGCTCTGCATAGAACACTTCACCATGACGTAACCTCCAGCTGATCTCCATGGTTTTATCTAACATAGTGGAAAGACATGCACAAAACCTGAGTCTTTAAAGACCTGTCCTCTAAGGCAGCTCCTGGTAAAGCACATTTTAAGAAAACACTCCATGTGCAACTGGAATAGAAACAAATCTGACAAGCACATTGCACCTGCACCATCCTTTAATCTTCCTATACGTTATTACAAGTATCTTAAGAAAAAACCCCAGAACTGAAAGCAATACCATCAGCAATACCATAAGTCACGTGCCATTCTATTTATAATAATAATAATAATAACAACAACAATAACAACAATAATAAAGATTCATCAATTATAGCTTTTGTGAGTACTCCATAAGGATTTTGCTGTATTTCTTCTGTTGTGGGATGCACCTCTCTAAGATCTTCCATCTCCCTGACCTCAGCACAGTGCAGAGCAGGTTGGGCTTCTTCTGAAAGCACCCAGCAAAAGGCTCTTAAGAGGCACCTGGACGAGGGGTAGGACTCATCTCTCCAGACCTTCCGTGTCTGAAGGTGAGGTGCCCACACTCCCCAGCAGGAGACACAGGCAACCTCTAGTAGGGAGGAGCTGTTCTTGCACCCTCTTGGAGGAAATGCCTGCTGACTGATTGCAGTGCGGCCAGCCCGTCCCTCCAAGCACGCTACTGCTCAAGCTCTCCATTTAAGCCAGCTGTTCTGCTGCTGTTAGTACAGGACTGTGTGCTGCTACCTGTTGTAAGACTCGGCAACAGCAGTTCTAGGGAATACATAGCTTCCAGGCAGAGAGTAAAAGCAGAGCAGAATTGCTACCGCTTCATATCTGATGGCCAAGCATGGTGAGTTCGGAAACTCTGCTGGCATGTGCTTGTGCTAATTTCTGTTTAGGTTGAGTGCCTAAAAAACATCAAAAAGACGTGAAAAAGCTTAAAAAGTATCCTGGAAGTCCTTCTTTTTCCAGAATTACTTATTTTTAGACCGGCACAGCTGATGCCTGCTGCTATACCGTGCAAACTCCCAGCTGCAGAGGGGCACTGCTCCACCACGGCACCGCTTGTGCCTGCAAGAGGTTCAGCTCCGGTGCCAGACCATGGTGAGCTGTGCTGGTCGGGGTCCCTGCAGGCAGTTCGGAGACATGTCCCACTGTGCAGGAGACCTGCATCGGAACTTCCTCCCACATGGCCAAACTAGTTTAGGCCCCTTCACCCCATGGAGCAGAGCGTGAAAGCTTACCACAGCAGCGTGTGACAGCAAATGTGATAAGCAGCTTAATGACTAACTGGGAAACTCAGCAAGGCTTGTGATAAGCAGGGGAAGAATATTTGATTTCCCCATTGCTCAGAGCTGGAAATAATTTCCAAGAAACACTAGCTTAGCTAAACCAGGCACAGAATAAACACAAACTCATGCAGGGTGACCAACAATGTCTGTGTTTACCCACAGGGAACGTGCTCAGAAAAACATGTTACCTGGCCACACCTCCAAACGCATCCATCTTCTCAAAGAGTGCATTAAGCCAGTCAGAGCGAGATCTCCTTTCCGCCTGTCTTCTCCAGACATTTTTTCTTGACAGTGATACAGGTCATCTCAAGTCCTGTCAGCCATCTCCTGAGCATTGGCCAACCAAAGCTCACCCTCTACCTCCTTAGGGCTGCCCCTCGCTCTCCCCCAAATGCTGTCACCCAGTACGCTCCCATCTCTTGCACAGAGGTGCAGAATGAAGACGAGCAAGCTGTGCCCTTGTTCCCTCTCCTCCTTTGAGCAGCACCACCAGGAAACATGTTGGGGTTTTCCACTGCAATCATCTCACTGACCACCATGGCTAAGTGAGAGCCATTCTGGCAGCACAGGACATGCATGGACCCCCTCAAGGGTTGCACAGATAGAGAAGAATGCCCTGCTGCAGATTCCCCATCTGAAACAGCTGCAAAGGCACAAGCGCTGGGACAGCACAGATACCTAATGACCCCCCCAATCTCTAGAAGATGCCCAGGACAGGCCAGTATAGATGAGGGAGGAAGGCCAGGTAGGATTTATGAGCCATCACCTGAAGGCTGTCAGAGGGCTTAAGTGGAGTGAAAAATACCTCTCTTCAGCAGCCACAGACAGACTTGCTGGTGTGGAGAGAAACTGCAAGACCTTGTGGCAGACACTACAAAGGCTAGAGGCAGAAGTGTGATAGAAGGGTTCAACCCACACACAAGTCTTTACGTATTCATTTAATCCTCACCGGGATTATTTTACCTCTGTAATAGTTATGGCAAAAAGTGTCTATTCTTAATTGAAAACTTTCCACTTTCTATGTAACATTCCTCCAGAACAAAACATCTACCCAGCCTGAAAAAAACCCCTAACAGTTAACCGAAATGGGTTTAGTACACGGGGCTATTTTCATGCCCAGGAAAATCTATCAACACTCACTTCTGACAAACTGTCTTTAACAGGGAGCATCATTTTGCAGGAAGAGTGCTCAAAGACAAATATGAATATGAATGTCAACAAGGTACCAGTAGGAAACAAAACGCCTGCATCCAATATATCTAAACACCACCAGGATACTTGGTCCTGCCAAGGACATCCAGATACGGCCGTAGCAAGCAACAGAGATACTGTAATATTCCTGGATTAGGTGCAAATGTAAGACTTTCCTTCCATTGCAGTCCTCCTCCAACCTCTAGGACAGGGATGTCAAACTCATGTTCACCAGGAGCCACATCAGCCTCACGGTTGGCTCCAAGTGGCCGAATGCAATTTTAAGACTGTATAAAAGTAAGTACTCCTACATTTATAAAATGAAAATTAGTTTGACACACCTGAGCTAGGAGATACAGGCTGCCCAGTGCAGGATTTCTCAAAATTTTATCTTAAATAAAGGACCATTCAACTTTCTGAAAGAGGTCCCTGGATCATCCCACTGCTTTTTGAGTCAGAAAAAGGATGAATAAAGTACTTGTTATGTAAAGAAACTACATTTTATTGTTTTAAGACAATTTTATTAATATAGTTACAAACATTTTAGTTTTAAAACATTTGCATTACTTTACATTTGCCTCGGGTCTTAACACATCAGGACTCCTCACCACAGCTGTAAGACGGCAGCAGCTCAGTATACATTAACAATTGTAATGTAATGTGTAAGTATATAGAGGGTGTTCTGTTTTGTTTCTTTTTAATTGCTATTGCCTTGCAGCTCACCTTTTGATGCCTTAGGGAACACTAGTGGCTCATTTACCACAATTTGTGCAACACTATCCCTACAGCACTGAAAAGTCTTCTGATCCTCAAACAAGATGCGAGAAAGCAAACCCCAGGAATCCCCTTTGCCATCTCTTTTCCAGTCCACACTCCTCCCTCAGCCTCTCCTCATCGACATGGTTCTGTAAAATCAGAAATACTACTGTGGAAGATAAACTGCTGTGCTCTTGCCAGAAGGATGGCACACAGTACATGAGAGCACAGCACTGTGCTTTTTATATACTTGCTTACCTTCCTTTCCAGATCACAGCATGACATAAATCCTGTAACTGCTACTGTAGGTTGGACTGCAAGCTACTGGAGCAGGATCTTATCTCTCAGACTATAATTCCCTGTCTCACATCATCTACCCTTCCTTATACCAGTCACTTCATATTTTATGAACCAGTCTGAAGCTTTCACTAAAGCCACTTTGTACTTGAGATAGCTGAGCCACATCCTGAATCCCCACGACAGGCAAAAGAAAATTATGCCAATATCAAAATACCCATCTAAGCTGAGGGCAACCTTCCTGGGGCTGAGAAATACAAGTGAGAGAGGGTTTTAACCCTAGAAAGAGTGTAAGAACAGCTAATTTTGAATGCTCCAGTTTGTTAAACCTAGAGTTGACCCTACATAGGCCCCGTCTGGTTTGGGCTCTCCGCACACCTTGATCTCGGCATGCTGACTTACTGATCACCTCCCTCAGCAACTTTTCACATGCCATGCTGGCCTCGCTCAACTCAGCAACAAACCTCCGATGGACCACAGGATGCTGGGGTTTCCTTCTAGATGACTGTTCTCCTCTAAGAAGTATGCTTCCTCTGTACACTTCTGGTGTGATATATAGGTTGTCTTCACAGGCTTCAGGGGAAGAAGTCTGCACTGAGAGAGAAATCTCGAGCAGCTCTTTTCTTGCTTTCGATAACATAAGGCTACACATTTAAATAAGGATACAGAATCGTAGAATCATTTTGGTTGGAAGAGACCATCAAGATCACCAAGTCCAACCATTAACCTAACTCTGGCACTAAACCATGTCCCTAAGAACTATATCTATGTATCTTTTAAACACCTCCAGGGATAGTGACTTCACCACTTCCTTGGGCAGCCTGTTCCAATGCCTGACAACTCTTTCCGGGAAGAAATTTTTCCTAATATCCAATCTAAACCACCCCGATGCAATTTGAGGCCATTTCCTCTTGTCCTGTCACTTGTTACTTGGGAGAAGAGACCAACCCCCTCCATGCTACAGCCTCCTTTCAGGTGGTTGCAGACAGCGATCAGGTCTCCCCTCAGCCTCCTTTTCTCCAGGCTGAACAGCCCCAGCTCCCTCAGCCGCTCCTCATCAGACTTGTGCTCCAGACCTCTCACCAGCTTTGTTGCCCTTCTCTGAACTCACTCCAGCACCTCAATGTCTTTCTTGTAGTGGGGGGCCCAAAACTGAACACAGAATTTGAGGTGTGGCCTCACCAATGATGTCCTCCAAATTGGCACAGAAACATTTCTGCTTTTTTCTCCCTCTGTTGGGCACATCCTTTCAGAGCCCTGGTCTTTCCACAGGACTTCCTAAGCTGTCGAACCAGCCTGTAGTTACTTCTTGTATGAGAAGGAAGGCACGAGGCAGAGGCTGGGGGTGAGACAAGGACTCACCTCGTAGAAGAGCCCTTCGGGGAACTGCTGGAAGCACTGGGCGCAGACGAAGCACTGCTCGTGGTACAGCTCGCCGTTGCTGTTGACGATTTTCTCAGCAGGGGCAAAGCCACCTCTGCAGCGCTCGCAGATGGCGTTTGCAAGTGCATTCGCCATGTTGCTGTCATAAAAAAAAAAAGGAAACAGAAACAAAATTAGCCCAATAGGCAACAACACTGGTTGTGGGTCTTTATTATTTTTCTTTTTTCCTCGAAGCCAGCTGCATCAGCCTAACGCTAGGTTGCTCAACAGAAGTTTTTCAATGGACTTAATGACTTGTGGCATCCCCTCAGAAATAAAAGTGCCATTTCCCCCTGCTCACAAACTCTTTAGAAACAAAATCCCCACAATGCACTCAAATACTAATTCAAAAAAACAAACAGAAACATCATTACTAAAGATACATTTTCAGGCTTTTTATGATGAGAAAAGGCAGGCAATTCAAAGAAGTACTTTAAAAATGACAAAATAGATTAGAATTACAGCAAACAAGTACAAATATTAACAATAACTGAGGACTGGCATCACATAGGAAAGCATAAATGATAATTCCAAAATAATTCCTAATTCTAAAATGTATATAACAGCACTGGTTCAAAAGTTCTAAATAAGCAATGTGAATGAGTGTACAGTATCTAGTCTGGCAGATATTACTGAAAACCAGAGCACGTAAACAATTATTCCTTCTAAAAGCTTCACATAGCTTGAAGTCATTTTACAAATTTAGTTTGAAGCCCTGGGATTTTTGGTTGGTTTGTTAGGGAGGTCAGCTCACAGGGTGCCGGTGTTGGTCCAGGGGGGCTAAGCGAGACGTTTGGGATGCTCTGGCTGCCCCACTGTGACCCACACACAGAGGCCAACACAAGCTGGCGACCCCATGCCAGGAACGCAAAAATTACTCAAATTGCAACCTTGGTTGCTTCTCAAAGGCACGTGACCATAAAATGACAGCACAGTAGCTGCAAAATATCAGAGGAATTAGCTACTTCACTAGGATCTTGCCTACATCTACAGCACACAGTACAGCTGTGTTTCAATTAATTAAGGCCAGAAAAAGGCTCACTTGATTTTTCCTTTGCAAGCATTTTCTTACTCAGATCTAGACTCTCAAAGCTATGCATTTCAGGTTCACCTCTCTGCCCTAGTACCATTTGATAGCAGAGAGCAAATACAGGGTAATGGTCTAGTTTCATTACAATCTGACCACAGCTGGCAAAACCACTGACTCAAACATCTACCTGGAAGCTTATTAAACAACTGACATTTTAAACACATATGCATGCATGTACACATTTTGAAATAGATATCATGCTGTATCTGTAAATGCAGAGCCCTTAGTCCTCTGCAAGATGCTCCTTCACACTGCCTTTCCCTCCAAGGGGTGAGACCTCTTGGCTCCCACCAGGTTCAACAGGAACTGAATTCATTCCTTGCACGGCATTCGAGGGAGCAAGCAAACACCTGGCACGTGTTTCAAAAGGAATGTGCTTTGTCTATTTCTTAACACTGTCTCACAGGAGAGCCCTAGGCGAGGTCACATCTGACCAGTTATTATTAGCTGGCCTTTTTTTTTCCCCTCTCTCTAGAGATCTTTGCAGAAAAGGAAAACAGTAACTGCTATCCAAATGTTTATCGCCCTCTCAGTGGAACAACAAGCGAGCAAATTTCACAAGGAGATCAGATGGAGAATGGTCTATCCCATACCAACCCATACATAACAGACAAGCCTACAGATGAACTGCAGTGATTATACGTATGAACTGTGGCTAACTATAAAGCTTGCCAATGTTCTCCACGGATTCTGTAAGCTTTCTGTGGGGGAAAACCTCCATCACTTCACCCATCCTCTTTATCAATCTAAATGAAGAACAATCACAACAGAAATTAGGATGCTCATCATCACCTCAGCAGTTCTCGGGTACTAAGGATGTTAAACTTAAAAAATTATTCAACATTAAGAGCTGTCAGACACAAATTATACTCCAAGCAAAATATGAAACAAAGTTCAAAACCAAATGAAAGCATAAAGCTTTCCTTCTCAGTGTGCGAAAGTACTTTACTTTGATTTGAAATGTATATGTAGACACAGAGATGTACGTAATACTTCTGCATTAGTGAAGCAGTTTATTGGTTTGCCCAAAACAGTAGGCAAACAACATAAAGTCAGAGAGACTACTTGACAAATCACAACCCCGCTTCAACTGCTGATAAAAATTTCTGATGCAATTAATTATGAAGTTTAAAGCAACAGCTCACATTTTAGTTGACGGTTACAACTGGCAAAGTATCAAGCAGAATCGTGGCAAAGGCTGCATTAGAGAACAGCTTGCACAGCCAGCCTGCAGCTCAGATAATAATAAAGTACAAACGTACAATACACCAATAATGTCACCATAGTTATACCCCAAAGCCGAACAGAATGAACTTACAATCTTGCATAAAAGTCACAAAACTCTTTGTAGAGTTTTATGTCACTGTGCCTACGTTGCAATTTTGACACCGGTTTCTCGCCTTCGTTTCCTGCAGAGTTGTAGGCATCGGGAGCGACCTTGTGTGCAACCTCTTCATCCTCCGGGATGGGGTAAGGGTAAGCTCTGCGCTGAAAGTCCATCTCTCTCTAATTGCTTTCCCGGGTGTATATATTCTATGCTTATACTGCAAAGAAGCTGTAGGCACAGCCTGCAAAACAATCTGCTGGCCTTGCCCTTGTTCCCAGCGAAGTGATTTACTTTCACAGCTCCGTGTCATGCAGCCGGAGCTACTCAGCGCCCTGCTAGAGCTTCAAGTTAAAAGCTCGGCGGCGGGGCTGTGAGCCCGTCACGCTGTGATTTACTGACGCTGGCTGCCAGCGGAGCTGCACATTCCCCTGCCAGGCCCTCGTGTGCACTCGGATGCTGGAGAGGGGCTTTGCTGTCGGCTGCTGACGGAAGCCGCCCAGGAGAGCTGAGGTGCTGGTCACCTACGTGAGCAAACACCATCACCACCAAACTTGTCCTCAGCTACCTTCTGCTGGGGGTGGAGGTGGATTCCAATAATATTTGATCATGGGCAAAGCAGCAGTGGAAAGTGCGAAGCCTTCTGTCATTAGGTAAATATTGCTTTCATGCTACAGTATATTAATTACATTGTGAAAATGGCCTTTCCTGTTCCACTTGTGTCTTCTGAGTCATATGTGCTGAATTTATCTATAGGCATATTCTTGTCAGCACTTCAGAAAAGGCAAAGGTACAGATGGATAGTTTGGTTTCTGTGGTGCTTCACAGGCCGTTAACCGAACTGCCAGGTATACTGTGATGGGCAATATATGAAGGAGGATAAATGAAGCTCGATTTCCAGTGACGTGCTGCATTTAAAACAATTATCTAATTTAAGAACACTTACTGAAGAAATTTATTGTGAATATTAGGGAACTGAGAGAGCAAAATCAGGCAGAAAGAATAAAATTAATCATTCCTTCACCACAGATTGCCCTCCTAATTTTGCAATTATTTAATGGTTATATTTTATTTTTAAAAACCTGTTGTGCACCGCTTACGAAGGAAGGCAAGGTGGATTAGCTGCAGATCTGCAGCCAATAATTACACTCCTGCAAGCTCTCCCTGCTTGAAGCACAGAGCTTGCAGCAGACGTGGGGTACTAGGCTTCCAGCAACTCGTAACTCCGGACAAAGCAGGGTTTGGAGAAGCTGCTCTGAGTAACTATCCCTTGTGTTGAACTGACTCAGCCTTGTCAGCAATCAATTGAACCACAGAACCGCATCCACTCTGTGCTCATGACACACGGTGCCTTGGCATCTGAAGAATCTGCTCATCTGCGAGGGGGCATGAGAAGGTAGAGGAGGACAGGAAGGAGACAAACAAGAGGAGAGGGAGCAACAGCAGAAATGAAGACTAGAAGATGACAACACGACAGAAAGTCAGGTCAGGGCCACTACTTTTTAATATGCCTTCGCCTTCCTAGGACGTACTGCAGAGGTACTATGTTTATGATGGTTTTGGGTCATATCTCTCACCACTAGCTGGGACAGCTTGCTCAGTAAGCGTACAGCAGCCCACACCCCACTCTATGCAGGCCTGGGCTCGCACGTAGCCATCTTCTCACAGCCTGGCCAACACAGCACTACATCTCTGCTGCTGCTGCCAAATTTCTGGGATGGGTTTGGTCAGGCGTCTTTCCTTCACCTCCTGTCATCAGGAAGTAACTTCTATGCAAGATATTACCCTGAGCCACAGGACATCACAGTAGGTGGGACCCAGGCAGCATGACCCTGCTCATCTACCTGTCTATAGGTGTGATTATCATTATCCATTCTGCACCAGAGCTACCAGGAGTTACAAGCTGTAACAGGCTACAGAAGCTGCACCCTTACCACTGACATGGCTTGGCTGGAGCTCAAGCCCTATTTTTATCTGTCACGGAGCAAGCTCCAGATCAAGCAATGCTCTGGTTGTAGCCCTAGGCCACAATGAACTTGCCAGAACATGGCTAATAGCAGGAAACAGCACTGGAAGAAAAGGTTTCTGCATCTGCTGGAGTGATGAAAATGAGTGCTGGTTGCTAATGGAGATGCAGTAGTGATGCCGGCTCTTCTCCATGCTGCTTCCCAACATTTTCTGCACAGGTCAAATGCTGAGCTTTTCCAGGGAGAGTGACTGCAGTGGACTAACCATGCTGATTCATCCAGGATTAGTGCAGGTACACCAAGCCACTAAGGTAAGAAATAGCAAGGCAGTCTGTCTCTTCCTGTCATCACTGACCATCTCCTCAGTTGTTTTCTTGTATGTTGTCCCAGATCACAGGCGATTCTCCCAGGAGGCTGCTGCTGCTGCTGCTGCTGAGATTCAGGGAGCCCTCAAGACTTTGTTTCTCCCAGTGGACTACTTCAGTCCTTGCAGTAATCTGAAATCCACAGACTACCAAGGTGGCTGGAAGCCACTTGTGCTGCCTTGCATCTTCTGAGGTCGACAGGAAAATATTGCTTGCTTCTTCAGCTTGCCACTGCACAGTCTTCTGCGTGGCTGTAGCAAAGCAAGTCAGTGCAATAAGATTTCCATCCAAAAAGTCTGTTTTAATCTTCCTAGCTTTTTTCAAGAAGCAGTCCTAAAAGGTATTGAGACTCCATATGCGCAGTAAGTAGAAGCTTCCTGGTTCTCGAGGCCTATTGCCGTTGCTGCTGGCGGAATTACTCCCGACTTGTTTTCCATTAAGCAAAAAAGGAGCTCGCCAGGAGTTTAAAAAGGGCTTTTCTGCTACTGAAGCAAAACATAGTTTCTACTGTGAAGGTTTGGTAGTCCACAAATTCACAGCGGCTGGCCATCTTTCTCTTTTCTGTCATTGTGCTGGAAGCGTGCTGCCAAGATCTGAAATATGCTGTTAAAAATACACAGCATTTTCCTTAGGGAATTCTATGTTACTCTGAGGTGAAGCCATCCACGGAGAGTGAGAAGTGTGTAGAAGGGTTGTTGATTTGCAGCATCAGCTTCCCAAGGGCATTCCCTGGGATCTGGGACAAAACCTACCAGCCTGCTGTTAAGGAAGCAGTCACAAGGAGAAAAGTGAGAAGTTCAGGATTTTGTTGGAAAAGGTACGTAGGAAGGAAGGAGGCAGAGAGGCTCTTCCTGGCACACTGATGATGTATCAGAAGCCAAAGCTGATGGCGGGGAAGGTGCTAAAGGAAACAGCAGAAGAGGGGAAGGGAAGGGTCCCACTGTAGCTACAGAGAAGGGCTTCGGAAAACAGCAGCGAAAACAGCCGCACTGCTTTGTCATCGCTGACGGACAACCACTGCCCCACTCACACGCTGCTTTTCCATCCCTGCAAACATTCCAGGCCAGGCTGGACGGGGCTCTGAGCAACCTGATCTAGTTGCAGATGTCCCTGCTTATTGCAGGGGGGTTGGACTAGACCGCCTTTGAAGGTCCCTTCCAACCCAAACTATTCTCTGATTCTGTGATTCTCTGGAGACCTTTCAAATCTGGCTGCCCGAGGCAGACGGGGACTCTTACAGAGAAGGCTCAGTGGCCGGCAAGCCGCGCTGAGCGCTCTGCTCCCTGCCACAAATAGACGTGCCGAGCAGTCACGGCTCCAAACAAGGTGCTTGGCAAAAGCAGCTGCTGCTTGGCAACCTACTCGTGCCACCGTGAAATGTCACTGCGTCACTGGCGCTGTCAGAAAGCCATGAGCCCTGTCGGGTTATGCAGCAGGGGAATAAGTATTCACAGTGCATCCCTTCCCGCATAGGTAAGGCTGATTTCATTTTAATTATATTAAAACAGATGCTACGCAATGGCCCTCGCACACAAAACACAGAACAACTGCGACAGCAGTTTTGCTGCAAAATATGTGTGGATTTGCAGTGCCCTGCACTGATTTCTGCACCAACCTTTTAAAGCAGTGATTGACCTTTTGCATCTTTTTAATTGAAATGAAAAACACTCGGGTTCTGGTTGCTGCAATTGTTTATCTCTTAAGCAATACAATACTTTCTGTGTTAAGCTGATCTCTTGAGGCAATTTGAAAGAAGATATAAATATTTTCAATCATAAAAATGCTCATTACAGGTAGGATTTTCACACGCGCCTAGCACTGGTCTAACTTCTGTTTCTTATTAAAAAGTATGGAAAACCATCTTGAAACCACTGCAATAAAAATCAAGTGAATTCTGAGTGCTCCTAGAAGTTTCATTCTTTAGTCTTTGCCACAAAAAGCATGAATAAACTTATGTGGTGGGAGTTTAAACAGGGCAAACAAAAAGGCAACTCTAGCTGTTGCATATACTTCAATATAAATTTATTCTAGTATAAACATGTCCAAAAAATGCTTCGGTCTCTGCAGAGAAGGTTCACATTCCATCTCTCCATAAGGAAATGAATATAACTGGAATAAACAGGTAAGCAGCACTTTCCCACACAACATTTTATCAGCCATACAAGCACAGTGAAAAATCAGTCTGACAGAATTTGTAGAAAGAGAGAGCAATATTTAACTATAGCAGGTTCCTGTTGTAAGTAATATTTCAAAAAATGTTGTATTTTCTGCCTGCTGGTTACAAACATTACCAAATTACCAAAAGGCACTTGTTAGCAAATTACAACTAAGTGTATGTGTGTTCCTTATCCGTTGCTTAAGAAACAGATTTAAAGTTCAAATATGTAAAAATGTATGAGGTTGACCTTCGTATTTTCTGACATTTCAGGAAAATCGCATCCTGGCTTGTATCAGAAATAGTGTGGCCAGCAGGACTAGAGAAGTGATCATCCCCCTGTACTCAGCACTGGTGAGGCTGCACCTCGAATTCTGTGTTCAGTTTTGGGCCCCTCACTACAAGAAAGACACTGAGGTGCTGGAGTGAGTTCAGAGAAGGGCAACAAAGCTGGTGAGGGGTCTGGAGCACAAGTCTGATGAGGAGCAGCTGAGGGAACTGGGGCTGTTCAGCCTGGAGAAAAGGAGGCTGAGGGGAGACCTGATTGCTGTCTGCAACCACCTGAGAGGAGGTTGTAGCATGGAGGGGGTTGGTCTCTTCTCGCAAGCAGCAAGCAGGAGAACAAGAGGAAACAGCTTCAAATTGCACCAGGAGAGATTTAGATTGGATATTAGAAGGAATTGATTCACAGAAAGGGTTGTCAGGCATTGGAACAGGCTGCCCAGGGAAGTGGTTGAGTCACCATCCCTGGAGGGGTTTAAAAGACGTGCAGATG
This sequence comes from Caloenas nicobarica, assembly GCF_036013445.1. Taxonomy (NCBI): domain Eukaryota; kingdom Metazoa; phylum Chordata; class Aves; order Columbiformes; family Columbidae; genus Caloenas; species Caloenas nicobarica. The sequence goes on along the minus strand of NC_088245.1, from coordinate 150,789,825 downwards.
TGGTGCTTAGGGAGATGGTTTAGTGGGACTTGGCAGTGGTAGGTTAACAGTTGGACTCGATGATCTTAAAGATCTTTTCCAATCTAAATTATTCTATGATTCTAAAATGCTGCACTACCATATTTCTCTTCAGAGCCACAGTTTCCTAGCACCAATATTCAGTTCATGTCATCTGTCACTGAAATTCACCAAAAATCCTTCACCAAATCCTTAGTGAGAAGGCAAATGCCAGCCTTTGCTTCTGCCTTAACCATTTGCCCACACTAGCTCGAACCAATGTTTACACAAGCCGAACACCGTGATCTAAGCATTTCATCCAGTAGCTATAATTAATACCATGACTCAACATAACACTCCGGCTACCAGGAGAGACTTCCATTACGTCCATGCCGTTCCTTGTAGGGCAGAGATAACTCCAACACCAAGCTTCCCTTCTCGTAGCGACATCCTTATTATAGTAATGTCTCCGCTGGAGATACTACGCTGAGAACTGACCTTTAGCTTTACTAACCAGCACATCACTTCCACATGTCTCCTCTCGAACATTACTATTAATTTACACCTCCAGCAACACAGCCTCTCAAACCATTCTTCACCTTCATTAAGTTTGTTATTCTACTTTATATGAGGAAGTGCAAAGTTTTTCATATCTTGAATTAATTTGTTTTGGGCAGAAGGTAGAATGTGGTAGAGAAAACATCCCCTCAGCTGTTGCTCTTCTCTCACACAGAGGTTAAATTGTAATTATTAGTCATCCTCAGTTTCAGTTTCACATTTTTTATTTCCCACATTCACTGCAGCATCACTGAGCTTTAAAACCAGCAGAGGATGGGAGACAGCTGAGCCATCTGCAGTTAACATCACAGAATTAAATAATGGCCCCAATATTCAGCAGCTGAAAGAGAATAACCAGAAGCAATTTACGTTCCTAAGAGTCGAGCATGAGTAACGTTGTTGACAAATAAAGCTAATACAAAATAGCATTGCTTTCATACTTCATTATGGTCATCTTAACATTTGGGGTAATACAAACTGAAGGTCTTCATCTTGTAATTTATATTTATGAGCTCTTCAATACTAGTAGCAGACCTGTCAAGTAAGCACGAATGAATTTCAGTAGCAGTGCAAAGCAAGACTTCTACACATTTTCCACACTGAAGGCTTTAGTAACTATTGCAAGGTGGTTTTAAAAGTAAGGGTTTCCACCCCAACAACTGACATCCTGAATGAGCAAAGCACGAGGGAATGGTTATAATATATATTATAAGACTTGTGAGGGAAGATGTAGACGCTACTCCTCACAACAGTGTATTTTGCTGGGATTATTTGAAGAAGCAGCGCAGGTTATTTGCTTGGTAGAACAGAAGCGAAGGGAAAAGCGAAGACAATGGGATTTTGTGCCAAACCTCCTTCCCCTTTGCTACATACCACGGAGAATGTAGGTATAATCCAAAGATTAGCTTCAGAAAGGAATGTAGTTTACAACTAAGCAATTACTTGTACACTTCAAAATTCATGACCTGCAACCTGGTAACTCATGGAGCTATCCCGGCCTGAAGCAGCACTGCTATCATGTCCTTTAAATATATATGATATATATATAAGACGCAGTTTTTTTAATATATCAGAAACGTAGTTTATGCTTCAGTTTCTGTAATCAGCAAGGAGAAACGTAAAAACAATAACTGAAAAGCCAAACATAAAGGGAGACAAACAGCTTTCAATGCAAATTTTCCATACCGGAACAAGAAGGGGACCAGCCAGGGCAGTTTTGAGTCATGACCCTAAGCAGGTAACATTTTTCCAATAGCTGCAAAGAAACAGAGTTCAAAAGATAGACTCGACTCAGGATCAAGATCTATGAAGACATTGGCATGCATGGATCTAACATGCTTGAAAAGACAAAGGCCATTTCACATCCACTTCACATTTGTCTGTTCATTTCTTGCTGGACCAGCTTGAACCTTTTGAATCCTTCATTTAAAAAGGCATAGCTGAAAAACGCTGCCAGGTACTGCTAGCTGTGTCTGTCAATATGTTACTTCCTTTGAGATTAATGGCTAATAGCTTTTAATTAATTTTCTTCTTGCTCTATCATGGCCATTAGAGCAGATAGAAGAAGCAGAAAAGCTACAGGGAAATATGTCACAAAAGTCATAACCCAAACCTCTCTTGTTGGACAAAAGGCTCCAAAAGGTTATGAAACTTCATCTTGTTGATACATAAAGATGCATCACAGGATGACTTAAAATCTGCTGGCAAAGCTGAGCAGTGCTTTCCAAAAACTGTTATATATGAAACTATCATTGCAGAATGCTACCAGGAACTACCTAAAATCAGAAGTCTCTTCAAAGCTGGCAGATACAAAGCTGAAAACTGAACAACGCCCAAAACCCCTATGACAAAGCAAACAAACAAACAAACAAAAAAAGAACCCATAACCATGTGCATGATGGCATTTGATAACACATGTGGAAACTCGGAGCGTCACTCATGTTTAGGAAATGCCCTGAGATTCCTGGGTGTGAGGTGAGACCAGAGGAATTAACCAAAGGGAAAAACACTGAATGTCACAAATCCTGTAGAAGTCCCTGAGCCACAGCTGGCAGGGAGCTGGGACTACTACCAAGGGAAATCCCATAAAAGGTCCGCTCTTTCCTTCTGCCTCCCTCCCCAGGCATCAGCTTTTGGTCACCATCAGAGGCAACATACTTGGCAAGCTGGAGCTGTTCCCATGTCTGGAGAGCATCATGTAAAAAGCTCATGGTCCTCTCGAGAACACCATGTCTGTTAGCTTTGCATTTCCCCGAACAGCTCATAGACCACAGAAAAACAAAATAAAGAGGAAGGGAACCCAAACTTACAGCCTTTAAGTTTGTTCTTCCTGATGCCTGCAAGTTGGTAATTTTTATTAAGTGGCGACACTGAGAGAATTTAATTTTTCTCTCCTCTGCAGAATATTGCTGTGTGTAAATTCACTTCAGTGTGACAGATTGCATTCAAAGGAAAACTTAATTATAAAAAAGAATAATGAGCAATCACAGCACATTTTCTGTAGAGAACACCTCTCATGAGGTGTTATCGAAACACATGAAAGCAAGAAAAAATCCCTACGATTTATCCTTAGCCAGCTTATCCTGTAAGAAAAAGCAATGAAAATCCTAATTGCTGTAATCATTGAAGCTAAACAATTTACTGAAATCAGAGATTATTACAATGAGGCAAGTGTAACAGGAACAGCAGTAATTGCTTGGGTTTCTGTTACACAAGCAGCCACCTCGGGCCATTTGCAGTCAGGGGAGGTGACAGTCAGGGTGAGCACGTCAAAGAAAATCGCTTAGGAGTTGTTATGCAATGCAGGAGACAAGGGGTGAGAGAGGAGGTAAGGAAAAAAGGGTGTGCTCCTCATGAGTTATTTTAACCCCTCGGGCAACGAAAAGTACAGCACAAATGAAAAGTAAAGCCTCTAGTCATTTGGATACCTCAGACTAAGGCTCAAAGGAAATTCTAAGTATCACAATATTAAAATATAACCATGAAGCATATTTTTCCTGGCTCGAAGTTGCTATAATTAATAATACTAATTCAGTGTTACATTTACACAGAGAAATCCTTCTTCAATTACAGCAGCTAGACGATGAGCCAAAGTGTTTTTTAATCAAGAGTTCCCAAATATTTGATTCAAATGAGTATTTCTAGATCCCAACTCTCTACTATTCCAGCAGAGTTTCTAACCACAACAAATGAAGAAGTGTAATTTTTTGTGGCTTAACATTTATTTTCAAGCTCTTCCTGGTTTAATAAATTAGTGTCCTTTTTACCAATGTATTGAATAATTACTGCTTTACCTGCTGACACTGGCACCGTGAGCAAGTGAAACCTATACTTACAGAAAGCAGCTATATAAATATTAACATTTGTAATGCTGTTAAGAAACATTACCAGTGGAAAACAAATTTAAGAAAGCTTCCAGGTGCAGACGGATCTTTCCTTTCTTCCTTTCCCTGCCCTCTGAAAGTTCAGCAGGGTCCCTGGTTCCTCAGGCAGTCCCTGACCAGCATCTTCTTCTCTCCCCAATAGGTAGAGCAGGAGATCTTCAGGGGGGACGTGCAGCTGGAAACAGCTGCACACCTTGGCTGGCTGCTACACGTGGGTTTTTGATGGCAGGCTGAGGAGACCTGTGACCTCGCACAACTCCCAAATGCTCTGTCTCATAAAGAAAGAGAGGCACTCAGGCCTACCGCACTGCCGATGTTTGAGGGATTTTATTCATTAGTTTCCTTTTATACTCACCTACAAGCTTTGTTGTGCAGAGCCTCTCCCCTCAAGGCCCAGAGGGACATAAGGATGTGCTTGTGTCATCTATTTCATCTTTGAGGGAGCCTTTGTGCATGAAATTTTGGGGCGCATCCACATGCCTTCCAGCCTGGAGTCAGTGTGCAGAGGCAGGTGGGAGCCTGGGGGGACCCAGCAGAAGACTGCCTGCACCTACTCATGCAGATGTACCCACCAGCTTCAGCAGCAAAGAGCAAAAGAAAGGCAGATCTTTAAAGCCATTAATGTGGAAAACATCTAGGGTGATTTCTGCATAGGAGAACAGAGCAGTGAACTATCTGAGTAACTGACAGCCACTGACTGAAGCTTGCCAATGATTATTTGTTGCAAATGCTGCAATTTACTGTTTGGTAAAAACCTGAGACTAACCTCTTCAAAAGTTGTTTACATTTTTAATTGCATTTGAACGCATACGAACTTAGAAAAGAGAGCTATGGACAACAATGATCAAATTCACTTTAAGTGTAATTGTCAAAAAAAAGAGAATTGTCCCTGCTTTTCCCAGTACCTTGTGCTGATCTTCGGAAATTAATAGTATCAATTTTTTTAGAGGAGTCATTCTATTTTTACAAAGGCCATGGGATGAGAAGAGGAAAGAGCAAAAATAGTAAGCGTACTGCTACTGTTAAGTGACTCCTAATGATTAATCAAAAATGTATGCATACAATTTCCTTTGCATCCTGTTTGCTGAGAAAAGCAACAAAGAATAGCTCAGCATACCGTTCAGAATTTTTTACATGCCATTTCTTAAGACAAGGCAAGACAAGATTTATGAGAGATGTCATTTTTTTTTCCCCACCAAATCAATACAGCTGGTAAAGAACAAGTCTTCCCCTCCATTCTGAAAAGCACATTTCTCAGGTTGCATTTAGTTCAATGGCTGCTGCATCTGCTGCAGATGGGGCCAGAAGAAGGTGCCGGGCAGCCCCCATACGTTGAGCCCTGCACCTGGGAAGCTTCCTGTGTAGTTTATGCATTGGTAAGCCCAGCTCAAGCAGGGGAAGAGAGGACTGCATTCAGCATCCCTACCCCGGCGGAGGTCTAGACCAAGCACAGTTTTGTACTGTGCAAGCTCAAGAAAAGATGAGCTATCCAGACCACCTTTTACATGGGGCAGGCAGGCTCCAGCTCCCTATAAGGCCAGTAAAGCACCAGTAACATCTACAGCAGCAGATTAAAAGGCTGCCAGAGAGGTTATGGGGTTTGTTAAGTGATACATTAAGTCAGAGAGGTGGAAAAAGAAGCTGAATATCCCATCCCCACCAATGTGCTGTGCTGTCAGGACAAGGGCTGGGACTCCTCTCACCTCACCGCAGCTGGTGGGATCACCTGTGCATGGCTTACACAGGAGGAGGTGGTGTGCAGGGGATGAGAGAGGCTTCCATGGACTGCAAATCATTCATCCTACGTTGGGTTTCTAAAAGAGGGGCTTGACTCCTACCCTCCCACCCCAGTCCTGATCTCAGTTGAGCCTAGGGCTTGCTATTTACAGCTGCGGGTGGCTTCACTTGAAACACCCTTACTCTCCTCAACTGGATGGGCTCTGGTGGCCCTTCCGAGCCCTCTCAGGTCCTCACCACTGCCAGTGGGACAGCTTCAGCTGCTCAGTCACCGTACCATACCACCTGCAACACGGAAGCAGCTGGGGCAGATCTGGAGCTAGCCCCAAGAACCAGTCCATAAACCACAGCAGGGCAGTGGGTGAACGGCAAGGTGTTGAACTCCGTCTGCAGGAGGACAATGAATCACAGTGCCTGGATGGGCAAAATGAGCAAAACCATGCACTAAAGTAAGCCCTGCTGCTTGCAAATTAGGCCCTGCAGATACTCACAGCTGCGTGAGATGAGATCCCCCTCAAGACAACCTGGCACCTACTTGCTAGAGCAAGAGGTGTTTGGAGACACTCTTGTTATATTTAAACATTTATTTAGGAGCTTCTACTGCAAATAGAAATATGACAAGCTATGAAACTTAAAGGAAAGAGCCAGACTATATTCATACGGTCTTTCCTACAAAAGACTGAGGGAAATGTGTGTGGAGACTAATTCATCATAAACTGAATAGCAGATCTGGAATACAATGATGTGGGTCAAACCTCCGGGTGAAGTGACATCACTGGAGACAGATGCAGAAGCTAAAGCTCACCTTCCTGTTGTGGAGCTCAGAGTCCCATGGCACATGACCTATCATGAAGCTACATCAGAGGAAATTACTTTAGACTGGAAAGAGAATTGTTTCAATAAATGTTGGTTCCTGGAAAATAAAATGTATGTGATGCATTATATGATAAATATATGCTCTGCACACTTTTAGGAGTTCCAGTACATTGCTTCACAGTGCCCTAATTATTAGTAATCTCAGGTGTTTTAAGTACAAATGACACTGACCTTCCCAGGAAAGAGCAAAGGTGGGATTTCAAGCTGCTTTGCAGTGCTGACACTGCCAACAGTTGGCAGTATCTCCACTGCAGTTTGCAGACGCACAAGCCCCTGTCCTACGGAGCAGCGTCCGGGTCCTGCTGCGATGGCCGGACCCTGGAGCCGCAATTACAGTGGCGCTTGCAGCAGTGCAGAGGCCATCCAAGACACCCTGCAGCAAGGCGAAAGGGTGTGAATGGCTGTCTGCTGGCTGACTTACTGCTGTTTTGTGCCTTAGCAAAGGAACAGCCCAGCCTGGATCCCAGGAAACCGCTACTAAAGGAGACATGGGCCGCAAAAAGGGCAGGAGAGAGAAATCTATACTGGGGTAAGATGCAGAAGGCTGTAAAACGAAAACTGGCAAGTATTGTATATGACTTTAACAAAGGGTGATTTTCATTTCTATTTCTTTAAATGCAGAAATTCTCACAGGATACCTTGAGGACATTGGCATGTAGGGTACAATTTGGCCCAGGATTAGAAAAATACGGTACTTGAACCAAGAAAGCAGCTTTCTGTGAACTGTTCCTCGAGGGCTGATATTATTTTAACACGTGGATTAATATGTATGTAAAATGAAATACAAAGGCACTAGAACAAAGAACTGGAGAAACTACAGGAGGGCATTGCAAAGCCATGGAGGATAGCAAGCTATATTTAGCAGACATGAAAGAAACCTCTTGTCTGTCTTGGGCACTCTAGATACTCTGGAAGTATCTGCTAAGGACAGGCACCTAAGTGTCACCAGGGAGAGCACATGAAATAAGCTAGAAGTTTCCAGTTTTAGAAAAGGTCTAAAGGACTTTTTCTATTCGCTCGTGATTGACCTTTGCCCTGTTTTTATGTCATTATTTTGTATTTACAATGCCATAGCCTTTTGTCATAGAGAATGCAGTAAAAATGACAAATAAGGCTGCCTGGCAACACACTGAAATATCACAAAATGGGTTAGGAAGGAGCAAGGTTTAGTTTGAATAAGAACCAGCTTAAGCTATCAGCAAATACAAGAGAAGCTTTCTATTTAGGTATGAGTTGTCTCCCTGCTCTAGGAGCACCATCTCACCTTGCTCTGTTCGCCTTCTTGTATCTCCAATACCCTGACCTAAACTGATGCCTAAGTCTCCTGATTTGCTGTTTCCTCCAACTTGGATTTTATTTCTCAAGACCGACCCCTGTTTCTCATATTTATCGTCTTTAACTGGAAGAGGCTCAGAAAAGGATCAAAACGCCTACACTTATACTGATCCAGACAACCCCTTCCCCCCACCCAGCCCATAAAGGATCTCATTCCCATCTTGGACGTGCATATAAATACGAGAACCAGCAATACAGCTGTAGAGCGCTAGCACTCATTTTTATGTATATGATTTTAAAAGCAGCTTTCTCATCCCTAAAAGATCTATTCTTCCTCATTGCTAGTTTTGTATAAAAGAAATTAAACACAAAAAGTCAAGAAACTCTGCATATCTCTTACTCTACTAATTATTATTTTATCTATAGTCATATGAATATATGCTGCTAATGCTACTAGAAATCCATCTAGGAAATCGATTCAGAATTAATACTATAAATAGATACCAACCACGCATATCAGACCCACGAATTAACACATTCCTAGAATCGATCCAATATTTCTGATATCTCATAGCAAATAATCTCAGTAGGTTACAACCAGACAATTTGCCACAATAATTTTTAATTAAGGTGCTTAGTTATAACAAAAGGGTAAATCCCCCAAATCTGGATACTCATCCTTCTGAAATTGCTAACTCAGATAACAAAAGCGCAGTTAACAAAAAGCCTTTAAATCACACAGCACTCCAACCTGATGCACGACCACCACCAACACTGAAAAAGAATCTAAAAATACAACCAGAGAACAGGCATCAGGAGATAGGAAGTACTTCCTCTCCACCGAGGCTTTTGTTTGCATTTACACAAGGATTCTTTTCTGGGGAGCTTGAAGTGGGAACAGATTGCTTTCACACCAAGCACAGTTAGGAAGAAACCTTTGCATTTTTACTTTATTTTTGGTGTCTGCTCTTAGTCAGGTTACAAAGAATTCTTTAATCTCCCTGCTCCAAACAGCAGCTTTTTGAAAATTTGTTGTTGCTCTTTCAAAAGGCGCACAGCATCAGGAAGATAACGCGGGACATTAAATGGCTTTCTGATTTTTGGTCACCCTTCCTGGGTAAGGTCAGGCTAAGTGGTCTTGCTGCATTCTTTTGTCTAAAGCCCTTTCCGCAACAAAGAGCCCCCCCATGAAGAAAGCCAGAGCCCAGGAGCTGCCCCAGCCCCTCCGCCACTAAACCAGGACAGGGAAGGGGCTGCGCCAAGACCCCCGAGGAGCAGAACAACCCCCAGAGTCTGGGTGACCCAAGCCTGACTTCAAACCATACCCAGCAAAGTTGTCGGGGATGCAGAAGTAACCACTGGGTAACGTTTGCCCTTCCCAGAGCCAGGGAAGGGAGTCATACAATCGCCAAAACCCACGAGGTGACCGTACAGCTCCTGTTATTCCTCCTTTGGGTTTTTTTTTCCGTAGTGCTTCAGGACTGCTTCCCGATGCACGTGCTTTGCAGTGCCTTTCCCGAGCCGCGCTTGCATTTTGTTTGCTAACACCACCAAAGCAAGCAGAGCCCCAGCAGTACCCGTCAAATTCGCACTCACCTCAGCTTCTCATCGTGCGACCCGGCCAGTCCCAGGCTATCGGGGCGATCCCTTCTCCTCCTGTACAGACCCGAATGTGACAACTCTTTCAGCTGCAAGGCCGTCATATTTCTCTACCTGAAGCGTTGGTTTAAGGAGGGGTGTGTGTGTGGCGGCGGGATGGGGGGGTACTGTTTTGGCTTTGGGTTGGGTTTCTCTCCCCCCCCCCACCCCGCCCTGCTCTCGCCTCTTCCAGATGTTGCCGCCCAGGAGCAGCACGCCTGCCAAGATGCCTGGCGAGAAGCGGCGGCGCGGCGTGTCGGCACACCTGCACCCGCCCCAGCGACCCACCTCGGCGGGCAGGGCGGGCAGGCGGCCGCCGCTCGCCTTCCTGTTTTCTCATAGGTACACACCCTCCCGAAGGGCACCGCATTTCCTTTATCACTCGATCACACCTAGGGGATGCCTAAAGGACACGCTCACCGGCTTCCCTCCAGCTTTCCTTCCAAGTCCGGCCGCCCCGACGGCGGGAGCCACTCTGCCCCGCGCTCTCCCCATCGCCTGCTGCAGTCAGCTAAAAATTTTGCAGGCCTGCAATCTGCTGTTAACTCTTTCCCGCTATAATTTATGATGAAAAGAAAGTCACAAGCGCTAGGAAAATTCGGAGTTACCCAAGCTTGTGAGGAAACTCCGATAGGGAGATTAATGCACCAAAGAGTGCAGCAAAGCAACTTCAGATAAAATGCTCTTTTGGAACCACAACAGCACTGTGCTGCTCAGACATTGCTCTTTTCCACAAATCTTGAGAATCAGAAGAAAACCACGATATATTTTTCTCCCCACTCTCAGCCATCAAAACATAACCACCGTAACTATTTGTCACATTTTGCAGTGATGGAGGGTCCGGTGTAATTGTAAAACAGGAATGAAAGTGCTCGAGGTTTCCTGTAAGACAGGAAGGTGGCCAGGAGGGACTTGCGAGCTCTGCATCTCATTTCACTTAGTAATGTTTTAGTAATAAAACTCTTCGTTTCAACTTAAAACGAGGCTTCAGAAAAGCTTACCACTTTCTGTAATATTTTTACAACTTCTTTAACATTATCCATGGCATATATAAACAAAAAATTCAGAATTTTTACTTCTATGTTGAGAGTTTCAGAGGGTGTGTGTTTTTAAGTGAACTTTCATTTAATGAAAGATAAGAAATCTAACAATTTGCAAGGACTGTTTTGACTAGGATAGGAAACAAGTTCTATGTCATATGAATTTCATAGTTCATTATTGAAGTGTTTATTTTGTAGAGGATTACATACAAAAGAGCATTAGCGAATGCCTGTAATAGAGAAAAGCGTAACGTATGTAAAACTGGCTATATCACTTGACACCAATTTTGTCAGGATTACCAGACTGAACACAAGCACAGTAGTTTTATATAATACTATCAATGTGCTTCAGTCTGGAATGTCATCAACATATAATATAAAACATAGCACAATGGAAAAATAACATAAATTAGTTTGGAAAAGAAGTCACATAATGTGCCAAACAGATAATGGTTCGAGAAATTCAACGTGATTTATGCGATGTTAGAAGGTTGCATACACTGAAATGTCAACAAGAGCTACATAACTGAGCTCCTGTCCTCAGAAAATAAAAGAGAGAACAGTCACAATATTTGCCTAAACACGCTGCATTCCAGTTTAAAGTATTTTAAATTGTTTCTCAATATGCAGCAGGATAAGCTTAAACATAATTAAATGCCAGTTCCCCACAGTCAGTCAATCAGCGATTCAATGAAAAGTTAATGTTGTTACAAGCGGAGTTAAGGACAGAAGACATCAGATGCTCATAGCACAGCGGCTTCTATACGTTACCAACAGCTTTTACTGTGCTTTAAATATCAGTCTACCAATTATTTATCTTTGCCCAAACAATTTTAGAGAATCCAAAAAGTGAAGACAGAGCAGATTTTTTTGCTGTGAAAAAGCTCCCTCTAAATTAACGAAATAGAACTATTACCTACAAATTTGTTCAGAAATTTTAATTCACTACAGTAGAAGTCTCTTGAGTGTATATGGAATACTTCTGTATTAACCATGCCACAAGTCTATCAAAAACTAAAGGACAAATCTTCACCCACTTTGCTGCAAATTGTGCTAGTGCGAAGTACATCACATTAAAATCCATGTTCATCTGCACGAACAGCCCCCGTACTTGGACAGCCAATGGGACAATGGCTTTTACTAAAATGTACTTGGAAACCAGAGCTGCACTGAACCTGTATTACTAAAATTTAAAATCAACACCACCAGACAGAGCACATAAATTTAAGGAATACAGAAGTCCAGACACAAAAACACATTGTTTGTTGTTGAGATCAAATCCATTTCAGTATAAAGGAGGGCAAGATGGTTAGTTTTGTAAAATAGACCTGGGAGTCAGCTCCACAGCATCATTATTTCACAGGTTTCTTCAGCAAACTCCAATAGGGGTCTAAGATGATTTGGGAAAGACTTTCTTGGAGGACTTGGGGACAAGCTAAAAGCTTGCTACACGACAAAATCCAAACCAGACTCCTCCTTTCTCCTGTGGGATCCTCCACCAATCCTTACAAGAGACAAGGTTTCAAATTTGAAATTATTCAAATAGACAAATCTTAAGTTCTGAGTTATCAAATACATGTTGTATGGATGTTTTTTGGATAGATGTTGGAGAATACAAATGTTATTTCTCCACTAACTTGCTCAAAGGTTGCCAGAAAGCAACTCAGATGAACATCGCTCTGCAGTTAAAAGAACTTCCCCAGCGCGTGCCTCCTGCTCCCCACACCCCCTTTTACCTTCCAGCCCCTATCTGCTGTTTATAATTCCTTTTTTGAGAGATTACATTCTTCTCGCGTGGGATGGGGCCGCTTGGACCTTTCACATTCCGTCAGAATTTTTGAGGACTGGCCAAGTTATCACAGCTTTTCTTGTTACTGGTAACATGTAGCTTTCTTTTATGTCCTGTACTTTGAAGGTTCAGTCTTCATTCTCCAGCGTGTGCCTCTTCACTCATGCAACCGACCTTCCTCTCGCCCCCAGAGAAAGCTAACATTGCTACTGCAATCTGATGGATAAGTGTGGTATTATCAGTGTTCTATTAGAGGAAAATATTCAGCTATGTCTAAGCAGCAAAAGGTGGAACCTAGACAGAAACCATGCAGTCCTTCATTCATTCCAAGCAATAAATAACTTTTTATTATGTGGGACAAGGCTCACACTTGAGTTTTCACTGCAGTCCTACAAAGCATTTGTCTTGATATACCAGGCCTGAAGTGTTCTCTCTTAAATTTCTGTGAAAGTACTGTTGTTCTGGTGACTGTAGGTATTCATCAGAATTTTGCAATTTAAAAATCTTTTAAGACAGGTTATGTCTGGTTACTTTTTCTATGTTCAAAGGGATGTAAACAGTAACCCATGGTGCAGGAAACCATGTGTGCTGGTTTGACTGAAAATGAGTTAATTTTCTTCATGCAGTTAGAAACGTTTCTTTTTCACAGCTAGTCATTATTTGGACTTGGTCTGAGAACAAGAGCTAGCAACCTGGGACACAGTTAATGTTTTTAATTGCTCTGGTCTGAGAGCCAAGGACATTCTGAGCGCTCTGCCCACAGGTGTGAGGCAGCTGGGGAGGGGGGCATGGATGGGGCAGAGCTTGACTAGACTGATCAATAAGAATATCCATCCCATTAGCATCATGATTCATATTTAAGGAGAGTCAGAATCTTCTGGTCTCTCTCTTTCTCTCACATTCTCACTTCTTTGCTCTCTTTGTCGAGGCCGAGACAGTTCAGGGGAGTTCTGTTTAGGACTTTTCTTTAGTTTGGCCTTTCACCATTTTGCAGAGGCCTCTGCGCCTTTCTGCCTTTTTTCCTCTTTTCTCTCTCCGGGATCAGCTCTTCGGGACCAGGTGCTGCTGCCTGGGACAGGCTGCTCGGTGTGAACCGAGTTAATGAAGAATTGCATTGAGTATCTTTTATTTTATATTCTATTTCTATTTTAGACATATATTTACTGCTAGTGTATTAGTATTTTGTGTTAGTGTTTATCTCAATCCAAGATTCTCCCTTCCCTTTCGATTCTCTCCCCTATTTGGGGGGTGGGGAGGGGGGTGAGTGAGCAGCTATTGTGGTTATATTGCTAGCTCGGGTTAAACCATGACAACATGTCATTGAATTTAGGAATAACAAAAAATGCCAAGTACTTCAAATTCAGTACATTTCTTCATGAGTCTGTATTTACAGATAATGCACATTATCTATAGAAACCAGGAAAGACAAAGTTTTAGCTCTCTCACTGCACACAGAGAAGCCTTTATTGATGTGATTGATCTTTTTTCCGCTCCAGTGACACATTCTTGGTTTGCTTGTTTTTTTGGGGTTTTTTTTAAACTTTGAACAAACCACCAAATTTCAATTAAATTTAGCTGAAGATTTTCAAAGCAACAGAAAAAGCTTGTTTCACAGCAGCATAAATGGTCAAAAAGAAAAATCGTAATAGCATTGTAAGAAGAGTATAGGAGTGCCGGTAGCACACACACAGTTGAAAGGTGGCTGTGGTGGGGGCAGGAGGGGGAGCATGTTTCTCCATCCCCCATTGCCCACCCAGTTTATCACTGGGATGAGTCGCTCCAGAGGAATGTGTCCAAGAGTGTTTGCTTTCTGCTATTTCTTGCAATATCTGGAAGAAAAACACTCTTTAAAGCAAAGGAAACGGTTTGTACGTCAGCAGGAATGCACACGACTCACTGGAGCAAGCAAAGGAAGGTGGCGATAACCCTTCCAGCAGTTTTGCAAAAATCCCCGCAGCACCCAACTGATGTGCTGACTGCAAATGAAGGTTTACACCTCCCTGAATTAGGCTGCCCAGGAGAGTCCCCACCGGTGGGTTTGGGTGTCAAGGAATAATGTACCGTGCCTTGAGTCCCTCCTAGGGCTGGCAGTGATAAAAGGAAATGAATGGAGAGAAATCAAGCCACAAATTTAAGGACACAAACCTCGGGGAAAAAAAAAAATTCAAAGCTTCATGGGAGCCTAAATTCAAGGAGTTAAATGATTAACTAATTACATGTTTCCTTCCTTGTCTAATGTGATTCCAACATCTGTTTAGATGTTTCTTGCCCTGTTCCACTTAACGATCAATCAATCCTGAAGCATGCATATTTAATCTGCGGATTAGACTAAGTACTGAGGCACTTGAACTACCTACCGGGACGCTGCAAAGCAAACTATGTATTATGTCCATGCTTTTCTTGCTGCAATTTAACAGCAGTTGCTGCATTTTTTAAAACCTCTTCTATGGATGCACGTCCCTGACATACAAGGTAAAGTAAAAAAAACCTACACGATGGTGTCCTCAACACCCTTCAGAGCAGTGACGCACTCAAAATACCAAAGTTCTTTGGGATTTGAGAGGGAACACGGAAGGCAGAGGGGCTGCTGCAGTGAGCATGGGGTCCCTCCTCGCCCTGGCAGAATCACTGCAGGTGGCCCATGAGGTTTTGGTGAGGCAAGGCAGGGGTCCCTGCTCTCATTCCAACTATTCAATTCCAATAATAATGAAAAACTATAAAAGCAAGCATAGGAAAATCTTCTGTCTACTCAAACGTGGAGCAATCTCATTCAGCTGTCTCCTCCAAGCTCTCTGCACATGCTGCCCCATGAATTCTTAAAATTCGGGGGCGGGGTGGGGGGGAAGGCAAAAGGCACATTTTTCTCCAGCAAGTAGAATCCTACCTTGGCTGAGCTTTACAATACCTCCCTCTACTGGGAAAAGCTGGTGTGGATTAACCCACATATGCTTTAATAATTCAAGCCAGGGCCAAGCTGAGAGCAGAAAGGAATGACAGAGCAGCAGCTGAAGACGCAGGTTAGCATTATAGCTAGAAATTTATGCCATTAATCAGCGGATGATCAATGCATAAGTAGATGCACAAATTAAAAAACATGTGACACAGCATGAATCAGTTTTGTCCTGCCATTTGTAAATAAGCCTCTTTAAAAAAAGAGTGATAAACAAGCTGCAAGCAGTTGAAACTTTAAAATTGGTACAATTACTCACGTGGACCCTGAACTCCAAGGGATAAACAACTTAAAAAAGAGAAAAGGACAGGGAAGGGAGGGTTCAAAGACATCAAATTCAGATTTTAGATTAATCTTCATAGCCTAGAATATGTGGAAAAACATGGGTAAAGCAAACGAGCAATTCCCGATCTGCATTTCTTTCCTTCAGAATAATTTTTATTGCCTTGGAATTAAAAACCTGTTCTCAAAAGAGATTTTCAAGCCCTACTACTACAGATATATCCAGAATGGTCACTTTATAGTAACAGGATAAAATTCCCTTGGAAACGGGTAAAAGCCCCTGGTAACAGCTGGCTTACTGGGTGATGGAAAGTTTCCCAGTAGATGCTACAAAAGGCTGAGGAAGCCTTCAAGGGGAAGGAAAAAAAAAACAACCTACAAACCAAAACAAAACAAGAAACAAAAACAAGGCAGAAGCTGAAAATGCGTGGCAACTGAAGGAAACTGCCCAGAGAGCTGCTGCCCCAGGTACCTCAGGAATTACCTGCTCTGATGGCCGGGTGTCTGCCCTGAAAAGCAGCAAGCCCTTCCAGGGCTACAGAAGTGCCAACGGAGCCGATCCAGATGGGCAACCGCCGAGACCTGTTTTTGCTGGAGAGCTAACGGGAGATCTCAAAATGGGCCCCAGGCTGAGTTTGCCCTTTCACTGAAGGAATGGGAGTATTACAAAGTCTTTGTTTTTCTCCAGAACGCCACTTAGCAAGGTTAAATAAAGACAAAAAACCCCACAAAGCAGCCTATAAACTGCTTCCTCTGTTGACTGCCCAGAAATTATTCTCCTGGCCCCTTTGGTTTCCATCTCACAAATTATTTTCAAATGACTAGAGCTACATTACAAGTAGAGAAAGAAAAGTCTCTCACCAAGGTTTAGTGTTCTTTACACTGAAATGAAATGAAACTGCCACGGACAGAAGATGGCATGCTCTCCTTGTAAAGGATGGAAGAGGTCCCGGTGACCCCAACAACGTGCACATGCTTCAAGGCACCACCACCTCATGGCACACAACCAAATGTGACCGCCAAGCAGTAGGTGATGCAACTTCAGGGCTGCAAGTGCTGGCGTTTTAGAAGGACAACCCACCCCTGAGCTCCCAAGAGGGTCCCAGGGCCTTTGAATGCTGCTGGTGTAAGAAGAAGGATAAGCTGAATGGTGAGAGATGGCAAATTTAGCAGCCCAGAAGCAGCAAAGGTCATGGCTGTACATCTGTGAACATATCACACAGCCTGACTGGCATTCCCAAGAAAGGTAGAAAGCAGTGGTTCCTTAGAGATTATCACTTTAGTAACTAACCACCCATGTCACTATTAAAAGGTCAGAGACTAATAGTATGATGGTTTCTCATGTAAAAACTAATGTACTCTCTAATGTAGAACATAGAAAGTAGCTCATGTCTAGAAAAATGAAGCTGAATATATGTAAAGACTTCAGAAACACAGGCAGGGTGCAATTTTCAGCCACTCAAAAAATTCTTAATTTTTAAGCATATACATTTTGGTTTCAAAGTTATTAAAACTTGTAATCCATATCCACAGGGAAAAATCCATACTGAAAAAGAAATACACAGTACAAAAGAAACAGAACTAGTTCATCCTAAAAATTCAGAATAATGTAAAACAGAAACACCGCCCCCCTCCCCTTAACGCTGCAAAAATTACTTTTGGATTCAGCACAAAAAATATGATCTCATATGGATTTTCATAATATATTAAAGCATATGAAAAGCATGCTTCTTAAATTAGAGCAAAAGCCTTAAAGCAAAAAAAGCACAGCTGCCCTACCTTAGAAGTTTTGCTTCACTGACTTCTGAACATAAAGACTCCCTCAAATTGTACCAGAAGCAATACAGTTTCTGTAACAGATGGGACAAAGCTATTCCTTCCACTGAAATGACATTTTTAGGTTCAACTGCTTCATTGCAGTGACCTTTTCCTCAGCCAAATCTGCACCGACAGTTACCCCACTGCTGAAAAACCCCCATCAGCAACGGGGAACCTTCAAATCCACCATGAATCCTTTGTTTGGGGTGGGGACAAAACAGTGTCCCTAAAACCATTCCAGATGAGCAACAGCTTAAAAAAGTATTGGGAATATCAGAACACCTCTACACATTACAAGAATGACGAAGGACTTCGCTCAAAGCTCTATTACCGCTGCTGCTTGCTTTTAGTAGTAATAAACCCAGGGATCAAACCTACTATCCCTCCTCTTCCTAACTCCATTTATCACCTTCACCAAACGCAGCTCCTGCTTGTAACAATTTCCCCCTGAAGGACTAAATGACCGTGCAGTTCATCACCAGGCTGTCGGCTTGGCAAGCAGCACAACATGCACCAGGCAGACACGAGAGCCAGACCCCCAGCCCAAACCGATGGGTGGACACTTACGGGCCAGGTGTAGCCTCCCTGGCAGCGGGTTCGCAATGAGCAGCCTTTCCCAAATACAGCTTTACATTGAATACTCACTGTTTTTATGTTTTCTCTGAGGTTATTACTGGTCGTTGTGATAAAAAAAAAAAAAAGTGACTTAGCAAACCACTTCCTTCTTTAACCCTGTAAAAATTTCATGCTGTAAAGCGGAGGACAAATTCATCAAAGTTCACAGTTTGGGTCCACAAATTGTATCATGTGAATTCTCCATCCCAAAACCACCATGGAGAAAAGGAAGCAAATCCCTCTCCCTGCCGGAAAGGGTATATAGCTTTAGTTATAACCATCATTATTTTTTAAATGACAAAAGTACAAAAACCTGGAGAGGGAAGAGCCAACAGCTGTAGATCCACTTCTTGGGATCATTCAGGTGTTTTCATCTTACAAATTTCCTAACATTCCAGGGACTGAAGATGATTGTGACAACTTCAGTCCCTCCAGAGCTATACCTTAAGTTGTGGCTTTTTACACTGTTATTCCGGGGATAAAGAGAAAAGGAACAAGCAACAACTCTGTGAACATAACCCCAGATATCTCAATGAGCATAACAGGGTCCCAGGTGCCTACCTGGGAAGAGCAACTCCTGGGGTCACCAGTGAGCTGTGAACACAGGGCCACCCCATCCCACTGCAAGCACCTTGGTCAATGCCAAGGGCATTGAAGTGAGCAATGGCTGTGGTTTAACGCTGGTATATTATCCATACATTTTGTACATTAGTGGTCATTCGATTGTTAAGTTGTGCATGTTCATAGTACACTACAGTTTATTTTACACTCATTTATCTGACTGGTAAATCCCTCACTGATTGAGTGATATTTAAAATAAGAGACAACACATTAGTTAAACATAATTGTAAAATACTATGCAGAAAAATATTTTTCATATTATCTAAGATTTCTGAAAACATAGGGCAACAACTAGACTGGCTATATCAAAGAAGAAATACATTCAATTAAATATTATTCAGCTCTTAACATAAGAAACTTACTGCAGGCAAAATTCTGAAGTAAGTTTATCACAATAAATCTAACTGGAGAAGTTTTTCTCATGTCCAACACTTTGTGGTTATTCTTCGTTGTTTTCTCTGCCCTTAGACAAAGGGGAAAAAAAAAGAGCATATGCCTTAATTTAATTATTCTGCAGTGAAACTGACCCATAATAATATGTTTTCTGAGTTTTGGGGAGGGGGAGGGGAAAGATCCTCTCTCCCCACCTTCCCACCTGCTGAGAAAGGAGAAATACCCTCTGATTTTCTTCTTTGCTGAGATGATGAAGGCATACAGTTTCACTCTCCGCCTCCTGGAAGACCACCACCATCTCTGACAGCCTCAGCACAGGGCAAGGACTAAATGGGGACAGAAAATAACCACCACTTCCTAGAGCACATCTGGGTGATCAACCTGCAGGACCAAGCAAGAGTTGAGCTGCATCTCTCTTGTGTTGACAAGAGGCTCAAACCCAGTTTTCCTAAAGCAATCCGAATCCTTTGCAGCTTAAAGCAGCAATATCCTCAAGACTGACAATGTGCGTCTGCCACTTGCTACACAACCAGCATCAAGTGGAGTCTAAAACCTTGCTCAATGCCAGTGACAGGGAAATGAGGCCACAACCTGACATCCACAGGGGACACACAGGACATGCCTCCAGGCAGAACTTGTCCCCAGCGGCACAGCTCCAGGCCACCTACAAGTGCAAATCAACCCAGCAGCACTTTCCACTGCCCTGCCTTAATAACATGCCTTTTGGCCTGCTACTGGTTACAAAAAAAAAAATAACAAAGATACAGTTTTCCTGTATCATGCAATCCATTTAAAGGCAGCTTTCTTCCATGTAAGTATTAGCTTGGACAGAGGAAGCCAAAAAAATTTTAAAAGTGTAATATTTTTAATTGCGAATATCTAATCCTCATAATAATATCTAATCTTTATAATCCTCATTTTACCACTCACTGACAATAATGGTTACAAAGTATGTTTGTATAGTTTATAAAGGAATCCAAGAAAATGGATTTTTTTTTTTTTTATTGGTCACTCGGAAGGGTACTTACTGTCTGTTTATGGACAGACATAACTTAAAAGCAAATACATCATGTGAAAATGTGACTACTTGCCCTCCATGCTCCCAGCGGTGAAACTGAGCAGGGCCAGCCCCAGATCTACAGCAGCATTTAACTGAGAAACCGATGTACTGATTTCAGACATGACATTTGTGCTGGCATTTGACAGTGACCCTAAAGGTAATGCAGAAATCTTCTCTATTCGGATATTTAAAACTGTACTTAGTGCACTGTAGTGTATTTATCCACAATATTCAGTGCATGTTGGTGAAGTCTGGTGCACAATATCTTGCCTTCTTACAAGATTTTTGGCAGTCAATGCACAAGCATCTCGTTACTCCTTCTTACCTCCTTTCACCATAGGCACCAAATAATGCTACACCGTACCAACAGAGCCTCATTTTGCTTTCCCTTCTCCACCATGTCTCTCTACATCCTGCTTCTTGCTCCTTCTATTTCTGTCTTCAGGCCACTTAACATTATCGCTAACCCTCTTCTGTGGACAAATTAACAATGTAAATTATCTTTCCAAGCTGCTGTTTCCCATACCACCACATAGTGCTTCCTCATTTGAACTTATTATCTCTTCCTGCAAAGGCTCTTCAAGCACAAAAACAGCAGCAAAGTTGTATTAAACTTATCACTGGACAGTCACTAACATAGGAGAAAGAATGTGCTACAGCTTTGTCTCTCAAAATAATGTGGCAAATGTCAAGGTAAGAGCAGGTTGTTCTTGAGGATGAAGAAAATCACAATAAACCCGTTGCTATAGAGAATGAAGAGAGGCCTCGCTTGCTATTGCAATGCATGTTATTTCATATATTGCTCATATGCCAGCAGTTCCACTTTTACGGGAAGGCAAGGACAGTTTGTTGATTCATGATGACTGTAAAAGCTGCAAGACTTCACAGAGGATGCCAATAAGCATCTGTTAAAAGGGAACTAGGAAAAAAAACAAACGAACACATTAACTCTTCAATTAACATATCTTAAAGCATGTTTGGGTCATTTAGTAACCAGTCTGGCCTGGCTAAACTATGTTTTTCAGTTTTGTTCACTTTGCAGGAGTAGTTGGCCCTATACTATTACCAACCCGTTTTCCAAAAGGGCTGTGCTAAAGGAAAACTTGTGAAAAAAATGATGACTGAGGAGAGCAGGACAAGGCCAGCCCCGCAGAGACCAGGCTCCTAAGCACTGCCAGACTGCTGTGGTCTGTGGTCACCCAGAGCAGGTGTTAGGGGAAGTGCAGCGCAGAAGCCACATCAACAGCTCCAGACAAAGTTGCACGGTCCAGCCAAGCCCATCAGCTTGGTCCTGGCGCCAGGGCTGCCTGCACCAGCAGAAGATGGGACCAGCAGCTATAGCTCTGCGGTGATGATGAAGCTCCCAAGGTACAGGAGAGTGGCTAGACCTGGGCTAGGCATGAAATTAGACCAGTGTTGTCAAGCAAAGGCTGACTATGAGAGGGAACCGTCACTTCAGATCGACATTTCCCATAGTATTTTTCTTTGCTCCACTAGCAGGCCACCACGAACTGGAACAGCAGCAAATGGGTGAAGACAGATCCCCGGGGCTGCTCCAAGATATTCAACGCTCTGCAGCTTCTGGCCAGGTGTGTGTCTTTCTCCCTGCTTCAGGCAGCTTGGGTAACCCTCTGCAAGGAGAACTTTGAGGTGCCCACACTGCCAGGAGCTGGCGAAGAAGCCAGACAGTCACACCCTGCAGCCGCCTCGCCACCCCGTGAGATCACCGTTCCCCCAGCAAAGCAAGCAGAAGGAAACACGTACTCATGCCTCAGCTGTTCCACTTTGCTGAGGGTGTACACACGAGATGACTGAGCTGATCGAGGAGCTCACCAACACCAAAAGGGCAAAGTCTAGTTCCTTTTCTCTCCTTCCGATGCTCTTCCTTCCCCCACCACCACACTCCTTCCTTCCCCTCAGCTCCACCCCAGCCGCAAGGAGCAGCACCCTCCTTCAGACCATCTCTTGCTCTCTTAAGAGCCCTCTCCCAGCTGATACAACCTGCCAAACCAGCAGAAGACTGGGCCTTGGGGGGTGGGTTAGTGAATTCAGCTGGGGCAGAGCAAGGGACCAGTGAGCGCCACACCCAGCACAAGGGAGCAAGATGCAAGAAGCATCTCCCCATTTCAGCAAAAGCGAGATGTTCCCTTCAGCATGGGCATCCTGTGCTGGGACAACAGGCACAGGACTGGCAGACGCATCCCCTCCTGCCAGGTTTGCAGCAGGAGGTAACGCTGCAGGCTGGGGGCCAGGGAGCAGGCCATGGGCATGGGTGCACTGGAACGGAGGGGAACTTCGTGAAAAACAGATTTATCGTCTTTTAAGGATGACCCCAGCCCTCGCAAGGCTTGCAGTCATCTCTGCCAATTAATCAGAATCAGTAAAGCACTTGTAATTAGAAGACGGCTTTCATACACTTCAGAAGTCATCCGCATGCGAACAGCGTTCCTCCCCCTGCAAACACCAACTTAGTTAAAACCCTTGACTCATGCGGCCGCAGATCCGAGCCGCCGCTTCTCCCCTCCCTCCCTTCTTCGCCCCAAACAGCTTTTACAGCTGCCGCCCTCAAAGCCACCCGCGCCCGGCAGCACCGACCTGCAGGAGGAGCCCCCGCCCGCAGCCGCCCGCCGAACCCGCCGTGCCCGGGACCTGCGCCGGGGAGCCGGCCCGGCCCCGCCCCGCCCCGGGCTCACCGGCAGCCGGAGCCCGAGAGTCGCGATCGGCCGCGATCGAGAACCGCTTCATAGCATCCCCGTCCCGAACGTGCTGCCGCCTCCTGCCGGGCCGAGCCCTGCCCGCCGCTCTGCCCACAAATCGCCACAAGTGGTAAAGGCGCTGCCTGTTCGAAACAAGCAAAGGAGGAGGGAAAAATCCGCTGGGGTTTCCCTTGCAGTCTAACAGCAAATTCAATTAAATCAAAGCTGGACCTCTGCACCAGCCTGGCTCAGGTTCAGGCAAGAAGTCAAAAATCGCAGCCGTTCAAATAAAGACTAAATTTTTTACACTGAGGGTGGTGAAACACTGTCCCAGGTTGCCCAGAGAGGTGGCAGATGCCCCATCCCTGGAGACATTCCAGGCCAGGCTGGACGGGGCTCTGAGCAACCTGATCTAGTTGCAGATGTCCCTGCTCATTGCAGGGGGGGTGGACTAGATGACCTTGGAAGGTCCCTTCCAACCCAAACTATTCTGTGATTCTATGAAATGGCATCAATAAATAAAATCTGCTCTCAACCAACAAGAGAACAGACAGTCATTTCTCTCCCCTTTCAATATTTAAAAATAACTTTGGAAAAGGTGCTATTGGTACATCTGATACAGGCCCAGAGTGGTGCTCTGGGATGAACTGCGCTGTTTGCTTGAGGGCCTTCACCAGAAAGTGATGGGGAACATGAGTTCCATGGCCAGATCTGCTCCCCTTGCTGAGTGTCCTCTCCCGGGCCCAGCAGCACCTGCAGGCTGAGCGGAGCAGGAGCAGATCGCCAGCACTCGAGTACCAGGCACAAGCAGACGACACACCTACTGCGCTGTGGGACCAGAGTCACAACAGCTGATCGGAGGACGTATTTGATGTTGGGAGCTGTCAAAAGCTTCTTCTCCTCTAATGTGCTTAGGAATAACAGCAGAAAGGCTTGACCTTTCTACCAGTGTACTTCTGGAAGAAGTGAAAGTGACATTTCTGTTGTTTAACAGTTAAATAATGGAATTTGCTCCAAAACCCATAAATGCTACTCCCAGGTTATTTTTTGAATCCCAAAGACATTAATGTTTATTTGCTGTAAGTCTGCCCATTGTCCTAGTTACCATTATAATTTCATCTGCAGAGTCCAAAGCTGCATTGACAAGATCCGAACCCCAGGATCCTCATGGCCAGAAAGAGAGGACATCATCCCTGCCATTCTTCCCATCCTCCTCCTCTGCAGTTCCCGTGATGGGGGAAGACAAACAGGAGGGCCACCCACTGCCCAGCGTGGCTGGATCGTTCCTTGCAGTCTGCACCCTGACATGGGGGGACGTGCACACCCTGTTGCATGCAGACAGCACAGCCGTGGGCACTTCTCATCCCAAACTGACACATGCTCATCAAGGACATGTCAGGGCACGGGTCCCATTTTGGGACCTCTGACTTCATCTACCTACCATGCTGTATGCAACTCCTTTGTGGCAAAAGAGCACACAGAAGGAGGAAATGCTGTTTTGGAGAAAAAAGTTACCCTAATTCCTGGGTAAGGCTATCATATTTCTCCTGTTTCACTTACAGAGACTACAGATACATTAACTCACAACCAAAACAGATTTGCCATCCATGGAGGCAACCCTGTTATTAGATTTCAGTAAAGCAGCACACACCAGTCAGCGGCTGCTGCATTCTTTCCAATCTTCTTCAAGTACTTTGGTTTCAACAAGGCCTCTCTGTTACCCTCCTCTGGCAGGACAACAGCTCTCAGGCTTTTTCAGTAATGAATACACAGTCTCTTCAAAAAAATCTAGGTCGATCCTCCTTTATATTTTATATATAACGTTTCCAAAACAAGATCTGTTTTTCTGTACAAGCACACCATAAGACATGCTAAGTCTTTTCAATACATCTGCCAAATGGCCCAGGTCACGGCCATTTGGATTCTCTGTCATGAGTACCACTCTTAGCACTTCTCTCTGTGAAATTTCAGCTTCTTCATCGTGGACTCTCTCTCCAACCTGCCAAGATAATTTTTAATTTATCTCCTGTGCCCCGCAAGGTTCCTCCAAGTTAAGGATACACACAAGCTGCATAAGCCAACTTCAAGCTCCAGCATCCAGGTCACTGAAAGAGCTAATGAATGCAAGTGGGAAAGGAAGAACTCCTGCAAGGGCCTGTCAGGAAGGTCCTCGTAGCAGGGGTCCTGTTGGTGGCTTTGTGTCAAAACATGAATTCCTGACCAAATGCTTCTTTTCAATCAGCTGCACACCTCCCTTCTTGCAATTTCACCTAGACTATTATTTCCAGATCGCTATGTGCCTCTCTTGAACAAGGCCAACAGCAGTGAAACCCACCACTGAGTCTGAACTAAAACACCTTGCAAGGAGATGATGAAGGAATGGGAGGAGGTAGCAGCAGCACTGCTGTGAATAGTCCAGGACAGCAACAAACCAGTGGCAAGAGAGGAGGGATGGATACACAGAGAAAGAGAAGCTGCAGGGCTTATGCTCCAACAAGGTTAACCACAGTGGCTCTAGTTCTAGAGCCTCTCTTGTTTGCTTATGACATTTTCTGTGAGACAGCATGAGCAGATCCACCTCACTTATTCCCTCCCTTCTGTTTACAAGGCATGCTCACCTGTCAGAGTTGGAAAACTGGCTGCTTTGAAACAATCTGTTCTTAAAAATCTACATAGCGCTTTTAATGCTGTACTACTCAGTAAGTGCTTATTTATTGACTGTTAGTTGCATTCATGCCTTGCTAGGGATCAAAATTAGGCTGACTGAGCTTTAATTCTCCAGCAGCCTATTTTTGCCACCATTTCAAATATAAATACTGTGTTCATTCTTCTGCATGTCTTCAGGGGCCTCTTATATGAGCTCTGAAAAAGCATCCCTAATGAGCATTACAGCAGTCTCTGAACCATTCAGTGCTTCTGCTGGCATTGTGCACATAGTATTAAGCCAAAATATTATTGAAATTGTATCACAGTGTTTGACATTAATGTTAAGAAAAGCATTCTTCTTCACCATTATTACTGCATATTATTATCTTTAAGGATTAAACAGGAACAGTGACAGCCAAGGGAAAATAAACAACAAGCAAACGGGAAGGCTATGCCTGTGGAGTGGTACAAAAGGACCAAAAGACAAATCTCCCGTGAGAAATTATTTACACATTGCAGCCTGGTTCTGGCTTCATTCACCTCCAGAGTTTCATTAATAGTCTCCCTCATCCCTGGAGTTATGTGAAAGGGGAAATGAGATAACGCCCGACCCGTCATTCTTACAGCACGCCAGCCCTTTGAACAGCACTCGGCAGTCACAGTCTGACTAACACCATCGGTAGCAGCTTTCCTCCCAAACTGGCTGGCAGCAGACCAGGGATCTCCCTCCCAGGCGCGCTGCTGTGGACGCGGGGCCAGCTGGCTGCTGGTGGCCGCCCTGCCTCCCTCTGAGCCCCGGCCTCAACCTGAGCCCTGCTGCGAGCACCGATCCAAGAAACCCTTCCACTTCTAATAGGACCCTTTTTGCTCCCTGCCGTCTCACCTGTCAGGAGTCAGGGATATAAATTATTCCTTTCCCCCCTTCTCCTTCCGGCAACACCAAATAGCTTTGATTGTTTGCCAGTGTCTCACCAGGGCACTGCAAGGGCTTGCTCTGCTCCCTGGCCTTTGCAAGACGATGGCAGCAGCTCGGCTTGTGAAGAAGGCCAGCACACCCATGGCATCAGGGGACATTCACTTTGTCTTTGAAGCTCACATCCATCTCAGGGTCAGTTGAGATAACGCCTGGTCTGGACTTGCCCACTTGGTCAGGGCTGGACCATGGAGCAGAAGAGAGCTGGGGCATAAACACTTGCCCCAACCAGAGTGAAAACTCAGGAAAACCTACTTGCTGCAAAGACTGGATTTATTTCAAGAGCAGTTTGCTTGATGCCCAGATTGAGAAGCTGCACAGAACTACTTTATCTGTGGCAATCCTCCATCCAGCTACAAACTTCTGGGTTACTGATCAACCAGAGCATTAAAAAAATATAAATGAAAAGCTTCACATTTAACGACAACACTAGAACAATAAATTTAGGTAGTAGCAGAGGGAAAACCAAGTTATTACACATCAGACCAGTGAAGATGAGCTCAGTGAAACAGCTTAATTCTTTGGAGGGGAAAATAAAGTGAGTCACCCTTTAAAATTTCAAATGTTCTTGATAAAATCTCTCATAAGACTGCAAAGTACTTTAAAGACTCAGAAAGAGACTGCGGGTGTTCAGATTCAAATATCCCACCTACGAGTAACTGTTTTGATTATTGGATTTCATTCACATTATCAGCTGGGTCCTCAGTTTTAATAAATCTGTGTTTCAACATGAAAACACCTTGAAGTATTTTATTACATAATGGTTGGTATATTTGCATACTGCAGAAGCAACAGAAATTATTACCACATATGTACAGCACTGACAACTTCTGTGCTCACCATCCATCCTCCCGCCTGACCTACCACGCTGCTTTCCTCTCCTGCCCTTCTCGAACCCTGTTTTGGGAGATGGAGAAAACAAAGAGTGCAAAGACTCATAGAAGAATTCATTTTCTCCAAGCAGAGAGACTTCCAAACCAACTGGAAATACATGCAACATTGTTTTCTGGAGGCCAGCCTGAGGTATGTGTAGATGAGGTTCTTAGGGACATGATTTAGAGGTGGACTTGGCAGTGCTGGGTTAATGGTTGGCCTCAATGATCTTAAAGGTCTTTTCTAACCAAAATGATTCTATGACTCATGGGACAGCCCCTTCTAGTCCACATGTCTGTCTTGCATGTCAGTGCACTAATCTCAAGAACTCCTCCACCTCTTCAGGTCAACAGCACTGGGGTCATGCATCTGCAGAAATCATCCCAGCATCTCATCCAGCTCCCCTTCCATCACCCGGCTGGATTGTTGCTCCCTGCTCACCCTCCTCTCCTTCCTCCTCTCACCCACTGGCTTATCCAGGGGCTTACTGTCCGTATCAGTGCTTTGACAGTAGCACAGCTGGAAGGTGCAGCATCACATGCAGCAAGAGAGAGGCAGGAGTGTGTGCTGCATGTTTAAGCTGGTAAGAAGCAAAAGGATACTCTTCAGAAGATAAAAAACCCCACCTTATCTGTAATCATTCACCATTAAAGTCTTGTGTTTGACATTAGAAGCATAAAGCTTTGACATAATAGCTACTGGCAATTGCTAAGAGTACCAGTTTGTAGAAAGTCAGCACACATACTGCACATATTTTAAAGCTCTTGGAATTAATTCTGTTTTATGTGACAGTAGCTATGCAATAACTTTCCAAGCTGGCACCATCATCTGATTCTTTCCTTCCCCTCCCTCAAAAAATAGGCACACCTGACAGCACAGCAGGGCTAAGGTACTACTCCATTCTGCTGGCTGTAACAAAAGCAATCATTAAGAGGACACAAAAATACTTTCATGATAAATCAAGTTCAATCGCCTGGCTGCTTAGTACTGAGTAATAAATTATAATGAATTAATTTACCATCAATGTGTTTTTGTTTCTGCAATTCCACCTATGAAATATTAAACACTCAGTAACCCCAGAATTTTATTCCTCTTGCAGTTTTACCTGATTTTGCTTCTCTGGTGAAGAAGAATGCTTTTCTTAACATTAATGGTATTAAGTCAGAGACCCATTCCCCAGATGATTAAGCTCTTCACATACTAGTCCACCACTAGCTGCTTCCCTCAACTGTGCACAGATCTGGCTCCAGAGTTTGAGCATCTCGCGGTCCTTAAACTATTTGCCCTCAAGCACTCCTGTAAGATTGGGAGGTGATGCAGGGCTCGAGGTGGCAGCCATGGAGCTGAGACAGAGACAAAACCACTTACGGTCCAGGACCAAGAGAGGATGCAGCACAGGGAACCAAATCACGCTCTGGCCTTGCATCCTCACCTCAGAGCACCTGAAGCCTGGACATATGCCATTGCAGAAAGGCTGTTTAGTTAAAAAGAGGAAAAAAGAAAACCAATAGTTTAAAAAGGCCCTCAAGCTCGTGAGCAAAGCATTCATTAGCGGCACAGTCCCACCTCAGCTGGATTTGCAGCCTGCCTGCCAGCCAGATTGGGGGGCTCTCGCATTTAAGACCCTGAAAGCATTGGTTGGGGACACAGATAGAAAAGAGATGTCCATTTGTCTGTCCGTCCCACTCCTTTTCCCTACTCCTTGGCCTGAGTGTTTACACCAGAAGTTGCAAAGAGGAGCAAATCACTTCCCCTGTGCCAGACACCTGCTTGGGCACCCATGCGGTGGCCATGAGCACAAACCCACCTTCCTAACTCCAAATGGGGTGAATTTGGGTTCACCCAAAGCTCATCCAGCTGCTGCCAGGAGCAGGATCCCGCTGCCATGCCCATCATCCTCCAAAGCACCTTGGCAGGCTCTCCTTTTTCATTTTTGGAGAGGGTGGGGAAGCACTGCTCCAAGATACAAGGAGCAGCGGGATGGGCCAGCCAGAGGCACAGCGGGGGCCAACCCGATTCACTCTACCTCCACCTTTGCTGCTCCCCACCAGCCCTGCGAATTTTGGCACCCTGCTCGCTCCCCTCCACCTCAGTCATCCTGCTGCCCAGCTGTGCCCCTTTGCCTTTCTTTCCCTTAACCGACCTCAATAGATTGAACATCAGATACCAGGCGTTTCGCTTTAGGAAAAAGAAAACAGCTCTTTTCCTTGCACTGGGAAACCAACCAGCTCCCACTCAAATAAAAAGGAAAAAATCACATGGATGCATTTCAATTAATTGCATTGGAGAGGCAGGCTGCAAGCATGCTTCCCTTTCATACAGACCCATTCATTTATGGTTTTTGTTGGAGAAGGGGTGGTATTCAGCTGATTTACTTGGGGGATTAATTTCATTACACAATGTCTAAAAGCTGGGAAGCAGCTGTATTTGTGGAGGGTTGAATTTAGCATAGACATAATCAGGGGGCAAATAAGGGGAAAAAGATTATTCCATCTGCTAGAGAAATGGTCTCCAAACTCTTTCGATCATGTACCCCTTATCAGTAAAACCTTTTGAGTGTGCACCTCCAATATATGTATATTTATGTATATTTATAAACTATGTATGACTGAAGTTCTAATATTTTCTTCCCATTCTCAATTCATTTCCCTACGAACACACCCCCCTTTGGAGACTGCTGTGCCAGATAACATGGTGACAGTGGCCGCTTGGTACCAGAAGCTGGACACATATCGACAGTGAGCAGACAACTGCTGAAGCCCAGGCACTCAGTCTGATGCCAGCTGAAGAGATTTACAGACAAGTGATGAACAGATAGGAGATGAAAAATAGAACAGGGTAGCAGGAGGTCGTACCTTGGCATGCCCTCTACTACCCTTTTTTGTTCCACCTCATCTTCTCCAAAATGCTCATCCAAGGAAAGTTGTCCCCAAACAGCCCCTCCACAGCCTGCTCTCCTTGGCAGGGATTAAAATCAGGATTACATCAAGTTCTACCCTTCTGCAGCTATACCTGCTCAGGAAGCCACCACAAGCAAAAATGCTGCTTGTGGTGTCTGCTGGGGGAAGGTTAATGGCAAAAATGAAGGGCACGCAAAGAGCCAGAGAGCAAGTGCATTTGTTCACACATGAAGAGTTGAGGTGATTTAAGAACTGTTCCAAACTGACTACAATAAACTGGGATAACCACCCTCGTTTGGATTTAAAGAAGGTGAACTTTTAGGTTTAACTTTAAGAATGATCCCATGCACAACTCCACACTGATTTAAGAGGGTTATGTAAACACTACCATCTGTCCCCTGGTACCAGCCCATCATGCAGGCCCTTACGCCAATACCACCATCAAATACTCCTGGGCAACTTTCAGGTAGCACGCATCTCAGGAAGGAAAAAGAAAACAAAAAGAAACATAGCCAAAAGAAAAAAAACAGCACAAGGCTTCTTTGGAGCAAGAGGGTGTGGTATTTCTCAGAATTTTTTTCCCTTAAAAGTGATTTTTAAAGTCTCTCCAGACACACACCCTTCATGAAAGAATGTGAAGAAGGAACATTCACAGGGATCCCAGAAGAGATCTAAATATGGGTTGCATATGAAATGTGTTATGCATATAATGACCATGTTCGGATAAAGAATTACTGTCACGATGTACCCTTAACAAGCAGTTAAAAACTGAGGTCAGTACTAAGCTGCAATGATTTTTTGGCACTTCATTTGTGCTTCCTCTGACAACAGGCATTCCCCATTTCTACTTCCATTTATTGCTATAAAAATAGCAAATCATTAACTTCAGTAATGCATCAAGTATTCAGCATATAATTAAATATAAATATGAATATTAACATCAGGTGTGAGATAAGGTACAGGTCAATTTTATTTGTGTGGAAAATAGGACAAATGTAGAAGAATAAGGGCAGTACAAGAACTCAGAATTATATGCTTATTTTTTCCCTTCATTAATTCTCTTACGGTAAGTTACACATTTATAATAATGATAGGAATAGATGAGAAAAACATAAGCTCTAGAAGGAAATGTGCTTTAACTTGGAAATTCTATAAACACTCAAAACCTATGAAGAACTCATTAGAAAATTCTGCTGCCGTACATCTCAAAAAAAATCCGATGTACTTCTTTCAGAATAACCATCATCACCCTAATTTGAACATAAGATTTAGCAGAAGAAATCGAAATCCCCATATGTTGTCCTAACAAAAAGTAAACACTAATTTTTTGTACTAGATATTCCAATAACAGAAAGATGTTATTACCAAAATTTTCTTTTGTGCTTTCTAAGTAATACAGAGCTGCAAAGATGCCAAGTTATTTTGAACACAGCCCATAACAGAATTCGTTCGGGCCATAAAAAAAGTGCCAGATCCAAGAATCTTTACTACCATTTTTAGATCATGGCAATGCCAGTAACATACCAAATAAAAATTTTAAAAGTTACTTTGCTTGTCTAGCAAACACTTTTTCTGGTAGCTCTGCTCTGCTACTGAAAAACAAGGCATCAGTCCAAAGTAAAGAGTAAGCACAGAGGAAAAAAAATAAAGGTCTTTGAATAATACTAAAAAAAATTTCCACTAGTTCTTTAGACAGAAAGAAAAAGAGGAAGAAAAGCATTTCCATCCAAAACCACACATGGAAAAACAATTTGGGTTCCCTCAACTTAAGGGAAAAAAAATGCAGAGGAAGTTTTTATTTTTAAAAAAGCAACTTAACACAAAACCACGTTCGGCAGCAGGGGGCTCAGCTGTGGGAGTCTGCCTCCCCACAGCATCCCCCACGGGCCTCCGTCCCCATCTCACCCTGGGTACCACTCCATCGCTACAGGGGGTAACAGCTTTAGTGTGCTCTCACCTGTGAGCTGAGGCAATTGGGAGAAAAGTGGAGGCTTTCTGTCATCTTTCGTTCCCATATAACTGCAAACACAAAACCTGTGAAGAGATGGTTGGCCAGACTGCAGCCCACGAAATCTGCTGCTTAATGCTGGCATCTGCGACAACCGTGGATTTAATAGACATTTTTGACTACTTTTTGTTTATGTAAGAGCTTCAAAATATACTGAGCATTTACAGAAATGTGAAAAGACACTTTCCATCCTACATGCTTAAAATGAAAACAAACACGGGTCAAAAGGAGAATTCAGTAAAAGATGTGATACATACTCCTGACTTATTTCAAATCTTGTCTCTCATGCTGGGCCCATGGCTGCTCTTCTAAGCCGTTTCAAGTTAGTTAAAATTTCTCACAGTCATTGCAGAGGAAGCAGTTCGGATGGCGTTAGCAGGAGCCCACGCCAGGAGGCTTCTGCCCCCCACGCAGGAGCAACTGTGGGCACGTTTTCCAGCAGGATCACCCTGGGAAGGGACACCAGCAGGAAGCGGGGACAAAAGGAGCCGCGAGCAGGGACAGCTCGGGTGGAAAGAGCTGGTGCAGTACGAGAGGACTTCAAATGACTGAGGGTGGGAGGGAGGAGAAGGCAATTACCAGCCACAGCCTCTAACGGGAAACAATGAAGTTTCATCCCGGAAAGCCCAGCATCCCACCAAGCCCCAATATGTTCCGAATTTATTAGTGGTTAGCAGCAAATGCTTGAAAATAAAGCACGAGAATTCCAGTAAATGGATTCAAGACAGTAACGTAGCCAAAGCAGATGATATACATTCATATTATATAAAATAAATTATGTGAAATAGAAGCGAGACCAAGGGGAGTACCTTCAAAAAGATGGTTGGGAAATGTATCTGAACTTCTGCTGAAATTAATGTGAACGGCATCAGATGCTCAGCAGTTCCAAAAATGGGAATAGTAACCCAGTGCCTTCTCTTCCTGGAATCATTACAGAAAAGCAGCTTTTAAATTATCCAGATTTAAATTATCTTAAACTATCCTGTATCTAAAATTTGAAATTAAATCTGATTTTCATGAAGACCACCCTCAAAGTGGCCCAAAGTTCCTTTAAATTCTGCTCTCTCCATGTCCTGGCTTTCAGCCTATACAGCTAACAAGATGTTAAAAAAAAAAAAAAAAAAAAAAAAAAAAAAGACCAGTCCTCAGTTTTAACCACCAGTGCCAGTAACCATGGAATGGCAATTGGATACTGGAAGTAAGAAGCAAAAGGGGAGAAAAACAAAGAAAAATAATTCCTTATGGTCAGATTGGTCACAGGATTTCACACCAAATTCCTTTCAGCTACGGAGACCTTCATTAATATGTTATTTGTACTTAGATAAAATACAAGAAAAATGTATGATTTTAATAAAATCTTAAAAAAATGTATAAAGGCTACCATGCCAAATAGCACATACCTACCCAAAGGGAGGGATGAATGTTACTGTGGGGATCATGCTACGCTACTGTCACCCTCCCAAAGGGGAGCCAGAAGAGAACACCGCGCTTTTGTAGGTTCAGAGCAACATCCTTCACTTGGGGAGTAGGAAGTTATTTTATCCTCAGGCCAACATTAATGTATGCTTAGACTGCTCAAAGGCACCTTCCCAAAGAGAATAATTGGTCCAATCAACCTATAACTGAGGGTATAAAAACAAAGGGGTTGTAAAACAGACACCCCTAAGCAACAACAGAGACTGTTTTCCCCTCTAAGGCAGGAGGTGGATGCCAGGTCAAGAGCATCTCATTGCTGATGTTCTGAGGAGCAAGACATTTGGCAAAGGCTTCCTTTCTTTGCTGCTTGTGTTTGTTTGCTTTTAAGTCCTTTTTTTTTCCCAAACAAAAACGAAACCTGTACACCATTCCTGGCCCTGCTCTCTGGCCTTCTGCAAGCTGCAATCTCCTTGAAATAGCAGTTCAGAGACACAGTTTACACACAGCTTCTCAGGCTGGACCAAACATGCTGCAGCAGTGCGATGCTGTGTACCAAGCCACTATCAACTCTCCTATCCAGATCAGATATTTTTTAAAAAATATTGGCAGGTGGCCTGTCCTGGTATAAAACCTTCTAACATAAAGTTATCACCAATGTTCCCACTGCTGGCATAAACTCTGTGCTGTGTGCTCTGCCCAGTTAAACAGAAATATCATTAGCACCTGTGCCTGCCCACATTTGTCCCATTGAGCATCATCGTACACAGATTTAAGCCCAGCCCTAAGCTACACTTAAATTACGCACCATGTGTGCCCCTGCACATCACCAGCAATTTTTTGTTTTCAGAAACTGGGATAGGAATCAGAGTTGCTTATTGCAGAAATTAAAATCTGCCAATACTTTTAACTGGAATAAAGCATACCTGAAAATGCTACCCTGTACTCCTATGGCAACTTTTCAAATGTCAGGACCATGCACAACATGCTCTAGCAATTTAAAAGTCTGGATTCCCACCTGGATGACCCACTGGAGAGCATCACTGTTATAAGCTTCCCTCAGAAAAAGATTTAGAAGACAGCTAACTTGTAATATGCATGGAGCTAGGCATTTTATGGGAATTTTTTTCCAGTCACCAGGAAAACCTCTCAAGCAGACACCACTTTTTTTCTGGTGAGTTGTCTTCCACTCTTCGGGCATGCTTGGGGAAAGACCAAGTGAGATGTGGCATTCCTCTAGAAGAGCATTGAGGAAATCCTGGATTTACACCCAACCCTCTGACCAGCAATGCAGGTGAAACAATGACCAGCATGTGGACTTGAAGACAGTCAAGTCACTTCTCAGAAGATACTCTCCTTCTCTGCTCCCACAGCTAAACCTTGTCTCACACCACACCTGTGAGGCTGGACCGCAAAAGCAGCCCCATGCTGGACCCACCACTGCCCTTCAGAGGCAGCAGGATCGAGCTGAGAGCAGAGATCAGGATGGACCAAGGCACTTCTTCACCACCCTGCTGCTGCTGAAGGCTCCACAGCCACAAAACAAGCCTGGGAGAAGGAAAGTTTTCTAAAAATCCCCTTGCAGTGGAGACATCCTCCTCATTTTATGGGCTTTTAGCAATCCTTATAATCAAAGCACTCCCTCTCCCATGCCCTCGCCTTTGGGGATGCTACGAAGGGAATACTGCAGAGAGGAAGCGAAAGCAGCACAAGCATCTGTGTAATACCACATTTGGTTGCCACTGTTGCTGCCAGAGTGGCAAATCTTCTGTTCTAATATTGCCTTGCAACTACTCCCTTCAGAAGTTGGCTTTTCCATATATATTTATAAAGGAGATAATAACGGGTAGCTCTGAGCGGCCCGACCTGGTGCTCAACATTCAGCAGAAATCACCAGCATAAATTAATTAGGAACACAAACGCAATGCAACATGCACACAGATTATGGTTTCAGCAACTTCATGGATAAATCATTACAGTCATCCAGAATCAAATCCGGTTCACGAGGGAGTGGGAGATGATACTAAATGAACAGAAATCCTGTTTTTGCCATTAAATCCCAATGTGCTGTTCCTAATGTCATTGAAAACTACTGGTATAATGCCAAGTAAGACAAGAAACATTTAGCAAGCAGTAAAAATAACCCAGGCACCTTAGAAACCACAGCAACTTAGACATCCTAAGTGTTATTTTCACCTCCTTCCTTCCTTCTTTGCCCTCTTCAGTACGAAAGTGCCCCACCACAGGGGTTCCAGAACCCTGCTGCTTGTGGGATGCACTGTGATTAAAATCCCTTCGACCAAGGTGATGCATAAATGCCATCTTCTCTGCTGCTGTTGTTTTCACATACATCATTCACCAACCACTGCTACAAGGTGCAACACCACTCCCTGCTCTCCCTTTGTTGAAGGGGAGTTCTGGCTTTGCCAAAATTCAACTTCTGCAAAAACACCGCCAGTCCATGGTGCAAGCAACCACTCCCCAGACCAGACCCA
Organism: Caloenas nicobarica; assembly: GCF_036013445.1. Lineage (NCBI taxonomy): Eukaryota > Metazoa > Chordata > Aves > Columbiformes > Columbidae > Caloenas > Caloenas nicobarica. Next base: position 150,753,789 of record NC_088245.1, on the reverse strand, counting down.
TGGGTGCCCGTGGTCACCAGGACCTCAACTCTGCTGGAGGCAGAGTCTGGCTCACACATCACCAGGAGCCCCTCAGCCTGCAGTCCCATGGACTCCAATCCACCCCCACTCCCACCCATTTGCAGCAGTAACCCCACTGCCAACCCAAACCTTGTCTCCCCTTCACGAATGCGACACAATGGCTGTAAAATTCACTCTCTGGAGCTCATCTGAGGATCACAGAATCATTTTGGTTGGAAGAGACCCTCAAGATCATTGAGTCCAACCATTAACCTAACACTGTCACTAAACCATGTCCCTAAGAACCTCATCTACACATCTTTTACACACCTCCAGGGATGGTGACTCCACCACTTTCCTGGGCGGCCTGTTCCAATGCCTGACAACCCTTTCTGTGAATCAATTTTTCCTAATATCCAATGTAAACCTCCCCTGGCGCAACTTGAGGCCATTTCCTCTCATCCTGTCACTTGCTACTTGGGAGAAGAGACCAACCCCCTCCATGCTACAACCTCCTTTCAGGTGGCTGCAGAGAGCGATCAGGTCTCCCCTCAGCCTCCTTTTCTTCAGGCTAAACAGCCCCAGCTCCCTCAGCCGCTCCTCATCAGACTTGTGCTCCAGACCCCTCACCAGCTTCGTCGCCCTTCTCTGAACTCACTCCAGCACCTCAATGTCTTTCTTGTAGTCAGGATCCATGAAGGCTCCCATGAACAGGCATCTTCTACTTGTTTACCCATTCATAACCATTTCTTTTGCATCGAAGCCAAAAGAATGCCGTGTAGGTCACCAGCCAAGTGGCTACTGGGCTAAAATGTAGTTTAAGTTAAATCAGGTAGCATGATACTGGGTTAATACACAACTTTTTAATACTCTGCTGCGTAAGACTGAAACTGAACTGTCATTTGGGTGCCGACCTTCTGAGCCAGCAGACCTGCACTGACTCGCTTTTCGTAGCCTGCAGGTCTGGACTTTCGTTTTCTTTCTCACATTTACATTTGCATGACGGTTTGCCAAACTAGGCAAACCCAGTTACAGCAGTGAAAGGGCATTGCCAAGATCTGTTGCAAAATGCTGTAAATAAAACTATAGAGTCATATAGCACGACAATCACTTTTTACTTAAATTCAGACCTTTTGTATGAAAAAAAAGCTGAAACAACCTTAGTTACTAGTTATAAGCAAGACATAAATTTCACAAAATATACTTCACCAGTTGTAAAATCCAACCTATGTCATCTTCAACTGAAAGCATTTATCTGTGGGCACAGGGATGTTATACTGAGCAGGCATGCCATACATATTTATCTAACAAGCAGCTGCTCTTCTTTAAATATGAGAAACAATAGATTAGGAAGATATCTTCCTGAGCTTAACCATACCATCTGGACAAAACAAACTCAAAAAATCAATAGCTTCATCTCGATACTCGAGACATAGAAGCAAGCTTTGAAAAATTACAGAATTATTTCCCAAGTATTAGGAGGTATGTTGTCCTATTTGGCCATCGATGTTCCACTTACAGACCCTTGAGTCTAAACCAAACCCCATTAAACAGAACAACAGAATTCCAATTGGCTTCGAGGGGAATTGGGAAAGATTTGCTGTAATCCATGAGCACCGAATCAGTTAATCACGCTAACCTCTAGCATTTGCACATCATCAGAAACATTGAACAATGAGCGATCAAAATAGAGCTTGAGGTATTTCTGTGTTCCTAATGACATGCAGAAGACAATCAAATATTACTTTAAACTGGTGCAGAATTCTCTGTTTATATGGATGCAGTCTTGAGGAATTATCACAAAGCTCCACTAATCTATTTTTATTGAAGTTAATTATATACTCCCTGTAGATTTCAAAGGAATTTGATTCCAAGTAAGCAAAAATCACCTTCATTTCTGACCGGTAATCTTTTCAACCTTTATTGTAGAAGCTGGCAAAAAGATAGATCAGAACAACCATTTTTTAAATCAAAACAACTTTTGTTTTTCTTTTTGGGGAGTTTATTATCTCCATTAAAAAATCAGTTCCTGTCTAAGCTACAAAACTAACATCTGACTGAAAAGCTATTAACATGACAACAGCAACAACAAGCGGGATGTCACAGCAAAAGGGCTTGTTCACAGATGGTTTTGTACCGGGACAAATTGATATCTGTTCCCAACAAGCATGGCTCAAATCTTCCAGATGTAGGAGTCAGGGAAGACAAAACTGACATTTTTAGAGTTAAAAATAAAAAAGGAATAAAAGGGGTGATGGGGGAAATGTTCTTAAAACATGTTCCTCAGGTATTTTCATATCACTATCAAGCAGCAAAAAAAGGAAGTAACCTCCCCATTTTAAAATACCTCTGCAAAAGCTGCTCTATTTAAAAAAATGCTAAACACAGCTGGTGGTCCATCCTTCCCTCTCGACATGGAAATGCAGGAAAACTCTTTCTGAATCACACTTCTCCAATTCTGAGAGGTGCACACATTTCTTCCCCTGTATAAGTCATTTCTGTATTCCCTGAAAAAAATTTGGGGCAATTCGATTTCCAGCCTTCCTGGGTTGCTGGTCTCACCTTTGCAAAAGATACAGCCAGAGGGGTGATGCAGGCAGCGACTTCGCAGAGAGATCTCAAGAGCAGCAAGCAGTAGCATGTTGGCCAGCCAGCTAGAAATGACCTCAGTTCGGCTCTTCGGAACTAATGAATAAGCAAATAGGTCCTGACTTCAGCTGCGGTTTCCTCTCTTTCCATCCCTGTATATAAGTTGTTAGTGCAACTAGTTCACACAATCATAGAATCATGTAGGTTAGAAAAGACCTTCAGGATCATCGAGTTCAACCATTGACCTAACACTGCCAAGTCCACCACTAAGCCATGTCCCCAAGTGTCACATCTATATCTATGCAACACGGCCTCATGCCTGCATGCTGAAGAGGAAGAGAGAGCCACTGCTGCAGCTTGGGCTGATGAAGCATTGAAGATGTCCTCTGTAAAGGCACACATTTATTAGCACAGAAAATGCATATTTACAGAAGCAAAGCAACAGGACACACCTGAGCTATTAGAAAAATAAATATCCTAGCATGCCACAATAAGGTAATAAAAGATGATAAGGTACATGACAAAGAGAATTCTTCTGGTGTTGAGAGAAGAAAAGAGGTGATATCCCCACCTGGCGAGGTTGCCAGGAGGGTACTCACACCCATGTCACCGCACTGGCTGCTGACCACTGCCTTATGTTTGGATGTCCCCAGAAACTGCCACTGCTTCTCTCAACTCCTTCCTTACTTATAGGGAGCAAACTTTGCATTTCAGTGCATGAAGCCCAATGGGATAAGCCTGGAGGGAAGGTCTGGAGATTACAGCTGTCACTTCTATCGCTCACCAAGCAGCCCTTTCACACGCCTCCCCAGCTGTGCCCTGCCACCCCATCGGCCTCTCCTGGGGTACAGGCAGCATCATTCTGCCAAGGGGCAGCTGCAGCTTCCCAGCATCCAAGGAGAAAAATGCCAGCAATGACATTTTGTGAAGGCAACAGACAGAACCGAAGCGCCCCTTGCCAAAGTGCTTTTGACCCCGTACCATCATCTACTGAGGTTTTAAAATGTCAGGAATTCTTGTTAGTGCATTTCTTGCTTCAGAGCAAAGACTTCAGTAGAAGCATCCTATGTTTGTTTAAATACCTCAACAGGCAATTGCTACTAATATTTTGGAGACGCCATCCTACTGCAACATCTGCTTGTACACAATGAACAAAGTTAAGCAATGATTTATGGCAGAATCACTATAGCACTCTTTTACCTGCTTGGTTGCTTTAAATGCTTCATGTGCTGTAACACAGGTATTTCAAGCACTGGAACAGGCTGCCCAGGGAAGTGGTTGAGTCACGATCTCTGGAGGTGTTTAGAAGACATGTAGACGAGGTTCTTAGGGACATGGTTTAGTGGGATTTGGCAGTACTAGGTAGCAATTGGACTCAATGACCTTAAAGGTCTTTCCCAACTTAAATGATTCTATGATTCTATCTTTTAAGAAAGCCTATAAAGATAACACAGCAGCATAGACGCAGTTTAAGCCTCGCGTGAGCCACAGACAAGGAGGGTGAACTGGGGACATGTGGGTGCCAGCTCCATGCACTTGAGCTCTTGGCTCCAAGGAAAATTTAAACTCGTAACTTGACCCGAGTGAACTCAGGAATTTAACTCGAGTGCTCTGTGTGATTGTGACTATATTGTCTTCAGACTAAATAAACTTATCCAATTATTTTTACTTAGAAACATTTCACTGTGTATGAATTTCCAAAGAACAAGTATGTCCTTTCTGTACATTTTTAACGTTCACTTTAAGAAAATAATATTTGAGACAAATATGAGCTGCTTGTCTTTCCTGACTTCTATTAATATCATAAGGAAAAAAGCAAGTGAAACAAAGTTTTCAGTAAATGCAATTCTGCTAACATCCTTGCAACATTTCCACTCAAGCATTAACAAAACATTCAGCACTACAATCTGAAATATTAGTAATCGATGGCACACTTTTTTTTTTTTTTTGGCTTATTGAACTTCAGATCAACATGAACTTTAAATGAACTTAATATATTTCTGTAGAATGCAGAACAATATATTTTTATTGTGATGAACTAAGATTTTCCTTCTAACTATTTCAGGTAGACCCTGCCTCTCTCTTGTATCACCAAGATATTATCATTTAAGCCATAAACACACAGTGGATAACTTAGTTTTTCTAAGCTTGATGAAAAAACTTTTGATCTGGAACTAAGGCCCTGCTCACTCTTCACATACTTTCATGAAAAGGGATTAATGATGTGTTGGAAAATCTGGACTCAGCAGTTTTTCATTATAGTCTCCCCTCACTGTAGCAGGGAGAGCTGGTAAATATCTGTAATGCAAACCAAACAAGGAGCATTACTCAACAAGGGAGAGAAAAATCCTCTGCTTAACATTAGTACCATCAACGTCCTTCATGCCTACATGAGTGGGACACCCGGAGACAGCTTTCAGTGGCATAGTTCCTCCTCTGGCAGGATGGAGCCCTTTTCCCACCAGAAGATCTCTCAACACCGTGTTGCCACCACCCAACTCACCCAAGTGACAGCTGCAATGGCCGTGCTGGCTCTGCTGGGCACACAGTGACTCACAACCCCGCATCTTCCCCATCACTTTCCTCGGCGGACTCCAGCGCTTATTTTTATACATGCAGGGAAGTAACACCATTGCACATTTTAAACTGTGCGTTTATGGACTTAAAAGAAAAACCAGTATGTCAATCGAACCACTACACAGCTACTCAGCCACATCAGGTAAAAATGACTAAACCAATTTTACCTCAAATGACATGAAATGCTCATTTTGTAATTCTGCCTACCTTGGGAATCTGTCCATGCTGAAACTGCTCTGAAAAGATATCAATATCCTTTAACATCTCCCTTAAATACAGGTTCACAAAGCTATTTATAAATGAATAAACAGCACAAGGTGAGCAGAAAGCTTTCTCATGAAACCTGAGCAATAATACAATATTACTGCTCCTAGATCCTCTGCGATTTCATCATGTTCTAGTAATTTTCCCAAGGTTGATGTCAATGATCCTCCTAACTGTACTGTTTGCCCATCTCTGCATGCTAACGATAAAAATATTGATTTTTCACTTTTGTGACTCAGATGGAGTTCGACACAAGAAATCCAAATTATTTCTTGCTAAGCAATCACAAGCACAAAGAGCTTCACTTGCGTCAAAATGAAGCAGCATCGCTAATACATGACACTTAAAATAGCACTTAATTTTCTCTGTCATTTTCAAAATGAAGCCCTGGCCCAGCAGCAGATGTAACGCACACTGGGGAATGGATGGGTCCAAAGAGCAGCGTCTGCTGGGTGGGGTTTGCCTCAGATGCGAGCCTACACCAAGAAGCATCCTGCCTTCCCTTGAGAACAGTGCTGGGATCGGAACTGACCTGGGCACTTCAAACCCCACCACCACTGAAAACCCTCAGACTCTCTCCGCAGGGTTCTGGAGAGGCCAGAGCCATTGTTCCCATCCTGGATGCGACAAAATGTATTCCAGCGGTGGGCTACAAAGATGATGAGGGGCCTAGAGCATCTTTCTTATGAGGAAAGGCTGAGAGAGATGGGTCTGTTCAGCCAGGAGAACAGAAGGCTCAGAGGGGATCTTATCAATGCTTATAAATATCTCAAGGGTGGGTGTCAAGAGGATGGGACCAGACTCTTTTCAGTGGTGGCAACGATAGGATGAGGGGCAACGGGTACAGATGGGTTCCATCTGAATACGAGGAGAGAATTCTTTACTCTGAGGGTGCCGGAGCACTGGAACAGGCTGCCCAGAGAGGCTGTGGAGTCTCCTTCTCTGGAGACATTCAAAACCCACGTGGACACATTCCTGTGCAATCTGCTCTGAGTGAACCTGCTTTAGCAGGTGGGTTGGACTAGATGATCTCCAGAGGTCCCTTCCAACCCCAACTGTTCTGTGATTCTGCGAAAACGAAAATGCAGCTTCAAGTCTGCTACAAAGATTGGATACTCTGACCTCTGGGCTTACACTTGTACATAGGCACCGGCAATGTTTTATCCCTCCTCCCTTGCTTCATTTGAGTGCAAAGCTGTGGTACAACTCATTCCCCTGCCACCCCGGCCATGCTTCAAAGCTAAATCCAGCCTGGCGACCAGCGGCTTTGTGCCACCGCCTGAAGACACCCGGCTCCCAGCGTGGCATCCAGCGGGGCTGAGCGATGCCATTTCACAGGGGACATCACATAAGTGGGATGACTGGGGAGAAGGAGAGCCTTTTCTCTTTGGAAAAAAAAGAGAGAAATTGTAACTGCTGGAGATTTCAACAGAGTGGGATTCGTCCCAGGGCTACGAGCCCATCAATTTCCCCAAGAGACTCTCTTGGCTGTATGGGTTTCTTTTACATTTTTTTTTAAATGTAAACCTGAAACGTTCTTCAGTGTTTGAATGAGCAGGAAATCAGCCAAAAGAATAAGCCCAACGGCCTTTAGATTATTTCAAACAATTAACAATAAGCTGCTATTCTTTGATGTAATTATAGAAGTCACACTTCTTTGACGCACGATGGTAAACGAGCATGTTGAAGGGCCAAAAAGAGGTAGATTTTTTTCCGGGAGATAAGTACCTTTCTAAACAACACCTACCCCGAGGACCGTATTTATACAACTATTTCAACAAGCATGACTTTTTCAAGTCCACTATAATCCACTGACGAGAGAGATCAAAGAAACTAACAGGAAGGCCAGGGTGCAATCAAAATGTTTGATCAGTGAGAGGTTTCTTATCCAAGCCACAGACTCCAGGGCATTTCAGTGGGAGCTGCAGGAGAAGCTGCCACAAACACCTGGAGGCTGCATGGCCACAGTGGATGGAACCCCTTGCGGGGACATTCCCCTCATGTCCCAGCGGGACACCGCCAGCTCCCGCCGTCCCCAGTCTCCCATTGTTTTTGGTGTAGCTACGTTAAACAACCAAGAGTAGAAATTCGATTTGTTCTCCTAAATCCCACCACCTCCCGCATCAAAGTTAAATATTTGGCCTTTGGTTAAACTAAATAGATTTTTTTTTTCCCCTTTTAAAATGAAGTCTCACGATCCCTGTGTGACCCTGGTGGGAGGACAGAGGGAGGCAGCAAGACCCCCGACACGTACCCTGAGTCCTGCCAGAGCCCAGTGAGTGTCAGCTGCCTGTAATGGGTGTAACGAGCTTTTAATTACTTCCTTTTCCTTTTTTTTTTTTTTTTTAAAGAACAAGAAAAGATCTACTGGGATTTTCTGATTTTCCTCCTCACACCTATTTTTTTTTTTAATATATACTTGGCAAACATTAAACAGCTACATATTTGGATGCAACTCACATTAAACAACTGCTTTGATAGTTTAATTTTTGAAAGAAAAAGCAAATTCTTTCTTTCTTTAAAGGTTTTATTTTTACTTGTTTGTATATTCTTTATGTTATCAGCATATTTCCCTAGGCCTTTCTGTCAGCAATACACATATTCTTGTAACCGGAGAAGTATGGGAAACTCTGGAAACATCCAACTGTGTACAAACACTTAAAGCTCAGAAACCCTAATACAAAACAAGTACCTCTCTGAAACAAACATCTCCAGATGTTTTAACATATTTTTATATATAGACAGAGATATATATAAAAGATGTGACTCAGGCACGGAAAGCCAAAAGAATGTTCTCATTTCCTGAGGCTGGCTAACAAAAAGAAAAAAATGTGAATGAAGGAACAAAGATTTCGGAAGTCAGTTTTTTCTCAACAGCAGTAGCTTTAAAATGATCCGCTTCCATTCCTTTCTCATATTATGAGAATATTGCCTCTCCCTTACAACTGCATATATTTACGAGAGGGGAAAAAAACCTTTTATTTTCTGGGATATTTAAAAGTACTACCGAAATGTTGCACTTGAGATGTTCCTGCCCTGCTTTCAGTCCCGGTGAAGCTCACTGACAGCTCCCATCAAGCCCCCTTTCCCACAGCAGCTGGAGGCAAACCTTGTCCTCCAGTACAAGACGAGGGAACCTCGTCCTCCAGCACAGCGCTTGAGAAAAACACGCCAACAGGCACCTGTGCCACGCGTGTCCCACAGCTGTGTCTCTATATGGTGGGATTCAGCTCACAAGACCTCATGGGCACAACTCTTGCTCCATTTTTTTCCCCTCGACCGTGCAAGTGGGTATAGACAGCATCCAGTTCCTCTGGGACCTGAAAGCAATGGGTGAAGAAAGCCCCTGGGCACCTTCAGATCATGGAGTTCTGTCATGCCAATGAACGTTAGGTAGATTTAAACAGCCATCGATGTGTTGCTGCTCTCCATGCCCTTTCTAACTAACCTATGTGTCACAGGGATGGGACATGGGGTCTACTTCCTCTGAATGCTCTGAGGTGAATTTCTGCAAACTGGTTCTGTGACAGCCATGAAAAAAACACTGCCGGGGAGGTTTCCATTCAGGCAAGGCTGCAGGAGGGGACAAGCTGCATAAAGAGCGCATGCAAGTGTGCTTTGAAATTCATCTTTCATATACAACCTGCAGACAGGCGATGCCTCTCTCAGTTGCAGCGGAGCATGGACGTGCCCCTTCCTGACACCACAGGCAGCGCCAGCCCGTCCAGACCATCAAACACTGCTCACTCCTCCTTTAGATCTCCAGCACCTCCTCACGGGACCCCACCTTTAACACCGTTCTCTGAGGCCATGGCTAAGAACCCAGGCACAACTCCACGCTTCTGCTGAAATGGGAATTTCCAGCTTTCCCATGTCCCTTCCCCTCCCCCAACATCACCACCACTCACAAGATCAAGGAATCGATCCAGATTGAGACTAACTCAGTTTTAAATCTATATATCTACCAATATATCTCTCACCATGGGTTTTCAGCTGGCTCAGTTCTCTGGTGCCAGCACGATAGATGCTGGGGGACAGGAGCTTGTGGGTCACCCCGGTCAGCTGCAGCACAACTGCATGCTTAATTAAAATGTCTCTGTAATCACCGCCTAGGGGAAGAGCAGCTGCCCTGGCATGGCCCAGAGACGGTCTGTCCTGCTTCATGACACTGGCCAGAGCTGGGTCTGGGAGATGATTGCTGTCAAGTGAATCTCAGCCCACTTACTAGCAGACCCTGGCAAAAAAAAAATTACTTAATGCAAAACAAACGTTGGCCTCTCTCTGCCACAAAACGCAAGTCTGGCCTGCTACCAGTGCAATTCAGAAGCGCACGGTGTTCCTTCTGCAAAGCTACAGACCGAAATATGCGCCTACTTGTAAGCGTTTCCCCACGACAGAGGATTCACCAAAACCGGAAGGTTTTGCGAGCAGAGGCTGCTGTGCTGATTCAGCCCTGAATCCGCAGGCACTGCCTTCCACCCAGCAGCACCGGCTGGCAGCCCGTGCCATCCCGCCTGCCAAGCTGTATTTTTCATTCCCAAATGGGAGGTGGAGCGCGCCAGGAGACACCGAGGGAGGGCTCAGGGATGCTGCGGCTCCAGAAGGCGAGGGGCTGACAGCCGGTCCCTCACCCGCCCCGGGCAGCACCCAGCTCCAGCAGGGATGGCCAAGCCCCCGCAGAGAGTCCTCGCAAAGCACCAAGGGCTCCTTTCCCTTTCCCAGGGCAGATTTGAAACTATTTCTCTGCGTTGCTTTCCTCTCCCCACATCAATCCCACAGCTGTTGCACATCAGCGTGGGGTCTGGATGGGAGCCACTCTGCCATGTTGTTGCCTCCCAAATATTTGCTGGCGTTACTGCAATGCTTTGCTGTGGTCTTTCCCAGTGCCCCCAACTACACTAAAACAATATATTAATACAGGAAACCCTTATAATTCTGAGCACGGCAGCTTCCCCAGGCTGCTCGGGCCACTCAGGAAACATTCATAAAATCATTACCTTGTCTTAGTTTCCCAGATTATCCACACTGACTCCCCATCAGATGTAAGCAAAAAATCTCATGGTTTTAACTCTACTGTTCCCACCAGTTTAGGTTCTACTCAATCAAAAGCCCATCCACTAGTGTGTTCCCAGTTCTTCAAACTATTTAATGCAAGCAGTGAATGAAATAACCCTAAATGCACTGAGTGACTCAGGACTCACCTTCTTATCAAATTCCGTAGAAGTCGCTGGTGGGTTTTTTTAATTAGTTAAAAAGCGGTGAAAAAAAAGCACGATCAGAGCTGGAATTCAAGGATTTCTTATTTAAAATATAAAGAAAAGCAATTAGTATGAAAAATACAGAGTATAAAACCTCATCCTGGGTGCTGGCCTTGTTGTTACACTATTTTTCATGCATCCGAGGATACTCCAAACGACACCATTTTTGCGCAGGAATGTGGTTTCAGACTGCAGACAAGAGGTCCACTTGGCCTGTGAAGAGTTTGTCACTGGGCACACCATCAGCTTCTGCCTCTTGGACCTCACTGACAATCTCCAGGCGCTGAGATAAATTCAAACTGTTTTGCATAAAGGGTTGTTTGGGTACACAAATCCAGCCAAGGAAATTACAGTATCTTGAGCACTTTTTTTCCCCCCTTCTATCTGCTTAAAAAACATAAGTAAGCACTTTTCATAAAGACACTGCAGGAAGGGAAATACCGAAGTAATTGCAAAGGAGTGTCCTAATGTGAAGAAAAGTATTAACCCCAGGGCACAGTCCTCTGCTATGTCTTCTCTAATTGTCAGACTGAATTAGGACCTTCCCCCATCCCTTTCTGCCCCAACACCAGCATTCCTGCACAAGCTGCCAGGGTGACGTGCACTGTAACACATCGCTAAAATGACAAGGACAGGAGACCACGTACACGGCTGCTTGATTCATGCTATGGGTAGCTCATACAAGGGAAGGCTTTAGCCATCAGAATTTGACTGTCGATTTGATTTTTCACCTGCCACCATGGAAAGACCTGACGTGAGTAATTTCCTGCCAACTATCAAGCTGCTTTTAGCACAGCTAAGAGTTAAAGCCTCCCTATATTGAAAAGTAATAAGAGATTGCATTATGCTGCGGCGTGAAAAACCTTTACATCAGACTTTGGAGGAGAACAAAACACAGATGAATCAGGATGTCTAACCTAACACACTTAGTACAAAGCCACAATTGCAGAAGCTGAAAAGCCTGCCTTAAGTGCTTCAATAATAAATATTTTATTGCAACTTGAAAAAGAATTTGTTAACTATGCAAAACATCCTCTGTATATTTCAGGCCATTAATGGTTCCCCTGCAGTAATTGCATGGAGCCAAATCTAAGAAAAAGACCTGTGAGTCACAACTGAGATTTAACTGTAGCATCACGTTTACCTTTGTATTTATGGAGTTCCCTATCAAAGCCAGTAACACCAAGTGCCCGGTTTTGAGCTTCACAGTCTACAGTGGACCAAGAGTTGTAAATACTGTGAGTCTATGCTAGTTTTTCAAATGTAGTTATGCTTTGAATAAAGAACAGCTTGCTTTGTTTGGTATTTTACTGCATGCTGGCCTGTATTTATTGCTACACAGAGCTAGGAAACTACAAAAGTTCAAGATAACACTGGTTCTGAACTGCAAGCTAATGTTTTTCTCTGAACCGCATAAAAAAAGTTATTCGAACTATAACACATCAAGATAAGCTCAGCACAAGCAGCTGGAAAAGCCACCCACAAAACCCAGCCTGCAATCCCCTCTGCCCCCCTAAAAAAAACCCCAACTCTCAAATGTTGAAACCCAAACTGCTACTCAGCATCACCCCAGCTACAGGGAGAACCGCACAACCCTCCCTGCCCAAAACCTTCTCCAGGACAGAATCTGACTTCCTAGCCTGATGCCAAGTGCGATGGCCATGCCCTGACTAACAGGCGTTCAGGTTACTGCGCCAGCCTGCAGGTTCCTTTCATTGCAAAACAAAAGCCACGGCAGCAACTGGAGTTCAAAAAGCCTCCATAAAGTGAAGAAGAAGAAAAAAAAAGTTAAAAAGTTTTTCAAAGGACAATAACGAGCCCTTTGTGCATACCTGCTGGCCAGATGTCTGCTCCTCTTTCATGTACTAAATCTGGAGAGAGATCTCAAGTCATTCTTTCCTTTTTCTGTTTTCTTCCCCCAAACTCAGATTACTTTAACTCTCTAAACCACAGCAAAAACTCGAGATCCAAAATCCCTTAGGAGTTTCAGCCTAGGAAAGCTTTTGATATCACCTTATTTTTGTCGAAAAGTCGTTTTGAATGAAACATTCGCATTTTTAGTGTTTTTTTCCCCAAAGAATCAAAACAAGAAAAAAATGCACCAGTTTTTAATCTCCTACCCTTGTGTTTTACCAAATGGAAATGCATCTTACACAAACCTTGTCCTTTTGTTTTATTTTGTCCTTAACGGACTGGAATCATCTAAAGAAAACCCCCTCGTCCAGAAGTCCTGCCACCAGCTACCCCAAAGGCGCTGACCCCGCAGCCTCTCCCCATCGTGCCGCCCTGCCAGGCGACCAGCGCTCCCTGCACCGGCCAGCAGCTCCCTCCGCTCCCCACAGCCGCGCTTGTGCAAGAATCAGCACCTCACCTTCACCTCCTTAACCGCGCTGCCTTGTCCTCGATACGCTAATTCACCCAAAGAATGGGGAGAGGAGAGGTACAGCAGGGACCGGCCAGTTTAGGCAAGGGGTCCCACGTCCAGTCCTTGCTGGGCGAGCGGTTCGTATTCAAAGCCTGTCAGCAGCGATGGGAGGCCACGTTGACTCTCTCAGCTGTGGGAGGATTTGCTTGGCCAGGAGGCGGCCTGGCTTGTCCCCGCTGCCGGGGGAGGATGCTGGAGCTGCTGCCCGTACCCGGGGATGGGCGCTCTGCCGCCGCCGCTTCCCTGGATGTGCCGGCCACCCCCTTGCCCGCTGCGGGACGCGCCGCCTGCGTTTTGCACCGAAGAAGCTCCCCCCAGACAGCTTTGAGAGAGGTGGGCTCCCACCAGAGTGCTCTGCTACTTCGTCTCAGCAAGTTTGTGCAAGCGTCAGCTCTAGCCTGACTTCGCCCCAAAATTTCTCGCCCTGCCAGGGGTGTAGCCTGGTTCATATCCTGGGAAGCGTGTACCAGCAGGGCAGCTGGCCCGCTCCCTGACGACTTCAGCAGAACAGATGCCAAATATGCAATTGCTCTATTTACCCGGAGAGGCAGGCTCCACACCGGAGCCGAAGCACCTGTGCAGGGCTGAACAACACGCAGATCCTTGCAGTCACAAGAGACTGACGCTCGCAGCACAAATACTGAGAACTCGGCCGCTTTGGGGAATGCAGGAAGGGAGCCTGGCCTGGAAGCGCCCATCACCCACCAAAAAAGCAAGTGGCTTTTGGGACAACTAAAATAAAACAGTTACTTTAATACACATGGACATCTGAATCATGTTACCTTTCTTCTTCTCAGCAGCTAGAGCTAAAGCTAGTCAAGGCTGGCGAGATCCTGCCGCCTCCCCTCCCTTGCCCCCGGGCACTGACCCCAGGAGCGGAGCTGGCCCAGCAGCCCACCTTGCCGAACACCGGCACAAGGTGCCACCAGTAGCTCCAACCAGGCTTGACTTTGCTGCTGCCACAGCTTTTCTCCAAAGGTGTGGTGCAGAGCTGGAGGAATTCACGGCAGAAATCAGGCGGGGAAAGATAAGGCGGTCTTTAGCCAGGCTAAAGTCTGTGCGCCATCCTGAACCTGCAGCTACAAAAATCACTCTTTCCCCTTCCCTGAACCCCAGGTTTCAACACATTAGAGTAACGCTTGCCAAGTGCTTTAATTTGGGACGTTTCTTCTCAAGAAACAGCTACAACGGATGAGATTTTGAAACGCCAGGCAATAAGTAGAACAGCCTTTGCTTTCTGTAACCCATCCCCATTAACCTCTCCCCTACCATACGACTACTCAGCAATTGTGGGATATGCATAAAACTACGCAAACCTCACCACGTAAAGACCCGAGGTTATTTAGTGCCACGCTTTCAAAACAATAATCTCCCTCAGGAAAGGACGCGTTTTAATGCGCAGAGCATTAAGCCGTGCTCACGCTCCATTCAACGTGTGTTAATACTTGAGGTTTTTGTATTATTTCCAGTTCGCTGCAAGCAGGACGCACAGACCACCCCACTAAGTGAGGGCACAAGGGAGAAGGGATCTCTCCCGTGCCCGGTGCTGCCGGAGGGACGGGGAAAGTTCCCCCGTGACGCGGAAACTCCACGGGGCGAGGAGGCGGCACACCTGCACGCCTGCCACCCCCAGCCCTTCGGCGGGACCCCGTCCCCTACACCGGCCCACCCGAGACACCAATTCAGCCCCTTTCGCCCCCGCCGGAGCTCGGGAACGCCGCTCCCGCCGCCCTCCGCCCCGCACGGCGCGGCCCCGGCGCCGCCCGCCTCCCAACCGGCGTCGGGCGGAGCAGGGGGAAGCGCCTTTCCCGTGGCACCGGGGGGGGAGTTCAAGCAAGCGGGCAGCAACCGGTGACAGCGGCCCCACCGCGCCGAGACAAAGCGCCGCCCTCGGCAGCCGCCCGCCGCGGGAGGGGGCGGGCGGCCCCCGCGCCTCTTCCTACCTGTTACAGGTCATCCCCGCCGCCGCCGCCACCCCCAGCATCCCGCCGCGCCGCTCCCGCCGCCGGGAGGAGCCACGCCAGCCGCCCGTAATGGCGCTGGGCCCGCCGCACCGCCCGCACCCGCCCGCGGCCGCCGCCAGGGGGCGCGCTCCGCCCGCGCCGCCGCAGGCCCCGCCCCGCCCCGCCCCGCCCCCGGCAGCGCCACCCCCGGCCCGCCGGCAGCGCTCGGCCGGCTGCGCACGGGCGCCGCCCGGCCGCCGCCTCATCACCACCCCCGCCCCGTAAAGGAAGGAGAGACCCCGGCAGGTGTTGGGGGGCCGGGTCCCACCGCCCGCCCCAGTGACCCCGCAACGGGCCGGGGAATGTTAAACCAGCGCCAAGTCCAAGGAATCGGAGTATTTGCACCTTTTCACAGAATCACAGAATCACAGAATCACAGAATGTTAGGGATTGGAAGGGACCTCAAAAGATCATCCACTCCAATCCCCCTGCCGGAGCAGGAACACCTAGGTGAGATTGCACAGGAAGGTGTCCAGGCGGGTTTTGAATGTCTCCAGAGAAGGAGAATCCACAACCTCCCTGGGCAGCCTGTTCCAGTGCTCTGGCACCCTCACCATGAAGAAGTTTCTTCTCAAATTTAAGTGGAACCCCATGTGTTCCAGCTTGAACCCATTACCCCTTGTCTTACTGTTGGTTGTCACCGAGAAGAGCCTGGCTCCATCCTCCTGATACTCACCCTTTACATATTTATAAACATTGATGAGGTCACCCCTCAGTCTCCTCTTCTCCAAGCTAAAGAGACCCAGCTCCCTCAGCCTTTCCTCATAAGGGAGATGCTCCACTCCCTTCATCATCTTTGTGGCCCTGCGCTGGACTCTCTCCAGCAGTTCCCTGTCCTTCTTGAACTGAGGGGCCCAGAACTGGACACAATATTCCAGATGAGGTCTCACCAGGTCAGAGTAGGTGGGGGGAGAACCTCTCTGGACCTACTAACCACCCCCCTTCTAATACACCCCAGGATGCCATTGGCCTTCTTGGCCACAAGGGCACAGTGCTGGCTCATGGTCATCCTGCTGTCCACCAGGACCCCCAGGTCCCTTTCCCCTACACTGCTCTCTAATAGGTCATTCCCCAACCTATACTGGAACCTGGGGTTGTTCCTGCCCAGATGCAAGACTCTACATTTTCGCTTGTTATATTTCATTAAATTTTTCCCCGCCCAACTCTCTAGCCTGTCCAGATCTCGCTGGATGGCAGCACAGCCCTCTGGCGTGTCAGCCACTCCTCCCAGCTTGGTGTCATCAGCAAACTTGCTGATAGTGCACTCAATTCCCTCATCCAAGTCGTTGATGAATATATTGAACAGTATTGGTCCCAGAACTGACCCTTGAGGCACTCCACTAGATACAGGCCTCCGACCAGACTCTGCCCCATTGACCACAACTCTCTGGCTTCTTTTCTTCAGCCAGTTCACGGTCCACCTCACTACCTGATCATCCAGTCCACACTTCCTCAGTGTAGCTGTGAGGATGCTGTGGGAGACGGTGTCAAATGCTTTACTGAAGTCAAGGTAGACCACATCCACTGCTCTGCCATCGTCAATCCACCTTGTTACGTCTTCATAAAAGGCTATGAGGTTGGTCAAGCAGATTTATGGATGTCCAGATTGCTTAACTGGTCCCTAACCCAGTCCTCATCAACTGAGGCAAACTCCTCCATTGCCCTGCCTTCCTCTGGGGCCTCAGGGGTACGGGGCTCCTCAGGACAGCCTCCGGCAGAGTAGACAGAGACAAAGAAGGCATTCAGTAACTCTGCCTTCTCTGTATCTTCTGTCACCAGGGCACCCACCTCATTCATCAGTGGGCCTACATTGCCTCTGGTGTTAGTTTTATCTGCCATGTATTTGAAGAAGCTCTTTCTGTTGTCCTTGACCCCTCTCGCCAGGTTTAACTCTAAGGAGGCCTTAGCTTTCCTAGTTGCCTCCCTACATCCTCTGACAACAGCCTTATATTCTTCCCAAGTGGCCAGCCCCTCCTTCCATGATTTGTAAACCTTTTCTCAGGAAACGCGCACGGCTGGGGGAGCGGTCGCGGTCAGCGAGCCCTGCAGAGTCACACGAAATAGATTCTGGAGGGCGTCTCTTGCTTCTCTTCTCTTCTCTTCTCTTCTCTTCTCTTCTCTTCTCTTCTCTTCTCTTCTCTTCTCTTCTCTTCTCTTCTCTTCTCTTCTCTTCTCTTCTCTTCTCTTCTTCCCTTCCCTTCCCTTCCCTTCCCTTCCCTTCCCTTCCCTTCCCTTCTCTTCCCTTCCCTTCCCTTCCCTTCCCTTCTCTTCCCTTCCCTTCCCTTCCCTTCTTTTTCCAGGACAGAAAATTGCTGTCAAAACAATTGCAGGCATTTTTACTATTCCTTACATGTGGTTGTATAATATGGTATTGTTTCTAGCAAGAGAGCTATCGCCTCACCCTGAGGCGCCAAACATGTCCAGGTGAGTATTTGCTGGAGCAGGATTCCAATTTTAATCAACATATTTAGAAATGTAATGGTATTAATAAGGAATTGCGGGGGAAAAGGCCGGTGCCTTGCTCAGGTTCAGCAACCTTTTTCAGAAAGGAAATACAAAAAAGTAACTTTCAACAGCAGAGCTGCCAAACCTGAAGGCAGAGGCCCTGCTTTACTTGGAGAGAAGCAATCTCATTCCAAACCACACAAGTTTTAGAGACTTATGAATGAATGGAAGGAACATTGTAAAAAGCGCAGGATTATTAAGCAGTCCGTATCACCACCCATGGCCATTCTTAATATCAGAAGAAGGAAGTGCCGTGGTGAAATGAAAAATGCAAATATTTGACTTTCGGGATTAAGGATGTCTCTGTATGGCTCCAAGAAGATAATACGTTCAGGGAATACGTTAAGACAGTGAAAATCAGTGTAAGCAGCTACAAGTGAATACACGTCAGAGAGTAATTCAAACTACATGGGCATGGAGTACATCTACTTCAGTATTCATCAGGGCTAGGAAAAGAATGTAAACTTTCAGGAATGTAATTCGCAAAAGATATTTGACAGATATGTCCCAAGCATGGTTCTGGACAGAACTACAACTGCAATAACACAGAGACACCAGACCATTGGCTTTTAGTTTGTATGTTTGCTCCTTGGCACAGTTTGGTTTTGCTTGCCAAGTTTAGGAATCCAAACATAGCAAAATTTTAGTGTCACAGGGAATACATTTCTGTACAAAGAGGGAAATGAAATATATGGCTGGAAAAGGGACAGGATGATATGCCAGAAGAGGGGGAGATGATCCTTCCCCTCTACTCAGCACTGGTGAGGTCATACCTGGAGGGCTGGGTCCAGTTCTGGGCTCCCCAGTACAGGACCCATGGCAAAACTGGAAAGAGTCCAATGAGTGTCCACTAAGATGACTAAGGGACTGGAGCACCTCTGCTATGAGGACAGGCTGAGAGAGCTGGGACTGCTCAGCCTGGAGAAGAAAAGGCTCAGGGGGATCTAAATACCTGAAAAGGGAGGGTACAAAGAAGAGGAAGCCAGGCTCTTCTCAGTGTTCTCCAGTGACAGGACCAGAGGCAATGGGCACAAACTGAAACACAGGAGGTTCCCTGTGAACATCAAGAAACGCTTTTTCACTGTGGGGGTGACTGAGCACTGGAACGGGTTCCCCAGGGAGGTTGTGAAGACTCCATCCTTGGATATTTTCAAAAGCTGCCTGGACATGATCCTGGATGACTGGCTGAAGGTGGCCCTGCTTGAGCAGGGAGGCTGGACAAGATGACCTCCAGAGGTACAAGCCAACATCATACAGTCTGTGTGCCTGTTAAAAGCCAAAACAGACACACTGACCCCGCCAAAAAAACCCCACCACACGCTAATTTTAATGAGTCTGTCAGCAGAGCTTCCTTACTTCATCTGAGTAAGTATACGTTCTGTGCCAGTTGAAGGTAATGGTACCCTTTTGGGTTTCTTTCTAACCAACTTTGGGCGGTCTGCTATTACTTGGGGGCAGCTTCATGAAAGTCTTTAATTACCTCAGTTTGTCTGCAAGGATTTTTGGGGTGTCTCCCATTGCCTGTCCTCCTGGGGAGCTCTACGAGGCAGCTGCCCCTGGCTGCTGAGCCTGGCCGAAGAGCAGCACCTCTGACCATCACTGCCTGGAATGGGAGGAGGTGGCTGGGCAGACGTGTGACTGCCAGGGCAGCAAACTCCGAAACAGCAAACTCTGGAAATAATTAACCATCAGGACCTGCCAACGAGCACAGCCGTTGCGGTCCTTCCCTTAGAGAGCACATTAATAGATTTAATGGCAAGTGAATTGCACCACGCACAGTTTTCCAATGCTTTTAAAGATGACATCCCTCGAGCCTTGTCTGCTAGCAATATAATCTCCAAGTAGCAAAGGCATTCACAGAGAGTGGGAGAGCCTCCACCAAACATGTATGTCTGCCAAACGCTAAGTACGAGCAGCTTTCAGAAACGCCGTACCAAGAAAAGCCAGGAATTCAGTCTCTCAGAGTGCCTCCCCAGGCTCTGTGTGCTTTGCAGCAAGTTTGTGCCTTGGCTTTGGGGTCTGATTTAAATTTTTGTTGTGTCTTGCTGTACAACAGAAATAACAATTCTTGATTGTTATTAATTCTCCATTACATAGTATTTGAGTGTGCTGGCATTCTAATTAACTTGTAAAATTCAGTCCAGAACACTTAAGCAAATAATTTAATAGGATTCACAAACGCACACTGCAAACTCCAAAGGAAAAAAAAGGTCTTTCCTTCCAGTCCAGTAAAATGGAAGCCTATGAGAATTTTCTTCCTATGCAGTTTTTTAAAAATATGGTGATCTGCCTACTTATTTCTGTTTACAAACCCATCGCGGAGTTAAACTATTCTACTGCTAATGGACTTGGCATCAGGAGGAGAAGTGCCATTATCCCCAGCAGACGAGTGAGGAAACAGAGACAGAGAAACACAAATTAAATTCACAAAGGAAGCTTGTGGTAAAGCAGGGACTTTGGACTCCGTGTCTCCAGACCAGCATATTAATCACAAAATTAATGTCTCTTTTCTTTTTTTCATCCTATCTCTCCATGCTAGACTAAAAAGCAGTTTTAAGTAGACGTACAGTTTTTATGTTCTGTTTCCAGAGCACTTGAAGTCTTCCATCACTGCTGAAATGCCACCATATAGGACTGCAGCTGGCAGTGGCAGATGTGACAGCACAGAACCTTTACCTACTCAGAGCCACACACATTATCAGCTTTGCTGACAAAAAAAAAGACCACCATTATAGGCCTGGGGAAGAAGAGAGGAAGGAATGGTTATAGGGGAGATAGACGAGGAAAAGGCTGATTGCTGAAAGAATTTGACTGCGTCTGTGATCACAAATATCAGCATCTTTAGAAGTTCTTCTTTCTTTGCCACAAAGTGTGTTACAATTTTGCCATAGTGATGGCAAAGAGACTTGAATACGTAATTTCCACCTGTAGTATTTGTTCTAGCTTTTGCGTTCTCTCAGAACTTCATGCAACTGCAGGTGCTGCATTTTCCTCATGTTGTTATTGACTCCAAGTGCCTGTTAACACAGCAGCCCTGTGGTTGTTTACCTCAATATAATCAATGGATTTCAACTGTAAACTGTGCCAGTGTTCTTCATGTCAGCGTTCTTCATGTCATACCTTCAAAGCTATGAAGTTAAAGCAACAGCAAACTTTGACCATTGAAGTGTGAATAATTTTTGAACACATGGTGTCCAGCTAAATACTCCTAGCAAAGCTGTTAATGGATCCACAAACAAGAAATTATTTAGGTTTCATATTCTTGTTCAGCATTAATAATTTCACAACTTAGTTGTAGAAATAAGTTTTGACCACTATTTGATCTCTATAAAAAACTTTGCTATTTTTAAAATCAGTATATATTTTACTCAGAATACTAATAGGCTTATTTTAGTGATCATTCTGACATCCTTATAAAAGCAAAGTTAAATTTCTGCTTCATGCATTGTAGACATACCTAGTAATTTGGCTTCGCCTTTTCTTGGAAGATGGAAAAAGATTGTGTGAGATCAGGTATAACTTTTATAGACTGATGTCAAAACCCTGCAAAACTGATCATTAAAATTCCATATTTAGCAGCATAAATTTCTGCTTCAAGACAAGGTCAGTAATTGGATGAACACAGTAATAGCTAAAGAAAAAGTTTATGGCAGCACCACAAAACAGGTACTTGAAAAAGTAACTTAATGACTATTGGCAATCATGGTGTTATTCTCACATTTTTATTTAAGCTTGCACGCCACTTGTATTTAACAGAAGAATAGGGAAATGTGTCCACCTCAATATTAAGTGTTGTGATGCTTTAAAAGTAGTTCAAACCCAAAAGCTTAGTCTGGGTAACTAGATAAAGATATAAAAGAGTTAATTTAATACACAGTCATCCTTTCTGTTTAACAGACTATTCTCATTATGCTCCACCTATCATAAAAAATAAACCACTCCTTGAGCCACTCCAAATTCCTAACCCACCCGTCAGAAATATTTTTTCAAAGTGATCACTGTTCAACTGCAGAAGATAGGGAACAAATCTGATGGCAAAACCTGCTGACAAACCCATCCTTCTCTACCATGTGTGGACCGTATTTTAGCACAAGCACCTCTAGCTATTGCAAGATCAGTGGTATCACTATTGCTTAAAAAAAAAAAGTCATTGTGCAATGACAACAACTTGATACAACCAATTAGAGTTACCTATTTATTATTTTGTGTGGTTATTTGGATGTTTTTGCTAATGCCAGTAATCAGAGTTCCTCCGAGGAGAGGAAATGTAGCTCAAGAACCAGACAGCAAAAAAGTCAATCAAGTACCTGGGGATAACTAGAATTATAGAATATCCTGAATTGGGAGGGACCCACAAGGATCGAGTCCAACTCCTGTCCTTGCACAGGACAACCCCACAGGTCACACCATGTCTCTGAGGGCCTTGTCCAGTCTCTGCTTGAACACTGTCAGGCCTGGGGCCGTGACACCTCCCTGGGGAGCCTGTTCCAGTGTCCACCACCCTCTGGGGGAAGAACCTTTTCCTAATGTCCAACCCAAACCTCCCCTGGCACATCTTCCTGACGTTCCCTTGGGTCCGGTCATTGGTCACCAGAGAGATCAGAGTGCAAACAAGTTCCAACCCGAAGTAATTCAAGTCTGTCATTTTTCTGTTTTAAGCTTTTTGTCACTACAATTTCCACCCTCCACAGAATGTTGCAAAACCTATCGGCAGCTTTTCTGCATTTTTTGAAAATCCTCCTCCTGCAAGAAAAGTATGATCTATCCACTACCCCCCATCACTCTGCAAACTACTGGTTCAACCAGTTTCCAAGAGAAAGGCTGGTTGGAGCAGAGACAGAGAGCCACCATACCAACAACAGGAGCTGGTTTAAGTTTTTATTGCTTCCAGCAGCTTCTCTGTCTTAGAGGCTGTGGCCCTCTGCCCGTGGAGCACAGTGACCACCCACCATATCCCCCTGCAAAGGGTGCCAGTTGCATCTAGATTGCTGCAGCTTGAAGTAAATGGTGCGACTGCTTGTGAGAGGAACATTAACTTGTCTGTATAAATATTTGGATGCTAAAAAGCAAAAATGATACAATTGGTCTTATCCCTTGGCAAAAGTAATGCTGAGCATCAGCAACTTAACTCTGCAAAGGAGAATAATGACAGGAAAACAGCACTTAGGTGAAAACATTTTTCTGGAGTTCTGCAATGGTTTCCATGGTTTTCACTTTTGAGAAGCTAGGCATGCTGCAAAGGGCAAGAGATCCAAGAACCAATACATACTTCCACTCCAGAAATGGTCCGAGTGTTCTTGGAACAAGCTTCGATTTTCAAGCAATTAAGCTCCCAGATGGAACAATTTAAAAAACCCCTTAAATCCTATATTCATATACAGCTGCTATCCAATACCTGTCAATTTAAAACACTTTCAAAGGCCATTATAAAAGGACGGGGATTGTGCCCATGCCCAAAACAGCACATTGGTTTTTACACCAATTACCTTTACCTTGGATTCTTAAGAAGCCTGCAGGCATTCAACTGACCACAAAGAGAATAAATGATTCACTAATACCGAAGTGGATTTACTTGTTGGAGCAGTAGCCGATGTGCATTTTTCTACTTCATTTTACTATATTCTTGGTCTTCGTTATTCAGTCCAGCCTTGATCCTCAGGATGAGCCTGAAGAACACAGGGCAGGAAGGAAGCCTTTGAACCCAAGATGCACCTTCTCATCCTTACAAGACAATACGATAAGTTTTAGATCAAATTCAGTTTGAAAAGTAGTCAGATTATTATTTCCCTTTCCCTAAGCGTATATACATCTGTTAGAAGTTGACTTTAAATACCAGGCTTTCTTTTTGACTGTTTTATATCCATTTATGCCAACCTCTTTTTGATGTCCCCTCTGACCACGTTTGTATAATAAATATAGCCTAACAAAAAATGGATGGCAAGAAGAGAAACACACCAAGCTCTCACTTAAACAAGCCAACCAACCCCCTCTTCATCCATAGAGCATCTAATTTTTGCACTACGACAACTTTGTAGATACAGAAAAATTATCAGAGGTAATTAGGGGAGAGGTAGTTATATTCACTTGAAAGCTGAGCGCTGATTTATAAGGTGGCTAGTACTTAAAAATACTAAGTGCAATCCTTCCAATCAGCGTATTAATACCTTCTGCATCCCTCCTCTCCTTCATGTCAGATATTGTCAGATTGTTGGTGACAATCCAGTAACACATTTGAAGTAATTTAAATTAGCCTTTTTTTTGAAAGCTTGATCTTTTTTCCTCCAAAACAACCATAAGCAACCGATTTCTTTTCCTCTTCCATTCATCCAGAAGTATCCACCACTGTTATTGTGTTCCAAAGCAAAAACTGCAGCTACTATACCAGATCCATAGAATCTTCTCTTCAGTACCACAGTAAACATCCCCTTGTTTTTTATCTTGCACCCGAGTAGCATTTTCTCAGGTAAGAACAAGCATTCAGGGAAAAAGAAAGGCACTCCATCGGGTAAAGGTGAACTTTATTGAAGCGACAGCCACACAAAAAGGCCATCGAAGACATATTTCCAACCAAAACGCTTATCTGTTCAGACTAGCAATTCTGAAATTACTACAACAAATATACTTTTAATTCTCCATACATTTGGTTTCTCAGCTTGTGGGTGGTTACTGCTATTTAAGGGAGATATTTTCACAGTACCAATGAAACTATCAGGTAGCTGAGGAAGTATTGGTGCACTGGGTGAAGCCAAGGCATAAGTCCAATGAAACCTATGTGGGTAAGCTGCCTTCAAAGTCACTTAGTACAAACTAAGAGTTTTTAGGTATTCCTCCACAATTCCAGGATATATTCGCTGTTATCAAAGCAAAAGGATGGAAGGCAATAGCCAAGGGAAGATTTAAATTTAGAAAATAATTTAAGCATGTATTCTCTCAATTATGCTTTGGGGAAGGAGGGTCATAAAAAATAAAAGCAACTCTACCTTCACATGTTATCACTTCTAACATGGGTTCCCTTTGGCCATCCTGAACCTCAAATCCAACTGGCCACATCTGCACTATAGCCTGACAAGCTCTGGTCTTCCTGTCTTTCAACTGGAGCACATTTTGCCTGCACAGGTGGGTCTCCCTTCTGGGTAAAGGGCAGATGGATGGCACATAACCTATTTCTAAGCCAGCACAGGTAGTTAAAACTGCAGCTACAGTGCACACACAGGCCTGTGAACTCCCAACCACTCCCTTTTTTGGTTTTTAATTAATATATACTCTGCCTTTTTTTTTTTTTTTTTTTTTTTTTTTTTTCTTTTGTTATGCCCTCCTTAGGCTTACTCTGACAGCAAGCTGATAGAAGAGTAAAATTTGGGCCTAAGCTTGTAAACTCCCTGGGCTGGGGTTACATTTTCTGGGAAACATCCTAACAAAATATAGCACTGTAAAGAAAAAACAAATGAACGAACCAGAAAGCAAAGTCAGCACAGTGCTCTTCCAAAAAGAGTACCACAGGTATATAAAGAAGCAGCAGTACTAGTTACAGTTTTAAATAGCTTTTTGAAAGCAAATAACAGCTACAATGCTGTACATTACAAATGCAAATATATGACATGTAAAAAGTTTTCTATGCAAAATAATCCTGCTTCCAGTCCACATCCTTCTAAAACATTTACTGCAAGTGCATATTAAACTTTGATATATTTGTTTACATAGTTTATTGCCACAAAGGTAACTTCTGGCAATCTTAGCAAAAGAATACAGCTTAGTAGCAGTTATTAAAATACCTTTACATTAATTAAGATCTTAACCTTCCATTGTAAAAAAAATATACATAGAGTAATGCAAGAGGTGTCCACTACATTCATAGGTACAATGCTTGAGTTTTACTACAAACAGTGAGCATTCAACTCAGACTTGAAATAAGTTAATAAGCAACTGTTATTTAATACAGCCAGTGATACATGTTACTTGCATACATTTATTCACAGTTTACAATGTTAAATAATCTATAGTTCTGAAATATGTATATTTTAAAAGGAACTTGTCACAGCTCTTTAGAGAAAGCAGAGCAGACATTGTGCAGAAGAGACTAAATCAGGTCAGCTGCGAACTGAGTTTGAACGAAGACAAAGTCATAACCTGCCACTCATGTGCTTCCATTGTTACAACTGCAGCAGGAGAATGACTTGCACTTATTTTTATGCATATTTCAAATCTCTCCTGTGATTCTGTTTTGGCGCTCTTTTGAGTGACATTAACCAAATCCAGCTGTGAATAAGGAGTTAAAATTCAACATCTGAGATCAGGTGCAAATCATAAATGTTGAAGATATGGTAATAATTTCAAACTCAAATGCTAGAAAGCCGAAACGTAGCCTCATGTTTGCTATCCACATTTCCAAACTACAGATGCCTAAAAAGACTCATCCCCATGCTACCATTTGTCAGTTCTGTGATCTAAAATTCCACAGAAAATGTTTTCATCGGTAGCACAAACCATAAAGATTCCAGTTAGAACACATATTGGAGGGGAAAGAAAAAAGCAGCAACAACATGGAAAGGAATTAAAATATTTAAATAAAGCCTGTTGATCGTGTATTGAAACATATACAAGAAGCAAAAATTTAAACCAAAAGCACAAAAGCCCAAACAGTTTATTCTCAATGTGTGCTGCCTTTCTGCTTTTATGTCCAGATTAATCTCAGTCCTAAATAAGGTAATATTAAAGGAATGAGCATAATTTCCTCAGGGCCTCAACTAAGATAGATAGGAAATACTATTTCACATTGTTATGTATACCAGGGAATGATTCACTGTAAAACAGCACGTAAAGCAGGAAAACATGAATGTAAAAGATGGAAAGACTCTCGTTGGAAGGTAAGCAGGGTTTGAAAACATGTACATGCATTTTAATAACTTACAAATAACTTAAGATTGTGAAAGGCAACATGGACTAGAATGGGGAAAAAGACGACTGAAGCTAAAAAAAAGGTTATGTTGATAATAGAAAAAGTAATTCTACGGCAGAGATGTATTTTTCTTGGGAAAAACCCCAAGCATTCTGTTGAATAAGCTGGAGCAGAGATTATCTCATCTGTGCATAACATTTGTGCAAATGACACATGGGAACACAGAGAAGTGAGAGAAGGATAACACTTCTTCAATCATTAGAACATTTAAAAGACGCATCTACTGAAAAAATTCTGTCCCTTTTTCTCACAAGTTATTGTAAGATCTACAGACTCAGATTTAGTGTCTACAATATGACTAAATCAGTACAAGTAGTCTTTTCACCTCAGTACAGGCATCACTATAGTAATGAAACATTTCTTCCTGGTCTTGAACACAAACTTCCAACCTCAGGTTAAGAAACCACAGCTTAAGCCCTTTCTCCCGTCTTCAGCTCACAACCTCTGATTCTTGGAGTACCATACCAAGACTTCCATAGATGCCATTAATCTCTCCTACAGTACCATGCTATGTGTCTAGCATTATATTTCATACAGTTTTAGGTACCCTCTACATTTTTTGGACCGTTACCTTCATATTTTCAATCCAGCTTTTGAAGAAAACAAAACAGCCAAGACAAAAATTATAGTCAAGCCAAAGCAGAAAATGCCATTTCTGTTTCTTAATGATCTTACATTTTGTAAGCATCACCAGAGAGGAAATAACTCAATTTTGATTTCTTCAGTGTGCAGAGAACAACAGTAACCGTATTAGTGAGCTGACAAAAATATGTGAAAGAAACTGTAAACACTTCATAATGCCTTAAGTCTAGTTATTCCAGTTACTATGTTAGACCGAGTTTCTAAATAGATATCAAAAGATTTGTCACAGGTTTGTCAGATTCTGTTTCCAAGCAATTTGCAATTAATTTTTCACTTCTCATTATACTGCTGATCATCAGCTTTCTCATTTACAAGAAGAATAGTTCACTGCTGTCAGCATCATATTGGACAATTTTTCAGAGCTATCTTAGAAGAACCTAAAAAGCTGAAAACACACAGATAAAAATGTGTAGTTCAATGCCACAACACCAAAAGATTGTTGTTCTACAGTGAGATTTATCTTTTTGCAACTGTGGAATGTGTTTAAAGATTCAGTGTTTCCACTGTCTCAACGAAGTCCCGACCAGCTGTGGAGGTATGAAGCCCACCCAGAGGGCCGTGAGGTACTCTCTTCCTCACCTGAAGGAGGAAGACAGACATACTGTAAACTAACTTTATTATATTAGACATTGCATCATTTGTTTAAATGACCTTGTTTCTCCCCCCGCCACTCCTGTTCTTTTTTCAAATACTCAAACTTGTTGAAAAGATAATATTCAATACTTGCTCTCAGGCTGCCATAGATGTGTTCATGGATTTTATCACCAAGTCTACTGTACTCTGGGTACTTAAGCATGTGTCAAAGAAGCCATTAATCACCTTTCTCCAGAAAAAAAAAAAAATAGTCAGTGTTCATTAGAGTGCCAGAACAACATCAAAACACTATGGACTTAATTTACATCTCATCTTTCCAAATGCAAAGCCTGCCATGGAATGTAGTACTTTGCCACTCACCTTATTCACGTGATTTTGTTCACAAGTTTTAAGTGCTTCATACATACACATGGTACTTACTCTTTATATTAATTTTAAAATAAATAATAGGTCAGTTGCTAGTGAAGTATGAAAAGCTACGTGTTATTGAGGAGTGACAAACAATACCTTAAAAAGTGTTTTTAAGGGGACAAATGCTCAGGGTATTTGAAGCAGAGCCAGAACATTATTATACTGTCAGCTCTTGGGTTAATTTCTTGCAGAGGCTTAACTCTCTTTCTTTCCTTCCCTAGTCCCTTTATTTATTAAATGAAAAGCATATTTTGTTGAAGAGATTTTTGAAGTTAATATATTGAAAGTAATATTAGATCTGCAGTACTGCCTGGAGAGGACCACTTCAATTATCTTTTTAGAACACCTGCCAAAAAAATAATTAATTTATAGTAACTTCTATTTCAAGGTCACTTTGACAGAAATCTTTAATTCTACTCAAAACATGGGCACATTACATTTTTACAACATACTATCCTCTTCCTAAAACATATAAGTTTCAGAAGAAGTTATATTTTACCTTAATTTTATTTATATGTTTAGGCATTTGTTCTGTTTTCTGAAAACTGAATAGTAACTTCCCAACAGAGCCAAATGTTTTTATTGCTAGCTCACTGGCATTACACTGCTGAGCTTTGTTTTTCCTTAAAGGTCTACATAAAAGAAAGCACAGAACTTCAGTTGCCTGTA
The DNA here is from genome assembly GCF_036013445.1 of Caloenas nicobarica. Lineage (NCBI taxonomy): Eukaryota > Metazoa > Chordata > Aves > Columbiformes > Columbidae > Caloenas > Caloenas nicobarica. Next base: position 150,724,896 of record NC_088245.1, on the reverse strand, counting down.
TTTCCACTTTTCCTTTTTTTTTTTTTTGCAACAATGTTTTGACCACCACCTACCTTGGGCGATTGCAACCAGCTTCCCTTTCTCTTCAGGGCTGAGCTGCAACATGGTGTCTATTACTGGGAGCAGCCTTTCTTTCTCGCTTCCTGACTTTAGAAATATGAACTGCAATAGAACATTCTTCAAGTATTCTAGGTTAGCCACAGACTTTTCTCTCTCTTGATTTCTTTCCAATCTTCTTATTTCATTCTTAAGAAGCTGCAGATGAGGGAAAATAATGAAATATTGTTTGCTTCATATAATGAGACATTGAACAAAATCTTTTGAAAAGCTAAAAAGCTAATTATGCAGCTTGCTTCAAAAGGAATAATGTGTGCACAGCAGCACAGCAATATATTCTGGACAAAAACCCTGTGATACTTGGACACACAATAATATAGTACAGAAATAACTTTTAATTGATAAAAAATATATTTTTTCGATAAAATCTGTGCAGTAGTTACCGTGACATACAGTGCTAACTATTCAATTTCATTGATAGAGTTGAACAGTTAAATAAGCAACGTGGATCAAAGATTCAACGATATTATAATTTGATTAAGAAATATTTTATAACGGAAAGCTTAGCATATTTAGAGAATATGTTAACTTCCAAAGTGTATTCAGAAAACTCAGGAAGGTACAACCAAATCACACCAAACTCTATTAGCACGTGTACCTCTAAACATGTATCTTCTTTTAATTTAAGACAGTTAAAGGGGTTACAGGAAGAGAAACCAGACAATGCTTCCCTCAGGATTTACTGCCTTTATCCAAGTGAAAACAGTAAAGGCATATTAAACTTCCAAACTCAAAACCTGAAGTCAACTCTGGAAGTGCTAATTAGTCCTATGGTATAAAAGCCCTTCTGAAATTCAGTTTTACATTACCAAATTTTTATATACTGGGATTTTCTGAAACTTATTTGATGTTAAACATTTGGCCTAGGAAACACACCACAGAAATTAGAGCTCTCCCCACATTTCCTGCATGTCTACTAACCTTAATTTGTTCCATTAGGATTGCATTGGTTGCTTCTGATTCACGAAGTAATTCATTCAAGTGATCAGTGCTCTTTGCTGTTGTGTTTAGTTTCTGAATCAGTTCATCCTTGGTGAGTTCTGTTTGCCACTGAGTTGGTTCTGCAATTAATTGGAAAAGAAAACTGAGAGAAGGAAAAATCACTTGCATCTACTTAACATTAGAACTTGATTAAGGTAGTGTCTCAGAAACAAATTCCACACAAAGTCAGACTGCAAAATGAGTGGGCATCATTGCTGCTGCTGCATTCTTTTTTTGTGAAGTATTTTTGTGTATATATATATTAGAAGAGGATTGGCAAATCAGTTCTAGGTACGTTAAGATACGTAGGTTTAATTTACCCCTTGTTTCCTACCCATAGATTGAGATTTTCAACAGCTCTCCACAAAGTGCTAAGTAGACTTTTAAAACATGATCAGATGCTATAATATATTTTTCTTGGTTTTTGGGGGGAGAATCTTAGAACACTGTTCTTCATACGGGCTTTCATTTTCCTAGAAAAAATACCTATGAATAAATGTCTGTTCTAATAAGACACATTAAGATGGACATTTTATCCTTTCATTAATGACAGTTAAATCAACACTTGTCTCTAGCAGAGACTAGTCCAGAATGCAAAAAGCTCTGTAACTATTCACTAACTTGCTCATCCAGTCTTTTCCCTTTAGAAAGTCACAAATACGAAATCTTTAAAATCACTAAAACCTGTAGCAAAGTTTTACTGTTAGTCCTTACTCAAGGACTCCTACAGAAATTCAGGAAACTGTGTGCTCAGTAGCACTTAAAGTAGACCTGTGTCTTGCACCTAAAAGCATGAAAATACAACATTCTGAGGTATTTTGAGGGCAGAAACTTCTGCAACTTATATATGCAAGTGCTCCAAAATGCCACATGTTCTACCTACCAAGTTTTGCTTCCGGGGAGTTCAGAAGTTGTTCCAAGGATGGTATGTAGGTGCTGGATGAAGAGACAGACTCTGTGTCCGTTGTTTCCATACCTTCTCCCTCTTCCCTAGCTACAGTGTGCACATCGAGAACAGGAAGGTCAGTGTTTCGCCGTTCTCTCAAGTTCTTCATTGCTGGATTTGAAACAGCTGGACCTGAAAGATACTTGCTGATGTTTGTCATCAGAATGCAACTGGTGGGGCTATTTCACAGGTGTGACAGTCTCAAATTGTAGAGCAGTACATAAAATAGTCTTCAAAAAGCAAGAGGAAGAAAGTGGAGTTCAGAATCTTGTGTGGCGGGAGCAGAATACCAAGCAGAATTGCAACCCTGGACTTCAGCAGGGCCAACTTTGGCCTGTCCAAACAATTGCTGGGGGAAATCCCATGGGCAAGGCTGCTTGAAGGTAAAGGGGCCCAAGATAGTTGGTTAGCATTCAGGGACTGCTTCTACCAAGCTCAAGATCAGTGCATCCCAACACGTAGGAAGTCAAGGAGGGGAGCCAGGAGACCTGCATGGTTAAACAGGGAACTGCTGGGCAAACTCAAGTGGAAGAGGAGAGTTTACAAATCATGGAAGGAGGGGCTGGCCACTTGGGAAGAATATAAGGCTGTTGTCAGAGGATGTAGGGAGGCAACTAGGAAAGCTAAGGCCTCCTTAGAGTTAAACCTGGCGAGAGGGGTCAAGGACAACAGAAAGAGCTTCTTCAAATACATGGCAGATAAAACTAACACCAGAGGCAATGTAGGCCCACTGATGAACGGGGTGGGTGCCCTGGTGACAGAAGATACGGAGAAGGCAGAGTTACAGAATGCCTTCTTTATCTCTGTCTACTCTGCCGGAGGCTGTCCTGAGGAGCCCCGTACCCCTGAGGCCCCAGAGGAAGGCAGGAAAATGGAGGAGTTTGCCTCAGTTGATGAGGACTGGGTTAGGGACCAGTTAGGCAATCTGGACATCCATAAATCCATGGGTCCAGATGGGATGCACCCGCGGGTGCTGAGGGAGCTGGCTGAAGTCATTGCTGGACCGCTCTCCATCATCTTTGCCAAGTCTTGGGAAATGGGAGAGGTGCCTGAGGACTGGAGGAAAGCAAATGTCACTCCGGTCTTCAAAAAGTGCAAGAAGGAGGACCTGGGCAACTATAGACCGGTCAGCCTCACCTCCATCCCTGGGAAAGTGATGGAACACCTTATCCTTGGTGCCATCTTAAGACATATCAAGGATAAGAGGGTCATTAGGGGCAGTCAACATGGCTTCGCCAAAGGGAAGTCATGCTTGACCAACCTCATAGCCTTTTATGAGGACATAACCAGGTGGATAGATGATGGCAGAGCGGTGGATGTGGTCTACCTTGACTTCAGTAAAGCATTTAACACCGTCTCCCACAGCATCCTCACAGCTACACTGAGGAAGTGTGGACTGGATGATCAGGTAGTGAGGTGGACCGTGAACTGGCTGAAGAAAAGAAGCCAGAGAGTCGTGGTCAATGGGGCAGAGTCTAGTTGGAAGCCTGTATCTAGTGGAGTGCCTCAAGGGTCAGTACTGGGACCAGTATTATTCAATATATTCATCAACGACTTGGATGAGGGAATAGAGTGCACTATCAGCAAGTTTGCTGATGACACCAAGCTGGGAGGAGTGGCTGACACGCCAGAAGGCTGTGCTGCCATCCAGCGAGATCTGGACAGGCTAGAGAGTTGGGCAGGGAAAAATTTAATGAAATACAATAAGGGAAAATGTAGAGTCTTACATCTGGGCAGGAACAACCCCAGGTTCCAGTACAGGTTGGGGAATGACCTATTAGAGAACGGTGTAGGGGAAAGGGACCTGGGGGTCCTGGTGGACAGCAGGATGACCATGAGCCAGCACTGTGCCCTTGCGGCCAAGAAGGCCAATGGCATCCTGGGGTGTATTAGAAGGGGGGTGGTTAGTAGGTTGAGAGAGGTTCTCCCCCTGCCTAGTCTGCCCTGGTGAGACCTCATCTGGAATATTGTGTCCAGTTCTGGGCCCCTCAGTTCCAGAAGGACAGGGAACCGCTGGAGAGAGTCCAGCGCAGGGCCACAAAGATGATTAAGGGAGTGGAGCATCTCCCTTATGAGGAAAGGCTGAGGGAGCTGGGTCTCTTTAGCTTGGAGAAGAGGAGACTGAGGGGTGACCTCATCAATGTTTATAAATATGTAAAGGGTGGGTGTCACGAGGATGGAGCCAAGCTCTTCTCGGTGACAACCAACAGTAAGACAAGGGGTAATGGGTTCAAGCTGGAACACAAGAGGTTCCACTTAAATTTGAGAAGAAACTTCTTCTCAGTCAGGGTGCCAGAGCACTGGAACAGGCTGCCCAGGGAGGTTGTGGAGTCTCCTTCTCTGGAGACATTCAAAACCCACCTGGACACCTTCCTGTGCAATCTCATCTGGGTGTTCCTGCTCTGGCAGAGGGATTGGACTAGATGATCTTTTGAGGTCCCTTCCAAACCCTAACATTCTGTGATTCTGTAATTTTGTGAAGAAAGGTGAAGAAATAAGAGAAAGCCAGATACACACATAACATTTATAATAGAAAATATAGCCTTTCACTGCTAAAAGACCATTCCAATCAAACCTTGTTTCTAAATCCAAACTTTATTGGCAATTTCTATTTCAGTGACTATGAAATCTTCATGCAACTCTCCCTGAAGATGTGTTACTACACATCTATGTTATATGACAAACTATGACAAGAGTGCCAAATGTTTCTAATGCAAAACAGAATTAGCTTTTCTTTCAACCAGTCCTGTGGGAGGTGTAAATTATTCTGTTTTAATACTGTGGGTACTATCCTGTTGCTTCAGTAACATATGGAAAGAGTAACTTCTTAAACTGTTATTGCTACTTGGCAAATGTCCAGCTACATCCTAATTAGTAACTTTACAGATATAAAAATAGCACTTGAGCTTGAACACAGTAAAATCCTAAATTCGGAGTCAAATAGTAAGTATACCAATAACGAACATTGTTAAAAGAGCTTTCAATGCACTTTTCTTTAGCTTTATCCCTCATACTGGAGGCAGAGGTCCAGTATGCTCCAAAATCTGAGACAAACTGATAGGAAGAGCACCCAATATTTACAAAGTGATCTCCCTTCACCCGTCTGACAATGCAGGTACTACAGAAGAAATAACACTGATGCAGATTCTAGAACAGAACAGAATAGTTCCGGTTGAATGTGACCTAGAACAATGACTTAGTCCAACTGCCCGACCACTTCAGGACTGACCAAAAAGTTAAAGCATATTATTAAGGGCACTGTCCAAGTGCCTCTTAAACACTGACAGGCTTGAGGCATCAACCACCTCTCTAGGAAGCCTGTTCCAGTGTTTGACCACATTCTAGGTAAAGAAATGCTTCCTATACCTCCCCTGATGCAGCTTTGAACCATTCTGATGTATCCTGTTACTGGATACCAGGGAGAAGAACTCAGGATCTCCCTCTCCAGGACAGGCCTTCCAGCCCTTTCACCAGCTTTGTTGCTCTCCTCCGGACACGTTCAAGGACCTTAAGATTCTGAAGTGACAGTAATAAAAAACAGACACGTTCCCTACTTTGTATCAATGGACTGATATGGCATGCTGCAGGTTCTCCAGAAAAAGTTTCTGATGTATTACAGAACCATACACGATAAGCACATTTTAGATTCAGATTCAGGTACACAAATTTGTATCTAACCCAAGAAAACCTGGTGTGATGACTGAAAATTAATTACCTCTAGTGCTTGGTTCACTCTTGAGTTGGAAGAGCTGAGCCTCTACTCTGGACAGTTGCTGTTGAAGCGTCTCTACTGTCTTCCTGTGCTCTTCCTGCAGGTTCCTGACTTGATCTCTGAAATTGTTCCGGAGAGCTTCGTTCTGGGCTGTCAGCTGACTCAAAGACTGGGCATGCTCTGTTTTCATGACCATGTTCTCAGATTGTATTGTGCAGAGCCTGAAAACAGTGTACACACGAAACTAAGAAATGAACAGCAAAACACTGACACTTTTACATTTCAAAATTGTTATAGTTTACAGTAGTTTTCAGTTTTCATGTGTGGGATTATCTTAGAAAGACTGTACAACTTTTTTCCATTTAAATTCCTCTTTTTACAGGGAAAATCTAAGACTGAGAAAGTTACACTTATTATAATGAATTATCATATGAATACACTGCACTATTCATTTCTGTTTCAGAACACGAAATTCAGACATCTTCAGGAAAAAAAGGAAGTATTACAGACACTGTGGTCTAAACATTCCTAAAAATTCTAAACTCGCAACATGATTGTTTATAGTGTTATACAGTGCATGTCACTTACCTTATACTCCACTTCCTTTAACATTTATTTACCAAACACTTCTGCAGGACTTCTGAAAACAGAAGTTTCTACAAAGCTAAGTTTAATTTTTTTAAGCTTCAACTTTCAGTACAATAGAGTGTAGAAGAGTATAGCTGTTAGCAAGAGAAGTGCCAGTAACACATCAATTGTACTTGGTTTGGAGGTACTCCAGAAGCAAGATAAAATTGTCACAAGCAATTAAACAAGTGCATGTATGGAAAGACGAAGCATAGGACTTGCCCTTATAAGCATACAAATTTAAATATAGCCAGAGCAGCAAAGAGCTTGTCTCTCTGGGTACAAAGGGAAATAACTGTGATATGGGTTGTTCCCAGAAAAATGCAGGAGGACATAATTTAGTTAATTACAATGAATCATCACATGGCTATCAGGAACAGATAAAACAGTACAAAGATGGAAACAAGAAGTCAACAGTTCCTAATACTAAGCTGTAATTTCTCATGAATATTTCACGTGAACTTCTTTGTACCCTAAATAAGAAAAGACAACGAAAGACCCTTTTTGAAGAGCTCAAATATTAGGTACATGTGTGATTTTTCAAGAAGTGATACGGGCTAAGCAGATTCCTTTCATTGCGAAAGAAGTGGCAGATTAGGACTGTGAGAAGCACGGACTTAAAAAACCAGTACTTTCTGTAAGAAAGGCACTTGGTCGATGCAGGACTGGACATTTTTTCAGTGAAATTGTGTGCTCTGCATTTAATTACCTTATTTTTCTAATAGGAAACATCTGTAAAATTTAGCTGAGCAGTCCAACAAAAATGTAGTGCCCAGTATCAGACTTAAAAACAGTCAATGTGCTTAAAGAAAAGTTAATTTTTATGTCTGATAATTAACAGGTAGAAAGCTCGCAGAAATCTCAAATTCCCTGATCAGCTACTACTTCATTTTCATCACTGAAACTTCTGAAGGCTGATGAAAAACAGCAAACAATTATTTTGAAAATTCCTTTCAAAAACTTTCTTAACAGTTATGCTCTTTCTTTGGGAAGTACAGTTAGAGGCCACTACATGCCCAGCCCTTGAAGCTCACACAAAATAAAATATCTGTGTCTGTTAATCAGCAAACCGTACTTCTCACGGAGTTCTGCCTCTTTTGCAACAGTCTCTTGCAGCATTTTATTGTGTCTTTCCAGCAGGGTGTCGTGTTCAGATTGCAACGCCTGGAGTTCAGATGCATTCATCTGTGAATTACGCTGAGCATCTTGCAGCTTAACTTTCAGTTGATCTATTACCATTTCGAACTGTTCTCTGCAAGAGGAAAAGAATAAATAAACAAGACACATTCAAAAATAATTACATTATTTCAGAACCTATATTATATCCACAACATTTTGAACAGCTGATCCACATTTCTTATTTATTAATTAAAATCAATATAGCACCATGATAAAAATAATCTTAGAATGTGACTGCAGCAGAAACAATCAGGAAAGTTCTGATTATGTTTCAATATACGCACAAAAAGGTTTAGCACATCCCAACTGAACTGCTGGGAACATAACTATTGGAATGGGTAGTGTGATTGCTACTGCTTTCTACTTCAAGCTGGTTTGGAGGAACAAGACAGAAGGGCAATAATATGTGGGATGCAGATGGGAGAAAAAAATTATTCGTAAAAGTGGTGGACTTTTTTTATTTGTTTAAGAAATGCACTTCAGTTCAATGAGACTGAGTACAGCAAAGGACTAGAAAGCAACATCAAAATCCATAAAAACAGATATACTGTTGGACAGAAATAAATCAAAATCATATACACCACAAGGAAAAATTCTTAAGTCACACGCATTCTTCTTTTATGTTTTCTGTATTTATATATGCAGACATCTCCATTATCTTATTAACCCTCAGAGATGATACTTGTAAATAATTTATTTGAAAAGTATTTGTCATCTGTTTATTGCTTTATTGCTTCTCCACTTTGTTTCCAAGGTGACCCTCTTTCACAAAAACCTAACAATATCGGAACTTCTTAAAAATCTGCAAAAAAGAGACACAAATTCAACTCTTGCAATTTGCTTGCTTCAAAGAAGAGGTAGATGTCTTTACAAAAAAACCCCCAAAAACCCAAAAAACAAACGAAACCAATCATAAAATCAAAGTCCTCTAACAAAAAGTACAGATCTCCCTCTGGTGGATTTTCAGCAGCAATTGCATGTACTGTTTTAAGACCTGTGTAAGAAATTACTTTTGACATAAACACCCAGTCTGTCACCAAGGACAGCTATCAATAACTTAAATAACTTAGAAAAAATTATCTACTTTTGCAGTGGGTTCAGACATTTTTTGAAATGAATCTGAATTTACCTAGTTTATGACTATAATTAAATGGTTTTCAGGGAACTTTTGGCAGTGCAGCCTTTTTTCCCCCTAGTCTTTCCTCACATAAAAGCTGATAAGTATTTCCTAAATCTGCTGGAACTGATGCCTAAAGTGGCAGCCAGAGCGTTACCCACACGCAGCCATTCCTTCTTGAAAAAGTTCAAAGTGAGCTCAGCTGAACAGTACCAATCTGGTCTTCTCTCCTTAGTTGGAAATGGCATGTTGCTGCAATACTTTCTGGCAGAAAAAGTGATGTGTCAGGTCTACACAGAAGATGCTGGCTAATTTTTTGGCTCATGAGAATCTTTCTAACACCTTACTTCTCCCTCTGACTGTAACAACAGGTAATCTACACAAAAATAAATGTTAAAAAAGACAAATCAAGGAACTAGAAAGGAATGCAGTACCAGACCATGGTAAAAACTTCTGATCTTTCTTCTGTTCAGATTTGCAGAGCCACAGTCAGATTACAGATCAGATAACGTCTATAGAAATGAAGAGGAGGTTTTTTTTTTTTAACCCAAAGTGACTGGGGAAGCAAACGGCATCCCTTCTGGTATTTTCCTTGTTCAAGCAAATAGTTAAACAGTGGAACTCACTTGTTGGTCAGAAACTAGCAAAGGCAAGCACAACAACTCGAGTATCAGTATTTTTCTGTATACATATAAAGATTTTAGTTTTACCTTTCTTGTTTGGCTCCCTCAGATTCTGTCTGAGAAGCACATTTATTCTTTTGCTGTTTCAGAACGTTATGAACACGGACTTTGTAGCTCTCAAATTCAGATGTAACAGATGCTTGTTCAGCCTATCACATAGAAAACAAACCCTTAATAAGTTATGCTATTGACTATTACTCACTTATTTCTCTAAAATGAAACGCATCTTACATTAAAAAAAATTAAGAACCACCTGTTGTATTTTGTTCTTTTAAGTGGATAATTAAAATTGTGACTATCACAACAGATCATGTTTCTCTAGACTTTAACTGAATATAATGAAATATGAAACTTTAAAAAAAGAGACATTGATCTTCAACATACCCCTATTAAAGAACAGAAAGAATACTTGCAAATTCAAAAATTGCATTCAACAGATTCACAAGCAAGGGGTTCTCTCAAACAGCTTTAAATGAAGGCAAAGGTGAAGGAAAAAAAAAGGATAATTGTTTTTCTTTTATACCACCCAGGTGTGAAAAGTCTAATATGCCTTAAAGTTATGCATAATTTCGAGGACTTAAATAAGTCTTGTAATGGTATTACATAGCACAAGATATAATACTCTAGTTGATTGTAAGGGTGTTTGGTCTATTTTATCTTCTAAATTCAGGTGATACATGAGTTTCTGTGAACATACAGAAAATCACCTCATAACATAGTTTCATCCTTGACTGTACACTATACAGCAAGAATTATTCCCATGATCCAAATATTCATGTTGTATATTTTTCTAAGAAAACACAGATGCAGATTTTCATTCTTGGATCTTAGGAGAAGCTCACGGATTCATGAGTCATCCTGGAGATGACTAAGATATTCCCATCTCCAAAAGAAGGATTTTGGAAAATTTCTTCAGCTGAACTGGTGACTGAAATTCCACAGTGCTGAACCCAACTAGCCAATGCTCCAGATTCAGCTCCAGCTTTTCTGAAGTCTGTAAGATTTGTAGGCATTTCTTTAAACTAATCCTTCTCTTTTCTTCCCGTCAAACTATGCGAGTTAGAATATTCCTAAGTTCTCAGGTACACGACCTTAAATGTCAACACGACTTCTGCTTTCTAACCTACTATCTGCTTTAGCGTCCACCTTTCCTTTGGACAGAATTTTCCTTTGTTAATAGCCTTGTAATAATACCTATTTTTCAGACATAGGGCACCTAAAGAGGAAGGCTAATCTTCCAACAGCTTCAAGACATGCCATCATGGAAGCTCTACACTCAGGCTGGTTTCCCAACATCAAGGAGCAAGCCATCATGGATAGGTACCATAAATCCCCAGTTACGAAAGAACGTATTTGTAAAACCATGATCCATATCTACCAGTATGACTCAGGCAAGCCTCCTGTAGAAGCAACCACAAAGTTTGTCCATTTCAGTTCACCTTTTTAAATTGCAGAAGGTTTTTGAGAGGCTGCATTCAACTGTTACTTATCTGCTTGATGCATACCTATCACACAAAAGGGGTGATAGTGTGGTACAGTAACCCCCATAAAGATAGTTTGAACATAATAGACTCACTATATTCTGAATCTGTCGGTCTCTAGTGTAAACACTATGTTCAAGGAACATCTAACACAGCATCATATGGACAAAAAACCCATAAAGAATAAAAACCTCAGCAATAGTGTCAGTTTCACACGTAGCTCAGCTGCCGATTAAGAAGCTGCTCATATAGCAGCAAATTAAAAGGTGCTTGCAAATATTTTTTCCAGATTTTTAAATGGTATCTGTGTTAATGGTTTTTACAGGGAGCAAATTATACTACTTTTCTGTTTGTTCCTCCCCCTTTTCTTTAAAGGCTTCTATTTTTCCGCCCTCAGTCTACACTTGCTGATAATCTTAAATGAATTCCAACTTTCCACCACAGGTTTCCTCTACTGGAAATATAAGACTGCTGTCTAAATCTTCCACCACAAGTGATAGACAACAACCAGGACAGAGTCTGACTTGTCCTCTATACCACCACTCAAACATATTAAGCACTGGGATAATTCTCAGTTCTTGGCAGATAAAAAGACAAGAGCGAAAGATCTGCAAAATATTTTTTAGAGAAGCAGGCAGAACGCGCTGTAAATCTCCCTTCTAAAGTCTTTGACAGTACTTCTTCCACTAGAGTACCTGGGCTGCTCTGCACTCTTCTTGCAAGGTTGCAATTTTTTGCTGGTAAGCGCTCAACGTACGCTGATGTTGCTCTGAAGAAGTTCGCAGGTGTTCCTGAACTTTATGCTTTTCTGACATTAGCACAGCCACTTGAATCTGAAAAAGTCAGTTGAAAACTTCACTATGACAATTTTTTTTCTTCCCTCTCCAAAGGTAAATGCCACAGAACACATAGTATTCTAATACAGTAATTCCTGCACAGAACTGGCAAATATAAAACTACAATCCAATAAAAATAGACATGGGTTACCATGTACATAATTTAAAAAAATATAATGTTGTTTAAAGTGAGAATAGAAGATAAAATTACAGTGGTGGGGTGGCAATATTTAAGAAAGCCAACCTTTCATTACGTTCAACTCCTATTCTGCCCAACCAAAAAAAATTATACAGATGGACAACACTTTGGATTTTTGCTGACAATGTTGCATTATTTTGTTTTTAAATTGAGAAACTTCCATTTTAAAAGAAATTATTTGAAAAATGTATCCCAGCTACAAGCTTCAAATTATGCAGTCTTCTCTTCTGGTGCAGAGAGAAAAGAAAGAGGAACGAGACAGAGGAAACCTGTTTAAAGAACATCACAGGGGAAATATTTGGGGAAAGCAGAAAACAGACAAAATTCATTTAAGAAAAAGAACCAGTAACCTAACAATAGAGATAACACCTTTTCATTCTTCAGCCTATATTCCATCTGCCCAGTACGAATCACACTCTTATTACCTAAATAAGAAACCTTATACTAACAAAGAAGTGAAGTTTCTTGCCTTATAGGCTTCCACTTGCTGTTGACTGGCTTCCAGTTCCCCTTTTAATGATGCCTGCAACATCAGAAGGTCATTTTCCTGCATGACAAAATTATCTGGTTATTAAAAAAACCCAAACCTCAGCAACTTAACAATTCAGCTACCAGCCCGTTTTTTAAAAGTTAGTTCAAAAATGGAATACACAGTCATTAACATCTGGACTTACAGCTTGTTTTGAATCAGCCAGTTCTTTTTTGGTTTTCACCAGGAGTTGTTTTATCTTGGCACTTCTTTCCTCATCCTGTTGCATAGTTGACTGAAGTGACTCTAATGCAGAAAATAGCAGTTATACACAAAGGAAAATTCCCCTCTTATATTTCCCTTAAAATGCTGGAAAATATTTAAGCAAATTCTGACAGATTCCTTAAGAGCTGCAAACAAGTAGCTTACAGTAAGTTTAGCATCCTATTTCCAAGTACCACAAGATCTTCAAATAAATTACATGTAAGGACAATTTTTAACCACATGCTAAGTAAAGTTTTATGAATGTGATATGTCATAATGAAAACCCGTCAGTCACCAACTTTCAGAACTTATGAGTAACTTAATCAGGTAAGAAACACAGCTTATCAGGCAGGCAATTTGGCTTTTATTTGCTGACTACAAGATCGAGTGACTGATAACCTAGTAAAGTTTTCTTTATGGAGGAGTAATTTTGACTATGTAACTGTTCAGTATTCCCTGAAAACTTTACTCTCACTCATTAACTTGAGTTGTATCTTTTGCTATTACTAACCATACCATAGAGATTCTTTTTGTTTATAGTTTACTCACTTATTTCTTCCTGTAAGGTCTCTTGCTTCTGTTTCTGAATCCCTGTCTCTTGCTCAAGATCTTCTATTCTGCTGTCTTTATCAGTAATCTTCTGATTAAGTTCTTTTACTAGCCTTTCATAATCAGCTATTTCCATATCCATCAGTGTACTCTTTTGAGCATCCTGCAAGTTACACACAATGAAGTTACAGCTTGTAACTAATATCTGCAAAATACCTACTAGTAAGTGATAAAAGTAGCAATGGGTTTTTCAAAACTTCTGCTTCTTGTTTGAAAACAGATATTAGTTTCTGTCATCTTCAGTCCTTTACAAGAAGGGCAGCTTCTGAATAGTGCACCATACAAGTACTCCAGACATTTGAACTCTATTCCTATTTCTGCTTAGGACAGGCCACATAACCCAAGCTAAACCAACTAAACAAAAAATAATTAAAAAAACCCAAACAAACCCCAAAGTACACATCAGCTCTCGAAACACAAAACCAGAGGTAAAAACCCTCATGTTTTCCCTTTTGCAAACTTTGGGCTTTAAAATCCTCAGAACATCCAAATGCCTCAGAGGCATCCAAAACAGCAAGACTGGCTGAAATCTTTATTCCATTAAACACTAACATTAATAGCAACTCTACCTTTCTGGCCAGCTCTAGTTCTTGCATAATTTTCTGCAGATGTTTCTTTTCCTTCTGAAGTTGCATCTGGAGCTCCTCCATTTCTTGGAGAGCACCGCTATGTTCCTGAAATTTAAATACTTCTCAATTATGCAATCCAATTTCAAAATACACGTCAGTATCTATTTACACTTACACACACATAGGTTGTACAAATACTTTTTTTTTTTTTTAGGAAAATCACTGTGAACCAAAGAAAAACCTCAGAAGATGAAGAAGTATTTTTCACATTCTGTAACAATCCCCAATCTACTCTAAGTGACAGTCTCGCAAAGTTCTTTCAATGAACAAACTGAGCCTTCAAATAAGACTGAGTCAAGTAACAAGAAGAGGAAGTATGGAACTTGTTCTATAAAAACACAGTTTACAAAGGTCTAACAGAAGTCTCATCCAGTGAAACTAACATTTCAGCCCATTCACCATCTCTACAGTGTACTACCTTTATTTTCTGTTCTTTTAGAAGCTTTTCAGCTTCTAGTTCTTTGTCAGCCTTTGCCTTGGCTCTTTGTATCTCCAGTATCTGAGCTTCCAGCAGCTTAGCATTATGTTGCAGTGTTTCAACACGAGCCAGGAGGTCTTCATTAGCAGAGTGTAACTGATCATGCTGAAAGGATCATAATGGAGAGATAAAAACATAAACTGAATTTGCATGTGACTGACAAATAAGATATTATGTATATTTAAAAACCAAACACCAACTTCTATCCAGCGCCCCTACAAACAGCACTCCTACCAGTTTTATCCATCTTGTTTTAAACAAGAAATAGGCTAAATTAAAGTCACTAGCAAAATTTGATTATTTTGTTCAGAGTTCATTTGCCCAACTTTCTGTAAGATGGCTAGTTACAAGAAATCTGAAAAAAGTAACCAAACATTTATGATTTCTGCAAGAATCACCTTCCTTCTACACTAATATGCAAGGTTCGAGTGCTTATTGCCCCACTTCAAATACAGCTGCTGTACTTATAAATAAAATGATCATACTATTAATTCCTAAAAAAGATTTAACTGCAGCACCACCAAGCTTTCAATGGGATCACATCAGTACATAGTAAAAACTCCTCCTGTATCTGTGCTATTTTTGCAACAATTTTAACAGATTTAATTTTGAAACCTTCAATGGTTTATCTCAGTCTCTATTATGCAGATTAAGGAGGAAGTACAAGTGAAAGAAGCTGCTAATTACCTAAACAGTGCTTTTATTTACAAAATACCTCGCAACAAACTTGAATAAATCAACACCTGCATAATCAGTAGAATATATGCTACTACTTGTCATTTCTTCTTATGCTATTCACTACTAGCTTACATTTATAAGGAAACAGTGGCCTAGGTGGATCTTCAGCGTAATTATGTATGGGGCTTGGGAGTTTAAATCCTAAATCCCAAACTCATTTCAGTAAGCTTTGCAAAAATGTGCCTCATAGCTGCTTAATTACCATCTTAGACTCTTCTGAATGCCACTATAGTATTCCGCAATACATCCTCAAGTCTCAGACTTGTGAAAGATGCAAAGAAACCCCATAATTAATTTAGTATGTTTAAACACTCTTACGATTAAATAACAAAATCACATTTTGTCTAAGAAATAGAAAAAAAAAAGTAACACTTAAAGGTTATTGCACTTCATGAGAAGTGTAGCTGTGAAATTAGAGAAATACAAAACCGAAGTATCAAACTTTCACTATCTGGTAGGTGCAGCAGAGTTGTATGTCCAAGCCACACCACAGCTGATCACCTGCTCTTTTATATATGTTGACCTGAGGTAAACAAACCCCTTTCTGTTGAAAAGGCCAGACATTCTAAATATATTTTTTTCACAGCCCAGAGAAGATATCAGATGTTGAAAAACAACCCTGAATTGCAAGTCACTATGCAAAATGAACTTAAGTTACGAAACTATATATAGTAACAATCAGATGAATAAAACTTAAGCTCAACAGGTACAATAATTTTTACTGCAATTATCAATAGATCAGACACACATGCAGAACTGACCTGCTGGGATGACACCTGTAGTTGTCTTGTGAGGTCATCTATCTGACGTTCAAGATTATTTGCTCTGCCTTTTTCAGAATCCAGCTGTTCTCCTTGCTTATCGTATTCCATCAGAAGATTCTTAACATATACAAACACAAACCCATCATTCTTTATAATATACATTGCTCAAGCTTCAGACACTTATCTTCCTAATACTTCAGCATATAAGTTGTTTCACTGCAACATCAGAAATAACAGAATGAATTTAAAGTTATAATTCCATTATAGGCTCTGGGAGAAACCCTTTTCGGTTCAGGAAATTCTTGAATAATTTAGGTTGGAAGAGATATCAGGAGGTCTCCATTCAGCCTCCTGCTTAAACCAGGGTCAGCAGTGATATCAGACCAGGTTGCTCAGAGTTTTGTCCAGTCAGGTCTCGCCAAGGACCTGCCTCCAAGGATGGAGATGGCACTACACCTCTGAGCAACTTGTTCCAAAGCTTGACCATCCTCATAGGGTAAATGTTTATCCATGTATCCAGCTGGAATCCCTCATTCTAGTTAGGACCACTGTCTCTCATAGAATCATTTAGGTCAGAAAAGACTCTTAAAATCATTAAGTTCAACCATAAAATCTAACACTGTCAAATCCACCACCAAACCATGTCCTTAAGTGCCACATCTACAGGTCTTTTAGACACCTCCGGGGATGGTGACTCAACCACTTCCCTGGGCAGCCTGTTCCAGTGCCTGACAACCCTTTCCAAGAAGAAATTTTTCCTAATATCCAATCTAAACTTCCCCTGGTGCAACTTGAGACAATCTCCTCTCATCCTGTTACTTGGAAGAAGAGACCAACACCCACCTCGCTACAACCTCCTTTCAGGTAGTTGTGGAGAACAATAAGGTCTCCCCTCAGCCTCCTTTTCTCCAGGCTAAAGAACCCCAGTTCCCTCAGCTGATCCTCATCAGACTTGTGCTCCAGACCCTTCACCTTCATGGGAGTGCTGACTGAAGATAGATGACAGCTTCCCTGGACCTACTGGCTGTACTCCTGTTCTTGCAGCCCAGGATGCTACTGCCACCTTTGGTACCAGGACACTCTCATTCCCAGTACACTGCCTACCAAAACCCTGAAATTCTTTTCAGTAGCCACACAGTCCCCAGCTTGTACCAAGGAGTTCCTCTACTTCACATGAAGAACTTCAAAAGGTTTCTGTCAGCCCATTCCTCATGGCTGTATAGGTCTCTCTGAATGGAAGCCCTGTCTTTACATCTATTGACTGCTCCCAATTAGGAATAATCTGAAAACCTGAAGAATGTGTACTCCATCATCTTCTCCAGCTCATTGTTAAACAGGACAGGTCCCAGCAGAAACCCCTTTGGTACTGCATTTTTATTGGCATCTAGTATAAGCCATTAATTGCTACTCTCTGAGCCAAACCATGCAACTTTTTTTTTTTAAATTTTTTAAACACTCATTTGGTTGTTTACCCATTTGGACCACAATGTCCTACCATGGATACAAGAGTACTGCGAGACAGCATCAAAAGCCTTCCTAAAGTAAAGATAAGTGACATCCACTGTTCTCCTCCCATCCACAACTGCAACTGCTTTATCATGGCAGGCAATCAGAATAATCAGACACAATTTACTCGTGGTGAAGTGATGCTGACTGTACCCAGTCACCTGCTTCTGCTTCATGTGCCCAAAGACAGGCTCCAAGAGGACCTGCTCCCAGGTAATTGCTAGTTTATATCTTTATTGCTTAAGGACTTCCTAACTGATCTCTAAATTAATGTGCTTTGTGGAATCCATAAGGATTTATGTTTTGTCCCAGCAATGCATTGTTTGATATGTATGATGCTAGATCTGAAAGGTCTAAAAATACCATCCAGTAGAAAGAAGTGCCTTATTTTCATCTGGCAGCAGCCACACAGTTACTAGAACATTACATTTCTTGATTTGGCTACTCAACTGCACTGACACAATCTTTTTTGCCAAACATAATTGTGCAAGTAGATAGCAATATATATCCAGGCTAGACTTCAAAAGTGAAGTATTTTCTGACAGTTACCTATTTTTTGTAAATACAGTACTATTCTTACCTTATAGCTTTCAGCTCCTTGAATGACATCTTTCATTGAAGCAGACAACTGATCTTTTTCTGACTGAACCAATTCCAATTCTTCCCTCAGAGTCTGCACCTTATTAAAAAAAGAAGCGTGTCATTAAAACAGAACCCCACATGCAGAATGTTCTTCATAGTAAGAAGCAGTCAGGGTACCTCTTTTCGGCTGGCATCTAATTCTTTCTTTGCTTTCACAGCAACAACCTTAATTTTATTTAGCTTCTCTCCTTTTTCTGCAGATTCTTTTTCCAGCCTTCCTAAAATAAATAAACAAGAAAGTGAAAAAATATGCCTCTTCCTTCCCCCAAGAAATGAAATTAAATTCAATTAGAACACAAATACCAGCATGACTTTAAAACAAAACAAAATACAAAGCTGGGGGAGATGTTCGAACATTTCATTCAGTTATGCATTTGAACTTAATTTAAAGCTAAAACATCCAGCAGCACAGACAGCTTAGGGAAAATCTTTCCCCATTTCAGAGGCTTCTTGTCTACTTCTACATACAGTTGTAACAACTCAGAACCTTCTTTCTAATGTGTTGGGAGAACTGCAATGAGGCAACAGTAGCTTTGGCAAAGTGTTGCTTTCCTCTCAGCAGCTTTAGGGATTCTTATTGAGACAATTATTTCATGTATTTAAAAAATAAAGATTAAATCCACTACGCTGTTTATAGCCAAATGTACATGGGAAGAAAAATCCTTAAAAAATATCACATGATAATAGACTTGAAATTGCTAACAATATTTTAAATCCTTAACAGAAGAAATACTGCAGGAAATTGCATTGATATCTACCTCCCCACCTTCCTTGGCTTGTAAAAAATACAAGACAATTATGCAGCGAAAGAAAACTAACAAGCCAAAATCCCCAAATTGTTTACATAAAAGAGAACAGTGAGAAAGATACCAATTTTTTCTTGAAGCTCTGCTACTGAAGACTGCTCATCAGTTTTCGCAGTCAATGTCTCCATTAAATTCTGTATTATAAACAAAGATATAAGAAGTATTACAAAAATTTCTTTGCAAAATATGTTTTTCCCCTAACAAGGCACCAGAAGTTTCATCTACAGCTGGACTGTGTCTACATTCTTACTAACAAGGAAGTCCTTATGTGCAATTTCGTATCAGCTTGGTAACTGAAAAGCATACTTATGTTGAAAGGAAAACATTCCAACCTTTTAACAGCTGCTTTCCATCCTGTCCGAGGACAAAAAATGGGAGACCATTAATTCTGCAGCTGTCAGTTTTTCATAACCATCAATTCCCAGGACCTGAAGTTAGAAGTAGCTAAGGCACATCAAGCAGGAGTTTTGATTGAGATGGAGCCATAGAAAGTTGGAGGTGAAAGATTATGAGGTTGGTTAGTTAGTTCATCTAGTTAAATAATCACTTTGAGGGGTATAGACAGGAAGAGAGATTCAAGTACAAGCAACTTCTGTCAAAATAACATTATGATTGGTTTTAGATATCTTTTCCTGCGGGGAGGGAATTCTGAGGTGTTAGGAAACTCAGAAACATGTGCTTTCTAGAAGGGAAACTCACTTTGAGGCCATGGGAAAAAAGAAAGACAGAATTTAAAGTATTTTTTGAACCTTAATTCTGAAGACTTTAGAGGTTTAGTCTGTATACTTCAATAACAAAATATAACCTTTAGAGAACTCAGTTCGTCTTTCACAGTTCTAAGTTCAGTTTCCTTTTGCTCCAGAATGAAATTTAAGTCATCTTGTTTTTCTGATCCTTTTTGCTGTTCTTGTATTTGACTTTCATAAAAAGCAAGTTTTTGAGTGATCTCTTCAATGTTAGCCAGAAGATCTTGATTTTCAATCCTTGTTTTTTCACCAGCATTCTTCAGCTCCTGGATATCATGTTGAAGTGCTTCTTTTTCAGACAACGCTCCTTCCAATTCTTCTCTCAAGAGATCCTTTTCTTTTTCAAAATCCTGGATCAGGGATCTATGTTCTGTATATTGAGCTGCATTTTCTTCCTCTAGTCGCTCAACCTCCCGTTGCAAACAAAGAACTTTCTCCTCATTCTGTAGAGCAAGGCACTGCTCTTCTTTCATTTTTGCCAAGCGTTCATTTGCAATTTCTAACAGGCTAAGAGAATCATATTCTTCATCAGCAGCTGAAACATTGGACCCCACTTGCTCAATTAAGTGGCACAGCTGAGTTCTTACAAGAAATCTGTGCACTTTTTCACTTTCAAGCACTGTTGATATCTGGTCTTTTTCTGCAGTCATCGTTTGTAGTTGCTTTTCTAAATTTTCATACTGCTCCTTCAACACTAACCAACCATCTTTTTCAGATTTAATCTTTTCCAGCTCTTCACTTAATTCACCTTTTTCCTGAATGATTTTCTTATTTTCCCCACGAAGACTATACGCTTCAGATGAAAGGTTCTCTCTTTCACGCAACAAAGACTCAATCTGGTTTTCCAGTTGCTCTAGCGTTCGAGCATTTTCACTCTTCCCAGTTAAAGCTTCGTTCAGTTCCTCTGTTAATTCCTCCACCTTTTTCTTCAGGTTATTGTTGTATTGATTAGCAACATCCACTTCTTGCTGAAGTTCCTGAATTTTTCCTTGTTCTTGCTTGCACCTTTCCTGAAGGCTTTCTCTCTCTTCACCCAAGCATTTTACTTCATTTAAAATATCCTTGTTTTGATCAGTAAGAGCAATGATTTTCTCTTCCAGCTCTTTTATAGCAGTCTCTTTTTGGTCAACAGATTGCGTTATTGTGTTTTTGTCCTCCTGAAGACTAACAATTCTACATTTAAGTTCTTTGATCTCTAACTGACTAGATGACAATTTTTCTGCTTCTTCCTGGAGGCGATTCACAGTCTCAAGAAGAACATCCTTTTCTTTAAAAGCAGCCCGGAGTTTCTGCTGCAGTTCATTGACATCAGAAGCTTGCTGTTGTTTCATTGATTCAAACTCCTGGCTGATCTTTCCAGCAGATTCCCCCAGCTCAGTCTGTAGAGTTTCCATTGTTTCTCTCAGGCTGTTGTAATTGGATACTGCTTCTTCTTTCTCCTGAGTTAGCTTTTCAAGTTGTTCTCTAAGTTCCTGCAGTTCAAAAACTAACGCCATCTTTTCTTTTTCAGAACCTGATAATAAAGTTTCATTTAGTTCAGAAACTTCTCTCTTATGTTGCTCTTTCAGAGTTTGAGTCTCTAACTTATGCTCTTTTACAGTGGTTTCACAGTGCTCCCTTGCTGCTTGAAGCTCCAATTTCAGTTTTTCAATTACACAACAGTAATCTTCTTTAGTAAGCTGCAATTCGTTTATCTTAAAGTCCAAGTCTTCCCGCTCATGAAAGTACTCATCCTTTATGCGATGGATTTCCTCTTCCAGTTTTAGTTTAACATTACTCATGTAAGTTAACTCATCTTTTAATATACTATGTTGGGACTGGAGCTCTTCTAAGCTATGCTCCAGGTGCCTAACCTTTTCTTCCATTGTCACTTCTACAAGAGGTTCTTCTTGTGTATCCACAACATCTATCTTGTTTCCTATATTTTTATTTAAGACTTCTCTCAGCTGCTCCAAGTCATGTTCACGCTGCTCAGTACAAGCACACATTTCATCCTTTATATTTTTCTCTTTTATTAAGCTCTCCTCTGCCAAATTGTGCTGTAACTGATTTATTTGATTTTGCTTTTCTTCATTTTCTTTAGACAATATTTCGATCTGATGCATCAACTCTGACACCTCTTCCTGATGGGCAATTTTTAATTTTTTAAGCTCTTCATTCAGGTTATTGATTTCATTATGGTAACACTGAGAGTTGCTTTTAATAGTTTCTTGCAGATTTGTCAGTTCTTTGTTTTTGTCTTCATTCACAGTTTCCAACTGCTTGCTCAGACACAAAATTTGCTCCTCATAAGTAGATTTAATTCTTTGGACATCATCTTGTAAGCTTTTAACTTCTTTTTGGCTATCACTATGACATTCAATCTGTTCCACCAGCCCCATTTGTTTCTTCACTTGTTCCTCTAATTCTGTTTTCAGCTTTGTTAAGTCCTCGTTGTATTTGCATTGTGCATTTGCTAATTCACTCTTCAGAGCTTTTATTTCTTCCAGAGAGTCAATACTTGATTGTTCCAGTTGCTGCTGCAATTCTTCCGTCTTAGCCACTGCAGCCTAAACAAACATGCGAGTTATTAAATACTGGTAATTTAGTACACAGAATTTCCAAATAAATTGATTACAATAATGAATTAGAAGATTTAGGAGCCCTTAGTTTTAAAAATTGCTATGGTTTTAAAATATCTAATTCTATGTTAGGACAACTCAATTCAGAAGACACTTAAAAGAGCACAAAAACATTTGCAGAATGGGAAAGGAAAACTAAGTCTTAAATCACATTTACCAGCATAATTTCATAAATTGGTCATGATAGATTTCAGCTTTAGCAACTATTCTGATAATGTATTAAAGACCAAATTAGTTTTAGCTCATCAAATTCAAGTATCTGGAATATAACAATGTTCATCAATTGCAAGCAATTCAATCTTCACTTTATTATCAATTAAGATTACTCCTTTTATTATTAATTAAGATTACTGACATAATTTAAATACCTTGGCTGCTAGGCTCCTTCCTATGAATATCTGAATGCAAACCTCATATTTCCCATGGAAATACAGAGCCAACTGATTCAAGCTATCACATATGTAGGCTATTAATGCACTGATTGAATTCTTTTTGAACCGTTGTGCAACTAGCCAGTGCACATAAGAATTTTATATTTATTGTCAGTCCTACAAAAAAACTATAAATTAGAGGGTACAGACAAAATGCTTTAACATATGAATCCTTTAGATTTTTTTAAGGTAAAACAGAACACAGTTAAGTGAAAAAAAAATAAAATGAAAGTGAAATACACAACAAGCAAAACTAGAAAATAAACATAATTCTGAAATATTTTTAATGCTCTATTGCTCATTCCAGTACCTCTGCTTCTTGCTTTCTTTGAATATTTTCTTTTTTCAGAGCTACGCACTGCTGCTGACTTTCAGCTTTTTCCAGAAGTACAACATCCAGTCTTTCTGTGAGAGCCTAATTTTAAGGGAGAAAGATCACTGAAAGAAGGGTTTCTTAACAATGAAAGCCTGAATGATTTTTGCAAACCATAGGAACTCACATATCGGTCACGACTCTTTTTATCAATTAAATAGATTGGTCTGATTTTAAAAGTTACTTTCAAGCTAAATATGACAGATATGGAACAGGCAGACTAAAACAATGATGTTGAGTAATAGGTTCTGTCCAAAATTGTATTTCTAATCAGCTAACTTTTTATCACCATGTGTGGGGGGAGCTCTCCTTCTGTAGAAAAGAAATCTCCATACAATTATTAAAAACAATTTTCCAGTTGATAAATTCCTCCTCATTGCCAACGTCCACTTTAATATGCTGCATATGACCCTTACTTTGAGAAACACAGATGTTCTTGCCACTTGAAAAAAATCCAATTACTTTCCTAAAAGTATTGCTTGTGACGTGCAACTTTAATTATTTGTTTCTGATCTCATCAAATGACTGTCTCTGAAGCTTTCTAAATGGCTGAAGTCTTCCTGCAGCGGTCATTCTAAATAAACAAAAGCCTGTCTAACCAGCTACACAAGGAAAAAGTCTTGCTGAGGAAATGGTAACATACTGTACTACTCCTCACAGAACTGATAGTGTTTTTGAGTAAGAATTTGGCAGGAGAAGGAAAAAAAAAAAAAAAAGGGGTTTTAGGAAGTCTCTTGAATTCCTGGAAATTGATTACATTCAATTTGAATAACAGTTTTGAAGGTATTTACTATTTATCACAAATTATTTCTGTAGATATATTTCAGCTAAAATTATATAATACATTAGAAACCCATTACACATTCCTACCTGAATAATATCATCAGCTCCTCCAGTAGCTGCTTTAGATCTGAGTTCTTCAATCTCCTTCTCTAGTTCTTAAAAAAAGAAGTATAGAAATTTCACGGCATGAATTTATACTCCATTGCAGTAGCAAATTACTAGTAAATCCAGTGCCTAACAATACTCCTATTCAAGGGGAACAAACATTCAGCACTACTTCTCCAGTCCTGATATTTAGCATGGTTTCCTGAGGAAGCAAAGCCTCCGTGTTTGGGTGGAGAGACAACAGACAGATAGAATTTTTTTTTATTATTGTCTTATCTTCTACTTCATGATCAATTTAAGCCAGAGAAAAGATATTACTTTCCTACTGGTTGTCTAAAAATAGGCAGCAGGCAGAAGAAAAAGATCTTATTAATAACCCCACTGAGGAAAAGCCCAATATAACCCATCTCTACCCTTATTTTTTTTCACTAGGCAGGTACCACCAGTCAGCACCACTGTAGCTCCAAACAAGGGGAAGTGACACCAGTCCAAGTAGTGGGCCACTGAAGGGACAGCACATGAGAGCACAGATTTACACAGGATACTTTTAGGTGGTTCACACAAAAATTTTGTTGGTATATTTTACGATTTTGTTAAAGAAGCAAATGATCAAATATTAGTTAAAATATTAGTTAAGTATTTTAAAGAAGCCATTGTACTCTACAACAGTACTAATTCTGCAAAATCTATCAGAGACATTCCAGCTCCCATCTGCTTCCTGAAAAGCAACAGATCTCTCTGCAACTGACATGGGGAACAGACAATGACAAGTCCCGCTTCAACTCTTGCACAAGCTGCATTGTTCCACCATGCCATACTGCTGGATCAAAATTAATTTAATACCTGAGAAAAGCAATGCTTCTTTTTCTTCCCTCCCTTGCTCCAAGGATTTCAGTCCTTATCCTCCCACAAAAAAAAAAAACCCACCACAACCAACCAAACAGTGAAACTGCAGAAACTGCAAAAAAGCATTTTTGATTTTTGCCTAGAATTCAAATCTACCCAGCAAAATATGCAGTGATATTAGGTAAGGTCAGATAGTACTAAGCACTAAGGCAAAAATTGTTCTTTTTCCAGTAACGTACCTGTACATCTTGACTTCACTTTCTGTATAAGCATCACTTGCTTTTTTGCAAACTTGATGAGCTCTTCTTTGGGCAATGTGTCCAGCTGTAAAAAAAGTACATGTTAGAGAAGACAGCGTCTTCCAACCCAGTGGTAAGCAGAAAACAGGGCATTTTAGCATCTCACACCTAAGACATTAAATTTTTGGGCAAGAAATGGTCTTACCACACATTTGCAAGAACAGTAACAGTCCAAGTTACTGCTGTTCTGTTATTTCAAGTGCAATAACAGAAACTACTCCTAGTTGTGTACTTCTCCAAATCATTCTAGAGCATAAAACCAGCAGCATCAGTTAGACAGGAAAACTTGGTTGGGAAGGGTTACAATTCGGTAATATAATTTGAACAATGTTCTGAAAATAGCATGTTGACCTAACACTGGCATTGTTTAAATTTACTTCCAACATATGCAAAGAGGTCTGTGTGCATTATGAAATAAACAACTGCCAAAACTGGAGGCTATTAATGTATTATCAAATATTATAACAAGAAGTGAAAAGATAGATATTTTTTTCCTCAT
This sequence comes from Caloenas nicobarica, assembly GCF_036013445.1. Taxonomy (NCBI): domain Eukaryota; kingdom Metazoa; phylum Chordata; class Aves; order Columbiformes; family Columbidae; genus Caloenas; species Caloenas nicobarica. Next base: position 150,699,410 of record NC_088245.1, on the reverse strand, counting down.
GTTTTCCAAAACACTTCAGCCCAGTGTTTATAAATCAATTTTTCAAGAAGTCTAGAAGACAGGAAACTGTTTAAAAATACCTTTTTGTCTTCCTATTACTCACAGCTTGCATGCTAAGCTGTAACCCTTTCAACTACTGCTATCCAAATAAATTACACTTGTGAGAACTGATTACCTTTGATTTGCCTGATCCTGGTGTGACAGAAGATGCCACCACCTCTTGCCCAGCATCTTGGACCTACAACAAAATAAAGCACCATCTGTGGTAACCAAACTTTTTAATGAAAGACAACCAAAGGAACTAACTGAAAGTCTGCAAACACTGAGAATAACTGAATATAGTGAAAGCTCAAGAAAAATGTTTAAAATATACTGTAGGACTAGTCAGAAGAATAAAAAAATTGATAGAGGTCTGTTGTGATTAGTACAATACAACAGAATAGAAAACGCCTGATTTCCAAACCAGTATGATCTTAGGATTCCGTTACCGAATTGACAACTAGAGTTGATACACTGCTGAAAAATAATTTTATATCCAAGAGGTTACACAGGTGACTCACTACCTTGTTCTTAAAAAACTTATTTAAAAAGGCATAAACAAAAAAATACTAGAGGAATATCAGTTAAATCAATCTTTGGGAAATTTTGAAACACATATACCCCCCCAACTTTTTTTCTTTCTTTCTTAAACACACTGGTTATCACTAAAATTTTTGGCCTAATAAATATATTTGAAAAGACTCTGCAAAGCCCGGGTTCTTTTGAAAAAATATAACCCTCACTTCACCTCCCCTCCCCTCCCCTTTATTTATTTTTAAACACACTGGTTAGCACTAAAAGTGCTGGCCTGCCAAACATATTTGAAAAGGCTCCACAAATTCTGGGTTCTCTATTCCTAACATGCATACATAATGCCTGCAACTGTAAACTTCCACAGAACTAAACTGGGAGACTCTATATTAATTAATAGTGGTTTATATGAGATATACTTACCTATACTTGGAAACATGAAAAAACATAAATAAGATGAGGCAAAGGAAAATTGAACAAACACAATATACTAAGGGTAGCATTTCCAAGCTTTGACCCTTACCCTTCTTTTTCCTTCATACTATAAGATGTGTGTGTATAAAAGTGAAAGGGTGTGTATATAAGTAGCTCTATTTTTAAATATCTATGTGTGTGTGTGAATATATATATCCACATACTTTCACTTTTATTTCGCTACTCTCTTTATTCTAACAAAAAACCCCTTATAGTAGAAACTAAGGAAAAAACAAACTGGATCTAAGCACTACTAGAATGAAGAATCACTGACTAATGGAAAGAACAGCTGATACAGATAAGAAGAAAGGTCATAATTAGAAATATGAGTTCAAGTATAGACCAAGGACAAAGACAGTTACAGTTATCGCTCTGTGTATCACATGGCCTAGAGGTGCTTTTAAGTTTCGTATTTTCTTGGTAGCCAAAACTTTGGCAACATTTACATTCTTAATATTTCAGCACTGCATTTAGCAAAACACTGTCACTACAAGCAGTATGCTTACACAGCATAATTAAGTACAACAAATTTAATGTACTGTTTAGAAAATGACAGCACATGCCTCTCCATACTACATTAAGGTCTGATCAATCTACACATTACTTTCAGTCTCCTTTAAGCTAACACGCAGAGAGGTAGAACCATGTATCATGTAAGAGAATGCATCCAGTTTTGCTGTTCTGGGAATAGAAACCAGAAGCAGCTGATGCAAAGGGTTTCACTCATCTGAATTAGAAGAACAACAAGGAAGATGGTTACCAAAAAACCCTGAACTTTTCATTGATTAGTTGCATCCAAACTGTGAGCCAGCAGACAGTAAGTACACTTCTAAGCACAACAATGAATCCTGCAAATATTCACAAGTTTCTATTCCGCCATTCTGAAAATGGGGTATGCTTCCACACTTTACTGACAGATGCAGAGATTTTTTTTTTCTTTTTAATTAAAGCCCTCTTTATCTACACTAAGGTGTTTCCAAGCCACAGTTTAGCATGTTCTGTGTATTTTAATTGCTATCTACCCCTTACTTTTGCAACAGCTAAACATACTCTTAGGAAGCCTAACCCACGTATGAACACAATATATCGACCTTTGATGAGAACTGTGGCAGTAATGACCATTATGAACAGCGACTTTCTAAGCAGTCTGTGACTTTTAGACACCACTAATTCTAATCATATCAAGTGACATCAAAAGATATTTTGAGTTGTGATCATTTCAGAAAGCAGAGTCATAGTTACAAGGCATGCAGCTCAGAAACTACAAGGAGAGTTAAATTTCATGTATGAATTTTAAACTCTACAACTTTGCCTTTGGGTTTGCCTTGGTGGTTACGAAAGCTACACGAGATGTATGCACTTCAGCGATTCTATCTGCGCGTTTAGTAGGTGTTTCATAGTTGGCATACTGTTAATGCATCAGGTCATCTCGGTAGGGAAGGAATGCTTGTTCACCCGTGGGTACTTTGAAAGAGTAACCACTCCACACATCCACCGTGTGTCACCTGAATGTTCCTCCCCTTGAGTCAGCACCCGCTGATCTCCCCCAGCCCATACAAACAGGATGACATCCCCACCTTCTAGCAGGAGGCACTTCAGCAACCCCTGAAGCCCGCACCGGCGCTCACGCCTCCACGGCGCGCAGTCAAAGCGCCCACCCCGGCCCACCGCAGCCGGGAGCGCGGCGGGCCGAGCATCGCACCCCACCACAGCTGCCGCCCAGCGGGGCCGCACCACCCCGGGGAGGGCAGGCGGGGAGGTCGCGCAGCGGCCCGCGGGTTACCCTGCCCGCCACGCTGGCAGCCGCGCAGCAGCCAGCGGCGGGCCCCGAGGCGAGCGGCGCCGCCCGCCCGGCGCGGCGGCCGCGGGCGCTGACAAACCGCCCGCCAACGGCCGCTGGCGGCGCGCGGAGGGGGCTGCGCGCGCGGGCGGAGCGGGTCGCACGACCCGCCATGGGCTCGCTCCACCCCCGCCCCTCAGCCCAAGGTCGCGAGCCCCCCTCCCGGCAACGGACACCCCCGCCCCCCCCCCACCGAACGGGTCCGCGCCCCCTCTTCCCCCGCTCGCCCGGTTACCTCCATGGCGGAGCCGGCTGGCTACAGAGGCAGGGAAATCGCGGAAGCGCCGCCGCCGCTGTCAGCGCCGCTACATCCCCCCCGCAAGACCTACTTCCGCCTTCGTCATCCACGCACGGCGGTAACACAGCAACTCCCCTCTCCGGTGCCGGCAGAGGGTTAGAGAACGTCCGTCACCTGAGCCCCGCCCCCTGGCTGGTGCCGCCGGCGGTTTAACGGCTCATTCTCGCGGAGCAGGGCGGGGTGCGGGGAGGGTGGGCTGTGGTACAACCCTGCCCAGCCGCTGTCGCCTGGCAGGGATTGTGCTCTGGCCACGCTGCTTCGGCGGCAAAACCCACCTGAAAGGCGGCTTAAGGCAGGCGGTGCGGGTAGTGCTGCCCACCGCACGCTGTCTCGTAAAAGCGGCACAGGGGAAGAGGCTACAACACGCCTGCGCCCCACCATTCCCTATACCTGAAGGGCTCCTGAGGGGTATGCACTGCTGAAGGGCACCTTACGGTGTGGGGAGCCTGGTATTAGGCAAGTGTCTGTCACGGTCACCATAAGGAGGGTGTGAGATGGACAGCTATGTACTCCGACAGGTACTTAAGGATTTAGGATCCTGTTTTTAATATCTTGATGGAAGCAGAGAGTGATTAAGTTATTTATCAAACGTCGGATATGAAGGACTGTACCAGAGCAAATAGCAGAAGCCAGATATTAGGGCTTGTAGTTCTGCTGTGTGTATTTGTTTGTTTTAAATTAAAGGACATTTTATGGCTATTTGGGTAGGTGTTTGAGGGGAGAAATACCTACTTTTAAGTGCACACATTTTTTATTGTAATCAGGCATGCCCCTTCATGATTCCTGAATGCTTTTTGACATTTTGTGATAAGTAATTGAGTTTTAATGAGAAGTTGCCTGGGAGAAACAATTTACGCATATTATTCTATTTACAGTTCACTGGATAAATATTGAATATCACCAAATTAATTATGGTGTCATGAGAGAATGCATATTATTTTAATAAAAAAAGAGAGTAACGTGAGTCAAAATGCTGCTTTTGGAAGAGTAACTTGCATTTTCCAAGTCTGCTTATTGTCACTCTTCTTTTAAAATTCAAATGGCAGTGACAAAAGGTAGAAAGGTTCTTCACCTCAGAAATTATTTCCTTGTCTTTTTTGTTCTCCAATGCATTCACTGTACAATATATCTATTTATTGTCTGTTGTAAACTATGCAGGTACACAACTGCAGCAGGAGCATATGGTTCCATGCTCTCACAGAGGTTGCTGGCAAGAAATAGATCTCCCTAACCAAACTGCAAGAAGCTGTTTTTCCTTTACTTCTATTATACTTTTTTAGAAGCCTCACAGGGCACTAAACAGTCTCCCTCATTCTCTTTGGGAGACTCTGAACTGGGTACCTAGGCCTGCACTGCCGTAGTTGAATATGGGGGTTTCATACAACTTCAAGAAGAGCCTTCCTAGACACAGTCGTTGCAGAACCATCCTGTGGCAAACGCTTTTGACCCTGACCTATGGCCATACTGTACTGCTTTGTCCTTCCGGGTCAGCGTACGATTGAAGTTGGATGTTTGGGGAGAATGCAATAGGAAAGCTTACTTTCTCTTTTGGAAAACCCCGGAGAAAACAATGTTTTGTCTATCATCAGAAAATATGTAATATGATCCAACTCTTGGGTCATCTCGTCGCTTAGCCAACGAGGAAACTGATTTTGGAGATGGTTCAAGGCAGAAGCACAAAGAGGTTTCAGATGTGTTTGTACTGTAAACAATGAAGTACCGGCTCACTTATTGTAGGCTTTCTGAAACTGATTCTGGCTAGAGAGCACTCAGCCCCTGATGTAGCTCCCTGCTCCTGTGAGACAGGTATTTGACAGAGATAGGCCAATTCTCCCCTCCCACCTCCCTCCATTTTGTGCAATATAATTTAGGTATGTTTTACAAATGAGACAGTCTTGACAGTCTTTCATTCTGGTCTTGAATTGCAACAGGAGTTGCAAAGCATCCTGGTTAAGGAATAGTTTCTGGAATAACTGGAAGAAAAAAGATTGAGGATTTTGAGCGCTGGTTGTTTCAACTGTTACAGTAAAGTACAAGTTGCTCCATATTTTGTGGGGAAAAATGTTGATTCATACCTGCTATAATCTTACATAATTTTCTTTAACAGTTTATGAATAGTACATCTTGCCTATCTAGAAGGAGCCAGTAAGATAATATATATTGCAAGCAGCTAATTTGGGACAAGATAAGTAAGAAAAACAAGAATATATGCTTTCTTTATTCTATAATTTTATTGTCTTTGTAATAGATAATTAGTTGATCTTTTGAAATAGCATTGTTTATGTAAAACAAGATTGCCAAGATATTTATGAGATATGTTGGGACAGAGCATAACAAAATTTAAATTCCTCTTTTGTTGAGAGGCCAAGTCCCACAGGGCTGTGATTAGCCCTCACATAATGGCAAGGTACAAACACTTGTGCACTATCATGGGAATTATTAGACCTGCAGGAATTTTCCAAAGAGCACAGAATGAGAAAATTACTGTAATTGTCAACTGAGGAATGTGTTTCCAGCATACAAGAGTTGGTGATGTAAATTCTTCCCACTGTAGAATCTGCCTTTCCAACAGGTTCTGAAGATGGCAAACTCTTTTGCTTGTGCACTATGCCAGGCCAGTCAGCATTCTTGCTTTGAGCTACTTTTATTTCTTTTCTACATGCCATATTAGTATAAATGAAGGCAGGGTATGAATTTGTATATGTTAACTATTCTTTGGAAACTTACAGTACATTCCTTGCCAAGTACAAGTGAACTCTTTGGCTGACTGTGGCCATTTTGTTGGGTTGGTTTAAGGTCTAACAGGTTCCCACTGGAGTGGAATGGGAAAGGCTACAGGTACAGTGAAAAAGGATAATAAAGTGTAAAAGGATAATAACTGTAAAAGTGTAAAAGGATAATAAAGTGTAAAAGGGAGGCTAATCTGAATGTTTATATGAATAAATAAGATGCAAGGGCAGTGCTGTCCTTTATATTTATCTCAATACTACTCTGTGTGTGAAGGATTTGGTTAGGCATTAAAAAAATAAATTGGATATGTAGTCCTTAACTTTGGTCTTAAATTGCAACAGGAAACTGAAAAGTAAGGAGTTTGGTGTTCTACTGCTCATCTGTAAAGCCCCCAAGACTGAGACTATACGTACACCTACATTGCCTGTACTAGAGCAGGACCCAATGTGGCTTGCTTTTGACATAATCTCTCTGTCTCTGTGATCATGGTAGATGGCCATAATTCAACTGTAAGCCTTCACACGGTCCCAAAGGCAGTCTGAGCTCACACTGCTGATAAATACCAACTGCCCTTGGCAGCAGGCTTTGCTGAAGCCCTTCTGCAAAATAATTGATGAGTAATTTGTCTCTTCAACATTAGCCATGGAACACTGCTGCATAACAGCATTCCTGATCCACCTACACAGTGCCTAAGTCTGTGCTCAGTCTGGAGGGTGGGCAGAGCCTTGTTATCCAGCATAAGCCTGTGGCTTTAGGTCTGGCAGCACAGTTTGGTTGCATCCTATGGGTATGAAGGGCTTAACTTTCTCTCACAGTGTGCCTCTAGGCTCACCTGCAGCCTACACAGAGACAAGGCTTGCATCGCTCATTGAGGACCTGAAGGAAGTGAAAGCTTCCATCCAGGCTTAAAATATAATGTTAATGTACCTCTGGAAAATTCCAGAATTAATTATTAACCTTGTTGTAAAGATAAGGCTCTTTATGAACATGTTGACATAAATCATTATAAAAACCATATAAGGCATATATTATAGGGTAGCATCCTATATAGATAGGACAAATTACGTAGAAACTACTTCCTGTCTGCAGTCTGTTTCCTAACCGGAGGAACAGTGACTTTCAATCCAAGCATGAAGCAGATCATCTACAGTAAAATTAGTGGAAAGGAAAGCAGTGTCCCTCTGTCTTTGAGTGCTAGCTGAGAAGATAGAACAGCTCCCTTCTCTGTCTCTTTATTTTTTTGAAACCTGGTGCTTCTTCCATTGTGTCTCATAGATAGTTGCATTCCATGTGAAAGTAAATTGATAATTTTTCCCTAATTGATAATTCTCCCCTAATTGATAATGACGGTCAAGCTAAAGGACAATTGTGACTACCCTAGAATTAATACAGCAGTTCCTGTAAAAAGATCTATATCAAAGCAGGAATCTTCAGCCATTCCTGTGGGAGGATTTGTTTAGGTAGTTGTTAATGCAGAGCTCCAAAACAGAACTATGTGAACAACTGATGTGTATTAATCAACACTGATTTTCAAACCTTTATTAGAGATGAATAGCAAAGTTTCTCAGCTATCAAAACTCTGCAGGTACTCTCTTAGAAGAGAGGAGAGGAGCAACATTGAAGAAGTTGCTGTGAGATTGCATTAGCTGAACCCACGCAAGTCCTCTTGAAACTGACATGGAAGAAGTTGCATCTGTATAAGAAGGTTAGTAAAATCATGCATCTAGGTAACTGGATGAAAATAAAGCATAGGTCTATATTCAGGACATATGTCCAATAGAGCTTTGTACGGGGCTCTGTCATCATAGTAAACAGAGTCACTTGTTTACACCAGAAACTTGACAATCATTTAAATTGATTCAAAATAATTTAGCTGAACATGTACAGTCTCCTTCTGCAGGTGCTCATCGATTTACAGTATCTTATGTAAAAATAAATTAAACCTCTCACCAACTTGTGTTGGTATTAAGAAACAATCTCTGTATACAAACACATCATCTAAAGCTCTTCTGTACATAACAACCGACAAACCTAAAGATACGTAAGTTAAAGGTGCTCTAGATGGAGGCACCCTCCAGTCATTTACCCAGAAGCATGTGCACATCTATGTTGATATACTGTCATAGACACCAAAGCACGGTGGTCTCCAGGCCCACTGAGGATGTATACAGCCTATTAACCCCTTGCCCAAACTTTCCTGGTAATTACACATCCAATCATTTTCGCAGGTAACAATTCACTGTTCCCTGTAGTTTTACACTGCTATAATTAATAATATTTTGCAAATTATGATTGAATCCACAGGCTGATCTCTCTCAGCTGTGGTGGCTTGAGAGGGCTTAAAAAGCAGAAACATCCCACTTTTGTATCCCCCTGCCAGGTATATTTTGTCATAAAGATTAACTTTTTGAATATAGACAAGGATAATATCAATAGGATAAGAAAAGCCAGTTTTTATGTAACCATATATCCAGTGTTTGTTTCCCTCTGACCTGTGTTACTTTTTATCTGTTTTTCAGAGCAGCTTCATTGCAGCTGGGTAAAGAGTTACCTGAGTAAGTAAGAGCAAGGGTGACTTTTCCAATGTGACATGAGCCCCTTATGATATGCTGGCTCTCTCTTTGCAGTGGCTGTGAAGCTCCCTTTCAGACCAGGCTTCAGCTACCATCAGCATTTTGCACTTCTGATAGATTCAGAGATTTCAAATGAGGAGCAAATAGGTCATCTGTGCGATCTTTTGTGCAGCACTGCTCATAAAATGTCACCAAACTACTGCCTTAAGCATGTTTTTTTGTTTACTGATGGTCTTATGACACTGAATGAGGATTAGATTGACAAACAAAGCTGACTCGTGATTCCATGGAGCAACCCAAGAGGATGGAAATATGCCAGAGAGCAGGCAACGCCTTTTCCTCATACTGGCAATAGTAAGATAGCAAATAAAGTTAATCAGAAACAAAAAACCAAACAAGTACCAGAAATCTCCTTGGGCTAATATTTAGCCTTGCTAAATCTCTGCCAGATGATTTTTTTTCTCAGGTAGTCAATTCACTGATACATTCTTTATTGTGGGCAGGAATCTCTGTTAACTTAAATCAATGTGTCTGGTTTCAGTGTTTCCTGCATTTTTGGGGGAATCTTGGTGGGCCAGGAACTGACAGTGTAACTTCTACGTTTAACAGGAAGCTTTTTGTTTGTTTTCAAACTTGATGCAAGATATTGCTACCCTTTAGAGAACTGCATTCACTTTAGATATTTGGATTAAATCGGTAATCTGAAATGGACTGTGCATCTTGACAGCTGCTCCTATTACTAAATCCTTGGAACTCTCCACAGGCCAAAGAGAAAGTAACCCCAGCAAACATTTTCTATGTTATAATAGACTAAACTAGACTCAATGAGATTAAGACAAGTATTTTCCTCCAGCTGCTGTCATCTGTGTTGTTTTCCCTGTGACATTCAGAGTGCAAACTCAGTTAAGCAGGAACTCTTTGAGGCCTTTTTTGTGTGCCAAGCTCAGTGGTGGCACATTAAATCCAAAAGTGGATTGGTAACAGTTGTATGTAATTAAATGGGTTATGAATCACTTTAGTTAATTTCCCACAAGCTCAAAGCATGGCTATAGTGCTGGTACTGACGCTAAAGCAGAACTAGTCTTTATTTGATGATATCGACCAGGCCCTATTACAACTAAGAGCCCTCAATGGGATGTTTGTGTGTTTGTTTACACAAGAGAAGAGTGAAGAAAATGAGGAGGTAATAACGTGATGCATCTGATGAACACTTTTACAACGGTGGAGAAAAGGGAGTTGGTATACGCAGCAGTGACTCTTGACCTGGTTCATACCAGCTTTCAGAATTCTCCAAATGTTAACAGAAGATCGTATGATCTGTTTCAAAAGGCAACAGTGAGAAAACTTTCTTGTCCTGGTGCAGTAGGGACTACTGCCTCCCCAGCTGGATTGTAGATAAATGCCTCTATGTAGCCATTTGGCAAGTTTTATCGAAGGATGTAATGGGTGTTTGATATTTTTGCTTTCACTTCAATGGCATTTATGATGTCCAGATTAAAACGAGAAAAAAGAAAGTGCTTCTTTTGTTGTTCTATTTATACTTGATCACGTTTAAATTCGTTTATTGTTATGTATTGATTAATGTATGTACGACAAGTGAATAACATACTATGCATACACCCACTGCATTATCTTGAGACCTTTTTTCCTATCGGTTTCTAATTTCTGTTAGAGGCTTATTTGAACACACCAGCAATATCAACTGCACTTTTACAAAGACAAAAACCCAAAGCATGTCTGAAATATTTCTGTTAATGCTGAAAGTCACTGCGAGAGGGATGAATGAGAAGTATCCAGTGGGATTATTTTCTTCAGGGAGACCAACCTAAACTTCCGCATAATTTGTGCACTCTCATGATAGTGAAAAATCAGTGGTGTTTGAAAGAGAGATATTGAAATCTTAGAAACACAGGCATTTTGTGAAGGAAAAGCAAAATATATAAAATGGAAAATGCTGAAGATCATAGAGAATAATTCCCATTGCTAATAATCATAATTCTGTGCGAAAAACAAGAGAGGTATCAGACATTTTCTTCTTATAATCTTCATCAAATTTCTCATTTTGTGCCACAGTGAAATAATTCTTCCAGTCGCCGACAACCCCTAAGAAACAGCAAAGCAAAAAAAGAAAAAAGATTAATTTACTAGTATTTCCTGAAGCCCGTTAGCCATGACTCACTGGATATTTGTACTTCAAGGCCCATTTCGAAACAATAATAACCAGGAGCACAGAGTTGATGTCAGTAACAAACCTCAGTACCTTTTCTCATGAATGGGGAAAGAGAGTGATCCATTACTCCCAGAAAGTCCTTAGTGTAGTTTGCCATGGGATTTTCTTTCATTATCTCAAATGAGGTATTATGGAGTATCTTGTTTAGAACCTCTTCATCCAAGTCCTTCTCCAGGAACTTCAGAATCTTCTGAATTTCTCGCTTTGGATTCTGCAAAGAGAATAACATGGGATAAGATACAGAGCCAGGAAAAGCAAAGAAATCAAACACGGTGTTAAAGTTGCAATTGTTGTCAGAGTGAGACAATCAAGTTTTCTGAAGATTTACTGATATGGTTGACATTACAGTAGAAAACTGTTGATCGTAGGTGACCTCTACTAGACCCCCAGATTTCAGAGCCCTATAAACATACATCCAGCCTTTTACCTCCTTCATATCTTCATAGAAGAGGTAGAGGATCTGGTGCTTATCTTTTGCCTTCCACCATCCCTTTACATGGTCATACCAGGAACCCCAGAGCACTGAAAAAGGAGCGACATCATCAGTGGCTAGAAATGCCCAAACTGTCTTTAGGTATGTGTGGCACTCGTGTTTTCCTCATAACCAGTGTCTAGGCATTTCCCAGCTGGTTTTGAATCACTGTGGCCACGACTACTGTGCTCTGTGCTCATCAGAGCATTTGTGCTATTAATCCCTCAGGTGTATGGATGCTCAGAGCAGGATTCATGTGTAACTTTAGAGGGCAACAAATGCAGATGTTTACTGCTGAATGAAAAATCCAGGCTGTCTTTACTGTCAATGGAGAGAAACAGATGTTTCCAGAGTGATTCATCTGATCAGCTGGACAAGACTGCTTTGCACAGGGAGTTGGACGAGATGGACACCCAATACCACTTCCAACTTCCATTACTCTGTGGTTCTAACTGGTTTAAATATTTGATATACTATCAGAAGTACCTGTTTCTCTCCAGCAAGTATCAAGATGACCAGCTTGGACAGACGTAGCTATGTTCTAGATATCTGTGCTGGGACAGACGGCTCCCAAGCTGAGCTAGTCAAACTCAAGACACAAGGTCTCTCACCACCAGACAGTGGTGTTTCTAGGCCTACGTGGTGGTAAAATACTAAGGACCTGTGGAAACTTTACTGACCAAAATTGCAGAGTGCCATCCACCTGAGCAGGTTTTCTTTCTTGGGTATCAGCACTTTTTTTGGAAAGGGAAGAATCAGCTTCTGGGCTTGCTTGGCTTTAGCTAGAAAACTGGCTTTGTTCAGATGCCTGATTTAGGTAAAAAGATTAAATTAGGTAAAAAGACTCCCTTAACTCAAATTCACACCAAACATTTCTACACAAAATTAATCCTTGGTTTCTTATATAACAGGCTAGAGTAAACCCAATTAAAACACTGTTCCTTCCCAGCTGGCTTCTAAGCAGGTTTCTATTAACCTCAGACAGAAGAGATCAAGCCTGAAAATTGTTACATATGTTACTGAATGATAATAGCATAAAGAGTAGCTTTTTTTTTTTTTTTTCAAAATGCAAATGTAAAGACAAAATTAATCCTTTAGGTACCAATAAAACCCCATGAATGAAGATAAATTACTACTGGAACACCTTCTGTAGATATCCTTCCAGAGAGTGTCAGCACTGGATTTCAAACCATAGCTGAAATAAATATATCAGTCACGCATTTTTTAAAAGAACAAAATCTCTTTTACAACTGATTGCAGTTCATCACCTTTCCCAGTCATGAATTTCTCCATGAACTCCTCCCAGGTTCCTGGCTCAGGCAATGCTTTATTCATTCTGTGGAAATGGTAGTATGACACCAGATTGTCTTTCGCATTTCTCACCACATAGATTATCTTTATTTATATGAAAAAAGAAAGAGAGAGGGAGAGAGAGAAATTAACTTACACATGCTTATATAGATATTGAGCATCTGGAGTTTTCTCTTGGAGCCTGATGACAAAGGCTAAAGAGAATTTGCTTTGAAGCTGCCATTTTCTGAAATCCAATGCAGGTAACTTAGTCATGACTTTTTTAGCTTCACACAGGCTTTGCACGTTAAAGGGAAAATATCTGGGGAGACCTTTAGGTTTCACAAAGATTCTGGAAACCACATTCAGTCCTGGTTCATATCACCTTCCTTGGAAGTGAAGTAGAATTGAGTCCTACCTCTTCTGCCTTACCTTACAGTTTTGTTCCCAGAAGGAGGGAGGCACCAGCTGCACAGGGAGGTGAGTTTTTATTGTTCGTGGAGAAGGCATAGCTTCAGCTAACTCCAAGCCTGTGGGATGTTTCATTATGAGATGTGACTTGTTCTCTAAATTGCACGAACACTTCTTTGCTATTCTCGGATGTATGATTTTGACTGTGACTTTTCAGCAGTTCACCTTGCAATGATCATTCATCTCCAAAGCAATTACATAGCAGCGTAACACATACAACATTGCATAAGCCCCTTCAGTGTTTATTGAGAAATTTTTACCTATGTATTCAAGCAGGAAAGGGGCAACACTCTTTCATATCTTCTTGCTTGCTTGGGTCCATGTCTACCCTCTGCATTCCAAGGGATAATGATGAATACTAATTTATATTTAGCCAACTAATGTTTTTCCTTCACAATATTTAGTGACCTCCTTTCACTTTGTAGGTAAGAAAAGCATGTTTCTTTCTAGGATACTAGAACAGACTGGCTGACTAGACTTTCTGGATAGCATGCAAAGAGAGACTGGGAGAATGATGGACAATAGATTTGGTGTAGCTATGGATAAATGGGAATACCTGGTGATATATGATGTTTAAACATCTATCATGACCTCTGTATTTTCCTGTCATCATTTATTATGCTTATCCTTTATCACTTTTTTTGTCTCTGTGTCAACACGGTCTGGTTTAGAAGATAAAATGTAGCACTTTTGCTGCATTGTTAGTCAAGCTTTTTAGCTTCAAACGTGAAGAGAGTCTGGCTTAGAAAAGTATGCAGACTGGGAGCCCTTGCTGGGGGAACACTCTTGTAGGAAAGTGTCTTTGCAAAACAGTCAGGCCTGCTGGTTGCCTCAATGCTCCATGGCTTGTTTAGATGACTAGACCCTAGAATTTAACAACAGTTACTCAAAACAGTAGCAAAACCACCAAAAATATTATCCACCTTTTGGGAATACATCCACGACATAGATTTCTCTTCCATACAGCCCCCACATTGCCATTTTATGCATATCTGCTGCTGGTACTGTGGAGTATCACACACAGATTTCAGATGCCACCCCAGGACAGCATGGTCTTCAGTAGTGCCTGAGTCACATCTGCCAGCCTTGCATCAGCTGGAGTAGCACTAGATGTTTATATTAAAGCAACAGAACTGATCCCTAATATCCAACATGGTGCATAGTTCAGTGACAAAGCAAGCGGGACCTTTCCCAGGAAACCTGTGGCATCAGCACTGGGTGCTTGTTTTATTTCATTTTGTCTGAAATATAAACCTATTTGTCTAATATTTACCTGAGTAACACAAAGATGAAGGCTCTGGGATGTACCACTCAAGGAAAGGGTGGCGTCTGTAAATAGTGGCACGTCTACACTTCTCAACATCTCCATTTTGTTGAATCATATCCACTATCTCCTGTGTCCATGTGGTACCTGAAAATACCAGTGTTTAGATATTTCCCTCAGGGCCAGCCAAGAGTCTTTTCTGCTAGGAAGATGAAAGCCAGAAGGATGGACACCCTATTAAAGGAGAAAGGAGCAGCACAGAAGATGATGGACAAATAGGGAAGAGAGGCTAGTGGAGGAAAAATGCATAATTAGGAATACCAAGGTAGTTCCATTTTAGACAGGCTTCTTCTTGCCAACAGAAAGCTTCCACCCTCACCTCAGTAATGAAAAATGCTCTGGGATAAACTCACTATTATTTAGAGATTGTATTATTTGCAGAGAAGAATGAAATTCCTTCCTCCCAGTTTTCATACCTCATAAAAACTTAGGTATTTCAACATTATTTTGATTCTGAATTTGAACGAAAAAATTAAATACCTGAACTTTGAGTGAGCAAAAATTTCATACAGTTTGAAAATGTAAAAAAGTTGTAGTATTTTCAATATTTCCATTTTAAATGCTCTAACAAAGGTCAGTACAACCTTTCATCTGCCTGAGCTATTGCAACATCTTGTAAGAGTTATTCTGTCTTTCACATACATCTTTTCCCTAATAGCCATGGTCACTGGGTTAACTACATCTCCTCCGAGGTACTGTGGCAAGTCAACTGGAGAACAGGCTAAGGGATAACTCAGAAAGCAATGTGGGCAGGAAACTCAGCTCCTCTTAAGATACTTGAATTGTGCATCTCTGGCAGATACAACATAATGTAGAATGGACTCCTGACTATAGTTCTTTTTAATTCAATGCCTGAGAGGCTTTAATCCAGGTTGGATAAAATAATGCGGTTTTCCTTTCAGTACATAGGAAATAAATTAAAAGTTTTCAGGTTTGATTTTTTTTTTTTTTTTTGGTAATGTGTTTTTCCCTACTAAAAAAAAAAACCCAACAAAAACCAAAACCAAAACCAACCAAAAACCAAATCAAACTTAAAAATTCTTGGTAATTCAAGTAATTATTCTCTTAATGCTCGTAAAATGTTTGTGAATCTGTTCCTGAATCCCAATCCCCTAGACTTTACATGTTTTTATTCATCCAGGATTAATATTGATGGTTGTTATTAATTGTTTTCCTGTGCAGTAAGTATAAAGGGTCTGATCAAGAGGAGAAATAGTAATGAGCTAAATGGCCAATCACTGGATAAAATAACAGATAGCTAACATTAATGGTGGGTATTTTATTTTATTGGCTAAAATTATTAAGTTAATTTGGTTATTTCATTAAAACGATTAACCTGTTTCCAGAAATCAGTACTGGTTTACACACCAAGTCATTCCCTAAATACACAATACAATCCATAGTTGTTCAATCGATTCCTATTTTTTCTTAGTAATGATGACTTTTACGTGGCTTTGCTAAATCGATATCTACTGGTGGAAGACTATTGTTGCTGTAAATATGTATGTATATAATCTAAATCAAAGGAAACCTTTAAGTATAGGTAATTAGACTGTGACCATTTGAACTTCAGTAATAATAGATGGTTGTTACTTCTGCCAAAGAAGTCAGAAATCACTCGTCGCAGCTGACAGAGCTTCATGTCTTTAAAATACGTCTGGTTTGGGATGAAACAAATAGTAGCCACAATAGAAAGTTAGTTTTCAATTCCAATAATAAGCACTATCACGATCTTTTCTATTCTGTTTCCTCCCCCCACCAACCTGCTTTTGCATAGGTTGAGATGAGCAGATCATCAGGTCTGGCTTTGAACTTCCATACTTGGTCCCATATGCTGTATGTTGTTGTTGTCAAGGGAACACCATTCATTTCACGTAACTCAACTCGCTCCACTGTCTGTTCCAGACTCAAATCTGCCATTTTATCCAGGGCCATCGAACACTGCATGAAGAAAGAAAGGCTCAGAATTAACATAGTTGCTCTGAAAAAAAAAAATCTAAATTTACTCATCTGTTCTTGAGGTATCTTTTATTGACTGAGTTCCATATCTTCTGGTTTCTTTGGCTATGATTTGGCCTGTCTGGATCCACATATGGGATCCTTAAAGCTGGATCTGATTTTCAGAAATGCTCATTATATTGCTGCTGGTGGGTCTCAGCATCTCTAAAAATCACTCTGTTTACTTAAGTACAGAAAGAGAAAAAAAAAATATTTCCATCTTTAAACATTTTACCAGACATATTTATGTAAAATTTTAATTGTAAGTATGTGCCTTTTGAAAGGCAGGAAAAAGTAATTGATTAGAGGTGTGATTCAAAAGAAGGCAGAGCATAACAGCTCCCACTGAATTCAGCAAGCAGGACCCAAACCTTCTTAAGGAAAATAAACAGAAGCACCTTCTAACACCCTTTGGACCTCATGCTCACAAAAATATTTGCAAAGCTTTTCTGTGTCTTGTTCCTGGAGCTTTTCTCTTAGACCTCTCTGCTGTATACTGAAATTTGTTGCAGAAAAATAAACCGAACTACATAGATCGTTAACTAAAGGTTGTTAGACTTCAATTATTTAAATAAATCTAGTTAAGTCTACTGCCGATTGTACCATTTTACAATAACTAGTTATTGATTTCTGGATTTCTTTCAAGGAGGACTGTTCTTAGCCATAACCTTCAGAGCTGCAGAATATGATCAGAGGAAAGTTCTGCTTAAAAGGAGGCTACAGAAATTGTCTCAATTAAAAGTATCAGCCAGAAAAGATAAAAGACATTTCAATCCCAACAGCAAACATTGCCAAAATATTTCATTTCTTTGTTGACTCACACCCAATTTCACAGAGATACAGCTGAGTATAGCAGGAGGTTGGATTGGTGGCTGGGAAGTGACTTAAGAAATAAAAAAAAAAAGAAGGAAAAAGAAACTTGCCAGAGAATTTTTTTCCGATTGAATGTCTTCAGTCCTTGGCTGTATTGATGACTGTGCACCCACTTAGATTTTCAGGCAGAAGCAGAATGAAAGTTTGGGTGGAGTTTCTATTCCTCCTATGAGTGTGAGGAGAGCAAAGGAGGAGGTGCAGCAGCAGCCAATAGCTGAACAGTGTTTCTGGCTTGGTTTATGAACTCCTGTTTAATCTCGTGAAGGAAAAATACTTTGAATTCTCATCTAGTGGAAGGTGTCACTGCCCATGGTAGTGGGGTCAAAAGTAGATGATCTTTAAGGTCCCTTCCAACCCAAACCATTCTATGATCTGTTCTATGATCTGTCATCTGAAGTATGATTATTTACTGCGAACAACATTAAATATCAGTCAGTAGCTCCAGCAAAATGATTTTAACTTGTCTCTGTCATTGTCAACAGTCTCAGAATAATTCATTTTCTTACAAATATTTAATCTAAATTGCAAAACAGTTTGTTATTTGTTAGTGCCTAAGATCAATGGGACTGAATGAATTAAAAGTAACTTGGTTCCATTTTCACCATGTACTGCACTGTGATCATTTAATAAATGTCTGAGGGTCTGTCTCATTGCTGTGGCCAACCATTTATGTTTTATAACACTTTCTAGACAGGTTCGCAGGGTTATGGATCACAGTGTGTGAGGTAACGTTTCTTTACAAGATTTAAGTCCCTATCTATCTTCATATGAGATACTGGGAGAGATAATGACGTGCCCCAGACTAGCCACGAACAACATAGTAACATGGACTGCTAAAAGTATGCCAGTGACACTTTTATATCTGTTTCCCAGCTGCTGCAGTCACACCAAAATGTTTGGTTGCAACAGGAAAAGCTTTTATTGGGCAAAAGGTAGCTCACTCCAGCTGATCTCAAGCAAGTTTGAATGGATCGTGTTAATAAACGAAAATTATTTTGAAAAACATTGCTATCAGGCATTGCTTCTCTCTTCTGCTGAAGGCATGCAAGCACCGTGAGTACTCAAGGTCCTTTTTGGTCATCCTTTGGAAGGTCTGGCAGTGTTTGTATCTAAAATGGCTTTCTGTTATCTCAATTTTTTAAAGGCGTTTAATACATACTCATCAAACGAAGATGTGGCAATACTCGCAGCATGGCCAGTGGAGTCTAGAGAGTGACTTGCTCTGCAGAGTCCATGGGCTGTATGGATCAGCTCTCCATTGACTGCAGAAGGAGCATAGATGTCTAAGTTGCAAAGACTCACATATTTTAAGGCACAGGTGGGAAGTGAGAATGTTCTGCCCCAGAGGTGGGGAGTGAACTGAGAGTGAGCTGGTGAAGGGCTCTTCTGGATATCAGTAAGAAAGGCCTGACAGCAAATGACTTTATAAGATATTGCTCTAATAAGACAGAGTAAGAGGAAGAATATAGACAGTGAGTACATCTTGCATCCCTTCAGATACTGGGAACCTTGCCTTTGTGCACCATCAGATGGAGCCCCCGGGGGGATTTTCCCCAGGGCACACTGAGCAGGTCCTGTCCATGGAGAGAAGCTTTTTTTTTTTTTCCTGCCATTCAAGCTATTATATAATTTTCTAACAAGCAGACAACTCTATTCATGAAGGATGTTCACAGGAGAGCTTTTCGTTGCCCTTTTAGACAGAGTCACGGCCAGGCAGGAGGCGAGATCACCGGTACCAAGTGGGAGCTGCCTGCAGGCTCCTGTTACAGGCTGAGTTTATCCTGCAGCCAAGCACAAGACAAACTGTGCAGCTGGTTGATCTGTGCAGCACAGCACAGACTGCAGCTGCTCGGGTTACCTGTGATGTGGATCTCTGACTCCTTGGTGTACTGTGGTGTCCAAGTAAGGATCACCACCTTCCACCCTTTGGTCCACGTACAGGTGATGACTTTCCTCATGTAACTCACAGTGTAGAGGTTGTGGCTTCTCATTGAGGGGCTGTGGGAGTCAGTGAATTGGTTCAGTGCTCCCCGTATGATTTCATGAAAAGTTTCCCAAGAATCAGGAAACAAACTAAGAGAACTGCTTGATTAGGTTTAAGCTGACCACTTGATCTTTCTTCTGGCTCTGACACCAGGTTTTTATTCTGAAGGCTGGCAACACCAGAACCAGTGACACAGAATGAACAGAGGCATATGGCTGAGGCATAATATTTCTTCTTCCATTTGTCTGTTTTTTAATGTGACCATTACTTTCAAGTTCTGTCATGAAAGGACCTGCTGTTTTCCTGTCTGTGTTAAGGCGAGTCCTTTCTGTTTGTCCTTCTCACACCTGCACCTAGCAGTTCATTTGCTGGTTTGAAAAGGTATCTACTCCCCTTTCAGTTACGAAACCATCATGATAATGTAGTAATCCCCAAAGCACATCAGTTGGTGTGGCTGAACAAAGGAAAGCCCAAGAGCTGCTTATCGAGTGGCTCTCTTTTACTGCAGCTGTGAATCTGAGTAGCCTGTGAACAGTGCACTGTGCCAGATAAGCTGGAGCGAGGTCAAAACCCACTGCCTGCAGCTTTAAAACTGCTTTTGAAGTGACCAATGGGTGATGGATTTCTCCTGTTGTAAAACAGGGAGGTGAGAGGTCAACTGGTCAGCCCAGGGACTGGGTTTCTGGGCGGGAATAATTGTTTATTGGGCCACTCTGTAAAAAGACCAAGCAGTCTCTGCAAAGAGCTTCCTCCAGGTTTCCACTGGCCATTTCCTGAGCACAAACTGCTGGCAGATGTTTCCTCATGTAAAACACACTGATTTTGTTTTATTTTATATTTTTTGTTATCTTTGCTGAAAACACTTAAATCTTTACCTGGAATGGAAAGCCACAGGCCACTCAACAGAAATAAAAACAGAAAGAGACTGCTGGGTGCTTACAGCATGGAGACAAGTGACTGCAAATCAGGAATGTGTTTCCCTGTCCTTGGAAGTATCCTTGCTGTATAGCATTGTGAGTTGGGGTAGTTAATACCATGTTTCACAGTCACTGAGCTTCACAAAAGCTGCGTCTGATCAACAAAGGAAGTACAAAGGGAGAGTAGAGGTACCTTTATTTTGCTTTTGTTCTCATCTCACATCCTTAAATGTACACATGGTAAGCCAACAAGTTTTATCACGATATGATAATTGTCTATGGGTCTCTCATTTAGTTCCAGGTAAAATTCTCTTTTCAGCAGTTTATAACAGCGGCAGAGAGGGTCAGGAATATTATTGCACAAGGTAACTAAGTTGCTGGGGTGGCTGCTCAGAGTGTTGGACTGGCCCGTCCTGGCCTGGCCTGGCCTGGCCTGGCCTGGCCTGGCCTGTCCTGGCCTGTCCTGGCCTGCCTCCTCTTCTGCTCCATGTCAGGATGCAGCTTCCCTTTGGCATGGTGTCACCAGAGTTATTTTGGAGATAATGACACACTTGCACTGTCTACATACATGCTTTTATTCAGTGGCATAGATTTATTGCTGTTTCTTCTAATCTTTCCTGGGTGGGAACTGAAAACAGAAGTGTGTGTCCTGCGGAGCCTCGGGTATTTGGTGGATTCAGGATGCCATTAATACATGCTGCTGCTACATTTCGTGGCTATCCATGCTGTTCTTGACATTCATATGACTACTTATATGAGCAGAGACATCCAAATGCTACTGAACAGAATGTCTGAAGTGAGCTAAGAAAAGATAAACAGCACTACGGGGGAGTCAAAACTAGACAGCAAATAAATAAAGACATAGTTTTCTTTTCTTGGTCTTCCAGACTCTGGAGTTGGGTCTGTGTGTTTTGTTTTGTGGGGTTTTTTCGTTTTGTTTTGTTTTTTGTTGTTGTTTGTTTTTTTCCTGTTCTTCATATGAGATCTCCTTTAAAATCTCTTTTTTTCATTCCCATTAAATATATTAGTTTTAGGTTTTCTAGCTTGAAAAAAAGCAAAGGGATTATCTGAGAAATAAAATATGTTTCCAGTTACCATCTGAAGCTTTTGTGTTTTTAAAAATAATTTGTAGAACATTTCTTATTGAAGATAATTCTGCGATGAGATCTCTGGCAAAAGATGTTGGTTTATTAACTGATGGAAAGCCTTATGTTTCTTTACTAGCTCTTTTTACTCTTCCTGCAATGGGTATTTCAGAGATCATTTGTATATAGAGAAAGAACATTTGAAAGAATGCAGGTAATTCAAAAACTCACAGAATGTATTATGTGGGATTTTAAAAATATCTGATAGAATTGTGTCTTGGACAAGAAATCTGTCTCAGGCTAGTGGACATGAATAATACTCAATTTAAAGGCAGATAAATCTGCTTTTGTTCTAATTTTTATGTTGGTTTTGAATATTTTTACACTTAAAAATTGATTAAGAATCACAGTAGGACTTTCAAATCATGTTAGAAAATGTGTATTTTATTTTGTCATTTGTACACCATCAGACTTGAAGTGAGATGAAGGCTACAAATCCTACATCAGTATCAAGCACTATAATATGGTTTTAAGTCTTATTTTCATCAGATTTTGCCTATATTTAGCTGTCTATATGATCTAGAGTACTATGTCTTATAAATCAAAATCTATGGCTGATACATTTGACTTAAAGAATTTTTTTCCTTGTTATGCTTAATGTTTGTATTACATTTATATAAAATTCTAGTCTCCCTCTGCTGGACAAAACAGAGTTTTTATTCCAAAAGATGTTAAAATCTTTTAAACTTAACTTTACATTTAAAAGCTATTGAAATCCTCCAATACTAACCTGTATTACTCATTCAGAAAAACATAACATATTCTGGAGAAACAAAAGAAGACTCTGGACAGGTCAAGGTTTCACTTTCAGACTTCTTGAATCTTACAGCTTGTTGTCTGCATTCACATTGTGGTGACTGAATTGAACTGAAGTAACTACCAGTTGGTGAGCAACCTTAGGCAATGAAAACTTTTGGTATTGTGGGACACATCTGGGGTTAATCACAAACACGTCCTGTCACAGTCTCCTGGCTGTCCAGCCCATATGTTGTCAAGAACAATCTTCCTGCTGGTAACTGTAAAACTGGAACGGTACTACTCATCTTGTGATGGTTATTTAATGAATGCAGGGATTGCAGCCAAATACAGTTGAGATAATCGTCACAGATAGATATATGTAACAGCAAAACTAATACTAAGGGAAGTGTCAAGTGTAAACATGAAATGAAAAGTCCTAAGGCTTTAATTTAGCAACACATTTAAGGACAATACCTAAGTGCAGTCCCTCTCAGTAAAGCACTTACGCTCCATTAACATCAGACACCAGAAATTTCTTTGCTTTAAGTGTCGTCTCTCCAGCAGAGTTTCCTGCTAGAGGAAGTGTTAGAGCCCACAGTTTGCATCATTCTGACCAGCTCTGCATGTGTTGGAGTCACAGTCGTATTAATATACAATCTTGTTATTGTGAGCATGCATAGTCAGGTGATAAAGTTTAATTGGACTCCTACAGCTTTTTCCAAATACTTTTCTCAAGAAAATATGCACATGAAGTGCTGCAGTGTCACCCTGTCAGTGGTACTACATGCTTTTGGCATTGTTTCTGGAAATTACTTTGTAGAAATAAAAGGTCAGGTATTCACTACACAGAATAACATGTTCCCACTTGTAAATGAGATTTGGTTTAGAGCTGCAGAGGGAAAATGGAAACTTGTAATAAACAGCTGCAGAGTGGTGGGCTACATATATGAAATGATGGAATTTATTTGCTAACATTACTTATTGTATTATAATAATACATAGTTCCCAATTATCAGCAGACTGCACTAGCAAGATTGCAAGCTCAGTGTTCATGTCTCTCAGGCTTAAACATGGATGTAGCAAAAGTCTGCGTTAGAGAACTTGGGAGCACTGCTTAGTTTTAGGTGCCTGACAAAGCTGTGTCCTTGTTTCTTCCCAAAGGAAGCCCCAGAATTTGTGACAGATGCTATGAGGGACTGGTGCACCAAGACCCCAGTTCGTACTGTGATGAGCAACCAGAGGTGAAGACAGATGCAGCCCAAGAGCAGACGTAACCGAAGAGCCCATGGATCACAGGTGAAGGATATGTGTCCAAGCTTCCAGGCAGCAGGCGTGCATTGCTTGATGAGCAAGTGCTAACTGAACACTTATGGTCCTTTTCCTCAGAGCAGTGCTAAGTGGAAAAGTGATTTATTTTCTCCATCCTTTCCTGCCAACCTGCCCTGTAACTGCCAAATCATAGCAGGAAAGAAATGCTTTTAAAAATGTGCACTCCAAAAAATAATGTAAACTGTCTATTGCCTTCTGTGGATTCCTTTGTATCAACAGATTAATCTCTTTCTTAAAGCTGAATCCGGGATTCCAGTTTTCCTGAACAGAATAAGTGTCATGTACTGTGTTCAGGAATTGGACTTCATGATCCTCGCGGGTCCCTTCCAACTCAGGACATCCTATGATTCTATGATTTATGGATCCAAATACAAGCTTCGTGCCACCATAATAGCAGGGGCATAGCAAGGCTCATAAAAAAGTTCTTTTAGCAACTGTCTTGATGAACCGTTGTGAAAATATTTCCATTCAAGCCACACATCTGCTTCGTAGCACAGTCTCGGCTTGCATTAAGTGAAGTTATTCAACAGGCTGTTTGTGTAATCACTTTATTGAGCCTTCTTTATGGATGTAAGCACACCTTCTTTGAAGGGGACTTTGTGAAGTGACATCATTTCATATCTGTTCTCTTTCAACTGTCATTTCTTTCTGAGGCCTCAATTTGACCATTTATTGAGCATTTGTACCACAGCAGCAGGAGAACAAAACAGCCTGGGAACAGCCAGGGAAAATGTATTTGCTCTTAAGCCCCTATATCTTCTATACCCCTTTATACAGGTTGTGATTGAGAGAAAATAACTTCACTGTTTTGGATTCACTACAGTCATATGGATCTCTTGGGGCTACTGGCAACTGCAGCCTCCTCCCAAGCCTATGTGAAGCTAGGAAGCTAGGTCAGACAAAATACAATCAGACTTGTACAATTTTTTTTTACAACTATTTCTTGAGAATAAATGTGCACTTCTTCATTACAGCTGAAGATCGGAGATAGAAAATTGAATTCTTGGCTCTACTGGTGGTATAGCAGGATGCTCAAGTGCTAGCCTGTACTACTTTAGGCACTAAAACCTCTTGACCTTTCATCTGGAACAATTAAATGGAGTTTTACTTAAGTGGCACATCTGCTGTTCAAGCTGGGACTTCGTTGCATTAAGACTGCTATTCCCAGTTCAGAAGACATTTGCTTATCCAACCAAATTATAACTCCAGTTTCCTTTTTACAAGCATCTGTTTGGAGACAGGAAAATCTCTCTGGATGGGAAGTGTCAGAAACCAGCTTCAGAAATTTTCATGCAGTGCTGAACTTGTGATCATTAGCCAGATTTCCCTCTGAAATTCCGCAAGCCCAACAATATTACTTTTTCAGTCTAGTGCTGCTTGGTTCTGGGAAATCCTTATATGATTATTTCATAACTTAAAGAAAGGAATCCAGATGCTGCAAACAAGCAAAATATTTATGCTGTCATTTTTTCAGTACAATAGGTCTGGATGTCACAATTCTTATTAGGTAGCAGAAAGAATATTATATGTGAAATACCTAAGCAATACGAAACTTGTATTAATAAGGCTTATAAAAATTTCTCTCTTGGCAGTGGCTGTCTTTATGCATGGTGATAAAAAGACCTTGCTCAGTTAAACACAGTGCAGTGAGGGAAAGCAAAGCTATACATTTTTTACTAGATTTTCTTGTGAGTATACAAATTACATTATTACCACCAACATTTTATCAGGAACATTCATTAACAGCATAAAATCTGATACTCTTCAGAAGTAGAGAAGTCTATGTGTTTCACTTGCCTGTGTGTTCTGATACAGGAAGCCAGCTTTAATTTACAGTGGTGGATCCTTAATGGTAGACATTTTTTAAGGGATCTTCTGTATTTACTTTGAAAAGTCTGTTCACATTTTCAGTGACAAAGACATTTTGAGTGGTTGAAAATTCCTGTACCTTCAGTTGAAACAGATTGAAATTTGCAACCCTCCCCAGCCCTACAACAAATGGAGCACTTTAACAGCTGGACAAGTACCATAATGATGTTACCTGTTGTTAGCAACAGCTGGAGTCCAGGCACCTTTCTGTGCCACTGAGCTTGCCTGTTGTCATGTTAGTGGAACTGATGCAGGTGGGAATATTTAAGTGGGAAATTTGTCCTCTGCTTTTTAAAATATTATTTTAGATTTTTTCATCTTAATGATAAAAATCTACTCAGAGTTTCATGTCTGTGTTTCTCCTCTCATTTGGGTATTCTTTTGGGGACTATGCCATTCTCACCAACAGAATTGCATGAGTGTACAATGAGAAGGAGAGAAGTTGATCTAGGATTCATAACGTCTGTTGATGTTGTCATATTTTTCTTCTAATAGACCAATGAATCAGTTAACCTGTTTCTTTCAGGCAATGGCATGAAAACAAATAGCAATGTTCACATTTTCTGAAGAATTAACACTGTTTTGAAATGAATGACCTGCGTTTCAGTGTCACATGTCAGACTGGGGACTATGCTGTTGCTTGTGGCAACATTACAGGGGAAGAAGCTCTCTTCCTTTAAGACATAACTTTTGGACTTAAAACGTCCCTCAAGATACAACAGCAACAAAACCAAATCTAGGGGTGTCAAAAGCTGTATTTATATGGTGGCAGCCAGAAGGGCCTCCATAGTGAGCACATCACCACCCTGTGGGTGCATTTCTCCTGTTCTTGTGAGACATACATATAGTGGGAAGATTATAAGAAAAACCTTTTCTGAACAGCCAATTTGTATTGGTCAAGTCTGACAAGTTGTCTTCTCATGTCAGGGTACTACAGATATGAGACGCCTATCAGGGACTGGTATGACTCAGTATCACACAGTTAAAGTTTGTGTTAAAAGATGGAGGCGTGCTGGGCGGGACCTTGATATTTTAGTAGCAACTGGTTGCTTTGCCAGATGTCGGGTCTTTGCATGTGTAAAACTGCAAATGTGTGGTATCAGCAGTCTTAGACGCAGCTGAATTGCCGTGGTGGACATCTACCTTTCTTTATTGACAACTAGAGCAGCTAAAGCAACTAGACTCCTAATGTAGGCGGATATTCAAGTTCCTGAAGTTAGGCAACTTGGATCCAGACTCTACTATACCTACCAATATTGAATGCTAATAGCTTCAGAACTGTACATTTTAAGTAATCTCACCCACAAGTCCACATATGAAGAATAGTGACCTATATATAAAGAAATGTAGGTATATGTAGAAACAAAGAAAATTATTTAGTCTAAATCTTTGTTGTCCAACCAAATGTTGAGTAGAAGATCTGAGAAAAACCCCTGCATAAATAGCCTCATTTCTGAAGTACGTGGCTAATCCTGCTTCCATGAAAATGTAAGGTAATATATCTAATAATTTATGAGAGAAGATCTAGGTCGTGATGGTGGAGTATTCAAAACTATTGTAATGTGTAAGGCTTTAAAAAATCTTACAAGCATCTGAAAATTCTGCACTAAACATATACTTTCCCTGCTTAACAGTGTATCTCATAGAGGGCAGTCCTCTTGTCCAGAGGTTGTAAACGAGGCACATGAGGTTCTGGTTCTCCGTGTACTTTGTGTCACACCTTCTGTCGCTGTAGCTCCAGCCTTGTTCCTTGGGATGCTGAGGTACACGATTGTACATGTCACCTGCAAGACAGAAGGAAGGATGCTGCTGTCAGTTTTTCCCAACAAGAGAAGTAGAGTTTAAAGTCAAAACGGATATGAAGCGAGAAAGCTATAGGAATAAAAAATGACCAGTCAGGTCTTTGTGCTTTGACCTTAACTGTATGAATGACAAAAGTGTGACAGCATGGTTTCTGAGTTATTAGAATTTCTAACCTTTTAACAATGTTCATTCTTTGCTCTTCTAATTGTCCTGAAAAAAGTCTTTTGGAAAGTCACTACTGGCTGTTAAATCTCACTTAATAACTTTTATGTGTGCCTTCAGCACAAAATTAAGAAAATTATGCTCACTTATTCTTTTACCATTTTGGATATGTGTCTTTCCTTAGATTGCTTATGTCTTATCTAAAAGACTTCTGTTGAATTTGGTGGGAGTAAAAAAGCTCTGTGCTGTTTGCAGCTTTGCAAATGGTGAAAAGTTCAGCAAAATATTAATTATCCAAATTTATGTGATTTTTTTCTTTTTCAACAAGAATGATGTGAGACAAGGATTCCTGATGAAATTAAAGAACAGAAGATTGCAAATTAAAACCAAATATCTTACAAAGCGATGTTCTTATAACAACTATGGCTGATTTTGAAGGATTGGATAATTACAAACATTAATATAATATGTTTTCATTTTACATGTTGAGCAAAATTCCTCCTTTTACAATAAATGACAGTCCCAATACAGGATGAACACACTTGATATTTGTATGCTTAAAAGACAGCTATTTTTCAGTTATTAATCAGTGTCATTAAAGTATTAGCATACTTTTGTACCCTATGTAAGGACAGATTTTAATGCTACCCAAAATAAGAAGAGTAGTTTATTTTTGTTTGCTTTAATGAAGATATTTGTTCTATAGAACATCCAAGAGAGAGAGACCTACATAAAAGAGATATGTGAATTATTTAAGGATAATATACCAGATTACAGAATTTTAATATCAAAGAAACATTCTGGATGCTTTGTCTGCATTCATCAGACTCACTTTTGCATGCATTGAATATGGAAGCTGTCAAAAGTGTTGAAAGTCTGACAGATTTTTTGAGCTAAGTATTTTATTTTTTGACAGAACAGTTTGGTTTCTGAGTCTTGCATCCTTGCTTCACTGAGCAAAGGATGCTGTTATGTTTGGCTTAGTTCATTTTGAAGTCTCCAGTGGTCACAACCCATAAACCAGAGTGACACAGGGCCATCAATCAACATGCGATGATTCTTGTCTAAGCTTTGAATTCTTGAGGCTATCTTTGCACATAATGTTCAGAGTGCAACTTCTGGAATATCAATCATTTTTATAATGTGATAGTGGAGCTCTGAGATTGGAGCTCCTGCCCACATCTCCAGGTTCTGAACATTTAACTGCTGGGTGACTTACCTGACAACACTCTTTCTTCAGGCATGGTGTTTTCACATGTAAGAACTCCTCTAAATGTTTTTGAGTTGTACTTTAATGATGTGGCATTTGACCAATGAGCCATGACCATTCCTGGGGTTTTGGTGATTTTCTTCAGGCTCAACATTAATTTTTTTCTTTCTACTGTAACACTAGCTAGTAGTTACAAGGTGAGTACTGGCATATATGCCCAATCTAAAATTTGGCAAATTAAAATAGTGATAAAACCTGCTTGCTATTTACATGTATCTGTGCTCATTTCCAGGTTTAACATAAGACTATGTCTTTTACACAGGTAGCTACACAGATTTTCTACGTTAATTGAAGAAAAACAGAATCTCTTAGTACAAATAAACCATTGAAAACCCCTAACCTAAACAATACAGGTAATATTGTTCTACCCCAAAAAACTGGATCTGGAGTTTGCCAACATGCTGAATTCTGTTTTTATCATATCAGAAGGTTTATGACTTTTACTGACCACTCAGTTTAGGAAATTCTGCAAATGCATATTTTACAAGATGGCTGATTCCAGAAATTTGTTCAGAAATACCAAAAGCAGCTAAAAACTCTCTCCCCATGACCCTCATATGTTATGATGAAATGTAATGGAAATAAGATTCAGGAGAGAAATTAAGTATGTGGCTGATTCAAAACACTCTGGAACCCCATTATTTTTTATTTAACTGGTTCTGGAAACTTCAGCATATGGTTGAAGTCAAGCATTTATCTGCATGCTTTGTTGCTTTGGGGCCAAAAGTTTGAGCATAAACCTCATTCTTTTATCTAAAGAAGCTATTCGCTTTTTTCCTTTCATGTGTATCCTAACTGTGAGTTTTAATTAATCTTTCATTGTAAGTAGCCTGCTGAACATGACCAACAAGCACACCTTTCTATTAAAAACTATTCATATTTTTAAATCACAAAGACATACCTCTACATAACTGCAGCTACTTCTTTAGCTTGTCTGTAATCACATGAATGATTTCTTAGCTGTGCTTGTGCTCTCCTAGTCCTGGCTCTGCAGTAAACCTTGTAACTGACTGGACTGTAACAACTCCTGGGACTAATTTACACAGATTTCCAGTGACTTGCTAAGGCTGGCATGGCTGTTTGAAGGCAACAGCTTCTGCTGGCTCCAGGGGGTTTTGTGGTTGGTGGTGAAGCTGTGTAAGTGGTTGGTGGTGAACCTTAGTACAACACCCAGCAGCAATACCACATTCCTGGTGTGTAGGGATCAGCTATTTGGGGCTGGCATAGCGTAAAGGTTATGTGGATTTAGTTGCCTAAGCATGGGAGTCTAATCACCTTGGACACCCCAATCTGGTCTCCAGTTGCTTCTCCAGAAGGGTGGAAATCTCCTGTGGGTCATATCTGTCAGCCATGGGTGAACATCGTGGAAATATAATAAATTAGCATCCAACTCACTTGAAGGAGTTTGTGTATGTAATTCAGCCATCCCTTAGTGTGCAAAGACAGTGGATACATCCCAATGCATGTACGCAATAGCCCTGATGACTTAGTGCAATTATGTGTGATAGTTATAGATACAAAATGTATTAACACCCCTCCAGCATCTTCAAGAGCTGCAGGGAACTGATTTCAAGACTTGGCTCCCGAAGCTGCTGTCCCAGAACAGTGTATGCAGGAACTGATAACTGGTTTCACTTCTCATTTACCAGCTGGCAGCCAACACTTAGCAAATCTAATTTAGAAAGGAAGGTCAGGAAACACTCATGTGAGGAGCTTTCTCGCACTTAACAGAAGTGTGAGCACTTTGTGATATGAGTGCAGAAGTGGGTTAGAAATGAAGATTTTTTTATAGTTTGTTAACACCCACTCCAAATTTGAAGAAAATGATCTCCTCTATTTAAGTGACTGGTGTTAGCAGGGCTTCCACTAGTATTTTTATAGAGATGAATGCTTGGAATTAGTTGATATACAGCAGGGTTGTGTACTATATACTACTTATTTCCTTTTTCAGCACATGAAGGCAGCCAGCACTGCCTTACGAAGATTGCCAGTGTGTCTCTAGCATCTACCACATGTCAGCAAGCAGGTAGCAGTGGGTTGAAGCACTCTTAGGAGGACTGTCCCAGAAGGAAGCATTCTGGCTACATCCAATCACAAGGCTCTAGCTCTCACCTGACACTGCCTCAAGGTCCTGGGCACCCACCAGCTCCCTCGTGTCTGCCAGAAGCAAGCCCAGCTGTGGGCTGTTGAAAGGACCAGGACTCTGCAAGATATCGCAGTGGATACGGGATGTTAAATCCATAAGTATATTTTGTTGCTGTGTTTGTGTTGTGTTTTGATTGTGGGCTCACTCAAAATCTAGTGCAAAGGGATTACAGAAGCTATATATTTATAAGCAAAAGAAAATAATAGAATTCACAGAATCATAGAACCATTTGGGTTGGAAGGGACCTTCAAAGGTCATCTAGTCCAACCCCCCTGCAATAAGCAGGGACATCTGCAACTAGATCAGGTTGCTTAGAGCCCCAGAGAACCAAAGAGTGATTCCTGGCCCAGCAAATACAAACCTGCGCTCAGAGCATGGGTTACACTCAGGACTACCATGGATGAAGCTGGGTCAGCAGTACCTCAGCAACCCTCACGTGCCCTGGCTACCATCCTGCATCCTGCCTCCATGCCAGACATGGACCTGCAAGCCTGGAACAGGGAGTACATCAGGCTTGTGCTTGCCCCTTCGATAGGCTCCCTAAGATCTCTTCAGCGTGACTGTCCTGCAGCATCAGACTAGAGATTGTTCAGTATTCTCTTGAGCTCAGGGGTCTAAAAATGATCATGAGCGTTACAGTCCTCTGCTTCAGGAGTGGAGGGGCTGAGAGCTGGTAGGGAGCGAACCAGGCAGTGTGTTCTGCAAAAAGCTTTAGGACACTAGTGACAGACCCACCCATCTTTAAAGATATAACACATTTGATTCCCACTTGTGTGAGACTCCCATAAAATACACTAAATTTGAAAGGGAGAGTAGTTTGATTTTCCTCATGTTAAAAAGTCAGTTGCATCTGCATTTGCACATTGCAAGAACTAGTTCTGCAAACAAATTAAAATCTTGTCGCTTTGCTCCAGAGACAATCCATTAATGTTAAGAGGTGCTATCAGATGTACTTAATGGTCTCAAAATATAGGCATATATATGTATATGTATAGGTATATACATATATGAATATAGGCATATGCACGAATGTGTATATATATATGTGCATGTGTTGTTTAAAACTGAAGCATGTATCTCAACTCCCCATCATGCTTACTCTCCAGAAAAAGATATTCCTGTCAGTTCTGTGGTTTAGTTCAGAATGAGATAAAGTACGATATCATGTACTTTACATGTAAAATGCAAAATAAAATGAAATTTATTATAATCCCATTTTCTCCTCTAAATTACATTTATTTCTCACTACTTTCACAGCTGGACTTTGTTTTCCCCTCCTAGGGAAAAAGACACCACACTTCAGCAAGTAAAGGACTCAAACCTGTGGATTTTGCTTGGGGAACAGCAGCTGAAAGGTCCTCTGAGTAGTGTCCTGTGACCACTCAGAGGTATTCCAGATAGCGGGCCACTATTCTCACCGTGTGTTGACTTACTCTTATGGTAAAACCCAATTTTGTACTACCTCCCACATCAGCTGGTCACTCATCCAGCTCTATTGATGTCACATAGCATTGATAGAAAACCAAAGGAACAATCCCCTTCTCCAAGACTGAAATGAGATTTTTTTTCAAGTAAGGAAGGCTGGCTGGTCTCCAAAGCTTGTCTGTCTCTATCTGCTTTCCTGCTGGAGTCCAAAACTTGCATTCTTCCTCTGCTTGTAGAAGATCAGTACAGATACCTTCATAACCATGGAGTCACTTTTCATGCCCTATTATTACTGCTTTTATTAATGCTTCTGCTTGTATGAATACTTCTTCATTAAATTCAGCCTTCTGTGTTTACATCCTCACTGCTTTCCCCCTTAACAAGCTCTTAAATCACTGACATAGGATGCTGGGAGAATTGATGTAGGAACTTGACTATGAAATAAAAGCTTCCGATCCCAGAAATGGCAACGCTGCAACAGGACCCACTGTATCTGCTGCAGACAGCAAATGCTGTCGGGCGGCTCTTGTCGTGTGGCTGGAAATAGGTGTTTGTGGGCCTGCTCGCAGCCAGGGTGGATATTAGATGCTTCTTATCTCTCTCACTTTGTACAGTTTCCCATGACAGCTGTAGGCACTCATCGGATCCTGAATCAACAACCCTAAGGCTGTTTAGTTTTAGAAGTTTTTCTTTTCTTTTTTTTTTTTTTTCTTCCAAAGCAATAGTTTCCCTTTGAAGCACGAAGCTTCTCCGAGAAGCATGCTCTGATGCTCTCTGTTGGACCAGATGTTTGAGGGATCACCCGCATTTAAGGAAATCCCATCCTAGTGGGGATTAGACAAATGTGCTGGCAAAAATTGGATAGCAGGGATTTAAGCAACTTCCAGTGCTCTGAAGCAGCTGACTGGCTCTTCTGAGACTCCCTGGCTGCCTACAGAGGTGATCACACTGCACATGGGTGCTCAAAACCTTTCTGTAGATGTGACAGTAAGCTGTAAGACAAAATGATTGCACTTGACCACTAAGGTTGTGTATCAGGTTGCCTGGAGTGCAGCAGTATGAAAGACCCAGGGATAGATTTGTGGTGGTGCTGAGCACACTCACAACTGAGGCAGGAGCTGATGGAAAATGTGCTTTGATTATACATTAAGACTATAAAAAGGCAGTTCTAAAAACCAAGAATATAGCACTCTATCCCTTTGACAGTTATCATCCAAGAATTTAGATAATATTTTTCGAACATATTTTTATACTTTTGGTATCCCTAACAAGATGTATCACTGAAGTCCACAATTTAATTACGACTTGTTCCGAAAATATATTTCTTTCAAAAAAACTCACCATGATATTTTCACTAGAGGTCCTTTCTTTTCTTTTGAAAATTATTGCCTCTTCAGCTTCTTTGTAAAGTCCATAAAGTGATAAGGCAAACACATTTTATATCTGAGACAGACTCCACAGGTAGCTCAAGTTGGTCATCCAAGATTGATAAGCACAGCGTAAATTCTAGCTTTAGACACTCTCTTTGTCTGAGTTTCTGAAGTCTAAAGCTCAAATTGGTCTAAAGGTTGTAAAATTAGCATTATTGTTGCTCTTGATGCTCTTAGACACACAAGCAGAGAAAGATTTTTAGTATATTAAACAATCCAGGAAGGATTTGACGTTATAAGCATCGGTTCTGTAGTCTATGAATAATTTTAACAGATGATATAAGAATTTTTGAACTGCTGAATATTAACTTGCTAATGACTTTAAATGATCCATTTTCTATTAGTTCTAATTCAACAAGTGGAATGATTTTACAATATGTATTTTCTTCACGTAAAAACTATTTAACTTTTTTTTTTTTTTGCTTCATATACTCTTCTCATTGCCTTTTTTTTTCATGCATAATTCTGAATCTAGAATATATCTGGGTGACTCCTTGGTAAATAAGAGACAGATACTTTCATAAGCATGTTCTTTTTTTTGCCCTGATCTCATGTCTTGCTCTACAGGACTTTGAAGAAATGCAGTTATTTCTGCCACCATCAGAGAAGCCACTTAGATGCTTAATGGTGAGCATTTGCTTAAGTGCTTTACTGATTGAGCTTTTATTGTGCTGGAGAGTATAAATTAAAAAAGAATAAAATCCCTTGTCTCCATCGTGATTCAAAAAATCTGAAGAGACAGCACCACACGGAGCAGTTTGACCTTTAGAAAACATTTTGTAAGGCGTGCGAATGAAACACAAAGGGTACTTCTAAAATCTTTAGCATCCATCAGCCCTGGCCTTGTCTATTAAAACACTGAACTTAATTACGAACAGGAAGAAAAAAAACCCTACCAGATCTTTGGGACAGGCTTCATCCTGCAGCTGGCCCCAGTAGATGGCACTGCTTTGAATAATTTAAGCTGGAGCCAGTACAATCGGTCATGGTACCGTACTCGTCTTCAGCCACCCTCCCCCCCGGCGTTTGCATTCTCCCAAGTCAGAAATGAGTTAGTCTCGACATTTTCGCTATGTAACAAAGCGTACCCCGCTGCTGGAATTGTGATTTTTCTGTCTGCTGCTCATACCTGGTGCTTCACTTTGTAATGTCTTCCCCTCTGCCCTCCCTCCCCTTCCCATTATGGTTTTCAGCAAATGGCTTTATTCAGAACTGGATGTGTTCAGCCTGGGGGAAAGAAGGCTTAGGGGAGACCTTATCACCATGCTCCACTGTTTAAAAGGTGGCTACAAAGAACATGGAAACTCCCTTTTT
This sequence comes from Caloenas nicobarica, assembly GCF_036013445.1. Lineage (NCBI taxonomy): Eukaryota > Metazoa > Chordata > Aves > Columbiformes > Columbidae > Caloenas > Caloenas nicobarica. The sequence goes on along the minus strand of NC_088245.1, from coordinate 150,664,735 downwards.
ACAAGGAGTCACATGGAAAAGACCAGGGGTAATGGGTACAAGTTCCTCCTGGGGAGATTCTGATTGGACACAAGAGGGAATTTTTTCTCAATGAGAACAACCAGCCATTGGAATAATCTCCCCAGGCAAGTGGTGGGTTCCCCAACATTGGACACTTTTAAGATTCAGCTGGACAGGGCCAGCTTGTCTAAACCGTGCTTTTGCCGAGAAAGGTTGGACCAGATGATCCTTGTGGTCCCTTCCAATCTGGGGTTCTGTGATTCTATGATTGAAATTTAGTGTTCATTTTATGAAGTTATAGAAAAATCTGCTGCTGGTGAGAGTGACAAGAAATATCCCTTCTCGGAGAGACTGTGTCTCTGCTGTGGAGTGAATTCAGCCCGTATGTGTACATGTCTGCTGGTTTGCTTCCACAAAGAGAAGCAGGAACCTAAATGCTTGATCTAGAAAGGAGCTCAAGAACTGGAAAGTTAACTTTTAGGCACCCTATGGCCTAGTAGAATTTCTGTCCTGATTTAGAATCTCAGGCTTTCTTGAATAGGAGGAGTTTGGTATCAAACTAGACTTGGTGTTCACATTTAGGGTAGGCAAAGCTCCTTTTCAGTGTTTATTTGCTATTTGTATCTGTGAATTCTCTTCTGAAGTTTGGCACTTAAATCACGCCACTGTCTTCTGGTGAAAATACAAGGATATTTTTTGGATCTGGGAGCACTTTCTGACTGCAGGCTTTGGGTATTGACCTGACCTTATTCTCATTCCTGGGAAGGGATATGTGGGTGCTCTCCCTACTTCTGAGCTGTATGGAAAGTAGACATGAGCATGGGGAACAGCTTTGATATGAAACCGATATGTACCGAAGGGAGTACATGGCTTCCTTCCTAGGATTCTGGGATCTGGGGGACCTGTCTTTTAGTTTGCTCTTGTTATCGAGTAGATGGGAATGCTGAAAATAGGTTCTTTCCCTCTTGTGCCACTGGGTACAGCAAACCACAAAGTTTCTGGATCCTTGTGCTGGAAGAACTTGCAACTTTTTGCAAATTGTCACTATCATCTGGAATGAGCCCTCTCTATAGTGTAGATCCTTCTTTCTAGCCTGAGAATGGAATGAAATTTTGGTTTCAGTCCTTTCTTTTGGACCCAGTCCTCCTCAGCTGAGAAACAAGTGTTGTTTTGTGTGGTGTTGGTTTTTTTTTTTGTTTGTTTGTTTTTGTTTTTGTTTTTGTTTTTTTTTCCTGAGGTATTCATTGATTCATCTCTGGAGTAGAAACTGGAGCTGGGTGACTGGTGTCATCACTACCCTATTCCACATATTAGTCTCTCCACTACTTGGGCCAACACCTATTAAGATAAGTTACATAAAGAGGAACAAATGGACTGGGAGGATCACAACCATACAGCCTTGTTTAAATCTCCATTGCATGGCTGAAGGGGCAGGAAGAAATCTCCCCAGAAAACCACTGAACTGGATTTGGTGTTCCCAGCAAGAGGAGACAGCATTAGTTTAGAGGTGGGAGGGACACCCCGTCACTTGTAGGCTGGGCTGGTGCCTCCTTCCAGGAGAAAGCAAGGCTACTGGCTTCAGCCCTTTCTCCTTGGAGCCCCTGTTGTGCAGTTTAGGCAGCTCCTGGCTCAGCATGCAGGTTTTTGTAGCTCCTACTTTTAGTACTAAGATCCAGCCCTCTTTCCTTCTGCACGTCCCAGCTTTCATCATGTCCTTTTCCCTCCAAGCTTCTTCTCAGCACTATCCAGCTTTGTTTCTCTTCTTGAGTGGAAGACACAGAAAGATCATCTTCCTTCAGAAATCCCAGTTTCCCTATTTTTTCCCTTTTTGCCGTCTTCTGTCAGCAGAGCTGGGGGCAACTTGCCAGCAATGTGCTGTGCAAGTGGGCAGAATTCAGAAGGAAACAGCATTTTGTCTTGTGATCAGTTTGGGTGCTAAGGAAACCACAGCAGAGTAAAATGATTCCTCTTTTTGAGAAGCCCAAAGGAAAAATACTCTTTCTGATTGAAAGTCTCATCCCCTGACTTTGAGGTCCTGGGGATCACATCTATAAAAGCAGAAAAGTGGTAACCATGTCTGTTGTTTCTTTAATACAATCCTGTTTTGTTATTTGTAAATTATGCTCCATCTTCATGATGCTGTCCAGACATAAGGATGGGGGTTGCATTTACCAACCATGCTCAGGGAAACTACATAGCCTAAATTGGGTATAGCATGGGCTCTGGCAGAAGGAAAGAATAACCTAGGCACTTTTTTCTTAGAGCTTTTTAAAGGCTCCGGAAAAATAGCCTTCACTGAGCAGTCTCAGCTCCTGCAATATTTTTATTTTTAAAACTTTCAGTGGGAATTTTAGTTGGTGTTTTCCAAATGCATATGACTGGCTTGCTGTGCTGTGTGTCACCCTTCAAATGCCCCAAATTAAGGCCAGCCAGTGACCAGGAAACCCTGGATTCTCGCCCACCTCTTTCCCTAGGCAACCAATTCCTGAAACATAAAATTTCAAACAAGTAAACTTGAATATTGTTCATCGCTATTTCCTACTGTGATAAGTAGTTTAAGGTCGTGTATTTACAATGTATGGCTTAAAATATAAACACTCTTTGTTTGTGCTTTGCTATTGTCTGCACCACTGAATGCTTTCATGGATATACACTGTGATAAAGGAGGGTTTAGAAATTCGATGTAAAAAGGCAACCAGAGCCACTGGGGAATAGAGTAGTCTACCAATCAAGACATGGCCTCCATTGACCAGCTTCACAATGTAATGCTTTTTCTAAAGTGTATTTAATGCAGGGCAGAAATTTATGCATCATAAAGGGACAAGACAAAAACCACCTTCCCGTCCTTTTCAGCATTTGTAGAAACTTTGATCAGCAATTTAATTAAATATTTAGTTGTCTAAATTTGCTGCAATTTTGACTGAAAGTGAAAACAGAGATCTTTCTGGATATCCTTTTCTTACTTTTATTTTTGTATAAGTATGTCAAGACATTTTAAAACCTATGGGCACTTCCTTTTCTTCTGCTCCTTAATTGAACAGCATGATACATTTTAAATGGCTCCTTCACTGTGGTTCCCAAGCCCGAAACATGTCCAACTCAGATGTCTCGCTTTTGCCATTCCTCTTTCTTCCTCTTTAGAAACCTGATCTCCAAGACAAACAGGTGAAGCGGGAACGGGTTTTTCTTCAAAGAAGATTTTAATTCTTGTGTCTCTAATTGCCAATTGCAAAACGTAATAAATGTGATTGCCTCTGGGCTTGAGAATAAGCCTCAGATATCCATTCTGGAACAAGCACTTTCAGAGCTACTAGGCTGCAATTATAGTTGTGTTAGCAGGCGTGAATTGTTTAGTTAAGGTCAGGAACCAGTTGCCTCTATAATAGGCAGGTTTCAGATGCAGTTTGGCCATTTAAAATGTGTTAATTGCTTGACAGAGTAGGTTATCTCATTATGGGTTGGATTAAACTTTGTCAAAATGAGTAGATTCTTTGTTTAAGATTTTATGAGGCATACATTTCTGTCCCAAGCAGAGGAAGTGCAAGGCAGCTTGGAAATGTAAGTGGTATGTGTGGATGAGCTGGGACAATGTATTATTTTGGCATGGCAGGGTATGCGGATGAGAGAATAACACTAAATGATAAAAGATAAAATCACAGTGCACTTTGTACAGCAGCTGTGTGTGGTTGTGACGAAAGTGTACAGTGTTGAGGTACTGGATTGAAAGAGTCAGAAAACCCCCTTCAGTGTTCAGTCCACCTGACTTTCAGGAAAGTAGGATGTTGTACATCACCATGAATATACAAAATTACCCCAAAGTTCCCTGGTTCAGTCACCAAGTTTTGCATGAAGTAGAACATCACGGCTGTTTATCAGGATCCCAGTGGCCTTGGGCCTTTTTGTCCAAGGATCAAATGCTTTTTTTATAGCCTGTATACTTTTTGTAGTTCAGTTTTTCATGCACACAATGCCTATAGTTGTGTTAATATCCAGTGTGTGTTGAAACTGTCTCAGTGTCACAAAGACCACAAAATAACCCAGTGTGGTTGGGACCAGCTCTAAGCATCGGAGTGTTGGAATTCAAGGGTATTGAGCTCCACACATGAGATTAATAGGCTGAAACTTTTTGGATGACTGACCTTATTTTCTGCAGCTCTCCCCTGCTTTAGAAAAACAGCCTTCTCACCCATGGTCATGTCCACTTCACCTTGGTGTTTGGTAAATATCCACCGGATGGGTTTGCTGAGAGAAGCCTACTGAAGGGGGAGTGAAGGGAAGGAAAACAACAAGGATTTATGAACACTGAACAGCTAAATGTTGGAATTTGAACCTAAAACCTCAGTAGAAGAAGTTACCCTGGCAACAGCATCCTGAAGTGTGGAGGTGGAGAGGAAGAGAGACACCATCCTGGGTCTGAACCAGTGAGCTGCCAAAGCTTAGGTGTCTAATCAGCACTAATCACATCAGGGAAGCTGCTTGGTGACAGACTGCTTCGCCGCCGCTGCTAATGAAGAGCCTGTCACACATTATTCGCTGCTAAACTGTTTGGTGAGTAATTATCAGTAGCCCAAGAAGGGCTTTAATGAGGTACGATGGAATTCTTTCCCCTGACTTTGCCTCTTTGCAAGGATCAGGACCTCAGTTCATGCACTGCTGGCAGGCAATTCTCAAATGAAGGAAGAAGCTCAATTAGTTACCATCTTCCTGGTTCCTGCAGGCAGCAGGGCGGAGACATTGTGTATTGTCTGCTTTGGAGCTGGAAATGGGAAAGTTAAAATAAGTGAGCAGGATGCAAGTAGCAGTATTACTTATAAGGGAAAAGTATTTAGAGTGTAGTATTGTTGTCTCCATGTTACTTATGTAAAGGAAGGAAGATGAAACCAGAAACCTAGACAAATTTTTTCTTTCTGTTTGGGCATTCTTGTAAATAAAAGTTGTACTGATGATGGCTAACTACTTCACTGGCTTCTCCTTACCGCAATAACCTACAAAACACCAGGTCTTGGTTTGTCACTCAAAAGGCCAGAAGAGGTAACAGCATAAAGGGGGAAAAAAAAAAAAAAGAAGTTCAAATGTAAGAGTTCAAACATAAACGAAATGTTGGTGCAGTGGAGCTGACTTGGTTTCTCTCTTTTGCCCTCTCTAACATATCCAGACCCACGCCAGCTTTGTGCAGTGCTACACCATGGTGCCTGCCTGACTGTATTGCTCCAAACCCAAGTTCACCAGGCTCAGAAGGTCTGCATGAACACCGACCATCTCCAGCACTGTGTATGCTGCTGGATAATCCACCAGCAGCTGGTGGCTTATATGACTGTTGTTTCTTTTAGTGATTTACCAGTTGCTTGACTGAGATGCTCCAAAAAGTGCTGATAAGTGCTTTTCCTCAGTAGATCAAAGCACTTTGTTATAGCCTGCTAAGGCAGACTATTCATGGTGCAAATAGAATAACATCTCCAGAAAATAAACAAAGTAAATAGTAAAACCAAGAGAGCTACATACTGTCAGCTTCTTGAATACGATGCAGGGATTGTTGCAAAATGATGTTGGAACTGAAGGAGCTAAGGAAATTTGTGGCTTAAAATTCAGCCCTAGTCAGCACTAATGACCAGAAATTTGTTACCAGCTGGTGGCTCTTCCAGTTTATTCCTTATGAAACACACTTTCATGAGTAGAGATGAAAGAGGAGAAACACTTTCCTGTTTCCGTTTCTAATAAAGCAGTAAACATCACTGAATGCTAGAATAAAGAGTACAAATTTGATTTTTCCTGCTGGAGCTTTCTGATGCAGAATCGAATCTGTCTGGTGACTGAATTATTGATGAAGGTTGCTGGTTTTAACCCTACTGCATTGCCTGTGACGTGGTAAACATAACTTCTCCACAGGTTCTCATCCTGACTGCTGGTCAAATTTTATTCTTGATTGTCCATCTGTGGCTGCTATTAACTTAGATAAGATGCACAGCCATGGCTCTGCAGGTAGTAATTAGGTACAATTTATTTTTGTCCTAGATACATTCTGAGTGGTAAATGTGAAAATTTGCATAGAATAATTTTTTCACCCTTAAATGTCAATTCTTCTCATAGTTTCTCACCAATAGATTGTGGCTTGCACACAGAAACAACAAAGGATCAAAGTAAGTCTTCCCCACTTCCAGCTTTCCCTCTCTTACCCTTTGATGCAGTTATTCATCGTACAGATGCATCAGGAGCACATCTTGCGTCTGTCTTCCTTAGTCTTTGCCTGTACAACTGAATAAGTATGGCAGGGTGATTGCAAAGGTATGGATTTATCGTACACATGGGACAGCAGTAATCCAAATACAATCATGCTGTTAGCAAGCCTTGAGAGACAAGCGGGATGGAGCAGTGACTGCTTAAAACACATTTCTTAGATGTTTAGCTGCATCCTTAGATTAGAGATACATCCTTGGCCATTCAGTCTGGTAGAGATGAGCTGTTTTCTCTCATTGTTGCATCTCTCAGTGCTTTATTGCAAAGTTGTTAAAAGTCCATATTCGTTATTTGGCCTACCACAGTACATTTAACAAAATAACTTGTGCTGATGATGCTAAAAGGGAGTTTTTTGCAATGAAGCCTTTGCCACAAAAGCCTTCAGACACATTCAGAAGAAGAGAAAACCTGAATATATGAGAGTGTAGGGTACAAGATGAAATAAAGTGAGTGTAGAGGTCACTAACCATGGAAATCACAGCATGTTTCCCAGAAAAGATTTCTATTCCGGTAGGAAAAGCTGTATCCTCTGTGGCAGAGAACACTTGACTTTATCATCCTACTTCTGAACACAGGTTTGCAGCAGCTTTTTGCTACAATGTCTGCATTGACTTCCGTGAAGATGCTCTTGTTGTATTCCAGGCGAAAGTCTGCCCCAGAGCTACAGTTTATAGAGCAAGTGACTGACATAAAGGCTCTTTTTGCTATTTTAAACAGCAGGGAGGATTTTTTTTTTTAAAGTCAGGTTTGTGGTTGATGAACAAAACATGGCTCGATGTGTTGCCATTCAGCAAGGGAAACTGTGGAATATTTTAAATTTTCTCACACGTGGGGTTTGTACATTGGTAAGTACTCATAGTTGCATTGCTCTAAGTGTTGAAATCCTTCATAAAATTGTGAGAATAAGAGGGCATAAATGAAGAAACTATCACTAAAATGGAGGATGAATTGTTCCTGTCAGAGGAACACAAGCACACTTACTGGGTATACTTGCTGCCTGTGGGAGATATTTCTTTCTCTTTTTCCCTTCCCCAAGCTCATCAAAGGACAAACTCAGGAAAAAACAGTGTAATGGGCTTATTCTTTCTTTTTGCAGTGTTTGTGGAAGCTAACAGTAGTAAAAACCCATTGTAGTTTAAAATAATAGTTCTTTAGAAAGCTTTTAAAGAGAGGTACATTGACAGCATCAGAAAAAATAGAAGGTTGCCTGTCATTTATAGGCTGGTTGGGATTCAGTGGGCTTCTAGTGTGTTTCTGAAACATATGTTTAGTCTGCCACATACCTTCAACTGATAGGAAGATAGTCTTTATTTGAATAGCTGTTTCAGCAGGAAGTGCTTTAAAGATTCCTCAGAGTCACATTTTTGCGCTTTTCATTTTAGTTTTACAGAAGTCATGGATAGTATCTCATTGTTCTGGAGTACAGCCTTTGTTGTGCCACTACTTCAGTGAGCTGTTAAGTCAACCACAGCTGCTAAAGGCACCCCGCAAACCCTTTTTTTTCCAAAATCAAGCCAATTGTAGCACTGCATTAAACAGACTGAGTGGTGATGTCAGCACACACTTAAAACTAGCGATGGCATCAGGTGGTTAACTCTGCGTGCTCATTGAGGCATAGCCAAAATAATTGATGTTAAATAACATTGTCTTCTTCTCCTCCTTCCTTTTCTTCTTTTTCTTTTTGTTTTTGGTTTGTTTTATTAATACCTCTGCATAATTCTTGCCCATTCTGCTTTTTAAATACAGCCTTTGGGGTTGACAACATGCTGACCATGAGTCAGTGCCCTTGTGGCCAAGAAGGCCAATGGTATCCTGTGGTACACTAGGAAGAATGTGACCAGCAGGTCAAGGGAGGTTCTCCTCCCCCTCTATCCTGCCCTGGTGAGGCCACATCTGGAGAACTGCATCCAGTTCTGGGCTCCCCAGTTTAAGAAGGACAAGGAATTACCTGAGAGAGTCCAGCAGAGAGCTATAGAGATGATGAGGGGTCTGGAGCACCCTTCTTATAAGGAAAGGCTGAAAGAGCTGGGTCTGTTCAGCCTGGAGAAGAGAAGGCTCAGAGGGGATCTTATCAATGCTTATAATATCTCAAGGGTGGTTGTCAAGAGGATGAGACCAGATTCCTTCCAGTGATGCCCAATGACAGGATGAGGGGCAACAGGCATAGACTGAAGCAGTGGAGGTTCCATCTGAATATGAGGAGAAACTTCATTACTCTGAGGGTGCCAGAGCCCTGGAACAGGCTGCCCAGAGAGGCTGTGGAGTCTCCTTCTCTGGAGACATTCAAGACCCGCCTGGACACATTCCTGTGCGATCTGCTCTGGGTGAACCTACTTTAGCAGATGGGTTGGTCTAGATGATCTCCAGAGGTCCCTCCCAACCCCAACCATTCTGTGATTCTCTGATTCTCTGCATGCTACTAGCAAGTCAGTTAGTGGAGACATTTAGCATGCTTACTATTTGGTTGAGACAGTTTGTGATCTTTTCTGGACACTAGTATATAGTGGTACAGTATTTATGAGTTTATCTAGATTCCACCTACACAATGAAAGGTCAGCTATGGGAAGTTCCTCACAACTGTTTGAAAGCCCACTAATTAAAAATAAAGTGTATTAGTAACCCAAAGATCAGTAAACAATTAAGAAATGGTGAAATTCAATATTGTCACTTTTAAAGAGCTGTACGTCTTTGTCATAGTTGTGAGGAAGAAAAAGGTGCAGCCAAAGAGAGTGTTCATTGCATTGTGAGCATTAGGAGAAGCTGAGGACAGTGTGATCAGTTTTATCTAATATAATTTATTCTGGTTAAAGTCACTGTGAGATGGGAGGTCAGGGATCATTGTCTGTAAGAGAAAGAAGACCTTCCCAGGTAAGGTCAAGTTGTGTCTGGTCTTTCCAAAGTGGTAGCATATATGTTGACTTCAAAGAGTCCTGACAATTGCTCTTGGCTCTACAGGAGTTTTTTTTCCTGTTTTAATCCTTGTCTGGTCTCAGCACACTCATCACGTTGAAATTTAATATTTACCACCTGATTTAAATGGCCAGAAACATTAAGTAGATTTGTATTATCTTTAGGTTTCGGTCCAGAGTAGTTTGCCGTAAGTTCAGTATTACTTTCCCCATAAGTAGTGTCAGAGGTGATACAGAACAAATATAGTCAAATGTAGTACAACCCCTGCTTTCATAAGTATTTTTAGGAAAAAATTATAGCTCTAAGGACTGTGACCAAAAGTTCTTGTTATTTCTTTAAAAGAAAAATATTTTGAAGTGATAAGATTGCTTGTGCTAGAGAGCCACATGTTAACTAGTTGATAGTTTCTTGTTGGATTCAAAATATGGACATGTGCAGATCTTTTTTGTTGCCAAGAACAGATTGAGAAAAGTGGTATCAGTCCCACCTGTCATCTGAGAGGGACTTGAAGGGCAAGTTACTTTACAAGTGTTGCCAGCACACGTTCCTAAAACAGAGGGATGTTTATTTGTAGGAGCTTGCAAGGTACTTTCTTCATTCCCTTGTAGATAAACGGTCATCAGATCTCAAGGTTTGAGAATTTTAAAACCCTTCTTTCTCTGCAACCCACAAATCTGCAAAGCATGCACACACACAGAGATACCAACACATTTATATGTTGGACATTTTTCTCCCAGTAACATTAAAACTAGATTTTAGCTAATATTTCTTAATCCCAGGTAGGAAGAGGTAACTGTATAAATCAGAACATGATTAGCATGGCAAAGAGCAAGTGGAGTCATTGACTGCAAAACTTGCCAAGATGATACAAAAAGTCAATGGAGGAAACAAATGTTTTCAGTTTGATGTATTTATTGAAGTCACATCCTTTTCACTCTCCCCAAGAGGATACCTTTGACCAGTTAGTGAAAGATATGCTAACTTTACCCTGATTTCAATTTGCAATAAATCAATAAAAGAGTAAACAAAATGGGAGGTAACTAGAGAAAGCAAAACAAAATAAAACTGCAACAGGTCTGCAGTGATATGTTTCATTGTGTCTTGCCAGCAGACTGGTAAAATCTTTCGTTCTGTTGTAGCTGTAGCCCACCATAAGATTGTTGCATATGATGTTATAGTTTATCTTTAATAAAGGTGCCTCCTGGCTGTCCTGGGTAATTCTTACTCCTCTTTCTTTTCTGGAGAGCAGCTTGCAACACACTCCAGTTACTCCCTCCCTTTTCCCTCCCCACCCTGCCACCCCACCAGTAAACACACTGTTTGTAAGTCCAGTCTCCAGTTCTTCTTTTGTCCCATCCTTGATCCCCTCCAATTCACTTTCTGTGCCTCATCCACTGCTCCACTGTTGAAACAGCTCCTGACAAAATCTCTCATGAATAACTCTTTTTAGCCAAAGCTCAGGACTGTAACTTCTCTAATTGACTCCCAAGTATCCCATAGTGCCTGCACCAGCTCAGTGCTGGGAAGGAGCATGAATAGTTTAGAATTACCTGCAGCTCTTTCCTCTCAAAGAGAATCTGCATGAATCCTCACCTGAGATGATTGTAGGTTGCCAACTTAAACTGTAGGTCTACATGGCTCTGTTCATTCATTGCTGATTTGGTGTGTGGAAATTTAAAGGAGAGTGACTTCATGAGGAGCTGAGAAAGATCTTGTTACTTCACGAAAAATGCATGGACTTTGTCAAACCCTTGGTCTTCAACAAGCTGTGGGTTTGTTTATTTTTATAACACAGAAGGAAAGTAATATATGTTATATGAGAGCCTGGCCAGAGTTAGTGCCTGGATGTTGGTTTGGTTTAGAAAGCTGCAGAAGAAAAACAAAACAGATGAGAAAATCAGGATATCTAGATATTTGGAGAAGAGAGATTTAGGAGCAGTGATTTACTTCTGCATTGACTAACCGGTATGTGAAAAGACCCTCAAGGAAAGACAAATAGTGAACTGCCTACCACTGTGTTTTGTATTTAAGTGGTTTCATTTTGGCATACAGCAATGAGAACATGGCTGGGCAAAGAGAAAGAGATTTGACTGTGACTAAGAAGGAAAATCAGACTGAAGATTGGGAAATGCTAAACCAGTGAGAACACGATTGTAAAAGACCACCCCCCCCGAGAGGCAACTAATTCATGGCCATAACCTCCTGCAAGATGCTATTCTTTGCACAGAGCTTAATTTGCAAATCATCTTTCTTCCTCTGCTGATGTCCTGCAGTGTAACCCCCAGCCCCATCAATAAAAGATGTGGTAATGAGTCACATATTCATTGCAGTCATCACATCCACAATAAAACATCAGTCCTCCAACAATTTAAAGGATACAAATCATACCAGCGTGCAGTTAAGGTTGAGATTACATAGGAGTAATTAAAAAAAATAAAACACATTAGATGGTGTAATTGACTCTAAACCAAGTATTGGACACTGATAAAATTCAGATTTCAGTTTATAAGTAAAAGACATCTGGGCACACTAAGATGGGGAATGTTGGCTCTGCCCTGCTGCAACAGCAAGCCGCAGATGCATTGAGTGTGATGGGAGGAGTTAACAAGGCTGTGTTCAGGTACAGTTCCTTCAGGCTTGAGGTGAAACAGCTGGGCTTTGTTCAATAGATTTCCAAGAAGCAGGTTACTGGTCAGATCTGAAGCAAAGTAATAATGACTTTTAATAAATCTTTCCTGTGTCCTACTTTTTACCTTTGACATCCAAAGATTAAACTCTCATTTGTAAACTGATAGGCAAACAGAGTGCGAAAGCACTTTCCCCATGGACATCTTAAAGATGATTTATGCCATTTTTGCCTGTGTGTCATGCAGTAGAGACTACTTCGCTATTTATTTTGTTTATGCCATTTTGTTTCTGAGAGGAGAATGGCAAAATACATTAATCAAAATTTCTTATGCAAGCTCCCTGCAGGCCTCAAAGTGTTCTAGAGAGGAATCAATTAGCAAAATGAGATAATTATTTCAGTTTTGTATATTAAAAGGCTTTGTATTTTTTTCCGCCTAGAGAAATGCTGTTAGACTGGTCAAACCTTTTAAGACACTAGGTACTGAAAAATAAAAAGCTATGTTTATCAGGAGATGAGTAGCTTGCATACACATTGTGGATACCTATTAATGTATCTTCAGGGAAAAAAAAATGATGTATCTATAGAATAGTCTGTCATTATTGTTAGGTTTCCTGAATAAAGACTGTTGTTTCTTCTGCCCAAAGTTAGTATTCTTGTCAATGCTAAAATAGTGGCAGAGATGTGTCATACCACATGCACTGATGTCAGTAACCGTGGACAGAGAAACAGTTTTGCTTTTCATTTCTTGTGTCTCATATGCACACAGAAGGAGTGGCAGGGTTGTACCCGCAGTGCAGAGGCACCACGGGTAGGTCTTAATCACTCCTTATGAGATCCACCTACATTTAGGTAAAGACAAGCAGTTTTTTACATGTGAACCAGGGGCATAGTTCAGTTGGCTAAAGTGTGTGTGAGATGCCTCAGTTATAGAATCACAGGATAGTTTGGGATGGAAGGGACCTTCCAAGGTCATCTAGTCCAACCCGCCTGCAATGAGCAGGGGCATCTGCAACTAGATCAGGTTGCTCAGAGCCTCATCCAGCCTGGCCTGGAATGTTTCCAGGAATGGGGCATCTACCACCTCTCTGGGCAACCTGGGCCAGTGTTTCACCACCTTCACTGTAAAAAATTTCTTCCTTGTGTCTAGCCTGCATCTCCCCTCTTTTAGTTTAAAACCATTACCACTGGTCTTCTTGTAACAGATCCTGCTAAAAAGTCTATCCTCATCTTCTTATAGACCCATTCTAAGTACTGAGAAGCCACAATAAGGTGTCCCTGGAACCTTCTCTTCTCCTTTTATCCTGCTGGCCTCCCATGGCTACCCCAGAGGTGAAGGGGTCTCTGGCAGACACTGTGCCTGCTGGATTTACCAGTCCCCCCCAGGGAGCTCCTAACAGCAAGGCTTTGCAAAAGGAATGTACTTGGGCAGCTGAATCAAACTCCAGGTCTCCACCAACTCAAACAGGTGCTTCAAATCCTTGCTCAAATGAATAAATTTACATGCAAATGCCTGAATATAAGTAGCTTCATCTTAAACTTGAACTGTACCTGCTGTCTGGCTTTAGTTGAGCTAACTTGGCCAAGCTGTTTGGGTAGCTGGTCATGGTGATTGCTATATCTCACTGCACTCTGTGATACACACACATAGTTTTTCACATACATATTTTACTTACTTCCTAGTGTTAGGCAGCGCTCTGCTCTGCAAACACTGCCCCTGAAATCAATAAGCTTTCCTGTAGGATGAGGCACCTCTCCAGGTTCAGAGAAGTTTCTTACCTGCTTCATGGAAAATACCATCTGTGTGGGGGAATTAGACTAGTTTGGAAAGAGCAGTACTTGCTACAAAAAGGTAAATATTTACCAAAGTTTACAACTTATTCATGTTCTACCCACCCTCATTGATGAATTAGGAGCCACTGTGAGCCCAGGCAACCTGTACCACTTGTTCCCAGCCAAGGCAGGGACTCTTCTGGTTTTAAGCTTATGAATGGGTTCAAACAAGTTTGGTAAGCAGGTTCCACATGACCTTTTTAAGTAAAGCCCTCATCCTTGTTTTGAGGGAATCTGCGCTGAACCAAAGTTTGAGAACAAAATGACATAAAATTAGTAGGTTTATTGGTTTGCTGAAAACCTATAGTTTGATTCAAAGGTAACCCTAATTTGAAAGGCATTGGATTCCAACTTCATAAAATGGAGTTGCGATATTTAATATACCAAATTTGATTACTGGGCGACAGTAATAATCTGGCATGAAATCATCTGAGACTATTAAACATTTTTTTTAACTTATTGAGATTGCAGCCATTTTATTTCTGTTGTTTTCCAAGTTAATGATTCCCTTGAAAATTGGAGAAAGACTAACCTACTGGGTAGTATTGGTATCTTCTGGGTTTGCTTTCTACTGAACCAGGCTGTGTTTTAGACTGTACTGAAGTTAGCTTGTGGGAGAGCCTTATATTTTCTTCCAGACATGTAGCAGTGAAGAGTTCATCCACGTCTGAAAGGAGGTAGACAGCGAGTTGTCTATATACTCTGCTCTTCAGTTAAAATCACTAACATAGAAGAGCTGGATTAGTAATTCTTTGTAAGATGGAAATAGCTATATGTCTTTTGGAAAGTAAATACCTGTCTCAGAGAGGAAAATAAGGTGGTTATTGTGTTTCCATGATTTATGAATTAGAGCATCCCTGGAGGTTTCTTTCAGTCTGAAGTAGTTTGTGTACTGTCTCTTGCCCACAGCTGCACGTGATGCCAAACTGAGCCAGTCACTTTCTCACTGTATGTAGTGCAGACAGATTTCTAATTCTTAAAAAACACAATTTAGACCTAACTGGGTTTCTGTTATGGGTGCAAAATGTAGCTAAATAATAAACAAACTGCTTCCTGCTGTCACCAAATGATGACCACATTTATTTTTAAATTAGGCTTTGTAATCCATCCCCACTGCACTTAGCTAATCAGTTTTCCCATAGGAATATTTGTAGTCCAGTTACCTGATAGTCTTATTTTGATGCCCTATTATTATACTATTTCTTTACTGGGAAACCTTAGACAAGCAACACAGATTTTGCTACTGACTTCGGTAGCATGAGCACAGGCTGAGAGGGTTGAGATTGTTCAGCCTGCAGAAGAGAAGACTCCAGGGAGACCTTATTGTGGCCTTTCAGTACTTCAAAGGGGCTTGTAAGAAAGATGAAGACAGACTTTTAAGAAGGGCCTGTTATGGCTGGACAAGGGGTAATGGTTTTAAACTAAAAGAGGGGAGATTCAGGCTGGACATGACGAAGTAATTTTTTCCAATGAGGGTGGTTGAAACACTGGCCCAGGTTGCCCAGAGAGGTGGTAGATGCCCCCTGCCTGGAGACATTCCAGGCCAGGCTGGACGGGGCTCTGAGCAACATGATCTAGTTGCAGATGTCCCTGCTCATTGCAGGGGGGTTGGACTAGATGAACTTTGAAGGTCCCTTCCAACACAAACTATTCTATGATTCTATATGATTCAGTGGAATCAGGTCTTTACTCTTTATTTACAGGCTGATGTAAGACTTTAGCTTTAATGGCTACTGTGAAAAACAATGGTTGGTGTGAATGACTATGGATCAGTTGTGGGAACTGATAGTACAGTGGTAGGAGAACATGCTTCTTGCTGTGTAGGACAATCCTATCTTACCTCAGAGACCTGTGCATTTCTGAACTGACTCTGATTCAATCATTGCAAGCATACGAAATTGTTAGATCAACTATGAATATTTTCCACTACCCTAATTATCTGTTGCAGCTCTTCACGGTTTTCTGAACAGAGCACAGACAGAGATTCAACAAGTACCTGAGCAACTTCGGAGAAATAATGTATTGATCCCAAACTACACGTATACTTTTGCTGTTTAGTTTCTCAATATTTGGTTTTTGGATTACATTTGCCTCAAGTCAATCTAGAGAAGGCAAACCTGCTCTTACATGGGGCTGTATATCTTACACAATGCTTAGTTTGAAGCACAATTATAAGAAAGTTTCAAATTCCCTTTTCAAGTCTGTCTAAAGTGTCGAATTTCTGGTAACTCACAGGTCTGAGGAATACCTTTTCTTACTAATGAGCAAACCTAAGGAATTTGTGGTCTGCAGGAGCCTTGAAAAGTTCAAATACTCATCACAAAATGTCTGGTGACTATTCATCTTTTCTCATTCATTGCTTTCAGTATGGGGAAAGCACATACCGAACTTTACTACTCCAAATCAAGCCCCTCACAGTATCCCCATGTCAGAGTAGAAGTGCTGTCTCTATACAGCATTTCCAAGCTAACTGGCCATCAGCAGTAATATTTTTGTTGCGCCATTTTGAAGTATCGCTCAGCTGTTATATGAAACAATTAATAAAATAAGAGAGTTATGCTTCTTCTACAGACATACTTCAGTACCAGCTCCTACTGGCATTCATACTGTGTCTCCCACTAAAGCCAGGAACGAGATTTAGCAGCTGTAGTTGACAGGTAAACACTGGCATTTACTGATAAATATGTATTTGTGAGAAGGTTTCTGTGTCATCCTGTGTAGGCATATTGAATGCAGAAGGTAAGTATCTCACTGGCCTGCTGGGTTTTTTTCAGGCTTGAATAAAGTCATCTAATATATTGAAATTAATTTTCTTGAAGCATATTTATTACTTTTTAAAAAATATTTTTGACAGGCAAATATCCAAATCTTTTTGTGTGTGTATATTGTGAAGCCAAATTTGCCATATTTTCATAATAATGTGATTTTAGCTCAAATTCATTAGTGCTTTTTGGTAGCAGACTGTGTAGGAAATACAGTTCAAATTCCTAGACAGAAATGAACATGTTAAAAAAGCTAACAAATTGCCTGTTATAATTTATCATAATTTATCTTTTTACCTAGGACAAAGCAAGGGGGTTGCAGATTGTCCCAGTCAGTGTGTTACTGTGCTGAAAGAAGGATTTGCTGTTAGCTGTTGCTATCAGGAGGTCAGAGCTTGGACTGAGGACCATGTCCTGGGAGAGCACTAGGTGCTGAGCTCCTAAAATGGAATTATAGAATAGTTTGGGTTGGAAGTGACCTTGAAAGGTCACCAGTAGTGACTTTGAATGGTGACGACCTCCGTGCAGAAGACAGAGATCCTGAATGACCCCAGACTGGCAAACAACCTGCTGAGCCAGACTGTCCTCTGCCTCAAAAAAGTGCTTTTGTCCTCTGGGGACTCCTTGAACAAAACTCCTGAAAGTAAGTGGCCATGCTCATTTTTATTCTAAGTAGAGCAAGGGGTCATGGTTGTATAATGTCACCAGAGGAAGCATCTTTCTCCCTTGCCGGTGGTAAGCTTAGTGTTCAGTGCAGTAATCTGTGATGTGATGGACAGAAGTGCAATCCCTTCTCCTGTCATGTGGGAATTCAAAGCCGTAACTTTCATCTTTAAGGAATGTACCCACATAGCCCACAGGCTGTACCAGTCCCTGCTGCAAAAACCTTTTGTACCTCTTGTACACAGACTGTTCATTATAATATCAAATTGTGACTAAACAAGCCTCAGAGTAGGACGAGTGCTCTGTTTAGCATGATGCTTACTTCATTTCTCTGTGCTGAAAGTCGTCTGTCTTCTGGAATGGCTTCTATGTTAGTGATGAACAAGGAGTGGGGAATGGAAGTTTGAATCCTTTTACAACATTGAATGAATGGTTTTCTTTTTCCATCTCCTAGATGAATTCTTTGGTTACTGGAGTTAAATTTAAGGTAATTTGTGTAGCATCTGCACTGAGCATCATGAAATAGGCATTTTGGGTGCATTCCTGTTAGCTCAAATCCATCAGAGACAGAGAGAGAAGAACCCAAAGAACATAGGAAATGTCCTCTCAGGTTTGAGAGGTGTCATGGGGCTCAGGGCTTGGGCTGGGAGCCTGGTCTCTCACAGTTCCCTCTGCTCAGGCTTTTGGACACACAGAGCAGATATGTTAGGGATGTTAGAGCACATCCCTGCTTTCAGGGTCCATTTCTGGATCTAATTTCTTCTGAACATGCTGATACTGTCTGCGCCCACCACCCCTGGGGCAGCACCTTGCAGAAGTCCTCTACCAACTGTGTTACATGGGTTCCTTGAATTCAGGCTGGGGCTACGTGCTGCTTGGATGGAGCCCTGTCCTTCTGTGACAAGTCGCTGTGCCTGTGAGCCTGTGGGGACACAGAGGCGTTGGCTTCCTGGGGCTTTGGTTTCAGCAGGTAAAGCACTGATGGAGAGTCACTGTCTGCAAGGCGAGGTGACAGCCTAGGGATGGCACCTGGGATTGCAGTTTTGCTTCTAGGAGTCTGATTTCCACTTCAGGACTTGATCCCTCTCTGAGTTTCTCACCACTCCCTTTAGTCTCTTGAAGGATGATGCCGTGTTTCCAACTCTTCTTTCAGCAGGGAGACAATTAAAGACTCCAAACACAGCCGATGAATAAAGCCTTGGGTTTTTCTAGCATGGACTATTACATGAGGGAGAGGGAAGTAGCTGTAATCAATACATTGCTAATTAGGCCTTGCTCCCTGTTCAGCCTCATGCGGCTGTCTCATACTGCCCTCTGTGCTTCTGGGCAGTGGGACGAAGGAGGGAGATTTTAGTTTAAACACTTGATTAACTCACTGTTCCTTTCTTTCTGACTGAAATGGAGTCAGCATGCAAATGCTGTTCTGTATTTTTTTTTTTTTGCATTGACAGCATAGCTACACAAAAAATATTATGACCTGCAGCTGCCAAATGCAACCAAATGAATTATTCCAAAGCGCTCCTGAGCCTGTCTTTGTCATAGTCTCCTATTTCAGTCCCTGTCATGCATTGTGCCTATCATTCATTATAGCTGATGGGTTGAGGGCAGAAAGGTGTCTCTCGTCTTGTTCTCTGGAGAATTTCATCTTGGCTGTCTCACCTTCAATCACTGCTAATAGCTCTGCTGGCACAAATTCAGAAAGGGGCTGTGAGGAGACAACGAAAATATTTCACAGGGTGTTTTATATTTTAATAGCTGGTTTTAAAAAATGAATTTGCTGGAGCAGACCAAAATGAAGATTGCTGAGAGAGAGGGCTTGGAGACTTTAAATTCATTTTTTAATAGTTATTAATCTTTGCATTCTTGTTACTTTTTTCCTATGAACTGCCATAAGGATTGGGTTGTACTTTGATTAACTAATGACCATTTATCTGATGAATTCATTAGGATGATTTACTGTTCAGTGGGTATTGTGTTGGAGGAAAGAACAAAATATCACTGGAGCTTTAGTACTGTATTTCTGTAGGATGCTTACCTAAATTTTTGACTGCTGCTGCTACCTTGATTTTTAACCACACTGTGGCTGAGTTTGTGGCAGGTATTCTGTCACTGCTCCAGTGCCCTGCAAAGGTCATAGTAGAAGAGTGCAACAGAGCTCACCGTCTTGGCAGGAGCACAGTGGGTAACTCAAGTGCAGGTAGAATTGCTGTACTGTTCTTAAGGGTTTTAGTTTTTATTTGCTATCATTTTCTTGTGTAAGAGGGGATTCCTGGTCTGGCTTTCTGACTTCTCTGTGTCACTAAAATATCTATTGGAAAAGAAAGAATCAATGATCTAGTCCAGTTATTTGAGAAATACAATAGTGTGGAAATATTCTTAAGTATTTCAGTGAATATTTTTTCAAACAACTGTAACTAAGTACATGTTGTAACAGATGCAGTTAGACATCCTTAGGCAAATATATTATTTTGTTTATTTTTTTCCTAGTTAGATTACAGTCAACTATGCAAATAAGTATCAGGTGATCAAGTATCAATAAACGGAGGGAGCTCTTTACATCAGTAGCTTGAATTACTATTTGCTTTTATTCTGCTCTCATTTTTATTAGCGTGCTGGAAACATGCTTTTGGATAACAAGTGTAGAGGAGGTTATAGCGCATACCTGGAACAAAGGCAGACATCTCTGTTGATGTCAATATAACCTGTGATTTGGTTTGATTTTTGCATTTAGATGCTGTTGTTTTTTCAGAAGTAGTAAATTGTAATTGTGCAAAAACTGGACCAGAAGGATGCTATTAAAATACTGGAGCAAGACTCAGAGAAACAGGCTCCATAGCTGGCTCTGTTGCAGGCACTCCTTGGCAAGATTGGCAAATCCTTTTGCAAGACTCTTGCAAGATATATATATCAGGTGCATGGGACAGCAAACAGGTTGGACTGTCATTCCTCCTGCCCCTCTCTGTTCATAGTCTCAGCTCTGGATGCCTGTGGCTCAGTGCAATTGTGTTCTCAATATCAGAAGGCACAATGAAAATAACATACGGATCTGTGTGTACGTTCTAGAGTGGCACGTGAAACTTAAATCTGGTTTGAAGAAAGTTTTGGTAAATAATAAGTTGCTAAAGATGTTTTTTAAGATGGCATCAGTGACTTAAGGAACAATCTCTCATTATTTGTTGTGTTTTCTTACAATTTAATTGCTTTGAAACAAATTAGATACTGTACATTCAAGCGTTTTAAAATTCACTGATTGAAGTGTTACCTTTTCATGCTTCTTTTTTTCCCCCTGGATTACAAGATTAGGATTCGTTTGGGAAGAAAACAGGACATTCTAATGTTAGGCTTTATGCTAGGCTTGATGAAATCATTGTCTGCAACTGTCAAGACAAAAATGACTTGAAGACAGATCGTCTTGTTATAGGAGGCTTGCTTCAGCAGTCTGGAACTTACAACCAGCTTAGTTATGTCAAGGCATTAAAACTCCTTTTCAGTCTAGACAAGGTGTGGAGTAGTAATTTAAATATGTTTTATCCAGTTTTAAAGATGACTATTTTTTAATTAGTTGCAGAAACAAGCAATGAAGAAATTGTGTTAAACATTGTAATTGAAGAGTTTAGAGATTAAAATATTTGCTTCATACTAATGGAATTTCTAACAGAACCTTTGTCCCTCATGTTATTACTTTAGAGGAAACTACTAATGCTGCAGTTGTTTTGACGATGTGTCACCGAAAGCTGTGCTCCAGGAGCACACCTGGTGAGCTCCAGCTGCTCATGGGCTTTTGAGTTCTGGAGCTGCAGCAGCGCAAAGTAACCTCCGACACACATGAGGTGTGGACAGAGGCTCCTCAGCACTTTCTCTACAACCCTGGTGCTGTGCTGCTTGCTGATGCAGAGGGAGCAGACCTCCTGACGTATGTGCCAGGTGGTCCATCTGACTTGCTCCTCTGTATGTGCCACTCCAGCAAAGGGATGGGATACTGAGCTTCTACTCACATGTGTGTGTATTGTGTTGATGGCATTTATTACAGTTTCTTTGAGGTATTCATGAATGAAAACAAAAGGGAATGAGTGCAGAATGAAATTTGCCTGTTATATATAAAACTTGGGAACCTCAGAATGCAGATTTGATTATTTAAAAATATGCAGATTAATTGACCTCCTGTTTAGGCCACAGTAGAAAAACTAGCAAAATTTGGAAAGGTATTTTTATTTTGACTTCAAAAAATACCAATCTCTGCATACCTGTTTAGACAAGGTCTTCAAGAAACTGAAAATATGAGGCAGGTCTTCTAAATAATTGCATTTTAACAGGGCATAGAATTAAATTCTTTCCTTGCTTACATTCTGTGAGTAAAACCCCATCTCTGTTGCATCCTGCTGACACAGAAAACAAGCCTATTACTTGACTAGTACAGCAAAACCTGGATTATGCCTGTATGAATAATGGAAGTGGTGCCTGAGTCTATGGTTATCTAAACTGATCAGTCACTAAATTGTTTTATCTTGTCATGCGAACTTATCTAAGGGAATTTCACCCAGAGCGAGATAGGCAGAGGTTACAACCTCCGGAAAGCACAAGACCATCATTTCTAGCATCTTCCACACCCCTCACCCCAGGTTTCTAATCTCTCTAATGGTATCATGGCTGTTCCAACACTTATGGAGCTCGTAACTGGGAAGCTGCACAGAGAAAAATTCATACATTCAGGCATGGGCAATGCTACTTCTATTCTGGTTCCACTGGAAGGGGCTCAAAATGAGTTATTCTTGTTCTCTTCCATTAAGCATTCCTCTGCTTAGTAGCATAAATGTAATTAAGATTGTGGGCCTCATGACTCTTTTTAATGGAATTAGATCTCATGACTCACTTGGGCATTATCTGAAGAAAGTCTC
This sequence comes from Caloenas nicobarica, assembly GCF_036013445.1. Taxonomy (NCBI): domain Eukaryota; kingdom Metazoa; phylum Chordata; class Aves; order Columbiformes; family Columbidae; genus Caloenas; species Caloenas nicobarica. Next base: position 150,642,812 of record NC_088245.1, on the reverse strand, counting down.
CCTATACAAAATGACTCAATCACTAAAATTGCTATCTGGCAGCATGCCAAGATATTAGGACCCAAAGAGCTAGCACTTAATCTGATTCATGAACATCTTTAATATTTTCTGAACATAGACACAAGCCTATTCCAAAGCTCTTTCCCTCAAAAAAAAAAGAACTTAAGAATTTATTTTAGGCACACTGCACTTTGAGATGTCTTACAACATTATTGATCCTTTTAAAGTAATTGCATTTAATTCTGAAACATTTTGCAAAATTTCAGATTAAAAAGTAGTGCATGCAGATCAGGACAAAGTTCAGGGCAGTGAGAAGGTCACTGAGTACTGGAGGCTGAAACTACTGGCAGTTTCAGTGGTTTAGTCATTTTTGCTTTTGTTCCTCTCTTGATCTCAAGATTGAGTAAAAGAATTGGTCAGACTAAAGATCCATTATTCAATCTCCACCATCATATTCAGTCATTTATGCTTAAGAAAATGTGATGGGAAACAGCAAGTTTTCTTGTGCTGTGGTCCTGCAGATTCTGAGCATAGGTACTAGTGGGACTTCTTGGCCTTAAGGTTGTTTATATTTAAAATCTCCCAGTGGATTAATTTTTCCTGAACTGATACAACTATTTTTGATCCCACTTTAAGCTTCTATGGCATTCAAAATACACTTATGTAGTGTGCTGAAAGGTAACCTTGGTTTGACACATCCTGTCTGAACATTTAATGAGTATTCCACAGTTCTGTTGTGCAAGCAATAGGAAATACTGGTTTGCTGTCCCTTTTTCCTTGCTTTTCATGAATTTTGGCCCATCTGACCCCCTCCTCCCAGAGATCCATGTTCCAGTCTGAAGGATTGTAGCATATCTAGCCCATCTCCCGGGGTGAACAACCAACATGTCATCCAAGACTTTGAAGACCTACAGCCTATAGCTGCTACAGAAACCTTGGATTTTCCAGACAGGAGCTTGTCTTCCGGTTGTAGGAGAAGAAAAACCTGATAATGCTTGCTATTACTATATTCCTAAAATCGGTTGCTTATATCTATCCTGAGATGATACTTGCATACAAAAGGCGTAATTTTCAAGCATGCTGTTTTGTTACCAAAAGCATGTAAAAAAAAGTAAAGAGAAAGTGCAGGTTCTTCTTGTACCTCTGCAGAGGTGTCTGATACAACTTTGTCTGTCCAGTTGCAGATATCTGGGCTTAGAAATGCTGGCCAAGCTTTTAAGTGCGTTCTTTCTATTAGAATTATTGCCACAATTTATTATTTCTCTGCTGGTTTCCAGAAAGCTGATAATTCTTCCCTGTAAAAGGAAGAGGGAAAAATTAATAATTAAATTAGCACAATGAACCATTATCAAAATAATTTCTATCCAGTATAAAATTTCTCATGGCGATAAATGCTGAGCAATGTCATTCTTTGTATTTGTCCTAGACTGACAGAGGCAAACTCATCTTCATTTACGATAAGTCACTAAATGCCATGCATTGTTAAAAATAAAACAGTGAACTTCCATTTGTCTAAAATGAATTTGTGTGACATGACACAGAAATTTATGGAACCTCAGTGGATATAAAATAATATAATAATACCTATTCACTGATTATGCAAGATCCTTTTAATTGCTGAGTTTTGCCATGCACTGGTGCTGAAACTACATCATAGTCTAGAAATATATTACATATCTGGCAAAACTTTCTAGAAAAGCTGTTTGCTCAGGGTTTAATGTAAGCAACAACTGAATGTGTGCAACTTTAACATGTCAGTTCAAGAAAATACTGGCTGCTGCCCATTATTGCTACTCTAAAACATACGTGTGATGGAGATACTACACCAATAGACACTCACCTACAGCTTGTGAACACCTGAAATAATAGACTCTACCAATGAAATTAGATGTTAGGCCTGTGCTTATCCACTGCTGAAACAGCACCAACATGACAAGTGGTTTTGTGCTTGAAGTAAATACCAAGACAGTTTAAAACAACAATAATTGTTAAATTTTGGCTTAACAACAGGGCCTGATCTGTTCTTGAAGTCAATAAGTGAAAAATCTGCTCTCTCTTAAGTAAACAGGCACTTTGCCATTGACTTCAATGGGGCCAGGGTAGAATATTTGGCCTGTAGAATTACTTGCCCATTATATTCAAAATGTTTCAGAAAAAAATGTGGCATTATTATTTCAGATTTATAAAGAAGAAAACTAGAGGCACCAAGGTAAAAGACCAATAATTCCCAGACTCTGAGCCATTAGCTTTCCTGGTTCCCTGGGTGGAGAGGCACAGGTGTGGTTGTTTAGGAGAGCGTGTAAAGCAAAATGCAAGTGTAAAATATTTGGAAACTTCACCACCCAGCACCAAAAATAGAAGGAGTCAGTTGTCTAATGCAGTATCATTTGTTTGGCCTCTTTATGAATCTACAAAATACTTTGGATAACTGTGTACGAGCAACCTAATCAGTCAAAACTTTTGATTGCTTTAAATGCAGCACTCATCTGCACGGGTGGAAAGGATTGCACTGAGTGATTTCAATGATTACTAGTGCATTTACAATACGTTTGCTCACAAGCTGTGGTTAGTTTTGTTTCCAACCCCCATTTTGACTTGAATATTTTCTTTGCAGGGCTCATAATAACTGTGTTAATATGGACATTTTTTAGAGTAAGTGTTAAGTTTTCTGAAGCATTGGGGCTAACATAATGAAATCAGAGTCTTGTTAACCAGGAAGCAGCTCTTCTTGTGAGCAGGCAACTTTCCATAGAGCTTTGACAAAATTTTCTGTATTTTTCCTTACCAACAGAGTGGAAGACAGGAAAGGTTGAAATCCTACTTGGGCTGGTCTTGGTGTAGCAAAGTTTCCCATAAGCTATTTGAGTCCTAGTGCAGCTGCTCTTTTTTTCTGCTCTGCTGCCACTGAAGCAATACAAAGAAAATATTGTATACTTTAAGGTAAGCGGAAGAGATAGATCAAAAAAAAAAAAAAAAGATAAAAGGAAATAAATCTTTCAGTTTCCAGGATGATTCCTTTTTAAAGAAATGGAATACAAAATAAACTTCCCTCACAGTAACCTCCTCTCACATGTCTCTTTTAATTTTGACTTCTTGAAATATTTTTAAATTTTACTTTCCTTTTTTTCTTTTTTTCTGTGCAACATGTTGTCTTTGCTGGATAAACTCATCCGGTGCCTCTTCAAAAGCTGAACTTCCCTTATCTGAACAATGTCTATTCAATCCGACAGATACACTGCTTTATTAAGTTACTTAAAGACACCGACAAAACCCATAACTCTGAATCTTAATCTTAAGGAGCTCAGTTCAAATTTATACAATGGCTTCCACTATATTCGCACAGAGAATAGGTAAAGTGAAAAGCTGTCTCTGTGTACAAGCTGGACAGTACACAGCAAAGCCTAAAATCAATAAAAGCAGCAGAAAGTCCGCTGCTCTCTTTTAGGCATTTACTCATGGAGTGAAGGCATTTTTATCATCAAGCTAACTTGGTTCCAAAGCTGGCTTTATTTTATACTGGATTTTCCCTTTCAAGGAAGAGCAATTTCATTGTGGAATTAATAGTTTTCTTCTTCCTCTCAGCAGAAAAAAGACATGACATATTTGTAAATATGATAATAAATTCTCGTGACTTATTTTGGGTCCTTCATAAAGGCAATTCTGCTAACAGAGAAACAGAATACATAGTTTTCAACTATTGGTCAGCCAGTAAACACCCCTGCCTATGTGGGAATTTCAAGACATATTTTTCAGCAGGGCATTCATACATCGCATTCTGTGAAGTCCAAAAGCTAGAAATGCCAATGTAGTTGTTTGAGGTCTCATATAAACAAGGATATTTTTTGAAACATGATGTAAATTGTGTGACTGTAGAGTTGCAGAGTCATTCTGGTTGGAGGAGACCTCAGGAAGTCCCCAGGTCGACCTCCTGCTCACAACAGGATCAACACTAAATTCAGATGGGGTTGCTCAGAACTTTGTCTAAGGTTGAATCTCAGAAGCTGCCAAAGCCAGAAACTTGACAGTCTGGCTGGGCACCCTGTTCAAGTGCTGATTTTCCTTGTAATTAAACTTTTTTTTTCCTTATATCCAGTTGGATTGTTCCTTGTTTCTATATGTGACTACTGTCTATTGTTTTTCCACCATGCATCTCATTAAAGACCCTGGTTCTGTCTTCTGTTATCTTCTCTTAGCTATCAGAAGGTTGTTATTAGGTTTCACCTGAGACTTCTCTTCTCCTGTCAAGGAAGTCACAGGGGTAGAATGCAAAAAACCCCAACCAAACCGGCTGGTTGTTTGTTTCATTGTCATTCTTACAAACAGTCGTTATTGAAAATGAAGCATCATTTTGCTGCAATAAAGTGCCAGTATGGAAAAGTCAAAGCAGCATTACTGAAAAAAAAAAGAAAAATAAATCAATTTCTTTATGTAAAACAGTTCAGGGGCACAACCTGCTAAGCAATGCTAAGTTGAGGCATAAGCACGCAGATACATAGTCTCTTGTAAAAATGCCTTTTTTTTTTTTTAACAGTAATCTTATTCTTTTCATATCTGGATGCAGAACTGCTACCTAAACCAGAAGTCAAACATTACTGAATTCATATTCACTTGAGGAGAGAATTTGTCTTTTTTGTAATAGCATTCACAATGAAGGCACTTACTTTTATAGTTACTACATCTGCTAGGTTGGTTAATGTCCTCAGGACACCTTCAGGCTCATCAACTGGGGTCCCTTCCTAGTAATTTTCAATGCACAGCTTTTTCTTTATCTCTTCACTGCTTGAGGAATCTCCAACTACTGTAAATGGAAAGGAACAAACACCTTCAGAGAACACTCCTGTTCATAAAAGGCAAGTAACTGAAATATGTGTGACAAGCCACCATTTCCCAGTGCCTCTCTCATTACTTAAAGCATAAGGAGCTGAAGATGATTCAGAGTTACGCAGGTAAGGTTTAGATGAGATAAGTAATGTCTCCTAGATATTAGAAGATTACATTGGGCAGATGTTTACCTTATGCAGTTCTAATCCAAATCTTCAGGTTTGATTATTACAGCTCCTACGTAGGAAAAAAGACCAGTCACTTCCAAAGAAAGTCCTGTGTGGGATGTTTAGCAAAATAAACAGCATGTGCAAGTAACTTTGATGTTCCTCTCTTTTCCCTGGCTCCTTATTAAATGTCCAGTCTAGGAGAGTGTTGTCACAATATTTAAAACCTTCTGCAGAACTAGGTGTTTTCATGTGTGATTTCCCACAATAGATGGAGCAATTAAACCCTTGACTGCTGTGAGAGACTTAATGCCTTATGATATATTGCCTCCTATTAGCAGGAAAAGAAATATTTTATTTCATTTTCATATCAGGATATCACATTCATTAGTGCTGACTATGGAGCTTCAGTGGTTCACTGTGCGTTTCTGGAGCAAAATACTCAGTGATGAGAAATAGCTACTTTGGCTTTAGATGGAATCATAGAAAAATTTGGATTGGAAGGAACTTCTGGAAGTCAGCTAGTCCAACCTCCTGGGCACTGCTCACCACTGAGAAAAGCCTGAGGAGATGCCTCTAAGATGAGATAAGTCCTGAGTTTCTGTTTCTTTCCACTGACTTCGGTAGGAGAGGAACTTAGATGTAGGTATTGATGCTCCATATATATGTTGGTGGTACTGAGGAGCAGGGTAGAAAGCCAGAGCAGTTTCTTACACTCTTGCTATAGAGAGCAATTCATTTTTATCCTGTCGGGCTTCTGTGCAAGTGGATCGCAATTATGTCTTCAGATAACTTGAAAACTTACTGTGACTTGTTTAGACTGGATGTGAAGCATAAGTAATATGTTCAACTGCTGTAAGTGTAGTCTTCTGCTGGGGACAGTGCCTTGAATGGCATACAGCATATCAACAGGTGGTAGGAAAGTACATCTAAATAGTTTAGCCTGAATCTAAAAACTGTGTGCTAAGTGGGCCAATAGTTAGCTGTAGTATGGCAATTCCTACTTTCGCACCATGAGAAATAAAGAATTTTAGGACGTTACATTTACTTAGTACTGAATTGCCTCTTTGCAAAAAAAATCACACTCACCTGTGTATTTTCTGCCTCTATACACATACATATGTATTAATATTGTCTAGTAAAAGGCTTCCATAGACAGGCATTAGGCATTTTGTCCCATTTCTTATTTAATTTGCAAGTCAGTATGAATTTCTTTTTTCCTTTTTTAACATGAAGACAGTAGCTCAAAGTCACATGCAGGCTCAAAAGATACTCTGTGTACTCGGATATTCTTCTAGTGCAAGAGCTGATATGGAACTTGGCTTGTGGTAAATTACATTAGAGAATGAGCTTAATTTATTTGATTACGTTTGCCATTGTGGGACAAGCATGAGCAATTTAGCAGATTAAACTGGAGCTGCACAGAAACGTGAGAAGTCCATTCAGGGCTCTCAAAGTTTGATTCTTTTGATAAGAGAGTGTCTTGTGCCAAATGAACATTGGACTGGCCTTCTGATTATTTTCAACTGTAGACTGTAATTTCATTATGGTGACCTTGAATGCAGAGTTGTATCAGTTCCTTACAGACTGACTCATCCCTGCTACTCTCCATTACTCCATAAAAGGTCAAATCTTGCACTTCTTACTTATTCCTCCGGTACACAAAATTACCAAAGACATCTAAACCACATACAGTTTTGATTCACAACAGGTTTGGGGCGATATGTCCATGGAGTATTCAAGTAGGTGATTGACATGGCCAAATTAAAGGATCCAATGACCCTAAGTTCATGCATTTTGGATTGACCTCTGCATACAACAGCTTGGAGGGTAATGCTGTTTTGGAAGACTCCCTTTCCGTTACCCAGAATGTGAAGACGGTGCAGCTGCCGTTTCAGGCACTCAACAGCACTCCTGTTTTGCTGCAAACTATACGACACTGCTGGTGCACTGCGCACCGTGGCTGTAGCAGGTTTCTGAGCACAATGGAAGACACTTAAGCATTTCTCTTATGTCTGCAAGCCATGACTCTTTTGTGAGTCATATTTTGCAGTTTTTTATTATCAGAAAGATGCCATTGTGTGTGCCATTTATAAATTGATCTGCAGTTTGCTGTGAAGAGATAAATTATGCAGTAATATGCTACACAGTTTGAACAACAGTATCTTTTTTCTTCTTTCTTTTTTTTTAAATTAAATTGGAAATGTACTGTATTAAATGCTTAACCATTAAATAGAAAGAGAAGGGGGAGGCTGGCCACAGAGTTTTAATACATTGCCTGTATAGAAGTCAATATGAAGCAATAATATCGAACATTACAGACAATGAGGATGTAACAGGCAGAGGACCACCCGTCATCTATATGCTATAAGGGAAGGATCACGGTATGAAAAACATTTATTTCTGGGAAGGTTTGATAAATCAGTCACAGTAGTGATCACTTCATTATCTGCTTGACTAAGGCAATAGCTGAGGTCATCACCTTCTTTTTCCACCCACGTGACTTTGACTGAGACTAAACACTTCTTTCACCTTGTTGCTAGTATAAAGAAATTTCCCTAATCAAAGGATGTCACACACGGAACTCGTGAGACTATGTGGTGTCCAGAGCTCTCACAGTGCCCCTATTGCAAACAGTGACTTCTTCAGGGGTTTCCACCCTTCAGTGAGCATGGAGCGATAGTCTGTGCTTAAACACTCAAATCAGTGCCATCTTCTCTCTTTTCTGCCCTGCAGTCTTTACCTGCACATACGATGATCTGCCTCAGGTCTTTAGGAAGAGACACAGTTACATCCCCTGTCATGGAAGCTGGAGTGTTGACATTTGCTCACAAAGAGGTGCCTGAGTGGTGTGTTGTTATGAGGTAGCACAACTGTGCTGTGGAGGTTCTGTTCCTTGCTTTATGATCCTTTTGGCATGGATGATACAAATTATGCTGGGAGTGGCTATCGGTTTGCACTAGGGAAAAGTAAACAATTGACTAAGTAAACAATTGACTTGATTTTTCTAATCATCCTAGAGGATTTTTTTTTTAAGACTACACTCTTTTTACTATGGCCCCCTCAGTTATTTTTCTGCTTTCAGAGAGCAAATTTCAAGGAGAGAATCTCATCCATCTTGTCATGACTGCCAGAATGCTGTAGATGGTTGAGCTACCTGGTATTTATAGGGCCAGATCGAACCATTGATTTTTTATGTGGAACTCCATATTGCACTGAACAAATTGTACTGAGGAAAGCTAATGGAATAACTGTGGCCCTTATAGATGAACAAGACCTGGTTTATCTGGCATTTTGTTTTGTTTTACATTTTCTGATGAAAACAATTATCTGTTGGTATGCATTTCTTTCTTTACCTTGCTTTCAATCTTTTTGTAGTAAAGTAGTTGAGAGAAGAATGTCTCAGATTCATATTAATAGTATGCAGTGAATGGGCTACTGCTTTTCTCATCTATGACAGATTAATAATGGAAAAATTACTTAATAGATTTTGGCTTTCTGTGTCAGCTCAAACCTTTGACACTTGCAGTTATTACAACACCTTTGAGAAAGAAACTTGTGCTGGAAACTGAGTTGTGTTGGAGAGAGGTCATAAACAGCTACTTGCATATCTCTGCAAAAATGAGGCAGTGTACTCCTAACCACTGGTGATTTCTTAAAGTTAAGCAAGGAAGGTGAGGCTGGCTAGCTGAATCCTATGCTTGATGTACAAACAGGGTTCCCACAATTCCCACTCTGATTTGTAAAAATATGATCTCTAGAAGAAATGGAGGGATGTGTACCAAGGGTGAAATTATGGGCTTTATCTTTAGGACAGCTAGTGGTCCTAGCAACTGGACTGTACTCCAGATGATAAATTTTATACCCTGCTCTGTAGAGTGGTGGGTAGATCTTCCTCACACACAACATAGCAATTTTCTGGTGCTGTCTGGTTGGAGACAAGATAGCAACATAAGACTACTGAAGACCATAGCTATCTTGTATCAGAAAGACAAGACTATGTAAAATGACAAAATTATCATAAATTATGCTACCCTCCAGCTCACTCCAAATACAATTCTATAATAAATGCCAGTAGAATGGAAATAGAAGATGAAGAAAATGTATATTAATGATTTACTTTAAATATAGCATTTCAAAATAGAGAGCTGTCAACCATGAATGAACTACTCTTTCTCTTGGAAAACAGAAAGCTTGTGATGTGTCTCTACTTTCCCAGCCGCTTATTACAAGAGCATTCAGTAGTTCGAAACCTCATTACACTAGAAAGAGATTTGAACTCTGTCTCCTTAAGGTTCTCTGTTGGAGATTCCAAATTTTGCACCCACAAAATTAAGGTCAAGGAGTGTTTTCATAGCAATCTATAAAGAGTTTTATTGTTTTGTGTGTTACTGGGAGTCCTTTTTGCTCTTAAGTCAGAATGATTTCATTTATTTGCCAGTATTCTAACATTTTTCTGTATTCCATCTTCCTTCTAACCTCCTTGCCTCTCACTGCAAGGATTCATTTCACTGTTCTATTTACTTAAAAAATTTATATAACATTTCATATTTTTCCTATGGTCATTTGTGAATATTTATGCAAAACCTGGGCAAGGGGGAAAGAAAATGCTTTGAATACTTTCAGCTCAGGGAAGGGGAATAAAATGCAGATCCATGCTGGTTTTTGATGGACTGGCTGATTTCATTCCATGGTTAATAGTAACATACTGTGATTCTGCTGTACAGTACAGAGTATATTCTTCTAGTAGGAAAAAAAGAGTTTCATAATTCATCCTTTAGTGGCACTGAACATCTGCTGAGCTTTCTTTTGCTCCCCCTATTTCTCCTTCTGCAAGCCCATGAGAGAAGGAGCTTGCTTTCTTTACAAGCTTTGTGTCTGTTTTCTTCCTTCAGGAAACAAGAAAGTACTGCCTGAATCATTAACTGATGAGCGTGATCACCTTATTAACAGGGAGATAGACAAAGCCAAGATGCTTAAGCCTTCTTCACCTCAGTCTTCAACACCCTTCAACACCCCCATAACCCTGGGCTGGAAAACCGTGGCTGCAAGAATGGTAAATTCCCAATCAATCCTGAACTTGTATGGGATCTGCTACTCCAGCTAGGTCCTTACAAGTCGATAGGGCCTGATGGGATTCATCTGAGGGTGCCTAAAGAGCTGGCTGATGTCAGAGCAAGGCCTCTCTCTGTGATTTTTCAGAGTTCTTGGGAATCCGTAGAGGTCCAGGAAGACCGGAATCTGGCAAATGTTGTCCCCACCTACAAGAAGGGCAACAGGGATGACCCCAGCAACTACAGGCCTGTCAGCCTCACTTCTGTTCCTGGCAAAATCATGGAGAAGAGTGTTCTGGGAGTTATTGAAAAACATCTGAACGACAACGCAGTCATTGGTCCCAGCCAGCACGGGCTCATGAGGGGAAAGTCTTGCCTGACCAACTTAGTTTTGTTCTACAACAAGGTTAGCCACCTAGTCGACCAAAGGAAGCCTGTTGACATGATCTTTTTGGATTTCAGTAAAGCCTTTGATACTGTCTCTCACAGTATCCTCCTGGACAAGATGTCCAGCATACAGCTGGATAAACACACAATGCAGTGGGTGAGCAATTGGCTGACAGGCCGAGCTCAAAGGGTTCTAGTAAATGGGGCTACGTTGGGCTGGTGACCAGTCACTAGTGGGCTTCCACAGGGATCCATCTTAGGGCCTGCACTCTTCAATGTCTTCATAAATGACTTAGACTCACGACTTGAGGGATTGCTTAGTAAGTTTGCTGATGACACAAAATCAGGGGGAACTGTCAACACTCTTGAGGGCAGAGAGGCCCTGCAGAGGGATCTGAACAAATTGGAGAACCGGGCAATCACCAACCACATGAAGTTCAACAAGAGCAAGTGCCAGATTTTACACCTGGGACATGGCAACCCCGGCTGTACATAGAGACTGGGGGACAAGATGCTGGAAAGCAGATCCACAGAGAAGGATCTGGGGGTTCTGGTTGACAGCGAGTTGAACATGAGGGAACAGTGTGCCCTGGCAGCCAAGAGGGCCGCCCGTGTCCTGGGTGCATCCAGCCCAGCATGGCCAGCCGGGCAGGGAGGGGATTGTCCCGCTCTGCTCTGCACTGGTGCGGCCTCACCTGGAGCACTGTGTGCAGTTCTGGGCGCTACAGGATAAAAGAGATAAAACTCTGCTGGAGAGTGTCCAGAAGAGGGCTACAAATTTGGTGAAGGGTTTGGAGAGAAAGCCGTATGAGGAGTGTCTAAAGTCACTTGGTTTTTCAGCTTGGAGAAGAGGAGACTAAGAGGAGATCTCGTCATGGTCTACAGCTTCCTCACAAGGGGAGGAGGAAGGGCAGGTGCTGAACTCTCCTCTGTGGTAACGAATGACAGAATGCGCAGGAATGGCAGGAAGATGTGCCAGGGGAGGTTTAGGCTGGACGTTAGGAAAAGGTGCTTCCCCGAGAGGGTGGTGGACACTGGAACAGGCTCCCCAGGGAGGTGTCACGGCCCCAGGCCTGACAGTGTTCAAGCAGAGACTGGACAATGCCCTCAGACACATGGTGTGAACTGTGGGGTTGTCCTGTGCAGGGACAGGAGTTGGACTCAATGATCCTTGTGGGATTAAGTAAATAAAGATAGGGACAGGTTAGTCATATAGAGTGAGCTGGATTCTTTTGTAAAGTGCATTGATCTGAGTTGTGAACCTTTGAAGACAGCTGAATTCAAGACTGTGGATTTTGAAGCAAAGAATATGGGTCCCGCCTATGAGATAGGATACTGTTATGTTGTGACATCAAAAAGATTTAAAGAGAAAGTTATATAGCTATCAGGACAGGCATTTCCATTGAGATAGCTAACTGAAGGGCTAATATGACCTGTGGAGGTGTAAGTAGAGGCACAGCTTGGAGGAGGAGCAGGGCCATCTGTGTAACTGCTAGCAAGGCCATCACTGGAACACTTCAGCTCTAGGGTCTCCATTTTGAGAATTTTGCTAAAAAATTGAAAAGGTTATAAAAAATTCTAAACTGTAGTCTGAAAAACAGGTAGAAACTTGAGCAAAATGATCTTAAATTATTCAAGTTGCAGATGTGATTTCCTCATTGCCTACAGATACCTACACACAGGAAAAGCTTCAGAAAACCAACAGATCTTTCATGAAACAACAGAAAGTATAAAGAGAACTCAAGACTGGCATCTTTGCTAGGCAAATCAAGATTTTAAACAAGGTGCATATGGTGAATATGTCCTATTTCCTGGAGTAATTCAAAGTAGATGCAGTGTATTCCCATTTCTAGAAGTTTAAGAAACCTGTCTGGCTGTGTTTCTGAAATACTTGATTCAGATTCAGCCAAAGTTCAGAGCTAACATTAGGTGAAATTCTAGTTCCAGGGATTAGACTAAAAGATTAATGGTTCCTTCCAGCTCAAAGATTGATGAGTCTTTAAGAAAGTCCTGTAATAGTGAATAGGGATACTGTCAGCATCGTTGACTCTGCTGAAAGTGATATTATCACAATACCGGTTAGTATTTCAGTATTATTCGACCTTTTAGCCAAGAAATCTGTACAGTTTCAGATGCATGAGTGGGGACAAGAACTTCTCCCCTTTTTCAGTCCCTGCCACCCCTCTATCTGATTTGGGTGGTGAGAGGGTCCATAAGAACTTCCTGATGGGAACTTCACCTGACAGTGGAACAAGATGACCACAGGTCTCTGTCCATCTCCACCAGTGGCCTGAGGCAGGGAACTTGCTGCACCAGCATAGCTGTCCCCCTCACCCACTCATACATTCCCCATATGATCCTGCCTGTTCACCAGCTCTGCTCTGACGGCTTGCTGTGGAGAAGGAAGATTTGTGTCATGTGAGGCTGGGAAGGGCTAAGGGAGCAAACTGCAGTGAAAAGACTTTGCAGAGAGCTTAGTCCAGCTCTGGTGAGAGGGAATAGGGAGAAGGCACAAGTGGAGGCACAAGGGAACCAGGCAGCCAAAGGCTGGGCTTGTCTGTGCAGCACTCCTGAACCTAGTATGTAAACCAGCTTGTTCAGCACCTCATAACTTCGTTATTAATTGTGATGCTGTGACAAGACCCAACAAAAGGAGTTGGAACATTCCTAAAACCTAACAATATGTGGAGGTAGGTGTATACATATGTAACAGTCTTCCTGGAAGGAGAAAGGCCCTTAATGTGGGTTTAAGTGAGTTGTGACATCTCTTGGATGCAGCACTCAGATCTTCTCTGCTGGGTCAGCGTGCAGCCCGCTAACCTGAATCAAGGTCTTAGCTCTGAGCTTGACCCAGCTGAGAAGATCTGAACTAAGCCAGGGAGCTAGGATCTCAACTGAGGGAATAGCTTTACCAAAACTACTGTGGAAGGACTGTAAGAAGACTCAGAGTAGTCCCAAGCTTTTCTGTGCTCAGAAAATAATCTCCCATTCTGATCGTGCCTACTAGCAGAGTTACAGGAACTTCTTGCTCCTGCCTGGCACTGGATTTCACCTCAGTGTGAAAGTCGGTGCCCAGTGCCCATGAGCAAGGAGGGTTGCCTCCAACCTATGCAAGGACAAATTGCAAGGGCTCTTCTGTAAGTTTTATAGAGTCCAGTAAACACATGAGCAAGCTTTTCTGAACTTAGTCAAAGATCTATAAACATTGAAACTCACTCAAGTTTGTAAATATTTCTCAACGTAGAGTCTGGGTGCCTTGATTCAAAGAGCTTCCCAGCAAAGCAGAACATAGCAATTATGTCCATATCCAGAAACAAATTATTTTCACCTTGTAATTTGATTTTGATGTTATGTTTTGCAGTTATTTCCTTTGGCTGTGAGTCATTATTTGTAGTAGAAATACTGACACGTAACGGCTCATAAGAGCATATGGAAATCAGTACAAAACTTTCCACTCTCCCCTCTGTCTCTGGTCACCAGGACTCATTCATTGTTTTTTAGCAGCAGAAAAACATTAAACTGCATATAACCATAGCATATTTGTGTACACCTGGGAAATGTTGAAAACGCTTGTTCTCATATAAGTGATGGTGATTTTTAACAAGGCTGAACCTCATACTTGTGGAGCATCTGACAGATGAAAGACTTCTGAACCCTAAGGATTACCAGGGGTGTTTTTCAGATGTCCTTAGAGGTTTTGTTTAACTTGTTCCCCTCTCTCTGTGAATTCCTCCTCTGCCTCTAATGCAGTTAATGCAGATTGGTTCCAGAGACGACTCTACAGCTCTCATTGGAGCCGTATATATGTATATATTTTTCTCTGCAATATGAAAACCTGTAAGGATGGATAACTCTTCCTAGCACTTTCTTGCAAAACAGTTAAAGGGAAAAGAAATGGATTCCATTGAAAAGCCCAAGAACTGCCTTTAAAAAAGGTTGTGTTATAAATTAAACCGAAGACATTCTATTACCTCTGTAGGAAGCACCAGCTTAAAAATGGACAAAACTGCAACAAATGGCAACTAAGCATGGCTTTGCTCCAAATTTAGAGAAGCTGTCTTCTATCACTTCCAAGCTGGTAGACACAAGTTAGAACAATGACTTCTTCCATTTTTTATTGAGAGATTTCAAGGTAAAGTTGAGCCCAGTTATCTGTTAAAAACATAAATCCATGTATTGTCAGTAATACAATAAATTCCCATTAGTGAATTATAGTAATGTATACCAGTTTTGTATTTCACTATTCGCACTTTCTCAAATCAGAAGACGCTTAGTTTCAGATAACTGATTTTAATCTTTCTGTTGCTCTTCAGCATCAAAAGTAATTAGAGTACAGTAAAAGCTGACACTATTTATCAGCAACCTACTAAGAAACAGAAAATAAAATACCTCTCTAAACTTACATAATCTCTAAAAAGCAGTTATATTTTCCAATATTTTGTTGCTATGACTCCATGTGGAATGTAATCCTCTGTGTTGAGATTTATGTTGGTGGAGTTCTGTAAAAACAAGGAAAATATTGACTCTTGAAAACATTCTAATTATATGTATTAACATTTAAAATTGTATTTATGTCCATGACAGCTAGGAGCAACACTTAAAGCTGTATCCATGAAAGTTCTCCTGACTATTTGACAAGGAAGAAGATTGCAGTGCAGCATACTTGTTTGATGAGTAGAGTCAAACTGAGAAGGCATTTAAATCCTGAAAATCCTGCTCCACTACCTAGCATGGGGGCATTGTGAGCTGCCATGGCTGCTGTCCTGCCTGGCAATCCTCCTGCACATCTGCATGGCTGTCTGGGCTCAGCAGGACCGAGACTGCACTGGAGACCAGCTTGGAGCTGGAAATAGTTGTTCTTCTCCCTATATTCCTCCAAAGGGCTTGATCTGATAAGCCTTTTTATTAAACTCATAGCATGTTCCCACAGGATTTTTGTAAAACGTAGCCATGATTACCATTATTTTTTTTATATACAAGAAGTAGATATGGTGTTCCTTTATAATTAACTTGCCAGTTATTGGACCATTTTCCAAGAAATGGGAGGATTTCTGCCTTTCAAGCTATTCCGCTTCATGTCTGAGAAGGTTGAGACGTGTGTGTCCTATGTGCTAGAAGAAACTATAATTATAAGACTAGGCCATGGCATCATCCGCTCTTCACCTCCGGGAAACAGGCCACTTTGCTGAAAACCCTCTGCAAGATTCACTGGGTGAACAGAAAGAGGCTCTGTGGCTGGTGCCCAGGATGAATATGAGACTGCATAGATACTTAGTTCCCAGCCTTGGATAAAATAGCAAAGAGTCAGGACTTGAATTTGGGGGGATCTGGGCCAGCACGACTACTTGCATATTTGGTTGGATTCAGCAGTAACTGAAACTTTTTTAGTCTGTTTGCTTGCTGAATTTTTACAGGTCAATAGATTCAATAGATACTATTTGTACTTTGCAGTATGGAAGGAACTTTCTCAACAGCTGGAGAAGAGAGGACTTTACAAGTGTCTTTGCAAGAGGAAAAAAGGCCCAAAGGAGAAAATGGCAGACCTTGGAGGCTGCATACCAATAACCACTGCAGCCAACAACTGTGCAAAGGCATAGGAGTTTACAGAAGTTCTTTTGACTGGTGATGAGAAAAATAATTCTGAAAAGGCACAGATATTTGGTCGACTAATGATTCGAAGTGTGTGTGGGAGAGTTCAGGCCTCTAGCTTCAAGGTACTTGGCTATCTCTGTGCTAACAAATGACATGTGCCTGATGCTGTTCTCTGCACTGAGGCCAACTGGCAAAGCAATACTTGAATTACACTAAGTTCCCTCATTGTCGAAAATAAGGTATTTGAGTTAAGGCTGGGTGATATCAACCTCAAAGACCTTTGAAAGACTGCCGTCATTATTACCTCATGTGACAGAAAAGGAGAAGTCTGCAGACAATTGTACAGACACTGAACTGTGAGACAGTCAAGATCAGAAGAAAAAGTTGTTCCAATAATCAGTGATGTGATAGTCTGCATAGAAATTTTAGCAGTGAGGGTACACAGAAAAAGCCATTATGTATAAATCTGCAGTGCAGTTTGTGTCTGAGAATGAAGTTATTGAGCAAAATGTTAGAGAGGGAGAAAAAGTATGGGGCCAAAGGTTATGGGATCCTCATAAAAAGACCAAGGGGGAAGAGGAATATCTTCTAAACATGCTGAAAGATGATTGCAAGGGAAGGAAGAAAAGGAAGAGAGACAGCAGAGAACACGCTATTGGGAAGCACTTGACAGACCATAGTGCAGGCAGCTGAGGTAAGGAGGGAGGATGGAGATGGATCCTAAGCCAGTAGGGAAACTGCCAGAGGCACTGGTCATAGTCAGCTCAGCGGAAAGCCACTGCAGGGAGTCAGGCTGGAGAGAGAAGAGGAGCACCAAGATGGTTATTATTAAGTGAACCCCCAATGAGTTTAGTGATCAAAGGGAAAAAGGGAAAGAGAATGAGAAAGGGACAAGCCAAGAGCTTAATGGAGGTGTGGTACTGAGATAGGCTGAGAGAGTTTGGGTTGTTCAGCCTGGAGAAGAGAAGGCTCCGGGGAGATCTTATTGTGGCCTTTCAGTACTTAAAAGGGGCCTACAAGAAAGATGAGGACAGACTTTTTAGCAGGGCCTATTGCAATAGAACAAGGTGTAATGGTTTTAAACTAAAGGAGAGGAGACCCGGGCTAGACATGAGGAAGAAATTTTTTACAATGAGGGTGGTGAAACACTGGCCCAGGTTGCCCAGAGAGGTGGTTGATGCTCCATCCCTGGAGACATTCCAGGCCAGGCTGGACGGGGCTCTGAGCAACCTCATCTAGTTGCAAATGCCCCTGATCATTGCAGGGAGGGTTGGACTAGCTGAGCTTTGAAGGTCCCTTCCAACCCAAACTATTCTATGATTCTATGATATGTTTATACTGTAAGCAGAAGAAACCAGAGATGACTGAGAAATCAGAGAGACTATTTAGGGGCGAGGCAGGGGTGAGTTCAAAGGAGGTCAGATGGGAGAAATTTAGGACCTTGTCTATACAGAGAGGGAAATGACAGGAAGAGGATGAAAGGACCTGAGCATCAGTCCAAAGGTAGAGAACTATATCACTGAAAGTGTTGGTCCAGCTTCAACGAAACTAG
Organism: Caloenas nicobarica; assembly: GCF_036013445.1. Classification (NCBI taxonomy): domain Eukaryota; kingdom Metazoa; phylum Chordata; class Aves; order Columbiformes; family Columbidae; genus Caloenas; species Caloenas nicobarica. Next base: position 150,625,239 of record NC_088245.1, on the reverse strand, counting down.
TGGCATAGATTCATTTAGCTGTGAAAATGACAGAACTGAATTTGTAGCAGAGGACTGGGATTTCTCGAAGATGTAATGCACAAGCAGGTGCTAGAGATATGTTTATAGAGTTTGATGGGTCAGGCTCTAATAGGGGAGGAAGGGGACAAGAATTCTGAGAATGGAGGCTAATGAAGTGTGAAGAGCATCAGATACAGTGTTAATACAAAGAGGGACAAAAAGGGGCAGAGGAAACAAGGGAGCTGGCTCTGCCATTTGATGGGAAATCATGAGGGAGCAAATGGCTGATGCTGAAGGGATGACCAAGAGAAGAAGTTTAGCCACAGTGAATTCAGAGAAGCAGCAGCATTGCGTAGAGGCCAACTCCAGTGAACCTTTCAGCTGGATCACTGAATCTTGATGAAGTAAAGATCTATGGAAATATACAAGGGAAGAGAACTAGATGGGGGAGTTGGAAATTCTAAGGATTAATATGAGAAACTGGAAAGTGAGCCAGGGCTACAGACTTCCTTTTGGAAGCCTTTGGAAAGGCTTCTTTAATTTTCAAGGCTATAGCAAGCATATTTTTTTTTAATCCTCTAGGAACTTTACCCTAGAAGTCTTATTTAACAGCATAATCGTATCATTTTGTGCTCAGTTACCTTTATAAGCCTCAGAGGAGGATCATGAGCATCCCTTCCACACAACCCTGTGTTTCTCTTGTTGTTAATTTAAAGCTTATGAAGAGCCCATAAATTTGTATTGATCTTTTTATTCTTTCCTCCTTGCAGGCTTCAACCATATTAGTATATGGAACAGATGGGAGTTTTTAACTCATTAGAGGGAGCCAGTTTAATACTGACCCCATAAATCTGTTCTATTTTTACCTTGGAGACAGAAGTTTTTTTCTGTAAAGGGTGTAGTTATATGAATCTGCTGTTGTGCATGTACCTAGACATCAAGATTTGAAGTGACTGAGGCAGGACAAAAGGAAATGGGAACATTGCAGAGTGGATGAAGAGGAGACCTTTTGGCACGCTACCAAGCAGAAAGCGTAACTAGAGTGAATTTATGACTGTTCTTCAGTTACTTAAGGAATAATAAGAATATACAAGCACAACTGGGTATGCTTCAGAGCTCGACCTGTTTGTGTTTAAAAAAAATAATTAACTCAACTGATACATACGCCACCTCTTCTAAATTTAATCACTGGGACAATTAGAGTAATTTTGTGTTTTCTACTTTAGTGCTCCTCTGAAACGATAGCATCTGGATAGCTTTAAGGGCTGATTTGGCTCAGTAAAACAGAAAAGAAAAATGTGTACTTCCGTGATGAACAGCTTCCTTTCATCAGAATTACTTTCTCTTTCTTTTTTGTTTTTCATGGCTGAGTCTGGATTTCTGAAAGATTAGTGTAATACATAACAGGGAAAGCTTCATGTGAAAGATTACCATACATGATGCACAAATAAAACACAAAAGAGTGAGACATGGAAAATAAGATGGCATTCATTTATTAAACTAATTTTCTGCAAGGACAGTAGCTTTTTTTTTCCCCTGGTAATTAGCGCAGTGTACAATATATCAATATTTGGTTTTGATTAATTTGGGAAACTCTCTTGGAAAGATGGCTGAAATGTGGGGCAACTGCATGTACTGAGCAAAAACAATTATTGGACTTTACAACTTCAATTTAAATCAAGATCATGGACTTCAGAACACTGAAAACACATCCTACGACTGCTCATATGAGCAGCAAGTAGAACTTGAATTGCCTGATGTTATTAGAAATGCACAGGAAAGTGTAATGAAAACAAAAACATGACTACAGAATACAGTAGGTTTTCTTTTAAGAGCATATATTATCTCATAAAAACAGTAAGAAGAAAATGTAGATATTATCCAAGATAGAAACAACTATACTTATAAACTGTAAAACAGATGTATTGTATGGTTTTCTTCCCATATGTCTAGTTTTTAGGAACAGGACCATAAAACTAGATCTTCATACTCTTAGAGATTTTGCCTTCTCCTATTACTTATCACACAATGTGACACCAACATAATGTCTGTAGTAGCCAAAAGTTATATCCCAGCCAGATGTTCCAGTCAGAGAATTGGCTTTTTAGTGACAAGCCATTAATTCCATTCCAGTAACTAATTATGGTGCCTTAAGCTGCATCTCCAAAATAGATTCCTTTTACTTTTGCACTCCCAAAGAACTGTCATACCATTTCCTGAAAGTTCAGTTTCTTTCCTTTTAAGTAAACTTCGAAAGAAGATAAATGAGTGTAATTCCAGATTATAGCCTGAAGTAAAGAATAAACTGCAAGATCAGAAGAATTCCTATTCCAGTTTTCAGAAAGTAAATAAATGGTGTAAGAAATTGCCACAAACATTTTCTAAATAGGTGGTTGATTAAAAAAAAATCTCTAAATTAGCAGCTTCAAACTTTCTAATTGCTTAGTACAAAGACCTGACAGAACATAAATAAACATTCTACATAAATTAGTTCCAGCTTCTTTCATATTTGAATTTATTAGTAATACATTTGCTATTTACATTGTTTTCTTTAAATAAAATAAAGCAACAGGTGAAACATGAAAGTATTAATGATTTTAACAATGGGTTTTGTAAGTGACCATTCTAAATCATATATTTATGTCCTCAGAGGGGGAAAAAAACCCCAAAACTTAGTCAAGGGTTGAAGTAACTTACAGACAGCCTCATTTTTCTTTTTGTGTCTGTCAGTAAGCAAATAATGAATAAAACACAGTATTGTTGATGAATATTGATTACGGCACTAAGGTTTCCTGCTCTGATGTGTAAAGGGAAAGTGTGATTAACAGTGACACTTGAAAATAATTACAGATTTCTTAAAACCTAGAATAATCAATCCGGACATTGCCATGTACAGCTCAGGCCAGAATCACAGAATCACAGAATGTTAGGGATTGGAAGGGACCTCAAAAGATCATCTAGTCCAATCCCCCCACTGGAGCAGGAACACCTAGATGAGGCTACACAGGAAGGCGTCCAGGTGGGTTTTGAATGTCTCCAGAGAAGGAGACTCCACAACCTCCCTGGGCAGCCTGTTTCAGTGTTCTGTTACCCTCACTGTGAAGAAGTTTCTTCTCATGTTTAAGTGGAACCTCCTGTGTTCCAGTTTGCACCCATTGCCCCTCGTCCTATCATTGGTTGTCACTGAGAAGAGCCTGGCTCCATCCTCGTGACACTCACCCTTTACATATTTATAAACATTAATGAGGTCACCCCTCAGTCTCCTCTTCTCCAAGCTAAAGAGACCCAGCTCCCTCAGCCTTTCCTCATAAGGGAGATGCTCCACTCCCTTCATCATCTTTGTTGCCCTGCGCTGGACTCTCTCCAGCAGTTCCCTGTCCTTCTTGAACTGAGGGGCCCAGAACTGGACCCAATATTCCAGACGTGGTCTCACCAGAGTGGAGTAGAGGTGGAGGAGAACCCCTCTCGACCTACTAACCACCTCACTTCTAATACACCCCAGGATCCCATTGGCCTTCCTGGCTGCAAGGGCACAGTGCTGGCTCATGGTCATCCTGCTGTCCACCAGGACCCCCAGGTCCCTTTCCCCTACACTGCTCTCTAGCAGGTCATTCCCCAACCTATACTGGAACCTGGGGTTGTTCCTGCCCAGATGTAAGACTCTACACTTGCCCTTGCTATATTTCATTAAATTTTTCCCCGCCCAACTCTCCAGCCTGTCCAGGTCTCTCTGGATGGCAGCACAGCCTTCTGGCGTGTCAGCCACTCCTTCCAGTTTTGTGTCATCAGCAAACTTGCTGACAGTGCACTCTAGTCCCTCATCCAAGTCATTGATGAATATATTGAATAGTACTGGTAATATATTGAATAGTACTGGTAAAAAAAAAAAAAAAAAAAGAGAAAGAAACCTGAACCTCAGCTAACCTGCATGCCAATACATAAGTAACATTTGCTGTGGCAGTCCTCTGTTTATGGTGAAATAGCAGAAATGTCTGAGACTAGTTGCAACTGTAAGATGTGGGCCAGGACCAAAGCCTTTATCTACAAACACAGCTCAGCCTGGTAGCAAGTGAAAACTGCTTTCCAGAAGTGCCATGTCCACAGCTAGGAGGTTCTTCTGGATGAGGATGTCCTCCACTTACTCTGTGGAAGTGGACCTGCCGTACTTCAATAATCAATGAGGGCAGAGGTTAGGAGGTTAGGAGGAACAAATCACTCTGTATCATGGAGGCTAGTGCTGCAGGTTGGTAAGAAAAGCTGGAGTCCAGTCCTCACTCCAGATGTTGTTTATATTTTTTATCAGATCACTATATAATATGAAATCTTGATCTAATATAATAACATCATATCATATATTGATATAGTATCCTGACATCATATCATATCCTGATATAATATAATGTAAAATCCTGATGCAGTTGTTGAGGTGTGGCTGGTACCCAGGATTTCTCCCTTTCTGAACAAGTGTCCTAGGACAACCCCGGCTAGTGCAGAATCAGAGTCTGGCCATAGCACAGACGCACAACTTCAACATAACACTCTTGTTAATAGTTGAGGTGATTTTGAACCACTTCAGGTGAATAAAGGACTAGAACGCAGGTCTCACAAGTCTTCGGTTTCAGTGAGTAAGCTGTATTTAAAAAAAAAAATCAAACAAGGAAAAACCAGGATCATTCCAGAAGAAAAAGTGGCCTTTGTTCCATTGACCTTCAGAAAAGTTTGAGCCTGCCAGTGTGTTTTGGGCATGTTTTGAACTGGTGGACTGACAGGAGGAAGGCATGGAATGTTTCAGAGCTGGGCCTTGGTGGAACCTAGGTCTGATGTCTGTATCAGTTTACCAAAGCGAAGTTAAGCCTGACGACCTTTGGTACTTTGGAAATCAGAGACCTCTATGGTACGGGACAAAAGTACATATGGTGTTGTGACTGCTGCACATTTAAGCAGTTTCTATTGCTGCCGAGCAAAGATTTCTAAACTTCATTTCTAGATGCTGGTGACCAAATTCCCCCCGTTTCAGCAGCTCTGAGCCAGAGCTCTTGGCTGCATTTGGCTCTGAGCATCCTGACCAGATCATGTAGGACAGAACCAGCAACAGAGTTTAAGGCCTCAGTTAACATTTTAATCTCCAAAAGCAAATAAAATTCAGTCAAATACATGGTAGGTAGAGCAAACATAACTTTCCTTCAGAAAAAAAAAGAGTGAGACTCTCAGCTGAGAAAAGACTATAGAAGTTGATCTTCGCAGTTAAAATGTACCTGAATCAAAATCAAGGGCAATCCCCCCTGTAACTTCGCCTGAGAGAGGTATTCAGTTTGTTTTATTATTTTTTTCCCCCTATGTTTAATGTTCTGGCTGGAAGGTTGAATTCTCTTTGAGGTGATTTTAAACTGTTTGTAGAGACAGACTGCTTATTTAAAATACAGAGTAGTATTATAAGATTGGTAAACCAACAAATGCCATTTTAAATGTTCATAATGTAAATAATTTTTAAATTGTTTTCCTAAAAATATCTTACAAATGAGAAATCCCAGACTTTCCTCCAGGTAGTCTTTTAGGCCTGATATCAAAGGATGAATATGTGTGTATGAGACCATATATGTTATTTTGTCTTGAGTTACCTTAGAGCAATGATTCTTTTATGATTTTAGATGCATATAGCCTAGCTTAAAGTCTACATAATGCAATTATATGTGGCTATTGTAATATCTTAACTAATTACATTTAAAAAAAATTTTTTTAGAAAATGCTGCCTGCTTGTAGCTTTGGAGATTTACTTGATTTAGAAATTAAACTGAGGCCCAGATTCTTACATATTAAGATCCAAGATCCTGATGAATTGCTACTGTCAGCTACATGCAAATGATGTCTAGAAGCAGAGCTTTTGCCTTCATTTCCCAGAGAGAACAAAGTAAATGAGCCAAACACATGAAGTCCTCTTATACAACAAAAATAGAAGGGAAAACTTGGGACTGGCAGTTGTTCAGAAATCTTGAGACTGCTTGTAAGTGTGACCCAAAAATGAACAAAAGCCAGAGGCTATTAACAAATGGGGATTTGTTATCACTGGGGAGACTTTATGATGGTAGAAAGTTAAGGGTGGCATTTGTAAAAGGTGTGGGGTTTTGATTTAATTTGCCATCTATCAGTTTATGTGACAAAAGTTTCAAGCTACTTTGAAGGAGGCACAAGAGAAACTGAGAAGCTGCTGAAATTGGTTTAAGCTGATTAGAGATCTGGATTTTCTATGTATATCTGCTCTGTGACTGTCCTCTCAGAGGCCCAGGAGCCCTACCTGGATTGCATTGTGGAATAAGGCCACCATATTTTTCTCACTTATTTTGGCATGTTTGGGAGACGCTGCAGAGGGGTGATGGAGTTGAGCAGCAACTTTCTTTCCAGGGACTGTTTTATGGAACAGAATATCTCTTTACAACTCTACTGTCACTCTCTGTTTTCCTAATTCAGAGCTTCCCAACTAGTCACTGGGCATAGCCAGGGCTTCTTACAAAGAAGTATGTGAAAAGGTATATGTGGAACTGTTAAGTAGCAAATAAAAGCCGAAAGCATAAAAAGAAACCCCAAGACACTGGTTTCATGAAGAATGTAAAAAAATAAGATACGGGAAGGACAAGAAGTTTCAAGGTCTACTGCAAGGCAGCTCTAGCGAAGGAGACCTTGAAGGTGGGACAGCTATGGGATCTACAAAAAGCAAACGACTGTGACAGGGAAGAAGAGGAATGTAGGTATATGTGCTTATGTCACAGAAGTTGTGTTGGTATTTGTCGCCACCAATTTTGAATTTCCGAAATGGTGGGTCCAAACATATATTGGAGACCTTTAAGGAAAGACTAAGATAACTCAGGTCCAGATTTAGACTTCAGTGGCAATGGAGAATGGGTGGAGAGTTTATAATTTTGTTTTAGCAAGCCTGATCATGGGTTGTTGTCTAGTTAGCAAGAAAGGAACATGGACACAGTGTCACATTGCCTGTTTTCAAATATGATCCTTTCATATTAGGGTCGTGGACAGCTCTGTGTGAAGTAGGAAATGGTTTATTGCCAGTGGTGTTTTCCATGTTGTCCAAGGTCCACAGGTAAATAACTCTGTTGTCGAGGATGTCAGTTTGTTACCTGTCACAAACAATAGATTACACTTGCTTGTTTGTTAATTCTATGTAACTCTAGCTTCTGGAGTCACCCTTCTAAAACATACACACTCTTCCTTCAGGCTGTGTTGTCCTTATGAATGATACAGTTAGAGCTTTAATGGGTTTTTTTGCATCCTTCTTCTGTAACTTCTACAGATCACATCTTATTTCTTTTCCTGAGTTTGGCAGTTCCAGTTATTGAATTGAAAACTTTATATAACTGTACTACCACCACCTCAAAAGAAAAAAAAAAAACGGCAAAAGCCCCAGACTCCTATCTTTGTTAATGTCTTTCAAGATGAGGGCCAATTTAAATCAGCCTGGAGCCCTTCTGCTTCAACATTAATCATGAACTCAAGAAAGCCATGTGTATTAGCACTTTTTGACATTCGAGAGCTTATGTTTTGATGGTGGTAAAACACAGTGTTTTCATAATTTCTTATCCAGCAACTAAGCCCTGAGCACTAAAAATAATTGTGTGTCCTTTGCAATTTGTTGTTCTTTACTAAAAAGACTAGAATCTAGTGTACAAATACACATTTCCCAATCCTTAGCCATTGTAGAGCAGACTTGTGCTTCTCAGGATTCATATGTATCATTATGGTGAGGGGGAGGCAGACATAATTTCATCCTTGCAAGGAGATGGCATCTAGGTCTCCTCCCAGAATAATCTGAAGGCACTCTATCGAATAGGAAAATAACTATCCTGCATACCTGATCTTGGCTAAGGAAAAAAATGGAGACTAGGCACAGTGAGAATTGCCTGTAAGCATCTCTCTGTAATGATTTTGGTGGAACTCTTCCAGGACATACCAAGGACAGAATGGCATTGTATTAATGTGAAACAAAGATTTTTGATGCGTTTGCAAAGGCATATTAAAGTCCTTGGCACTATGAGTGGGATGCACTGTGCCTAACTTCAGGCATAGACAGCATGGGAATCTGCATCTTCACACAGGTTGTCATCTGACATCCAAAGGTCAGCTGAATCCCAGTTAGGAGGTCAACACCCCATCTATAAAGCTTAGTGATGAACTTCACAAAATAGCCCTTTTTAACTCACCAGGCAGCCCGTAGGGAACTTGGCCCACACTCTGGTTTAGCATCCCCTTCCAAGAGCAAAACCACAAGGGGCTGTCCCAGCTCCACAGATGTTCCAGTAACATCTGAGTTCCAGCGCACTCCTCTGCTCGTTATTCCTGTCTGACTTCCCTTTCTACTGAAAAAAGGCCAAAAAAAGAGGAAAGACACTGGACCTTTTAAGTTTTCCAGTCCTTGAAGCAACTTCATGATCACTTTTGTTTTGGTAACAACAAATGTTTGTTAGATGACCTTGTCATCAAGATGACCTTCCCTGTCAGCAAAATACTTACTTCAAAGGAGGCAGCCTGTTGTCTGGGTCCATTACTTTCAGACAGTGCAGGATTTCAGCCAAGAGCCCTATGAGGCAATTTATAGTAAGGTGCGTGGGAAGATGCAGCAGAGGAGGCCATGCTTTCAGTAAAAGCAGTAGAAACTGGGCATCCAAGATACACCTGTTTGTTAGGGAAAAGTCCAAAGAGTTTTCCAATTCTCATAGATTTTATACATCAGAGACAGATTCCCCAGTGATCTGTACTTTGATGTATGTAGTGCCTTTGTTTTCCTGCTATGTACGTGATTTTAGTCTTTTGAGAAAGGAACTGAGAGTATATCTGCCATATGGTATTTTTATGTGGTCTTCAAGCAGAAGAGAATGGGTTTTGCATATATCCTGACCCAGCCAGACACTTCACATCCACGTTAGCTCAGCATCAAGGCTAAGTTTATTTACTATTTCTCTTAGCTGTGCTGTGACTGCTCTCTTACACTAAATATCTCCTTGTTCTACAGATATTCCAGGACCCCACATGGCTGAAATGCTGAGTTCAAACAGTTGTGGAAGCAGAGGATCATGGGAAGGAAAGAAAGAGAACAGCAGATTTTATTTTTAAACACAATTCTGGGAAATAGATAATTTAAAATAAGACTGTAACCATCTTATTGGTATACTAGTGGCACTAAGCAATACATTGTTCTGCTCTGACTATGTTTCTAGAAAGCAACTTTTAGGAGGATGTGTTATTTACTATGCATACCTTGTGTGTTCATAGTTGACTAGACATTGAGGGGATTAGGATTTTCTGCAATGCCTGAGATTAACTCTTATTTGCTCTACACATTGGTGTGTATGGGACAACAAAGCAATGCTGCCCAAAGTGCCCTGCATCTGGCTCAAAAGTGAAGAAGCTGCTGTGGGTGTGAAGGTCCTGGGTTAGGTTCCCATCACGATCCACTGTGAAAGAAAATCTTTCAAAAACTGTTTCAAAAGCAAAGTGCACTTCATCGGATCCCTAGGAATATAACTCCCTGACCCTGGAGCTGCTTGCTACTGAAGTCTATTGGAAGTTTTATCAGCATAATCCCTGGAACATTTAAGTTCTTTTGTGTCTTACATTTTCTGTCAGAAAAATGCCAAGTCTAGAAAAACTTCTGCTGTGTCAGCTGTATTTTTGACTACACGCCTGTTTACATTAAAGCTTTTTCTTTGACACACTGTTGCTTTTCATTTGGAATAAATTGAGATAATTGAAAAAGTCACTTACAACAAGCAACCCTGAAAGGCACACGTGTTTACGTTAACCATAAGAGAAAGACTTGGGGTAGTGGTGGGGCAAGGCTGTTATTAAATTGGTACTAAGTGATGACTGGGAGGGGATCAGGAGGGCCAGGACCTTGGTGGGTCCTTAATGAAGTCATCAAGACCTGAGAAGGGTGTGGATGTCTGTGCTGGGACTCTCACTCTGGGCAGAGGGCTGAGACCGTGAGTTGTGCCGCTGCAGCGGTCGTACAAAGAGCAAAGTTGCACTGCAGGAATGGCACGTGAGCAGTACAATAGCTGACATGTATGGATCATTTAAATTGGTTTACTGCTTTGTGAAATGTTGTGTACGGTGACTGATGTGAAAACAGAAGAGGCAGCTTAGGTATGAGCTATGTTACTTGGGTTTCTGCAGAGAAAATTGGTTTATCTTCCACTGGTCCATAAATTCAATTTGCCTCTTTGACTTCCTGTATTGATACAAATGGCGTAAATCAGAAGACAGCTTAAGCAGACATGTTGAGGTAAGCGTTTTTCATTCTGTTTTCTCAATTAAATGAGCTGCAATTGCATTACGGGCGACTCTGCTCCTCCGAATCATAAATATTCTTAATGCTTTCTGTCTAGTGAAACCTATGGTGACGCAAACAACTGCCTCCCTGACCCATCCTCTCCATTCTTTGACATATGTTCGGAGAGCTACATTTTGAATTGAAGCTATTGCTAGCTGGGATATGGAAATATTGAGAGTTCTTTGTATACCCATTTTCTTTCATGGCTATAGACTCTCTAATTGTTAGATGGCCATTAGACATCAACAAATTGTAGCTGGAAGCAGAATTTTATAGTACAGGCTTGCTCTTAAGAGCCATTCTGGTACTGGTTCAAAATTAACTTTCAAAACATTTTATAGGCTTTTTTCTTGCCTTAGAGAAAAGTGCAGCTGGAATGAAGAGGAGATTTACAGAGTGCAGATGCTTTTGCAAAGCCAGACAGAAAAAGGTAAAAGAGTCTCCTGCATGATACTACTTCACATATGCCCAATATACAGATCAAAAATAAATTACGACTGCAGAGAAAAGGAAAGTAACAAGCATGTCTGTTTTTGTGGGTTTGAATTAATATAAACAATTATTCTGAAAAATTCTGCTTTACTAGCCTCTGTAGGGGTGAATTAAAATATGTTCTACAGCCTACCCAGGAACCAGTTATTCGCCGCACTTGCAAACAAAGAGAATATCAGTTCTTTCTGCAGTGTGTTTTTATAAAATTATTTTTTAAGTGCTTTGGCTGGAAGTTTATAAAAGGACGATTTTCTTTTTTCAGCAGAACAATCTTGCTTACTAAAAGAATGCAACAGACATATTCGAGAATTGTCTAATTTAATCCAGATCTTTGGGGCTGCTGTGAAAATCATTTATTGCTTTCTAATTTACAGTTTTCTTACTGGCAGTATGATAAACGGATCCGGTCCAAATATTCATCTTTCTCCTTACATCCAGTAAGGATGACAGTAATATAGATATTGTATTTTTCATAATTCAAACAAGTATTTCAGTTTGTAAAGACTATTGCAACACTGCTATTTTTTATGCTACCTTCGCAGCTCACCGTAGTATTTTTACTGTAATGATTGAGTTTACTTTTCCACAGTGAGATCTCATGGAAACTGAAGGTATTTTCAGAGTATCAGATGTGGTTTAGAGTAGCAGATGACTTTCCTACCAGTGCTGTGAAGAACCACAGAACATTTATTTTTAATTTACTGTGCCCTACAAGATTACTGTAGTTCAGATAGTATGAGGCTACTTGGCAAGACCACGGGGGTTTATTCACCCTGTAAAATGGATTCCAGGCCTTCCATGCTCCAGGTTAGTGTCATAATCAGTAGGTTACAAAGTAAGGTATTTACATTTCTCAGCCTTGAAGTCCCCTGTCTTATGGACTGCTGAGCTGCAGAGGCTTCGTGGATGTTTCTCTCACTCAGAGCATTGTACAGACATATGGCAAGGACCCGCTCCCTGAAAACACATATTTTTGACATGATTTGGGACCTAAGGCTACGTCTTCCTGAAAGCATCTCAAGGTACTTTCTACTAGGAGAGAGCACCTCACCTAATACCATGTCTAAACTCTAGGGAGGAGGTGGGAATTTCAATTAGTTATAATTTCTTGGCTTTCTGTGCACTGTATGAGATATTTTTGGATTGTCCTTTGGAACAGTGACTAATTCTATCCATTAATTATGTAGGATGCCAGGATGTCTGACCCCGTTCTTCTGATTTACACCATGAAAGTTAGAAATGCTCGAACTTGTACTGTGGATTTTGCCTCTGACTTGTAACCCAAGGTTCGTTAAAAAAGTAGAAAGATAACTTTTTAAAGCAAACATCAGTGATGCTGAGTTCAGGGAAAGCCCCACAGTAAGCCTTGTGTGCTATGTACTCACTTCAAGAAATTATTGTTCAGATTGACATTGTGTTGACCACATGGAGTGTAGCTGAAGAGTGAGGGAAATGAAATGCTGACATTGGAGAGAGTGAAGTCAAGCCTGGAGACACACAGTAATCCATCTCCCCAAAGAGGAGGCACTCCTGGAAACTTCTCAGTGCATGGCGCTACTGTGACAAGATGTTTGCTGCCTCCCAGACTTCTGTAACATCAATCCCTGCTGAGGGGAGCTTGGCACATTGAACTTCCCTGAGATCCCTCATCTGTGCTGGGAGACTCCAGTGGGTGGTAGGACCAGAAAGCTGCTGATGTAACAGTGTGACTTGCTGGAGCTGGACCTAGCAGGAGTTTGGCTTTGTAATTGAGCTGAAGGTGTTGCTCCAGGGTAGTGGAAAGGAAATGCAGTTCACTCAAAATGTTTTTGCAACTGTCCTGGCTAGTGTTCCTGTCAGCAGTGTTTTGTTAAGGAGTTCTTGGGCACCAACAGAAAGAAGGTGGGTGGCTTGGCGCCATCATTCCTATCTAAAGATTGCTAAAGAGTTTTTATTTACCAGTCTATGAATTTGCAGTAGGTACTGCAGATGCTTTTTAATTGCAAAGGGGAGATGTAGTGGACAATACACATAGTGTACTGTAGGAAGACTAAGAAGAAATGAATTGTCATCAGATTTCACTAGGAAGATGAGGCCCATACTGTGAAGGAGAACATATGTCTTACTACAGTAAAATACTAGAAATCATCTGCTGAGCTGGATTAAAAAATCATTGCTTTCTTCCAAAGTCTGCACAGAGTGATCCTTGGAATATTTATTCTTAATATATATTTATTCTAATAATTCTTAGGATACTTCTACTCTGTGCAGCATTGTTTAAAAATTTTAAGAAACCTGCATAGAGGATATTTAATAATTTTAGTGTTCATCATGACTGTAATAATGAGCACTCATTGTCTTATTTTCTAAATAAAATTATATATGAATGCATTATATCCATTTCAGCTGAATATATTCAAAGAAAGCTATGAACTAGATGAGGCCTGACAGATATGTAAGATTGAATAGAAAGCTCTCAGAAAGAAATAAGTAAATCATACTTGAAATTATAGTTAGTCTCAGATTATTCATATCCCCACTTAATACCAGTCTAGAGGTTACTGCAATTTGCTCCTCATGGATCTGAATGGTGGTAGAGAGGGCTTATGTTCCTCATTTTTATCAGAAGAGTGGCAGGAATCTAGTGCCTCTCAAAGTTAATATTTCCGCTTTGTCCTGAAGATTTTCCTATTCTTCCGTCTCTTTGCCAAAAACAATAAAGCGCGTAAGTTGATGACATGAACTGCTTAAGTCCACAGCATGACTTATGCTGCTGTGAGAAGAAGCACAGGCCTGCATGTGATCTCCTCAGACTCTTTTCCCCCACAGGGCGCAAGAAAAGTTTACTGGTTTAAAGCAGTTGAGGTAAACAACTGTCTTTTTGTGAATGGTTTGGGGTCGTGTGATCTCCTGGCAAGGTGCAGGAGTGGCACCGGCAGCCTCCGTGCTGGAAAGCCCCGTCCTTCTTGGATTTCAGCAGATAGCAAATGCTTGTTACAGTCTAAAGCAAAGTTTGTGGTTGTACTGATAGCGAGAATGCAAGTGCTCTACAGAGTGTTTCTAAAAATCGTCACAGTGAGGTTTTCTATATAGCTTTAATATGAACATTGTCGTTCACTGTCAATGGCAGCCGTTGTTCAGTGATGACAAGATGCTCAGTCCTTCATGGCCTTAACTAGCCAAGAGAAGCTGGCTGCTTTTTCTCAGACCAAAAGAAAAGCAAGTGGTTGCTCAATATGAGCTGATTGTGGAGTCTTTATCCCAACTGATATCCCAAGATATTATCCTTAACTGTGAGCTGGAATACTTTCTACTGCCCAGGTGTCTAACTTTTTTGCCCTGAGCTGTACTCCGGAGTAACTTCCAACACCTATGTTGTACAAGCTTCTATCTACATCCTTCTGATTGTGGGCAGAGCAGGGCTGGAACCACCATGCTTCAATGTCTGAAGAGGCCTCTGAAGAGATCTTTATATTACTATTTACATAATGTTGCAAGTAGCTTTGTACTGCTAGACAGTTTTAAAGGACCGGACATCAGAAGTACATCTTTAACAACTCACTGTGCAATTTAAAGACATATAGCACAAACCTCTTGAAGACAAAACAAGTAACAGTCTAAATGTATATTGTCATACCTTCTTTAGCTCCCATTAGTCACCAGCTGTACTAAGAGAGAGGAATCCAGAAATGTGATCTTCTTTTGAGGCTTTCTACCTCTCCTATTCCCGTCCTCATGGCAGGAAGCAACTCCAGTTGGTGATGATGTTGTTTAGCTTTCTTGCATGCACGATTGTCAAAGGACATGTAGCAAAATGTAATTAAACACAGAAAACTATGAGCAGGTCCTGTCTTCCCTCAGAGTCAGAGCAAGCCTTGGAAATTGACCAGCACCTAATTCACATTTCATTGGTGATGCATTCTGGGAAGCATCACTTCTCCTGTACAGTTTTCTCTTTTTCTTTCTGGACAGTTACAGAACCAGTAGCTGGGTGGTCTGACACATGAACTGTTAGTGCTATGGTAAGAAGAAATTTGTATAGTAAGAAGAATCCCTAAGTGTCTCCTTGGTTCCTACTTGAGTTCCATCAGTGCAAACAGGGAGACACTCAGGGTTGTGTCTTTCAAATTTTGGGCACTATTATTGTTCTGTTCATCTGCCTAATCTGTTTATAATGCATCAATTGCCTGTGACATCAAACCATGCTCTTATTCATGTCTATGTCTTTTTACAGTCAAGGGCATTGCGTTAATACATTTTAACAGAGACAAGACCTTATGCAGTCCTTTGCTTTGAAAACATGGGCAAATCCAATCCATCAATGGCCAGATACTAGACACTACAGATAGAAAATTCATTATGCACTTAGACAAATTTTAGTACTATATTATTGTAGAAAATATTATTTTTCTTGGTATTTGTCTGTAAAAAATGGTCATCTGATCACTGCAACTTGTACTTCATAAAATAGAATCATAGAGTCATTTTGGTTGGAAGAGGCCCTCAAGATCAACAGGTCCAACCATAACCTAACTCTAGCACTAAACCATGTCCCTAAGAACCTCATCTATTACGTCTTTTGAACACCTCCAGGGATGGTGACTCCACCACTTCCCTGGGCAGCCTGTTCCAATGCCTGACAACCCCTTCCAGGAAGAAATTTTTCCTAATATCCAATCTAAACCTCCCCTGGCGCAAATCGAGGCAATTTCCTCTCATTCTGTCACTTGCTACTTGGGAGAAGAGATCAATTCCCTCCATGCTACAACCTCCTTTCAGGTGGTTGCAGAGCGCGATAAGGTCTCCCCTCAGCCTCCTTTTCTCCAGGCTGAACAGCCCCAGTTCCCTCAGCTGATCCTCATCAGACTTGTGCTCCAGACCCCTCACCAGCTTTGTTGCCCTTCTCTGAACTCACTCCAGCACCTCAATGTCTTTCCTATAGTGAAGGGCCCAAAACTAAACACAGAATTTGAGGTGCGGCCTCACCAGTGCTGAGTACAGGAGGACAATCACTTCCCTCGTCCTGCTGGCCACACTATTTCTGATAAAAGCCAGGATGCTGTTGGCCTTCTTGGTAGCCTGGGCACACTGCTGGCTCATGTTCAGCCTGCTGTTGACCAACACGCCCAGATCCTTTTCTGCCAGGCAGCTTTCCAGGCACTCTTCTCCGAGCCTGTAGCACTGCCTGGGGTTGTTGTGGCCCAAGTGCAGGGCCCGGCACTTGGCCTTGTTGAACCTCATACAACTGGCCTCAGCCCATCAATATAGGCAGTCCAGATCCCTCTGTAGAGCCTTTCTACCCGCCAGTAGATCCACACTGGCACCCAACTTGATGTTGTCTGCAAACTTACTGAGGATTCACTTGGCCTTCATCCAGATCATTGATAAAGATATTAAACAGAACTGGTCCCAATACGGAGCCCTAGGGTATACGGCTCATGACCGGCCACCAAATGGATTTAACTCCATTCACCACAACCCTTTGTGCCTGGCCATCCATCCAGTTCTTTACCCAGCGAAGAATACACCTGTCCAAACCATGAGATGCCAGTTTCTCCAGAAGAATGCTGTGGGAAACAATGTCAAAGGCTTTACTGAAATACATTTGGATCAATTAATTCCTTCTATATCATACAGTATTTGGACATTGCTGGAAACACAATGATGCACTTTACTGAAGGACCACACAGCATTCAACCAAAGACAACAAAAATTTACTTCAGACTTAAGGTGACACGTAGCAGATCCCTTGATTTATATCCCCCTCTCTGTTGGCTTATTTAGAAGATGAATTATTCATCCTAGTTGCAGCCAATGGCTTTACCCATAATCTCTCTGCATATTTGACTGCAAAAGGCATTAATAAAAATGCTTAATAAATCAGACTCATTTAGGAACCACACATGCCAGATGTTCTGTGGATTCACTAATTAGTAGTGCTGTACACTCCAGATAGGAACCTCCAGAACCTGTTACAAGCAGCCTGGTGTTCAGGAAGATTAGTCACTGGGCTACAAAGCTCAGACACTGAATGAGAATGTCCAGTGGAGAAATTAAATCCCTCCAGGCAAACCGTAACTTGCATACACTCTTTCCACAGTCATCACTCACCTATTTGTTTATTAAAGATAGCAAATTACCACTCATGCTTCATCATAGCTTGCTTACTGAAAGATGAAAGAGCCCCATCCAGCTCTATGCACAGGCAGAGCAGGGGCATGTGGGCACTGAGCTTGGGTAATAACAAAATGTGTTCATGAGAGAGCTTTTTTTTTTTTTCCTCTACCATGAAGGGAATAAAAATTATAAAGCACTTGCTGGGTTTGTGAATACTGTAAGAATCCTATGCTTCCCATGGCAATTTTTCTTGCATTTCTGTGTTGCTTTCCATGGGTGTGTCAACGAAAAATGTGCACAGTAGACAGTCATGTACATTTAACCAAAATAGCATGACAGCAACTTTGCTGTCATTTAGAGAAAGACCTGGGAGTCCCAGAGGGCAATGAAGTTCACCATGAGCCAGTAATGTGCCGTTGTGCAAAGAAAGCAAATAGCATCCTGGGCTGCATTAAAAGGACTATTGCCAGCAGGCTGAGTGAGGTGATCCTTCCCCTTGTTCAGCGCTGGTGAGACACATCTGGAGCACTGGATCCAGTATGAAAGAAACAGGAACATACTGGAATGACTCCAGCAAAGAGTCAAAAGATGATTAAGGAACTGGAGCATCATTTCTATGAGGAGAAGATAAGGGAGTGGGAACTGTTTAGCCTGGAGAAAATAAGGCTGAGGAGATCTTATTGATGTGCATAAATACCTGATTTGGTGGTAAGAAGAGTGGAGTAAAGAAGATAGTACCAGGATCATCTCTGTGCTGCCCGGTGACAGGACAGCAGGTAATGGGCACAAACTGAAATGCAGGAAATTACATTTAAACTTAAGAATTATATATATATATATATATACACACACACATATATATATATATATTTTTTTTTTTTACAGAGAGGGATGTCAAACACTAGCACAGGTTGCCCACAGAGGTTGTAGAGTCCTTGGAGACAGCCAAAGCCCAGCTTGGCATGGTCCTGGGCAGCTTGCTCCAGTTTCCCTCATTTGAGCAGGGGCTTGGACTATAAACAATCTCCCGAGCTGCCTTCCAGCCCCAGCAAGTCTGTGATCCTTATCTTCACACAATGCAGCAGCTGGCTTCTCCTGGCTAGGGTGGCAGTCCATTTAATATACACCTCCTTGCAGATTGTTTTTATGTGCTCTTTGGGAGGCAGAGGGGAAGGAAATGGACCACATCAGAGGAAGTAGGCTTTTCTGATCTGCTGATAAATGTCACAGATTCAAGGTGCAAGAAAGCCTCTCCTGTTGTGACTGTCAGCTTTTGTTATGCAGCAGAAAATAAGTATATTTTATAATTTTGTTGGGCAACAGTATAACTGATCTTTTGCCCTTTTCCAGAAAGAAATACATCAGTGACTAATGATTTAGGTCACATTATATGGCAAAATTAAACACACAATAGTATTAGTAGAAGCCATTTTTCTTCTCTTTGTCTAATGTTTATGAAAAACGCTTCTGTGTCTAACTGTAAATAATTAATGACTAATGCACTAAATTAACAGTAGTAATTTAAGATGGCTTATAGCAACATCAATCAAGCAGCAGATATGTTTGTAAAAAAAAAAGTAATGCATTCATTCCTCCTCTATATTTTAAGGTTTTACATAGGATGATACATAGGAGATTTTGTTTAACAGCCTCATATCCTTAAGTTCCTATATAAGCAAGAGTTATTGTGGCAAAACACAGGGCATCTGGACTCTGTCTGGCATAATGCAATTTTCTTTTTCTTCTAAGGTCAGCTGAGTTCATTGCAGAATAACAGCCCAGCTATTAGCCATTGGGAAGATTATTCTGTGACTCCCATTCTTTCAGGAAAGCATAAAACCAGATGTCAGTTTCTGGAAATGTAATGGGTTAATCGTTAGTAACAGCCTTTTCTTCCTCTCACTTTTTTAAAAAAATCAGAGCTTATAAGCAAAGAATACATCTACATTCTCAGAGAGGTCAGCAGCAGAGTCTTATTTATCATGTCAGTTTTCTCTGAGATGTGTGGCTTCTCATAAATTTCATGTGCTGTCAATGTGGAAGATATTGTGACCCTGAAAAAGCAGGTATTGTAGAGCTGAAGAGCTTCTCCTCCAAGAAGGATAAAAAACATGCTGAGTTCGAGATAATGTAAAGCTGTGTTTTCAAATGTACGAGTTCTCTTGAGCGAATTATTAAGTAGAAAAGGAAAAATGCCTTTAGTGTTACTTTCTAAGTTACAAAATGTATTGAAATAAGTAATTCCTTAGTCATAGAAGGTTCAGGCTGGTGGCTTTGGCAAACGCAGCTTTAGAAGTAACTCTGAAGAGGCATTAAAGAGAGAGCTAGCAAAGATCACTACCTCCAATTTCCCTTTAAGACTTTAGATACATTTTTAAACACTGAATCGCATCACCTGGAAGTGGAAAATAAGTACTCCCATTACATAAAAAATTCAGAATGTTTTGGGGTTTTTTTAGAATGAAAAAAAAGCCCCAAAACATTTCCCAAACCAAACCAAAGGATCTCTTTTTGCGGGAGTGGGAGGGACAAGATGCATCTTGACGAGGTGGGAGTTGATAAGACTGTACATTTGATCAGGAACATCCCCAGCTCATGTTAAAAAGTGAGGAGAGCTGACAAGACTTAGTCACCTCCTAATTCCTGCCTGCCCCAAATTAAGATGTTGACTCATGCTCCCGCATGTAAATGTGCCTTACCTTGGAATAATGTGGGTTTTTTTGTAGTCCTGTTGGTGTATGTCAGACCTCTGTGCCTGTGCAAAAATAATTTGAATCAGTGACTAATTCTTTATTCATATCTTTGAAGGCCACAAGTTAATGCTTATTGTCAGTCAGTGTACAACATTACTGGAGCTATAATAGTAAAAAGCTCT
The DNA here is from genome assembly GCF_036013445.1 of Caloenas nicobarica. Lineage (NCBI taxonomy): Eukaryota > Metazoa > Chordata > Aves > Columbiformes > Columbidae > Caloenas > Caloenas nicobarica. The sequence continues at coordinate 150,605,437 of NC_088245.1, read as the reverse complement.
ACATGTTTCCATACATGGAAATTTATATGCAAGCAAGCTAGCAAATGTAGACAATGTATGAACTTTCAACATTAAATCTAATTTCCCTTTGGTTGTAAACAAAACCTACAGATACAGCACAGCATAAGTTGTCCAGTGCGATTTTCATAAAGATCAGTTGGCCTTCTAATTAAAGGAGGTTGAGAAGCACTGTACTAGGTGATACTTTGGCAATCAGAAGGAGTAAATCTGTTCTCTCAAGGTGATTTATATTCTCAGTTAATGTGATTGCCTGTCAACTGATATAGTGTGTTTCTAAGACATTGCTGTAGAAAGATGCCCAGCCATGGCATCTGTGAGTGGAAGCTGGAGCAGTGGAAACGTGCCCTATGGCAGGATGAGAAGACCGGAGCTTTGAGATATTTGTAGATTCTAGCTTCAGGAGAAGATTTGCTGTATTTGGATTATTATGCAAAATTTAATAAAATGGGAAATAAGACAGTAGCCTCCTGTACTGTGAGTGAACAGTGCCTATGGAGAGGTCTGAGAAGCTTGAGTTTTCAGCATGCAGTGGTTTGGTCCAGGTATTTTTGTGTTCGGTATGAATGAGCTTGCTCTGAATCATCAGTTCCCAGGCCAACAGGTCATTAGAAACCCTCCAAAACTCTTGTGACTCACTGACGGAGAGCTGACAAGTTAGCATGTTACACTGCTCAATATACGTTACTAGTAATCCTTGGACTATCTACTGTCCTTTGACCACAGTTTAGCCACCACTACTCATCACTTTAAGTTGAAGACTTGAGGAAGTTTTAGGTGAAATGGATGTTTTGGACATTTCCACACACCCAAGGGCTTAAGGATATGTGGTATCAACAAGTGTAGGTATTTGCTCTGTAATTTGCAAACTTGAATACAAACTTGAATGCAAACTTGAGTACATGAATTGTGTTTATGGGCTGTAACTACCTGATGGCAGTCATGAAACTGGTTGAGTTACTGAGGTGCTCAGTGCATTCAGAAGGGGCAGTTGCTCTCCCTTTTATATGTTTCTAATTTTAAGAAAACAGGTATTTATTTCACTAAGATTAACTTCAGAAGTTTTTGATTCTTACAAAAAAGCACAAGAATTAAGAAGTTAATAAAAGAGTTTCTTATAGGAAGCATTAGCAATCAAAAAATAGCATTCCAGATACAGAACAATTGCTCACATCGTCAGCCACGTAATTCTCTCCCAAAGGTCTGAACTGGAGTAGATATAAATAATGGGTTGCTGTAGATACCTTGATGAACAATCAATTGCAATTTTTTACAGGAAGCAAAATCTTAAGGGCACAAAATAATCACCACATTCAATTCTGCTGTTGTTATCATCATTATCATCACGGGCCCTGTTTCAACTGAAGAAGTGGAAAGCAAAATGAGGAATAAACAGAAGACAAAAAAATAAAGAACACTCCAGAAATCATCCCCAATGAATGAGAAAAGAGAAATGGAGGAAAACAGACAGTTCTGTTATTATTTAGGATAATAGATTCTGGGAAATCCACTTCGGTTAAGAACCAGAATTGGATAAGCACTAGGCATTGTAGTTCTCAGGGATGTAAGAAAACATTAAGGAAAATTAAGGCACTCAAGGTCAGGCATATATATGTGTTTCATAATTTATGTGTGTAGACCAAAGATGTCTGTGAAAACTGGCTCCAATGTACACGAAGCCAAATCAGGTAAACTACTGGTTCATATACACAAACCATATAACATGTGTGTACACATACACATATATGTGTTTACATACTCATGTCAAAACAAAGATTTACTTGCTTAGTCTGGACCCATGTAACCCCAAGTTAGGCCTGAAATGACCTATGAGAGAAAACATGCAGTTTCCCCTGAAAATCAGCCCAATGTATGCTTACTAAAATATACCTAGAAACAGGCAATGACTGATCCATAAAATGTAGAGATCAAATACTGCAAGAAACATCCTGCTGCCAGTGCAAATGTGACTGTACTGTGAAAATGAGCAGCTTATTTGCAAGCTTTAAATGGGCATAGTGTGCCAACCATGTTGGCTAGTATTACAGAAATGAGAATGGTATTAAGATAGGGTACAGAATTAGGATAAAAGAAGAAAGTACTATGGATGGCTCAGGTAAGACTTGGGAAGATTGTTTATTTGTGGTCTCTCTGCCTCTGTTATCACCTGTTAAACAGTAAAATAATACCTGTTTTGTTTTACTTGTCTATTTAGATTATTGTTAGCTTTTTGTTACTGTGGGTGTGTACAACGGGGGCTGCTGTTATCTGTGCTGGCATCCAGTGCTCTGTGCCTGGTGACAGCAGAGATTTCCCTGTGGCACAACCCGGTTCTCCCCTCCCCAGTGTTGCACCTTGCACAGCTCTGTGCTGCTCCATGCAGCTGAATCCCCAGCCCGTGCAGTGGCCTTTAATTAATCTGTTTTTTAATTAATCCTGAAATTCATTTACCATGTGACTCCTTATCATGTCACTTCTGAACTTCAGCTGTCATGTACAGCAGACGACTCCCTGTGCTGAAGTTTTTAAAGTCCAGTGAGAGCCTGAAATGTCAAAAGTAGAAAACACTCAGCTAAAGGAAAAAATGTTTCTGCTTTTTGCTGTCCAGGCCTCAGCCCATCTGCTGACAGAGACTTGCTTCCTTATCTCACAGGACAGTGCCTTCGCCATCTGGGAGTGATGGATTTTGTTCCTCATGTGCACTGGAGTCACACTGTAACACAAAACTCTGTGATGTGCGTATATTATATTATACGAGCAAGGGACAACAGCTATAATCACAGACACAAATCCAGAATTTAAGTACAGAGTAAGGCTTTGTAGAAGCATAGGGCTTCTGTTCGAGACCATTAACTCTGATGAAAATGCACATTTTTCATTAGGCTCTAATAGCCTGCTGCAAAGTAGGGCAACTGCTGTGCAGTGTTTCTAGAAACAAATTGCTAATCAGTCAATAAGGACCTTTACTGTGCACTCTGCTACAGCCAGCTTTTAAGTGTTTTCAGCTACATTGAATTATTTTAACTCTTTGAATTGTTACTTAGTGAAAAAGAAAATAAGTTTTATTTATAGAGTATTCAATGTGGCAATGCAGAGTGCATTTTGCATCTTAAGTCCATTTTTTTAGCATTTATACAAGAGATTTATTATCACCTGGATTTGCCTCATGACTTTTTCTATAAGGTTTGGAAAGTTTTTGTTTTGTACTGAAAGCTGGTAATGAATTGAATCAACCATTCTTTTAGAAATAGATTTTATAATTCCATTATAAATGCCTCATGTACCCTTAATCTTAATGACAGGAGCCGTTGTTACTGGAGCACAACAACCTGCTGATCAGTGTTGAGTGAATTATTCACACAGAAGAAAATTGCAGGACTAGGATCACTACATATATATGTGTGCGCATATATACATATATGTATGCATATGTACGTACCTATATATGAAATGACATAATTGATTTTGTTTACTGCTAAGAAATAAATTTTAATAGTTTGCTTTCTACATCTGATCAAATTCACTCATGTTAATGATACCAGATACAGAAAACAAAACTGATTTGTACTTTTTCAAGCTAGAGTATGTAATGGTATCTACATTTCTTTTAGAAGGAAAATAGAAAAACTATACCAGTCCTTGATAGCTATCAGTCAATGAAGCCCCACCATTTTATGACAAGTGAGAGTACGATATGTCTGTTTTGTTTATGAATGGGATATGAAGAAATTCCCTATTTCTATAATTAGTGATAATGTTAACATCAGCAGCCCTATTTTGAATCAAAATGCATGGAGTAATATTTTAAAGATATTGAAGTTTCTAGTTGGAGACAAGAAGTACTGAATCTGAGGGAAAACCAGAGAGTTAAATATCTGTAACTTGGAAAATAATGCTGGGAGCTGGAGAAATAGCATGAGTGTCTACAAATATTTAAATGTTATAATTATGAAGGTTTAATTTTATTTTTAATGCTTGACCTTCAGATCAGCTTACTAGAGAGAAAAATTGCTAGTAGGAAATGGGACAAACGACTAAATATGAAAAATACCCCTGTAAGATCACTGCAAGAAATATTAGACATCTTTATTTTCAAGGAATACTCCCAGCTGGATCTCTCAGACATGTTTGATACTAAGGAAGAAGAATAGCCTCAGGAATATTTGAGAGACATATTCGTTGATGAAATTATTTCACTCTTACGAGTGCATAGGAACCTGAATTTTACCATGATAAGCTTGAGAAATATTTGATTCTCCACATTATGATGTTGAATGTTGATATCATATATTGGATTAGACTATTTATTACAAAGGCATGTTGTACATAGTTCTCTATAAAAGAGGGTATAAACCTTTGTGTAAAACAAATGGAAACCAGCCTGCAAAAGCTAAAGGTAAAAAGCTTAATGCATTTTTTTCCTTGTGGGTTGTGACTGTGTATTCTGAAGTAATTGGGGAGCTTTGTATTACAGCATGATGAATGGCATTATTGTATTGGCTGGATGGATACTATCAAATCAGTATATCTAATATGTTCTACTCAGTCCGGCAGAGCTACAGGATACATATAAGCCCCATTTCAGTAAAGGTGGTTTATATGACAGGCTTTTGGAAAAAATATTTGACGTTTGAACACTGACAATGAAGTTAATTCTAGTATTTTGAGAAGCACACATGCTTAGAGGAATTGTGAAATATCTCCTTGTTTTGAAGTGAATGACACGAGCATGCTACTTAATGCTTCAGAAGTTTAAGACTAGGGGTATAACAAGATAAGATGAAGTGAAAGCTTGGTAGTAGGCACCTCATTATATTAAAGGGTCTGGAAAACAATTGCTAACACATGGCCTTTATAAACTAACCCTGCCTTTTTTTTTTTTTTTTTTTCTCACCCCTTTCCTTCATCCTTCCATACATATTCAAAAGTGGCCCCAGAAAAAGGAAATAAGTCCAAGGAGCAACAAATCAAAGATTACTTTGACTCTTGCTATGCTCTATTTAATGTGTTTAAGAACAGTATCTGCTGGAAACATTCATTAGACCTTCTCAGATCCATAACCCTTTCACTCAGTCATGTGTGCCCATGGCAATAGCATTGCCCATTAGGTCTGTAAATGAATTCATGAATTCAAATGAACTGCAGATACCACATGTGAGGGTGGTGGTAGCCATAGTCCATTAAACTAATAAGAACATTTGTTCCAGTATAAATATTACCACTGACTGATTGCACTTGAACCTTTCTACTTTTTAAAAATATGTTTCCTATGCTTTAAACACTCACTTTTACCATAATGTTCACTTTGTAAGGACTGATTTGTCACTTCAACTTTACCATCTTCCAGGGGTTTTACTCTGAGTTTATGATCCTGAGAAGTTTGCACTATACCTATGTAATGAGTAATGCATTGTGTCCAACAGAATCAGAGAGAGAATAACATTTGGAGTTCCAGCTGTTGGGAGATGAGCTTTTGTGAGTTCAGGTTAACTCTCAACTTATCTGAACAGACTCTTCCTTAAGTGGGTTTGAAAGAGATGTGAGAGATCTGACTGATATAACTGCATCTTATGTCTCGATATTGAAGAGAGAAACTTGGAGCTCTTATGAGATTTTTTTTTTGCCTGCTGGACATGTACAAGGTCTACTATTCCACTCAACCATCTATGTCACTCCACCTCACTATTTCTCCCATGGATCCTTGCCTCCTGTCTAATCATAGTCTTTCTTCTTGGGTAACAGCTCTTTAGCTCTGGGAATAACAGAAGGAGATTTAATTTAGAGGTAGCATGACTGCTGAGAGCACACTTACCCAGCAACAGGTTACATTACCTTGGGCAGGTGCATCTAGATTGCTTCTTCTAACATATCCATTTGTTTAGGTTATCTGAAGTATTTCTACATATCATCACATTGTTCAAAACAGGCTTATTCAAAGCAATAAGTGTTGGTGAAATTTTGTTAGAAATCTGAATGCTTGAAGATGATCTCATGTTCCCAACAGCAAAGTAAAAACAAAGAGTTATTGCCAGACCTATGTCTAGACTTCCCCTTGAGACAGATGCCAACAGTTTGGAAGGTACATGAACGGAAAAATTCTGCCCAAGAATATCAGTCTGTTTATTTGAGGCAGACATAAAATTGTTTTAAGAGTTTCTTAGCTTGTGACAACTTGACAAAAATAAATGCAGTCATAGAAGTGAAAATAAAAGAGACAGCAACACTTCCATACCTCACTTTTTCAGGTATCTCAGCTAATGGAGTTGCACCGAGGGATGCCTGATTTCCTCAAAGCTAATTGTGTTACTGCTTGAGAGCAGAGGCAAAACATTTGCCTGATGTAATGACACTGCTGTTCTTTGCAAACCCGTTGTGGTCAGTGCAACATCCATCACTTTTTCTGGTTGTCTAGGGTGAATTATTGGGATGCTCCTCTCTGCTGGTGCTGCTTCTGCTTCCACATGATCTCACTCTCACCCTAAGACTCCCAGGATGGCATTTGATCATAACTGTACAGAAGTTACACTGGTTTCTTTCACATTGAAAAAGTCTCTGGCTCACTGTTTTAACTGTTTCCCCTTCACAATGGAAAATAACAGTTTTTCTAAGCAGTTCTCTTCATGCATACACTCTGTACCACAGAGACCCAAAACTCTGAACAGTGTCTTCTGTGAGACAGGCAATGTGGGCAACAGACTCGTGTCCTTTGAAGAGCTGTGAATACTTCTAAATTGGACTTGTGCCTATTTATTTGCAAAAATTATACACAATGGCCCATAGACAAACTGTCAGCTTCTCCTGACAGTTCTTGTACTATGGTAAAATACTGTCCCTGTCAGGTTTGATGTGTCTAACAGAAACCAGAGCCCCTCAGCATCACTAGGCTCAAACCACACCTGCAAATTTCCATGAAAATACTTGCAAATGGGCACAGTTCCAGATATCCAGAAGGATATTTGCCCCAACAGACATGTGAGTTTTTACATATTTCTGTGTGCAATGCACAGATAAACTGTGTAAGAACATGCAGTAGAATGTGTTAGACTCTCCTTTTTTGATATAAAACAGACTTTTTATTGGTAACTTTGGGTTCCAGCTGCCAGGCAGCTGTATTCCACTGAACATTTTGGACAGCAATATTCCAGTGCTTTGCTGCTCACCACACTGCCTGTCTAGTTGAAAGCTGAGGACTAGCTCCGGTATGGAGTGAGACTCATGGCTATGATGGTCACAGAACTGTGGTGGCAGGGGGACAAGTCAATCAAGTGCCATGTTAACTTATCCTTTAGATTGCTGAGAAGGGTTTTGCTAAGACCTAAGAGACTAAGAGTTACTGGACATAACTGGCACTTTCAGTTCAGTAAGAAGAAATGATTCAAAGAAGATGGAAGGCCTGGCAGATCACCAGTCTCCCTAAGTACAGCAGTGAGCTCAGTGCTGGATTTTTATTGATGCATGCACACTTTCATCCCAAGGGAACCTCCAAACCAATGAAAATACAGATTCTTGTTTCTCTCCTCTCCCAGTTTCCAGTGCTTTGAGCAATAAAAATTGCTAATAAAGCCAATGCAGCTCCATTGGCTCTTTCAGTTTGACCTTGGCATTGAGAGCCAGTAAAATTTTAGGTGCTAGTTATTGCATTTTTACTTCAAGTAAGCAAGTCATCAAGACTACTGTCTCCTGTGCAATTTACTGCTGAAATAATGTTTTTGCTGTTGGGAAAAAAGGAAATCCAGGCCATGCAGCATATTATCAGAAGTCCTTTGTTTAATTCAGTAGCACAAGAAAGAACTCAGGTGATACACTGCCACAAAACGCTGTGCCTGCAAAGATCAGGGAGGTGTCTGAAGTCTTGCAGGTCCAGCTTATCTCTTTCATACTCTTATATTAGCCAAAGGTCAAAGCAGACAGCACCTAACTCCTTTACTGAGACACAATCACCAATTAAGGCAAAGTCTTGCTGCTTGCTTCATCTTCCAGCACTTGGGAATGTGCATGATCCTTAGTCAAAACCAGCTCTAGCAAACTCCATCACTTATGTTTTAGAAGTAGTTCTGCTGGAATCTTCTCTTTCTGTGGTCTTGCTCAAATGGCTGCTCAGCAGCTCTGGGACATGAAGATACCCCTGGCCTCTGTGCCTGATATGGCATCTCTCCAAAAGGAGAGAGTGAAGGAAGAGGCTGAATCTATAGTTTTATTCCTGTTTCCACAGTAAAGAGTAATAGTGCTGGAGGTGTTGCATGCTCCCTCTTGTGAGATTTCACTCTTCCTAGTGACTCCATTAGTAGAGGACAAACAGCAACAACTTAGGCCACCCAGAGCAGACCCTTTATATCAAAGCTTAATTCTTACTTTAGTATAAAGTCTCACAAAATTCAGACCTCGGTATTGGGAGACACTTCAAATACATAGTCTGAACCAGGTAATTTATGGAGCATTTGTTGTAGAAAGAGCTTAGAAGGAAAAGATGATGTGGACTCGGCTTTGCAAAAGTTATTTTTCTTTGAATAAACACGGTCTTTGAAGTGCAAAACTCATATGCAAAAGCACTGGTGAAATGATCACATGTGGTAAAATCAAGGAGGGGATGGACAAAATGAGAGGGGACATCAACTGAAGAATGCAGCAGAGTGGCAAAAATAGGAGGCTGAGATATTTAGGACTGACCAAGCATTGGACTGGCCATGTCCTTTCTTTAGGGTCTTGGTTTACAAATATAGAAAAGAGAGGAAAAAACTCCAGGTGATGTTACTTTGTATGGAGAAAAGATACCATGATTTATTAAAGTTTTAGAAAAAATAAAGATTTGAGCAAACTGTGAGACAAGATCATCAAGAAGAGAGATGCACTAGGCTTCGTAGTCTAACCTTGTCTAAAGCGAAAGTTTACTGTGTGCTAGTTCCACACCACACTTCATTGCTCAGGGAGCAAAAAAAAAATGATAGGCAGAAACAGAAGGGCTTGTATGTTTCTGTTCTATTGTTGCAGCCACAGGATGTCACTCTCCCAGGTGATCTGAAAATTGTGAGGTTACAGGATGAAAAAATGGTAGACAATATGTATTTCAATTTAATTAAAACTGAAAGATGACATATTTGGAAAAGTTAAGTTATCCTGTTGCCCAAAGAAAAGAAGCAGAAAGCACAAGTAAATTATGCGGAATAATAGGCTGGGTCCCATTTGAGTTTTGAGGATTTGATTTATGAGGGGAGGTAATCATTGCCATTTCTAACCTCCTCCAGTATAATAGGTGTGGGGATTGCTCTCTCAGCTGATCTGTCTTCTCTAAGAGGAAGGAGAATTTCATTTTCAGGACTCATTCCTAGCCCTCTGGAGCTTCTTGCATTGTAGACCATTAGGTTCTTTTCTTCCAGACTAAAATATAGATGCATATAAGTACCTGTATACATGTATGCACATACATGCATACATGCAGAGTACTTAAAAGCAGATCTGTTTCTGACAGTGGTGAGCAGCAGACTGATGCATGTTGATATGAAAGGGGCATAGTGATCCTTCTCTTGCCATAGCCTGTCTACACCACAATTAGTGGTATAGGGACTTCCTGAAATGGAGGCTACATTCAGATTTCTTTTTTCTTATTTTCCCTTCATCCCCTCCCTAGGAATAATGAATTTCTACCTTACCATCAGCCCGAGCAGGGATCGTTTGAGCTATACACACTGATGACTTACTGTGGTAAGCAACACTGTCATTCATCTGCTTCAGTGTTTGCCTCAGATCCATTTTGGAAACTCATTTGAGATATGCTGACTTGAACAGTTAATTAAATTTGGAAGGCCATGCAATTTGCCCAGCAATATTTTAGGAAGGTCTGTTAGCACTGGTTGTTGAGGGAACAGGCGTCTTTATAGAACATAAAGCAGAGATGAAGTCAGAAGTAATCCAAGGCCCCTGGGGTATTATAACACAGTATATTGGATCAACAAATAGATGTCAGTAACTCATTCTGCAAAAGATAGCTGGGATTGCAAATGTAGTGCATTTTTCTCAAAAACAGGAGAAGCATGTGTACCTTTGTCTAGGTAACTGAACTGTTATCTCTGTATCAGAAATGCAAAATAGGAGGGAAGCCGGACAACCCTAATGTTTATTTCATGGACCCAGTTTGAGAAGCTGGGATTTCTCTCCCACTATAATCCTGAGAATTTCTTTATTTCAGTGGTCACTGTAATATCCTTCTACAGAAAGGCAGAAGAAGAGAGAGGGAAAAAAAGGCTGTCTTCTCAGAGAGTTATCTGCTGCTTATGCTTCCTACCGAAATTACCTGAAACCTGTAGATTGACAGAGAATGTCAGCAGTCGCAGAGGGCTGTTTGCACAGAGTGGCAATGCTTTCTTGACAGCTGTGATACCCCCGTTTCTGCAATCAGGACTTCTGTCTCTCAAGGGGCAATTTGGCAAAAACCCGGGGAAGACCTTTAGATGCATCCTTGCTGTCCACAAATTTCAAAACTGTTGAAAGAGGGGGTTTCTCTTCTAGTGTATAGACAGACTTCCTTATAACAGTGAGCCGATGCATGAGATAGATATTTTCAAATCAGACAACTTCGGTAAAAGAAATCTAAGCTAATATTGCACTCCCAGGTACACTTTTTCCTTAATACTTGTGAGGCATGGACTTCATACATAGCGTACTTTAGGACTGCACTAACACTCTTCCACTGCGATGTTAGGAGAACGATTTAAAAAAACCCCTTGAATAAATACTATAAAAATTGCCAAAAGTACTTTAAATCAGGTACTGTTAGCCAAGTTAACTAAACCAAAAGAAATACAAAAACTAAAACTCTCTGTTTCAATAAGAATAAAAAAATATTTTTGCACAACTGAACAGGGAAATGTTTTATTGGACGGAGACAAAAGAAAATACATCACTGGTTTGCAGGATGCAGAAAGTTGAACTATCCTAGCTGAACTACTTGAGAGAATCTCACATGTTCAACATAATGGCTCAGCAAGATATGTTGCTAGTCCTATCTTGAAAGTAATAGGTTTATGAAGCCAAGAGTTGCTTAATCTCCTTTCCCAGAAGTCCATCACATTACATGGTTCCTAGAAGACTTCCCCTCCTGCACGCTAAATCAGTCTTTATTCTGCTTATGCTATTTTGCTTAATTTTTCCATTACTGGAAGGTCTTCCAGGCTTTTTCAACCAGCATAGGTATGTTTGGTATCTGCACAGTGGCATTTTTGGCTCTGGGTACAGACAAGTGAGGAGGAGGAGAACACAAGCTACTCTCTAGCTTTCTCAGACCTAACTTGTGAGAATATGAAAACAGAAGAAAGTACATTTTCAAATGAAATATTGAGGTTTGACACTTGGATGTTCCCATGTTGCAGCCCTCATAACATGGCAGGAATATTAATGTTTCTTTAGGCTCTGATTTTATGTGCGGGATTTTAGAAACTCAGATGCTTTCACTGCAGAAGTTATCTGTGTATTTGCACCATATCTGCTGTGAAATACATTATTTAAGCATTTTGCATAGGAAGTGATATTATTGAGGAATGTAGTCAGGGTATCGTTGTCTCTCATTGGGATTGTAACATTTAACAAAATAGATGACATGTACATAACTTGGTTAGTCCCATTCCATCACCAGAAAAGCAAAGCAGGCATTCATATTTAGGAAAATCTGGCCCTGAATACTCACTTGAATGTCCAAGTATGAACACTAATAGCTCTGTATCTGCAGTGCTCTTCTGTATTTCTCATTTATCTTTATTGATATTGGTGTTAAATGGGTGGTTTGAGGATATCAAAACTTCAGAACTGATTCATTGCAGTGACTTCCTACCTCAGGCAGCAGCAGCAGCCTGAATTTAAAGCCAGTCTGCCCTTCTCAAAAGCAGAATGCATACATGCCCACAGATCAATGTCCACCTCGCCCATTTGCAATAATTCATTTAGCTACATTAATAAGAGCTATCTATTAGATTTGTCAAATTGCATTACAGAGCCTACTGGAGCTGATAGGAATTATCTTGTCTCCTGCCCCAGTGCCTGGCTGCATAATCAGGGGGGTGGAGGTTAAGATCAGTTTTGTCATGGCTCATTGGCTCCTGCTGTGCTGGTTTATTCCATTTAGCTCTAAGTAGGATGAAAGGAGACAAGTTGCAGCTGATTTGCCCTGTACTAGAGTAACAGCCTTCAGCCCTGTCACGACTATAGAGCTACAGGTACAGGTAGGAGAGCCACAATGAACTCCTCCAGGTCATGAACTCCAGCAGAACATCTACTTCTAATTCTCAAGCTGGACTTTTGCCTAGTTTATGTGAAATCAGCTCCTGCAGTTGTTAGTCATTGATAGCTCAGGTCTCCAGCTGCAGCAAATAATCGAAATGGTCATAGAAGGAGTCTGAAAGCTAAGACAGTAGGAAAGACAGCTTATATTAAAAAAAAAAAAAAAAAAAAAGCGCACCTACATGCAATTCTGCTGGAAATCCAAGAAGTCACAAAGAAATCAGCTGGCAAAACAGAGACAACGGCACTACTGCAAAACAGCACTTTTGTTCTCTTGTTCTTTTTATTTTTTTTTTTTTTTTTTAATCATCTGACTTGTCTCTCTCTGTAGACAGAGCCTAGTTTAAAATTCTACCATACAACCTACAGCAATGTTGTGAAAACCACGGTATGTTTTAACTCTCTGCAGGACATTTGACCATATCTGTAAATTATAACTTAGACATCTACAGTGCTCCTGCATCATTTAGCATGAAGCTGGGGAGCCAGGGACCATCTCCTTTTCCCTAGGTGCCTGTGGGATGCTGACTGTATGGCGATTTAGCAAGGAGAGGAGACACCTGCTTTTTTGGCTGCTGTCAGCCCCTGAGAAAGGTAGGTATCATACAGTGAGGCTGAGCAGTGTGGTGAGATGCCTGACTGGGGCTTTGCTATGATAAGAGGCCAGTAGACAGCAGGAGAATGTATAGCATCAAAATAAAAAGGATAAGGATTCTGGTCTCTGAATTCTGAGCTGTGGGTCTGTCCTGACTTTGCTGTGTTATCCACAGATAAGTGATGCTGAAGAAGAAGAAGAGATAGATGTGCAATTAGGCTACAATTTTACCACACTGCTGGCCAGAAGAGATATTTTTGAAGATATACTCTGTGCAGTCACAGCTCTTAATGCAGCTTGGGCAAGGCTGAATTCCCTTTCTTGCCCTGGTCTGAAGGCTACACACAGCTGGGATTTTGCATTGAAGCCCAAAGCCATTCCCTGTTTTCTGTAGAAGACACACTTTCCTTTCCCAAGTCCAGTTACTGGGATAAAAAGATTCCTTCCCCTACATCTCAATTTAACAATTACCCAGGCTTAATGCACCATCCTGAACATCTCATGGAGCAAGTGACTCATCGAGTCCCTGGATTGCTGAGCAGAAATTAAAAAGAAAACAAAACCAATTCACGTCATACAGGCTAAACTGGCCCTTGGAGGAACTTCTCTCCAGGTCCTTGAAAGGTGTTTAGCGGGATGCTCACAGAACAAGCTTTAAAACATCCCATTTGTGAGGATAACTGGATTTGTAAGGAGAACTTGAGGATGCCTGAAATATTCCAGATTAAAACAGTTTTTGTCACAGATGTTTAGTGAGTTACTTAAGAGAGAAACACTCATGCAGATTTTTAGTTTTATATATTTAAGGGCATATAAATACTTCCCAGAAGTCAATAAGAAAATAAATCTGTGTTTGATGTTTTCTTCCACAGGAAGAATCAATCTCCAGAATGATAATGTTGTGCATTTATAGGGTTTGAGAGATGATAAAAGTCAGTGGTTTAGTGGATGTTGTATTTCTGACCAGGCATGATTAAATTTTACAAACGAAACACTACCCACTTGCTTCTGTCCTGCGGAAGCACCAAGATTTCTAAAAGCCATGTTTGCTGTTGAAGACTAAATAGGATAAACAGCTGTAAAAGAAGCAGAAAACCTACTTTGTTTGAAGAGTTTGCATTCTCATCCTTTACAGGAATGACTAGAAAACAAAATGTCACTTTGGGTTAATGTAATATCTATCTTGCTCAGTCTTGCTTTGGTGCATGCTGCATTGTGTGACAGCAAACATCTGATGAGCTTAAATGGATGCTGAGTTTGAGGAGAAATGTAACCACGTGATTCCTCTACCATTCACATTGTCTGTCCCCAGGCAGGTATTCAGGTTTTTTATGTGATGTGCTCATTATGATTTCTGCTTCTTAAAAGCCCCTCAGGGAGACATTTGTCTGTTTGCCGTTCTGTATTTAAAGTCTGTAACTGCAAAAATTGTTGCAATGTCCTCACTCAGCTATCAGCATAGTATCAATAACTTGTTTTTATAATACACACGTCTTCCAATGAGTGGTTAATGAATCAGCTTTGAAAAGCAAACAAATAATTACAGATCTTTTAACAATATAAACACTTTTAGTTGCATGACAGTTTATTTGCTTTAACAAAATTCCTCTTTTAGTTTTCCACTTATGAAATTTGCTTGAAAGACAAGGGCATGCTGAGTCCAGTGTTTTCATGTACAGATCACCCATGAACAGCAGTTGTAAAGAGGGATGGAGAGTACCTTAGGAAATTGGACCCATGAGAACAAAATAACCAAAATCAGAAACCATATCAGAAAATGTCCGCAATACAAGTGTTTGGCAAGAAACTTTTTATGAGAAAACCAAAGTAGTTTTTGGCTGCAACAGAAGGTCTGGACACAATTCTGCCACCATTTTAAACCAGTGCACCAGACATATAAGCGCTAAGTGTATTTATTGCATGGTATTGCTTTTTGATAATTAAACTGTCTGATTAGTGCAGCCTCCTGTATCAGATTATATTTTCATCTAGAAAATATATATTTTCCTAGGAGACATAGACAGAAAGCTAACTTACAGAAAAAGACATACAGAAAAAGAAATTTTATACCAGAAGCATTCCATCTTCCTATTATTAATAGCACAGTATGTGTCCGGGACTTTTACGTTAAAGGATCTCAAAGCACAAAAAAAGAGATTTGAAATCATCTCATCACAGACTTGGAACAGAGCAGCTGTTTAATGTGAGTAATATATTCAGGCTTGGAGAGCACAAGGAAATGCAGATACAGGGATCTGTAATAAAGAAGTTTGTGAGAGTGTAACTTTCCCCTGGGTGTGAATGAAGCCCTTAGCTAGTAAACAAAATGACCATCTCAAAGTTTTAGACTGCTTGCCTTTGCTTCCTACAGGAAACGTGTAGGAAGGTACATCTAGTGACATCCACTGATGGGGAAATGTAAGGTGCAGAATTTACCCCTGCAGAAAACAAAGGCCTCAAGTGAGTGCCACAGATAACAACTTCTTTATGCAGCATGACAATCCAGATCTTAGAACTGAATTCCCAATACCACACGTCCTCAATACCATGTTTTGCAGTTCTGCAGATGTGCCTCAGAGCATCTCCTTCATCAAGCTTTCTAACAGCTTGGTTTTGCAGTTCTGCTTATAGTGATCCGATGAAATAATTTCTTCCCAGTTCGCATGACAAGTAGGTCTTTTGAAACTGAGCTGTACTCTTCATACTGCTCTCTGTCTAGTTTTAGAGCCTGTTTTCAGATCTGTGATTAAACTCTGTGCAAGCTATCTAAATGGCAGAGTATGTAAAGTAGGATGGACCTATAAGTTGCCTTATTTCTTGTGTGTACAGATATCTGAGCATTGTCTCAGCAACTCATAGGGTCTTGCTAGTGCCTTAAAAAAATCAGACACTAAATATCTTTGCAACATGAGCTAACAATCCATTTGTGGTGTCCGCTAAGAAGCTGTCATAGCTCAATGTATCTTGGATAAACAAGCTTAGCAAATAGAAAAATTTTAGCAGCATTGAATGATTTTTCTTTTGATAAAACAAGAAAAAGTACTTTAAAATATACTGGAAGTTGTAGGCTGGGAAAAGCTCAAGTGGATATGGCAACTCTGTTTTTTTCTGTCATGATTTATTACTACTTTGTTATATGAATGTGATCTGATCTGATCTTACATCGTCTCTTTTGTTGTCCTACATAAATATTGACATTATGGTACTTTTATAATCTAGGACTTAATAAGGATACAGAGTGATATGATACCTGTGTCATACCAGGCCTTAACCCTGAAAGCTTCCATCCTCATGACGTGTTCACTGCAGGGCAGCTCCAGAGCAGTAACATAGCTTCACCTTTCCTCAGTGCTTTATCCAAATAGACATTCCCATCTTCATTAAGCATAAGATTGCTGAATTGTTTTAATTTCCTTCTGGCCTATTTCAAGTACCACTGATTTACTCAGAATTATTTTGGAGTTGTTTTGCAGAAACAAGCTTAACTTAGACCTGCCTGAGATGTTAGGGTTTGACAGAGCTGGTTAATATTAGTGTGGTCAGACAAAAGCCCTGCAGAAACTAGACTAACCCTCCTCAAAACCCTTCATGGGCTGCTACTGGCAACAATGTAATAGGCCAATCATTTCAAGTAATAGTGGAAAGGGACAAATATGCATCTGGGAATTTTATTTGTTGGCAGTAGGACCTTCAGCATCTAAAGATTTTCATTTCCTCTTGCATTGACCTTGCTTTGGAGATTTTGACTGCAAGAAGATCAGAATTGATAGCAGTGATTTACACTTCACTCTCCCTCTTGATTTCACTTTGACGTCCACAGAAATTGATTGATTTGCAAAGTATTTCTTCTTCAGTTGGATCTTGGAGAATAAAGACAAATAAACCCTCTCTGGGAGCTTTTGCTCTAAGCTTTTGCTCTAAGAAGAATATCTGCGTATCATCCATACCATTTTGGAGGAAGGGGATATTGCAACAACAAAATAAAATGTTGTATTTGTGTATATATTTACACACAGTGTATTTACTGTGGAATTCCTGATAATTATTATGAATGTCGTTCTGATATTTCACTGGCTTACATTTATTGCTCTTTAGGTAATTTAAAAAATCTACAAGACATGGAACTGCAGCGAAAGAAGGCTAGAAATGAAATGTTTTTGTTCTGTTATGATAAGTCAATATATTTAAAAGATGCCATGTTTCAAGTATTTTAAAGATGTCTTAAAAATATATATAATTTCTAATTGTTCCAATTAAGTTCTTACCCTGTATATGTACTTACAAGTTTACATGTATGTATAAAATTCACCTACTACTCTCTCTGCACTGCTCTTAGAATTGCTTCAGTGTTCTAGACATAATATTGCCATCCATCTGCAAAACTCAAGCCAAGGTCTACAAAGAGAGGGCGTTTAAACTTAGCCAATTGGTTAAATATTCTAGGAACCATGTGTTGTTTGGTTTTTTTTTTTAATACTTGGCCAAGAACAGGAGACAAGTATAAACATAAGTCCTGGTTTAAAGAGCTTACAGTATAAAGCCCTTCAGAAAATTACTTACATATATATGAAAAATCCAATTAACACTAAAGTTATGGACTATGAAATCCAAGGAATTGTTGTTTTCTAATACAGGATTAGTATTAACGTGTGATACTGGCAGTATATGTTTGACAGCCTGTCTAGGACATACGCTGTTACTCCAGGGTTTCTTTAATAATTGGCTTCAAAGAGACATTTCAGTATTTGAAAGACAGGACTTTTTTATTCTGAAAGTGCCAGCAATTGAACTCAAATATCTACCAGAACAGGCGCACACAGTAAACCCCCAAGTTTTAGATAATGATAGCACAGATAAATTACAAAAGCAATAACAAAGACCTTAAAAACTTACCGGAGAAAGGTAAAACTACGAAGTTCATTTCCTGCTAATCCAGCAGGATACACACTTCATTAAAGAGGGGATAATTTCAGGCATTGAGACAGAGCACTGAATTTATAAGCCTCTAAGGTGTTTCTAATTTCCCTATCAAATACAGGAATGTTGGAAAAGGGTAGGCAGCTTGTATGAAGTGAAATGCCTCTTTAAACAAAAATATTATCATAACCAATTAGCAATTGCTAATTTAGTGGTAAATACTGTGCCAAATACAGCATTTGTCTGGAAAAGGGTGTCTTTGCACAGCAACATGACAGTTTTATATATCCGCTACTACAGGAAATTGTTTTGCATGTTGAATTGTTAACAGCGCATTGCATTCACAGGGTTATATAAAACCTGCCAGACATTACTCAGAACAAATGAGAGCCAAAGAACAGCAGCTTTTGAATTAATATTGCTAATAGTATTGTACTAGGGAAATGGCTGTTGAAGAAGGTGGCTAGGGATGTATTTAGTATTTATTTTAGAACAGTATGTCAGTATTCTGGACAAATTTAGGCCGCCTTAAGCACGTTGCAGACACATAGGAATAGATTTTGTCTTAGCTTAATTCAAAACAAGACAGACAAGATGAAGAAGAGTGAAAGCAAACAGAGATGTGGTGACTTGCTTCTGGCCAGGCAACAAGTGACCAACAGCTTGAAGGGTCTGGTCCCTTTCCTTGTGTGTCCACACCTTCACCAGCTCCTGCTCCGGCTGCTTGTCCAGCTGCGCTAAACTAGAACAGTAGCATCAAACATCCACTTTGTAAAAATGCCAAAGATGGTCTAAGACACCCAAGAAGACAATTTTGGATGAATCTGCCAGCTGTTGTGTTCTGTGGTACTGCAGACAATGACATTCCCTTCTGGGTCCCAGAGCTCCTGTTAGGTATAAAAGAAAGGACGATTGAGACGCATGTAGCCTAAATTGGTGTTTACTATTTTATTTTTAAAAGCAAAAGTATAAGCTGAAGATCAGGAGTTGTGTGCTTAGCTGGTTTGTAGGAATGTTTGCCCTTGTCCAGTCATTTTATCTCTTACGTATATTCTGTTCTTTGGGTGTATGTGAATTACTTGGCAGAACAGGGACTATGACTCCCTACATATTTGTGTTGTTCTTCAGCACAGAGAAACTGCAGCCATTTGGCCTTTGCAATAATTGTAAAAATCAACATAAAAGTTAGATAAACTGTAGAAATGAGAAAAAAACCCACTAGAACAATAGCCTGGTGCAAATCTTCACTGTGGCAAAACAAGCAAATACATGTGATTCATACCCTTTTGTTGTCTTCTGTCCTTAGTGACAGCTTAGGAGGACAAAGATGAGACAGAAGCAGTGTGAAGAGCTGAAAGAAGTTGTATGCGTCCAAGGCCTGCTGCAGCCTGCTCTAATGCATCTTCTAGTGCATCAGATGTGACATCAGCTGAGTCCTGTTCTTCTCTTCCTTGTCACGCACCCTCAGTTCCAGCTACATATATACGACCTGGTGGACCTGCATTTAAGAAAAGCAATTTCTTGATGCCTTAACGACCATCAATTATGAAGACTCCATTACCTATCTAGAAGTTTAGTACCTAACCATACGAAATCTTTATACGTAGGCCACTGCTGGCTACCACATAGGGGAGATGAAGTGTAGGACAAGCACATCCAATGTAACAATTTCTGTCTTCTTTTGTTGGAAATGCCTTGATTTAGAAATAAAAGTTAGCTTAGTATTAGTGGCTATGACTATTCCCTCTTCACTCAAGGTGTATAGATAAATATTGTTAATTAAGGCACAATGCTTTTCGTTTGCTCTTGGTGCGGGCATTATTTACCTTACAATGTTCTGCATGACTGTAAACCATCCCAGACCATGCATTTCAAATGGGTTGAGAAATCAGAGGTTCTGCATTGATAACATCTGCCACAATGGCTTACTGAGTGATTAACAAGAATCTATTACTAATGTGACTTTTATTTTTGAATATTCAGCTACAGTTTCTGCCTATTTAATTGCATACCCTCTATTTGTTTCCAGGACTACTCTGGCATACAGTGACAGCAGAGACAGGACCATTAGCTTTCATTGTTGAACTGAGTAATGGAAACACACAGCATTGTCCTGATATTGCCATTCAGCGTCATATTGCCAAATGCCCATTTTCTCTGACATTTTCACTCATGACTGCAGATACTGTAATTGCTATGGGACCTCTGCATTTTTGTGTGCTTATTTTTAAATGACAATGTTGTGAAATAAATCGGTTTACTCACCATTTCTCTATTCTCATTAAAAATCTTTTCAGTATTCCTTTGGTTGTTGGAAAGCAACATAAATCTATAGGAGATGTTGAGAAGAAAATGGGTGAGAGATGCAACTGTAAACGCTTTACTAAGTTAAGTAAAAGGGAATGACATAAGAAATCCCTCAGACAAAGCCTTTCTTTGAACATATTGGCTACAAGACTTAACTCATTTTTGTTTTTGCCTTGCCAATGGTGCATGTATTTTTCTCATAGTGTATCTGAATAGAAACTGCTTATGAATGAAAATTATAAAAAGCCAGTGCCGAGTATCCCAAGTTTTGATGCAAGCATTCATGCAAGATGAGTTAAGCACACATTGTAGTCAGTTCACTGGGCATAAGACTGAACTGTTTGTACAGCCCAGATTTTCTTAAGTTTGTATTTTTGCTTTGAAGTAGCTTAAGCAGATTTAGTATTCAAGGAGCTAACATTCAACTCTTTTTAAAAATGAGATCCCGTTAAAATGTGAGCACTGAAATCCTGTGAGAGGTCCTGTTCAGGAATGAGGGTTTCATCTTTCCTTTTTAGCAGGCAAATAAGCTCCTTATGAAAATATATCTTATTTATTTTCTTAATCAAATATTATGTTATGCTGCTAAAAAGACATTTCCATTATGTTATAAAGAATTTTGATTGCATGAAATCCTTCAGGACACTTCACCAGAAGTAGAAAAATGGAATTTAGGTTGATGGAAAATGAAAAGTTCTTTTTCAAACCTAACATTGTATAACTGTTCTTGCTCCTCAACATGGACTCATTACATGGATAGCTGCTGTAGTGAGCGCATGAACAAATATCAGACATTGTGCAAATTTCATAGTAATTTATGCAGTAGAGGAATATCAGTCAGCCTTTGGCAGTAACCACTACAACATCTCTGGATGACTAGAGTTTTAACTCCTTGGGTTCAACTCTTTCTTTCCTTGTCTCCTGAGATAAGTGTTTCTATGACTTCTGCCTCCACATGGATAGCTGATCCTGCTTGACAGCACGTTTCACATGCGTGATACCAGGAAGGATGTTCATGGTCTCATGGCTACAATTCAGAGGCTGTACAAGATGACTTTCCAGACATTTGCTTTTGTATTGGCAGTTGTCTTGACAATATTTGGCGTAAAAAAAATCTCCTATTTGAACGAGGATCCATAGTTATTTTCTGTCCTGTTGCCATAAAGCAGAACCTGATGTTCTGTGTAGCTTTAAACAGATGGAATAATTCATTTTAATAGCCTACCTTAAAGCTTCAGGAATAGAATCTGTCCTTTTCAGGCTGTCTTACATCTAGTTATTGAACTTTATCACTAATCCACAATTAGTAGATGGTTTTGAGAGTATAATTAAAGTGTACTTTTAACAACATCCTGCAGAATAGATAACTAACATAACAGAACATCGTATCTTCAATTATTACTTTCCTGATGGGCAGGAAAAAAGAACGAAGCAGAAGAACTTATTAGTTCACTGCTTTGCTGGAACATAATATTTTTTCACAGTCACACAGAATAATAAAGTTCACATAACTCTCTGGTTTACTAGCCCTGAACAATTGTATTACCTCTGGTATTCAGTCTACTTCTCCGTCATATTTCTGTCATCTCATTTTTATGTGTTGGAAACAAACTATAGAGGCTAGAAATCTTTTTTTATTACTAACTCCTTATATTCTACATGCTTAGCAACTAGTCTTGCACTTCGTGCAATGACAACAGTAGCTGTTGATCATCACTAGAGTGGGAAAACCTCACTGTGGAGGAAGGCAAATAAGATACTCTGTGTATCAAAGGTGACGGTATATAGGACAGAAAAAAAGACTACCTTAAAATTTATTAAAAGGATAGCTTGTAGGACTGCTCAATATAGTGTGAATTGAACCAAGCAGAACTTCACTGGGTTTTTTGGTGATTTTGTGGGATGATATGATCTTTTAAAGATGTCTTTCTCCCATGATGGACTGACTATTGGTATGTAGGCTATACGTACTGAGACAACCCACTGCAGTGCTGAGGACAGACTTGATCACTGTGCTTGGCCATGGATCAGAACAACGCAGATACTAAAGGAGGGAGAGCCAGAAGCAAGACTCAGTGGCTAGTGGGCCACAGGCACCTTTTCATTCCTCTCACCGTGGCCATGCTCCTGCCCAACCTCAAAGGAGTGATTATTGGCATAGATAACATAAAGTGGATATCTCTGTTGTCAAAATATCATCAGTCAAAGATAATCTCTGTTTTATCGTGCTGAATTCACAAGAAGCCAGAGAAGTGAAACTGCCCCATTCTGTGAATGGCATGGTCTCAGTGACCCATCAGTTTTTGCAGCATCTTTCCCTTTAAACCCTTCTGAAAATTGTGTCCAGTGCTTTATGGATATGAACAGCTGAGTAACACAGTGCAGTGCAGCACTCTAATCTCTCTTATTAATAGATGGATAATAATTACATTCCATTAGTAAATTGGCAGGATATAGTCAATTCCTTTTGCTTGCAGTAAAATTCTTTAGTTGCTTGGCAAAAAAATGGCCTTGTCCATTTCCAAATAAGTAAATGAATTTTAGTGCTTCAGTCATAACCACAGAAAACTCTTCCTTGGAAGAATTAACAAGTGGCTAAGAAGAGATTTACTACTGCAACTCTACATTGAAAGATGACACTGAAACTTACTTCAAGTGTGCTTGGACTCCTAGGGTGATGTATGTTAATATCAGGAGCAATATGGGATGTAGGACTATGACACACCCAGGACTTGACCACCGTTGCTGTTTCATTCACAGAGTCTATTTTAGCACTACTTCTGCTTTTTGTTTACAATATTTCAACTATTTCAGAAATCAAATCATGTGATGAGAATTTTACCTTTAATTCCCATTCCAAACTATTCTACAGTATTGTATACTTGTTTGTCTTTTAATTAATATCTTTTCAGCTTAAATATCTTCTCTCGTTGCTCTTTGTCTATAAGGACAATATAATCACTCTCAGCTTTCAATACAAGGTTATTTTCCATCAGCAGATATTCTGTAATGCTGTATTTATGCACTAAGCTCTAAGTTGAAATAGCTGCCCTTTTTTTCTGTGTGTTGACTGAGGAAGAAATCTATTACCTATAGGACTAATTTTCTGCCAATACAACAGACTATTTTTCCCAGTCTCTGCCATATTTCAAATGTTTACATGATCATGCAGTTTGAAGTAGTATTTCTTTCACTAAGAATATTAAAATTGTGTCTGTCCATATTGAAGTTATACTATTTAGGTCTATATGACCAAATATATAACCTCAGCAAATGATCTTTCCAAATCTTTTTCCATCCTGAGAGATATTCTATCATCTTTCGTCTACTCTATATGAGAGGTTTTCACATCTTGCTTTGATAGTTCTAGTTCTTCCACCTCATTACCCAGACTTCCCGTGTTAGTCCCCAACTTCGTTGTTTCCTTCTGACCTCCCAATATTTCCTAAATCAATTAAATATACCCAACCTGATCAATTATTTCATCCACAGAAGTACTTTCTTTTTTCCCCTCCCACTGTCCACTGCCTTATTCTCTAGCATAGCCTTATTCCTGACTACAGCCTCATTTACACTACTTTTCACCTGTTATTTATTAACACAACTTGTGGAGATAGCGTATGTCTCTCCCAGACACAACACATTTCTTGTAACCTAGATCGATGTTTTCTTTATCTATTTTTGTAGTCTCTGTCACAGAAGGTCAATGCTCCAGCAGTCAGGTGCAAACCCTTTGCTGAGAACTATGCTCTTTCTGTGAATGTTTCCTAAAGGTTAAATGCCATGAAGTCCCCCTCCTAGGACTAATTCCTCAGCTATTTGTCTGATGTGATCGTATTAATGGCTCCAACCTCCTTCTTAAGGACCACATCTCATCAATGTTTAAACAGCTTTAAGGGCATTTCTATGGTGTGAGCTGTCTCATGGTAAAGTGTGCGTTAGAATGAGATTAGTCATGTTTTATACATGTCAGCTTCTCTCCTTTGACCCCAAAGGAAGCCCAAAAGGCCAGGTCGGGAGTAGAGAACTGAATTGTTTATCTCCAAGGCTGTATCCTCACCACTGAATTGAAGGTGGTGCCCAGGTATGTTTCTGGGAACTGAACCCATCTGGCAGGAGGCTACACTTGCAATCTCTGCCAGCCTTGCGAAGGAGAGGCTGCTCGCAAAGCTCCTTTTGGGAAAGGCCCTTTGCAGCCCTTGGAGCAGTTCAGCCCCCAAGCTCTGCCTGGGCACGTTTGGGAGAGCGACACTTGTCTTGATCCAAAAGAGGACCGGAGACCACCTTAATGGCCTGGGAACAATTCCGGGCATTGTTTCATGTGTTAACATCGCTATCTTCAAACCTCTTTGATGTGTGTCCCAAGACTGATGTAATTGTTCTGCAATCTTTACAGGGCCAGTCTGATACTGTCCCAGCTGGGAAGATGTCATGGCATTTGGGTCTGCCCAGGTTCACTCTTTTCAAGTGGAAACTACTCAGTATTTGTGGTCTTTTCAGTCCTTTTTGTGGACTTTAAACTACGCTTTAAACTAAATATAATTTAAAGAGAGGAAGACTTCATACATTTCATATAACTTCTTTGTATTCACCTGTCATCAGTCCTTGTGTGGCTGTGGTGGAAAGCGACTCGTTCAATATCCAATATTGATTAAAAATGCTTGCATGAAAAACCTTAACTTCTTTCTCTACCCATTTACTTCTCCACTGTTTTTACGCTCACTGTCACTTTTGTGAATTTGACAAAAAGGTATGGAAAAAAAAATCCCTAAATTACTCTTAAAAAAAAAAAGTTTTTTGTTTTTTGGTGTGTTTTTTTGTTTTTTGTTGTTGTTGTTTTTTTTTAAGAAAAGGTTTAAGTGATTCCTAAATAGACTTCTAAAGAGGGTTTTGGTAACAGCTGGCCTGCATGTGGCATTTTACCTATGATATCATGTGGTGAAACCGCATTAATGCTTCCACAGCAATCATAAGCACACCTTTACTTTATGCTTTTTCTTGACTTTTTGAATCTGCAGTATTATGGACTTGCTTTTATTCTGAGATACATGTTGCAAGATACCAGGTCTCTTGTCTTAAAACCTACCTCAGTTTTTCAAAGATGGGAGTGGGGATCAAACTCCCGAATTGCAACAGAGACAGAGCATTTCGGCCTCGAGGAAATGTCTACACTATTCAAAATTGTTTGAAAATCCCAGCCTGTGCTTTGCTTTGTGAGTGAGCACCTCAGTGCCCTGGAAAACAAGTCTGTGTGCCTTATTTTCTCTATCCATGAATGGTCAGTATTGCCCACGTATTTTTGCAAAGCAGCTGAGGGGATAAAAACACTGTGTATTGGGCATGTGTCATAATAGTAGTATTTGGATAGCCACTCATTTGTCTTTCCTTTGACTTCAATGGACATTAGGTCAAGCTCTTAACAGGAGGATAAAGCACAGATTTAGTTCTAAGTTAGCTAAAATTTTGATTTCTAAATAATTGTATTTATAGCACATGCAATGCCCAGGATGACTTTATGTCCCACTACAAAGGGAAAGACTATCAAATCCTTGCTCCAGTCTGCTCACATGAAAGGTGGAACTCAGCTGTAATCTCTAGGAATGTGCATTCCTGCTCCTGTAGCACTTTTTGCGCTCCTTGCCAACTCTGCAGCCCAAACCACAGCCCCTGTCCCTCTGTGAGATCCCCAAGAGAAAGGTCCCTGGCAAGGGGTCTGCAGGAAGGAGTCCCACTGGCTGTAGACTGACCTGGAGCTCATGGGCTTCTGCTCTTCTTTGTGGCTCTGAGGACAAGGAGGAGATGACTGAGAGCTCTGTTTCCAACCCAGGAGCCAGGTTTTGGGGCAGGGCTATAGCTGTGGTGGCCCTGCTGGTCCCCTGGGTAAGGGCCAGCTCCTGCTCTGTCAGGGCCACCTCAATCCTGCAGGGCTGTGCCCATGACACAAAACTTCAGATGATGCTGAGTGATAATAAAATAAACATCTTTATTTTTAATAGATGGACAAACCAGATCGTATTTTCCTGAATTGTATGGGCAATATTGAATACAATACAAATGAAGTGAAAACATATATATCTATATTATGCTCCCTATCTGCTTCATTAGATATAATCTTAATATAACATTTCTGACACAGACAAAAATATACCTTTTTTTTTTTAAACAATAGTCACAAATACTGCCCTGATTAACAGTAGATTTACAATAACTTACTGTCTAACTGCACATGGTACTTGACCAAATACACTTGAAGGGCAGAAGGAAAAACAAATAACAGTTTTTTTCCTACAGTATTCGTATCTGAAATCCTAAGTTGTTGTACTATATGAAAATAAAATGCTAAATCTTTTACTTTATTTGATCCACTTCATGTTTACATTCAGTTCAGGTTCACAAAAGTATGTTTTATTTATAATACATATAACATCCCATATGGACGAATATAGATGAAATCGTAACTTTTTTTGACATCTCAGCTATGTTATTAACATCGATTTTATGAACATATCTCATGCAAAGGAGGTAAAAAGCCCTGTCAAATAAGTGTTATTCACAAATGTTAAGAATATGAAAGTAAAATGTATGATTGTGATACGAATATTTTATCTAGAAATTTTAGGCTCAGAAACAAGAACCTCAGTGTCTGAAAACGAGCTGTTTGCTTCACTGATTATACATCCAATTTACTGCAAAGTACTACTACTGCAAATTGCAAAACTGGGAAAGGAGCATCTGATGATTGCCATGAAAGTCTTCCTGAAGAATCACGTCCTGTTGGCATTTTGCTTGTGGAAGTCAATGGTTTTTATTTTGTTATATATATATATTTGTTTGTTTGTTTGTTTTTTTCCCCAGCTATCAATCATGGATATGGCCTTTGGCTACATGAACAACTTCGTAGAAATTTAGTGGTAGGATGGCTCAACTAAGGCAAGAAAACTTGTAAGCAGACTTTGTATGGGGTTGTTTAGTTTCGCTTTTGGAGTTGTCCTGTCCACTAGGCAGCCCATCACTGCAACCACCATTGTTGGACTCACACAAAGATGCACAGAGACTTAGTACATGGAAGGCAGAGTTACGGTATCCAGCGACACTTCTCTCTTTTGCATGCTAAAGCTTCCATGGTGTGCTAGTTCTGAAAGTGCAATAACCTTTCAGTCTCTGCAGAGAAGACTGGAAAACTGTTGGAACCGTTTTCCATCAGAGAATGCATAGTTCCATCTAAACAATAATACTTTGTGAAATCGCAGATATTTCACAAAAAATATTCAATAGGGTAAACAGTATAAAATATTCTGATAACTTTAATAATTATGAAAGCATTTGGCTTGAAATTTTTGGACTAAGGCATTTGAATTTTTCACTCAACTTTTAAATTTTGACCATTTAAAGCCTTTATGTTTTTATGGCAAGAAGGGAATACAAGGGAAAATGAAATATTTTTATTTTTCAATCAAAATTTTTAAAATTATTCCAGCTGAATCCCCTTCTGTTTTCCTTCTCTTCCCACTATTGGAAATTTTGAAATAACAGAGAAATGCTGCTGTATTCAAAACATCTGGCCACTACGCAGCTTCTCGTAGTGAAATACTACCATTTCCTAGACAAAACTGAAGTAAGAGAAAATTTTCAGGAAGATCTACAGGTGGCTGTGAAACAGGATCCCTTAACTTAATTTGGAACTGCAGCATAAGGCATTGGCTATTTAAGAGGGCAAAACTGTGGCTTGATATTTCTTTATAAGAAGGGATTCAGGCTAGCGTATTTGGGCCAGAAATGGCTAATTATTCAGCAGTGGCTCTGTTCTCCCTCCATTTTCTTCCACACAATCTCTTTCCTCTTGTCTTTTCCATAGTTCATGAGGGAATAAATACTGCTGCGTTTGTGAGATCCTCAGCACCCTGAATTTCATCAGTGGCTTGTTCACTCACCCTGCAGGAATTTTTAATTTCTTTGCTATATTGGCAGGGTTTTTAGTGCAGATGGTGATTTTGATTCCTTTCACACAGAGCACACTCAATATTTGTTAGCACAGTAGTACCACGGTTCACAATGCATATTCAGAACTGAGATGCAGTGTTATTTTTAAATGCAGTTTATGGAGAAAAAAAAATCAACATCTCTAAAATTAACATTCTCTATGTATAAAATATATATGCTGTTAAAACTCCACAAAAGGAGCAAAAACATATCTAAGGATTCAACCTTGTGAGAGTTTATGTCATCATTGAATGTACAAGTTGATGGCTTCTTCCTTTAGCAGCAAAACCTATTCTTATATCTCCTCTCCTCCAGTATAGCTCCCTGTGCTGTGAACATTAAAGAAGAAATTTCACCAGTAACCAGCAACAGGATATCTGGATTTCAGTTGAACATTTTGTGTCATGCATACATACTAAAAAGAATTATCAGAGCATAACTCTTAATTATACAGAAATCTAGCTATTAGATCTCCCACAGTGAAAGGCACGTACCAATGGGGACAGACACAATCATCTCGGCTGTGGGCAAATGGAAATGACATTGCGTACTCCCTGCTGGCCAGGGCAAAGTCAAAAGAGGCCTCATCTCCCTGCTTTTCTGCTTCTGGCCAGTGTTGTCAGTCATGAGTGAAGTCTGGTCTGCGCCTGGTCGCTGCTGGTGCTCCACAGAGTCACCGTGACGGCCCAGGAGGACAGCTGTTAATGAAGGAATCGTAGAATCATAGAATAGTTTGGGTTGGAAGGGACCTTCAAAGGCCATTTAGTCCAACGCCCCTGCAATGAGCAGGGCCATCTGCAACTAGATGAGGTTGCTCAGAGCCCCGTCCAGCCTGGACTGGAATGTTTCCAGGAGTCCAAGCTGTTCAAGGAGTCCAGCATTTAGTGGCAGACACTGCTGTGCCTTTCACTACACTTGTGGACTCGGCTTTCCTTTCAGTTCCCTCTCCAAGCTGCTGCTGCTTTTGGAGGTAGACACTTATGGACGTGGGAAGTTGTCCAGAACACCTGCTTTTCCCATGGCAAATCAAATTTTTGAGAAGATGCGATTTTCCATGGAAAAACTACACTTTCCAAAGTAATCCCAGCAAGTCCAACCCAAAAGACTTCTTGATGTCTTTGAGAATACTTTTTCGATTAAGTGAAAAATGGCAATTTTCCCTATGGAAAATCCTCTCCGTTTTTTCAAGCCTTCTTGACTCTCCTTACTTTTTAATATTCATTCCATTGCTGCAGTTGCTTGGTGTCAGACTGCTTTCCTCAGTATTCATTTTGATGATAAGTCAAGATAAGGCTGCTTTTCTCAACATTGAAAAGTTCTATTTAGTTTATAAGAGTTCTGTCATTTCTCACAAGTTAAGTTTAAACTTCAATTATTGCTTTAAAAATTTTGTTATCCTCCATTGGTGACAGCCGTTAACCACAGGAAAAAAAAGAACAGAACACCTATAGAAACATAATTTGCTTAAGGTTGTCTTGCATTAGGTATAACATCATTCTAAACTGGTGACTTCATTTTAACTTTTAAAATTAATATATGATGTTTAGCACTCCTTTAAGGAATTTATTACTATTTGTGTATTTTACTGTCTTACACAAAGAGTAAAATACTAGATTTGTGTTCTTTGAATTTCTTTATGAGGAAAAGATTACTGGAACCCCAGGGAAGTTATCTATCTGTCTTTGTTCAAGCAACTACCTCTTTAGCAATAAATCACTTATAGCCGTGACAATATATTTTCACTTAGTGTCAATAAAATGTTCACTCATAGTATTTCAGAGTGACCGCATTATAATTTCATCATACGATGTCCTAGCTAAATAACCGTTGCAATTTTTTTGCTACATATATTTTCAGTTATAAATATTTTTTTAATTAGACAGTATATAGTTCTGGGTGGAAAGAGCAGGATCTGAGTGTACCTTTTGGTAAACACTCTATGGTTTAATCCAACATGTTACATAATGACAGAAAAGAGTTTCTCCCATGGGATGCTCCTGTTCTGAGAAACAATTTAAAGAATTGTGCAGTGGCATCTTATTGCCAGTTCTTGCTTTTCTTCTGACAAAATGCCTCTTACTATTCTTTGTAGAATATCCTGCTTCCCATTGCTTTGCCGTAGGCTACCAGATTTTTTAATTATCATCTTCAGTGTTGGACAGCTCTGGACTCGAATCGACATAATTGAAGGCTTCCTTATTTGTGAAAGTTGAACTCAAAGTTAGACTGTGCCGTGGATTCACAGGTGCAAGTTCATTTAACACAATATTGTCACTTTTTACAAGAGTTGCTTTGTCCATGTGTTCTCTACTGTACCTGGCAACAACAGCATCAAGGAAGTCCAGCTTTGGTGGCAAGGTCCCACTCTCAAATAAGTACTTGGCTAAGTAGGAGACTATAATGTTAGTAAAGAAAGAGGTAAGCATAGCAAGTGTTTTAAATGGGAATCGCTGGACATAGATGTTATTTTCATCTGGATAGCAGCCAGGATAGTAGATCAAGGGCTGAAGGTAGAGGTACGGTTCTCCTCCAGTTATTCTGAGAACAAGGCCAAATAAATATCCTGCAATGGCACCGTAGGTGTTGGTCCCTTTAATGAACAACACACACAGCAGCTGGGGGAATATGATGATATAAACAAGGTCAGAGCTGAGGTACCACAGGCCGTACACAGACGAAGCCAGCAGTGCC
Source organism: Caloenas nicobarica (assembly GCF_036013445.1). Lineage (NCBI taxonomy): Eukaryota > Metazoa > Chordata > Aves > Columbiformes > Columbidae > Caloenas > Caloenas nicobarica. The sequence continues at coordinate 150,574,662 of NC_088245.1, read as the reverse complement.
ATTGCTGTTGCTGACGCTCCAAACAGAAAAACAGTGATCCTCATTACCCACACAATTTCCCTGTCTGAAGCCTGTAAAAAACAAGGGCAGTGTTAGCTGGTATTTTTTTCATGGCAATATATGTATGCCTACATGTATGAACATAGCGTATATAAGATATTACATTGTAAAAGGAGATTTTGCATGACATTTAATAATATTTACAAACAAATATCTCTATCTCCATCTCAAGAGCAGAGAAAAAAACCTCAAGAGTTATGGTTACCATTCCCACAGTCCTTAGTCTTTGAGCAGAAAGAAAAGTTTGATGTGTCAAATTAAAAAAAACAGTGGCAGAGTGTTAGAAATAACTTTTAAATATAAGCACGGTATGAATTAACCAGAAAAAAACTGTCAGTGTCAGAATTTCTTCTCCATTTCCTAAGAAAACCTCCAACTCACTAGCCCATTCTGCTGTCAAATGGTTAGCTAATAAATGAATAATTCAGAAAGATGTCTTATTTTATTAAGGATTTAAGAAAAACTTATGGTTGCAGCAATAATTAGGAGCTATTTGGATAAACTGCATAGCCATGAGAACTCTTGAAAGCTGCCTCCCCTGAGCTAGCTTTTTCACCTCTGTTGTGAGTCACAATCACAGATATTTTTATGAAGTTCAGTTTATTCAATATACTGTTAGGAACAAAACGCTATACTTTCTCTAGTCATAGGCAGGAAGGTGAAAGAGGTGTTTCATTATGAAATTACAGTCTATGCATCACCTAGTTAAGGTCTCACCTAAAATTTTCTCTAAAAGTAAAAATGAAAATACAATCTCACATTTTGCCGGAAGGAAAGCTGGTAAATGTTTCGAGCAAACATAGAACTTGCTGATAAAATTGAAGAATCAGCTGATGACATCACAGCAGCAGATACAGCGCCAAGGCCAAAGAATGAGATATAGACTGGGCAAAGGTACTGGAGCACGATCGGTAAAATCATATCTGCTTCTTTTTTAGTCATGGGGTCAGGGACACCATACTCAGTTTGGTTCCAGGCTGCAATATGGACACCAATATGTTATTAGTAACACCAGTACTCATCAGGTACAGTATCTCTTGACTTCATGTGCAGTGAGCTATTCATATTGCCACATTTTCATTCACATTCAATGACCAAACTCTTGCTGGGACTGGACCGATGGCATTTCAGAGAGGCATTGTCCCACTGTTTTTTCTTAGGCCGACTTAATTCTGCTTAGCATTCTACTTATCTCTAAGCTAAGTCTGACCACAGCCTATGGTTATCCAGTAGAAAGTTTTAATACTAAACTTTGCATTGCTCATAAATGTTGTTTTCCTCAATAAAACAAGTCTCAGTTCAACATTTGTTTGTGATGTGTTCAACTGTTCTCTTGGATTGCAGACTCGGAACTCAAAGCTGTGCGTAAAACATTCCTAGCAGTACATTTCTAACAGTCTAGGTACCTGGTCACTGTGATGGGGATCACTGTCACTAGGACAAAGAACTTGACAAGGATATTTTGGTGAAGATGAGAAATTTGTGAGAAATGACTACAATACATACAGAGTTATTTTGTAGTTATTACTGTTAGGACCAAATAAAACTACCAGAATCTAACTCAAACACTAAATAAAAATATTACATCTATAGATACCTTGAACATACAAAAGGAGTTAGTTTCAGCCATTGGCGCAGGACCAGTTTCCCTGGGAGAAACATACTATAATATTATTTTTCAGTGTAGTCTCCTCTTGAAGAAGGCATGAGGTGATTAATTACATCACCTGGCTAGATTATATCTAACTTAAGCTTTGTAGGTTTTTCATGCTTTTATTGTACTATTCATTTTACATTTATTGTACTTCAAATTTTTAACCATTTACCTGTAGATGCTCCAATTGCACCAATAAGTATTGCAGGAAGAGCCATCACAAGACAGGCAAAAGAAGCCAGAAATGACAGAACTTGGGCGTATGTGGCAGAAGATGAGGAAAGAACTCGCTGGAAATACGCTTGCCACGGGATTCCTCCTAATGTCTGTAAACACAATGGGCAGCATCCCATCACTGAGGGATAACTATGGATTTTTTTGCTATCGCCTATAGAGAGTGTGTAGAAACACCACTTGAATGCCATGTGCTTTCATTTATTTATTGAATATCAGTGAGACAGTGATAACTGTAGCTTTCATTCTCACAAGTAATGTTAAACCTTTGTAATCCCACTTAAATCCCATTCTTTTAGCCAAGTTATTTCTTTGTACAATTAGCAACAGCACTTTGCACTTACATAGTCTCTGTAATCCCTAAGTATTATGAGCTACATAAATACTTGATAAAACCTTAAAAAGGTTATAAAACACTATTGTCATGTTTCATATTTGGAGTACCCTCCCCCTGCCAAAATTATATTAGACTCTGACCGGAGTTGAAAGTAAGATTTTATCTTCCTTTATGAATGCGTGTGGCCATCAAAACAAGGCAACATAAATTCTGTATACATTGAACTCAAGAATCTGAAAAGTTATTCTCCAACTGTCTTAAGCAAATGTGATGCCAATAGAAATTAAAGACAAAGTAGTGAAAGAAAGTTTTATGTTGGCAAGCCTTCTCTTTTTTTTTTTCTTTTGGGTATATAACGGTGAAGATCATGATTAGACTTACAATTATGTTTGCAAAATATGGCACGGAAGAGTATTATCAACAGTTGAAAAACCAAGTACTAACAATTCTGTATTGAGAGCAGGATTTGAATAGTCTCCACTTAATAAATAAATGTCTATGACTAAACAGTATGGAAACAAAATAAAGCCAATTGCTCACTAAATGTGCACAGTTCAGTTCTACACTCTAAATGAGGCAGGAGAAATTGGGACCAAATAGTGTGCATACAGGTGTTTTATACTTGTTTCATGCACACTCAGAGATCAAATCAATATTTCACAGGACACTCTGATTTTGACTTGCTATTTATGACTGCTTTCCTTTGCAGCCTTAAGAAACTTCCTTTAACAAAACTTTCCAATCATGTGTAAATTCCTTGAGCTATAATGAAACAAACAAGATGAAAAGAAAGTGTGTCACAATTTGGCAACATCAGAGGTTTCCTTTTGTCATCAACAGAGATGAAACCTTACCAGACAGAATACAGCCACTTGAACTAATGGCCTACTTTGGCTCTCCGAGAATCTCTAAAAAAATTTAAGCTAGATAAAAAAATATATTTTAAAACCCCAATTATCAGAATACTCTGAAGATTTTTGGTTGAGATTTAAAAACAAGCAAACAAAAAAACAACCAACCAGAAAATAATCTCAAAGTGCAACATGGTAGTAAAACCAATGTAGAGTTGCTCAGGGACACTGAGAATGGAAAATTTTAGCATGTGTTGCTAGATCTTCTAATGGAAAGTACTTAATAACCACCAATCCCATGTGTAATACATGGATATTAAATAACAAAGGCCCTCAGTTCATTCTGGCATGTGTGCATGTATGAATTCATTCATCCATTCATCTCTGCAAACCTTTTTCTACATCATCTATACCTAAGGCATATTTAACGATTTGTGTAACATATTTATTGCCTTCTGCAACATATAAATTCTTCTGCCAAGAATGACATCAGTTATGTATTAACTGCATACTTTTAATTAATTTTAGCATAAGTCAACTCTTTCAGCCTGATGATATTTAAATTGCATTCCTGGCAATGTGACTTTGACAGCTACACTACAATATTCTACTGATATTTCACTGAAATAATTCAAATGTGCAGAATTATTGAGCAGGAGTCAAGAGCGTAAAAATTTTCAGTTTTCTGGAAACTCTTAACTAGACTCTCTATTATTTTCAGCTGTCACAGTAATACAGTATGAGTGCTTAAATGCTTCATTCGTTCATACAAGCCATCACTTACCAGCAAAAGGAAATTGTCCAGCCATGTGTAAATGTCAAGTGAGTTGATAGACCCAAGCCAAGGTGCTTGGTACACCTGGTGCACAGCTGTGAGCCCAATGTCTGTCACTGCAGGATGGGACATCGCAAAGGGTACACTGACCCACTGTAACCAAAGAGTAACACTTTGTTCAGGTCTAAAGGCGGCATTCTAAACCTGTGAATTTTCAATATTAACATTGATCTGTTTGTCTTCTTGTATGCTACCTATCAAAAGCCAAGTTGCTGAGCTGACTTGTGGAAAAGTCAGATTCTGTACCAGTGGAACATATCCAAAATCCAGAGAGCTTGGTAATGGATAGCTTACCCTGGTTCTGGAGAGTGTATGAGCAAAGAATTAATCAGTATAAACTGTAAAATCAGCAGGAAAGACACATTTATGCATCTTCATTTTATTTTCCCTATACTCCATATACATTCTTTACACCCCTTCCTGGACCACACTGTGGAGAAACATCTACATATAAACTAGTTTGCAATAGCACCAGAATTTGCCAGTATACAGGCATGAGACATCACAAACACACCTGAAAGTTCGGGAATTTGTTCTTAATCCAACACAAAACCATATCATGACAAAAGAGGGGTGCTGTTGTTGAACCTGCATCTCTCCTGCTCCAGAACACCTAGTATTCCAGTGTTACAGCACTCTTCTACTTTGAGGGCAGTTTCACTCTGGGCTCTTGACTATTTTCAGTCTGTCTGGTTTTGATCTAAGCCAAAAAAATGGTTGAGACAGTTTTGGACAGAAGGTTTGTTTCTTTAATCAACTGACTTTTTATGCATTTACTTGCCCACTCGTTTTGCAATGGTGTAACGCATCAAGTCTCTATGAGGAGAACCTCGGTAGCTCCTACTGAGATGAAAACCAGGCTTTGTGCTATATGGAATAGACCATCACAAGCATGGCAACCTTAAGGCTCCAATGATACCCAAACCATGCACATCACTACAACCCAACTAATCACATTTCAGTGTATGGGGTAACTGGAGTAAGGAGGGGAGAAATCAAACACCTTCCTCTACTTTGTTGCATAATTATTGCAACAATGTGTGAAGAATATATGAATTATTGCTATGTTTTGCTGTGCTGCCTATTATTGAGGCTGTTTATCATTACCATATTATTCTGTTCTCAGTTACATATTAAACTTTGCCAATTTAAGCACTTAGGCAGAAAGATGCCCTTCTTGTTGTTTGCTTGGGATTTTCTGGGAAAGATCACCAAAACATTTCAGCTGTCTGCAAGATATTTTGAGGCAAAACCAAACATTCTGTCAAAATTAATGCACGTTAATATTCTTCTTGTTGAGAAATTAATTGGGAACAAGAATGTCAAGTGGATATTTTTATTCTTGTTTGTGAATCTCAAATCTCAAACATGTCTAAGTGATGAGCTTCTGAAGAGCTATAGTTTGCACATACTCAGCTGAGATTTTCAGTAGGGTAAATTTCTAAAGGTCCACCTGCAGCCTGAAAGTCACAGCCCGGAATTTAATAGGCACTGTATTGCAAATGCATTATGAGCTTTTGTAATCCAGACCAGTTCTTGAGTGTAACCTAGTTCTTTGTGGTCTCAAGGACTACTTCTACATTAGTAAATAAGACAAGTCAAAACACTTTCTCTGGCACTGCAGTTCACTGACATGTCATGGTTTGCATCCATACATCTAGACTCTTTTCCCTGTCAAAAAATACAGCTCTCAACTATTCCTGGGAATTATCTGAGAAAATACTAGTTAGTATGTGCCAAAACAGTGCTGGGACTGTGTTAACAATTAAGCACTACAGATGACCCTGGTTTTCACCTTGGCACTATTTAACTTGCTAATATAGACATAGATCCAAATTCTCTCCTCTCACTCAATTTCTCTGTTAAGCCCTTTCTCATAGGAGTAGGAAATTCACTGTTTTGAATGGAGAGCAAATAAAACCAAAGCTTGTAGAAGTGAAGCAGAAACCAGAACTTTATGTTGGGACTTGAAGCTTATGGGTGGAGGTAGCAGTAGCAGTAGCTAGAAGTACATGGACCTCATTTGGAAACCAGAAAAAAAAAAAAAAAAGAGATTTTTACATGGTGGCAAGGAGTTTAGAATGGGGAATTAATAATACAGCTGAGATGAAGAGTCAGTAAATAGTGGGGATACAGTGCAGGATCAGGAAAAGACTCATGGGGCAAGATAAATACAAAGAGCTGAGAACTGCAGATGTGGGTACAGGAGAGTGAGGAGTGAAGGAGAGAGACTACATGGGATTGTAAGGAGAAAACCAGGGAAGCATGTGGAGTGGCTGGGGTAGAGATTTTGGAAGCCTAAGGAAGAACCTGTGGCTGAATTGAGGAGCCAGGGTAGGGAATAGAAGTGATTAGAGCAAGCATCTCCTCTTGGGTAAGCAGCAGGAGAGGAATGGACATTAGAGGAATGAGCTGTAAAGCTCTGTGCCAGTGGGAATACAAACTGCTCCAGAGTCTGCAGAGGAAGCTGGGATACCTGAGCCTGTGACATCTGCTGTGACATGCACAGTGAAAGCATCCCATATAACCTAAAACTGCCTCACCGAGAGCATGACCATTTAGATGCTGCCTGAGGCTTCCAACTCTGCTGCTAACTCTCAAGGTTATGAATATGATTCCATCTACATGACATTATTGCTGTTTACTTTAAATGTGAAATTATATAAAGAGCCCAACCTGAATGAAAAGAACACTATTAAAGCTATGGATCCAAACATTTAGAAGACTAATATACAACTTTCATTTTCTTTCCCCTCCCTGGCAGGTTCATGTTGCTTTCAATACAGGATGACATGTTGTTATTCCCATAAGATCAGGGTCTTTAGCAGTGCATGAGTTGTTCTCATTGAAAAAGCATTTCTATATTTTGATTTATCTACAGTTTTGGGAATTTTTGTAATGCACACCATCTGTAGAAATTGAATGGTTCACAAATATTAACATTCATGTTAGGGAAGGAGACAGTATTGTTCCCACTCTGCAGGTGAAGAACAAAGGTATGAGAGAAGAATATCTGGAAAAACTTCTCATTTGGGGTGGCCAGCTGGAACTCGGGTTTGCTTTTTCAGGGTATTTAGCACCATTCCCATGAAGTCAGTTACATCAGGGAATGCTTAGCACTTCTGCAAATAAGGCCATAGGCCTCACAGTAGGATGCCACACAGTGAGGGTCTGTTAGTGACCACCTGTGTGGGCTCTGGCTGAAGCAATTTCCCTAGAGCTGCACACAAACTCTGGTGAAAGTAGAGAAACAACTCTGAGTCCCCAAGGTGCCATTCAGTTTCTTCACCTTGAGTCACCCCATTTATTTCAGCCTGTCTCAGATCTCTGCACACCTGTGACCATCTATTAGTGCCACTGGCAAACAAAGACATCAGCTTCTTTGATTGCACCCCTGTCATCTGAGCCCTGTTGCATCGATGTTTTTCAGAGTAGAGCTTAAAGGATAGAAGTAAGTAAGAGAAAAGGCTGCCCACTAGCATATCATTGATAGCTGATGAGGGGATATTCATACCACCATATTCAAACAGAAAGGTCACCTGGTGAGACTTCCTCTGCTATGGTCTCCAAGGACGGTGGAGGGAAATGAGGGAAAAACCAAGAAGGTGATTTAAAGCAGGAGGTGACAGCTACAGAAAAGAAAAGCAGGAGAGTATCAGCTCTGCAAGTCCAATGCCAGCATTTCTGGACTGCTTTACAGACTTCTTCCAACATCTGATTCCTCCTTCCAGTGCCTGTGCCAGGAAAATTGCAAGATTGTCTATACTATCAGACTGGTTGGAAAAAAGCCAAAGAATCAGGCCTCTCGATCATCATTGTTGTCTATATGAGCTATACACTGATGTAAATGCAGACTCTTTAAAGTCAGTGGTCTGTGAACTGAAACATGCCTTCTCTGCACTTTCAGTGAAGACACAGGTCCAAAACTGAAGCTGGGCAATAGGTCTCAGCAATCATCATAATGCTCAGGGAAAAATCGTCAACAAATAAGGGGAAAAGAAGCCAGACTTACCAGTCCCAGAAAGATGCAGAAGAGCTGAACTACATCGGTGTAGGCCACAGAATAAAGCCCACCCACAAGCGTGTACATAGTTGCAATCAGGGCAGAAATAATGACTGAAATATTGACATTAATGTCAATGATCACACTTATAGTGGCACCTATGGGGAAAAACAAAGCACTGTGTGTTAGTGTATGTCACAGTATGTCTGATGAGAAGGCTCATCTTTGTTAAGTTGTATATATGGGTGCCGATCTGACACTTAGCAGCAGCATGATGGTATTCCACCCTCTATCTTCTTCTGCACCTTTGAAGGGAGTGGGAAAAGGAGGGTTCCTGTTTGTCTAAGTTTAGCATCTGTCGTTTTGCAGGTTCTTACAAAATGGAGGAGGGAAGGATCCCAACAGCCTTTCCTTACATTGCTCAAGCTCTGGAAGCACTATGCTCTCTTGTTCTGTCTGGAGAAAAGCAGCCACAAACAGACAGCTGAAGCATCCCTAGGTGAGTTGCAGCCACAAAGGAACAACTGTATAATAGTAGTAAATTCTGTGCCTAGGGAAGGTCTGCTGAAGCTTATCAAATCCTTTTGCATCTCACTTATGTTCTGAGCTAATGTCTTTTGACCAAGGAAGGAATGGTAGAGGTAGAGGAGGCGTCAGCTATAGGGACAATTGTCCACTGATCTTTCTAAAATGCCCTTGAATCGTTTACATGGGACAAAGGTGGGTTTCTTTGCAAACTGAGGCATCTATCATTCATTGTCAACCTAAAAACCAAGAACTTTTCCAAGCACCATCAAGCAGATTTCATTTGTAGAAAACAAAACACGATGTTGAGCTGATCAGTCAGTCTCCACAAAACAGGTCATAGAATCAAAGAGTTGTTGTGACTGAAAGACACCTCTAGAGATTTTCTAGTGCAAGTCCCCACTCAAGCAGTGTCAGATGGAGCAGGTTGCTCAGGATCATGTTCAGTCGGGTCTTGAATATCTGCAAGGACGGAGACTCCACAACTTCTTTGGGCAACTTGTGCCAGTGTTCAACCTCTCTCACTGTAAAGAAAAAGGTTTTTTCTTAATTTAAATGGAATTTCCTGTAGTTCTGCTTGTGGACGTTGCCTCTTGTCCTGTCACTGGGCAGCACAGAGATAAGTCTGGCTCCATCTTATTTATTCCAGTCCCCTCACTGCCAAATCAGGTGTTTATACACATGTATAAGAACCCTCTGAGCCTTCTCTTCCTCATACTGAAGAGTCCTAGCTCTCTCACCTGCCCGTTATATGCCAGATATCCCAGTCCCTTAATCATCTTTGTGGCTCTTCGCTGGACTCTTTGCAGTATGTCCATGTTTCTTGTATTGGGGAGCACTGGATCCAGCACTTCAAATGTGTCTCACCAGTGCTAAGTAGAGGGGAAGGATCCCTTCTCTCAACCTGCTGACAATGGTCCTTCTAATGCAACCCAGTATGCTATTTGCTTTCTGCCAGAAGGGCACATTGCTGAGTCATGGTCAGCTTCATTGCCTTCTAAGATTTCCAGGTCTTTTTCTGCAAACCTGCTTTCCAGCTGGTGAGCCTCTGGTTTGTACTGGTACATCAGGTTGTACCTGCCCATGTGCAAGACTTTGCATTTCCCTTTGTTGAACTTCATGAAGTTCCTGTTGGTCCATTTCTGCAGCTCGTTGATGTCTTTCTGAATGGCAATGCAACCATCTGGTCTATCAGCAACTCCTCACAGTATTTATTTTCTGCAAACTAGCTGAAGGTCCCTTTGGTCCCATCAGTCAGGTCATTAATGAAGATGTTACACAATACAGACTCAGTATTGACCACTGGGATACACAACTGGTTACTGACCACCTGGTGGCTTCCATGCTGCTGGTCACAGCCCTTTGACCCCAGCAGTTCAGACAGTTTTCAGTCCTCCTCACTGTTACCTTATCTAGTCTTATCATCTGTTTGTCTGTGAGGATATTATGGAACACAGTGTAAAAAGCCCTTTCTGAAATCCACAACATGCCTTGCTCTCTCTTCGTGAACCAAGTCAGTCAGATAATCATGGAAGATGTCAGGCTGGTCAGGAATTATTTCCTTGCCATAAAACCATGCTGACTACTCCTAATGCCCTTCTTTACCTTCACTTGTTTGGAAGTAGTTTCCAGAAGCATTTGGTCCATTGCCTTCCCAGGGATTGAGGGGAGGTTGGCAAGCCTTTTGTTCCTTCTTGCCCTTTCTTGAAGATGGGAGTGATTTTTTTTCCTTTGAGTCTTCAGGAACATCACCATAGTGTTCAGATTACTGAGAGTGTCCTTGGAATGCTATCAGCCAGTTCCCACAGCACTTGTGGGATGCATCCCATGAAGTCCCATGAAACTGTGTCTGTCCAATCTATATAAATATTTTTTAAACTGATCCTCCCTCCTCTAGCAAGCTTTCCTTGCCCTGGACTTTCCTGGGATTCTCAGAGGTCTTGGGTTTCCTGAAGGCTGGTCTTACCAGCAAAGAATGAAGCAGAGAAGGCACTGAGTACCTCAGTCGTTCCCATATCCTTTACCACCAGGTGCCCTGTCTGATTCAATAGTAGTCCACATTTTTCCAAGTTTATGTACTTGTAGAAGCCTTTCTTGTTTCCCTTTATGGCTAGATTCAAATCCAGGTGGACCTTGGCTTTTCTAAACCCATCTCAACATGCTTGGACAGTGTCTCTGTATTCCTTCCAGGTCACCTGTTCCTGCTTCTGCCTCTGACGTTCACATCCTTTAACTAGTTCTTCCTCATTTGTAAGTAACAGGTTCGACACAACCTGTCTTCATCAACTCTCTGATCATTTCTTTCAGGAAGTTGTTGTCTGTGCACTCAAGAAACCTCTTGAATTGCTTGTGCCCTCCTGCACTGCCCTTCCATCAGGATGGTTATACTTTTCCCTTAGATGTATCAGCTATTTCATCAATGTCAATGTTTCAAAACCATGTTTAAAGAAATCCTCTCTTTCTAATTAGGATAATTTAAACGGAACATGTTGCAATAACTTTTAGTCCTTGCAGGTACTGTAGATGTAGATTTTCTTGACCACATAGGTGGAAAAGTTCTGGCAGTAGATCACAACATGATGTGTGGTATATAAGAGCTGCTGGGAGCTGCCAGGTAGCTTTCTGTTGTACGGTGAGCCTTCAAAGTTCACGTGCTTAAGGATTACAAGCTCAGACTCCTTTCACTAGCTGGAAGCCCTGTCTTTCCCTTCTATAACCCTGCCAAGCAAGAAATCATGAGGAATCAAGAAGTGAAGAGTACTGAGATTAAATATTCATTAGTGAGAACAGGTGTGCAAATTAGGAGTTATAATATAACGGGCTTATTCACAGAATAGTTAAAATCAAAACTCTCAATGACCTTTATCGTCCTTCGCAGTCTTTAACTGTCAGCTGTTAATATAAACCTACTGGAAAGGTATTCACACCACTTGCTTTGAAATATCATAGATTAGCTTGTCCTCAATTGAAAAGAAATTATATTCCAAATACTCAGAGTGTTCTTCAAGTTATTCAACTCCTATAACCTCAGCATGTAGTTTGTTCTTAGTCCTTTAAGGGTTTTGTGATGAAATTGCAGTAAACAAGCTCCCCATTGCTTTGCAGTTCATCAGAGCACAGTTGGAGAGTACCTTCAAAGTTTATTTTCTGTTTAAAATAGCTTGTGCTAGAAAGCAATACCACATGCGTGTGCACTATGAGTATGATTAGCTGGTAAAAGTCAACTACTGGTGCTTCAACTCAAGGGCTTTATCAATTCTCGAAGGGATTGCTAAATTCAGGCCTGAAATATAATTAAAAACCCTGGAAACTGTTTTTTTTTCCAAACTGGATGAGTAGTTGAGTGATTTTCTATTGAGTCACAGTTCCACTAATTCTCTGAATCCTTTTTTGAATCCTAAGTATTTTCTTCATTTTGTTGAGTAGAAATCCATTTAGAATTGAATAATTGAATTTATTGATCAGCATCTGTTTTACTTCTATTATATGTTCTATGAAAAGTTCTGTATATGTAGGTCTCCTATGTGCAAAGGATTATTTTGTTCAGATGCACTGGCAATAACGTTTCTTTAAGGAAAAGCTTGACTGGCTTCTGTGATCTCAGTAGTGTAAAAGAGAAGCCGGGCCAGCTTCAACATAAAAGGGACACTTGCAATCACTCTTGTTACCCTTACAATTAAAGGAAATTTTTTTGCTAAATCTTTTAATGCCCTTTGAAAAGGGACAACTCAAAGGTACCTGCAAATTAATAGATACCTTGCGTGTCTTTCTATTACCAAAATAATTAATGCGGTACGTTTACCAGGTTTGATTTCTAGTTAGCATGAGTCTGAGAATGGTCACAGTCTGAATCATTTGGCTAGAATATTTAGCATTTGAGCCAGAATCGTAATGCATTTCTGATTTTCTCAAACCTTTCACCTGTGATAAATTAATATTTATACTGCTTATTCCTTACCTAAGGCGGAGAAGATGGCAGCAGCCCAAAACATTTCTCCCATTAAAGCTGGAATAAACAGTAGCCCTCCCATTCTTTTTCCATAAAGCTGCTGAAAAGGGTCTAGCATTGTCACATAGCCTTTGGATCTCATGGGTTTTGCAAAAAAAAGGCCACCTGCAAGGAAAAGTAGCATAAGACACCAGCTGCAGTGGAGAAATGCATTGCCATTAAGGGGTAAAACATTGATTGCTAGTTAAGGGTACAAAAATACTAGTATTACTGTTTGATTTCTTTAAAAACATAAGTACAGTTAAAATATTTTCTAAGAACTCTTACTGTACGTCTGTCTACAGAGTTACCTAAACACATCCACATTAACGTCTATGGTCTGATGATGAAAAATAAGTTTATCTTATTTTGTCTGGTTGAGTTTACTTAACCTACTATTACAGATGCTATCAGAGGTTTGTCTAATTTTGGATCAGGCTAAGGGAGTGGCTTTTCTATCTAATCCTGTTCATTCTTAGAGTAGAATCCAGTGTGCATTTTCCCATGGTCCTGCTCCAAACGTAAAACTGTCTGGAATTCCTGGATCAAAAATAGGAGTTCACACATGGTGTGGTGCACACACAGCAAATCTGTTTCTTTCAGAACAATTCAGATTTATTATGTATACTTAAATCAACCTTACTGCACCTGCAGGGTGGGTCAGATGCCTTCTGGGCTTTGCAGGTGTCAGGCTCCAAGAACATTTGTCATACACTTATTTCACTTATGCATGTTCAGGAATTTTGATATATCGCAATTCTGCTCTGCCTGTCTGGCATATGGGCTGGATATGTACATAAATGTCCAAAGGCCTCACCTTTCTAATATACAGTCCTCAAGTTATTTCTGGCTGTGGAAAAACAAGGGCATATCTGAGGAAAGCTGAAAGAGCCCTGGTACAGAAACCTGTGTCATTGAGACCCGTACATGACTATAACTACGTAGATTTCTATGACAGTAAAACTGCTGAAATGCGATGTATAAAGTACGACCAAAAAATCCTGGAAAACCAGTCAGTTCCCAATGACATCTACTGTGCAGTATTTGGCAACCCTTAATTAGGTTCTTCATCACAAGATATGTAATATATTCATTGTATAGTACCGAAGATTTTCCACATTTCTACATATTTCTTTATATCACTCATGTTTCTTAATTTCATTAAGTTCCCTGAACAGAAGCTCCCAGCTTATCAATCACAATTTATTTATATTGCTTATGTTAACACTGTCTTTAGACAGGTTATTTGGATGCAGAAACCCTCCAGCATTTTTTTACTATTCTTGGATTGGTCGTAGATCCTGCTCCTATTCTACTTGTTATATCATCATTGCAAAAGACAACTAAAAGAAGAAAAAAAGAGTCACTGGTAGTATAATCTATTAGGATTTTTAAGCATGTGTCAAAGGAAATAGGAGATGTTCTAACCTGTAAAACTAAATTGCTTGAAAAATTAGGAAAAGTGGTGGGCATCACAATGTTGAACTAACAGGGAGAATATTTAAATATTAAAACCTTCCAATCTGAAGCACTAATGTTTCTGCCAGCCTTGTTTTTAAAATTTTGATTTTTCTTTTTTTTTTAAAGAAGGATCAACAACTTCTCCCCCCAAAGCTTCACGTACACATCATTCCTACAGAAATGCTTTCCTCTCTGTGCACTGCAGAGACATATATGATCAAATGATACAGACTTCTTTTCTCTGCAGTGGCCATGATCATTTCCAGGAAAAAAAGTCTGAATATCTAAAACCAGCTGGAAATTAGGGGAGAGGCTAACTGAACCTCTTCTGGGCTATTATTAATTTGTGTCAATTCTACAGAGGCTGAGAGTCAGGAAGATGATCGTGGCTAGGATCCTAATGACTGCTTAATGACATCAATGGGTGATGACCCTCATGACCTCATAATGACATCAACTGATCTCTGGGCAGACATCTACTGATATTGTTTTCCTTAACGGAAATAGAGCTGCCCTCAGGGGTGGGAACTATGACTGGAACTGAAGCTGGCTCACACATGCCAGAGAGGAATATCTACAACAGGGAACGTTTCCACCTGGGAAGAGAGGGAACCAGAACAGGCCATATGAAAGCATTTCTGAGGGGAAAGAAAGAGTCAGGAAGGCAACCGAGTTGTATGGGGTAAAAATGAAAGAGGCAAGAAGACCTGGATAAGCGACCAGAGGAAACAAAGGGAGAGACTAGGAGAGAGGAGCACAAGAAATACTCAAATTAGACTGAGAGGTCAACTATCATTAGAAAGGCTACTACAGCAGTCTCATTAATGAAAGATGAAAGACATGTATCTTTTTGGTAACAACATTCTCTTTAAACAGTTGCATCAGCAGTTGCCTTAGGGACAAGATCTGTTTATAAACTAGTAGCTGACAACTTTGTGGTGTATCCATCATGGCTCACAAGGCAATACTTTCGTTGTGAGCTGTTCCATGTTGTTGAGACACGGTGAGTATTTTTTTGTTGCTATTATTTTTAAGAAAAGTAAGGAAGTTCTGAGACTACATTTCAGGAATAAGAGGACACAGCATTAAAAATTATAATGCTGTCTGTATTTTACACTCTGGCCCTGCATATAGCAGGATTTTGTATTTGCATTTTGACATGTGATTTGGAGTTTTGTATCACGTTTAAGAGGATGCTTGGTCCAATTTTAAGGAAATAGACTGGTTCTGTTACAGACATCCTACACAAAATTAGACAAGTTACTTAGACTCTTGGTGAAGATCTGTAAGGTGTAAGCACTTCCTTAACTTGAAAGGATATTTGCCACTCTTGAATTCCAAGATTTATAGGTCCCCTGATACTATCATGTTGCAGATCATAGAGGCAATTAAAGAAAACCTGAATACATAAAACTTAGTATATATAATTTTTAAAATGTCCCACAAAAAAACCTTTCTTATTGTTACCTCCATAGGTTGTAATAATCAAATAGGTCTTGCCAAGGCATTTAGGAGACTTAAGATATGACACTATATTTTTTTTTTTTTATAGTCAAACCCATCAGCACAAAGGATCCAGTTTACCTCAGTATCCTTTTATCAGACCCTAGTTGCTTCATTTCAAATGATGGACTTGTCATAAGAAGAACTGTTTAAAATGAAAGGCTATTAGCTTTAGTTCTTTGCTTACCTAAAGCCAGACTAAGGGAATATCCAATAGGTGCCTGAGCCCAAGCTAGACCGTAGCCTGGGACATACACAGCTTCTGCTGTCCCATTGATGTAACCTCCTCCAACCCATGTGGCTGAAAAAGAAGAGATGGAAAAGTCTTTAATACGCACAAAGAAAACCTCCCTCATTGTAGAATGAAATTGTAATCACTTGTAATTTTGTAATTTTTTATTATGTGTACTGTACAAGTGCCAGACACAGCATCTTTCTATAAAAGATTGTCCTAATTTGAAAAATTTACAAGCTGAGCATATGAAAAAAGAAGTCAGATGGACTGAGACAGTCATCAAAGTGTCTAAGTGTCTGTATAGTCAGTGAATATGTGAAGGCTAAGTCCCCCACTACCTGTTTACAATGAATGAAGCACATCAACTCATTAACCATGATCATTTTCTTTGTGTTAGTCCAAATGGAGAGGTGTAAGGGGGGATCTGAAGAAGAACAATAAACATACAGTGATAAGGTCATCCCAGCCAGGAAAACTGAAAGCATTTAAATTAGACAAGAGTCTAAAGAATGCATCATTTACAGGGCCATCAGGAAAAAAAAAATCTGTTAAAACCTTGCTAAATTTTAATTTGTGGCTACATGAAACACATTTAGTAAACTCTGACTTCCCTAAATGCCATATTTCCATATAGAGCTGTGCACATTTTGTGTTGCTATTTAAGTTCTAAACTTCGACTCATTGATTTTTGTGCTTCCTGAAGATGTATTACAGAAATGAATTGTGCTACCTATATTATTTCTGATTTTATCTCTAAAAACCAGCAGTATTTTTAATATATCAGCCTCAATGAACTGATTCTCTGCCTTGAAGGGAAGTCCCTACTTTTGTGAATTGGGGCCCTACTGTATGTAAGAAAGAAAATTTCCAACACAGATATGTATTGTGATTAAATTGGCAAAAAGTATTCTTAACAAATTATGTAAAGATTATATGTTCCTGTTTGCAAATTCCATGCAAAAAGTTCTTGATTTTCTCTAATGTATAATGAGTAAATTTTATGAATCTGAATCTGTAGTTTGAATGAGGGCAGGCAGATCATTACAATTACTAGATTTTTGTAATGCTATTTTGATTTGCCTCAGAATCCTTTGCCTTCTCATATAAGAGTATTTCAGGCTTTCTGTGTAAAAATTCACAATTGTAAGGAATTTATTTTACTCAAGCATTTTTCAGGATTTTCCCAGCATCAACCATCATACAGGCAAACTTGATTTTAGGTTTAAGACAAACAATTACAGAAATGAATAAAATTTAATTAAAATTCCTAAAGAAATTTCATGAAAATCTAAATGACCACTCTTTTCCACTAAACTGTGACATCTCTCAAATGCTACCAGAGGGTACTTTTTTAACTTGATGCTAAATTACACCATGTCTTTAGACTCAAAGATCTTTGGCAACCAGGGCATTACAATTGTCACACTTTCAGCATTTTGAAGCACAGGAATGGATCATTCTGTTGTTGGAAATAGTATAATGGGCTTGTATGAGGGATGTGCACACAGAGAAAGTCTGCAACAAGAGAAGTGACACAAAGAATCCTGTTATTGGTAGGCTTTTGTGTATCAAGATCTATTGTGCAATACAGAGACAAGAAGAGAGGTGAGTGATGCCCATGTGGGACCACATGAAGAAGATGGTTGAACACTGATCCTTGATGAGAAGAGCAGGGATACAGAATCTACATAAAAACTCATCAGACATTTGGGATGTGGTGCCTCTTGTCAGTGTGAATTAAGGTAGGTGGGAATATGATACTTCGGTTACCAGAGAACTAGAATCATAAAATCATAGAATGGTTTGGATTGGAAGCGACCTTAAAGATCATCTAGTTCCAACCCCCCTCCCATGGGCATGGGAATCTTCCACTACACCAGGTTGCTCAAAACCCCATCCAACCTGGCCTTGAACACTTCCGGGGATGGGGCATCCACAACTTTTCTGGGCAACCTGGTTCAGTGCCTCACCACCCTCATGGTGAACAATTTTCTTATATCTAATCTAAATATACCCTCTTTCAGTTTAAAAGTGTCACCCCTTGTCTTATCACCACACTCTCTGATAAAGAGTCCTTCCCCATCTTTCCTGTAGGCCCCCTTTAAGTACTGGAAGGCTGCCATAAGGTCTGCTCAGAGCCTTCTCTTGTCCAGGCTGAACAACCCCAACTCTCTCGGCTTGTCCTTATACAAGTGGTGCTCCAGCCCCCTCATGATATTCATGGCCCTCCTCCATGTCCTTCTTATGTTTGGGACTCCAGAGCCGCACACAGTACTCCAGGTGGAGTCTCACTGGAGCAGAGTAGGGGGGCAGAATCACCTCTGCTGACCTGCTGGCCACGCTCCTTTTGATGCAGCCCAGGATATGGTTGGCTTTCTGGGCTTCAAGTGCACATTACCAGCTCATACTTAGCTTTTCATCCACCAGTATCCCCAAGACCTTATCTGCAGGGATGTTCTCAATCCACTCATCGCCTGGCCTGTATCCATGTTTGGGATTGCCTTGACCCAGGTGCAGGACCTTACACTTGGCCAGGTTGAACTTCATGAGGTTCACAGTTGAACTTCATGAGTTTCGCACAGGCCCACCTCTCTAGCCTGTCAAGGCCCCTCTGGATGGCATCCTTTTCCTCTAGAGCAGGGATGTCAAACTCATTTTCACTGGAGGGGGGGCACATCAGCCTTGCGGTTGCCTTCAAAGGGCCGAATGTAATTTTAGGACTGTATAACTACTGTAACTACTCCTACATTTATACAGTCCTAAAATTACATTCGGCCCTTTGAAGGCAACCGCGAGGCTGATGTGGCCCCCCCAGTGAAAATGAGTTTGACAGCCCTGCACCAGAGTATCAACCACACCACTGATCTTGGTGTAACCTACAAACTTGCTGAGGGTGCACTCAATCCTACTGTCTATTTTCCCAATGAAGATGTTAAATAATACTGGACCAAACACGGACCCCTGAGGGACACCACTCGCCTCTGATCTCCACCCGGACATTGAGACATTGACTGTTGAGTCCGTGACTACCTGGGATGTGAGCTGCCTATTGTCTCTCAAGCAGCACAGACTTAGGGAATAAGCTGTAAGCACCTGTATACAGTAACAAAGGTAAATATTTATAAATGGAATTAAGTTTGTCTGCTTGCCTGGAAAAAGCATGAGCATGAGTACTGCATGCATGAATGACACTCACTTCCAGATGGCGAATAATATTGTATAGTCAAGGACAGATGTGCAGCATTGCTGCAGCTGTGATGCAAGGAAGCTTCAACGTCCAGCATCAGTTTGCCTGGGGTTGCTACTGAGGTGGCAGCTGTTCTCCAAAGGGCACTTGGATGCTGTACCTAACTCTCTTATTTTTTTCTGGAGAGGGCCAGCTCACTTCACTTCTGTGTGACATTGCAGGGGTCATTTCCCTGCCCTGGCTGAAGGGGAACAGTGCCCTATGGACTGGTATTGCTGGGTAAGTTGGTATGGAGGATTTAACACTTATTTTCAACTAAGTTTCTTAATTTCTGGATTGGGGGTTGAAAAATAGCTGCTGAATAATCTTTGTGTGCTCATGACTGTTCTGGAACATCTGCCAAGGACCCCAGAGCTCTATGAAAGTGTTATATGTCTTTTTCTGAGTGGGTGAATGGGTAGTCAGCACGTACACTGACATGAGTAAATACATTAGAAAAGAAATAATGGGATACGATAGGATGAGATTTCAAACTTAGGTATCAATTTTCTGATCCTCAGCTTGCTAAGCCACGATTTAAAGTTAGTTTAATACCTCTTTTGGTGAAATCATTATTATTTTTTTTCTAAATCAGACAAAAGGAATATAAAATTTAATAATCTATTGAAACACTCGTGGTAATCTATTTTAATCCTCTCTTTGCCTGCCGTCTGAAGGACCAAAAAATGCAGCAAATACCAACTTCCATTTAAAACATGCACCCTAAAACACGATCAGACAAATACTGAGGATATGGAAAGCAATTCTGCTCCTAGTTCATATGAGAAACACAGAAATTAGTATCAGATTTCTTTTTATATATTGATATATATTGGAAAATCAGAGGTTTTGGCATTTCTTTTTGAATGATCCCTCATCTGACCAACTCAATTTATTGATTCAACTCATCAAGTTCTGTAAAATGAAAATCCTGACCTAAGGACTGAAAAAAATAGAATTTTGTAATATTTCTGTTTATTTATTTGTTTATTTCTAGGTTGTGTTTGTTTGTTTGCTTGTGTTTTTTTTTTTTTTTTTTTTCTTGTGGAAGGATATGTAGCTCCATTCAACTAAAATGAAAAAAAGACACCAATAGATGATTATCTTTTTGGTTGTGTTTGTAAGCATTTGATTATGACATCTCAAATATTTCCTTTGGGGCTTAAACCCAGTCACTGAAATCAGAATAACCTCAGGTTTGTTGCAGAGACCACTTCTTAAGAATTTCACACACAAATTAAGGAATACTAATATTTAATGCAACATTTTAACTATAATTATGTTAAAATGATACATGGATTAAAGGCTTGTCTAATGTGGTACTATGTTAGCTCATCTTAATATGAACTGTTGTGATCTACCCACAATTCAGACTTCTCACTCTTTCTATTTTGATAACTGCAGACACAGTCAGCCTTCAACAGGCTTTGTGTTTAGGTGTTGTATGTTGATACAGCTGCTTCTTCAGGATATATCCAAACATGTCAATAGCCATTATTCATAGGTAGTGCATTTGCTTTAAGGTTTTTCAATGGCATTTAGAAAATCAACTATAATTACTCTGGAATCTTGAGTCCCTATGAAATTACAATGCTTATACTCCGAATTTTCTTTTAAAGGATAGACTAAGTTCTTTCATTCTCCCCACCAAGCAGCCCTAGAAACTGCTACCATTTTCATAGCCAATAGCCATGGAACATGGCAGTATTTGTCTCAGGCAAGGCAGGCAGGATTAGGCCTTATCTCATAACCCAAAGTATTTCATGTCCATAGGAACAATATCCTTTCTGGAGATTTTAAAATATTTCTTGTTTTCCTTTTATGGGGTAGGCTTTACTCTTTAATTTGTATTTAGACAATTAAAGCTGCAAAATAGAAAGATGATATTGAAATAACCATATATCTCTGGAGGCATGATTAGGAGGTGCAAAATCTACATCTAGCATTTTTAAAGAAGAAAATATGCCCCTGAATAATGTGACCATTTAGTAGAAATTATTGCGGATTTTGATCAGCTTACATTCACAATTATTTTTTATGGCTTTACAAACTAAGTACCCCAATCACCCTCACCAAGACAAAACTTGGACCAAACCCTGACTCAGCTGACTTGTGCCCACATTTAAATTTTGTGTGCCAGGTGCAGTTCTCTGAAACGAAAATGTAATTTACTTTCCATCTCAAGCTTTAATTGCTATATTTTTAGAAGGCAGAAGTGAGTAAGTATGTGAATCCTAATAGTATAAAATCTATGAGTGTTTTAGCTGCACAAAGGCTTTAGGATCAGTCTGATATTCTACGGCAAAGATGATATACTACGCCATCTCTAGAAGTTGTGTGAAACGGGAGGAGCGTTTGTGGGTGAGAATTGCAGTGGCTATAGAAATTGTCTGCGATATAGGAAGCCTTAGTGCAAGTCTCATCTCTGCTTCAGCTGTTATGAAAAATATTCCTGTAAAATAGGATTAATAAGAACAGAATTTATGTCTTCTTCCATTGGCAAAGCTGTTTGTCATAACCACTTGTGCAGGGAATGTCTTTTTTCGTCTCCGCTCCCCCAATTTAATGATTACTACTTTCTGGCAAGCAACATCTCTGAAAAATATTCTGGTTTCAGTGCTTTTGAAAACATTTCATTCAGCAAAAAGTGGTCAAAACAGCTCTTTCTGTGAGCAGAATCTCATCATAACTGATGCTTCAGTAGCCAATGGTTACGTTCTACAGTACAGCAAAATGCTAAAAGTAGAACATCTGCCTTTATTCAAACTGTATTGACTTTTACAAATATTCTTTACTCAATATTCACAGATTCAGTCTTTGAATGAGCAAAATGACCCTGCAAGGGGATAGGATTTTTCTCTTGGTTAAAGAACAAAGAATTTCGGCCCAAGTTTTTATGTGTCTCTTCTTTATTAGATACCTGTGAAACCAGAACAGGGCAAAACAGCAAAACATA
This sequence comes from Caloenas nicobarica, assembly GCF_036013445.1. NCBI lineage: Eukaryota > Metazoa > Chordata > Aves > Columbiformes > Columbidae > Caloenas > Caloenas nicobarica. The sequence continues at coordinate 150,552,794 of NC_088245.1, read as the reverse complement.
AATATAACCTGAAAAATCCAATTTGTCAATTGAAAGGACTTTGCCTTAATAGCATTTAGAATACAAAAAAACCCCAAACCAAAACACCAAACCCACAACAAACCACCAACCAAAAAATCCACCCCCCCCCAAAAAAAAAACCAACCAAAAAACAAACAAGCAAAAACCTCACCAAAGCCAGCCTAAAACAACAAAGCATACTTAAAAATTGAACTGCTTAAATAAAAATGGTTGGCCTATTCACTTTTCTTACCATCCATTTTTGTTCCGATCCCATATCAGAGCTGTAAGACTTGAGGTTTTGGACCATATTGTGAATATTTTGTTTACCCAGGTAAGACACCTGCTATGACTGGCTCTGGGAGTCAGACAGCACTGCTTACAAAATTAGTGAAGAACTCTTCCTTCATCCAGGCTTTTCCTACTGATACTACTATTCACAGTAATGTATTATTTTCTTAAACTGTTGCAAAAGAAGCTATAAGAATCTACAAGGTAAGTATGCTGATATTAGTGGAATTACAAGTTTGGATTTATGTCAGTTTTCTTTTAGAAATTTATTCTTAATTGATGTTGCACCGCCTCCATCTTTTTGTGTATAAACTTCGTTTTACTCAGATTAAACAAAAATAACTCACTAATTTGGATGGCTTTAAAAACAGTAACTGTTATTTTAAAACTGGATTTTAAAATTCATTTATATAAATTCTATACTTCTATCCCAAACATGTCTGATCAACAGATGTACAGGAAAGCAATGAATAAGAAACATAATGTATTCTGCATGATTTTAAAATATTTGTTGTTTTTATACAGAAGCTACAGTTGGCTGTTCACTAAAAAGTGGTAGCAGTAATTGGGAAAAAAAGTATATATATTTTCTTCATTTTGCACTATTCAAATGCAGATTACACTCTTCATTCAGGTGGAAAACTGAGAATTTATATGTTGGTTAGAAAAAAAAAAAAAAAGAAAAAGAAAAGAATAATGTTTTTTACATACCGGTCATCGTAAATGCACCAACTAGCAAGCCAATGTCTCTTCCACCAACTATAATAGCTTCGCTGCGATCCCCTTCGCTGCCAGTGTTCTTGGTTTTCCAAGCAGCCCATATCCCAACCGCCAGGATAGCCAGGTAGAACACAATTATGGCCACCAGCCCCTCCACATGGAAAGCCATGATGGTGAAGTCCCAGCTGTTTCTTTGATTGCTATTTCATTAAGACTTCTGGAGAGAATGCAATAATATGTCTGCTTTTAACAAACCTGGTAAGATGCTTTTTAGAATCCGTGTACAAAGAAAACTCAAATGCTTATTAAAGAGACTATTCTGTTGGATTTCTGAAACAACTCTTTCAGATGTAATAAAAATTAAGTTTACATGCCAATTAAAATGCCTATGGAGCAACAGTCAGCAATTGCAACCTGCGATTACAAAAGGAAATGAATGATGTGACCGAAAGCTACGCAGTTCTTAGAAATCATTTAGTGAGCACTGAATTCTTTTAGTGTCACCAAGTCCCCAGCGTCTGGGAACTCTTCAGTCAAGAAATAGGTGGTACATGGAACAGGATAGAAGATCTTGTCCATGTGGACTATTACAAAAGTCTGTATTTAGTTAGAAGACAAGACACTAAACTGTTATGTAAGTTATATAAGAACTCTGGATAAGTAATAGCTACAACAGCAAGACACATCTTCTGAGCCTTTGTGCTGTAATGTGGAGTCTTTTCCTCTTTCTATCATCTCCCGTATTTTAAAACACGTGCTTTTTTTTTTTTTTTTTCCAGCATTTAGTTGTCCAGCATTGAAAGTACTAATCTATTCTCATTCGCAATTTGAGAAGTAAACGGAAAGCTTAAAAGCTGTCGAGCGGCAGAAATTTCCGGGTATATGCTCTACTCCCGGGCGACACAAGCAGCGGCTGCCCCGTACCCAGCCTTTCCCGGACCCCCGTCCCAGCCCTCTCCCCGCCGCTCCGCGATCGTTCCCTCACAGCCGCGCCGGCAAGAACCCTCCGCGCTCCCGACGGCTCCGCGGAAGCCCCGCGCCGAGCCCTGCGCGGAACCAGCCCTACCTACCGGGGGGCTCCTCACGCCGCGCTCCGCGGGGGCTCCGCGCCGCCCTGCGCTGCCGCGCACCCCCGCCCCGCACCCACGGCGGGGCTCCCCCCCGCCCGCCGCCCGCCCCAGCCCGCCAGCCCCGCGCCGTCGGGGAGCGGCTCCCGCCGCCCGTCTCCCCACCTGCGCTCCGCCGCCGCTACGCTGGTCCGCAGCCCCCGGGGCACGGCCGCCCATCCCGCGGGGCGGTGTCGGGGCTGAGCCGCGGGGGTCTTGGACCCCTCCCGGGGTTTTCCCTCTTGGGGGGTGAAGGAGCAAAGGCAGGATCGTCTCTTCCCCCGCGGTGGCAGCGGTGCACCGAGTGCTGAGGCTGCTGCGACGGGGGGGCTCGTGGATTAAAAAGAGGAAAATCCCTTTATAAAGGAGGAGGGTTGAGTGGGGTGAGAGGACCGTGTCCGTCAGAGCTGGGGGGAGGAAGGGGGAAAGACGTCAGAGTGCTAGGGGACGTTAGGGGGAAGTAAGGATGACTCAAGGGAGAGTGATTGTCGTGTCGTGGCAGGGAAACAGGGTTAAGAAGTAAAATTGGGGTGAGAAAACAAAAGGGAATGAGTGGGAGAAAGGAAGGAGCAGGATTACATCAAACCAATGGGAAAGAAAAAGGAAAGAAAGAGCAGATGAAGGGAGACATGCTGAAAGGAGGGCTGGAGGAAGGTGAGATTGCTGACGAGAGGTGAACTCTCAGCTCTCATTGCCCTCCCTGGCACCCTTGGGCCTAACACTGGGCAAGCACCAAGCCAAGGCATGGTTGTGTGAGGCTGGTTGGGACCATCTTTCCCCACAGCTCTCTTCCAAACCTGGTTGAACATGCAGCCATGTTTCCCATCTGCAGGGCAGCTGGCTCTTGGGAGTCTCCCTTTTTACCGTGCGTCTTGCAAACCTCACCTGCATAGCTATGGTTGTATCAGTTTTCCTGTGAAAGGATTCTTGCTCTCCGTCTTCAGATAATGTATGACAATGAGCCTCTAAGTGCTGAAAGTAAGGGTACATGTGCAAAAAGGACCCACATGTGCCCTTGCCCCAGTTTTTACAAAGGAAAGATCATGCTGAGCTTTAGCAGTCACTGTCAGCTCTTGAGAAGCAGGTAACATGGGCCATTGGCTCATGAAGGATAGAAAAGTGGAAATAAAAAGTGCACAGGAGTATGGAATTGAGACTGGTAAAAGAACAAATGTAAAAGGTAAAATATAGAAAACATCCCGGTCTCAAGAGGGAGATGCAATGAAGTAAACATAAAAACAGAGAGGAGGAAGCTGGCAAATTAGCAAAGCTCAGCCTACCACGAGGAACAACTCAAGGGCTAGCACTTTCCTGCCTGTTTGCCAACTGCCTTGCCAACAGAAAGGCTTGGGCTGCCTGCTCCTGGAGTGAGGAGCACATCATGCCAAGTAGCGTGTTATCCCCAGACACTTATTATGTACAATAAATTAGGTTTGCATACTCATAAATTGCGTGCTTAATACTACTTTCAAGTCTCTGGGCTCAGCTGAAGAAGCCAAAATATAGGTGGCCAAAGAACTGAAGGTTATAAATGTTACTATTTTTGTCAGCCAATCTTATGGGTTGTTGAGTGACGTTAGTGATGCAAGGTTTGCTTCGTGAGTCTGCAGTGAAAACCTCCTCCCAGTAAAAGGCAACAGAGACAAATTTTAGACAGAAGGGAGCATCAAGGCACCTTCTAGATAGAAATTCTGTCATAAGTAAACACAATATAAGTAGAAGTCAGAGACCGTGGAAACAATGTTGAGGGTATCTCAATCAGGAATAAATAAACAAGTTCCAGTAGTTAAAATGTGATAGAAAATACTTGGATGCTAAAATGAATGTTAAATTAAATTCACAGGAAGTTTTATTTACATTTTAGTCTGGTTTTCTGCAGCTTAATGCAAAGAAAGAAGTCATGACTATAAAATAGGGAAGATTCTGGGGAAAAGTGTTATCTAAAGTCTGTCTTAGGCAAATTTAGAAAATGCTAACCAATGAAAAAAAAATCCTTTCCTAGATTAAATCTCAACTTCATTCTTCACTGAAGACTATAACAAATTCCTGTTGTCCTTACTGGCACTAATTAACACCTGTTTATTGAACTGGAGCTTTTTCACTTCTAAAAATTAATTAATTAATTGTAAATTAATTATATTTTAATGAAATTTATTACAATGAATCCTGAAAATTTTTTATCTTTGATTTGTTTAGCTTTGTTTGACAAGTAGTGGTTCCTTGATACTCAGACTTGGTTTGCAACTTTCCACCCAATCAATCAACTACGCTGGCCAAGTGTTACCTTACACGTGTATCTACTCCTGTAGTTACTTAACCACAAATTAGTTAAACCATACATTCTGTCCTGCAGTGTTCATTTAAGCTATGTGTTCATTTAAGCTGTGTGTTCCTTAAGCTAATAAGACTTTGGGTTTTGAAGCTGCCTTCACCTGGGTGTGTCTGGGAAAGATTGAGACAAGAATTTTGGTGAGGTGTAAATATCAGTTGATTTAATAATTTACTGTTCCTTCTGTGCTCATCCACTAGTACTATTTCAGGTAGTTTTCTGGTAGCTGTCTTGGGAAAGGACCCTGCTATGCTGGATTCCTGTGTGTGTTCTGCCAGCTGTACCCCAACAGCATCCATCAACCACGGCCATGCCAGAAAGCTTATTTTTTAAGCAAGTATGTTACCATATTTCCAAAGATTTGTTGAGCCCGCATGTAGCTGTTTTAACTCCCTCTTGGTAACCGTAAAGATTTTTGTGTTTTAAACCTGTGTCCGTCACTGAGACTTTGCTTGGAAAAAGGTCACTCAGTTTCTTTTTCTTAATGCTTCCTGCTAGTTGGACTTTCAGAGGAGTCTGAAATGTGAAGGGACAGAAGCTGAATTCTAACCCCAATGACTATCTATGTTAAGGACTGGAATTCACAGTATTCAAGAAACTACAGGTTTCAGTCATGATGGAAGGAACAAATGTCTCTCTAAGGAATAAATACCTATCTGGCTAAATATACCTTTGAGGTAAGATTCTATTTGCTGGTAGGTTTCTGTTTAAATTTTGTGTGGTGCAGTTAGGCATTTTATAAGATTGGATTACAAAGTTACTTAAAACCCACTAGGTTCTTAAAAAAAATCCACCCCAAACAAAACAAAACAAAACTAACCAAACAAAAATGCAAACAGAAAACCAAACTAAACCAAAACCAACCAACCAACCAACCAAAAAAACCCCAAACCCCGCCAAGGTTTTGACAAGTATTTGCTTAGTAAAAAAGCTTTTACTAGAGCTTAGTTTAAGATCTGTAATAAAAGCTTTCCTGAGACAAATACTACAGAAATTTTTATGGTAGAATTATTCTAAAAAAGGGTCTCTCAATCAGCTTGTGGTTTTTGGGACAGAATCCAGCTTAGGTTCCCTCTGCAGTTCCTTTGTTAACTATGGAATCCCCAAAGAAATTCTGTCTCCATTTGCTCAGCAGCTCTGAAAAAAATATGGATGAGAACTCTTTTGGAAAATATATTTGAAAGGTATTAACAGTAGGCAGTTACCTTGTGGGAAGATACAGATACAGCTGCAGTTTTGAGCTTTCAGGACTCCAGAGAATGTAGATCACTGATGTGAATTTTTGATAGTAAACTGGATGAAATGTCAGAGAAACAGCCCTCTTTTCCCACTGTGGCGAATACTACACATGACATATTTTTTAATATTGTGTGACATAGTTTCTGTTAGCCTATAATATATATATATACATTAAAAAAGAATTATAAGACTGTAAAATTTAGTACTTAGAAACATAAGAAAAGCAGAGTTAAAACTCTATTTGAAATCATAATACAGTCCATGTACCTTTTCTGATGGTCTTTAGTGTACTACTTTTTTCCTGAGGTGCTAATCTCTTTCAATAAGAGTAAATCTTCACTATTTCTATTTATCTTCCTCATTAATCACGTGACCTTACACATTACACTTCATTCAAAGTTTGCAATGAAAACAAATACAAAACTGGTGATTTTCTCCAGGTGTTTATGCAGCTCAGACTATCAGTGCTTCACAAATATGGACAATTTTATCTGTAGAACACACTAAGAGAAAGGGTAACATTTTTTTTGTTTTTACAGATTTGTATGTCTAAAATATGACTCCAGTAAATTTCCATTGCTGCTTTATTCAATGTTTACACAAATCTCAGAAGCAACTAATATTGTTTTTGTTGAAATGCTGAAGAAAATAAAATCAATATTCAATCTAAGTCAGACATCTGGCATGAAAAATTTCAGCTGGTAGAACAATGCCTGGCAAAGTTGTATGCAATTAAAAGTAAAGCTTTTATGGTGTGAAATTTCAGGCAACATGAACTAGTTTTTCAACACCTGTTGTAAGAAAGCTGTCGTAAAATTTTGAAATTAAGGGACTGAAAGAGAAAATAGAACGTGTCTCTTTTCTCCATTCTCTGACATCAACTGTATTGTGTTATTCCTGGTTTACTTGGGTGTAAATAAGAGTGAATTGGATCTTATGGTGAACTGTTATATCTGAACTGTATTGATCATATGATTAAGATGAAAAAAGTGAGGAAGTTGTGTATTATTATCATAATTTAACGTTGATATTGCCAGTCATTCCCAGAAGCCAGTCATATCAAAGCTCCATTGCAACAAGTGCTATACAAACATTTTTTCCTTTAGGCTTTTGTGCATTGTTGGTCAGCACCACTGAACTACGTGAGGAATAATCAGAAGAAAATAATGGTAATGAAATAAAACCATAATTCAAATTAGTGATTCTTAATACAGGATATAGTACAAAATAGCTGTTTGGCAAGGTACTTGGAAGTAATGCTTGTTATTCTGCATTTTGAAAAGAATGGTAAGTTAGGACCAACGAAGGGGATTAGACAAACCAAGGATCCACCTTTCTTCAGTGTGCCTTGAACTAAACAAGATCAAGCTGATTGAAACACTTATTGGATTTCCGGGGAAATCTATCCCTGAGCAATAAATCTGTGTGATTGGAGACCCACTATTTATCAAGCTTACAGCAAAAGGCCTTTGAACTGGTGGACAGTTGGCATAGGAACACCCTCAGCTAGGCTAGCACTTCTGCCATTTATAATTTGTGTTGTATGATAACTTACAGTGTGTCAGTGACCAATCACATACCCAGGAAGACAAGGAGTATGCCTACATGGGAATCATGACCGTGAAACCTGATTAGTACCTCACATCACCATGGAAAACAAAAAAACAAATATAACCCAAAACTGAAAAGAGGAGCATGGTGAATGGAGAGTGCCAGAGCTCTACCCCAGCAAATAAAGTCATAAAGTTATGTGTGAAGGGATGCAGAAGTGGGCCACAGATCTGTTTGCAAACCTTGGAGACTATCAAGTGCCATATCACAGCAAAGAGAGAGCCTGGAGCAAAGAGAGAGTAAAGGAGAGAGTGGTTTCTGAAATACTTTTGGAGCTGTTACTGCCCATATGAATATTCTTAACCCATGCTGAAGACGGCATGTAGTCCTGAATTTGGCTTTGAACAGAAAGGAATGCAAGAAGAAAAATTATTTCCGATGAAAAGACTAGCAGATGAGTTTAAGCCACCTTCAGTTGTTTAAATTCTGCTACTTTGTCCTGCAGTTCCAGTCATGAGGGCTTTACATTAAACTGTCTCAATTCAAATTGTCCATTATTTACTAGCCAATTTTCTCTTGCTGTCTTGAAAAAAAAGAAGTCAGAATTGAGAAAGGTTTTCAAGAACATTAACTTTTCATATTTCAATTTAGGAAGGTTTTGTGTTTGTGTCTGTTGCATTTGTTTTTTGTTTGTTTGTTTGTTTTGGTTTTGTTTCGGTGATAGCATGGACGCGATCTTTACAAATGCAGTTTTAGGAGAATTTAGAAAAAAGTTCTTCTGTACCTTCACTGAAAAAACCCAACAACTCAGCTTCATGGATTTTCAATCTTTGCTGTGATAGCACTTCAGTCTTTAGAGGAAATCTGATGACTGATTCTTTCTCATTATGAACTTCACATGAGCAATATTCCTTTTACAGATCCATGGATATCAGCCTCTCCTAAGAAATCAGAAAGCAAAGCAAAACAAAACAAAACAAAATAAAGATGTTAAGCACTAAATGAAACCACACAGAAATTGTATTCTGTTAACTATGATCCAAAGATACTGTATAAACTTTAAACGCTACTATTACTAATAGATATAGTACCCATGTTCTTACTATAGATATGTTTAAATAAACCCTCTGATCATTTTCAGTGCATAATTTTGACCAGGTAGGAACTGGCAAAAATATTGAAGAATACCCCATTGAGATCTAACCGTGGGAATTTCCTTGGAAATATCTAGTGAAGGCAATATGAAAAACTGGCCTTCCAGGCAACTCTACCAGTAACTGGTGGCACTGGGTAGACTAATATATCAAAACCTGATGCTTTTTGGACTCAATTTCTCATCACTCATGTCCTTACATTTTGGCTAAACAATCAATGATTTCTTGAGGGAAAATCTGAAAATATTGATTAAAATGTTGATTGGATTCTGTGATGATTTTAGGATTAGAAAAAACAATTTTTTTTAAACAAAACAAAATGAAAAAAACTCCCCAGAATCCTCCCCAAACAGCAGTAGCTTTTGAGCAGTTTAGCTGAAATATCCACACAGCATAAGTCAGATGACCCTGTCTGGGCAATGATTTCATCTGTTGTTATGTGCATGGTCTGTAGCAGAGAAAAAGTTGAAAATAGTGTCAGAAATTTCAAAATATTGAGAGAGAAAAAACATGTGTTGGCTTTAAATTAGTTTTTAATGGAACCCTTTCCAGAACAATTTGCAGGTCTCCTGTATAATAGTTACAGAAATCTAATTAAAGTCTATACTTGCTTAGCTTGTTGTGAAAGACACAGAAAATGTGATTTAAGCTAGCATGTTTTGTTTTATAATGAAAGTGAGGCAGTGAAATTGAGCCATATGTAGATGGTCAGTCATTGACAGGCAGTGACCCATTAAACCATAGTATCTCCATATTTGTTCACACTTCTAAAGCTTTTAGAGTAAACATGAGACCTCTCTTCTCCAGAGGTTTGAAATTTATTATATCTTTAAAGCTACCCAGCATATCTTCAAACATCCATATCAGTTCACTTGCTCCACTGCCCCATTCCTTCAGGAAAATTAAAGTATGTACTTACTGATGTTTTAAAAAGCTCACAAAAGACAAAGTGCATAGGTGAACAGAGGAGAACCAAAATAGTGATCCTTATTGTAAAAGCCACTTATACTAAAAAAAAAGTGTCAGGTTCTCAGCAGACAATGAGCTGCATACAGCCATCAGGGCACAATTCAGAGCTGTTTTCTGAATTCTGTGATCTAATTTATAAGTCATCTATGAGAAATGTAATTTGGTCTTTTCAAATTAAATCATCTGTCTAAATAAAAAATGGAAAATGTATCATTTCACTACTGTTGAGCCAGATAATTTAAAGTAGTATTTGCAACCAAAATGAAAACAGAAAGTAAAAAGATTCTGATTTTGTCCCCTTTGAAGTAATTCTTCTCATCAATTTCAACTGATAGGAGATGATTTTTTAAGCACAACTACTACCAGGAATTTGTAAACAGGGTTCATAATTGCTGTGGGAAAAGAATATCACAGTAGATATATCTCTGGAGGAATGTGAAGGAAATGAGTGTGGAGGGTTATATATACAGGAGTTTATACAGATGCTGTTTCACTGCAAGCTCTACAGTAGTTAAATCTCTCTAAAGGTGTCCTGAATTTATGTAAAATCATCAAATTGGAAAACTTGCACATTTAATGACAAGGTTCATGAAGCCAATACTTCTGACCTGAAATGTTATCTAGTTTCACCAGGACAGTCCCTTTTAGTCACAAGTTATTATTTTATGACTGCTGAGTGACCTCAGACTTCACAGGAAAAGTACATTGGTTTGTATTGCATTAATTTAGTAATGCACATTCATAAATGATGTCTAAGAGAGTATCATAATGCTTGGTCAAACTATTATACTGGAGTATTTCTGCTTGTTTTAGAACAAGTTCGTTTAAATGAATAGAATTACAAAAGCACCTCTGACATAAAGAAAAAAGTCTTCTCTTTGAAATCATACAGTAATTTCAAAGGGTTTGGAACAGAATGAGAATACTACTGGACTAACACGAGAAATTTGACATTTTTAAAGACATGATATAAAAATATTTATCTCCTTTTAAGGGCTTCAGTAAAACTCAGACACTGCCTGGGCATCGTGTAGGCCTTTGTACACTGAGATATTTGACACAAAACATAGTTTTTTCTTCTGTGTTTGTTCATTTTGTCATTTATTTCATTAATTGCTGCTTACATACAAGTATCTTGTTTATCGTATCTGTGATGAAATCTATATAAAATAAATATTGTTTCTGTATATTGATGTCCATTGCCACTACTTAGTAACGGCTGTGCCTTCAGCATTTCAGGTCGTCCTATGGATAATTAATTATTAATTAGACTAATCCTGTAGATTTCAGTGACTCCACTACCAGGTTAACAAACTACTTTAAATCAGAACCTCCTTATCTACAGGTGTCTTGAAACAGTTAAGTCAAAACTAAAAAACACTTTCTTTCAGTGAAAAGTTCTTAACTGTGGACAAAAATATCTTAGGTCCTCTTTCTTGCGAGAATGCTTTAATCCAAAAAGCACTGTTTATTTCTGCGTTTCTCTGATCTAAGTGTTACTACTTTAAATGCAGTCAGAAAGCATTCAGCACACAAATCCGTATTGATAAAATTCTGAGTAATGTCTTGATGTAGCTTCTATGTATCAGCAAGTGCATAATCCCAATTCAAGGGGACTGCTTTAGTGCCTGGAAGAATTACTCTAACTGACTTCAGTGAAAATTGAATCAGCATATAAAAAAAGGTGAATTAGAGAAATAAAATTGAGCCTCAAAATGCTATAGATTTATTAATGAAGTCTTGATCTGCAAATTAGAGTGTAAATGACAAAGTATTACAGTTTGTGAAACAGGGATAGTTGATAAAAGAACATATGATCACAGCAAGAAGGGTTTTGAAAGAAGACTTTGGGATTGGAATGGCCAATGTTGACCAGAAAACCTGGTAGCTACAGCTACTTATCTTTTTGGGCTCTTGGTGCTGTTTGCAAGCCATTCTGGGTTCTCTGTGTGCCAAAAATCACACTTCATAGTCATAATTGCTGTTAGTTGCTAACCTTATTGCACTCAAGGAATGGAGCAGGTGACCTTTAAAAATCTATGGTTCCTGCAGACCTGTGGCATAGCAGAACAAGAAAGAAGGAAGCTTGCATAGCATTGTTATCTTGATTGTGGATTTGTCAGAAGTGCTAAATATTTAGTTTAAAATACATAATTGTTACTAAAGCAGTGGTGCAACTGACACTGTCAGAACAACTTTCTTTGGCAGTTTTGATTAATTCAATTTTGAATAAGAATAATTACTTCATTGCTGTATTTATGAAAAAATATAAAGAAGTGAGTTCACATTTGTGAACTAATCCTTAAGGTACTAGTGCTTTGACACATGTGGAAGGCAAATGCAAATAGCATGAAAGCTGGTATTTTTCTATGATTTGTTGTTCATTTAACTTGAAACTGGGAAAAGTGATATTAAAAATTGAAATGAACCTGGTGACTATTCCATAGATGCATTTCACTTGGGGAATTTGCTAAAAATATGCTTTGGAGCAGGATTTTGGAAAGGGCTCATAAATTAGCTGAGGTGAAAAATAAATAATAAGAAAAGAAAAGAAGCTAAGCTCCATTACCCAGTACTCTAGCAGATTTATTGGGAAGTCACGCTTTCAGCTAGTGTTTTTATAACTTAAACAAATTACAAGTAAACATCATATTTGTATGTGCCTTTTCATGAAAGCAATGTTTCAAAGTGATTCATTATTTATTACATGCTCTGTGGTATACAGGCTATCCATCCTGCCACTGTTAGATGTAATGAGAACAAGAAAAAAGACCTTCTGTGCTTTAGTAGAAGATAGCAAAGCCAAAGTAACTTTCAAACAATATAAAAAGAAGGCTTTCACATATAAAATTCATGAAACTTATCTCAACAAATCAGAAGGTTTTCTGAAACTCAGTAGCCCTTTCCACTTGCCTCCTGACACTTAGTCCTTCAATAAATATGCTTTATGGTTACATACATGTTTAAAATTCATTTGTATATATATATTCAAAATCATAGAATCATAGAATGTCCTAAGTTGGAAGGGACCCACAAGGATCACTGAATCCACCTCCTGTCCCTTACAAGGAAAAACTGAGGGAGCTGGGTCTCTTTAGCTTGGAGGAGACTGAGGGGTGACCTCATTAATGTTTATAAATATGTAAAGGGTGAGTGTCAGGAGGATGGAGACAGGGTCTTCTCAGTGACAACCAATGATAAGACAAGGAGCAATGGGTACAAACTTGAATACAGGTTGTTCCACTTAAATATGAGAAGAAATGTCTGCACCATGAGAGTGAACACTGGAACAGGCTGCCCAGGGGGGTTGTGAAATCTCCTTCTCTGGAGACGTTCAAAACCCGCCTAGACACATTCCTGTGTGACCTCATCTAGGTGTTCCTGCTCTGGCATGGGGATCAGACTAGATGATCTTCAGAGGTCCCTTCAAATCCCTAACATTCTGTGATTCTGTGGTTCTGAGATATGACATCCCCAAAATTCACACCATGTGCAATCTTTCCCTCTCTGTTTAGAGCAATCAGAAATATTAGCATATGGAAGAACACTGAAATCACATATTCATCTTCGTTTATTAATTTTCTTAAAAACTTATTTTCGTAATTCGTAAATGCGTTTTGTGCTGTAATTCCAAGTCATATAAGGTGGCACAAGAAATTATGTTAATATTAATGCTACCACGTTAATTATTAATTTTTATATTTATAACTATATTATATGTGAGTATTTTAATTTAGACATTGTTAAACCCCACAATTTCACCGACTTTCCAGAAAAGCGATATTTTTTACTTCCCCCTACGCCCTGCCTGTTGTTGCTCCGTACCGCAGCACGAACCGGCAGGCGCACTAGGTGATCAGCACCATGGACAGAGGCCGCGGTGAGGGGCGGTGCCTCGGGCCGCGGCTGAACCCATCTCCGGCATGGCAGGTCAGCTTCAGTCACCCCAACCACCCCTGTGTTGGGGGCAAGGAGAGAAAGATGACGCTGTGTGAAGGTCTGCTGTGCTTTAAGACCTCAGAATACAGGCTGCGGTGAAAAATGGAGTAAATTGTGCTTTACCAACTGAATAAACTACTCTGACACTGTTAGCTCTTTGAAGCGTGGACAGTATTTTCCTTTGCTTTTTATAGAATATCTGGCATATTGCAGACACTCTTAAAATGTGATAGGGAGCCATCTTTGAAAATAGATGGTCTGAGCAAGTAATATTAGTTATGTCCCCCTGTTTGACTGAAAATGAGTTAATTTTCTTCATGCAGTTAGAAACCTTTATTTTTTGTAGATAGCACGGTCATTGTTTGGGTTTAGTTTGAGAACAAGAAGATAACACTCAATGTTTTTAATTGCTCTGATCTGAGAGCCAAGGCCTCTGAGCTCTGCCCACAGGTGTGAGGCAGCTCGGAATTGGAGCATAGATGGGGCAGAGCTTGACTGACATCCAGACTGATCAATAAGAATATTCCATCCCTTTAGCATCATGCTTCATATTTAAGGACAGTCGGGATCTTCTGGCAAGTCATGGAGTTGGGATGGACCCCTGTTCGGGTGAGTTCTGTTCAGGACTTGCTTTATTTTGGCCTTTTGCCATCCTGCTGTTTTGCAGAGGCCTCTGGGCCTTTCTGCCTTTTTCTCTCTTCTCTCTCTGGGATCGGCTGTTCAGGACCAGGTGCTGCTGCCTGGGACAGGCTGCTTGATGCAGACAGAATTTGTGAGGAATTGCACTGAGTGTCTTATATTCTACATTCTATATCCATGCTATATATATTATTATTAGTAGTAGTATATTAGTGTTATTTTGTTATTTTATTAAAATGTGTTTGTCTGAATCTACAAGTTTCTCCCTTCCCTTTCAATTCTCTCCCCTATTTGGGGGTGGGAGGGGGCGGTAGTGAGTGAGCAGCTATCATAGTTAAATTGCTAGCTTGGATTAAAGCACAGCACTCCTCTACTTGTTAGGTAACAAGTATTACCATACTATGGACAAGATAGCTGCTAGGCAGCTGAATGGCAAATTTTCCTGAGCAACATCAGACAACAACATGAGTCAATTAACAGAATATTTTGTTATCCTCCTCCCTTCCTGTGGAGAAGAATAACACTGGACATTCTCACTGGGAGGTCGGCTAGGCTACCACACAACTGGAATGTCAAAACGTATGTGGTATGTTACACTGCATTTATTTAAAAACAACCCCAAATCCTGTCAATGGCATTAATATCCCATGATTCCAATCCAAGAATGACTTGGGAAATAATTAAATTTTCTATTAGGTGAGTTGAAAGCCTGTATCAAACCCAGGTACTGTCATGGAAGAAGATAATATCTGTGGCTCATCTGTGACAATCTTAAAAATAAAAGAAGCCTTCTTTCCTAACTTCAGACATCAACATCACAGGCATCTTCAAGTGAAGTCACTCCAGACTCTGTGGTCAGTGAAGTGTTATGTTCACCTGAAGTGAAGGGTGCAGGTCACCTGAATATTTGAAGACATTTGGTAAGGACAAGACAAACTGCACCCTGATTCCTTCCAGTGCTTCAAAAGGGTTACTGGGGTAACTGCTTCAGAAGTAGACACATCCACTGCAGATATTGTTTTTATCCAGAGGGATGCCCTCGACACTGACACCAAGCAGTATGCAAGCAACTGGGCAAGAATTCAGAAGTGCCGATGTCTTTTGAAGAATTAAGTACCTGGGAGTGGGGAGACTTCTGGGAAGCCACACACAACCTCACAATTGCCTGGAGGATGTGCCATCAGAGAGTATCTGACTTGTTCAAATACTTCAGCTCATATTGAAATAAAACCTAATGGCAAAAGCCCACAAGCAGCTGCACATTAAACTTCCACTGTATGTATTTTATACCTTAAATACAAACCACTGACAAAAGTGTTATATATGAGACCATAACTAATTTAGCTTCACATTCACCTCACTGTCTTGGATGCCGGTTATACTTCATTAGTTTATTTGATTTTTAGACATCCTTCCCATTAAAATTTCAATCAAAATAAGTGAAATTAATCAAAAGACACTGAAAGCTGGAAAATATGTCTTGATTCAACTATTTTTTTTTTTTAGGTATCTACTACTGATACAGAAAAATAGAGTGAAAGGATAGAAATAAAATTTACATTATAGGATAGAGGTGATTAAAGGAAGAGTATTTAAAACTACTTTTTTTGGATTCAGCATCTGCTTTGAATGAAACCTCTTCTTCCTATTAGTCCAATGAAAATCAAAAGCAGAAAAAATTAATGCAGTATTGTCCTTTTGAGTCTACAGACAGCCTGAAGCAACAGTTCTGCTTCAGGAAATAGGAAGGATGCTCTAAACTCATCCATTGAAGTGGATGAATGATAAAAATGGGAGATGAAGGCTGAAAATATGCTACCCAATTTTAGGCATCTGATAGAGCTACTTCAGACAAAAGTTGAGTTTTCCCTAGGCTATGTATACAGCCAAGGAAGACAGACAGTTTGCTCTAGAGATGGACCAGAGCGTCTACTGAGGTCTCTCTGCCTCACTCTCTGGGAAATTTTAGATGATTTAACTCTTTCTGTAGGCACCCCCATTCACTGACAGAAGTTTTATGGTATGCATTCCTTTTCACCCTCCTCCCTGCCCCTCTCCATCTAAATTAGCGAATGAGAAATTATCTCAGCAGATTAGAATGAGGTGCTTATCCCAGATTTCAAAGCTGTTGACTAAACTCCTTATATGCCAGAAAGGAGGCCATCCAATTGCCACAACTTTCAGCTTCTCCTCTGGCAAGAGGGCAGTTTCTCTGATGCAATCATCAACTTTTCTGATGCTATCAGATTTTGATTGCCTCTCCGTGCTACCAAAACCTTGCTATGTAAACTCAATGCAAACAAATTACTTTGTGTGGAAAGGACTGAATCATGTGTTGCAATGAGTAGATTTTGCCATGGTTACCATAGTCAGGAACACTCATTTATAGCGTCAGAGTGCTAAACATTTTACTAATGTCTATGATATGCTTAAAACTGGGAATCTGATGACCCAAAGTACAAAAAGCACTGATTTTTTTTTTTTTCCAAATGAAAGAAGCCCACTGTTCCACTTGATCTATACATAAATCTCACTTTTAATACTGGAAAAGTATTACCTCTTTATAATAAGGAAGTTGCTGTAGCATTTCTAGTCTTTTACCTAGAGGACCTCCACATTTCTTACCACAGAATTTAGGCCCACCAGAGATGTCAGGGATCATGGAGCAGCCTCTCCTCTCCTCTCCTCTCCTCTCCTCTCCTCTCCTCTCCTCTCCTCTCCTCTCCTCTCCTCTCCTCTCCTCTCCTCTCCTCTCCTCTCCTCTTTCTCTTCCTAACAATGTTATTTCCTCTCATTGGGTATAGCTGTGCTGTAATAACAGCAGATCAAGGAAAAGCAAGGGCCACATTTGGGTTCCCTGCTTCTACATTGCTTCAGGGGAAACTGTGACAATCTTATTTTATGTCTAGACTGCATCCCACTCTTCAATAGCCAGCCTATGCTGAGGGGCCATTCCCCACCCCCCATGCTTTGTTCCTCACTTTATTTATTCCTAGTCCACACACACAGAGGGAAGAGTCACAGACCACAGAAATATTCTTATTTTGTGTGCCAGGGCTGGCAACACTAGAAGCGAATTAGATGAAGCAAAATGGTATTATGCTGCTCTATACCAGTGTGTTGTGTAGGTGACAGGTGTATTAAGAAAAAAAGTCAATTGTTTATTTACAGTTTTCCTAAATGCAGATGTATTAAAAAAAAAGGCTTTTTATTTGTGGTTTTCCTGAATACTACCCACAGCACAATGTACTGTTCAGTTATCTTTTACAATTTAGTGTCATAGCTAATTTACAGACACATTACCACTCAGGGAAATGAATACTTATTATTTACTTAAGCCTGTGGAACTCACTTAAGTCTCAGACTGTGAGCATTCAAGCTGCCTTGGGTCATGACAGAGACACGGGTGCCACTGAGGGGCCCAGTGAAAGGAAGGAACCCTTCCTCAGACAACAGACACCCTTCCACTTGGGGTCTGGCTTTGCTCCTAAATGCTATTGGGCTAGACGAAGAGCAGAAATAACATGCCTGGGTAGCTGGTGTGAGTTACACGCCAATCTTTTACTTGTTCTCTTAGTCAGTAGGAGTGGTAATCAGCCACTACTGGTCCCAGTAGCCCAACCTTGAGGTATATGGAGGTGATATCAAACTATGAATGCCCATTCAGCAGGCATGTGGTCTGGGCTACAATCCAGCACAGACCCAGTAGCAAAGTTCAAGCAGACCCTCCTTGCAGTCTACTACATACAATTTTGGTTATTCAGGAATAAGGTGGCAATATTACTGTAATAAATATTTTTTGAAAAAGGTCAGAGAGGTGGGAGTTGAATGTTTTAATATCTTTTTGTAATTTTCATTGCATTTTAATGGTAACTGCAATAAAAACACAGATTTCTCCCCCCCTCCCCACCACAAAGAGACAGATAATCTCAGCATTTCCAGGCTGAAATAAAGCCAAATTGTGGTAATGAATCACTGAAGTATCACCCCATAGAAACAATGAAATGCATGTAACTATGAAAAAAAAAAGATGATTTTTGGAAGGACCAAGCAAAATCACTGTCAGCAAGGAAATTACTTCATATGGATCTGACACTGACTTTCCAGTTTCTGCCCCTCCTCCATACTTTTCCCCTTTTTTGTCTCTTTTGAAAGGGCTGCATGGAAAGTGTAGCTCATTGTTAAATGATCTGATAAAACAGGCAGAAA
Organism: Caloenas nicobarica; assembly: GCF_036013445.1. Taxonomy (NCBI): domain Eukaryota; kingdom Metazoa; phylum Chordata; class Aves; order Columbiformes; family Columbidae; genus Caloenas; species Caloenas nicobarica. Next base: position 150,534,648 of record NC_088245.1, on the reverse strand, counting down.
AGAGAAAGAGCAAGATAATTTCACTTGTATAGATGAGCAGACAGAAAAACAATACCAAGGCAATCATTTGAGCAAACAGAGGCTCTTGCAGTAACATAAATGATTATGCACACACCGTTCTCAAAATTTGAGATGCAAACAAATTTGTAGAGGAGACATTAATCAAGAGATTATTCTTATCAAATATATTTGCTTATAGAAGGACTTTTGTCTGTGTCTATAAAGCACTAAAACAATAAACAAAAATAGTAATCCTATTCCTCTATGCAAGATTTGCAAATCTGAGCAGAATCCTTTTTACTCATTCAATTACAGTTTTAGACTAGATCTTCCACTGCTCTGAATTACCATGCTTCTATGGCATTCATGGTACTCTGTCAACATATATTACCTGAAGTTTGTGTTTTTTGTACACAGTTTAGTGATGGTGAAGATACCAAAATAAAGCTTGGAGACTAAGCCCTATCTCTGTTCAAGATATGAACACAGCCTGGGAAATGTGAACTTTCCTGCATCACATGAAGATATGAGGAGCAAGCAGCCAGCAGTAGGTGCAACCATACAAAGATTAAAGTGTATTCCTACCTGTAAAGGTATATTTACAAGAAGGTGCCTCAAGATGACATTTAATCTGTTTTCCATTTTGGTTTAACCTTTAGCTTCTGAATTGGTGGGCATTTTATGTTAACAAAAAATTTTCAAATGAGTTCAAGTACCTCTTAGGTCTGTTTTTTTTAGAGAAGTTTCAATACACAGATCTTGTCAAATTTAGTAGCAGCTGATCACCTAATTCCTTTAGTGCCACTTGAAAACCATATTCATTAGTCACACTTCAAAAATGCCTTTTGATATTGAATGCCTGGCATCCATAGATTTCGAAGTTTATTTACACTTCCAAGGTTTTGCTCAATTCAGGAAACCATTTTAGTACAAACCAAACGCCCATTGAAACTAACAAATATTATGCTTATGTTTTGAATCAAGAACATATAGAAAAAAATGTGGCCTTCCATTCCATGCCCTACTGGAAGGTAGTATTAATTATACCTAGCTCTCTTCCGAAAAAAATATTTGGGCAATGTCTGCCCAAAGATATACCTGTGATTTGACAACCTCTCCAAGCAATCTATTCCAGGGTTTATCTCTACTATCTGTACCCTAGTGCGTAACCATAATCTTAATTTTTCTTATTTTATTATTTAAGCACATTCTTGCCCACCAGTGAAGAGGAGGTTCTTCCTTCCTAAGACAACTTTTTATTTACTGTAAAGTGATCATTGCATTATTCTTTTATAATTATTTTAAGTTGCGCTTGTTTTCCTCATAGGTAAAGTCTTACGGCCTTTGGTCATTCTCTGCTTTTTTGTCTTCGATGAATTCTTAATCCTCCGCAAAATTTTGTGCCTAAAGCAAAATCATAGAATCATGAATAGTTTAGGTTGGAAAGGACTTTTAAGATCTTAAAATCCAACTGTTAACCTAACGCTGCCAAGTCCATCACTAAATCATGTCTCTAAGCATCACACCTACACAGAAAATGCAGTATTCCAGTAAGGTTACTATCATCAGAGCTGAGTGTCAGGTGGATTACTTCAATATCTCAGAGTCTGTAATCTTGTTTTAATACTTGTCAGAATGGTGCTTGTCCTTTTGCAGCTGTATTGAATACCTGAATGACTTGCAGTTGGTTTATAATTTTAATTATTTTTCCTGCCCTGCCCCTTTTTTTCTCTTTCTTTTTTTTTTTTTCCCCCCTCATTTTATGTATCTGACTATATACAGCTAAAAATGAAAGATTTATATGTTTTCTTGTCAAGGTTTCATTGCAGGGTGACAATAAACCGTGGCAGATGCTTTGTTAACCCCCTCTCCCCCTGAGCTCCTCCCCTTCCCACTAAGGAGAGGCGATAGGAGGAGAAGCGAGACAGACTTGCAAGTTGGAAAGAAGTTAAAAATGTTTTACTAATGTTACTAATAAAATAGAGAAAATAATACAAAAGTGTACAAAACCAATCTTGAATTTTCCCGGTAGCTCGGCACTGCTCCAGCAGCTGTAGGGCAGGCACCCGGAAGTCCTGGGTTGGACTCTGCAGCAAACTGGAACTGGATTCAAGGATACAGGGTCTGTCACTAGGCCTCAGATTGCAGGGATGACTCGCAGGGTCCTCCCCAGATGCCATCCATAGTCGAAGAGGAGCTAGACCCTTGTGATCTCCCACTTTTATATGAAGTATCACATGGATGGGATGGAATACTCAGTTGGTCAGTTTGAGTCACCTGTTCAGTTCGCTCCTCCTTGCACATAAGCAACGTGCATTCTTATCAGCAACCTTGTATACCATTGCTATGTCTACCAAAACATGTATCCAACTTCAGAAAAGTGCAGTTACTATGAAGAACTTAGCTGAAAGAAAAATTCACTAAAAGAAAAACTGGTCTTGTTTTTAACAAAACCAGGTAATTTGTCTACTGAATTTAGGTGTTTTCAGTGGAGCCTAGAATTTATTGCAATATGGCCTAATAGAGAAGTTAATCATAAGAAAATTAGCTTGAAACTTGAGAAATTTTAAGCTTTTTTTCTAATTAAAATTATTTGTTAGCCACCATAAAATACTATACTTATATATGTACTGTACTTTCTACTAAATGCTTGAGAAAGTTTCTTATTAGTGCATATACACATTTCAAAGAAAGCTACTGATTTGTATTTAGTAGCTAGGTTTTGTTATTCTAGATGTAATTTCTAAGCTTTGAGAGTATTACAGACCTCAAAAGAAGTTGTGTAGGAGTAGCCTCATTTCATCAAGAAAAAAAAAATTGTGGAAGGGGGATTTACCTGGCTCAGTGCAAGAGCAGGAGTGAGCATCCTTTAGATCAGTTCTGTGATAAATGTGGAGTTGTGAAGCATGGGAGAAGCAGCCTGCATGTTGATAACACACATGACAAAATACAAGCAAAGGAAAACTTCTTAGAGATGGTCAGTAAAGATGTGTTAATAATGGCAACTGCCAACTGTGTTGAAGATGGTTCATAATATCATGAGCATTTCTCAGTCAAGAAAACTAACTCAGTGATTGTGACAGGAAGGCTCAAGTGACTGAGGATCACAAAAATATTGACAAGTTGTAATTGTTAGATCACATAGAAAAGTGAAAGCGGCCCATTTCTAAAATGGACTGTCAAGAAAGCATTTACTCCAAAGCAGTTAAGATATTCTTGGTGATTCTAAAATTCTTTCAGATATCTTATTCTTCACAATGAAATATGCTTCCTTCATTTCAGGGAGACTGAGAATCAATAGGAACAAGCATCAAGTTGTATATCCAGGAACTGATCATAATAATGTGTTTAATTCTGATTTAAGAAAGCATTATAAGGAGTTGCATTTCAGAACAAATGGTCTGATTTCCTGGCATCTATTAACAATTCTCAGTAAACAAGCTGTACAAATTGTAATGGCCTTATGGACATTTAAAGAGGATGCTCATATAACCTTTACAATAAATACAGCAAAGTTTTCATTAGATACCCAAGTGTTAGAATTTGTGTTGTTTAATATTTGATATAACTTCCAGACCATCAGCAGGGCTTATATTCAATTGTTAGCATACAAAATGCCTTGTCACATGGTATGGCCTTGCTTGTTTTCCATTACTGCGCTGACTCTACCACAGCTAATACAACCCATTTCCTCTGGGTAATGCCATGTTTAAGACGGAGCTAATAAGAAATATTGTAATGTAGATTTTAGAGCAGTTGTGAGAAGAAAGAATCACAGATGAAGCTGAAAGCTTGTTTTACTTTTAAAAAATCACTTTTGATTCTTGAGCTTTTTAATATTTTCTCTCTTTTCTGAAGGCATTTTATTCCAGAAAGCTGAGCACACTCCCATTAGCAACATGTTCAGTCAAGAGCATCTGGGAAAATATATTTGTTGCATTAAAAAAACATATAAATACTCCCACATTTGCTTTGTGTAGGATAATACATAGCAGCTGTATTGTAAAACCCCATGCTTTGCCGAGCACAGTCCATCAGAAGAGACATGTGTTTTGGTTCATCTGAGAGAGAGAGATGGCCATAAATCACCAGGTGGTAATAGGAATTGTCTGCGAAAGCTGTGCTCGGCAGCAGAGGGATGGAGGCGCAGAGGAGAGCTCAGTGGGAGAGCAGCTTCCCTGCCTGCCTGTTGTTCCACCATGGCCCCAGCACTGTCAGTCCTTCCCTATTTTAATTTCCTGCCCCAGGCAGGACAGGACAGCTTCCCCCTGCCCTTGGCACAGCTCCCACATCCGCAAGCAGAGATGTCTTTGTCTCTTTTCACTCGCCTTTGCCTCAAGCAGAAGAGCTCCCCATTCTCTTCACAGAATCATAGAATAGTTTGGGTTGAAAGGGACCTTCAAAGGCCGTCTAGTCCACCCCCCCCCGCAATGAGCAGGAACATCTTCAACTAGATCAGGTTGCTTAGAGCCCTGTCCGGCCTGGCCTGGAATGTTTCCACAGATGGGGCATCTACCACCGCTCTGGGCAACCTGCTCCTGTCCTACCACCCCATTCACGGAGTGGGCTGTGGAGTTACTTTATTTACTAACACCCATTAGAGAGCTGCCTGCCTGTTAATAGGCGTGATCTCATCAGCAGAATACCCCTGAAAATCCTCGCTGCTTTTCTGTCAGGGATATGTGATGCCCAGCATAGGTGAGAATGAGTGCCTTGATATCATAGAATGATTTCTTAATGGAGGTTCAGACCTTGGAGGTGGGAAGAAGCATCAGCGGGTAGTGTGTGACGCTGGATCTGATTGTATATCTGCTTTATATTAACGGAGGTGGGAAGTTGCTGAGAGAGCTGGGATTAGCTCCCAGCAGGGTAAATATAGGTATCTTCTAAACTCTACAGGGATAATTTAGCTGCTTTAACATTTCCTCCCATTTCTGGAAAATTAAGGTTTTCTGTAGCCATATGGTGATTTTTTTTCAGCTCTTATTTGGCATAGAAAGGCAAAGATGTTTTGTAATATTTTTTTTTCCAGGTAGAAATCTTGTCTATCTAATCAGTCAACAGCATCTAGGCTTGCAAAATGCTTTACTTGTTTATGTTTCTTACAAAAGTTTGTTTCTGAACAAATATCTAGTTGTCCAGTTTATTTTGTCTTATATTCATGGCAAAGAGCCAAATTTAGGCCCAAGAATCCTGATGTTGTGGGTTTTTTTTAAGATAGAGCATTGGGTGTTAGATGTTTTTAGAAATGCCCATTTACTGCAGTAACAGTACTGAGTAATAAGAATCATTTGATGTTTGCTTTGAGGTACTGACATTTAATAAATACAGAGGAGGGGTAAATGGATTGTACAGATGTGATTACTTTTGTATCTGTCCGTTTTATTTAAGAATATTCCTGTGTTTCAGGCATATTCTTTGGGGCTTGTGAAATACTATATTTCCATACAATCTCTGAGATAATTCCATTGGATTTGCCACAAATACCTGCAGGTAAGGCTCTGTGTGGTGCAGCAATGAAGTACTAGAGGCATTGGAAGCAAGCAGATGCAATGGGAGATGCCATCACAGATCCTTTCATCCTGCTGCTGGCTTACAGTTTGGACACCAAAGAAGATTTCTATGAATCTGACAGGCTGGAGGGGCTCTTGTATGCTGTATAATTTGGAAGTGATGTTGTAGGATGATGTCTGCAGAGGTCAGCTCTGCATCTACAGTGCGGAGCCTGTGGTCAAGGCAGGTCCCTTGCCAAGGAACACAAGGCAGCACTGCATCTGGCTGCATATCACATTCCTCTAGGAGTAGAAGAAGAAAGTAGCAGTTTAAAGGTACTGCAATTCCAGATCATTTGTGTGAGAAGAACCACTTGAGACTAGTAAAGCTCACAGCCAAGCGTATGATATCTGCCAGAGTGTGAAAAGCCTGGAATTAGCGAAGGCAATTACTCACCCAGCAGCACAGGGAAGGGGAGATGCTCCTGCTCCTGCAGTGTCACACAGCGATGACCTTCAACAGAGCCCATGGGGAAACGAAACGCTCATCACCTCTCCTCAGCATTTATTGGAAACAGGGCTTCCCTTCCCTGAGTGGGTGCAAGGGGCACAGATGGGAAGTTCACCCTTTAGTTCTCTTACCAGAAATAAGAAGATACCCTGTCACAGCTTCTATTCCTTGGCTCATTCAAGGAGAGCAAAGAAGGGTGCGGTTTTCACTCCTTCCTCAAGCCTTTTATTTAGAAGAGGCACTATGAGAAATAGGACCAGGTTTTAAGCCCTTTATCCCATCTGCTGCTGGGATAACACAGTCATATAGCTGTGCTGCATTGTACCTTTCTTATGGGAAAAACAGAGAAGACTATTGAAAAAAATAAAGATTGTTATATGTAAAGATTATAGGGCTTTTCTCGTAGGCAGCTCTTCATTTTTAAATGGAAAGCATGCAACAAATAGATGGCTCCTTTTTCTAAAATGTTATGAAGCTTCGAACATGGTTAGCTTTATGGATGGTGCACACAATCTAGTTAGTGACGGGAAATTAATCTATACTGGATTACAGCATCCTTCTATTAATCTGTATTGGGGAGGATATTCTTGGCTGGACAGAAATAGCAGGGGTACAACCAGTCTGGTGACTTCATCAGGTTACCCCACTAGGTCATCAGTACAACCCAGGGAGGCTGCCATCTGCCTCAAACCTGTATTTCCTTCACTAGTCCTCATTGTGTTAAATGTGCCTCCAAGTAGGAAAATGCTGATGTCTTGTGGAGCCACAGCCTGGCTATTCCCAATAGTCCCACATGTTGTTGTGGCTTGATCCAGCAGCTGGAGGGTCTGGACCTGCTCATGTCTCCACGGTGGGAGTGGGTGTTGGATGTAATGGCTGCAGTAGGAATGAACGCTGCTTCCGAGAGATGTTTCTCTCTAGCATATAGAGCAAAATTGTTGGTGGTGAGGTCACTACTGTGTGTGCAAACCTGGCAGGTCTGATCAGAAGCCATCAATGCTGCTAATGTTTCTGCAGTCATTACATCAGTGCCCAGACCTCATGATTGCTGTGCCCAAGCGCCTCAAGTGAGATCTCTAGCTTTACTCACCACAAACACAGATTTTCACTGCTTCCATGAATAATGGTTTTGGATCTCACCAAATATATTCTGTATCCACAGGTGGAAAGGCAAAAAGGACAGAAGAACAATTTTTACTTTGTCCCCTGCCTGCAAATCCAATGGCAGAAAACCGTTATTTACAGCAAAATAAGCTAGTAAAGAGTAAAGGGTAATCCAGGAAAATTATTTTGCTTCCAGTTCACAATTCAAGCCTAACATAGGCAGAAATTATTAACATATTGTGAACATGGAGTGGCTGCTATGAATGAATTGATGCACTCAGTGTCACTGCAGAACTGGCTGTTGAAGATGGGCACTTGCTTTCAGTAGAGGTTAGACTTGTACAGATCCTAATCATCAAGGATTTTGTACACATCTCAGAAGATCTTTACAGGTGTGGACACCACATTCAGACGGGAGTGGATTTACTATTAGCTATTCCACTGGTATTACTTATTGGCATATCTTGCCTCATTGGTAAATGTGGGGCAGCTTTATCTCACTTTCACTTAGGAATAAACTGCCTCTCAATTATCTTGTGATAAACGTAAGCAGCTACTACAGCAGAGCCAATATGTTACAAATCAATATTTTACTTTATTCTTGTGCTCATAACCAAAATTATGTACTTGCCATCTGTCATATGTAGTTCTCCGTTTCCCTTGGAAGTGACTTCAGCTTCAGCAAACACACCATTACTTTAATGACATATTCTAAGGATATGTTTAGCTTTCATGGTAGTGGGCTCTTCTTTTTGCTTGTTTACATGGTCCATCTCCCTCTGAAGCTGAGAGGATTTATATGTTGGCATGGAAGAGAGGGACTGGACCTGTTCTTTCTGTAGCAGATCCAGCATCAGAGCAGCACTGGTGCTGCTACTCTTGCTATATGAATAAATACAGATGTCACATTTCTGATGCTGCCAGTTAGAGACCTTTTACAAGTTCACACCTCACAGAAATGCCAAAAGAAAAAAATAGATGGAGGGCCAGAGCTGGCTGCTTCAACAAACAGCTGGAAGCCAAATGGACAGGAGACTTGATTCTAGTCATGCTCAGAGACTTGTGGTCATTTGGAGTAGAGGATAGTGGAGGGTTTTCTTAGCTCCCCAGAGTTTAATAATTTAAGATGAATGACAATACAGCTCTTGTATGCCTTGAATATGATTTTCCTTTTATGGAATACACATCATATTTCATTGAATATACAAACATGAATATACATTTTTCCACAAAAAATACCTTTACACTTGAGTAATATTTGTAACATTAGTTTCTTAAGACTCTCTCTTGGAATACAGTGGGAACTTAGGTCCAGCCATTAGTCAGTCAGAAAAGATCAGAGATTGGAAGTGAAAAATCTTAGCTGTGGCCCCCTCCTCACCAGATGATGAACATGTAGCATGATTATTTAAGATTTTAAAGTTAAAAAAAAAAGTTTTGGGAAATGAAAAAGGGAAGTTTGTCAGAACAGTATGAAGCTAGGTGTGCTGCCTGTCCTGTTTATTTTATGAGAAAATATAAATACCTTATAACAAGGTATAAACTAGTGTAATAAAACGTAAAATAATTTGCAGTGATGTGGTAAAAAAATCATAGTAAACCAAACATTTAAAAAGAAAACAAGAATTTTGATATAAAATGGTATAAAGCATACTTCTATTTGGTACGTGGTTAAGCATAGTTGTGGAGGCAATCTGAACCTTAATAACTTAAGTCTTACCTCATGAAGAACAATGAATAATGAAGTAAAAATTCCAAAAGAGCTTAAAACTTATGTCTCTCATTCTTTACATTACTTATTATTTTGAGGCAAGCCAGGAAATGACAGATCTGTGCTAGAGAAGAAAGGTAAACAGAAAAAGAGGAGTAGGGGTGGTAAACAGTGAAGCCCTTAGGAGTGATAGAGCTTCACAGCAAGGAGACTGGGGAGCAGTTGCAAGTACTCTTTCTGAAGGAGTGATGCTGATCTTGGACACATGAAGTTAATCCATCTGGAGAAAAATTAAGCTGACACACATGGATGCAATGGGAAGGAAAAACCTCTGGTGCAGTAAAGCTAAAAGGGAAGAGGGTGTACAGGTAAGTATTTGCAACGCCATGTATCTTAAAAAGAAAAGGCTGGTAGAACATGTGGCTGGATGGTGGGGAAGGGAGGCTGTGAAGACATCTACCATGTGCTGGGAAACTGCAGTTTTCTTCCCACAAAACCAATAGTTTTAGGCCTTGTTGGTTACACATGGTTAAAATGACTCTAGAGGTAAGACAGACTGATTTATATAAAAAATTAAAAAAAAAAGAAAAACGTTTCACCTTGTTTTGAAGAAAGGGCTCAGCAGAGGTACCAATTGGCAATTAATTGATAGCTAAAAACATCAAGAGAAAAACTTGTTCGTTACTTTACATTAACCAATCAAATAATTTTATAGTGACAAGCAGAATAAATATTCTGATACTGTAACATGTTTGAAGGGAGAAGAATGAGTCAATCCCTGTGTGGAACATGGAAAAAGAGAGTGAGAAAGCAAAATAATAAAAAAGGAACCATATTGAAAAAAACAGTTGTACAAAGCTGTGCTTAGATAAGAAGCTCTGTGTGGAAGGTGCTGAATGCTCAAGCTTTGAAGGATAAAGCTCTAATCAGTGGCCTAGAGCTCTTTGGCCAGATACTCCTTGAATCATGACAGATGTTGGTAGGAATCCAGCAGGGATGGCAGCAAGGGACCAAGTTCACCCTCCATTGGTGAAAGAAGGGGCTGTGGGAGAGGCAAGGTAGGTGTTAAGGGAGGGCTGTCCCACTGCGGTTCCTGCTATGTGCTCCTCCTCAGCCAGGCGTTCACTTTATATTCTAAGAACGCAGAGCTGTCACCCCTCTTCCGATGTGCAATCCCACATTTCAGAAATACCCCCTCAGCCTCACCCTCTGGCTGTGATCATCATTTTGTCTTGCAGAGCAGGAAACCCTGCACCGGCGGATGGGGATGTGATGTTCAGTGGGGACCGTGTGCTCAGAGGTCCACTTCCCAACTGCTGCGCAACTGCAGCATCTCCTGACTGGACAAGCTGAAGCATCCTCTGTCATGGGACCTAAGGAGGCTCTGTCTTGCTTGTTGGGAAAGAAGATGCATGAGGGGCTTGTAACTAAGCTAGGAAAACACTGATGTGGACAATGTGAATCTTTTCTGGCTAATAACATATAACTTAATAAGTGACTTGCTTACTTGCAAACAGGAGGGAAAACAAACACAAATTTGGCAAAAGAGCTTAACAGCTTGTTTTATTTTTATAATGTTTCAGGGTTTCATTTGCAGCCTTGCAATGAAATGCAGCCCACAGGAAACAACTTTATATATATATTATTTTTTCTTTTTTTTTTTTTTAATTCGACAGGCCCTACACACCTCCTGGGGACAGTGACACAGCTGAGGGGGCGCCGGGCAGCGGGGGAGCCCCGGCTGTACCCTGGCAGAGCTGTGCCGGCAGCGGGGCAGTGTCCGCCTTGCTTCAGTTCTCCAGCGGCTCTCTCGGAGAAAAAGAAGTAGGAGGGTTCCACCTGCCGGACAAACGGTTAAGCCGCTTGCTTCTGAAAAAGGGATGGGGAAGGTTTCCATCTGCGGTTCTGTGCTTTTACCTGTGTGAGAGACAGAGAGACTAACAGCACAGGTCTAACTTCTCTGCTATCCATACCCAACAACACTAACAGCTGTGTATAGATTACTGCAATGCCTTCTCTTGCAATGATTTTCTCTTGGGGTTAGTAGATTAGTATCAGAGGTTTCCAGATTTCCTAATTATCCACAGGCCTAAAAGCAATCAGCACAGATCCATTTACATGCAAAAACCAAACTGTCCTGTCTATTCCACTGCTGGTTGCTGAAATAAGTAATATAACTCTCCAGGAGTCCTCTCCCTTGTGACTAATAGATGCTGAGAGTTGCAGGACATGATGTTAATTACCTAAAAGGAGGATTTTGTTTGTTGTGAGTCAGAGCTAACCTGATGCCCCAGCAGGGAAAACTGACACACAGTGTTTGTTTTTCAGTTGTCACAGAAAACAGAAACTTGTTGCTTTTAGAAGCTGAAATTTGAAACACAGATAAAAAATTACTGCTTTTCTGTCTCCTTTCAAGTATTATCAAAAATACCACTAAAGCTGGTTGAATTTCTTGCAGATCCCAGCTGGTCTGACTCATGACCTTGTCTGTTGACACAGTTTGGAAACTGAAGAGCATCGTCTTGCCTCTTCATGATTTTATCTCAAATTGTGTCCTTTGTCTTTAGACATCCTGGGGTTGCTGCAGCCTCATACTGGGAATCTGAGCTGTTCCAAACCCTACTACTACACTGGGAAAACCAGTTGTAGGAATCTGCCACCATACCAGGATTCTAACAGAAGAAAGGGGAGTTGAGTATATACATATATGAAACTCTATCTATATACATATTATGTGCACATAATCTATGTAACATATAGTTTTGCAGTTAGTAACATTATTTTCTCTGGTTTTTTTGCCCCATTTCTTGCCTCCTCTGGGATATTGAATTGGATGTAGGGTAGAAGATGTGGTGTACAGACTGCTAGAAAGTCATTGTTTTCCTTTTTCTCTCTAAAGTGTAAATTCTCACAGTACACCCTGCAGCAGAGCAAACCAGTAACATCAATTAGTGAGCATGTTTCTAACAAATTTAATGCATGTCACGGATACAGAGAGCAACAGTAAAGAAAAAAAAAAGATAAAGGAAAAGGTCACTAATGATGGCAGACAAGTCCTCTGCTTCTATAATGCCATAACAGTAACAGAAGAAAAAAGCAGCAGAGATCTGTGGAATGTAAATCTAAAGAAGTCAAGGGTGCCTGCAGTCATAGTATGTAAACAGTATATAGTTTTGTGTTGGAACTGATTAGAAGCACCACTTGTCCTCGAAAGAGCCAGCTAGCATATTTTAAAATCAATCCATAGCTGAATAAATGTACAGTTGAAAAGGCTCATCAAATCTCCTGACTTAAACAGATTCTTGTTACGGATTACCCAAGATAGCATTAGTCTTCCCTCACCACCCTCTTGGGACTGACTTTCTCACCTGCTATATATTAATCACACATTTGATTGTGGAGAGAGATACCACCTTGTAGAACTGGTTAAGTCTTCCCTCCTGATTTAGAAAAATGCTGCACTTCTGTAGGCTGTAAACATACAACCAAATACTCTCTGTGTAGGGCTGTTGAAATATGACTGATGGGCACACTCATTAAACAATCGGCAACTCGGCACATGAAGGAAGGATCAGACCAAAATAGGGATCTGGACTGCCCAGCAGCTGGGGAGTTTTGCAAGTTGGCTTCTTACTTGCCTGCTCCAGCGTGAACATCCATCAAATGCAAGAAGATAGATTCTGCTTTTGGCTTTGTGTTAAGAAAAGAATATGGACTTGAAGATTATAATGAGTATCTTTAGATAGTGCTGGGAGAAAGGCAATTACACTACTGTTTACTTGTGTTTTATTGGTGGAGAATGGAAAATGTCTCATTTGCTGTACTTGCTGGTCAGAAATGAAGCTTTAAATTAATTTTAAATTAACCTTGGCTTTAAACTAGTAGGACTGCATTAGTCTGTTTTAGGGTGCTGCATGGCTGTGTACACATACTCTCTGCATTTTAAAGGGAAAGCGTATGACTCACCTAATGTGAATGACTATTTTTGACATGCTGTTGCACCAGAAGATCGTGTCAGGAGGATGTAAATAATTGCAGTGGCTGCTGGTCTCCGTACTGCTACTTTTTATAATACAAAATTAATCGAGATGCAGTTGACTAAGAGACCTGAATCCAAACATCCTCCGAGATACTTTTTAAAGTGGAATAACCATACCCCACTTACTAGTCAGATTTAATACAGGACTGACAACAGCTGCCTAGAAGCTGTCATCAGAATTTATTAATTCATTCATCTTGCTTATGTTTTGTTAGGAGGACAAACTATGGAGCCATCTTTCTTTCTTGAACACCCAGAATCTCGCAATCACCAGGAAAGGCTTAGTCACGTCTACTTCTGTGAACTGAAAGCAGAGAGCACGAGAAGAACTACAGAGCAAAACCAATTCATGGAAGGTTTGTGTGCTCTGCAGCTCCTGTTTCTTCGGAGGAAGAGTAAGGCGGTCTGTGTGATGAGGATAAAAACCAAACCAAACCAAACCAAACCAAACCAAACCAAACCAAACCAGCCGTGACCCGCGGATTAATTCCTGAAGTCGCAGCAAACCGGGAGCGAGAGGCGGCGGCGGCTGCCCGTGCCGGGCGCTCCGCTAGGGGTCGGCAGAGGAGCGGCGCTGAGGGAATTAATCCTTTCGGGTTCACCTGGTTTTAGCCCCCGAAAAGGAAATTTTTTTTTTTTTTTTTTTTTCCCCCACGGGGAGGCTCCTTGTAAACCGGCCTTCCAAATCCTCCCCTTCTCTTTTGCAAGGGCCTATGGTCGATTAAGAAGACCCAGCAGTGGCTCCGCCAGAAACGTTTGGGAGTCAAAATGTACAAAACACAGTGCTGCTGCATATAGTATATGACTCCTTGTGGTATGCTGGCAATGTGCCAGATGCTGGGATAATTTCTCCCTTATTCCTGTTAGGGAATGGATGACTGGGCATTTGTATGGTGCTTGTGAAAGGAGAAAGTTTGTCTTCAGGCCAGGCAGGGTAGCTGGCATCTGGAGTTCATCTTTCCTTGTGTTTCTTTGCCAATGCCATCAATCCACACCACCCTTTATAAGAGCAAAAGGCAATTGGAGAGCAGTGGAGTAGCTACCTTAAATTAAAATAAACCCACAATGGCAGATGAAACTTGCAGCACAAACCCCATTTGTTCCATTCACGGAGTAAAAATTACCTCTTCAGGCTGTCTTGCCCGAAGGGGTCTGGGTGAAGAAGAGCATGTGGATTTATGGAGGCGGTCCTGGTTTCTGAATAACATCCTCATCCAGGGAGTGGAAGTGTGTAAGGGTCCAGCATAGATGGCCGAGACAAGTGTTGATATGGAAAAACTGTTCCACCCTCCCTGGATGTGGAAGCAATACCCCATTGGGGAGTGCTGTCTGCACCCCTGGGCAGGCCAGGGAGAAGGAGCAACAATGGTCCTGGGATGGTACCAGTGGGAAAGCGGTGAGGAGCGGGTGGAGTAAGAGGAAGGAGGAGGAAAAAATGGAGGGGTGCACAGTGCTCTTTGGGGAAGGGGGGAAATGAGGCAATAGAGCTGACCTACAAGGGAAATAAGCAATCAGGTCTGTCATTGCAGGCAGGAGCAGCGAAAGGTTGTTCTTTTTAAAAAAAAAAAAAAAAAAATTACAGAACAATCAGTATTTCATTCCGTTTCGAAATGGAAAGCCATTCCTTATTCATTAAAAATGTACGTTCCATAAAATATGGATCAGCAGCAGGCCCCTCTGGTGAACAGTGAGTTACAGTCCTCCCAATTTGAACTAAATTATTTGTGTTGGTTTTACGATCTGGAATGCGAAGGCCTGTGCTCCAGTGCTTCTTTCCACTGATTTTAAGCACTTTTATTATAATACTTGCAGCTTTTTAATGTATGAACAAAGTAATACATTCAGGAGTTATTGGAGAAAAAAGGAAGAGGAGACCAGAAAAGTACTGCTTATAATGGAGAATAATAATAAAGAAATCGTAAAGCACTTCTGTGTAGGTGAAAGGGGAGAAGGAAGTAGGACTGAGTAATGGAACCTCCAAGTATAACCTCTTCAAATTATTAAGTGCTTCATACTGAATCATTTGACTTGAATCTGAAACTACAGTTATAATTACAGGTCAGCTCTGGAACATAAAGTGCCTTGTTGCCTTGCACAGATACAGACAATTTTACTTAAGGATTCTCCTTTCAAACCCATTCTCAGTTTAGCACATTCTTGTATTGAAACTCAACTGATCTCACTTGACATATATCATCAGTTATAGCGCTGAAAGAACACCAGAAAAACATGAAGAAATAGTTTGTTTTGTCACTACACAACAGAATTAAGCCAAATCCTGCCTCGATCTCGGATTTGAATTTACAATGCCTTTCCTGTAAGTTTGCTCAAAATCAAAACTAATGAACATCCTGGGCTGTCCTGAATTGAAAGGAACTATAACCTCTGAATCATAAATTAGAACCAGGATGCAAAACATAAATTTCTTTCCTTTCTAAATAGCTTTGTTACTTAGCAGCATGCAAAATCTCTGTTTCTTCATTGTAGGGGTTCTGGGAAAGAAATCTCAGTTTTAGTCTCTACCTAAAATGTGTAGGTTTTAGTTTTCTTGCAAAAATTTAAAGCATGTTGAAAAGAATTCCTTCTCTTCAGATTAATGAAGGCATAAGCTTGAAATCCACTTGAAGATTAAGGGCACTATCTTCTCTACAGAGTCACACTAAATTGAATGTTATTTAAAATTTATAGGAATGCTGAGTAGGAGGAGATTCCTGCAATATATAAGCTTTCATCCATTAATTTAATGAATATAATTATTCCCTAAATCTTATACATAATTCTTGCCATGTTGAAAGAGTAGTCTGTACAGATTTTTCGGAGTATTACCACTAAACCTCCTTAAACTTCTCTCAACTTACTTTATTTGAGATGCACTGGATATTACCTCATTCTTCTGGGTTACTACACACTTTGTATGTTCCTACCACACCTATTCATAAATGCTATAGCACAAAATATACATTATATAGAATTATTCACCAACCAAATGTAGATGCAGTTACTCCTAAGGCCTGAGCTATGTCCTGCTGAGCACCTGCTCTCTGGCTGAAAGCTGATGAAATGTCTTTGATCTTTAGAGCTGGTCACCAGTGCCTGATGCAGCTCCCACTGAACTCAGTGTGGGTGTCTCTCTTGATTTCAGGGAGAGCTGGTTTTGGTCTTTGAAGCAAATACTGTGTCTCCTACTGAAGCAGAGCACTCAGTGAGCACCTGTCAGAGCTATTGCCGAGCAATGACTCTGGGCTTAGACCCATTGCTGTTCAACCACCTTGATTTGACTTTGATGTGTATTTTTTCATATCGTGACATGAGGATGTAATACAGCCTGAGGAGGCAGATTCTCATCTTGTGGAAGTCAGTGTAACAGTGTTGTTTCTATTAGCGAACCTGTCTCAAACATTCAGGGCCAGAAGATGCTTATTTCAGTGGGCACACTATAATCCAAAACCTCCGGCAGATCCCTGAAGATAATAAGGACCCTTCCCTTTGAATGTCACAGATATCTGAGAACAAACCTGTTTCACAATTTCACTATTTGTAAATCAAATCATTACTTTGTGCTCTCCATCACACAGTTGAAACTTTGTCTCCTAATGCTTGAGCCATTGACTCTGTGATCATTTGAGTTTCATAGACATAATACTCTTAGTATAAACCAGTTATTAAAAACAATGTACTTTCAATAGGCAAAACCACTAGTCCATCAACAAGACTAATTATGATTTAAACTGCTCCATTCACAGGAATCTATAAGTTCCTTCTTTCAGCTTTTACATAGTATTCCTAATTTTTACTGTGCAGACTTCTGTTGCTGTCCCTTTGAAACGCCTCTCATTTACACATTTAATCTCCTTTTCAAGGTTTTAACACTTGGCTGTGTATACATTCACAGCTGTGACAAATTTCACCTCTAAGTCTTAAAGCTTTTTTTTTTCCCCACCAACATTTCACAGAAATCTATACAGTTGTCCTTAATTTGAAGGAATCCAGAAGCAGCAGCTTATGAAATCCAGATATTACCCCGCATTTCTGCAAACCACAACAGACACCTAGGTGATTACAGTTGGGACCTATTCCAGATGGAGGCACAGAGAGAGAAATTTCAGGGATATTTCCCTGCCAGTGTGCTGAAATTTGCTGGGGCTGAAATTGTTTTGTACTTCTGAAGGTGGGGAAGGCCATTTTCTACCTTTTCCTTCCTCTTTTCCCACTGGGGAAAAAGTTGCTGCACATCAGCAGCATGTGCAATGAATACAGAGTTTGCAAAGGGCAGAGCCTGTGGATCCCTTCCTCACTGCGCACTGCGACTGGGAAGGTATGTAATAACTACATTACTGTGACAGGAAATACTTCTTACTCCTCATATGCATTTATGAGAAGTTGCAAGCCCAGTAAGAGCGGCCACAAGCTTTTTGCTAATTCTGCTAACTCTGCTGTGAGAGTTTGCTGTCTGAACCGGAGTCTGGCACCAGGCGTCCCTGGGTCCGATGTGCTGTTTAAATATGGGATAACAGTGAAGGACTTGAAAGTTGGGGCACAGGTTGTAAACAGAGGCTGCACAGCTATAAACAACTCCATGAAGGACAGCTACTGGCTGTTGGAGAAGAGCAGCCTTGAGACCTGAGAAGAAATTGCTGTATTTCAAAGTATATAACAAAGAAAAGCAATGGCAAAGCATGGAAGGACCCCGGCTGATCAGCTGGTGCCATCCCTGCCACAGCCTGGGAAAATCATACCGTCCGGTGTCACACAGTACTTTGTCTGGGGTGGAGGCCAAACCACCCAGAAATGCAAACATCTTGCAAAAACTCAAGGTCCTGAATTTGGGGAGAGAAGTGGGATCACTGCCTGCTCCCATTGCATATCACTGAACTCAGCTACAAGCAAATAGGTGGAGATGTTTGTCGGTCTGCCTGAATTAGATATAAAGGATTAATATGAAATAATTACAGATCCAGAGGCTTAGGATTTTGCTACTAAACACTGCTGCTCAAACACTTCTATGGGACTAGCTGGTAGGTGGACGACAATGTATTCAAATGGAATTTCCTACTTATAATACCTATATAATTGACCTGTCAAGATTTTAGTAGTAGAAAATCTAGACTAAGGTCTGAGCAAACAGGAAAAAAGTAAAGTTTATGACTGAAAAGTGATTGGATTAAAAAAATGGAGGAAAGAACAGCTGTGATCAAAAGATCTAAACAGATTTTTTGACAGACAGCTGAATCCAGTATATGCAACTATTCCATGCTGACTATACTTAAACCCCCTCCAAGTTATAAACAGTTGCTAGAACGGTTGTGGATATTCTATGGAGAAATTAATTGTAGGGCTGGGTACCCGTGGCATGGAAAGCAGATCCAAGCTAAATTGTCTGAAATCCAAATGGCGAAGAGTGAGGTCCCAGCACATTCTTCCCACAGGCTTGGCCCAATGCTTCGTGCCTTTCATTGTTTGCTCCTTGGGGAAGGAAATCGCGTTGGGCTGTTTTGGGGAGAGGGAGCTAGTGATTTCCTTAACACCAGAACAGAGCAGCTGTGTCCTTTGGTTCAGAGCCTGACCAGCCTAAATCTCCTAAGGGAAAGCTAGACTCACCCAGCTATATAGATGTTTACACACAGAGTTTGTGGGGGTTGCTCAGTTTTTATCTGAAAGGATCCAGGTCCATACTGTGGTTCAGAATTAAACCATGCTCTGGAGCCATTTCCTGGAATTTCCCCATCTGCCTCCTCATTTTGGTAAAAAATGTTACCAAACTTTTGGCAAATAATGTTACCAAACTTTTGGCTTGTCCTAGTGCCAACATACACAGCACTGACATTCTCTGGTAATTGAATCATACCTGTCTCATTCACTATGTTGTCAAAGCAAACCATTGGGAATGTTGATATAAGAAAGATAATAATCTTAAATTGCACTGGGGGAGTGGGGGATTAGACTGGTTATTAGGAAAAATTTCTTCATGGAAAGGGTTGTCAGGCATTGGAACAGGCTGCCCAGGGAAGTGATGGAGTCACCATCCCTGGAAGTGTTTAAAAGACATGTAAATGTGGTGCTTAGGGACATAGTTTAGAGGTGGACTTGGCAGTGTTAGGTTAATGGTTGGACTTGATGATCTTAAAGGTCTTTTCCAACCTAAACGATTCTATGATTCTATGAAATTGCACCTAGCCTGAAACCTGGAACAGGCATCTGCAACAGCAGATAACTTGTCAGTGTGACTTCCTTAAGAAATGAAGATGCTTGGAAAAACAAAGCCACACTAACAGAAAAGCACAGCAGCTTCCTTAGCAAATAAGTATGTGCTGAAGTCAGTGGGAGCAGCAGGAGAGCAGCACCTCTAGGAAAAAAAATA
Source organism: Caloenas nicobarica (assembly GCF_036013445.1). Taxonomy (NCBI): domain Eukaryota; kingdom Metazoa; phylum Chordata; class Aves; order Columbiformes; family Columbidae; genus Caloenas; species Caloenas nicobarica. Next base: position 150,515,433 of record NC_088245.1, on the reverse strand, counting down.
TCGCTCCGTATGTTTTGAATAGGAGGCCAGTACATAAAAGAGTGGAATGTGAATCTTCCTAATGCTAAAAGAATACAGAAAGAGTGGTGCTTACTAATTATCTTTTCAATTGGCTAATATGTCACCTGATGAGTATGTGCCTCTGCTGGGCCAACTGGGAGTTTAGTAGCTGCATGAGGCATTAGGTTACATTACAAAACACATAGGAATTTGTTATCTGGGGCAATTCTCTTTCAGCCATCAAGCTATTCCCCCTACTTGGAGCCAATGAGTTTATTTTCTTATGAAACCTACACTATATTCAGTCCTTAAAATAAGTACTAATTAGCTGAAGATAAGAGTCAAATAAACTATTTTAATTGGGAAACAGAAATTGGCAGTTAGACATAAAAGTGTGTATGTAAATATGCTGATTATCTTCAGAGTTTGATAAATCATCTGTTTTCCCTGCAGAATGCAGGTATTTCTTCCCAAACCATGAGAACACTGCAATCATGTCAATGCCTTAATTATAAAAATAAAAAGAAGTCCAAAATAATTAAATTGACACCTTTCTGCCTATCTGGGAGATGCCAGTCTGTGTTTTGCCTTGGTAATACACTCCTTTAAGTATCTGTAGTTAAAAAATGAAAAGCGTTCTACCTTTCATTCCTTCTTCATGTTGGGAGTGAAAATAAAAAAAAAATCACAGAGCAAATTAAAAAGTGTGAGAAACACTGACATGACTATATTGAAAGTCTCTGTTCTTAGTTTCTTGCTTTGAACTTACATTGTACCTTATGCATTTCAAATCCTTACGTACTAGTACGAGCAGGGCTTTGTGATCACATTAAGCTGCAGAATTATTCAGACAAACAACATCGACAATCTTCTGTCAAAATCTTCAGGACAATGTATATGTTCTTGTGCAATGTCCCAGTTCTGGGATCGTATTCTAATGGAAAAGTATTCTACCAGAACATTTTCAACCATCTTTACTCTCCAATTTTACAAGGTCATTCACCGCAAAGCAGCAAGGTCATAGAGTAATTACCCTCTCTAGACACCTTGGTTTTATTAGTACGAGTGTAGTTATTACTGAGATGCTCTTTTCTGTTCTGTGACAGAATTAATGTAAGTAAATATGACAGTAGGTTACAGCTACTTAGACTGAGCTTAATCCGACGTGGGGCATAATTTTTGACATCCTTGAACATACATTACATTTTAAATAGCACAGAATTGTCACACGTGAGCAGATGTTTTGCAGCACTGATGACCCTCGCAGAGTTAGTGAGGATAGATTTTTGTGAAACCAGCATGGGATCAGCAAGGATCCTCTAGGTTTTCCTGATGAGGAAAAAAGTTTACCTCAAACTGTATTGTTCAAAATATGAGTTCTATTTAACTGTTTATTTTGAAAGGGGAAACCTAAAGCAGATATCGAGACAAATGATGTAATTTCATCATGGAGTAAGCATTATCTTAAACCATGCCTGCGAGCTTAGGGCCAGATGACTATCAAGGCTAATTTAATTTGAGTGAATGTTTGGTGACCTCCTGTCTGTCCTGCAATAATCTGGAAGGCTACAGAGATGTCTTAGGACATCTATATGCCCTATTTGGGATTGACTAAGGCCTGCTGAAGAACTTTACTCAAAGAATCCCATGGGATATGTAGAGAAGAGGGATCCAGGAGAGCTGGTTGCTTTTCAAGGATCACCTCCTCAATCTCAGACATGGTCCATCCTGAAATGAAGTCAAGGAAAGCTGTCAGAAGGTCTCCTAGATGAAGAAGGAGATCCTGATGAAACTTAGAAATAAAACCAAAGTGTACAAGAAGTGGAAACAGGGACAGAAAACCCAGGAGGAATATAGAGACACTGTCTGATCTGGATGGGGGTTGCCCTTGGTTACACCAGTGCTGAGCTGGCCATGAGTCCCTGCAGCCAAACCCTTAGGAGGGGAAATGCTTCCAGAGTTCTTACACAAGAATAGGATTTGGAAAGCCAAAGCCCATCTGGAGCTGAATTTGGCTGTGAAAGGCAACAAGAAGGCCTCCTACAGGCATATCGACCATCAGATTAAAGACAGAGATTATTGTTTCTGCATATTCTTAATACAAGGAAATGGTCAGTTATGAAAAACGAAAGGAGAAACACTTTCTTGCCATTCCTGTTCTCTCTCCTTATTCTCTTTCTTTAGCTTCTTCCGTCTTTATGTTTAAGAGCCAAGGCACTTACTTGATTTGGGGAAACCTCCATTCATATTTTCTTTCTCCTGTGCAAGAAAGACAGCAGACTTTAAACTACTCTTCCTCCTTTCTGTGAAATGTTACCTGCCACTAGTCAGCAGAGACCCATGTGTGGCAGGGCCAGAAGGGGAAAGGGCCTTTCCCTCTCTTCTGCTTGCAAAAGTGAGCAGGTGGCAATATCTCTTGAACACTAAAATCAATTGCATGGTCCTTTAAAACTTCTGTGCATCACTATAGACTTGGATAGAGGGCCAAGTATGTGGGCTTCAACTTCAAAACTGAAAAACTGTAGATTAACATGAAATTTTCTTATTCCCTCGCTTAGCAGTGTGCTTACTTCCAGCCTGTGATGTCCTTACTGAATTTATAGACAAGCTTTTATTTCTAAATTCCTTAAACCTATCTTTATTTGCCTACTAAAACAAAACAAAACAACCAAACAAAAAAACCCAAAACAAACACCATAGCATAACCTCTGCTTTTTTAAAAAATGGGCAAATATGGCAGCAGGAAAACAGTGTAGAAACAACAGCTGGTGCAGGAGGTTATGAACTTGTTGTAAACAACCGTAATAGTAAAAAGACATTGTGCCCACACCAGCTTCCAGAGAAACTGCAGTCCTTGAGCTATGTGCTCATAATTGTCCCTGGAAAAATATCCGTTAGGAACTGCAAAACTCTGAATGCAAAATACCTTGCGAGATTTTTGACAGAATACCAGATGCCTAAGAGGTTAAAAGTATTTTAAAAGCTACACAGCCTGCAGCACATGTTCTGGGGTGAGGAAGCACTGCTGGAATGAATGCGCTGTATTTTCACTGGGTAAACTGCTTTCCATTGACTTGTACCATTATTTGGGGTCTGCACTCCTCTTTCCAATCATGGCTCTTTATTTTTCTCATTCCAGTGAGGGAAATATGTTCCCAACATAAATGTCACAACCAGAATTGACTGAAAAGTTCCAAAATCAAATTCCAAAATCTGGAGTCAACGAAAAAAAAATAGAGGAATAGATTAAAAATTAATGTTCAGTTTTTGAGCCAGCTAGAGAACTGATAAAAATGGTAGAGAGATAACATTTTAACAGACTGTTTTTCAGCTCATTCTGGACATCAATGACTAAGTAAGGTATAACAGATATCAGTTTTTCACAGCCATTAACATATTGACCCCTTTTGCTTTCTGGAGAAGATAGGAAGAAACATTTGATTGCAGCAACAGGGTTTGTGCAGTCTGTAGCCCAAATCAAGACAGAGACCAACAAGGTTTTATTTCTAGTACTAATGTGAATGCAAAATTCTTACTGGCAGAATTAATTGGATCATCAACTGATTTATTAACTTCATTTGCTACCTGTTCCTATTTCAAATCATAGCACCACTGCACTAAGAAATCTCCAGCTTTTCTACAGGCAAAGACACCTGTAACAAGAAGAAACTCGCCCTAATGTTGGGGGGCTGGGTGAGACTGCAAACCCTATCAGCATCCTTGCACGACATGTGGCCAGCTCACACAGCTGAAAACTTGGAGATAAAAACCAAGCAGCAGAGTGACTCTGAATCCTCATCGCTACTGCTAGCAAAGGCTCCCCATGCAAATGTGCCAAAATACTTAATCAGCACCATGTGGCATCATAGGGTGATGGGGTGCACATAATTTTCATTTTTCTGTAATGGCAAAAATGCTCACTAAAAATGAGGTTTTTTAATCTCTCCTCAGCCTGTGGATGTTATAACTCCTATCTCTTGCGGGTGTCCCCAGGCTCTGGAGCAGGCTGCAAGTGCATAGAGAACAGCACCCCTTCTGCTGGAGATGACCAGCTGGGCAGCAGGGAACACCTCCCTTTCTTAAATGAAAAACCTCATGGAGAGCTGCCTTTTAATAGGTCTCAGCTATTACTTGTGTCCAGGACCCCTTAGCATCAGGCTTCATGTACGGGCATAGCACGGAGCCAATTAGTGATCTCCTCAGAGGCACGGGCACAGCGTGAGCGTTCGCACTTAACATTTTTAGAGCAGACAGCCAGAGATGATCACAAAGTACTGAGCTGGCAGGATGGACCAATGTGCACCGTGCTGGTAATGAGACATTTTGATTTCTCTTATCGTGTGGTAGGGTGTTTACTTGCTGGGGTTGTTCTTAAAGTTTGCTTTCCCTCTCACCCTGCCCCAGTTAAATGCATTTTTCCTCATGTCTGAACTGATTTTTGGTCCCAGAAAGGTGAAGTTGTCTAATAAACAGAGGCAGTGTGCTGACTGCAGGCTGCAGGGCAGTGTGTTCGGAGAAGCTGCAGGCACAGCGTGACAATTCATTTCTTTTCTACTCTGTTGTTTTGTCATGAAAGCAAAGCCTAATTGAAGATAGTTAGTCTTTAATGAATAAAGCTCTCTGCGTTTTCCAGCTGTGGCCATGTAATCAGCGTTCACCGGCATGAAAAGGATTTTTTGTGCCCATATTTCATTTTGATGTGCATCTGTGCCCATATTTTGCCCTTCTACTGATTGGGTTGACAGTTTTCATCTTTATTAGTTCTGCCTTTCACTTCTGTCTTTGCATTTGTGTTAGAAAACAGAAACAAAACCCCAGAGAGTCCCAATGGATTGTATGATCTAATAGTTTATCAGAGTGCTCTTCTGACCTTGATCATTTAAATTAATTAGATTCTGTTTGGGTTTGCTTACGATTTTCCAAACCACTTTGTTGTAATACATCAGATCTTTTCTATCCTGTTATTTTTGGTCACTCACTCTCTCTCCACAACACCACTGTGCCACTGCAACACACTTTTAAATTAGTTTCACCACAGTCATCAGCTTTGTGATTATCTCTGCATCTTGAACACCTGGTCTGACTTTAGAAATGACTTGCCATCTGGTCAAATACTGGGTAATTATAACAATTTAATGGCAGGATAGGATAGTGTTGGTTAAGAGACTTGATTGTTCCCTCCATTCCTTCCCCTCATGCAGTTTGGTTGCATTACTTCAAATTAAATTAAAATCTCATCATCAAGTTATCCCTCTTGGGTGTTGTTTTTTTTTTCCCCCTTCATTCACAATACTCATAAACATCTCCTAAAGTTAGTTTAGTTTTAGACTCTCCAGACATTATGTCTTTAAGAACTGTGTGAATTACTGCTTTAGATTCACTGATATGGTACTTATTCTATAACTTCCATTGCATATCAATAAATGAAGCAGTAAATGGGTCTTGTCTGGCAAGTAAATGCGGAGGCAACTGCAGGGGAGCCATTTGTCAGGAACACACACAAATGGAATCATCGCTAATGTGCTAAATTTTTTTTTTTTTTCTGTACAGTTTAATACTACTATATGCATACTCTTGGCAGCTGATATGCTGAACCATACTATAAATAAGGTGATTCTTGTGAAAAAGTCAGTGGATCGGATAATGAACTTCATGCAGTCTAGTTGTTTTATGATTGGCTCATTTTACAACACTTGGGTGAATAAGGTAGTGGTTTTGTTTCTTTCTTTTTTTTTTTTTTCTTTCCCCATTAGATATTGGCTGAGAAAAGGATTTGCGAAGCAACTTCTCAAGCTTTTTTAGTCTATTACTAGCAGCTGGTTTGGAAAAGTAAGTAGATGTGGTTCATGTAAATTTCTTTTACATTTTGCAAAGGAAAAAATGCTATCTAGATTTTTTACACTGAAATCCTTTCAGCATTTGTAGTTTGCCAATGTATATTGTTGTAATTATTCAGATTGCAGTATGATAATTACAGTAACAAAAGCAATAATGAAGTATCCTTCCATTGGGAAATGAACGAGAAGGAGAACCCTTTTATAACTCATTCTTCAGGTGCTACTGGCATGAAAAAAAAAGCCTATTTAATTTTCTAGGGATTCTTTCTTGTATAAATACCACAGAGTATTAGATTAATTTTTCATCCAGGTCCCTGGGAACCTAAATACTTTTGTCATGTAATACTTCTTCTAGCAAACACCAAGTTTAGTCTGTAAAAGCACCAAGTCTATAAAACAAAGAAAACATTACTGGAGGTGAAAAATGGAAAGGGACATGGAATAAATCTGGAAAGCGAATGATAATCAACAGTATTGTCCATGTATCAAATAAAAATCCCTTTATTACATCAAACATAGGATGTGGCAGGGCAATCTAAAACTTTATTCTCCTCTACAGGAGGGGAGACTGTACCACCACTCACTGTGGTCATGGTCACTGTGTCCAAAGTGAGGGGCTGGTGCCCAGGTTTGGTCTGAACACTGCAATTCTCAGCATCTCCGCAGGATGGACTGCTTTGTTACCCCTGCTATCGAACCCCCTGCCCTCTGCTGTGACGTGGGGAGAACTCGCAGGCACTCCCCTGGTGCAGCTCTCTGCCACTTTGGCAGAACAGCCTCTGTGTTTTTGTCCAGCTGGAAACTACCACAACTGCTGCTTGCTTGGAAAAAACTACATCTTTGCTCTACCTCTTTCTTTGCAGAGGAAACCACCTGCAGAGAGTTTTCTGAACCACGGAAGACAAGCTGCCTCCCTCCTGCCCTGGTCTCACCTTATGCTACCTGCTGTACCCTTTAGCCACAGCAGCGACTTCCCATTCCAGGCACATTCGCTGCAGGTCTTGGTTGTGCTCCTTGTTTACTTTTTTTTCAGGGAGATATTTTTATCCAAATTCTTAAAACGTAATAACAGTTAGACCAAAATATCACCAGATAAGAGAGATCTGAGAGCTGATGTATGCAGCAGCTGGCGAGAGAACACCAGCCTCTCCATGAGCCTAACACACTTTTCCCTGCTCAGCTGAAGGTGACAAACTACTCAGTCTTCAGAGCTTTAGGGCTTCTGTTTGTAAAAATAAAAGTCCTTGAAAGCCTCAAAGAACTAATTGGAAGACAAAAGGAAAAAAAAAAAGGCTTTCTTAGTATAAATGCACATCATCAGTATAACACTGACTTTCCATGACAGGAAAATTATTTTTGCAGTAAATTGTTTAATCAACCAAAACTCAAATCATTCTTATTTAATCAGAATATTCAGAGAAACAGGGGGGTTAACTGAAATCTCTTCATCAGGACCTTGCCACTGCTATGCACTCTCATAGGTAAATTTAAGTCTTAACTCTGCAATCAGTTCCACTTGGGTAAGCTCTTACACAGAACCGTACTGATGTCTGATTGCAGAACCAGGGTCACAGCAATACAGCCACACCATGGCCCCAGGTTCCTTGTGGCACAGCCCTGAATGACAAATACCTAAATCTTCATCTGATAATTGACTTATATTATCTAGGAAGTACGAGGAATAGAACCTCAAGGTTAAAACAAGGTAATTGTTGGCTTGTTTAAAAATGTGGTAGCAAGGTTATTATTTTTTTATTTATACATTCCTTTCATAAATAAAACACTATCTCCTGTAAAATAATAAAAGATGGGATCCAGTCTGTCTCACTTGGGTGAGACATTTTAGATGTGGTTGTGTTGGTTACAAAGCAAACCAGAGTAGCTAGTCAGCTCTGGATTAAACTTCGCTGAGCTAAAAAGCCTGTTTATTTCCACCCAGATGGCATCCCTGTCCTGGTGCCCTGCCTTGTTCTTACAGAATGGAGGGCAGAGGGTCAGAGCAGGGAACAGGGAGGAAGGAAAGCCCTTGGCCCAAGGAGCTCATGGACATAGCAGGAGCCCTGGATGGTCTCAGCAGACACAGCCACTGCAGAGCATCCAAAAGGAACTTGTTTCTTAATCCTGGCTAAGTGTGCCCCAGCTCTGTGACACTGCTTTCAGCATGGACCTCTATTGAAGTTCCACATAGGTGCCTTCTCTCAAGCAAATTGTTCCCCTGTTGATGCCAACTCACCAAAACAGTTTTGGCAGATAAATGTGATAAAAATGGAGACTTCTAGAAATCAAAGCCTCGCTGATTGCAACAGGGGCAGGATGTCACTTGGCAAGAGAATGAAAATAGTATACAGAGGTTGATTTACCCCAGTATGAAATAAACTCAGGGTACAAAGCAGGTGATCAGAGGTGGTCTTAGTGACGAAGCAAGTAACTGCTGGGATGAAATTTCAAGAAACTTAGGGGTTAACTTTTATTCATAATCCTTTTGAAATTTTAGTCCTATCAACTTGTGTGCATGTGTGAGTAATCTTATTTCCCCATTTTATTTTCTAATAGCTAAACCACACCCTTCCAAACTCACAAATTTAAAGCCACTAAATCTAATTTCAATTCAAAAAAATAAGAAATAGATTGAGAGTTTCACAGGGTTGGTCACATTGTTTCCAGTGAAACATGAGGCATTCCTAGCAGAGGACTAGTTTAAGACCAGCTACTTGATCTACAGGTTTATCAACCAAAATAACTAAGGCAATTTGCAAAACCACAAGCAGTCCATATAAACTAGGAAAATAAACCATATTTGAAAACATTGGCATGTAAGCTCAACTTTGCACCTTGATATTCTTTAAGCTGTTATGGCTGGTCTTGACTGAAACTAATAGGAGATAGAGAAAACTGAAAAATCAGAGACGTTACTCTGTATTTCCCTCCTCAAAGGTGTTGTGGCTAGTGTCAGCAGGGAGGACTCTCCTTACAGTGCCACCTTTTCATTTTCTATAATGAAAGGATGATAGGAAAAAGAAAACCAAAAATGTAGGGGAGGGAGATGAGTCATACAGCTTAGCATCTGGATGTGTTTGGGATAACGGCAGCAAGAAGGGGAGATACATACTCTGCCCTTGGCTGCAGCAAGTCAGTCCCCAGGGAGACGTGTACATGAACTACTGAGGAGGGCATCACGTTCATGCAAACCCTTGCATAAGATACCTGTCTTTAAGTGTTATGACTTCAAAGAATGGAATGAAATTAATTTTCTTTGCTTTCCTGTGCTCCTCTCCTAATACACATTTTTTTTCTGACATTGCCTATGTGACAGCAGGTTTGGCTGGGCTGCAGACAGGGGCTGCACCCAGAACCTCAAGGTGAGATTCTGAGCCAACTGAACTCAAAGAAGAAATTCATTACTTCAAAGGTAGTAGCAGATCCAAAACTCCAGGTGAAGTCTAGCCACTCCAGAAGAAAGACAGAGGGAGGGTGTCAGCATGCATTACTCCAAGGTCTCTGGAAAACAAATAAACAAATGAATGAAACCCCTCAACTAGCATTCTTATGGAGTGTTGGTAACTGTGTTGTAAATAGCCTTAGCTGAGCTGCAGGAAAAATCTGTTAAAGTTGACGTTCTCCTGGTGCAAACTCAGTAACTATAAAAATTATCACGAAGAAAGACCTCCTTGGCAATCAGATGTTATCCTCAAACAAAGCTTTTTCTTCTGCAAATACATGACTATTACCACCACAGATTGTATGAGTGATCCATCTGGCCTGGTATTGCTTCCCATACAAAGACAAATATTCCCAATAAATAGACAAGAAATTCTTGTTAGCATTTTATAATAACCTATTAATTCCCCTTGATTAGTAATAGCCCTATGACTCCAAACAGGAGGATTTCTAGTTCTCTAGTGAAATTTCTAACTGTTATAGCAAGTGTCACCAGATAATATTGTTGCACAGCCTCTTCTATGTTCTTCTTAGTATTTTAGCAGGATTTTAATATTTCAGAAAATATTGCACAGTTACTAATTTCATGGTGCAATGACATGCAACAGATGAAGTTTTCTGCCAATTCGGTTTTCTATATTTCTATCTATAGGCAACTCCAGACAGAACAGCTTCCTGGGGACCAGGATTTGCTGGATAGCTTGAGACTTCTACAGCAGGTTTTCCTTCCTGTGGTTTGTTTTATGGAATATGTGTATGTATACAAACACAGCAGATGGATTATACCTTGTAGTCCATGCCACTGACTTTTCCTTCTTGCTAAACCAATGTATTGTCCCCAAATTCTGCCATTTTGTAACTGGGCGAAGGTCATGGCAGAAGCATCTGAGAAAATGGTGTCTGAATAAGGGTCAGTGTATCGGTATTCTTTTATGGGCATCTAAGTCTAGTTACTCAAGAATTTTGTTCATTGCCTTGAATCAACAATTAGAATAATAGCATGGCTGCTACAGTGATGCTGGTGAAGTCTCAAACACCACACCAGCCACCCACACCAGCTAGAATCACTACAAGCTTTCCCCTGCCGCCTGCAGGAGTTCAAGTGCACATCCACACCTCACACCATGTCTGAGTAAGGTCTTTATTTCCCTGTTGTTCGTTGCCCTGGCCAGATGCAGTCCATCATCACTGTGAGAAACCACCAGGCCTGGTTCAGTGGACTGCTGAATTACAGGCTCTTGCTGTAGCAGTCATCCCACCTCCAGCTGGCCAGAGCCCCACCAGCTCTGGCAAATGCATTTCCATGGAACAATGATGTCTTTGTTGGGTGTTAAGAGCATCTGAACAGCTGCACTGCCACAGGAATATAGCCCTCAAATAAAGCTTGCCTGTATTTAGTGTATTTAGACCCAAACAGAATCCCTCCTTCACACCCAATTTCAAGGGTTAAAGATTGGACGCAGTATTTACATTTCATATACAGGCAAGACGTCTGGAACCCTTATAAAAACATCATTATATTTATATTCTGTATATGCAGAACCATAGGCGCATTATGTCAAAGTGATGCCAAATCAGAGACTAACACCTACACCTGATTATGAAGGAATAATATTTTTTGCTAAAAAGTATTTGTGTTATATATGGTATTTCCATCATGTCTACAATAGCACCAGTGATCAATTATAAGTCTTGCAAAACTTACCTGCCTCACTTGCCAAGTGGATTATTGTGAAAAGGTCCCTGAAGACCATCAAATGACTTAAGTTATTCCACATTAAATGGAAAATTGATCTAGTGACTAAAGAAGCCAATGTTGTGATGTTTTCTCTACCAGGAATCTTGAATTTTCAGCTTGCTACAGTCTGAAAAGAAATCTAGTGCACTTCATAATGATACTATGGTATTCTCTAACAATTATTGTTGTAAGAAAAGCTATTAGTATTCTTTTCAACAGTTTTAATGCACTTAGTTTGACTTTCCTAATAAACTGTAGAACAGATAACAGTGGTTCCTAAATATTGATCCATCTGTCTTCAGTTTGTTTGCAGCATTTGAAAATGTACTGAGCGGTTTTCTTGCTTCTATAAGCTGCTGCCATGCTTAACATTTATTTCCAATAGACTGATGCCTTCTTTCCAACACAACAGCAGAGCTCTGCACTCTGTGAAGCACCAACTCGGTGACCTTGGGAAACGATATTGACAGTGACACCCTATCAGCGTGTCTCAAACCGGATCTCTCACTAAGCCTCTGTGACAT